>NC_090928.1:494518690-495718690 GCF_040938575.1 Ambystoma mexicanum | reverse complement strand
TTAGGTTAGGGAAAGTTAAGCCTTTTAGCCAAACCCCTTTCCGTTAATAAAATGGCTGATGTTGAGAACAGAACTTTGTGTCTGCCTCTCATTTCTGACCCCTCACACCAGGCAACTATTTTTTTGGACCTTCCTTCTGATTGGATGGAGACTGAGAATGACCATGTTGGGTAATTTATCAAAAGAAAAGAGTACATCTAGGGTGTGCGCTTGCTTCCACTCTTCTTCTGCCTACTACCATTGGGCACATATAATTGTATTATTACTAAACAGGGATGATGCTGTGTTGTCAGTCACCACAATTGGTTTAAAGAAACAATGCCTTTGTGAAAGCAGTGGTCTTGAAAAAAACTAAACAAAATCAATGGTTCTCACAACCCAGAGGAAAACACATTTTCAACTCTTTAGATTCTGATGGTGGAGCTATTGAACAAGAGAATATGATTATTTATGTGCATGGATAACTGTAAATAGAACTCCCAAATCGAGGAATCTAATTGAACATTAAGTATGGAATGGCCGTGAGGAATTCCAGCATCCGCACGGTGAGAGGGCGCTCGCCTGGGCTTTTTTGATTTCTTAATAATGAAAAACAATATTGGGAGACCAACCTCCGAGGACTGTGAGAGGCCATTCCACACACAGTCCATCTGCGTCCCGCACAAAACACCTAGTCACATGTACTCCGGGAAGGCAGCCTACAGGCACCGCCTTCCCCTGTCATATTCAGCTGGAATGTGACAGCCCCGGGTACATCAAAGCATCTGCAGAAGGGGGAAGGCAAACCTCCCTCCAGTCATAAGCAGCCCAATTTAAATATCAACTCCTCCATGGATCTGCATTCCTTTTGTCCTCCGGCTGGTGGCAGTGCATACTAATGAGAGATAATTATTGAAGCAAGCCTGAAGGGGCTTGGTTGCCTGAATAGACAAACGGAAGGCAGGACTAACCCCTTTGGTTTGCAATGTATCAACTTGAAGCTAGTTCCCACTCCTTTGTACGAAAGGCAGAGAAATGCATGTCTGGGTCCACCATTTACCATAGGCAAACCCCTGCAGAGCTGACCCCTTATGGAGTGGAGAAGTGGTTTGGGGAGACCGAATGTCTCCCCAGCAAAAACTTCAAGGGAACCCTGGACTTTAATCAAGAGTCACAGAGAGCTCAGTTAACCAGAGAGACACTTTGATCTACAACAGACAAGGAGATGGGTGGTACTTGGGTATATGTTGTCACCCCCATTTCTGTCCTGTTGCATAGCACTCTGGTCCTGGCCTCATGCATAACAGAAGATTGTTGGTGGGGACCCAAGATTGGTTCATTAAGGTGGGCTTAGCCTGCACCAATCACTGGGGCCCATTTGGCTTTAAGAGATAGCTAAACTACCTCACTTAGCAGATCTGAAGACTTGGAAAGGAGTAAGAATGAAGACTCATTTGGACCCGAGGTGAAGGTACAGTCTACACCTTACATCTTCAACCATTGAAGGAAGGCCAGGAATTCCAAGAGGAGAAAGATCCCTCCCCTAAACATCTCCCAAGGATCATAGGGAGATACCGGACTCAAAAAGCCCCATCCAGCAGCTCTAGAACCTGTACCCAGCCAGCACACAGCATGCCCTGCTAGGTTCTGCCAGCAAGCTTCACAGTTGGGAAGTGCCAGAGAGTCTCTGGACAAACGACAAGGCCGTTGCCTGCAACCACTCTTCTGAGCTTTGGGTCGCCCACCTTGTAAGGACACTATGAGCCTTGCAAAGAAGCTAGGAGTGCCACACAGGCATCATCCAGCGTTCATCTTTTACAGACATTTTTCAAGACAGCCGAGTCTTCGAACCACACCCGGCTGCACCGCTGTTGTCACACTGCAGGGACCAGAGCGCCCGAGACGCCTTGAACAGCAATCCAGATCCGCCAACCAGCACAGAGAACGATTTTTGTCTTGAGTTGCCGCGCCGGACAGCCTACAGACGTCCGCCCAGTCTCGTTTGCTGAATTGCCTACCACCTGCAGCTGTCTCCCGCCACTAACTCTAGCACCAACAACTTCTTTAGCACCAGGAACCGAAGGCCCCTAGAGACAGCTACAACCCTTTGCCCCCTTGTTGCTGAAACCAATAACCTTGAACAGTAAGACTAATTACCATCTCCCCCTGTCCGTATCCAGAGTGCACCCCTTTCCTTTGTGAAACTGTCTGTCCTCTGTGTTCCTTTGTAGTGTGGGTTGTATTTTGTATTGTGCTAGAAATGTCTGTTGTAGTAATAATAAAGTAGATATTTTCATACAATCTTGACTTGACAGTCCCTTTTATCACTGGGTAATAATTGTATTTTTGCTGTATTGTAACTAACCAACGATCCACAACCTTGCAGAGATAAACCTGCTGTTCCGTCCACGTTACCAAAAATTGGACAAGATCTTATAATTCACTTTTATTCCAATCTGTTCGGAATCCCTTCTCATGTACTAAAGGTGTGGGGTTGATTGATGGTTTAGAAACCGATATTTATCCCTGGACCACTGGTCCCCTGGAAGTTGATTCATCAGAATGGCAATTGCAAGGTTTCACAAAGAACATGGGTATTGAGCCATACTGCCTGTTTTAAAAGCTTATGAAGCCTGTCAAGCACCTATTTATAGCTCTGAACTTTGAGGGTATAGACTTTGCTCTATGCTGTGTGTCTGAAAATGCTTTTCAAAGACTATTGTGGTTGCCAACTTCTACTCCTAATTTACTGCTACATCTACCAATTAACGTAATTAGCATAGATCAATTAGTAGCGCTGAAACCAGTCCTTCATTGGATATGAATCTTGAGTAGCCCTTTTTTTAAAATAAAGTTTGAAGATGCTCTTATGGATTTATTATAGAAAGAGGGTGCTCCTACAGTGGCTTGGTGTTTACTTGTAAGGAGTATGTACCATCATGTTGGCTACCCAGAGTTCTGGTCTAGGCCAGCTCTAATAGATGCAATATGAAATCCTTAATTAAAGCAGCCTCACTGAATGAAGTAGAGCGCATTCCTTTAACTTTAAGGAACGGGCTATTTAAGATTTATTTTGGTTATGTGGAATATTTGTGTTTGATCATGCTCCAGTTTGCACACTCATTGGTTATTAAATTCGAGCTAGACATTTTAGAATTAGCTGTGTGGCGAATCAGTTATTTGTCCCTTCTCCCCATGGGGGAGCACCACCCTGCGAGGCTAGGGAGGTCAGCACGCTCCATAAGACCCTCCATAGGGAGACGAGGCAAGTGGGACCTCACTGGGAGAAACTGCCCTTTGGGGACGACCCCCATTCTCGTGAGAAACTAACTTCCAGGTCTATCTACCAGTCACATACATGGGACTACAAGTAGGAACGAAAGAAATCCATTTGTAAAAGAAAATTAAGATGTCTCGGACCAGATAAGTATATTTAACTGGGACGAGTAGGAGAAAAGGGAGAGCTTGATGCACAAGGGAAGCCTCCTGAAATCATTACACCTTGTGGAGGCGGAGCAAAGGCAAGTCTCAGAGCCCACGACTTTCAAGGAGGCAGAGAACATCAGTATGAGACACAGGAGGCCCGGCTTGTGCAGATGCGATAAAGGCATCGGGAGGAAGGAAAGAGGAACAAGCTATCTGGTGGTGGAGTGACCACAAGTACAGAGGTGTTGGGCAGGACACCCGAAGAATGACGCTGAGATCGCTGGTGTGGAAAGGTTCCGACCGCCAACGCAAGTGCAGAGCAGTAACCTGACTAGGAACCTGGAACGGGAATCCGACAAATGAGAGGCACAAGAAAGCACACCTGAGTGAAAGTTGAGCCCTGCCACCCTACCGAGCAGAGAAAGAGGTACTGGGGGAACCGGGAGGAATTCAGCAGAGGAGAGGAGGAGAGAAAGCAGTAGCAAAGAGGAAGGTTTTGAGGTGCTTCCGGAACCAGAGATGGTTCTCCTCAAGTTTCAGGGAGGCAGGGAGGCTGTTCTAGATGGAGGCCCCAGCTGAAGAAATATCTACCACCAACTCGTTGCTTGGAGAAGCGACTGACCCTGATGGAGTTGGAGGCGGATGATCGAAGAGCTTGAGAAGGAAGATATTTAGGAAGAGAGAGTTGAAGGTATTGAGGCCCCAGAAGGTCTCGTGAACAATGCAGAGTGTTTTGAACTTAATCCTCGCAGCCACTGGGAGCCAGTGCAGAGATTTCAATCCTGGAGAGATACGATTCCCTGGGCTTGAGGCCAAGGAGAAGTCTCGCAGTCCTGTTCTGGATGAGTTGCAGAGGGTGGACAGTAGAAGCAGGCAGATTTATCAAGAGGCTGTTGCAATAGTCCTGTCTAGAGAGAACCAGAGCTCTGGAGACAGTGAGCTTCTGGGGGAAGGAGAGGAAAGGAAGAATACCTCCAAGGAGGTGCAGCTGGTAGTGTGACTTCTTAGAGAAGTCGGAGATGTGAGGAGAGAAGGAAAGTGTGGAGTTCAAGATGACCCAGAGGGACCTGCCACAGAATGTGTCACTCGAATACGATGGCCGTGGCCTTGGCTCTGATCGCATGGGCATGCACGTTTGCCGGAAGTGGCTTGTGCTGCCCCTCAAAGGCTTCCTTAATGGCTGCCACCATCCATCTTGCTATGGAGGCATTGGAAGCCTGATATCCGGGGCTCCACACAATGAAGGTGATAAATAGAGCCTCAGATTTGTGGAACCTATTGGTCCTGTCCAGATAGAACTTTACCGCTCTCCTAATATCTAAACAGTGCAGAACCCTCCGAGCATCATCCTTGGGGTTTGCAAAGAAAGTAGGGAGTACAATCTACTCATTTAGGTGGAACGCCGAGACTACTTTAGGAAGGAACGCGGGATGCGTTCTAAAGACCACCTTTTACCTCTGAAAGGTAGTGTATGGCTCAGAAGCCACTAGAGCTTGGACCCCGCTGACATGACATGCAGATGTAAGACCCACCAAAATGGCTGTCTTCATGCTGACCTTCCAGATGTCCGCGGACACCATAGGCTCAAAAGGTTTATGCGCCAAGGCGCCCAACACTATGTTGAGGTCCCACACAGGGTGTGGCTTCTTGATGGGCGGATAGAATCTGGTGAGTCCTGTCAAATGTCTCTTAACCACCGAATTGGCAGACAAGAAAACCACCTCCTCTGAATTCTGGTAGACTCCGATGGCTGACAGGTAGGAGCGGCATGTGTATCTGCACCCCAGAGTTTTGCTAGGTGTGCAGAGAAAGATATCACATCGTTCAGTGAGCAAGTGAGAGGATCTACTTCCTTGGACTCAGCCAGTGGCAAAACCTAGTCCACTTGCTTTTGTACTGGCTCCTAGTGGCATGGCTCTTAGCATCCTGAATCTCTAGATACGCCTGCGAGAGGCGCAGATGTTTCAGTGCGACCTGCTCAGGAAGCACACTGCTAAGGTTAACTTCTGCAGAGTGTGGTGTACGACTGTGCCCCCTGCTGTGATACTAGATGCGCTGGGCCCAGCGGAAGGTGCACCAGAGGTTGGTCTGACAGTCAGGGTAGCTCTGAGAACCATGGCCTCGCTGGCCACCACGGGACTATCAGAATGATGCAGAGGGGCTGGGACTCTCTTATCGTGCATATCGCCCTGTGTACCAGTGGAGTGGGAGGGAAGGCATAGGTGTTCATGCTGTTCCACTGAATCTGTAACGCATCACCCAGTGAGCATAGACCCTGTCCCTGCCAGGATGCGAACCAAGGGCAACTCCTGTTGAACCAGGTGGCAAAGAGGGCCACCTGAGGATGAACCCATCTGTTTAAAATCTGCTGAAGGACGTGGTCGTTGAACTGCCATTCGTAATTGTCTGCCCCCAGCCTGCTGAGCTTGTCCAACTCCAGGTTCGACTTCCCCTGAGGTGGATTGCCCTCAGGTGAATGCCGTTAGCCAAGGCCCATTCCCAGATGCTGACCGTGAGGGTGCATAGGGGAGGGGACCTGGTGCCACCCTGCTTGTTGAGGTAATACATGCTGGTGGAGTTGTCAGTCTGAATGAAGATCACCTTGCCGGTGATGAGCGGTAGCAATGCTTGGAGAGCCAGCCAGATGGCCTTTAGCTCTAGCCAATTGATATGTGCTTCCTGTTCCTGTCGGGACCAAACGCTGTGGATGCTGTGGTTGTCCAGGGTAGCTCCCCATCCCTCCAGGGACAAATCTGTGGTGATGGTAACCTGCGGTGCTGGTTGACTAAAAGGCCCGACTATCCTCAAATTGTAGTCCGAGTTCCAACAGACTAGGTCCTGGTGTAGGAAGGGAGGAATGTTGACAAGTTCCAACCGAGCCCCACTCCCGATTCCATGAGGCTGCGAAGCGCAGATGTAATTTCCTCATTTTGAGTCTTGTGTAAGGTACTGCCAAAAGACAAGCCGCCATGATACCCAGGAGATGCTGGTACCACCATGCTGAAGTAACCTCTCTGCTGAGAAAGTGACCTGTGGCCCTGTTGATGGCTGTGATCTTGTCCTCGAGGGAAAAACTCCCTCGGATCTCATACCCCAGATGAGGCCGAGGAACGTTGAATTCTGCGTTGGCTCCAATTGAGACTTCTTGAGATTGATGGAGAATCCCAAGTCATGTAACGTGTTCATGAGGACGGAGGAGGTCTGCTGAACCACCTCCGGAGAATTCGCCCTGGCGAGCCAGTCGTCTAGGTATGGGTAGACATGGTGACCTTGAGCCCTGAGAAGGGCTGCTACTACATTTATAAACCTGGTAAAGACCTTCTGGGCTGAATTGAGGACAAAGGGTAGCATCTTGTATTGGAAATCGAAGCCCAAGATCTGGAACCGAAGGAAGGACCGATTGTGCTGCCAAATCGGGACATGTAAATAAGCATCCTTCAGATGCAGGGAGCACATCCAGTCTCCCCTGCACATTGTCCCCCTATTCATTTTTGCATTTGCGTGTTGCTGCCGCCCTGCAACATGGGGTAGGCACCATGTATTTGCCCATTGCTGGACTTCTGCATCTGTGCGTTGCTGCTGCCCTGCAACATAGGGTAGGCACTATGTATTTGCCCATTGCTTGACTTTCGCATCTGTGTGAAATGCACCTATTATGTCCCTCATATGTACTCCTGATGAAGCTCCCTGCAACAAGAGGTGAGCTTTGCCAAGTATGTATTTTTTTCACTACCCGGTCCAATGTATTCCTGGTCTGTAACTAATGTAACTTGTTTGCTTCAAGCACTTACTGTAACCATATTCTTAAGTTAAAGCGCCTAGATGCCTCTGGGCTTTGTGCCCCATATAAAAACCAAAATAAAATAAATAATAAATAAAATAAGTACTGGGGTAACCATCTTGAACTTTTGAAGTGGGAGACAAAGGTTCAGGGTGGAAAGGTCCAACAACTCTCAGGCCAGCCTGGTTTTTCTCGTTTATGGTGAGAATCCTAGAATAGAAGCCCACACCCCAAGAGGAGGCTAGGACTTCTTCCACTACCTGGCTCTCTACGAGCAATCAAATTTCCGCCAACATACTTGCTGTCCCAATCTGTGGGAGGAGAGGGAAGGAGGGAGGTACCGGTGGGCGGTACCTCGTGGACACTACTGATAGGACCCAGGGGTCCACAAACTTCTTGCGCCAATTGTGTGCCTAGACGGAAAGTCTGCGCCCCGAGACACGTGGATCCGGAGGGGAGTGTCATGCCTTCTTTCCCACTGAGGGGGGCTGAAAAAAAAAACCTTATTCACTGCCTTGTGCTGTTTGCAGCGGTCTTGGCTTGGAGATCGGTCAGGCTGCCTGGACTGTCGGTCTTGGAAGCCCCGTACCCCACCGAAGGCTTGGCCCTTGTCGGAACGCTGGTGCGTTGGACTGTAGGTCTTGGGCATGGATTTTGTGATGCTCGATAAAGACTTTGCAGTTTGGGAACGGTTCTTATTCTCCAATTCCTCATCGGTGGAAGAGGTCGCTACCCTCGAATGGCATGTCCAATATGCGTTCCTGGACATCCGGGTTGAACTTTGTGGCCCGGAGCCAGGCCGTCCTTCTCATGTCCATGAAGATGTAGATGGCCCAGCCGGAGTTGTCAATATGCGCCATGGTGGACTCCATGATATCTTGAGCCACCATCTTCGCTTCTGCCAGCCCCGCCTTAAAATGTGCCTGACTGTGCACCGGAAGTTCTGGAAGTAAGTCTGCTATTTCCCACCAAAGCCTCTGGCTAGCGGCTGCGAACATGGCATCCGCATTAGACGGATGAAGGTGCAGAGGCGCGTTGCAGTAGACCACCTTCCCATACGCCTCCAAGATCTTCTCCTCCTTGACTAGCAGAGTCGAGAATGAGGTGGCCGATGTAGACTGAGGCTTTGAGTATATGGAATCTGCTGCAATCACTGAGGAGTGTGGTAGAGGGTGTGCCGACAACAAGAGTATCCCCCTCCAACTGCCCGTACTTGGCGTCGAGGCAATTGTTGGTGGGCTGCGCTGAGAGGTTTCAGCCATCCCTTCTTGGCCAGGGCGACTGTGTCCTTCTGCACCGGAATCCCCGTTCTAGCCTCAGGGAGTGGAGTGAAGACTTGGCGCAGGACCCCGCCTCTGGTGGTTGTTCAACCTCGGGTTGTGGAAGCCAAACCTGCAAGTATATCATGGAAAGCCTTGGCTGATGGTGTGTCGGGGTCCTCCTAATCAGTGTCCACTAGGGTGTCCAACTGATCTGGAGCCGGTCGAGGAGTGCTGGGAGCCTAAGGCTGAGGTGTGGGGCCTGCATCCAGAGGATGCTGTGGAGGCGGTTGTGGAACGGCCTGAGCTGTGGAAGGCAGGGGAGCCGGAATCGAAGTACAGTGAGCAGCTGGGGCTGTGCGGGGGCCTGAGGCACCAGAGCCCTAGGAGGAATGGGTGCTGGCGGTGGGACTGTAGGTAGCATGTCCCGGATAACATCCCGAAGGATGCAGCTCTTCTGAGGGGACCTCATCAGCATTTGGAACTTCTCAAAAACCTGTCCTCGCAGGCTGGCGGGGCGGCAGGTGGTATTGACAGAGTAGTGGCTTGCATCTGGGGCCTGTGCATACTCTGCCTAGCCGGTTGCAGGTGGTATTTGCCCTGCGATGAAGGGTAAGATGTAGGCACCGTACCTGGTTGACACCAGCCACACCGGGACACCATCTCCTACCTGCTCCCCAAAAGGGGTCCGTGTCTGACGAGAACTCAACTTGTCTGGGGCGGTGGCCATCTTGTCGAGCTGCATGCCTTGTGCCTGCGTCGTGGTGCCTGGCTCGCTGGCACCGGCCTCCTCCTGGACTCTTGGCGGTGGAGTGTGAGGCCTACCCTGCACCTCAGGACCAGACCTAGCAGGCGCAGAGCCCTTGGCTGAATCACCAGTAGTGCTGCATACAGGAGTCCCCTCAGACATGTGTCCGGTACTAGCACGAAAAGAACCTTGCGGCGCCTCAGCGCTGTTTCCGGAAGCATCCAACTACCCCCCTCGGCCTGGCGGCTGGTAGCTGGATAAGCCTCGGTACCAGCGCTGGTGTGACGACCCAAACAGTCCCTCCCGCTGAGACGTTTCCTAGGGAAGGAATCGCCCTTGCGTGGTGTGATGGAAAAGAGGCCCTGCCTTGGACCTTGATCTGTGCTTGAAGTTCTTCAAGTCCTCTGGAGGCGACTTCTCGAAGAGCTCCCTCCACCTTGCTAACCCGTTCTTCAGAGATTGAGGTGTGAGCATGTTGCACGCAGTACAGCCCTCCCTGCCGTGGCCAACGCAGCGGAGGCACAGAGCATGGGGGTGGTACATAGTGAAGAGCCCTTCGCAGGCTGGACACCTGCTGAAGCCCAAGGACGTCGACATGTGCCGGGGAGGAGCGCAGTGCCAGAGAACCGCGTATCTGTTAAAGATTAGAAGAAAAAGACAGTAACCGGGGAAGAGCGTGTGGAATTACAAGGCCAAAGCCAAACCCAAAAGCGCTGGTGAAAGCAGTGTGTTCTCGTCGAAGTGGAAAAGAGGACTGGGGCGTGGCGCCAGTGGGCGGAGTCAGGGGAGCACATGCTCCTGGGGCCACACCCCTGCATGCCTCTAAATGTATAGGGAAAGGAGATTTTTTCTTATGAAAAAAGTTCCGTCTCCAGTCCCTAGGAGGGATGCCCATACAGTATGGAGGAAAGGAGACAGGACGTAAGAGTCATCAGGTTGCACTGATACCATCTGAAGGTGTGGCGGACTCGAGGCACCAGAGGAATTGGGGAAATGCATAAAGAAACTTCCCTTCCCATGCCAATGCAATGGCATCATCCAAGCTCACTAGATGGGGGAAGCGGCTGGCAAAGGTCTTGCAGCGACTGTTGTTGTGGGTGGCAAAGAGGTCAATCTCCGGGGTGCCCCACGTTTGGAACAAGTGAAGCTGGTCGTTGTGCAGTTCCCACTCATGACAAGAACTAAACCCCCTGCTGAGGGAGTCCGCCAGAGTGTTCCGAGTTCCCGGTATATGAAGGGGAAAGAGAAACATGCCCTGCTGTAGAGCTCAATGCCACAGGGCTTGGGCCTTCCTGGAAAGCTGTGGGGACTTCGTTCCTATTTGCTTGCAGTTATAAAACATCAATGTTGTGTTGTCAGTGAACATTTGTACCACCTTTCCCTGCAGGAGGGGAAGAAAAGACTTCTGGGCCCAAAAAGTAGCTTGTAGCTCCAACAGGTTGATGTGCTGGCTCTTTTCCTGCTCCGACCAAAGGCCCCTGGTATGTTGGGCCTGACAGTGGCCGCCCCAGCCCTCCAGTGAAGCATCCATTGTGACAGTAGCCTGATCGTCCGACAACCTGAAGGGGGCATCATGCACCAGATGTTCCTTTGCTGACCACCAGCGAATTCTGTTTGAAAACTGGTGTTAGATCAATGCAGTCGTCCCAGGAACCTGAGGCTTGGATCCAGCAGGCATCCAGGCATTCCTGCACCGGTATCATGTGTGACCGACAGTTGGTGATCAACGGTATGCATGTCTACATCATCGCCAGCCAGGATTTGTAGTTGCAAACTGCCATTACCTGGGTGCTGTTGAGACAGCGCACCTCGTGTAGAAGAGCTGCCACCCTTTCGTCTGAGGGTCTGGCAGTGCAGGTTGGGTGTCGAGCCTTGCTCCGAGATAGAGTGCCTGTTGAGATGGAACCAGGCACAACTTCGGGAAGATGGAGAAACTCAGTTGCTGTAGAAACTGTATGGTGGTGGCAGTGTTGGTTTCTGCCAGCGGATAAGAGGGGGCTCTTACTAACCATTCGTCCAGATATGGGTAGACGTGAACGCTCCTCCGCCACAGGTGAGCCACCACTGGCACAAGGCATTTAGTGAACACCCGCGGAGCACACCGCTGACGAATGGAAGGGCCTTGAACTGATAATGTACTCCTGCCACTACGAAGCATAGGTAGCGCTGATGTGAGGCGAATAGGGATGAGAAAGTAGGCATCCTCGAGGTCGAGGGACGCCAAGCAATCTCCTTGTTGCAGCTGGGACAACACCTGCTGTAGCAGGACCACACGGAATGATTGCGCCTTTAGGAACTTGTTGAGCACCCTCAGAACCAATATGGGCCTCAAACCACCCGACTTGTGGTGCAGCAACTTTTTCCTTACCAAGCAGTAGCAGGAGTATACTCCTGTGCCCAGCTTGTCCTTGGGTAACTTACACTGCAACCATCTGCTGTAGAGCTTGCACTTCCTGAAGCAAGAGGTGTCGCAACTTCTGTTTTGTGTGCAGGAGGAATGTCCGGTGGATAAGTCCATGAACTCCACTGAGTGGCTCTGCTGGAGGAGGGACAGCACCCATTCATTGGTTGTGATGAGTGTCCATTCTTCGACGAACCTTGACAGTTGTCCTCCCACAGGGGTGCTGAAGTAGGAGGACCTGGCCCGTTCATGCGTGTTGACCAGACTGGCCCCTAGACTCGGAGGCGACAGGGCGTCGCTGCAAACCCCTATAGGACTGGAACATTTCCTGTACTGGTCTCCTGACAAGTACAGGGTTTTGTCGGAGGAAGACTGGTACGTGGTGCGGTTATCCCGCAACATCCTGCCATAGCGCCTTTTTCCTGAACAAAAGGACTGGCGCCTTTGCTGTAGTGTGCCCAAGGAGCGAGCGGTTTCCGTGTCCATTTTTATGGACTGTAATGCCTCATCCACCTTCTTTCCAAAAAGGGCAGATCCGTCAAAGGACAGATCCACAAACCTGGACTTGACATTGGGTCGGAATCTGTGGCCTTGATCCAACCCTTGCCTCACCCCACGGTGAACTTCTGGGATGCGATGTCCTGCATACTGGCAACGAGACTGACATAATGGCCTCCTCCCCTGCTTCCTCCACATCTGATTGGGATAGACTTGGCTTTGGCACCACAATACCACCGTGCAGCAAGGCCACCCCAAGGTTTGGGAATGATGCCTGTGAATTGGCCGTCAATACAGACACTGTGCTGGTGTGGGTTGCAATTCCTGTGGACTGAGTGCTATATCCAATGACTTCCATTTCAGGAATTTAAGGGCAGGGGGAAGGGGAAGGGGGGGGGGGGGAATGATTTGGCACTGACAATCTGGCTATGTGTTCTATTATTTAGTATTGTGTGATATTACTACTTGTTATTAGTCATTTTTTATAGTGGTTTTTTTGGCCGGTAATAAACAGTATTTTTGTACTTGCCCGTCTGTGTAATCCTTAATTGCTTCTGTGTGTGGACTCTTTGGGGACCCCTGACCACACTCCCCTCTCCCGAGACTCTCCCTTGAACACTCTCCATGCTACCTCGATTAGTAAAAAGTTCCCCTGTTCACTATAACTAGGTTGGCCTCCTAAACATCTGTCCACCAGACAAGAGTTTAGAAATCCATTCCAACAAGAACCGCACAACTTTACCCTTCGTCTTCTGGACGTAGGTGAAAATCTTTGCTGCCCTGCTATGGAGATTGTTAGGGAGAATTCTCTTAAAAGGCCAATTTCCCTTACCTATAGAGTCCCCCAGCTGGATTTGAAGGGTTTATTCTTTTCTCCTGCTAAGAGTGAGACTCTTTTTCCCACTCTTAGACATATTGCTGATGTGTGTTTTAGGCTATTTTTTGTGCTTATGGTCTATGGGGTTTTTCTCACCCTCATAGGTATCATCTTTTTACATGTGTGTTACACAGCACCCTCAGTGCAGTAACACAGGGGTGTCATAGTGACCCCTAAACATAGACTCCATACCCGGGGACTGACTGTCTCCCAGGGCATGTAAAGTCCCCATTGACTTTACTAGTCAATAGTTATGAACAAAACCAGTACAACCCATCTTACTATGGAAGTACTGGACAGGGTTAATAGTTTTTCCATGGTGTTCATTTTCGAGAGGGTACCGTCCAGTCCCTCTCTCCAAAATTTCTGGCTGGTGGCAGTGGTTACTTCCATAAATATTTGACCACAAATATTTTCCTATGGGATTTTCCCAGTGACAGCCTCTAAGATACCACCGGTTTATTTTATTATTAACTTTACGCCTGTAGGGTTTGATTGCCAGATCTTTGATAATATTTATTTCTCGTGTCCTTCTCTGAAATCCTAACCCAGGTTGGGGATCCTTTGTGCGTCCTTTGTGCGGGCTTCTACACAGAAGCCCTCCTTTCGGTGCCACTGAGTCTGGGGTAGACAGGATGTGTGGGAGGGGGAAGAGGCACCCTGGACAAGATTGCCTAGGTAACCCAAGTCACACTCTGCCCTGATAGGCTGGGGGGTTATCCCGCCAGGATAACCACCCCGCTGTGTGAGTGACAGCTAGGCTGTATGAATGGGTGGTTTTCCGCATAAAAGCAGGGCTCTGAGGACTGGAGGACAAGACATCGCCACTGGACCTAAGAAATCCGAAGAGGAGAGAAGCCGAAGACCTCTGCAACGACTGAACCACCGGTGAAGCCCTGCAGCAGATCCTCACCACTTTTCTCCAACGACCAGAGAAGATCTTCAACTGCAAGAATCTTCAACCCTTGAGCTGGTGGGGCCAACCAGTTCGCCAATCTCCTTCCAGGACCTGCGCCTTGGTCGAATCGCCAGTGCCAAGCACTAGGAGACCGGATAGCCAGGCACCCATCCACCACGACCGCGATTTAAAGGAGCGTACCTTTTATTCTGTTTTGGCATCATGGCGGCTGGCTTCATCCCTGGGCAGTGCAGTAACTAACCTTCCTCCACGAGTGCTGGAACTGCCAGGAACTACCGCCCCTGCAGGAGCCTCATCCACTTTTAAAGGTACATTGTTCCGCCAGGCCTCCCGTTTCGTTGGGTACTGCTAAAGGCGTTTTAAATCCTTTACTTACCTTATGGGCTGGCCGCCTCTATCGTCTAACACAGTCTTTTACCTCCTGCAACCGCCTTTTCAAACGTTAAAGACTTGACTGCAGCTACTAGAACAGTTTGATCCTGGGCACTTTGCCTTGTACCACCGACTCTGGCACAGGCCTATTGACTCTGGCTAAATCTGTTACAACTGCATTCTCTAGATTGCTTTTCATCAAGAAATGTGTTGGTGCACCTAAACTCTTATAACCACCTTTTCCTTCCCCTTTAAATATTGCGATATTGTGAAGTGCCATATTGCTCGGTTTTCACTTAAGTATTGCTTATGCTAAAGTACTGCCTTGCCTAACTTGTTCACAATCCAATTGGGAAGTGCTGCTGGTGTTTTTAGGAGGCTAACCCTGTATAACTTGACCTATCCCTCCCTCTGAAGAAATTGTTGGAGTGCCATTTCTGCTTGGTTTACACTGTGCCATTTTGCTCCCTTTTCACTCTTGCTCAAACTTGATTAGGGAGTTATGTATACTTTTCTTGACTGTTTCAACTTGCCTTAATGATAGTGATTTGTGTGTGGAATCAAGAGTGTAAAATAAATTATAAACCCTGAATACTACTCATCTCCCTCTTGAGACAAGTCTGACTGCTCAGCCACAGCTACCAACTAAATCTGTGTGGTACAGACTGATACCAAAGGGGATTTATTGCATATACCTGTAGTGCTAATCTTCTGTAGTGCTCCCTAAGGGAACTGCATAGGATTATGCCTAACGGAGATCCTTTGGGTGCACGGACTGGCAGGACCCGCAGGCCAGGATGTCTTGGTTTTATCCCAAGCAGTAAAGACAAATCCGGTGCAGATGCAATACAGACACCTGCGGACAGCATACTGGGCCAGGCATGCAACCCAAAACCTTCACAGGATTGGGCATGGTGCAGAAACATTTAGAGAAATCAAAAAGTGTGTTCCTGAAGCAAATTGTATTAATTTACTGGTCCCGACATCTTGTCCAGCAAGGGGTGCTTAGAAGTGTCGGGCGGAGCAGAGGCTGCACCCCACTGATGGTTGAAATGTTTCCAAAGAACACCTGTGCGGTGGATGGTATATCACAGATGAACAAGTTACTTACCAACTGATAACGTTCTTTCGATTGGATGTTCCTCTGGAGGAGGGGTTAGATTTTTCGATACCCTTAGATGGCCGAGTATAGTACTGCTTTACCAAAATTGAGCTCCTTAGACTGGGAAGCATCCAGGCTATAGAATTTTGAGAAAGTATGCAGCGAAGACCCAGTTGCTGCTTCACAAATGGACCTTATAGGAACACCTCTTTGTAGGGCTGTTGAAGAGGCAATGCCTCTGGTGGAATGAGCCCTTAGAGCTTCTGGTGGGTCTTTTTGTGCTAATATATAGCATTCTGAAATACAAAGCACAATCCAGCGTGATATTGTTTGCTTTGTCACCGACTGATCCAATTTCTTTCCTGTGTAGCCAATAAACAGTCGATTGTCCACTCTAAGCTTAGAAAGCCTAGAGAAGTAAAAGCTTAAAGCTCTTTTCAGATCCAACCTGTGTAATCTTTCCTCCTCCTTACTAGGATGAGGCGGGGTATAGAATGCGGGTAAGACAATTCTCTGACTTAAATGAAAATCAGATACCACTTGTGGTAAAAATGAGGGTTTAACCCTCAATACAACTCTGTCCTCATGGAACACAGTATAGGGTGGGCCAGAAGACAGTGCCTGCAATTCACTCACTCCTCTTCTTGCAGATGTTAAAGCAACTAGGAAAGCAGTTTTCCATGTCAGTAATCTTAATGGACAAGTGTGCAAAGGCTCAAAGGGAGCACACATTAAGAATTTTAGGACCAAATTGAGATCCCAAATTGGCACTTGAAAAGGGTAAGGAGGAAACACATTAGTGAGTCCTTTTAAGAATTGTACTATCAAAGGAATTTTGAAGTAGGAGCATTCTTCCGACGAGCGCTTGAAGATGGAAAGCGCCACAAGATAACCTTTAATGGTTCTAACATTTAGACCTTTATGTGCTAGGATCAGGAGGAAGGACAGTACTTCCAGAATAGCATACTTGCCAACATTCTATGACCGAAAAGATGTAGGATTTTTCAAGTTTCTTACATAACGACATCACAGGAAAATACAAAACATACATTGTTGGCACCATTGAAGCATTCTGAAATACACAGCCCACCAAACCGCACATGGAAAGATGTTAAAAATGTTTAATTCTGAATGGTAAGTTAACACCAAATTCAATTACCTAACTTCACAGAAGGTAATCGCACAGAGCTGGTAGGCAACGTTTGTCACTGTTCTGTACCGCAGCGTGGGCAATACATATGTATTCCTGCAGTTCAAGTTGAACACTGAATGACATGGAAACTGATACCCCCTCAGTCTAATAGGTAGATGCTGTGTGATGGTGTTATGCTCTGCCACTTGCCATCACTGATAGTTCACCTAAGGGTTGTACCAGCAAGAGTGCAGGGCAGAGTCACGTAGCTATCAGGTCAGTGGATTGGTCTGAGCCCAATCAAAGTAATCCCCTACCAGCCGACTGTACAGACATGTGTTGCATGCTTTGTCCTGCAGCCTGCCTTAGTGTCACAAATTACCTGCCACTGTAAAAAGCAGTAGGATCTGTCACCCAAATCTGTAGGCGGTAGGACTGCTTAAAAAGCAGTAGCCTACTACCTAATTCTGTAGGGTTGGCAAGTATGGAATAGAACATAGAAAAGGATCGACATTCTTTTCTCTGCACCAGTTCCAAAACTTTTTCCAACGGCAACGGTATAGACACTTTGTTGCTGGCCTTCTTTCCGAAAGCAACACCTCCATGACGTCATCTGGAAGGTTCCAATCCTTGTATCTCAGCCTTTCAGATACCAACCGTGAAGGTTGAGCGTTTTGACCTCTGGATGGAGCACCTGACCCTCCATTTGAGAGAGAAGGCTCTCTCTCTGAGGAAGACGTGCTGGGGGACAGATGGACATGTCAAGAAGGTCCGGCTACCACGTTCTCCTGGCCCAATCCGGGGCAATTCGGATAATGCGGCTCCCGAACCGTCTCAGTCTCCTGATGACCTGAGGAATGGCAGGAATCGGAGGGAACGCGTACAATAGTGGGAAATTCCACATCCCCACGAATGCGTCCCCCAGGACTCCGCTCGGGTTAAATTCCCTTGAGCAATACCTTTCGCACTTTCAGTTTATTCTGGTCGCAAATAGGTCCACTTGAGGGGTTCCCCAAAGGGCGAAGATCTCTTGAATGACTTCCTGAGCCAGTTCCCATTCGTGGGACACCGTGTTCTGCCTGCTCAGAGCATCTGCCGTCATATTCTCTTCCCCGGCTAGGTGAACTGCCGTTAAAGAGATTCCTTCTTGAAGTGCCCAATACCAGACTTGCATTGCCTCTCTGCACAGAGGTAGTGACCCTACACCACCTTTTTTGTTTAGATAATGCATGGCCACTGTGTTGTCCGTCATTATCAGGACATTCTTTCCTCTAACAGATGGCATGAAAGCTTTCAGCGCTAGTCCGATTGCTCTCAGTTCCAGAAGGTTGATGTGTAGTTTGGACTCCGATGGAGACCAACAACCGCGGATTGCCAGATCGTTGGCATGAGCTCCCCACCCCTTGAGTGAGGCGTCCGTCACTACTGTGATCTCCGGCCATGGTTCCCAAAAAGTTCTCCTTTCAGGATATTCTCTGAACAAGTCCACCATAGAAGATCTCAACGAACCTTGTTCGGAATATGGAGAAGATCCGTCATTCGACCTGAGAACTGGGACATTGAGTTTTTAGAGGCCATTGAAGGGATCTCATTCTCAGACGTGCCTCTGGCACCAGAAAGATGCAGGATGCCATGAGGCCGAGTAACCTTAAGAAGTCGTAGGCCTGAAGATTTTGGGCATTTTGGAATTTGGAAACCATCTGAAGAATGTCTTGAGCCCTCAACGAGCTCTTTCCCAGGGATGTGTCTAATACAGCTCCTATATATTGGAGCCGTTGAGGTGGTGTCATTTGTGACTTCTTGAAATTGAGGGAGAAGCCCAGTCTGTGGAGGAAGTGGCAGGTGACTTTCAGGTGATCTAGCGCCTGTTCGGCAGAACGTGCTCTGATCAGCCAATCGTCCAGGTAGGGGTAGATGTAAATCCCCCCCTCTCCTGAGGTGCGCTGTGTGATGCTGGAAATGCATTGGAGGGACAGGGCCTCCCTGTCCTTGACCTGTAGTCTTTTTTCATTTGTGTTCTGTATTGTTTTCTGCCCAAGAGTCCATGTGAGACTCCTGGCAGTGCAGCTCTTCCTGTTTTTGGTTTGGTGTACAGACCCATGGGATACCCTTATGGCACCCATGGGTGGGGGTACAACCCTGTGCCCCTAGTGTATGTTTTTGGGCACCTGTGGGTGGCCCGCAGATCAGGGTAGGGGTTGGTGGCAGCTCCATGCTGAATTGGCAGGTGCTCTGAGCATCCTCCATTTTGGGATACCCCGGCCCTGCCTTTGGAATCAGTTGATTCCTGATAGAAAACAAGATGGTCCCTGTGGCCTCTTGCTTTCTATTGCCCATTACCTTGTTTTCCCAAAGTCCTGGGAAGCCCAGACTCTGTCCCTTCCCCGACTGGCTGTTGGGTGGAAGTTCCATATATGGTGTTGTTGTGAAGTCCAGTCCAGACTGGCTGGAGCCTTCCCAGTGACTATGTTGTGGGTACACCCTGTGGGTGCCTGATTGGCTGGCTGACTGCATGAATGCCCTTCTGTATGATTGGCTGCTGAGTGTGACCCAGCAGTGTGGATGAGAGACAGAATGGTATATCTGGGGACCTCTCACCACTGGACATTTTTCAGAAGCTGTGTCTACACTTGAAGAGTAACTGGAACTGCTGATCCTCGACGCCCAGCTGGAAGAAGACTTGCTGTTGAATTTGCTTCGACCCGATCTGAAAGCTGCCAAACTCTTCGAAGACTGATCCGAGAGAGGACCTGGTAAGGCGCCCTCTTCCCGTGCTCCGAGGGACCATTGAGCACCGCTAACCTTCGCCGAAGCTTCCTGGCAGTCAGACCCTCGAAAGGCTGCCGTCTGGAGATGGGGATCGCTGAGGAGAACGAAGTGAAGCACCAGGACTTCGCCGCTGTCAAAGTCCATTGCCGTCGACCAGGGTTCGCAGGTTTGTGTAACCGCTGGAGGCCCATCGAAGTAGTGTTGCCCCAGAAGAGGGGACCGCTTGATGCCGTGCCACCGACGACCAGAGCCGCCTGCTTCTTTGCCTAAGACCATTTGAATCAAAAGGACTCCCTTGTCCGCAAAGTCGACCACTTTGTCCTGCCGGAGAAAGTCAAGGCCGCCGACGCGCCGAGGAGAATCCGCCGGTGGGTTTCCCGCCACCTTAAGGCCACAAAGACTTCGACGAGTTGACGCCCTTGCTGGGCCACAGTTCTTCAGAAACTCTTTGCGGTCCTGAACAATCAATCGCCGAGGTGCCCCGCACACCTCATCCTCGAAGGACGTCGCCGACAAGCACCGCCTGATCAACGTTGTGGTCTCGGCACCCTCGAACTTTCATTGACGTCGTCAATGCCAAGTTCACCTTCTTCGACGCCTAGACTAGAGGGAGATGTCTGTACTTCTGCTCTCTATATGGTAGAGGAGAGGCACAGAGGACCCCAGCCAAGATTCTCTATTATTGGTAACGTAGTCAAGGCCTAGCTTCTCAGGAGGTGATGCAGGCTGGTTCTTAAGTACAGTGTAGTCCCCAAACCCACACAAAGGAATGTCCACACACTATTACTGAAAACACAGTCTTTATATAATTAATATTCAAAGGTATGTACACTATCACAATAACGCACTTTGTACTCAGAAATCAACAATGGTAAATATATACAATTCTAAAGTGGTACCACCAATATTATCAGATCTCATTAAAGTGCATCAACTATACTGTTAGAATGTCACAGATCAATAACAAGGAAACCAGCAATAGAGATAGGAAGGAAAGCAAGATGGTTGACACAATTGGCAGAATACTGGCCCAGCTATCTAGGCACAGTTCTGTGTGGAGATCCCCCCCACCCACCTGGGCAACCTGTAAAATAAAGATATAGCACAAGCCCAGTCCATGTATTGATCAATAGTCTTATTCTCTCCTATAATGTTTTTACCCCCCCCAATGTACCTGGTGGAGTACAGTTCTTCGAAGACGCGTCAAGGGATCCTTCTTGAGTGACTCCCTTTAAAGCAGGAGCCACGGATCATCGAGAGGCGAAGAAGGTGAACTTGGCGTCGACGACTTCGATGAGAAGTTCGAGGGTGCCGAGACCACAACGTTGATCCAGGCGGTGCTCGTCGGTGACGTCCTGCGAGGATGAGGTGTGCGGGGCACCTCGGCGATTGATTGTTCAGGACTGCAAAGAGTTTCTGAAGAACTGTGGCCCAGCAAGGGCGTTGAGTCGAAGTCTTTGTGGCCTTAAGGTGGCGGGAAACCCACCGGCGGATTCTCCTCGGTGCGTCGGCGGCCTAGACTTTCTCCGGCAGGACAAAGCAGTCGACGTTGCGGACAAGGGAGTCCTTCGATTCAAATGTTCTTAGGCAAAGGAGCAGGCGGCTCCGGTCGTCGGCGGCATGGCGTCAAGCGGTCCCCTCTTCTGGGGCAACATGACTTTGACGGGCCTCCAGCGGTTACACAAACCTGCAAACCCCTAGTCGACGGCAATGGACTTCGACAGCGGCGAAGTCCTGGTGCTTCACTTCGTTCTCAGCGGTCCCCGTCTCCAGTCGGCAACCTTTCGAGGGTCTGACTTCCAGGGAGCTTCGGCGAAGGTTAGCGGTGCTCAATGATCCCTCGGATACCACGGAAGAGGGCGCCTTACCAGGTCCGCTCTCGGATCAGTCTTCGACAAGTTCGGCAGCTTTCAGATTGGGTCGAAGCAAATGCAACAGCAAGTCGTCTTCTTCCAGCTGGGCGTCGAGGATCAGCAGTTCCAGTTACTCTTCAAGTGTAGACACAGCTTCTGAACAATGTCCAGTGTTGAGAGGTCCCCAGATATACTATTCCGTCTCATCCACACTGCTGGGTCACACTCAGCAGCCAATCATACAGAAGGGCATTCATGCAGTCAGTCAGCCAATCAGATACACAGTGCATTCAGGCCATCCTCCTCCCTCTCAGACAATCACAACAAGGAATGTGGATTGGGACAAGTACCCAGCCATTCAACACTACACACTGCATTCAGGCCAGTTTCGGGCAGGGCTGTCTCAGTCTTTGTCTCTCATACCAGAAACCAGACAGCCACAACAAGAAGTGCATATTGTTCACACACTCCATGCACCCAGGTCCCACCCACAGGGTGCACCCACAACATACAGTCACTGGGAAGGCTCCGGCCAGTCTGGACTGGACTGCACAACAACACCATATATGGAACTTACAGCCAGTCAGGTGGAAGGTACAGAGTCAGGGGTTCCCAGGACTTTGGGAAAACAAGGTAACAGGCAATAGAAAGCAAGAGACCACAGGGGCCATCTTGTTTTCTATCAGGAATCAACTGATCCCAATGACAGGGCCGGGGTATCCCAAAATGGAGGATATTCAGAGCACCTTGTCAATTCAGCATGGAGCTGCCACCAGCCCCTACCCTGCTCTGCGGGCCACCCACAGGTGCCCACAAACATACACTAGGGGCACATGGTTGTACCCCCACCCATGGGTGCCATAAGGGTATCCCATGGGTCTGTACACCAAACCAAAAACAGGAAGAGCTGCACTGCCAGGAGCCCCACATGGACTCCTGCGCATAAAACAATACAGAACACAAATGAAAAAGTAATACAGGTCAGGGACAGGGAGGCCCTGTCCCTCCAATGCATTTCCAGCATCACACGCTGCCACCACTATCATCAGTTTGGTAAAGACCCTCGGGCGGAGGTCAATCCGAATGGCAGGACTTGAAACTGATAGTGTGAGTTGCCAACCACGAACCTCAGGTATTTTCTAGGCTTGAGATGAATCGGCACATGAAAATAAGCATCCTGGAGGTCCAATGACACCAACCAATCCTGAAGTTGAAGGGCCTGAAGGATATGAGAAAGGGTAACCATCTTGAACTTGTCCTTCCTGAGGAACTTGTTCAGGTTTCTTAAGTCCTGGATGGGTCTCAGTCCTCCGTCCTTTTTGGGGATCAAAAAATACGGTCAGTACCATCCCTTGTTCCTCTCCGCTGCAGGTACCGGTTCTATAGCACCTTTCTCCAGCAGAGTTAAAACTTCCTGCTGTAGGAGCAGGTCTGAAAACTTCAAAGGGTGTCTCCTTGGTGGATTGCTTTGAGGTTGTGTTAGAAAAGGAAGGCAGTAACCTTGGGCTATTATTTCTAGAGCCCAAACATCTGAAGTAATGGCTCACCATTCGTGCAGATGCTGTGACAGCCTGCCTCCTACAGGTGTCTTGTGATGCAAGTGCTCAAAGTGATTTTGAGGCGGTTGCTGCAGCCGCTGATGGCAGAGAGGCTGCAGCTGGAGCTGGCTTTGCACGTTTTACTCGTCCACCGCAAGTGGCCTTTCTCTGGCCCCTTTGACTGGCCATTCCTCTCGTCTTTCCATATGAGGAGCAGTAACAATGGGATCGTCCCCTCCAAGATTGACCTGGTGCACGAAAAGGCTGAGGTTGCCTGATGGCAGCTCCCAAAGACTTGGCAACTGCCTTTGAGGTCTGCAACCTCTGAAGGCCCTAGTCAGCCTTGCTGCCAAAAAGGTGAGACCCGTCAAAGGAAAGGTTCAGGAAACTGTTCTGCACGTCTGGTGCGAAACCAAACTTCCGTAACCACGCAAATCTGCGCATTACCGTGCTAGCGCCCATGGACCTGCTCACACTATCTACAGTGTCCAATCCAGATTCAAGGGATTCCTGCATGGCCCCATTCCCATCTCTAACGATGGCTAGGAATCCTTCCCTTTCGTCCCCTTCTGGTATGTGCTCCGCCGCCATTGCAATGCACTCCCACAGAGTGTACGAAAACTTTGCCAAGGCACTTGAGGTGTTGGCTGATTTTAATGCCATACTCCCAGCTGAAAATACCTTCCGTGCCCAGCCTTCCACACGCTTATCGTCCCTGTCCGGAGGGATAGAAGGGTACGCCAATTTATTAGAAGCTGTGGCTGCCTGTATGACCAAACTCTCGGGAGTGGGATGTTTAGACAGATAACCGGGGTCGCTACTTGCAGGGCGGTATTATGAAATAAGGGATTTATTCACTGTCGGAAGAGAATCCGGAGTCTCCCCATTTTTGGCCACCCTATTTTGCAAAGCTACGTGAAAAGGTAGTATTGGGTCTTCAGTAGGACAATGATCCAATATATCTGTTAGATCATCTTGGATGAATTGGGCTGGAGGTCTGCCCATCCCAAATAATATATTACCTTTGTCATTAGCTGACGGTATGATTGACTGGCATGTTCTCCTGGTCTACCAAAGTCATTCTCAGGAGATGCATCAATACCACTTGCATTGTGCAGTGATTCAACCAAATCCCTCATCCTGCTTTCTTCTGAAATCAGTCATTCCGGGACATTTGGGGTGCCATATTCTAGCCCAAAAGGTACATTCTCCTCATCAGATTTCTCTTGTTCCTCAAGAATTAAGGTGAGAGACTTGAAGAACTCTTTCCTAGGAAGAGGTTTGAAAACCTTTTCTGGGAGAGGTGAGGGAGGAGTATTAATGGGCCTTGAAGGGATTACAGGTTCTTTCCCTTTTTCTGGCTAATTTTGCCGAACTGGGGGTTTCGGCGTCGAGGGCTTCGGGGTCAACGTCAACAAAGGTGCCAATAACGTCGGCGCAGTACCAGTCTTAGACAGCGCCGCCTTCGATGGCGTTGAAGCGCTCTTCGAAGACTTGCCCTTCGAGATGTGTTCGTTCTCGGACGGCGTTGGTGACCTCGAGCGGTCGACTCGACTCTAGCGGCTTTTCTCGCTCGGTGTCCTAGAATGTTCTCTATCCTTCCTCTTTCGATCACCTGGGCTCAAGGGCGCGCGAGTGTCGGAGCGATGATGCTCCCGGCCGGCTTCCGAGGAAGGCGCGGACCGAGGCTTCGCTTTCTCGAACACCTCCATAATTTTGATCCTGAATGCTTCCCATTCTTCAGAGGATGAATGTTTAGTGCGACATTTCATCCTTTTTGGGGATTCGTCCGAGAAGGAGGTGGACCTGTGGCGTCGTTTCTTCGATTTTTTTGTCGAAGACGAGCTATGGTAATCGCTTTGGGACTTGGACCGATGCCTTTCGCGTCAAGGAGCTTTCTCCTCACGGGACCTCGACTTGACGCTAGAGGCTTTATGGTCGGATTTGCAACCTACCTGTAGTTTTCCCCTCCTTTCTCGCAAGTCCTTCCCCGTCATCGCCTGACACTTCGTACAGGCCTCCATGTCGTGGCCTTCTCCGAAGGCACCACAAACACTCTCGGTGCGGGTCTGTGATCGACATTTTTGAACTGCCCGACTTGCACTTTTTGAAACCCGATCACAGGGTCGTGGTCGACGTCGATGACGAGGACATATTCGATATTATTTGCTATTCTTCACAGAACTTGAGGCGCGCCGAATCTCTGAAGCAACGTATACTGCAGAAAAAACGGAACTGAGGCCAACGGGCGCCGCGCGTACTACTTATACACCCGATGACATCACCCACGATGGAGGCCTTCAAGGGACCATCGACACGACATCGACCCACGGCGCCCTCTGCCGAAAATGTTTTCGCCGAAGCAGCTAAAGCTGGATGGAATACATCTAAGATGAGGAATACGTTGGAGGACAGAATCCACTCGAAGAGGAATCCGTGGGAAGAAGAAATCCCTTAGAAGAACAAGTTATTTACCAACTGGTAACATTCTTTCAACTGGATGTGCCTCCAACGTATTCCTCATCTTTGATAATCATGTCCAGCTTCGGAAAACTTTCGGCAGTGCGTTGAGTCAATGTCCCTCGAAGGCCTCCATCGAGGGTGACGTCATCGTGTGCTATAAGTAGCACGCACGGCACCCCTTGGCCTCAGTTCTGTTCCCTCCCTGCTTCATGTTGGCTGTTATCACAGGCAGGCAGTATTCAGCCCTGCGAGAACGAAAGCTGTAACAGCATAGGAAATTCTACAGAGGGGTAGGATGCGCGGGCGATGAGGAATACATTGGAGGAACATCCAGTCGAAAGAACGTTACCAGTTGGTAAGTAACTTGTTCTTCGATTGGATTGTGTCCTCCTACGTATTCCTCATCTTTGATAGAGTCCCAAAGCAGTATGTAGGATTGGAGGAGGGTGGAGAATTTAGAATGGACCTTTTTTTATAAGGCAGAATAAAGTACTGCTTTCCTGTGCATGGGAAGCATCCAAGCAATTATGCTTGGTGAACGTATGCAACGATGACCATGTTGCAGCATCACAAATGGATCTATTGGGTACTCCCCTTTGCAGGGCTGCAGAAGAGGCTATGCCCCTGGAAGAATGAGCCTGCAAACCCTCTGGTGGGTCCTGGCACACCAATCTGTAACATTCTGAAATACCAAGGATGATCCACCTTGACAGAGTCCATTTAGAAAAAGCTTGTCCTAATTTTCGCCCAGTGTATCCAATAAAGAGTTTGTCATCTACTCTCAACTTGGAGAGCCTAGAAATATAAAAGCTTAGAGCTCTTCTAGGGTCCAATCTATGGAGCCTTTCCTCCTCTTTACTGAGATGCGGCGGGGGATAAAACACTGGCAGAGCAATTTTTTGATTTAAATGGAAAACCTTTAGGCAGGAAGGAGGGTTTTATCCCCAACACAACCCTGTCCTTGTGGAATACAGTATAGGGTGGCCTGGAAGACAGCACCTGCAACTCGATCACTCTACGTGCAGAAGTTAGTAGAATCAACAACATGGTTTTAAAGGTTAATAACCTCAATGGAGATGTGTGCAAAGGTTCAAATGGGGCACACATTAGAAATTTGAGAACCAGGTTAAGGTCCTAAACTGAAACCTGTAAAGTAGAAGGCGGGAACAAGTGTGTGAGTCCTTTTAGAAATTGAACTAACAAGGGAATTTTGAAGTAGGAGCACTCTTCTGAAGATTGCTTGAATATGGAAAGCGCTGTCAGGTAACCCTTAATGGTCCCAATATTAAGACCTTTGTGTGCTAATGATAGGAGAAAGGATAACACATCCAGAGTTGAACATAGAAAAGGATCAACATTTTTTTCCCTGCACCAGTCGCAAAATCTATTCCAGCGGTAACGGTAGTGATTTTGTTGCTGGCCTGCTTGCCGAAAGCAACACCTCCATGATGTCATCCGGGAGGTTCCAATCCTTGTATCTCAACCTTTCAGAAACCACGCATGAAGGTTGAGAGTGTTGACCTCTGGATGGAAAACCTGTCCCTCACTTTGCGAGAAAAGATCCCTTTTTGGAAGACGTATCAGAGGACAAATGGACATATCCAGAAGGTCCGGGTACCACGTTCTCCTGGCCCAATCTGGGGCAATTAAGATCATGCGGCTTCCAAACCATCTCAACCTCCTGATTACTTGAGGAATGATGGGGATCGGTGGAAACTTGTATAGCAGTGGCGATTCCCAATCCACCACGAACGCGTCGCCTAGAGCTCCTCAGAGGAAATTCCCTTGAGCAGTACCTTCCGCACTTCCGGTTGTAAACAGGTCTACTTGAGGGGATTCCCTAAAGGGGGGGGGGCAAAGATCTTTTGAAGGACTTCCCTGAGCTAGTTCCCACTTATGGGAGATTGTGCTCTGCCTGCTTAGAGCCTTCACCGTCGTGTTCTCCTCCCCAGCTAGGTGAACTGCTGATAGGGAGATTCCTTCTCGAATTGCCCAGTACAAGAGCTGCAATGCCTCTCTGCACAGTGGGAGTAACCCTACGCCTCCTCTTTTGTTGCGGTAATGCATGGCCATTGTGTTGTCCGTCATTATCAGGACATTCTTTCCCCGTACAGAGGGCAGGAAGGCCTTCCGCGCTAGTCTGATTGCCCTTGCTCCAAATTTGATGTGTAGTTTGGACTCTGATGGAGACCAACGACAGCTGACTGTCAGATCATTGGCATGGGCTCCCCACCCAGTGAGTGAGGCGTCCGTCACTACTGTAATCTCCGGCCATGGTTGCCAAAAGTGTTCGCCCTTCAGAACATTGTCCTTGCTGGCGCACCATAGAAGATCCTTCGACACCCTGGTTGGAACCTGAAATCGGTCCGACATCTTTCCTGAGAATTTGGACCATTGTGTTCTTAGGAGTCCATTGAAGGGATCTCATTCTCAGGCGGGCCTCTGGCACCAGAAAAATGCAGGATGCCATGAGGCCGAGCAACCTCAAGAAATCGAAGGCCGGAAGATTCTGGGCAGTTTGAAATTTGCTAACCATCTGAAGGATGTCTTGAGACCTCACCTTGGGTGGCAATCTCTTTACCAAGGATGTGTCTAGTACAGCTCTGATGTACTGGAGCTGCTGGGAAGTGGTCATCTGTGACTTCTTGAAATTGAGGGAGAAGCCCAGTCTGTGAAGGGAGTGGCAGATGAGGGGGAAGACCCCCTCTCCTGAGATTTGCTGCCACTACCGCCATCAGTTTGGTGAAGCGCCTCAGGCGGACGTCAAGCCGAATGGCAGGACTCAAAACTGATAGTGCGAGCCACCAATAGCGAACCGCAGGTATTTTCTGTGCTTGAGATGGATTGGCACATGAAAATAAGCATCCTGAAGGTCCAATGACACCAACCAATCCTGTAACTGGAGGGCCTGCATGATCTGAGAAAGTGTCACCATCTTGAATTTGTCCTTCCTGAGAAACTTGTTCAAGTATCTCAAATCCAAGATGGGTCTCATTCCTCAGTCTTTCTTGGGGATCAAAAAGTAAGGGGAATATCAACCCTTGTTCCTCTCCGCTACAGGTACTGGTTCTAGAGCACCTTTCTCCAGCAGGGTTAATATTTCCTGCACAAGGAGCGGATCTGGAATCCTCAGTGTTTTCCTGGTGGATTGGTATGAGGCTGCGTTATGAATGGGAGGCAGTAACCGTGGGCTATTGTCTCCAGAGCCCAAGCATCTTAAGTAATGGCTTGCCATTCTTCAAGGTGCTGAGACAGTCTGCCCCACACCGGTGACTTGTGACGCAAGCTCTCAAAGTGGTTTTGAGCGGTTGCTTCAGTTGCTGATGGCAAGGTAGCTGGAGCTGGCTTTGCACCTTTACCTCGTCCACTGCGAGGGACTTTTTGTTGGCCTCTGACTGGCCATTCCTCTCGCCTTTCCAAATGAGGAGTAGTGGCGATCGGATCGCCTACTCCATGGCTGTCCCGTCGGACGAAAAGGGTGGGGTTGCCCAACAACGGCCCCTAAAGATTTGGAAGCTGCCTTTGAGGTCTGCAACCTCAAGGCTCTTGTCAGCATTGCTGGCAAAAAGGTGAGACCCGTCAAATGGCATGTTGAGAAGACGAACTTGCACCTCTGGTGCAAAACCCGACTTCCACAACCACTCAAATCTGCGCATTACGGTGCTTGTAGCCATGGATCTGCTGATGCTGTCTGCAGTGTCCAATCCAGACTGAAGGGACTTGCGCATGGCTTCCTTGCTATATTTAACGATTGCTAGGAAACTGTCCCTTTCCTCCCCTTTGGAATGTTCTCCACTGCCATTGATATGCACTCCCAAAGAGTGTACGTACATTTTGCTAAGGCACATGTGGAGTTGCCCATACTTCCAGCTGAAAAAACGATCCCAGCCCATCCATCCATGCGCTTGTCGTCCCTATTAGGAGGGATGGTACGGTACGCTGCCTTGTTTGATGTAGCCGTGTCTGCCTGGACCACCAGACTCTCTGGAGTGGGGTGCTTGGACAGGTAGCCGGGTTGCTACTGGAATGGCAGTATTTTCTTGCGAGAGATTTGTCCACCGCAGGATTGGTGGACAGGGTCTCCCAATTTCTGGCCACCCTATTTTGTAGAGCCACATGTAACGACAGAATTGGGTCTGTAGGTGGACCTTGGTTGAGAATATTCTTAAGGTCATCTTGAACAAATTGTACCGGAGGTCTAGCCCCAACCTAGGTATTCCACCACCTTAGGCATTAGGTGACGATATAAAGAGCCAGCGTGCTCTCCAGGTTCTGGCCTACCAAACTCCAATTCAGGAGAGGTATCAATGCCACTGGCATGATGTAGAATATCACAAAGATCCTCCATTTTGCTCTCTTCCGATATGAGGCACTCCGGCACGCGGTTCCAAATTGAAGCCCAAAAAGGGCATCCTCCCCATCCAACCTTTCTTCCTCTTCAAAGATGGAAGAAAGGGATTTGAAAAACTCCTTCCTTGGCTAAGGAGTGAAAGATTTCTCAGCAGCACTCACAGGTGTTGTAGGCTTCAAAGAAGGTTTTGATTTAGCCTTCTTACGAGTTTCCTCATGACCTGGAGGCTAAGCTGAAACGACCGGTACTTTTGGTGTCAATGGTTTCGACGTCGACAGTGTCGTCGATGTAAATGGCGCTAAGGGCTTGGATAATGTGGACAAATCAACGGACCCCTTCGGAAATTTTGGCTTAGTGGGTTCTGCAGGCTGCGACGATATCGAACGCTCGTCACGTCTCGAGTGATTTTTACTCTTTGGGGTCCTCGATGGCTCTCGATGAGTATCCTTCCAAACACCCGGGATCGAGGGGGCGCAAGTGTTTAGTCCGCTCTCTGTTGGCTTCAATAGAAGGCACGGACGGAGGCTTACCCTGCTTTCAAATATTTTGAGCATTTCTAAACGGAATGCTTCCCACTCCGCGGGTGTCGACTGTTTGGTGGGGCACTTTACTCTCTCAGGGGTTTCGCCTGACGAGGATGAAGAGAAGGGTGACCGATGGTGCCTCCTTCTTGATCGCTTCGTCGAGGACGAAGAATGGCGTGAGTCACTGCGGGACCTCGATCATTTTTTCATATCTCTCTTGTATGGAGGAGAACGATCTCTCGACTCGGCGGCTGCGGAACGATCGGATTTGGTCTTAAGAGGCTTGGACAACTTCCCTACCTGTAACTTCCCCTTTAGTTCTTGCAGGGATTTTCCTGTCATAGCCTGACATTTTGAGCAGGAATCCGTGTCATGGCCTACCCCCCCAAGCACCACAGGCAAGAACGATGTGGATCCGTGATAGACATTTTTGAGTCACACTCCTTACACTTCTTAAAACCGCTGCGAGGAGTCAGAGTGGAGGATGAAGACATCTTAACGATGATTTTTTCTAAACTGCATAGTCAAAATAACTAGCAGGGCGTGCAGAGTCTGAGGCAAACTTGTTTGCGGAAAATCTGAACTGAGGCCAATGGGCACCGTGTATGCAACTTATACCACCTGATGACGTCACCCTTGACGGAGGCCTTCGAGGGACATTGACTCGATGCAGGGCGCCCTCTGCCGAAAAAGTTTTCTAAAGCAGCCGAAGCTGGACATGATCATCAAAGATGAAGAATACGTTTGGAGGACAAAATCCATTCAAAATGTATTTTACTGTGTTAAATACTTGCCCATTTTGTAGTTACCACCCATGCCCAACTTTTTAATGAAGAATACATTTGTGCAGATATATTGTGTTGACCTTCTCTTCCATTTGAGGCTAGGTAGGCCCGCGCGAAGCGAGGGCTCCGGTGAAGGGCTCTTACCGGTCATGTCGGCCCCCCACAGTAGGGGTGAAAGCCATTTGCACCCCATGGTTTATCCAAGGTGAGAATGGTTCATTTTCTTTCCCTTGGGAGATTGGGAAAAAGATGGCTGCCTCACTAAGGAAAAGGGACTAAGTCCCTTTTCCAGTTCTATGGCAGCAGCTGGGAGACAGGAGAGCTGGGACTGGTCCAGCTGTTAAGAAGAGAGGGAGGGGAGGCAGTGGAGAAAGGGTATGGATGGTTTTGAGAGGGGTGGAGAAGTGGGGAGTCAGAGGCTCACTGCTGCCTCCCCACAATGTTTTGCTTTAAAAGGATACCCTCGGGCGGCTTGACACAGCAGGCAGAGAGAATGTGTATTCTCGTCCCCTGTTCCAGTCACCTGATTGGCTGACTTCCCTTCCCCCCCAATACGAATGTGCCCTAGTCAAAGTATTCCCTGTACCTCTAGCCAGGTCATACCTTCTGAATGGTTGTCTTGACTGCTGTAGTCTTCATACCATTTGGAGAGCCGGAAACTGTCTAAGATAACACCCTGTATTCAAAATGGGTTGTAGCTCAGTTTGAATTTTGACCCGATTTACACAGGAAACATTAAGGCAGTTTTTGTCACAGGAGACTACGTCCTTGCCCAGGATCCATTGAAAATAAAAACTGAGAAATGTTGGACGATATGAAGGGATGCAACCTCTAGTGCCTCTCTCTCTCTTAACCAGGGATGTATGGATCCTTAGAGCCAAGGGGAGATTTTCAGAGCAGTTGCTTCGATTGGACACCAGGAAAAGCAAGAGAAAAGGCCTACCATCCCTGCTTGACTGGTGACCCTGCATTAGGATGTTTTTGCTGGCAGGAGTTATGTTATGTCACTTTGCATTTATATAGTGCCTTATATACCATTGGTATGGTCTGAAGGCGCTGGTAGATTGAACGCCCTTGGGAACCGAAGTTCAGGTCAGTAGAGTGAGTAGAGAGTCAAAGGTGCATGTGAGCACCGGATGTGTGTGCAGCTGGTGCAGTATTCGTGTAATAGTTGCTTCTTAGCGGTAGCTGTGGTGGTTGAGAGGTCAAGAGTATGTGTTCGTTCTGGCAGGATTTATCCAGACCGATTGTGGCTGCGTTAGGCCTGAGGAGAACGCCTGGCTGAGGGTGCGTGACCAGCAGTGTTTAGTTAGAGTGATGGGGAGTATGAGGCAGATGTTGGTATGAGAACAGTTATACCGAATGGTGTCATAGTATCTGTGTTCTAGTTGAGTGGTGGTGTAAAGAAGAGAGTAAGCATGGTGATGTGAGATGGCGAGTTACATGCTCAAACTTTCCATGCATTCCAAACCATTCCATGTAAGTCGCGCAATTCAATGCACTCCAGTTCGATCCATGTCTTCAAGTCAGATCTACGCACTTCAGCCCGCTCCACGCAATCCAGTCCGTTCCACACACTCTAGTCTGCTCCATTCGTGTTGTTTCATGCACTTGTGTTTCACCTGTACCCTGTTTTTCACCTGTACCATCCACATACTTCCCGGTACCTTTCACATATTACACCAGTACCTTCCACATACTTAATTTGTTCTGTCCACATATTTCACCCTTCCATCCACATATGTCACCCGTTCCATCAACATACATCGCTCGTTCCATCAACATACGTCACCCATTCCTTCCACAAAGACTGGTAAGTGGGGAAATTTCTTCTCTGTGAGAAGAACAGTGGGCTAAAGACTTGGTTGAGACTCTCCCAGGGGCCATCCACCCAAGAACAAGTCAATGGGCTGTGTTCGTACTGGTCGAGAGTTTCCCAGACCACCCTCCGTTTTGCATTCCTTCCACAAATTTCATCCATTCCGTCCGCTCTAGGCACTCAACGGCCCCAAGTAGTCTGCTCTATGCACTCATCCATACTCACGGCCCCCCTCTGCAGTCAGGCCCCCCCTCCGCAGTCACGCATTAATTCGCTCTTACACACTCCTCCGTTCTACACACTCCTTTTCTCTGCGTACTCCTGTTCCGCTCTGCACACCTATCGCACTCTGCGCACCTATCACGTTCTGCGCACTCGTTCGCTCTATGCACTCGTTCTTTTCATGCTCTCATCTGCTATGTGCACTCGTCCGCTCTACACGTTTTCTCTGCGTACTCCTCTGTTCCGCGCACTGTTTAGCTCTGCGCACCTATCACGTTCTGCGCACTCGTCCGCTCCTGGCACTCGTCCGCTCCTGGCACTCGTTCTTTTCACGCTCTCATCTGCTCTACCAGGTCGTTCGTTCATACGCTCTCGTCCGCTCTGCACATTCATCTGTTCTATGCACTCCTGTGTTCTTCACACTCCTCCACACTTACGCACTCATCCACCCTACACACTTGTCCGCCCTACACTCATCCCCCCTGCACATTCATCTGCTCTATGCATTCCTTCGTTCTACACACTCCTCCGGACTTACGCACTCATCTGCTCGACGCACTCGTCCGGTCCACACATTCATCTGTTCTACACCCTATCCGCTCAAAACACTCATCCGCACAACCTATTCATGCGTTCTACACTCATCTGGTCAACTCACTCATCTGTTCAACGGATTCATCTGCTCAGCGCACTCATCTCTTCTAGGCGCTTCATTCATTCTCACGATTTCATCTGCTCCATTCACTTTGTTCACTCATCCGTGCATTATCGATTTCAGGCCATGTCACTCGTCATACGCACTGGATCCGTTCCGTGCTCACTATCTTTTTCATGCCACACATTCGTCTCATGTACTTGAATCGTCTATTCTGTATTTTCCATTTATGCCATGCATTCATACAGTCGGTATCATCTGTCTGTGTACTCATTAGTCCCTTGTATTCATCTTTCTATCCTCTTCTCTTTATTCCTTTCGCTCATTTTGCACTCATTACATCCATTTAATTAATTTAAACCTCATTACTGCTTTCATATGATTTATTCTTTTTATCAACTTCACTGCTTCAATCTATTTCCCTCGTTCTATTCCGTTTGTCTTTTTCGTTTTCATAAGCGGTTATTAGTTGTCGCATTCTCGCATGGGTCTTGATGTTGTATTGTTATTTGGTTTATTGTTGTTCAAGATCTAGTAGTTTGTTGGGTTGGTGTTGTTGAGATGCTGTTCAGTTTGGGTTAGTTTGCGTACGGGTTGGTTTTAGGGGAAGAGCCAAGTTTTCAGTAGTTTGCGGAAAGACATTAGATCTTCATTTAGGCGGATGTGGGGTGGGAGTGCGTTCCACAGCGTGGGGGCTAAGGCTGAGAATGATGATCCGCCTAAACAGAGTTTGTTTTAGGTATGATTAGGAGGCCGGCTGAGCTTGATCTAAGTACGTGGAGGGTGATAGGGTTTAAGCTTGTCTTGAAGATATTGAGGTCCTGTTTTATGCGCTGCTCGATGAGAAATGCATAAGGTTTTGAAAGTCACCCTTCGGGCCACTGGAAGCCAGTGCAGAGTTTTAAGGGCTAGGGAGATGTGGTCTCTCGGGCTGAGCACTAGTAGCAGTTTGGCTGCAGCGTTTTGTGCTCTTTGCAGTTTATTCAGTTGGTAAGCGTGGACTTCGCGGTAGAGGGGGTTAGCGTAGTCCAGTCTTGATATAACAATTGATTGGACCGCGGAGAGTCTGTTGGGAAAGGAGGGATAGGGAAAGATGCGCTTAAGAGTTTTAAAGGTGGTAGTGGCAGGACTTTGAGACGTTGACTTGATGCGGGAGTGTTAGGTCGGAGTCAAGGGTGCATGCAAGGTTTTTTACTGAGTTAAAGGGAGTTGGTGAGTTGCCCATGGCAGATGGCCAGGGTAGTGGGTGTGGAAGAAGTTCGGAGTTGCCACATACCATTCGGTTTTGGAGGGGTTTAACAAGAGGTGGCTTTGGGTCATCCAGAGCTCAATGTCGAGGAGGCAGGGTCAGGTCGGCGGTTGGGTTTTGAGTTCAGGAGTTTTAGAATCAGTTGAGTGTCATCAGCGTAGTTGTAACACAGGATGTTGTGTGAACGAATTATTGGTGGGAGGGTGATCAGGAGGGCAGATACGCATGCTCCTTGTGGAACTCCTGTCTCGACTGGTCGTGCTTGGGAGGAATAGGTGGAGAGTATCGTTATTTGGTACCTATCTTTGAGGAATGAGGCTATCCATTTGAGAGCGGTTACACGAATTCCTAGGGAGTGGAGGCGGTCAAGGAGGATTGAGTGATTGATTGTGTCGAAGGCGGCGGATAGGTCGAGAAGGATTAATGCGGCGCATCCCGCGGAGTCTGCCGTGATTTGAAGGTCATTCTAGATTGAGGTTAGGGTGGTTTCAGTTCCATGCCGGGCTCTGAAACCTGATTGTGCGGGGTCAAGGAGATTGTTGGCTTCGATAAAGCCATTTAATTGGGTGTAGGCTGTTCGGTCAATGAGTTTGGCAAGGAACCTGGTGTTTGAGATGGGGCGGTAGTTTTTGGGCTCTAGAGGGTCGAGGGAAGGTTTTTTTATTAGAGGTTTGACATGAACCGTTTTGAATGCATCGGGAAAAATACCCGAGGAAAGGGAGTCATTTATGATGGATCTTGCGTGTTCTGCCGCGCAGGTAGAAGCAAATATTTCTTTGAGGGTTGTGGTTGGGCAAGGGTCTAGCGGAGAGCCGGATGGTTTGTGGGCAGAGAGAAGCTTGAGAAACTGGTCAGGTGATATTGGACTAACGGAGTCGAACGTTGGTTGCTCAGTGGTCGCAGGTGGTGGGTTGGCCGGTATGGGGGGCCGGTTGCCTGGTGGATGTAAGCGAGCTAGTTTGGTGGTTAGCACATTTGTTCTTTCGAGAGCCGTGGCATAAAAGTGGGGAGAGAGAGTGAGTCGCACAGTGGTAGTGCATGCCGGTTTGGTGAATTCTTTGATTTTGTTGAGTTATTTGCTGGGGTTTTTGCAGTTTAGGATTCGGAAGTTGTAGTGGGCTTTTTTTGCTTTCTGGATTTCAGCCTTATACTGGTGAAGGTGTCAGGCTAAGGTGGCTCTGCTCTCTTGGGTTTTGTCCTTCTGCCATTTGCGTTCTAGGTATTTATATAGTTTAGTGGTTCTCAAATCGGGTGTGAACCATCTAGGGAAGAGGCCACGGCGGGCTGATGGTTTGCAAGAGGGTGTGAGCCGCATTAGTGAGTCGTTGAGCCATGAGTCGAAGGCGTCGGGGGTTAGTTGTTTATTGAGTTGGCAGATAGGTGGAGGAGACTGGAGGAGTGCGTCAGCTAGGTCAGGAACGATTATTAGTTTTTTCCAGCATTTGCGTAGATTCTGAGGTTCTGGTTCGGGTAAGGGGAGCGGGATGGGTGAGCGAATGGCGAAAGAGACAATGAAGTGATCGGACCAGATGATAGGGATGGGGGGGTTTAGATGTATCTGGTTGTGAGAGCTAAATATGGCATCAAGAGTGTGTCCTTTATAGTGAGTCGGGCCATTTATGTGGTGTTGGAGGTTGATCGCGTCTAGACCGTCAAACAGAGAATGAGTCATGGGGTTGGTGGGGATGTCCAGCCATATGTTGAAGTCTCCAAGAAGGGCGAGGTTGGGATGGTTTAGTTGGAGGGTGGCAATAGAGTCGCAGAGGTTGTTTAAGAATTGTCTATCGTAGCCAGGGGGTCTGTAGATTATTAGGAAACTGTGTGGGAACGACGGGGAGAGGGTTAGTTTAACGAGGAGTGATTCGCAGGAAGGAATGTAAGGTTGATTGTCGATGATTGAAGCGTGGAAGTGAGACTAAGACGAATGCTATCCCCCCCTCTAGAGGGTTGGTTCAGTGGGATGAGGAACTAGTCAGGGGGGGAAGGCTTCATTGGCGATTGGGGCGAACTTGTCAGAGAGCCAGGTTTCAGTGATGAAAACCAGGTCTGGTTTGTCAGAGGCGAGGAGGTCAAAGATGCTGTGTCTGTTTTTTGCTACAGAATGGGCATTGAATAGGATGCAGGTAGGCGAGGTTGGTGTCGGAGCTGCAGCCGAGGTGGGTTGGGAGGGAGAGGGTGGAAACTGGAGAGGGAGAGCGGTGAGGTGGTTGATGATCAGTGGGAAAAGTGGGCGAGCAGCAAGGGGTTGGCAGGTTTTGGGTGGGAGCGGATGGATGTGTGTGTTAGGGAGATTGGGTTAGGCCCGGGGGACTTGAAGTTGGGGTGTGGGCGGTTAGGAGTTTCAGTTGAAGATGGTGAGAAGTCGAGGGAGAGGGGTTTCAGGAACGGTGAAACAGGGGGGATGGTGGTGATTGAGGGAAAGAGGTGGTGGGTCGAGACAGGGAAGGCGATGAGTGCTGAGAGGTTGAGGGAGACCAGATAAGTTTCCTCTTTAGTGTCTTGGAGTTGGAAAGTTGGAGTCATGAAGAGGATGCAAACAACTAAAGAACAGCATGTGCAACGCAGACTAATGCAACTTGCACTGCCAGTATGAATTGTGAAGTCCTGAACACTGGACACATGAACACATGGAAAAAGAGCACAGAGGGGAGGCCTTCCTTCCTGCAGCGCTTTTATGAAAGACTGTTGTTGAATCAGGCTATATCCTTGGTGGTTACCAGAGAGCGACTCCACTAAGCACCTGGAGCCTGTTTCTAAAGGATGAAGCTGTGAACGGAAGTTACAATAATTCCTCAAACCTGGATACTGTGACAGACCACTTTGCCATCCACTCCACCCTCACTCTAGAAAGCAATATTCCCACCCCACCTGCCACAAATCACAGCCAGGCAAATCAAATGCATCAAAAAACAGCACTCACACCATTTATACCATCCCATTGTGTCCTTCACATCCACCTCTCATTACTCAATTACACCACCACAACCACCAAGGGACAACAAAATTGCCACTCAGTCAAAACACAGAAATCCCAAAGTACTACCACAAGGCATGATTCAACAATTCCCTCACCATCAAACAAGAAACCAGATACCTAGAAAGAGGCTGAAAAAATAACCCATGGCCTTCAACCAGGACACCCCCTAAGAGAGAGCTGCTCCACATGCAAGATGGCTATACACAGCAGCAAAGGGGCCCTCTACCTCCAAGCACTCCAATCTGGTCCAAACTCCACACAAAACCTTTATTATCCACCACTACCACACACCCTCATCCACCACAGTACACAACTCCAAGATACACAGCATGACACAAGCCCTGGCTCCCACACTCCCTTTTCCACCCCAAACCATCCACACATGGGGCGTTTACGCCAGATTAACCACAGCCCTCTCACAATCAAAATACTCTGCACACTTCCTGGACTACACCTGCCCAGCTATGGCTGCATCACCGCCCTGGCTCCAACGCCCGTCTAAAATGGACTCATCTCATCTACACACAATACAGGACCAACATCCCCCCTCAAGAAAATATGCCTGACTCCATGCTTCCCAGAAAGTACAGTCCTATCACAATCCTGCCATACCACATCCAACTCATGGAGAGCTTTGTCACAAGCCAATTCCAACAGCACATCACCACAACCAACCTCCTCAACCCATTCCAATCAGGACTCCGCCAAAGCACAGAAACTGCAGCACTTCACATGCTGAATGACCTACAAAGCATCATTAAGGACCCAGCCATTCTAATCCTACTGTACATTTCCACAGCTACAAGCCACCACCTACCACACCATCCTAGTAAACATCCTCTCAGGCGCTGTCCGACTGATTTACTTCCTTCCTCACTGATGCAACATTTTTTCTCAATGCACCCCTATCAATTAAATCCTACCCTGGTAAAATACATAGTACAACAAAGATCATATCCCCTCCTACTCAACTTATATGTTGAATCCCTCAGAAAGACATAGCAACCATGACATCCACTTTCACCTATGCACAGACAACAAACAAATCTATTTCCAAATGGAGATGCAGCCTCTCAATCGACACCAAGTTGTACACCCACTTTCTAAAACAACCAATCCAAATGACCCATCCAAATTTGAATACCTCATCACCCTCCCTCCCAAAATAAAAATGCCACTAAGAAGCACCAACCGAACCTCATCCCCTGGATCAGAGAATTCACAACAGACTGCCCACACCAGTCAAGTCCCCATGCTTCACCATTGACCACCACCTATCCTTTACACACTGTACAGCTGCCGTTACCACGACATGTAACCTATAGCTACACCTAGGCATAAGACAGCCTTCGCCCGGAATATTACCATACAGCTGTCCAGGCACCATCCCATTTGAAGCTAGAGAACAGTACTGCTCTGCTCACTTGATCACAGTGCGGCTCTCCTCGCTGGATTACCTAACACTTGGCTCTTCTGCAAACCATATAGAATGCAGCAGCAAACCCCATCTACACCTACAAAAAAAAAAACACATTACCCCAACTCCAGACTCACAAACCTAATATTGCTTTCAAAGGACTCTGCATTCACCTCAAAACCCCATCCTACCTTCACCTGTTAGGACAGTTTTTTCTGAAGTCCAACTAAGGGCTTAGTAAAACCATTCAACGGTGGCAGTACAAGACTCCACTCTTAGTATAAGGCTGTACCACCTGAGTTCATGGTTGCTTAGACAGAGCAGCCAGGCTTATTTTAGGAGGGAGAGAGAGAGGGCTGTAGAATCAGAACAAGTGAAATTGAAATACAAATGATCCAAGAAAACACTGAAACACTTTGTATTGTAAAAATAAAGGATTTATTTAATTTACAGGTAGGCCCAGATAAATCTATGTGTAAGGGTAAGTAAGTACTAACACATATGAAATCACACGATAAAAACAAAACTATACTTGAAAGTACACATACCCAAGTATAGACCTTATTTGAAGTACCTAACAGAAGTACTAGGGAAGTCAAAACCTTTTCATACACATTCAGTATAGGTCAAGCCTATTCTCGGGGAGTAAAAACCAATGGTTACTTTTTACAATTACATTCAGTAATGCAAGGGCAGTAGACCCTTCCAGTTATAGAATGATTCTCAGTACAAATCACTTCATCAGTCAACTGGACAATATACTTTTGGTGAATAGTGGAACACTTATTCTAGGTGTAGTAAAAACCTATAACTACTTTTTTGATAACACACAGTTGTACTAGGTGAGTAAAACCTAAGGATGTAATATACAATTACAGGTGTTTTGAAAATCGGGGAAACCCTGATTGAGATAAGCAGTAACTCTTGTAACATTTTTGGGAAGCACACAGCTAACACAAGCTAAGTAAAACTCACATACTTTAACCTTACAATGAAGGGGAAAGTAAAACTCAATGTCATTTTACTGACTAGTTATTCTAGGTAGGCAACAACCTAATGCAGACTTATTAAGGACTGGCTAGCAGCAAGTCAGAGGAAGCAAGACCCGGTCGGGGGGGGCACCCATACAATCATCTTCAAAGGACTAATCTGGTGATACCAACAGTTGGAGGACACTCATACAATTACTCTGCAGGAAAAACTGGTGAAACTAACACTTTACATTTGGGAAGAGGCACAACCTAATCACAGGAGAGTAAAAACCTTCACATCTATTTCTATTAGACTGGCAAAACAGTTTCTAAGGAAGAAAAGATGTTAACCATACTTTTAAGAATAGTGCATCACACATTCAAGATCCGTAAGAACTTTTGTAACTGTTAACTCTTAGAATTACAGTTACCAAACAACTATTTACAAGTAAGTAACTTTTAAACACTTATTTTCTTTTCTAGGTAGAAGTCCCAATCGCTTGAAAGTCTTTCCCTTATTCTTGGAGCACGAGTGTTCAGTGGCAGAAGCGGGGGACACTAAGTCTAGTGACCAACAGGCAGTGTCAGGATAGGTTCTTTAGTAGCAAAAGTCAGAGTTCCTTAGGAAAACTGGGCAGACAGGCGAGTACTTTAATTGTAGGGTTAGTAGAGGGTCCAGGGGCTTCGCAGAAGACACCCTAGCAGGATTCTAGCAGTGGGACTGGGTGCACTGGGTGAGAGGCCTACCCATCACAGAAAACAACCCACAGCTACACAGAAACCCTAACAGGCCTAAGGTAAGTACATACCCAAGCCAACACACTACCTCAGCATTGAAGATTTTGCAGCAGGAGAACTTCAGAGTCTGCAGCCAAAAACCCAGTCAGTGGATTCCTTGTCGTGGGGCCTGAAAACAAGACCTCAGAAGGGACTTTGCAGCAGGGATTGATGAAGAAGGCTCTAGGCAAGGTTTCCATCGCGGCAGAATGCTGTTCTGCGCCTTTTCAAGGAGCACAGAAGACAGAAAATCGTGGTTGAATTCCCGTTGTTTTAAAGGTCCAGCACTCTGGTGAGGGGACTTTTTTCGACTCCATTTGTTTCTCTGGAGATCCACCAGGATGCCCACGAAGTTTCAGCAAGATTCCAAAGACTGTGCACCACACGATGGCTCGAGGTCTGAGGGTATTGCAACAACAAGGTCGCAGCAATGCGTGGGATGGCTCGAAATGAAGGTCTTCTCGAGTCTAGTGGGTCCCACCAGGCTCTGGGCCGGGGTCGTCGTTTTCGGAGGCCCCAGGTTGATTGGAAGGAAGGGCTACAGCAGGCTCCGGTTACACAGCAGGCTCTCAGGTCCCTGGAAATCATCTCAGCCCCTTTTCCTTCATCTTCCTCTTCGGTTTCAGCTCCAGTGGTCGACATATCTTCAACTTCCAGGTACACAGTATTTATCAGCAATTACAGCACAACCTCTGCATTCTCTCCCCGCTTTATACAAGAAGGGGCGGTCTGGTGGTCCAACCAGGAAAGCCAGCCCCCCCCCCCACACCTGGGATTTGTCTGCATTCAAGCAAGGCATAAGAAAGGGCTGGGGAGTTTTAGACTCCTCTCTCACTTCCTGCTCTCACAGAGACTGGAGCCTGGGAGGGGAGTCCAGGAGACTTCCGCCGAAGATCAAAATCACACACAGGAATTTCCCGCCCTGGATGTCACGGGAAGGAACAAGAAACGACAAGAAAAACTAAAATGGCAAAAAAAAGAAGACATGGGCCATTTTGGTAAAAATGGGCACACTTTGGTCCCTTTACTGCAGCTGTGAACACAGCCCGTGGTAACAGTGCACCAAATTAATACAAGGTATCGCTGCCACCAGTCATTGAAGGTAAGCTTGTCACTAACAGAATTGTTTTAGTGTCAAAGGGGATACATTGTATCTCCCCAGCACTCAACATAAGGTGGGGCGTGCTGGTTTCAATTAAAATGTAAAAGGTATCCAAAGATCCCTTATACCCTTGGGAAATGTAGTTCACTCAAGGTTAGCACAAGAAAGTTAAAGGGGAGCCCCTAGGGCAACCTAGCAACAACATGCACTTATTGCCAATATATTGGTAAAGAGGATAACTTTAAAAAGACACTATGGAGAGTCTTACAAATTACACCCATAAAAAGAGTTAAAGATTATGTGAGTGTGGAAAAAGGTTCCCAGTCACTTAGGTATTATGGAAAAATATCCCACTAGTAAAGCAAAAGGTTCTGGGGATGTCCAAGGTCAGGAAGATTTACCAGTACTGTGCAAATCATACCTAAAAAACAACACTGACACAAACACCAAACAAGCCACTGCAAATCTCTTACACATTCCTCTATGCAAGCTAAATCAGCACACAAATGAAGGCCTTCACACAATGGGCACCCAGAGCCTGGAATGCCTTTTCACTGCATATCCATACTACACCTGCCATAACTTCATGCAAAAGCCTCAAAACATAGCTTTCATCGCACCTAAATACACCCAAACGCCCCTTCTCCCATGTTATCCTTTGTGCATCATCTTATCTTAGTTTGAAAACATGGACTTCTGTTTTCATCTCCCCTTTTTGGAACTTTATAAAGGTGTACCAAGACCGGCTGGGTAGGGTCTGCACTGTAGAAAGTGCAATAAAAAATAGAAATGCAACTTTATTCTAAAGGAAATAAACGTTTCCCATAAGAATCAATGCAGATGCGCAAAGAACAACGGTAAGCAGCTGTGAGCCATCAACAAATTCAGAATAGTTTTGAATTGAAAGGTCACTCTTGACATAGATAGGCTGCAGCCAAGTAAAGCTTGTGGAGGAGAAGAGTGTTAGAACATATTGACATGATGGCTGGGGTATAGTGTGGCTGTCTATGCAGGTCCAGCAGCCTGTGGTCTATTAAAGCAGTTAAGGTAAGTCTAGAGTTTCAGGGATCCCAGATAACATTTTCTTTGTAGCAGATCATCTTTTTGTAACAAAAGGCTGCTTGTTCTACCAGTTCCCAACCCTCAGATTGCTTTAATGACAAAGTTTAAGTGCACATTTCCTCTGTAGTATAGGTATATTGCAGGCTTAGTGCAAACTCTGCCACTACTCCCAAACATGCAACTTCACAAACATTTGGCTGCTACACAATCTTTAGAAGTGGGAGGGGGTTTGGTGGTCACCATACTCAAACTTTCAAGGGCGTCATCCTTGGGAAATGCACAGGATCTGAATTTAGCCTCGAATGCCCAGGCATCCTTTACAAATACTCGCCAGATATCGTCTAGGATAATCTTGGCCACAGGCTTCCTGGGCTCAAGGTAACCAACACTATGCATGGGCACATCAGTGTTTTCCCACAAGGACACAACAATAAGCTGTAGAACCCCTTCAGAAATAGCAATGCAAGAGCACACCTAGAAACTACATGGCAAGTGGTTGAGAACCTTGCCAGTTATTTGCAGTCACGATCGTCCAGTGCATTTACAGATAGCGAGTCCTTTAATGAGGGTTTAATTAAGGAAAAGGGTTGGAAAAACCATTAAGACAAGCACAAAAAAGATCACATGGTTTATTTCAAAGCCACATTTCAGGATTGTTGCTCGAACAGTTGCCATTCCAAAAATGCTCAAAATGCCCTACTTGACCAATTATTTGTTAGGCACCATGCATCTCTTGGATAAAATCTACACATTCACTCCCTTCACACTTTCAATCTCCAAAACCATATGAAACTTGTGTCACCAACATCCAAGTACACATGCAATGATCAAACCCATTAATGGACTTCCAATCCCCCTTTATGTAACCACTAGAAAAGTAATTAATTTTTATGTATTTATTGGATGTTTCTTCGTACACACTCCGGGAGAAACTTGGTGCTTAACAAAAGCGTATTCACATTTACATCAACACTAACCACTCAAAAATAAATGCGAAGAAGGCAGCATGGGTAATAGACATATTGTAGAGTAAAAGCATTCTTTGAGAGGAAGCTGTGCAGTCGTTTGCTCAGATCAAATTATGTCTGTCCCCGCAACAACAAACATGAGGATGTGTATGATATGCCATGCTAACATTACAGTATCCCAAATATGACAAATAGAGGAGAAAAGTCAAGCAGAAATAACTGGAAAAGCGAACTGGGTTGACTCAGAAGAGCAATTCTACGAAGATGATAAATTGTAAAAATGTGCTAAGGGCTTAAATAACTCATTTACTAATTTGCAAAAACCTGAAGACAAAAGAAAGTCAGAGTATGATGTATACTGCGCATGACATCAAGTATTAAAAGGAGCAAATAAAGCCTGAAGGGTGTCAAAGCAAATGCGTAAAAACCAAACTAAAATAGGAGTTCCAAAATACAACTAAACTGTCACAAAAGAAAACTGCTAATTGATACAATTTAGCTTTTCGGCAAGTTCACCCTGTCTCAGCAAAAGGCATGGCCCGAATGTTGTGGGAAAAAAGGCGATTGATTTTGTACTTTCCAAAAAAGATTTAACATAATAAAAGTATCGCTAATTTCTTTAACTATTGGAACACGCTTACCTTAGGACTTGCTGCAGTTGCATTTAGATTTGTATTTTTTGATGCAGAGCCATTGGAACTCACTGGCGCTGTCTGAGCAGCCACAGATTTATTTGTATTTGCACCATTAGCTGCGGTAGCAGTGTGGGAAAACGTGAATTTGAAGCCACCTGTTGATGTCCTCTTTGGAAGATTTTCTTTATCTTCACTCTCTTTAGCTAAATAAGAACAAGTGAAATATTGGGAGAGTCTCAGTGACCTCATGAAATGGCAGCATAGCAGATAATGTCATTATACATGTTGTGCAGTATAAAAGGTTTCCAATAGCATATTATGTATTAAAATGACTATCACTCCTTGAAGGTATCCCCAAGCCACCAATATGGCAGATCCATTCGAAGAAAAAAAAGTTACTTACCACTGGTAATTTTCTTTAGACTGGATGTTCTTCCCATGTATTACTCATCTTTGATAAATACACAAGTCTGCTTGCAGCTTCGTAATTTTCTTTTCATAGTATCGGGTGCAGTTTGTCGCCGAGTCATGGCCCTCAGCGGCTTCCGTCCTGCCTTCGGCCGTGACGTTGATGCTGGTATAAGTAGCTTGCGCAGCAACCGTTGCCTCAGTTCGAGTTTTTTCCTCCCTATGCTCAGCCGTTTTAAGGGTGTGACCCTAACATTGTAAGAAAGGAAGGAGTAAAATACAAACATTCTCACCAATATAGAGGAGTATGTTGGGAGGGCGATGAGAAATATGTGGAAGGAACATCCAGTCAAAAGAGCATTACGAGGGGTAAGGAATTTGTTTGTCGAATGGATTTGGTCCTCCCACGTATTCTTCATCTTTGATAGACTGCCAAAGCAGTATGTTGAAGGAGGGGGAATAGAGAATGTAATGCTGATTAATTCTGTGAAGCACAGGCTGTCTAAATTTTGCCTCCTGACATTGCACACTTTCAGCAAATCCTATTGCCTGGATGCTAAGAGGATCAAGTTGCTGCACTACAAATGTCTTGTACGGGCTACCCTCTCTCGAGAACCGAAGCCGCCACACCTCGGGTGGAATGCGCTTTTAGACCATCGGGTGGATCTTTGCCAGCCAAGGTATAGCATTCCGAGATGAGTACAATTAACCAGCTTGATATGGTTTGTTTGGTGATGGCTTTTCCCAATTTGCAACCCGAATAGCCCTCGAAGAGCTGGCCATCTTGCCAGATTCTGGCCTTTCTAGAAATATAGAAGCTTAGGGCCCTCTTTGGGTCTAAACACCACAACCTCTCCTGCTCCTTAGAGGGATGAAGAGGTGGCTAAAAAGCAGGCAACAATCTTTTGAGCCAAATGGAACTCTGACACTAGCTTTGTCAAGAAAGAAGGACACACCCTCAGAACCACCATATCCCTAAAAAGTTATTAAAGGGTTGTTCAGAAGGAAGAGCCTGAAGCTCATTGGCTCTACGGGTTGATGTAGTCGCCGTTAGAAAAACAGTTGTACGGGTTCACATCCTGAGTGGACAAGAATGTAAGGGCTCAAAAGGTGTTCCCATTAAAAACCTTATCAAAGTCAAGTCCCATACTGGTACAATAAATGGCACCGGGGGAAAGATGTTAGTCCTTTCAAGAACTGAAACACTATAGAAACTTTGAAATAGAAACCCTGATCCGGTGAACGCTTACAAACAGAAATCGCTGCCAAATAACCCTTTACAGTGGAAACCTGAAATCCCTGGTGGGCCAGATGACGTAAGAATGACAATACAGAAGACATTTTGCATGTAAAAAGGGGAATTACTCTTATCCATGCACTAGCTGCAAAATTTGTTCCAGCGGTAGAGATTAAGTAGCTGGCCTTCTGGCAGAAAACAAAACCTCCATTAAATCTTCCAGAAGTTTCCAATCTTTGCATTTTACCCATTCAGAAACCAGGTGTGAAGGTTCAGAGTCCTGATTCCTGGGTGATGAATGTGACCTCCCTCATGCGAGAGCGGATGGTCCTTTCTAAAAGGTCAGTGTTAAGGGAGTTTTCTAAAGTCCCACTTGGAGGTAAGACTTTAGTAAACTATCCCAGTGGTTTGTAGATCCCCCAACTCTTAGCATCTGTCTGTACGACTCAAGGACCTTAATAGAGTGGCAGAGCAGTCAGGCTCATCTAAGAGTAAGATGTGAGCTGTTGGTAGGTACACTGAATCCACTTAGTAATGCACATCAAAGAAACACTTACACAAATGTATATTCAAATATAGATTATATTTACACAAGTCACTGTAAAATACTTAACACAATAAACCAACAGAAATGGGTATACTTAATAATTTCAAAAGGCCACTTCTTAGTTGGTAGTTTCTGAACGTGCACAATTGTTACAGGAGTTGACAGATCTACCATACCATCAGTAATAACGTGCAATGTTGGGACAAACCTCCAGGTTTGCCAGGGGACCTCTAGGAGTTTGCAGACTCTCGGAAGGCCCAACACCTTCCTCAGGAAAAACCGAGGACTCTGTCAACGGCAAGTTCAAACTGCGGTTTATTACAACCAAAACAAACTGGTATCAGCACAGGAATAGGAAGAATCTGTGCGCAACTCATTCGTTCTTCAGCTTGCAGGCCGGTTTTACACTACAACTGCGTCAAAATGATGTCACAACCTGGGCCCTTCTCCAGGAAACTTATAAGCTTTCCTAATTGGATACCGAGACTCCTACCACCTATAGTGGACCCTATACATGTTATTCTACTGGCCCGCACATGTCAGGGGGCTCACCTGGTCCATCCCCAAGTCACAATCTACAACAATGTTGCACTGTGGGGATCTTACCATTGGTTCTTGCCCGTTGCTACCTTCCCCTAGAATGCTGAATTGTGGTTGGTTAGAGCCGAAGTCCCCAGGCCTGGGATCTGCAGAGATTCTCAGCTCTTGGTGTACCTTTTCAAGGTAATAAGAACTATGTGTCTGCATTGTAACTTGTGTGTACCACCTTAGTCTATTAGAGTGCTCTTTTGGTCGGTGCAACACTGGTCTCACATTGTAGCATCTTTGTTGCAGTCCTCTGTCTGGTAGCCTGCGGTTGGCTCTTGTTCCCAGCGTCGGCCGCTGTCCATTGTCTGCGTCGGCCAGGTCACGTGTTCAGAGACCATGATTTTGAGCTGTGTAGCTCTGAATTATAAGAAATTATTCACATTTACTGCAGCTGGTGCCCTTATCGTCTAGGGAATGGAATGTCATCCGTATCTTACGGTCTTGGCAGCGGGTCCCATCTCACACATCTTGCTCTGGTCTAGCCTGAATTCGGCTCGGCTCTTGCTGGGAGGCCTGTGGCCTGCTGTAATTTCCTAAACCATTGTAATGTGGTTTCTACAGTGTTCGTGCTATACTACATTCTCCATAGGTTAGTCACACTTTGTTCTGCAAGGTCCCATAGGTGTTCCTGCAGTTCCATAGGGTTTGTCGCATGTAAGCATCTGCAAGCCTTGCTCAGGATCTCTTGCGTTTGCTGCGTTGCTGCGTTTCGCTAATGGCAAAATAATAAAAGTAATGACGGTATGTATATGTGTGTCTGCAAACTATAGAACTGTACGCTCTTGTTCTTCATGTATTCAAGTGTGTGTCTCCTGAGTGCGATTGTCACATGTGCTTCATGTCCAATGCTGCCAGGTCGTGATGCCTCCATCGACGTCAGCAACAGGGCTTCTTGGTGCTTCAATCGAGACTGTCAATTGAGGCGCCTTTGGTTACGACCTGAGGCTCCTCATCCACGCTGGGGTAAATTCGTACAGCGCCTGGTCTGTAGGGCTGGTTGAGGTTGTATGGCTGGCTGAGGGGGTATCTCGCGACATACCCGTCAACCATTGGTCCGTTGGAGATTTGTCCAAAATAAAATGGGCGATTGCAGTGTTTCCTGGCCTCCTTTCGTGTCATGAATTTCGTGGGGAGGGGGTGGTAGCATTCCCCATCTCTCTTCAGCACCCACAAAGTAATACAGTAATTGCATTTAGCCAGCATACACATAAAATGATGATGATTTTTGGGAAGGAGAACAGTTGGTTAGTGTTATCCTAGCAGAGCTTCAGGTTCTAGAGGCGTTTTCCCTGCACAGCAAGTCTTTTAAAGTCCAAAATGCATCCCAAGTTAAAAGGCAGTTGGGTGAGGCTGAAAGTCTTCAAAAGCAGCAGGAATCAAACATTCCTGTCAATAGTTTCTAAGCTCTAGGAAGGAAGATTACAAGAATTAACCAATGTTGGAGACCCTGTTAAAGGACTCACTAAAAGGGACACAAGCAACGGCTCGAGTCGGAGGTAAGGGAGGCGGGGGGTTTGCCATGGACACCTGTGCGTGGAGCAACTTTCTGGAATAAGGTAAGCAATACCTTTTTTCCCCACAGTACTTGAAGTTTGAAGAAAACGTTTATGGTGGATGCTCCGCGATGGTGCTGTTCTGGACCAGAACTACAGATTCCTTGGTCTGATGACAAAAGGCAGGACAATGGACGGGATCTCTCAGCAGCAGTCTCAAGGGAGGGCCTTTGGCGCAGCTTTCAGCAACATCTCTGGTCACTCTGCGGTTTAGGTGCCTTTTCTGCAGCACCAACAAAGGACATGATTCACCCGGTCAATCTTCTTAGGTTCCTGCAGTCCCACACTCAGAGGTGTCTGGTCAAGTTGGATTGGGTCTCGAGTGTCCTTGAGGACTCAAAGACGTGGACAGATACGGCCTTTCCAGGACGATGCACTCATAATGGGCAGGTCTCCTGGCATTGGGGTTTTGCAGCTCTGGAAACTTACAGGCCCTCTGGCGATGGCTCAAATCAAAGTTAGTCTTGGGACTGGTTGTTCCCACCAATCAAAGGGAAGGAGTCCTCTTCGGAGTTCCTCTGACATACAGAAAACAGGGTCAGGACAGCAGCGGTCGCTTCACGGTGCTGCAAAGGGTCTGCAGGCATCTATGGTTGTCTTCTTCGGTTACTTCAGCTTCCAGTGGCAGACTTACTTTTCACTCCAGGAGCCTTACCTTTCATACATTCCCAGCACACACTCCTCTGCAATCTTCCTCAGCAGTTTATATAAAGGGGCGTTTGGCTGTTCAATCATGGCAGCTAAAACCCTAGTGGGAGATGCTCCCATTCAGGCACTCTGGCAGACAAAGGACAGGGGGTGGAGAACTCCTCCCCCATTTCCTGCTTGCCCCGACACTCTGGAGCCTAGCCAGGGACACCCAAGGGTTGCCACCAAAGGCAAAACACACAAACAGGCCTCCCCTTCCAGAACGGTGGAAGAGGGCTAACAAAGGAAAAAACAGTAGTAATGGCAAAGAAAAAGGGAGGCCCCAATTTGGTACTTGGGTGCCCCTATTGTGCACTACCGAGGCTATGGACATAGCCTGCAGTAGAATAATCACACAATAGTTGGTAGAACCCGTCCACCGCCACCAGCCATAACTAGGAGATGGTCTATGTGACTAAAGTCACAGGAGAAGAGAGAATGGGGATACTAGGTATTTCTTTGGCGCTCCACATAAGGTGGTGTGTGGCAATCTCTCAGAATATAACGTTTTTGGATACTGACCAAGTATCTATCGTTAAGGACCGTTACTCTAGAATATTTGAAAAGAATCTCCAAGGAAGACCCTAAGGGTCCCACAGCAACACTGGCCATAAGAGGCCATGTGCTGGAATAGTAAAATACAGATGCCTTTAAGAGTTAGGGAGAAAAATAGGCTCCATATGAAGAAAATAAAAACACTAGAGTTCCAAAAGACAGAGCCCAATGTGTGGTAAAGGCTCTACTCATTCAGGATTGTTCTGGGGTCTCACTAGGAAAGGGTATGAGGCATGAACATGGTAAATTTCCCTAACAGTCCGGGTACTACTTTCTCCTGGCCCAATCTGCAGCAATCAGGATCATGGATTTCCTGAACTTTCTCAACCTCCTGATGGCATGAGGAAGGATGAGGCCTGGTGGCAACGGGAGTGGAAATTCCCAATCCACTAAAAAGGTGCCGCCTAGAGCTCCTCTGAAAAAATTCCCTGGAGCAGAATAGGTTGCACTTCCTGCTTTCACTTGACATGAACAGCTCCACATGAGAGGTTCCCCAAAGTGCGAAGATCTCTAGAAGGATTTCCTGAGCCAACTCTCACTAGTGGGAGACAGTGCCCTGCCTGCTCAAAGCGTCTGATGCTACGTTTTGTTCTCCAGATAGGTAAACTGCCAGGAGAGGGATTTCTTCTTGTAGTGCCCCGAACCAGAGCTGCATTGCCTCGTTGCACAGTGGTGGTGACCCTACACCCACTCTTGTTGAGGTAACAGTCTTCCCCCCGGTACAGATAGCCTTTTCTGCACTCAGCGCTAGTCTCATTGGTCTCGCCTCTAAAAGGTTGATGTGAAGTTTGGACTGACAGACCAACAACCGCTGATTGAAAGGTCGTTCATGTGGGCTCCCCACCCTGTGAGGGAGTCATACGTCACAATAGTCATCTCTGGCCATGGTTTCCAAAAAGGTTCTCCTTTCATCATGTTCTCCCGACGGGCTCACCACAGAAGATCCCACACGATCTTGCTTGGGACCTTGAAGAAGGTCTGTCATTTTGCTGGAGAACTGTGACCACTGGGATCTGAGGGCCCATTGAAGGGACTGAGCTTGGTGAAAACCCTTGGGACTGAGGTCAGCCCTAATGACAGAACCTGGAACTGATAAGAACTGCCAACGGCAGATCTCAGGTACTTTCTGTGCTAGGAATGATTTGCCTTTAGGACTAATTTCTCTCTGTCTTTTACAGCATGTCACTACAGGTTATGTCTACTTCAAAATAGTCTTCACAAGCAGTCAATCTCCCTTCCCCTGCTGCACCCGCACCTTTCTGCCAGCTATCAGCCCAAGTGATTACCCAGAAGTCTTGGTGCCACTCTTTTGGCTTCAGGTAATGCTTGCACAATTGTATCACGGGCCAATTAATTGTTAGCAACTTCACAATGCCGGCAGATTGCTTTTCAACTTAACGAAAGGCTGGTGTTGCTGTTAATATGGGGAGACTCTTGGCTTGGGCAATGCTTGTTCTCTGCTTCAAGAATACATACACTAACTTTGTATTTTTAAAGGGTATGCATTGTTAAAGGAACTAATTACAATTAGCTAAAAATCTGGGAAGATTAGTACCAACACATCCAATGATTATGCAGTCCCTCCTATTGGGTTGAGAACACCAGCCATCAATCTTCTTCCCCCATAGAAACTGAAGGTCAGAGCTTCTAATGATTCCCAGGTGAAGTTCTTAATCGCAGGCAGGCCAATACCTTGTTTTGAAGAGCATCTCTGGGTTCAGACCCCCAATACCAGTGCAACATTAGTGATGTTTCTTTGATCCAGGATCAAATCTCTCAGGGACTTATCCACAATAGTTGGCATCTGTAATTTAGTCGAGCGTAAATTCCCAAGAGATTTGGAACAAGATTTAGAAGTATAGTGATCAGATAAAGAGGGACCTGTATCCGATGCCACAACAGGGATCAAAGGCACACCATAAACTTGCCCATCAATGTCACAGGATAAGAATGGACGCATAATATTTACATCAAATTGATTCAAACTCTCAGCTTTCAATCGATCCCACATATTAACAGAGTTAGGCTCAGTTTGGCTACATTTATCTTCAAAATCCCCGCCTTGTTCCGGTATATCTACTAAAGAATCCTGCTGATGGCTAATGTTTGTGTCCTCGGCAACCATCAGAGAATCCGTTTGACATAAGTTATCCACATAACGAGATTCACTAATGTTGCAACTTAATTTATTAGGGCAAGCCATAGGCAGAAATCATGGGTATTTCTACACTGAAAAAGATCAGTGGCAATTGTCTCTTTTGTGAGTTGCCATTGGGCAAAGCCACAGTAATCCATTTGATTAGATTGCTCACCCTTTAAATCTACTGGGTACATACATGGTATAATAGCTGTCACCCCATCATTAAAATCAAACTGTGTAGACAGTCCTGAAATGACAATTAGCAATATAGCAGCAGACTAAGATTCACACTGAAGACACAAAGATACTAACGGGGGTACAAAAGCAACACCATCCAGTTGCACACTTACTTCATCCTCACTAGTGCGATTAGAATATTCCTGCTGAAGGAAATCTACACTAGTGTTGCCATTATCCGCAAAGAGACTAATTTTAAATCTCTTGGAGACATCTCCTTCGTGTAATGGCAGCCACCACATCCAAAATACGATTCCTGTGAGGCATCTTTTCAACTATGGTGCCCTGTCATGTAATCACCATCAAGAAAGAGTATAATTAGAGGGTTTAAGCCCCACAGGCCTCATACGCCTCACAAATATCAATCACAGCGTCAGAGAAAAGAAAAAAAGCGCTACTATAGGAGAGTGCTACCAGCTACCTAGTAAATTATAGACGGCCAGCACATCAATTGATTCCAGAAGTGCATATAGAACTTTCTTCCACGTAGAAACCAAGGAGACAGACAAGGCACAATAAATAAGCTCCCGGTCCATGGGGCAGAAAGCAGGAACTCTGGCTCAGAAGAGCAATAAAGAAGGTCATGTGGGAGAGCGCTAGGTGAGTCAAGGAGGAAAATACCACGCTCGAGAGACTCACCAGTCACTTTACTCCCCTAACTCAAAAAAACAACACGCTCTAAAGGAGCCGCAATGCCACAATGAACTTAAACAGTATTTCCTTGTTACATAAAACAGAGGACCAGAAGAACAAGTTACTTCTTACCTTGTAACGTTCTTTCGACGGGATGTTCCTCCGACGTATTCCTCATCTTAGGTATCTCCTTCCAGCTCTGCTGGCCTCGGAACATTTTTTCTCTAGAGGGCGCTGCGCGTCGACGTCCTCCGAGTCGATGTCCCTCGACAGCCGCCGTATCGACGTTGAGATCATCTTGCATATAAAGGCCGTGCGCAGCTTCCGTTGCTCAGTTCCGTTTTGTAGCTCACAATAATTCTTTCTGGACTAATCAGCCTGAAGGAGCGTAAGCTGCAACAAGGGAAGTAGAACTGCGGGGATGGATGGGAGGGTTGATGGGGAATACGTCGGAGGAACATCCCGTCGAAAGAACGTTACAAGGTAAGAAGTAACTTGTTCTTCGAAGGGATTGTGTCCTCCGACGTATTCCTCATTTTAGATAGGCTCCCATAGCAGTATTTTATTATTGGAGGAGGGAGTACTGACTTCACGCTGTCTTATATTGATGAATAGAATGCAGTACAGCCCTTCCAAACCTAGTCTCTTGACTGGAGGAGGAATCCAAGTTGTAAAATCGTGTAAAGGTATGGACAGACGACCATGTAGCGGCCGCACAGATGTCTTTAACCGGCACACCTCTTTTGAGGGCCGATGAAGCTGCAATACCTCTGGTCGAATGAGCCCTAAGGTTTTGAGGGGGCTCTTTCCCTGCCAGTTTATAACATTCCAGGATGGCTAGAATGATCCATCTGGAAATGGTCTGCTTAGTTATTGGTAACCCCAGCTTGTGACCTGTGTAACCTACAAACAGCTGGTCTGCCTGTCTTATCCTGGCTAGTCTACTGATGTAAAACTTAAAGCCCTTCTAGGGTCTAGCCTGTGTAACCACTCTTCCTCTTTCCCCGAATGAGGAGGAGGATAGAAAGATGGTAGGGTAATCTTCTGAGTGATATGGAATTCAGAAACCACCTTTGGGAGGAAATTAGGCTTCACTTGCAGGACAACTTTGTCTTTGAGAAAGATTGTGTAAGGGGGTTTACAAGAAAGAGCTTGTAATTCGCTAACCCTTCTAGCAGATGTAAGTGCTATTAATAAAACAGTTTTAAGGGTAAGGAATCTTAACGAACAAGAATGGAGTGGTTCGAAAGGTGTGCCCATCAGGAAAGCTAGGACTAAGTTTAAATCCCATAGGGGGACTTGGAATGGTCTTGGGGGATAAACATTGGTTAACCCCTTTAGAAACTGTTTTACCAAGGGTAACTTGAAATAGGATGGTTCTTCCGCAGTGCGCTTAAAGATGGATAGCGCTGCGAGATAGCCCTTAATGGTGTCAACTTGAAGGCCTGAATTCGCCAAATATAGTAGGAAGGACAAAACCATTGGTGTACCACATGAAAAAGGGTCGATATTCTGTTCTCTACACCAGCTGCAAAATCTGTTCCAACGGCAGCGGTATAAAGGCTTTGTTTCTGGCCTCCTTGCCGAAAGCAACACCTCCATAACATCATCAGGGAGGTCCCAATCCTTGTACCTCAGCCTTCCAGAAGCCAAGCGTGAAGGTTGAGGGTTTTGATGTCTGGATGGAGAACCTGACCTCCCTTCTGTGAGAGTAGGTTCTCTCTGAGTGGAAGTCGAATTGGAGGACAGATGGACAAGTCTAGAAGGTCCGGGTACCACGTTCTCCTGGCCCAATCCGGCGCAATTAGGATCATGGTTCTCCGGAATCTTCTCAACCTCCTGATCATTTGAGGAATGACAGGGACCGGTGGGAACGCATACAGAAGCGGAAACTCCCAGTCCACTATGAACGCGTCTCCCAGAGCTCCTCTCGGGGGAAATTCCCTTGAGCAGAACAGATCGCATTTCCTGTTGAGGCTGGTGGCGAACAGATCCACCTGAGGGGTTCCCCAAAGGGTGAAGATCTCTTGAAGGACTTCCTGAGCTAGCTCCCACTCGTGGGAGACTGTGTTCTGCCTGCTCAGAGCGTCCGCTGTCAAGTTCTTCTCTCCGGCTAGGTGAACTGCCGATAGAGAGATTCCTTCTTGGATTGCCCAAAACCAGAGCTGCATCGCCTCTCTGCACAGGGTTAGTGATCCTACGCCTCCTCTTTTGTTGAGGTAGTGCATGGCCACCGTGTTGTCCGTCATTATCAGGAGGTTTTTCCCTTGTACAGCTGGCAGGAACGCCTTCAGCGCAAGTCTGATGGCTCTCAGCTCTAACAGGTTGATATGTAGTCTGGACTCCGATGGAGACCAACGACCGCTGATGGTCAAGTCGTTGGCGTGGGCTCCCCAACCCGTGAGTGAGGCATCCGTGACTACTGTTATCTCCGGCCAGGGTTGCCAAAAATGTTCTCCTTTCAGAATGTTCTCCTGACAGGCCCACCACTGAAGGTCTCGAGCCACCCTGTCGGGAACCTGAAGAAGAGCTGTCATTCTCCCTGAGAATTGTGACCACTGAGTCCTCAGTGCCCACTGGAGGGATCTCATTCTCAGGCGAGCCTCTGGCACTAGGAAAATGCAGGATGCCATGAGGCCTAGCAACCTCAAAAAGTCGAAGGCTGGGAGACGTTGGGCATCTTGGAACTTGGTAACCATCTGTAGAATATCTTGAGCCCTCACCTCTGGTGGCGAGGCTTTTCCCAGGGAAGTGTCCAGGATCGCTCCTATGAACTGGAGTCTCTGCGATGGTATCATTTGTGACTTCTTTAAATTGAGGGAGAAGCCCAGTTTGTGAAGGGAGTGGCGCACGTGATTTAGCTGGATCTGAGCTTGTTCCGAAGAAACAGCCCTGATCAACCAATCGTCCAGGTAGGGGTAGACGTGAATCCCTTCCCTCCTTAGACTTGCCGCCACTACCGACATTAACTTGGTGAAGACCCTCGGGGCGGAGGTCAGCCCAAATGGCAGCACTCGAAATTGATAGTGAGAGTTGCCAATTGCGAACCTCCAGTATTTCCTGTGTTTGAGATGGATAGGCACATGGAAATAAGCGTCCTGAAGGTCCAGAGATACCAACCAGTCCTGGAACTGAAGGGCCTGGAGGATCTGAGAAAGAGTGACCATCTTGAATTTGTCTTTCCTGAGGAATTTGTTCAATTCTCGCAAGTCCAAGATGGGTCTCAGTCCTCCGTCTTTCTTTGGAATGAGAAAGTAAGGGGAGTACCAGCCCTTGTTCCTCTCCGCTACAGGTACCGGTTCTATGGCACCTTTCTCTAGCAGGTCCAACATTTCCTGCAAGAGGAGCAGAATATATATATATATATATATATATATATATCTCTATCTCTATCTATATATATATATAATTGATGTAACTTTTTTTTTCTTCTTCTTCCTTTTTTTCAATTCTTTTCTTTTTATCTCCACAATGCATTTAAAGTTTCCTTTGCTAACTAATTGATGCAATAAAATAAAAAATAAAAAAATTAACAGATTTTAACGCCATGCTACATGCCGAAAAAACTTTCTTTGCCATAGCATCATATTTTTTATCGTCCCTGTCCTGTGGGACGTAGGATAAGCCGTCTTGACATCGGTAGAAGATGCTGCCTGTACCACCAGACTTTCTGGGGATGGGTGTTTTGACAAAAACTCCGGGTCTGTAGAGGATACCCTGTATTTTGTAGACAGTTTTTTATTTACTGCCGGGACGACATCTGGGGTTTCCCAGTTCGTCATAATCTTCCTCTGAAGAGCTTTATGAAAAGGCACCACAGGATCCTCCTGTGGGCCTTTGCCAAGAATATCCGTGAGGTCATCTTGTTGGAAAGATTGTGAAGGTGCAGACCACCCCATAAACTCTGTGATCCTGGCCATTAAGGCTCTATAGGGGGTTTCAGCATGCTCCCCCGGGTCTGGCCTAGCAAACTCCACCTCAGGGGAAGTGTCTAATCCACTTGCCTCATGTAAGGAATCATGAAGATCCTTTAACCTGCGTTCTTCAGAGGAAAATTCCTCTCTAATTGGGGTTTCAGGTCCCTGCAACTCAAATGTGTCTTCCTGTCCAGACAATTCACCCTCTTCCATAATTCAGGACATAGTTCTCAATTGTTCTGAACTCATAAAGGGTGTAAACCCCATTTCCAAGGCAGAGGGTGCCGAACTTGTCATAATCGGCCTCAAAAACGTCGATGTCGTCGACGTCGAAGGCTTCGAGCGTGGCGTTGAAAACAAAGGCGGAGGCCTCGATGACCTCGACAGAATTGGGATTCTGCTCGACAATCTCGAAGCCATCGTCATCGAGGTCCTGGGGATAGTCACTGGGTGTGTCGTAACCGTGACTTTTCTTGGCGTCGAAGCTGGCGTCGAGTCGACAGACCCGTGTGTCGAAGGTCCCTTCGACAACGGCGTCGAAGACACCGACCTCGGCGTCGACGGAACCTTCGTCGACGGCGTCGATGGAACCTTCGAGGAAGGTTTGGAGGCCATAGTCCTACTCGAGGGTTCGAGACGCGCTCTTGAGGTTTCCTTCGCCGGGTACTGCGACTCGCAGCGTTTTCGACCTTCGGGTCTTTCGACCAGAGCATCGCTCTCGGCAGTCTTCGAGGGGGTCGAGGCCGCTTTCTCGAAGACGCTCATCATATTTTTGCGGAATTCCTCCCATTCAGCCCGGGAACTATGTTTCGTGGGGCAAGGGATTCTCTTTGGCGAAACAGAGGAAGAGGAAGACGGAGAAGGGGATCTTCGACGTCTCCTCTTCGAGTGCTTCGATCTCGAGGAGTGATGGGACCCACACCGAGACCTGGAGCGCGAATGGTGACGAGGAGACGAATGTCTCAACTTCGTCGACGAAGAAGAAGCTTTAAAAGTCTTACTTTTCTCCAGCTTCCCCCTACGCTCCTTCAGGGCCTTAGCTGTCATGGACATACAGTCCTCGCACTCCAAACAATGGTGTTCAGCTCCCAAACACCACAGAAACTCTGTGAGGGTCAGTAAGCGACATCTTTTTCCCACAATCTCTGCATTTTTTTGAAGCCAGATCGAGGAGTTGTCGGTTCCGACGAAGAAGCCATCGAGTACAGATCGAATAACTCGAGGTAAATAGGTTTAACCTGACAAAACTGAGCAACGGTATTCCGAGGCACTGAGTAAGCGCGGAAAAACAGAACTGAGCAACGGACGCTGCGCGCGGCCTTTATAGGCAGGATGACGTCGATACGGCGGCTGTCGAGGGACATCGACTCGGAGGACATCGACGCGCAGCACCCTCTAGAGAACAAATGTTCTGAGGCCAGCAGAGCTGGAAGGAGATATCTAAGATGAGGAATACGTCGGAGGACACAATCCCTTCGAAAGACCATATCTACCAGTGCTCTTCAGCTCTCCATATACAACTTTCAAATGGTGCTTTAAGGGGAACCATATAGTGTGTCTTCAGAATTCACAATTAGGTACACGCGACCACTCCTTGATGTTATATTTAGACGTTAAAGGTTTCAACAATATCCTTAGTAAGGTTATGTATTTGGTAATGGCCTTCGCAATGTTCACCCGCCTTAATTGGTGATACGCGACCACTTCGTCGAATACACAGTCTTGGAATAGTGAACAATGGATGTAAGCAGTGTTCTATTGTACGCGAGCAAAAAGACTTCATTTATATGCAAATGCTACATTTCCCATTATTCAAATAATACAGAGCCGGTGTCCGCTGCCCCCCCCTCATTTTCATGCTTCCGATTGAGGGTATGGCTGCGTTCCTTCGTCACAAACACACGGCCCGTGGTATCCTGACTGGTGCGCCCCCTCCCAATCGTCGCGCTATACGCGGACAACACCCTTCTATACCTACTAGACCCGGACACCAACCTGCTGCCGGTCTTGCAGGAAATATCGGAATTCTCCAAATTCTCGGGGTACAAAATAAATCAGGCTAAGTCTGAGATAATCCCCCTTACACCGAAGGTCACCAGGTCGGAAGCCATGGCGCAGCTCCGCTGGACACCTAACTCTGCCCGATATCTTGGTATAATTGTAGCCACTGATCGGGATACGCTATATAATACCAACTATGCGCCCTTACTTACACAACTAGAAACCAAACTAGCGATATGGAATAAACTCCCTATCTCGATGTATGGCCTCATTGCCCTTCTGAAAATGGTTGTGGTCCCCAAGCTACTCTACCTATTTAGCAACATTCCCATCTGGCCGGGGAAAACTTTTTTGGGAAAACTGCACCTACTGGCCTCGTGCTTTGTATGGGGTGGGGGCACAGTGAGAGAGCTGGTCCAAATTATGCGAAAATACTGATAAAGGGGGGCTGGCAGTGCCTGATTTTACCCTGTACTTCTATGCGGCGCAGGCATACTACTTCAAGTATTGGTTCCACGACATGGAGGCATACCCTCAGACGCAAGTGGAAAGACAATTGGTCACCCCCATTGATCTGTGGGCCAGCATATTCACTGAGAAACGTGGCAGCCGTGTGGGCCTGAACCCGGTGGCCTGCACGTCTCAGGCCTGAGCAGAGCTATTCCGCAGAGTAGGTTGCGCACACACCCCTACTGGAATCACACTCCCCTGTGGCGACACCCAGACTTTATCCCCCTCCTTGATACGAGGCTCCAGAAGAAATGGAACCCGGGGAAGGTCATGGAGCTTGGGGACCTGTTCCCAAACTGGGAATTCCTTACACTTGCAGGAGTGCAGACCATCACCGGCCACAGGCTCACAATAACCATCCAATACCATCACCTGAAGGCAGTGCTAAAACATAGATGGCCTTCATTCCCCAGAGACACCCACTCATCCATTTATGACAGACATACTGAACCAGGACGGCTTCAACAGCACCATCTTTAAAATATACCTCACAGCCCAGACCCACACGCCCTCTCTGAACACGAAAGTTAAATGGGAGCAAGACCTGGGAATAGCAATAGATGACACAGAACGGGCCAAACATTGTCGATATACCAAGTCCATGTCACTAAACGCCAACCTGAGGCTGATCCAATACAAAATTCTAAACCACCTACACATTACACCTGGGAAAGTTGCTAAATTTGACCGTTCCACACAACCCTTGTGTCCAGAGTGCGGGCTGCCAGAGGCTAAATCTTTCCACATGTACTGGGAATGCCCCCCCATAAAGGCAGTTCTGGGAGGACGTGGCCTCCTGTCTCAGTGACACCCTTGAGGTTCGCGTCGCAGCCACACCGTTGAAGTACCTCCTGGGGGACATTGGCAAAGTCTTGGTAGGTTCCCAGAGATTGTTTTCAGTGGCGGTGCCCAAACGCAATATCCTTCGGCACTCGAAAGCTAAAGCTGCCCCCCTGTTCACGGCTGGCTCCGGGACCTGCTTGAGACATATGACTGTGAAACCTGTTTCACGCGACTGACCACGCCGTACAATCGTCCTAAAGACATTTAGGCCCCCCTCAGGCGTTATCTGAACCTGGTGGACTAGTCATATGCCACACTAACGTAACTAATTCCGGTGACTCAATCATACAAGTCACAGTAAGCGGTTGCTATTAATACCTGTAAACACTGCGGTTTGTATTGCAAATTACCATGTACGTTTTATTGATGATCTGTACGTGTCAGCTGGAAAAATAAAGTAAAAAAGATAATAATTCAGAGTCAAGGAACAACTACCACTTGTTTTACTCATACGAGAGTGAACGAGGAACTGGATACTGATGCCGGCAATGCCCATGCAAGATATTAGAACGCTGAGCTTCACTCACCGGCTCCAACCCTAGCTCTGCGGGTTGCACTCGCACTGCTTCTACAACCTCACCACAACTTCTGCTGCTTATGGCTGCTTAAGGAACCACATCCTTCCTCTGCAACAGTGTCTACGGTCCGGTCACACGATTCTGGAACCCCTCTCGCTCCAGAGACTCACGGCTTGGTAACTGCTCCTCTCCTCAGTCGCCAGCACGTTCAGAACGTGGCAATCAGGCTCACATGAGGAAAAGACTACTCTCCTGCATTCCCTTCGCTGTGCAGCCTCTGCAATTCAGAGATTGGGTGAATAGGACCCTCTCGGAACACGCAGTTCAAATCTGCTGTTTCCACGTTCCGGCATCCCTCTTGTTCTCCCACTTCCGCTAGTTTTGCCAACCTTGTGCCTCCTTCCTTCTTCCACAGCTTGCAGTCCAGTCACAGTTCCAGCTCCCTCCTCTCCTTCCTATTGCCTGCACGGGGGTGGCCTTTTATGCCTCCCAGGTTCCTTCCGGTGTGGGCTGTTCCACTTAATTGCCTGACTGCTGCAACTACATGCCTCTTCAGCCCACTTCCTTGTCCCAGTACCTCTGGGATTCTGGGACTTGTAGTCCCGTTGTGCAAAGTTTTCTCTTCTATCATTTGAGTTTATTTTAAGGGTAGATTTATTTCTCTTAACCTCATTAAAAGATGGCCTGTTAGAATTAGTTGTTACAGAGGAAGGAGATTTAAGATAACATTTCAGATTCCTTTACATTGTACCCATGGGAGTAAGAAGAGGGTTTAATTTCGGATACTTTGAAAGATTCTTCTGTTCTTTAAGTTTGCTCTGATTTAACAGAGAACTTGTACCCCAGGTCACAGGTCTTGTGTATAGATCAGGAATGTAATGGCAATATGCCATTATCTGTTTTGGAAACCCAAAAAGGTACTACCTTTCAAATGACAAATACTGTGTCTCATCCCACGGGATCTCACCACCATGGGCCTCGTCTCCTCCAATGTGACCCTCCTGCAGTACTCCACCTTAAGGGTTAGGATCAGGAAGCGTCTGCCTTTCCCTGGCCACCAAGGAAGAGACTTTAGGCAGGGAGGAATTCGAAGGATTCTTCATATTACTCGCCTGGTCACTTGTGCATGGTATAGGCTCACAATGACACCCTGGAATTGTGGAAGGCTTAAAAGCCTGAGTCAAAGACATACTTACACAATTAGAGCATTTTACATAGAAGGGTGGCAGACTGTCACTTTATACAGAAGGAGAGATATAAATATATATCTCTACTTTTGTATAGGAGAAAACTCCTACAAGGCAAAAAACCTTGGGGTCATCTTCGACTCCACACTCTCCTTCTCTCCTCACATTTCTGATGTCTCTAAGAAGTCACACTACCAGCTGCACCTCCTCAGAGGTATTCTCCCTTTCCTCTCCTTCCCCCAGAAGCTCACTGTCTCCAGAGCCCTGGTTCTCTCTAAGCTGGACTACTGTAACAGCCTATCTAAATCTTCCTGCCTCTACTCTCCGCCCTCTGCAAATCATCCAGAACAGGACTGTGAGACTTGTCCTTGGCCTCAAGCCCAGGGACCGTATCTCTTCAGGACTGAAATCTCTACACTGGCTCCCAGTGGCTGCGAGGATCAAGTTCAAAACCCTCTGCATTGTACAGAAGGCCTTCTGGGGCCTGGGGCCAAAATACCTTCAACTCTCTCTTCCTAGATATCTTCCTTCTCAAGCTCTTCGCTCCTCCAACTCCCTCAGGGTCAGCCGCTTCTCCAAGCAACGATTTGGGGGTAGATCTCTCTCTGCGGCAGGGGCCTCCCTCTGGAACAGCCTTCCTGCCTCCCTGAAACTTGAGGAGAACCATCTCCGGTTCCGGAAGCACCTCAAAACCTTCCTCTCTTTGCTTCTGCTTTCTCTCCCCCTCTCCCCTGCTAAATTCCTGACTGTAATTGCACTGAATCTGCAACTGGGCCTCTCTCAACGATCTCAGTCCCTGGTCGTGTCACTCTCCCCCTGCACTGCCTCCCTGGCTACCCCTGCACTGCGGGACTGTCTCTGTATCCCTACAGCCCCCCTTCCCAGCACTTATTCTGCACTTACCTTGCACTTGCCACCAGCTGGCCCTTATTTATCTTGTTATTCACTACCCCTGTACTGCACTTTCCCCTCTTCCCTTTCCCCTTGCACTTTTCCCTTCCCCTCCACCCATGCACTTGCGCAATCTGAATGACACCAGGCCTAGTAGGATCGTTGTCTGTCTTCCCCCCCCCCCCCCTCCCTGCCTCGTCGCGCCTCGAAACACTGTTGTATAGGCGCGTTACAAATACCATATCATAATACAAAGTGACAGTCTGCCACCCTTTTATGTAAAATGCTCTAATTGTGTAAGTTTGTATATATACACATATATACACACACAAACACATCCCTCATTTCACCCTATCTGCGTCTGTCAGTCATCCACATTTGCAGTATATTTACAGTATATTTTACATAGCATGGACAGGGAGCACAAGGTATTTCTTCTTACTAGAGGAAAGTACGTTACTATAGTTTGTCAGCATACTCCCAAGTAAGGCACCACACTTGATAACTCACCTTACATTAATTAGGTAAACACATCATGTAGCCATGCAGGTATGCCTCTTGGAGGATAGTGTCTCCCTTATGTCTATGTTGTGTTCCCCGCATTCATCTTTACACAGCCAACCATTGGTTCCGCCACTTTGGCCAAGCAGCTGGTCACCCCCAGAATATCCTCCTGGTTACCCGGAGAGACATTTAAAACATACAAGCGAAGAAGCATCCTCACTTAAAGCACACAGATCAACTCATCGCACAACAATGCTATTAAGGAGATTTTTCTACACAGGCCTCTGGTTAGAATATTGCAACCATCTAACCATCAGCCGGTAAGATAGCCGAGTGGGTTGAGCGCTCACTGCTTTCTTTGTGATTAGGAGGTACGAATCCCAGCAAGGTCAATTCAGCCGTTCATCATTCCTAGGTCGATAAATGAGTACCAACTTTCAGCTGGGTGAAAATTGCATGTAAATATGTTTTTTGTACAGCACTTTGGTGAAAGTGCTATGTAAGCAACAAATCATCTAACCTAATGGCGAAACAAGAAATCCAACCAAATGGGAAACCAAACCTCTTAAAAGAGTAGTAGCAATGGATGGCCAGTCAGTAATTTCAGGAGTGTGGAAAGGGGGCAGTTTATTTCAGTTTGTATCACAGTTATACAAAAGAAACATCCAACACTAGTATATTGCAAAAAATACAATGTATTAGTCATGCAGATGAACTCATCAGGTCACAAAATAAGTACTTAAGGTACACATAGCGCATAATGGACCCAGTGAATGCATAAAAAACAGCAGTGGTGGTCAGATGAAGAAACAATCCAACACACGGGGATGGTCACTGTAAATAAAAAACAAGGGAGTTGGAGGGAATACTAGTCACAGTAAAACTTTGCATTCAAATACTCCTTATCAGGAGCCAAGATGCCACACAAACCAGGACAGTACGCCCAACCTTCTAGCACATAGTAACATGTGTGAAACAAAAGCAGGCTATATAAAAGGCATAGAGGTAGACATACAGAGCTTCAGGCAACCATACCCAGAGAGCACCAAAAGGCAGGATTAGACTTGAAGTGCTTGTCACAAGGACACATTACACTCCTACAAAAGACAGTAAAACAAAAGAAGCCACAAGGGAAACAATGAAACCGGCCATAAGCAGGAGCACCAGTGAATAGGCCAGCCCTTCAACGTTAAACTCCAGGCACCCTGGGGTGCAGAGGAAAAATATTAATGTCAAGTAATAGTCTTCAGGAAGCAGTTCAGGTAATTGTTCAATGTTGCATAGGAAATACAAGAAAGTCAGTAGGCAGATATGTGGCTGTGGTGAAAAGCCAGTAAGATCCAGTCCCAAATCACAGATACAGACGTGGCAGCAATCAACCCCCTTGAGGAGATCCAGGCCAGGTTCAAGAACCAGCAGCCAGCAGTATTCAGGCCCAACGCAAACTAATGGGAAAACATGGTTGCAGAGTTCTTCAACCACGGGGACCACAGGAACCCCAAAAGTTAAGTATTGAGAATAACCCACCAATTCAGGGCCCAATGATTAAGCTCCCTTGTCTTTGTTCTGAGAAAAGTTGGTTCCAAGAAAGTTTAACAACCCGGCAAATACAGCTATTCTTTTGCACAGTGATTTAAGGGATCTTGAATCCTGGACCAACAATGAGCCGGATGGGTGTGAGAAGTGAACTAAACCTGAAATTGTGAAACAGTGGCAAACTGATATAAAAGGGAAGAATGATCCCCTTTTAAGGATCGGTAAGAAAGTCGCAATTACCCTGGCAGGAGAGTACACCAGGAAGATAAAGAGGCTAATGGAAGTACAAAGTGTCAGAAACTGAACATTTTAGAGAATTGTGTATTGAAAGGAAGCTCAAGGGAAGATGCATTCCCCTTGGACAAACTTGAACTGTGCCAAGTGAAGCAGAAAGTATCCAGGAAAAGAGGTATTTTCCTTACAAACTATGGAAGTATAAAAAGGTGGAGGAACTCAAGGGAGAGGTCTCCCTTTTAAACCACAAAGTAAAATATTGGAAGAAAAACGAAATGTAGGGGAGGACCCACCTACCTAGTCTATTTGAGCAGGAGAACATTGTTGATCTTTGTACAGAGGTGCCAGAGCTACAGTGAATGACCAGAAGGAAAAATAGGGGAAGAAGAACCCATTTCTCTGGTAAAACTTGATTCTTTTTGTGTTTTGCACCTTAAAGCTTTATATTATGGAACTCTGAAAGAAAGCTATAAGTGTATAGCCTACAGAAATCCTCTTGCACACATATTGAATTTATAGTGTAAGGGTCAGATTAGGGTTTTTGGACAAAGGACAGATGACAAACATCCCGTCACACACAATCCTTAGTTTTGTTGAGGCAGGGAAACCCCGTTTAGGATTAGAGATGGATAGGATTTCCCATATCCTGCTATTATTTTGAAAACAAAAGTTCTATTTAATAACAATACTGATTACTGTATTCAAGTCTTACTCTTGATCCTTTACAGAGCCCAGATCTGAAAGGGTCAACACAAGTAGGTTATACACAGCCCTACAGATAAGGTGCGTATTGTGCCTTTTTACGCAAGTAATTATAGCAAATACAGAATATTTCATTTTCCACTGTGTACCATCCTTCACTGTATGTATTCATTACAAAAAGCTTCCTCTGGCCTCCACTAGATGGCACTGTAAGCTGCAAGTCATTTAGCTTCTGACCGCAGCAATCAATCATTGAGATGTGACAGTAGCTGGGTAATGAAGAAGTTCAAGTATACGCGGAATAAGACACTAAGAAGTGTAAAAAATGGTGACCTTCATAAGAAAACTTACGTGACCAAAAACCCTTGTTATCAACAGACATGGCAACACTGGCTAGGATTGTATTCTGGATGTACGAACTTACCTGGCTTGCCCTATACCAAAACTGCAGTGACTGTTGCCACAAGCCAGTGTTAAGGAGCATGTATGAGGAACGAAAAAGTCATTAGTTTCTTGAAAGAGAATGTCTTTTTTTTTACAAAAGATGTACATACAGGGTCCTGCCATGCAGTTTTCTTGTCTTGTAGTGGTAAGTTGCAGACAGTATCTATATTGAGTAGAAATGATTGACTGCTTGTTTAACTTGAGGACATGGTGGGCATAGGGTTTCTCAGTGAAATCAGGGTTCACAAGTGACTTTGCCGTGAGTGAGCACTCCCTATTGTTGAAGGATTGTGCTTTCATCTTCAAGTGAGCGGGAGGGGCCCCGGGAACATTCTATTCCTTTTTCCCCATTTCGGGATAAATGCTGTATAACAAACCCATGTAAAGGAAGGTTAACCCTTTTCTTGACCACAGCGCAAAAATGCAATACATGATGGGGTGGCATGGTGAATCAACCTTTTGGTTTAATTTTGATACTCTGACAGACATTGAGTGACTAGTATGGCAATAGGAGTTTTCATTGGAATGTCAAAGTGCTTGACCTCTCAAGAGGTCAATGCCTTTGACTTGTATTAACAGTGGATGCAGAGCTTTCAAGTGAGGAGGGGATTCTGTTCTTTTTTAAAAAAAAATGTTTACTTTGAATTCTATGATTTGTAGTTGTCAATTTAAAATGAGGGAAGTGGGGGTAGAAGCGGCAACAAAATGTTAGTTCCCAATTGAAAATATAAAAATATGGAGTGGATGACATGGCATCATAGGGGAAAACCTGAGCTTTGTGTGCGCGTCTCATTTGGGATTGATCTGGATGTTTTGAATGTGCTAATGCAATTGCAGTTCTGTTTTGTAAGGCAGTTGGAAAATGATTTTGGATGGTCTCCTGTTAGCAAGCTCGGATTATATCACTTTGCGAAATGGAAGAGTATTTTGTTCAGGGGGAAGTGTTTGGAGGATGAACAGAAATGCTGCAGTCCTCTAGCTCCAGAGAACAGTGACAGTGGTGTGCCGCCTACCAGCAGTCGCGAGCACATTGAGGAGGAGCCTTGAAGCTGACAAGTGGAAAAAGTATATTAGATCTCTGACAGGTAGGGAGGATGTGTGAGAGAGAGAGAGAGAGAGAGAGAGAGAGAGAGAGAGAGAGAGAGAGAGAGAGAGAGAGAGAGAGAGAAACGGGGGGTGAGAGAGATCATCTGGATGATAAAGTGTTTGAATGGGCCCAGAGTAAGGATGTGACTTGGTCACTATACAAATTAAATTGTTAGTAGCTAGCCAGTGTCGAGCAGGGGTCTGCAATCTTCATCTCCAGGCAGTTTGGTCATCCTTGTGGTTTGGTTTACAACTCCCATCAGCCCCAGTCGGCATAATCAATGATTAGGTAAGTGTTTGAAGTCGTTTTTTCCTGTAAGCTGGTAAGCCTGTGAAAAGCGGAGTTGGAATCAACTCAAGGGTAAGCCAATGCAAGTCTGAACTGAGAAAAGCACAGCTCAAAAAGACACTGAGGTTAAGTATCCCAAGTCTAAACAGAACCTCTGGTTTGAAGAAGAGTGGTCCAGCTAGATTCTGTGCTGTTGCAGCGGTGCAGACACTGGGTTCCTAAACCTCAGTTGTGGGAAAACGAGGCAGGACCTCCGGAGGACTCCTGTGGCAGCAATTTGAAGGCCTTTGGCTGCTACAGGCTCCTTTCTGATCAGCGGGACTTTGTGGTTTCAGCACTCGGGAAACCGCACCACCGTGAATCTCGGATACCGTTTGGGCTTCCGTCACTCCATGGGTCCTGCACTCTGGTGACGGGACTCTAGCTTTGGTCATCCTGCTTCTGGAAGGTCCTTAGGAGACTCCTGCAGCTTCTGGCTGGATTTCAGACGTCGCAATCGACTACTGACTTCTCGACCCCGGCACTCGGTTCTTGCAGCAGTGAAGTAGTACAGCCAATCATGTAAGATGGTCCAGTGGAGTTTGTTGCAGGGTTAGTTGGTCCCACTAACCCAAGGGAAGAAGTCATCCCTTCCGGAGCTTCTCTTGTCCATCAGAAAAAGGAATTCCAGCACAGCAGCAGAGCAGGGCTTCACTGGCAAAATCAAAGGCCCAGGAGGATGCAGCAAGCTTCGTTCATGGTTTCTTCGTCGGGCGTTTCTCCCAGTGGTCGACTGCTTCTAGTCCCACAACCCTCGCCTTTTAAACAGGTTTCTCCCATTCATGCACAGCCTAGGCTGTAAATCTTGAAAGGACAGCCAATCAGCACTGGTTGCTTTCAGGCCTTCCTAGAGACAAAGGACAGGGGAATTTCGGGATCCTCCCTCAAATCCTTCCTTTCCATACACACTGGAGCAAAGGTCGGGCTTCGGGGCTGAAGCCCGTCAAAGGCAAAACAAACAAAGGGCTGAACTCGGCCTCGACACAGTAAACCCAAGAAAGACATCACAAACAGAAAATGGCAAAAAAAGAAGACAAGGGCCATTTTCACAAAAATGGTCACCCATGGGTGCTATACTGCAGCTGAGGATTCAGCCTGCGGTAGAAAAAGCACAATGGTAGGAACATTAAAACACTGCCACCAGTCATATAAAGTAGTGAGGGTAGCATACAAATGTAACATGAGAATGTAGGATAAGGGGCTACTAGGTAACTGCCCTCCATATAAAATGGTGTGCTGGACCCACAAAGAGAAAAAGTAAAGTCAATTTCACTTCACTGTTCTTGGGAACGGTAGTTCACCCAAGAAAAAGGCATTTAAACCTTATAAGAAATCTAAAGGATTTCTTAGTGACACTGCACTGAAGGTGCTGTGTGTCACCATACAAAAAGTAGATGCCTATGGAGTTTGTCAGACTCCAAAAACAGAGGAAACCTACAATCCAAATCAGATCAAAATACGAGAGTGAGAAAAAAGGTTTCACTCACTTCATGGTTAGAATTAAAAAGTCCTAAAATCCAGCAAACTAGCTGGGGGTCTCTAAGGATGAAGGGAATTAGCACAGAAATGACAATTCTCCCTAACACTCATCCCCCCCCAGACTAAGGGACAGGTGGATTTAATCCACTCCTGGATGAATCTCAAACTCCAGTCGGTCATACTTTCTGGAGAGAGCATCAGCATTTTGGTGATTACACCCTCACCTATGTTCCATGGTAAAATCAAAACCTTGGAGGCCGTCCCCCTCCCCCTTCATTTGCACAAACCATCTCAAGGGTTGGGGGTCTGTCTGAATAATGAAAGTAGAATCATACAAATATGGCCTAAACTTCTTCAGAGACCACACAATGGCAAAACATTCACTTTCTATAGTTGCCCACCTTGTCGCACGGTCATTCAGCTTCCTGCTGATGAGGCAGAAAGGGTGCTCCCTACCTTTATCATCCAGTCGGCTCAAACCTGCACCTATCCATGTGTCAGAAGCATCTGTTTGTATTGTGTTTATGTTTTGGCTCCGACATAATCTGACATTCTGTAACCACTGCTTTTGACAGGGAGACCGTCACCAGTGAGAATATCATGCTGGCCCCAAGGGTTCAAGCCTGGTGTCAGTGAAAACAGGAAAGGACACTGATTCAACCGAGCCTTGGACTCTTCCCGTTGTTGCAGAGTCAGCTCTGAAGAGAGTTTCACTCCTTCAAAATTGTCTCATCTGAAGGGTGTCGCCTGAGGAGAGCAGGGAGAGGCTCACTCTCCTACTCCTGATCAGAGGATAGAAGCAAAGCTCCTAGTTCTGCTCTGGAAACATAAGCCTTCAGACAGTTAGTGTTATAGACCCTAGGGGCCACACCTTGGGGTTGCCCAAGTCCACTAAATAATTGACATTTCCAAGTTTATCCACGATCATGAAGGGTCCAATTCATTTGTCCTGCAAGGCCCTCTGACTTTTAGGTACTATAGCCAAGACAAGCTGGTCTGGATTCAACTCCACCATGTTGGCCTTCTGGTCATGTCAATGTCTGACCACAGCCTGACCTGCTTTCAGGTTTTCTGAAGCTTCTGTCAACATCAGTGCCATCCTCTTCCCGAGGCCTAGCACACAGTCAGTGACTCTCACTGGCTGTAGAGAAGGAGCACTCTACAACCCTTCCTTGATCAGGGCCAAAGGGCCTCTGACCGGATGACCATAGAGAAGTTCAAAGGGGCTGAACCCAACCCCTGCTTGGGGGACTTCTCTATAAGCAAAGAGAAGGCATGGCAGTAGAAGGTCCCACTTTCTCCTAAGGGGTTCCTTTAAAGCACTGATCATGCTCTTCATAGTACAGTTCAAATTCTGCATGAACCTATTTGTTTTAGGATAGTAGGCGCTTGAGAACTTGTAGGTCACTCCAAATTCTTGTCCACATGTCTGCATAAAGTGAGAATGTTTGATGCCCTGTCAGAGATGACTTCCTTAGGAAAACCTACCCTGGTAAAGATACCAGGGAGGGCCCTTTGCCACTGCCTGAGCAGTAACAGTTCTCGTAGGTATGGCCTCAGGATACTTGGTAGCATGGTCTACCACAACCAATATAAATCGGTTGCCTGAGGAAATTGGAGGCTCTAGGGGACCAACAATGTCAATCCCCACCCTCTCAAAAGGGACTCCCACCACAGGGAGGGGCACTAAATGTACAACATTCTTGGACCCACTGTTGCCAGAAGTCTGGCAAGTGTGGCAACTCCTACAGTATGGATCTACATCAGCCCCCATCTTGGGCCAATAGAAGTACAGCGATAGCCTCTCTTTGGTCCTCTTGAAACTCAAGTGGCCAGTCAAAGGAATCTTATGGGCCAACTGTAGGAACGGTTGTCTCACCTCTTGGAGCACTACCAGTCTTCTGTAGTGCCCTGGGGTAGATTCAGTAGGTTCACTGTAGAGGAGGCCATCCTCCCAGTAGAGCCTATGCTTCCCGGCTCTTGCCTTTCCAAGGGAAGCTGTCTGTTGGCGCACACCTTCTAGAGAGGGACACCCTCTTTGTCCTCGGTATTACCCAAATTGAATTCTTCGAATGAACAATTGACCTTTTCTATATATATATATATATATATATATATATATATATATATATATATATATGGGAGGAAGGGTGGGTCGCATGTGAATCTAAGAAGATACAAGCATCAGAAATACGATTACGGTGAGTAATGTATCCCTTCTGAGGCTTGTGAAATCTGCTTAGATCACATGCTGTGCATAGATTAGCGAGCAGTGTTAGAAGGAGGTGGGATGCGAGAAGGGTCATGAGCAAATAAATGTCTTACAACCGCTTGTCCCACTTGAGTATCTGTCTTGGAATGGGTGTCAATGCATTAGTGCTGAGTAAAGGTGTGAATAGAGCTCCAAGTAGCTGCATTGCAAATGGTGTCAAGGGGTACATTTGCAATGAAAGCCAGAGTGGCCCCAATGCCTCTTGTAGAGTGGGCTCTTGGCGTGAAAGGCAAATATTTTTCAGAAAGGGAGTAACACAGCTGGATACAGTTAACAATCCACTTAGAGATGGCACCTTCAGAGACGCAATCTCCCTCTTTGCCTGTAGCTACGGAGACAAACAGCTGATCTGTTTTCCTTAGCGGTCTGGTTTTGTTTACATAGTGTAGGTCCGCCCTATGCATGTCTATGATGTGTAGTTTCAACTCAGCCGAGCTGTGTGGGTCTTGGAAGAAAGCCGGAAGCTCGATGGACCTGTTCACGTGGAATTTAGTAATAAACTTAGGTGAGAACCTAGGGTGTGTATGTAAAACCAGTTTATCTTTATGAAAGGTAAAGAAAGGATCCTGCACTGACAGAGCCTGAATTTCACTCACCCTTCTTATAGATGTAATTGCTACTAAGAAGGCCGTCTTATAAGTCAGGTGTTTGAGACTGCTTTTATGCATGGGCTCGAATGGGGAGCCCATGAGTTTAGATAGCACCACGTTAAGGTCCCATCCTGGTGGTGGGTTTGAAATTGGATGGTGAAGTCTCTTTACTCCTTCCATGAAGGCTTTAACCACTGGTACTTTCCACCACAACACCTTGTTATGGGAGGTGGTGTATGCTGACAGAGCTGCCAGGTGTACCTTTAGTGAGTTAAAAACCAACCCTGCGTCCAGCAGGTGGAGCATGTATGTGACAATTGTGGAAGGAGTGCAATCAACTGGGTTGATTTGCTTATTCTGGTACCAGATAACGAATCTTTTCCATTTGTCAAAGTAGCAGTGCCTCGTGTTTGGCTTCCTAGATTCTTTTAGGCTGTCCATACATCTCTGCGGCAAATTGAGATGTCCAAACTGTATGACCTCAGGAGCCATGCTGCAAGCTTCATTGAGTTGGGTTGAGGATGCACTTTCTGACCCTGGTGCTGGGACAGTAGGTTGTACCAGCCCGGAGTTTGATGGGTTCGCACACCGCTAGTCTGCCTAAGTGTGGGAACCATGGTTGTCTCGCCCACATGGGAGCAACTAGGACGAGCGTCATCGATTCTCTGTTCATCTTGTTGACCACCTTCCTGATGAGGGGTGTTGGTGGAAAAGCGTAGGCAAACATCCCTGACCAGTTCATCCACAGGGCGTTCTCCTGGGAGCCTGGTTGGGGGAACCTGGATGCGAATCCTGGGCACTGTGTTTTCGCTTGTGACAAATAGGTCTATAGTGGGGAAACCCCACTGAGAGAAGATATCTTCTACGATTTCTCTGTGTAGACACCATTCGTGTTCCTCTGGGAGGGGGATCTCTGCTCGAAGCGTCCGGCAGAGAATTGAGGTCCCCTGGAACATGTTGAGATGACAGGAAGATGTTCCGTCTGAGTGCCCATATCCAAATTTTCTGGGCAAGCTTGGACAGATTTGGCGAACAAGTCCCTCCTTGCTTGTTCAGGTAAAACATGGCTGTAGTGCTGTCCGTCCGGATCTGCACTGACAGGTTCAATAGGTAGGGCTCGAACGCTTGAAGTGCTCTGAATACTGCCAGAAGCTCTAGCAGGTTGATATGATTCTTGGCCACTGAGTGAGACCAGAGACCCTGAGCTGTGTGGTGGAGATGGTGTGCTCCCCACCCTGACAGGCATGCGTCCGTTGTGACTGCCGCCTGTATCTCGGGATCGTAAAAGGGTTTTCCTGTGGACAGATTTTCTTGTCCACCAGTGAAGGCTTTGTACAAGTGTTGGCGAAATGACCACTAGATCGTCCCACTGACCACTTGCCCGAGACCCCTGTTTTGCCAACCATTCTTGCCTGGGACGCATGCGCAGGCGCGCGTGGGGGACCAGGTAAATACATGACGCCATCATGCCCAACAAACACATTGCTTTGCGTACCGTTATTTGGCAACCGGCCTGATATTGCGGAATTTGCAGCAGTATATTCCGAATTCTTTCCTCTGATGGAAAGGCCAACCCCTCTTGTCTGTTTAGGACAGCTCCTAGGAACTGTTTGGAGGTGCTTGGCACCAGACTTGACTTTTTCTCGTTTATGGAGAAACCTAATTCAAGAGGAGGTCGATCGTTCTTGGAATGTTTGTTCTGCAAATTACTGGGGTCTCCCCCGTGATGAGCCAGTCGTCCAGATAAGGGTACACTGGGATTGCCTCCCTGTGTAGGTGTGCCGCGGCCACCACCAATACCTTGGTGAATACCCTTGGAGCCCAGGCTATCCCGAAGGGCAGTACCTTGAACTAGTAGTGCTGACTGTCTACCTTCAAGCGCAAGTATCTTCTATGCGCTGGGAACATGGAAATATGAAAATAAGCATCTTTCGTGTCCAATGTTGCCATGTAATCCCCTTTTTTTTAGGAGGGGGATTACTTCTTGGAGAGTAGTCATGCAAAATTTTTGGGGCTTGACATACTTGTTTGCAGGCCTTAAATCCAATACTGGGCCCATTGTAAAAAATGTTTTGGCACAAGGAAGTAAGTTGAATAAATACCCTTGTTTACCTGGTGTCCCGGGACGAGTTCTATTGCGTGCTTTGCTAGAAGATTAGCGATCTCTTCGAGGAGGATCTTCTGGTGGTCTAATGAGTGTACTTTTTGTCGGGGAGGGTGGTTTTCGGGGACGCTCTAACAGTTGTATGCAGTATCCTGCGGACACTGTGGACAGCACCCATCTGTCTGATGTGATCCCTTCCCAAGCTTGGGTGAAGTTGGAAATGCGTCCCCCTACAGGGGATGCGCGAGAAGGGACCCTGAACGGAATGTCACTGTTTTGGGGGAGGCGTGCTGCCACCTCTACTGGGGCTGCCTCTACCCTTACCACGTACTCTCTTGTTACCCCTGCCATAACCCTGGGTAGACTGCTGGTTGTTCCATGGTGTACCCTGCCCCTGGGAATAGTTGGAGCCTCTCTGGGAATTTTGGCCGCGTGGGTGACGAAAATTGCCATTCCCTCTTTGATTAGGGTTTTTTTGGTTAATTGGCCCAGGGATTTGAGAGTCTCATACTCATCCTTGGCATTTTTAAGCGCGTCCTCTACCGCCTTGCCAAACAGTAGATCCGGCTCCACCGGTTTGTCCATTAACGATGCTTGGGTCTCAGGTCTGAACCCAGATCGCCATAATCAAGCATGTCTTTTGATAACGGTGCTCTCTGCTATCAATCCGCCAGCGTTATCCACGGCATCAAAGGTTGCTTTTAAGATGCAACCGGACACGGCTCTTCCCACCGATGCAACCCGCGCCAACTGGCTTTTTAAGGGTTCTGGGGCGGAGTCGATGAGTGCTGCGACTTCTTCCCACTGGTGGCAGTTGTAACTCGCCAGTAGAATGGTGGAGTTGGCAATCCTTGCTTGGTAGGCGGAAGTGGAGGCTACTTTCCTACCCAACCCATAAATCTTCTTGCTCTCCTTGTCGGGAGGAGCTTCAGACGATGATAGGGGCGTTCCCGCCCTCTTTCAGGTGTTCATAACTACTAGGGAGACCGGTTTCAGATGCCCGCTTATGTACAGCGGGTCCGATTGGACTGCCCTGAATAGTTTTTCGATCCTGGGGTTTACCGCCCTGGTGAGGTTGGGATTTACAAGGTAAGGGTCTATTCTTTGTATAGATTTGAGGACAGGGATGGCCTGGGCAACCGGTCTCCTTTCTCCCACTAATTCCTCGGCAAAGTCCCTCTCTTCCTGTGCTCCCTGGGTGTCAATGTGGAAGTGTTCTGCCGCTCTGGACAAAACTTCATTCAGGAGAGGTTGGTTGTCGACAGGGGAGTCGGTAATCGGGGGTTCTTTGTCTACTGGGAAATCTACCCTGTAGGTTTCTGGGTCGTCCTCGTCCTCCTCTTGGTCCTCGTCATCCCCATAGTAGCACGTCCCAGTTTGGTCTCCCAACGTGCCCAAATCTGGATCCTCAATAAAAGGTGGATCCTCATTATATTGAGAGTAGGGCTGTATACAGAAGGGGTCCGAAGACCGTGTTGGTGCTTCAACCCGGGACTTCTTACTTGGGGGTATCGGGTCCCTAGAGCCTGAGGGTGTAGCTCCGTCAGGGGTATATGAGAGGAAGTGCTCAGGATTCTTGGCATAGAAGTCTGCCAAGGATGACATCCTAGACATAACTGTCCATGTCGTCACTAGACCATTTCTTAGAGCTGGGAATTACTCTTTCCTGGGAGAGTTTCCCCGTTTTATTTTGACTGGACCTATGGCTTTGTGCAGGGGTCTTGGTTAAAATGACAGAAGACTGAGACTTGTCTGTCTGTTTCTGTGGAGTAGAAGACTGTGACCTGTCTGACTGCTTCTGTGGTGTAGAAGGTAGAGAATGCTTCTTTTGTTGTTTTTCCCCCTCCCCGTGGGTGGAAGAGTGTTTCCCCGGGGTTTTCGCTCCTTCAGAGCTTTTCGACGTCTGGCGTCAAGGTTCGGGGTAGTATCCCCATCTCTAGAGTGTGGAGGTCGGGACTTGGGAACAGCCGTCACGCGGTCTGCTGACGCCTGGAGTGCGGCCTGGGGATAGAGGTCAGCTTCGTCTTCCGACGATCGAACCTCCGTTACCTTAGGGAGCGAGGCACTTTTGGCAACAGTGGATGGCTGCCTGGAGTCATGTGGCGATCTAGCTCAAGAACGCCCAGAGGACACAGATTCGGTGGACCGTTCTCTGTGTGCCTCTTTCCGAGAACTCGACGTGCGCGTCGAGTCTCGGTGGGACTTCGCGTGTTTGGTGGAAGTGATGTGGGTAGCGCTCGTGTCGCAGGGGGTTTTCCCCATAGCTGCCCTGCCGGACAACCTTCCGAGGTCAGGGACTTGCGCTTGGCTGTCTCTCAACGCCACGTTGCCCTCGCCATCCGAAAGCACGGAGTCACTGCCATCGCTGAAGGCGCCCTCCGCTGCCATGGCCTCTTGTTGCCTGGAGTGGTGGGCCCAACGTTTGGTTGAATGGTCCTTAAGGGTTTTCGGTTTAAACCGACTACACGCTCTGCAGTTTGTCTCGGGGTGGTCCCTCGGCAAGCAGAGGTTACATGTGGCATGTCTGTCAACCCAAGGGTACTTGCAGTTGCACTTGGGGCAGAATTGGAAAGGGGTACCCTCCATACGCACCTTGTGGCAGCGGGCTAGTGTGTGTAGGAATCTATAAGAAAAAGCATATATATATATTTAGAGTGTAGAGTATGTACCACCCCCACTCTCCCTACTTGCAGGGCAGAGGCCTTCCAAGGCCCGGGCCGAGGCCAGAGGCCTTCCGAGGCCCAATTCCGGCGTGCAGCTCTCGATGGTTCTTTCTTCTCCGACGACATCAAGTGTCGAAGGTCGGTGACTCGATGTTGGGGTGGAGAAAATGGTGAAATATAACGATATTTAGCAAAATTATGGCTAAGGCCAGGGAACTCTGCGGGATGCTTCCGACCAGTATGGCGGAAAAAAACAATCTGAGGGTCCTGGACGCATGAGGGATCATGGGTACAGTGGACGTCACACTAGGGATAGTATTACTGGCACACCCTGTGTCGACGCCCATTTTCGAAAAACAAACTAATATTCCGCATATATACATTTTTAAGGGGTTTTGGTGGGGGGGGGTTCCCCCTGCACATTTTTGTATTTTTTATTATTTGTAAAGTGTGCCAGGCCCAAAGGCATCTGGGCACAAACTTAGAGAACAGTTTCAATTGACATACAGGAGAGATCATTGAGTAGCTCAACCATGTAACAAATGACTCACAATTCTGTCAATTGTGAAAAGGTCATTGTCATTCGAGCAATTGACTAACAATTCATATACAGCCCTTTGTCCTCTGCTGAAGTCTGCCCTAGAGGGTCCACCTTCTTAAAGTAAGGTCTGTAGCTCAGGGTGGTCTCTAGAATCCAGATCTCCGACGCAGGGAAGGTTTTCTTCCAGCTATGTCACCAATAGCTGGTTCCACAGAATTTGGTTGGTCCTCCCACTCAGCCTCAGCTGGGGAAGGATTGTCTGGAGGGACCTGGGACAGTCCTCTCATGGATGTCCTTTGAATAGGTTTATGATTGAGACCTTTGTGATGCTGGAAATGCATCAGAGGGACAGGGCCTCTGAATCCTTGTCCTTTACTGCTTTTTATCGTGTGTTCTGTCGTGTTTTCTGCCCAGGAGTCCATGTGGGACTCCTGGGAGTGCAGCTCTCTCTTTTGGTTTGGTGAACAGACCCATGGGATACCCTTATGGCACCCATGGGTAGGGGTACAACCCTGTGCCCCTAGTGTATGTTTTTGGGCACCTGTGGGTGGCCCACATAGAAGGGTATGGGCTGGTGGCAGCTCCATGCTGAATTTGACAGGTGCTTTGGGTGTCCTCCATTTTGGGATACCCAGGCCCTGCCATTGGGATCAGTTGATTCCTGATAGGAAACAAGATGGACCCTGTGGCCTCTTGCTTTCTATTGCCTGTTACCTTGTTTTCCCAAAGTCCTGGGAAGCCCTGACTCTGTCCCTTCCCCCTGACTGGCTGTTGGGTGGAAGTTCCATATATGGTGTTGTTGTAAAGGCCCAGCTAGACTGACTGGAGCCTTCCCAGTGACTATGCTGTGGGTACCTCCTGTGGGTGGGACCTGGGTGAATGGAGTGTGTGACCAATATACACTCCTTGTTGTGGTTGTCTGGTTTCTGGCATGAGAGACAAAGACTGAGACAGCCCTGCCCGAAACTGGCCTGAATGCAGTGTGTAGTGTTGAATGGCTGGGTACTTGTCCCAATCCACATTCCTTGTTGTGAGTGTCTGAAAGGGAGGAGGGTGACCTGAATGCACTGTGTGCCCGATTGGCTGGCTGACTGCATGAATGCCCTTCTGTATGATTGGCTGCTGAGTGTGTGCCAGCAGTGTGGATGAGAGACAGAATAGTATATCTGGGGACCTCTCACCACTGGTAATTGTTCAGGAGCGTTCAGAAGCGTTCTGGAGCTGAGTCTCCACTCTAAGAGTAACTGGAACTGCTGATCCTCGACGCCCAGCTGGAAGAAGAAGACTTGCTGTTGCATTTGCTTCGACCGATCCGAAGGCTGCCGAAATCGTCGAAGACTAACCCGAGAGAGGACCTGGTAAGGCGCCCTCTTCCCGTGCTCCGAGGGACCATTGAGCACCGCTCCATCTTCGCCTAAGCGCCCTGGAAGACAGACCCTCGAAAGGCTGCCGACCCGAGACGGGACCGCCGAGGAGATCGAAGTGAAGCACCCGGACATTGACGCCGTCGAAGTCCATTGCCGTCGACCAGGGTTCGCAGGTTTGTGTAACCGCTGGAGGCCCGTCGAAGTTGTGTTGCCCAGCCGTGGGAACCTCTTGACGCCGTGCCGCCGACAACCGGAGCCGCCCGCTCCTTTGCCTAAGAACATTCGAATCAAAGGACTCCCTCGTCCGCACCGTCGACCGCTTTATCCTGCCGGAGAAAGTCGAGGACGACCAACGCGCCGAGGAGAAACCTGCCGGTGGGTTTCCCGCCACCCGAAGACCACAAAGACTCGAACGACTCGACGCCCTTGCTGGGCCTCCGTCTCCACAATCTTTGCGGTCCAGAACTATTGTCACCGAGGTGCCCTGCACGCCTCTGCCTTGCAGGACGCCGACGCTGCGACGCCGACGAGCACCGCTCGGACGAAGCTGCCGCCTCGTCGACGCCGTTCTACCCTGTTTGTCGACGGACGTTTGCCCCGTGTCTCCCGCTTGAAAGGGAAGGCATTCAAGGAGGGCCGTCGATTCCCTGTCGCGAACGCCGAGTTCCTCGACGCTTCTCGACGATCCGTGACTCCCGCTTGAAAGGGGGTCGCTCAAGAAGGATCTGTCGACGCCTCTTCGACGAACTCGACTCCACCAGGTACATTGGGGGGGGGGGGGGTAAAAACATTATAGGAGGGAATAAGACTTGCAGAACAATATATGGACTGGGCTTGTGCTATATCTTTATTTTACAGGTTGCCCAGGTGGGGGGATCTCCACACAGAACTGTGTCTAGTGGTAGGGGCCAGTATTCTGCCTATTGCTCAACCATCTTATTTTCTCTCCTCTCTCTACTGCTGGTTTCACTCTATTGATCTGTGTGACATTGTTACAGTATTGTTGATGCACTTTAATGAGATCTAATACAAAGGGTGGTACCACTTTAGAATTGTACATATTTGCCATTGTTGATTTTCCTAAGTACAAAGTGAGTTATTATGATAAGTGTACATAACCTTGAATATTGATTATATAAAGACTGTGTTGTAACCAATACAGTGTGTGGACATTCCTTTGTGGGGGCTTGGGGACTACACTGTACTTAAGAACCAGCCCGCATCACCTCCTGAGAAGCTAGGCCTTGATTGCTCGACCATTGCTACCGTACTAGAGAATCTTGGCTGGGGTCTTCTGTGCCTCTCTTCTACCATATAGAGAGCAGAAGTACAGACACCCCCCACCGGTCCTTTACAACCTTACTCTTTTCCAGAGATCTTGAATTTCTCCTTTCTCTTTTTCCCTTTCTTGGGAAGTGAAGGGTGGCCTTCCTGTGGACTGGAGGCATTGGAAATCCACTCAAACTGAGAGGGTCTCAATGTTGCCTCTCTGGCCAATCTGGTTTGCTCCTTTCTTTTTGCTGCGAGGCCTGGGGGTACTAGATACAACTCCAAGAGTATTTAAATCATTTCCGAACAAGACTCTCCCTGGCACTACATTATGTACACTAACAGGCATTCTAACAGTCATTATTGCACTGGATGAGAGCTGACAGAATAGGAACCATTTGGATAGGGCCTCCTGCAAGTTTAGTGGGACCTTTGAGTGCCTTCGCTACATCCTCAGGTTTGAATAAACATTTATCTACCACTGTAATGCTTTCCCCAGTGTCTCTGATGGAAGGGGATTCCTGACCATTTACAAGAACACTGTCCATATAATATTCTTTTGTGTTGTCTGGAATGGAGTTAAACAACCACATTTGGTTGTTCCCACAGACCCAGGGACACTAAAGATACACTGGCTTGAACACCAATGGGGTCTTCAGCCAGAAGTTGAAAGTGTGCACTTGCCATTTGTGCTTCTCCCTCAGCAATGAAGGCTAAAGAGGCAGTGTGGATCCCTGAAGGTTTACCCTTACATCTGCGATCTTCTTTCACATGGTCTACAGACCCACATACAAAACATTTCCCAAATGTTCTCTGGAATGTGTGTTTCTGTTGACCACCCTCTGGTTTGGCACCAGAGGGTTCACTAGACCTACCAGTTTTGCCATGGCATTTACCCTTGATATGTTTGTGGCTCTCATGTGGATGGTTGGAATTGTCCTTGTCCTTACCCTCTTTCTTGTGCTGCATCCCTTCTTCTGAGTTGCCCCAGAGTCCTTGTGAGTGGCCCTGTTGGCTACCCATAAGTCAGCAGCTTGTGCTAGCTATTTAGAATCTATTTCTTTTGTCAGCCAAGCGCTGTCTCAGCTCAGGAGAGCAGGCATCTAAAATAGATTTTAGCAAAAAAGATCTAACTCCTTCAATTCCTTGGAGTTCTTTCTAGTAGCCCCAAGCCTCCCAGCAAAAAGAAAGGAAGAGCAAATCAGATTGGCCAGAGAGGCAACCTTATGATATGATATGGCATTTGTAATTTGTAACCTTGAGACTCTGCACTGTCCACAAGGTTTTCTGGGGGTGGGCTCCAAAATACCTTCACCTAGCCCTCCTCAAATACCTCCCCTCTCAAGCTCTTCGCTCCTCTACCTCCAACTCCCTCAGGGTCAGTAGTTTTTCAAAGAAATGAGCTGGGGATAGATCTCGTTCTTCGGCTGGGGCCTCACTCTGGAACAGCCTCCCTGCCACTCTAAAACTTGAGGAGCTGGGTCCGGAAGCACCTCAAGACCTTCCTCTTTGCTTCTGCCTTCGCTCCCTCTCCCCTGCTGATCTGTTCCCTCTTGGCACCATGCACCTGGCCACCCTCTGTCCTCCGGGCCCAGGTACTTACTCACCCTGCCACCCTCCCGCACTGCCTCCAGGCCACCCATTGCACTGGGGTCTGTATCTGTACCCATACAGTCCACCCCACACACCCTTTTTCTTCCTGCACTCATCAGACCTAGCCTGTCTGCTGCCTTAAACACAGCACTTGCCACTTGCTGGCTGCACTACCACTGTTTGCTCCCTTTATCATTTATTTATTATGCATCTTTCTCCTTTGCTCTGCACTTTCCACTTCTCCCCCGTTCCATGCACTTTGCCCTCCCCCTCGCCCATGCACTTGCGCATTCTCAGTGTCACTGGGCCTAGTAAAATTGTGTTTTTGTTCTCCTCCCTTGCCGCGCTCTGAAACACTTGTGAATGAGCACAATAGAAATAAAATATTAATTGAATTCAAAGATCTGTACTCTGTACCCCTAAACCCAACCATCTATGTTTTTCAAACATTCACATACCCAGGTAGCCCAAGGGGTACCATCAGTCTTTTTGAGAGTCCTAAACCTCTTAAGGTACTCGGAAGGAATTTTCCCAAACCTGGCTATAAATGCCAATTTCACTGATTCATAATCATTTCTTTCACTGGTACCCAATTCCATCACAGCCTTTCAGGGGGAGCCTACACCTGAGCCATGGAATTAAAACATTCCCACATATTCCTTGAAGACCATAGGTGCATTCAAACGTACCCAGCCAATCTAACACATCAAGTTTAGGTTCATACATACTCACTGCTTCTTTGGGCAGGCAAGGCCTCTTCAGGCTAGTAGAACTAGAGGACCCTGCAAGAGAAGCAGAATCAAGTGACATCTTTCTCATTTCCATTTCATGCTGCATCTCTCTTTCCCTTAGTTTCAGCTCTTGATTTTCTGTTTCAGCCTGGACATTTAAGTATCTTGAACTCCAACTCTAATCTTAGTCGCTCAAAAGAAATATATTCTGGGCTTAGATTTGGACCTTGTGGGGTCGCAATGGGAAGTGACTGGGGTATAGGAGTAGGCTTTGGCAGAGGGGGATCTCCCTTCAGGAGATTCCTTTGGCTCCTCTTGCAGATTGGAGTTTGACTCCAAACTAGCATCCTCATCATGGTCTTCCACATTACTTGGGCGAGTAGGTTTACAGGCCTACTACCCAAACTTTGGTGATTTAACAACCTTACAATCAATTCCCATGTTTTTCCTTTCAGAGTCAGACCCCCCTGGTTTTGCACATATATTTCAGTTCTACTGTTAGGACAATCAGGGCTGCCTCATTAAATTTATCCATAGTCGGCATGTTACAATTGCTTAACGTTTTGGTGGAGCTTAGCCTTGTGGCTGGTTTAGTTGCGCACAAGTACAGCAAATAGTCAATGTAACCACTCTACGCCGATCCCATTTCCTGTCACCAGTGTTAGATAAGAATTAATTGGTGTAGTAACACTGGGTGAGACTACACAACACTTATCTGCTTGGTGTTAGGTAACCTGCCTTCTGGTATAGGTCTGTACTATACAAGTTAGTAGTGTGACTGAGCAGCCAGGCCCATCTCAAGAGAGGTAAACGTAATCTGTAGCAATGAAATTCGCAATTACAAGTATCTAAGTAACAATTACACTCAAGGTTTAAGTTATAAATAGCTATTTGTTTAACATCAATTTTTAAATAAGTGTTCTTTAAAAAGGGCAAGATATGTAACAATCAAATATACTTTAAAATACTTTTCCAGAAAGAGCACAAGTTAGTGGATACTCTTTGGATATGCTTTTTACACACTTTCTACACCCGGAGGTGCCTTCATTCACAAGAACAGTAATGGCGTTCATACGACTAGTTCTACTTTGCAGATTCAGATGTTGCACAAAGGAAATGTTAAAGGAAGGAAACAAAGGTTAAACAGGTTAACAATATACGTGAGGACAACTAAATCTTCCAATGAAATCTAGACAAGCCTTTCCCAGCAATGACAGTCTAAAACAAGTTACCACCTATGAGGGACAGAAAATATCAAAGTCAATGGACTAGCAGAGTCTGCAGGGAGCCAGGACTGCCGAAGTCAATTGCAGCACACTCTATGGAGCGGAAGCACTTAGATAATAAAAGCCTTGCACAAAGTTAGAGAGTTTTGTAGACATCACATGTAGGGTCACAAGCCGTTAAGCCTGTGAAAAGCAGAGCTGGAATCAACTCTAGGGTAAGCCACGGCAAGTCTCAACTGAGAAAAGCACAGCTCAAAAATACACAGAGGTAAGTACCCCAAGTCCAAACAATACCTCTGGTTTAAAGAAGAGTGGCCCAGCTGGATTCTGTACTGTTTCAGCAGTGTAAACCCTGGGTTCCTAAGCTTCAGTCGTTGGGACAAGAAAGAGGACGTCTGGAGGGCTCCTGCTGCGGCAATTTGAAGATCGCTGACAGCTACTGGCTCTTTTCTGATCAGCGGTACTTTGTGGTTTGAGCACTCGGTAAACAGTACCACCTCGGATACCGGTTGGGCTTCCTTCACTCCTGGGGTCCTGCACTCTGGTGACGGGATTCTAGCTCTGGTCGTCCTGCTTCTGGAGGGTCCTTAGGAGACTCCTGGAGCTTCTGGTCAGATTTCAGACGTTGCACTCTACTACAGATTTCTCGACCCGTGGCACTCGGTTCTTGGAGCAGCAAAGAAGTACAGCCAATCAGGGAAGATGGTCCAGTGGGGTTCGTCTCGGGGTTAGTTGATCCCACTAACCCAAGGAAAGAAGTCGTCCTTTCCGGAGATTCTCTCGTCGATCAGAAAAAGGAGTTTTAGCATAGCAGCAGGGTTTCACTGGGAAATTCAAAAAGGTCCAGGAGGATGCAGCAAGCTTCGTTCATGGTTTCTTCGTCGTGCGTTTCTCCCAGTGGTCGATTCTGCCTATAGTCCCAAAACCCTCTCCTTTTAAGCAGGTTTCTCCCCTTCATGCACAGCCTGGGCTGTAAATCCTGAAAGGACAGCCAATTATAAAAAAATGTTGATTGTTTATGGTTTAATAAAAAAACCTTCACAAAATAGTTACATTTTGATGACTACATATATAAAAAAAAACAAAAGAATACATGAATTTACCGGTGACATTAAAAAAATCAATCAATAAAGTCAATCAATACAATTTAAAACATAATTCATACACATTAAAATTATGACTCAAGTTTGTAAACACGACTTAAACCTAAAGGCAGCATCATTCCAGCATTCTTTGCACATTTATATATTTCTAGGCGTTAGAACCGCTTTGTAAACAAAGACCCAGAGTAGGCTACATAGATGGAAAAGGGGCATGATGAGATTTTGCTATGGTTAAGTTAAGAGTCCATATATCTTTAATTAAACCGAGCAAGTCTATAAGTCCGAGCAATTCAATCAGTTTCAGGATAAGTCGTTGGCTATAGCCCTTCATACATCATTTCCATAGTGATTCCCTAGCAATCTGAGTTTAGCTCAAAGAGCACAAATCAAAAATTCGAATGCGTGGATCCTCGAAAAAAAATCACAATAAACCACCAGGTGCTTCAAAGTTTAATTTTCTTAGTTCATAACACAAAATCGACATCTGCCTGATTCCATTATCCCCTGGCATCTATACCAATATTTAGTTCTAGCATAAGTTGGTAATTGGTTTCGTCTAAAACAGATATTTTCATCGCTGTTGAGGAGGAGAATTGAATTAAATATTTAGGTATATCACCCCATTTCCTCCGAAAAAGATTATATTCAGGGAATGAGGGAGTTTCGTTGATGGATTTGAGAATTAACTTTAGCTTTAACGATAATTTAATCAGAGAGGGAATATTCGGTTCACTGAGAATTTTATTCAGCTCCACAGAACAAGAATTCTCAGAAGCTTGGTTACAGTGCTTATCGCAGGTAGATACATGTGTGTGCATACATGCATACAATACAATGCATATAATTTGCATGTAAGGGAGATATGTATGGATATATATATATACACACACACACATATGGGATACATTACTCACCGTAATCGTATTTCTGATGCTTGTATCTGCTTAGATTCACATGCTGTGCATAGGCCGACATCTAGTGGAAGCTGCGGAGTATTACAGTTTGTTTTTCGAAAGTCGAAAATGGGCGTCGACACAGGCGTGCCAGTAATACTATCCCTAGTGTGACGTCCACTGTACCCAAGATCCCTCACGCGTGTAGGATCCTCAGATTGTATTTTTTCTGACATGAGGAAGCATGAGGAGTAGCGTGAGTACAGATAATCCAAGCAGATAGACAGAAAAGGTAAGACTACAAGCAATCATGCGCCTTCTCTCGGAGGGGAGGAAGGGTGGGTCGCATGTGAATCTAAGCAGATACAAGCATCAGAAATACGATTACGGTGAGTAATGTATCCCTTCTGAGGCTTGTGGAATCTGCTTAGATCACATGCTGTGCATAGATTAGCGAGCAGTACCAGAAGAAGGAGGTGGGATGTGAGAAGGGTCATGAGCAAACAGGTGTCTTAGAACCGCTTGTCCCACTTGTGTATCTGTCTTGGAATGAGTGTCAATGCAGTAATGCTGAGTAAAAGTGTGAATAGAGCTCCAAGTAGCCGCTTTGCAAATGGTGTCGAGGGGAACATTTGCAATGAAAGCCAGAGTGGCACCAATGCCTCTAGTAGAGTGGGCCCTTGGCGTAAAAGGCAGAGTCTTGTCAGAAAGAGAGTAACACAGCTGTATACAGTTGATAATCCACTTCGAGATAGCGCCCTTAGAGACGCGATCCCCCTCTCTGCCTGTAGCTACGGAGACAAACAGTTGATCTGTTTTCCTTAGCGGTCTGGTTTTATTTACATAGTATAGGACCGCCCTACGCACATCTAGGGTGTGTAGTTTCACCTCAGCCGAGCTTTGCGGGTTCTGGAAGAAAGCCGGAAGCTCGATTGACTGGTTTACATGGAACTTGGATATGAATTTAGGTGAGAACCTAGGGTGTGTGCGTAAAACCAGTTTGTCCTTGTGGATAGTAAAGAAAGGATCCTGCACTGACAGAGCCTGAATTTCACTGACCCTTCTTATGGAGGTAATGGCTACTAAGAAGGCCGTTTTATAAGTCAGGTGTTTGAGACTACTTTTATGCATGGGTTCGAATGGGGGTCCCATGAGCTTAGCTAGCACCACGTTGAGGTCCCATCCTGGCGGTGGGTTCGAAATAGGAGGGTGAAGTCTCTTTACTCCTTCCATGAAGGCTTTAACCACTGGTACTTTCCACCACGAGACCTTGTTATGGGATGTGGTGTAAGCCGAGAGGGCTGCCAGGTGTACTTTCAGCGAGTTAAAAACCAACCCTGCATCCAGCAGGTGGAGCATGTATGTCACAACGTTGGAAGGAGTGCAATCAACCGGGTTGATTTGTTTATTCTGGCACCAGATAACGAATCTTTTCCACTTATCAAAGTAACAGTGCCTTGTATTTGGTTTCCTGGACTCCTTTAGAATGTCCATACACCTCTGTGGTAATTTGAGATGTCCAAACTCTATGACTTCAGGAGCCATGCTGCTAGGTTCATAGAGTTGGGTTCCTGATGCACTGTTTGACCCTGTTGCTGGGACAGTAGGTTGTACCAGGCTGGGAGTCTGATGGGTTCGCACACCGCCATCCTGCGTAGGTGTGGAAACCATGGTTGTCTCGCCCACATGGGAGCAACTAGGATGAGCGTCATAGATTCCTTGTTCATCTTGTACACCACCTTCCTGATGAGAGGAGTTGGTGGAAAAGCGTACGCAAACATCCCTGACCAGTTCATCCACAGGGCATTCCCTTGGGAGTCCGGCTGGGGGAACCTGGATGCAAATCCTGGGCATTGTTTGTTTTCGCTTGTGGCGAATAGGTCTATAGTGGGGAAACCCCACTGAGAGAAGAGATCTTCTACTACGTCTCTGTGAAGGACCCATTCGTGTTCTTCTGGGAGGGAGTTTCTGCTTAGAGCATCCGCTAGGGAATTGAGCTCCCCTGGAACATGTTGCGATGACAGGAAGATGTTCCGTCTGAGTGCCCATATCCATATTTTCTGGGCAAGCTTGGACAGATTTGGCGAACGAGTCCCCCCTTGCTTGTTCAGATAGAACATGGCTGTCGTGCTGTCCGTCCTGATCTGCACCGACAAGTTCAGTAGATGGGGCTCGAACGCCCTTAGCGCTCGGAATACTGCCAGAAGCTCTAGCAGATTGATGTGGTTCTTGGCTACTGAGTGAGACCAGAGACCCTGAGCTGTGTGGTGGAGATGGTGAGCTCCCCACCCAGTCAGGCATGCATCTGTAGTCACCACGGCTTGTACTTCGGGATCGTAAAAGGGTTTCCCCTTTGCGAGATTCTCTCTTGTCCACCAGTGTAGGCTCTGTACGAGTGTTGGCGAAACGACCACTAGATCGTCCCAATGACCACTTGCCTGAGACCACTGTTTCGCCAACCATTCCTGCATGGGACGCATGCGCAGACGCGCGTGGGGGACCAGGTAAATGCATGACGCCATCATGCCCAGTAACCGCATAGCTTTGCGTACTGTTATCTGTTGACCTGACTGATAATGCGGAATTTGCAGAAGTATATTCCGAATTCTCTCTTCCGAAGGGAAGGTCAATCCTTTCTGAGTATCTAGGATAGCTCCTAGAAACTGTTTTGAGGTGCTTGGCACCAGACTTGACTTTTTCTCGTTGATGGAGAAGCCTAATTCGTGGAGGAGGTCGATAGTCCTCTGAATGTTTGACCTGCAAATTCCTGGGGTTTCCCCCGTTATGAGCCAGTCGTCCAGATAAGGGTACACCGGGATTGCTTCCCTGCGTAGGTGTGCAGCCGCCACCGCCAGTACCTTGGTGAATACCCTTGGTGCTGAAGCTATCCCGAAGGGCAGTACCTTGAATTGGTAGTGGCGACTGTCCACCTTGAAGCGCAAGTACTTTTTGTGCGCTGGGAGCATGGAAATATGAAAATAAGCATCTTTCATATCCAAGGTTGCCATGTAATCCCCCTTTTTTAGGAGGGGGATTACCTCTTGTAGCGTGGTCATACGGAATTTTTGGGGCTTGACATATTTGTTGGCAGGCCGTAAGTCCAATACTGGGCGCATTGTCAAATCTTTCTTTGGCACAAGGAAGTAAGTTGAATAGATACCCTTGTTTACCTGGTGTCCTGGGACGAGTTCTATCGCGTCCTTTTCTAGCAGAATGGCGATCTCCTCGAGAAGGATCCTTTGATGCTCTAGGGAGTGCACTCTTTGTCGTGGAGGATGATTCCGGGGACGCTGCAGTAGTTCTATACAATATCCTGCGGATACTGTTGACAGCACCCATCTGTCTGAGGTGATCCCTTCCCAAGCCTGGGTGAAGGTGGAAATGCGTCCCCCTACTGGGGTTGCGTGGCAAGGGACCCTGAACTGAGCGTCACTGTTTTGGTGGAGGCGTGCCCCCGCCCTTGTTGGGGCTGCCTCTGCCTCTTCCACGACCTCTCTTGTTACCCCTGCCGTAACTCTGGGTAGACTGCTGGTTGTTATTCCATTGTGTACCTTGTCCCTGGGCATAGTTGCCTCTTTGTGAATTTTGGCCGCGTGGGCGACGAAAATTATTGTTCCCCCTCTGGTTAGGGGGTTTGTTGGTAAGCTGGCCAAGGGATTTGAGAGTCTCATATTCATCTTTGGCATTTTTAAGTGCGTCTTCGACCGCTTTCCCAAACAATAGGTCGGGTTCCACTGGCTTGTCTATTAAAGAAGCCTGGGTTTCTGTCTTGAATCCCGACTGCCGTAACCACGCATGTCTCTTGATAACAGTACCTTCTGCTATCAATCTCCCTGCGTTGTCAGCGGCGTCGAAAGTTGCTTTTAAAATGCAACCAGACACGGCTCTCCCCTCTGGCGAGATCCGAGCCAGCTGGCCCTTTAACGGTTCTGGAGCAGAGGCAATGAGCGCCGCGACTTCTTCCCATTGATGGCAATTGTAACTAGCCAACAGGGTGGTGGAATTCGCAATCCTTGCTTGGTAGGCGGACGTTGAGGCTACCTTTCTGCCAAACCCGTAAAGTTTTTTGCTCTCCTTGTCGGGAGGAGCTTCTGATGAAGATAAGGGCGTGCCAGCCCTCTTTCTAGTGTTGGTCACCACTAGGGAATCTGGTTTAAGATGTCCCTTTATATACAGAGGGTCAGACTGGGCTGCCCGGAAAATCTTTTCAATTCTGGGGTTGACAGCTCTGGTGAGGTTAGGATTCACCAGGGAAGGATCTATTCTTCGTTGGATGGATTTGAGGATAGGGATGGTCTGAGCGACCGGTCTTCTCTCTCCTACAAACTCCTCCGCGAAGTCCCTTTCCTCCTGTACACCGTGGGTGTCGATGTGGAAGTGTTCCGCTGCTCGAGCGAGAACCTCGTTAAGGAGGGGCTGGTTATCAACTGGAGAGTCAGTAACTGGGGCTTCGCTTTGTACTGGGGAATCTACTCTGTAAATTTCCTGCTCATCTTCTCCCTCCTCCAGGTCCTCATCCTCTGCATAGTAATCTGTCCCGGTTTGTTCTTCCATAAATGCAAACTCCTGGTCCTCTTCAGGGAAAACTTGTCCCTGATAACTGGGGAGTGGAGTAGAATATGGAGTGGAGTAAGGCTGAACCTTGAAGGGTTCAGGTCTTTCGACCCGGGGCTCTTTACTTAGCGGGATAGGATCGGAGGAGCCTGAGGGTGTGGCCCCTTGAGGGTTATATGAAAGAAAGTGTTCTGGGTTCTTATCATAAAAATCAGCCAAGGAAGACATCCTAGACATAACCCTGTCTATGTCTTCACTGGACCATTCCCTGGAACAGGGTATTACTTTAGCAGGTGATTTATTTTCAAGGGTAGACTTGTGTTTGCTTGTCTGCTTAGGCTTTACAGGGGTGGAAGGCTGTGCTTTCCGCTGTTTCCCCCCTTCTCCGTGCGTGGAAAAATGTTTTCCCTGTCCCTTGGGGGCCCCAGAGACTTTCGACGCCTGGCGTCGAGGGTCTGGAGAGGTATCTGTGTGCTTCGGGCGTGGGGCCTCACTGATGTTAACCGCGGTCTCGGTATCTTGGAGCGCGGCCTGGGGGTGGAAGTCGTCTTCGTCTCCCGACGATCGAACTTCCGTTAGTGTGTGTAGCGAGGCACTCTTGGCAAGAGTGGATGATTGCCTTGCGTCGTGAGGCGATCTCGATCGAGAGCGCCCAGAGGACACCGAGTCGGACCGTTCTTTTTGTGCCTCTTTCCGGGAAGTCGACGTCGTCGAGGTCCGGTTGGTCTTAGTGTGTTTAGTGTGTGTTAGGTGTGTAGCGCTTGCGTCGCCGGGGGTCTTCCCCATAGCCGCCTTGCCGGACGACCTTCCGAGGTCGGGGACCTGCGCTCGTCGGCTGTCTTTCGACGCCGTAATGCCCTCGCCGTCCGAAAGTACGGCGTCGCTGCCATCGCTGAAGGCGCCCTCCGCTGCCATGGCCTCCTGCCTGGCGTGGTGGGCCCAACGCTTTGTCGAACGGTCCTTAAGTGTCTTAGGTTTAAACCTACTACACGCTCTGCAGTTCGCTTCGGGGTGATCCCTCGGCAAGCAGAGATTGCACGTGGCGTGCCTGTCGACCCAAGGGTATTTGCGATTGCACTTGGGGCAGAATTGAAAAGGGGTACCCTCCATACGCACCTTAAGGCAGCGGGCTGCTAAGTGTAGGAATATATATAAATGTAACTATATATCAAGAGTGAAGAGTATGTACCACCCCCCACTCTCCCTACTTGTAAGGGCCGAGGCCAGCGGCCTACTAGGCCCGGGCCGAGGCCAGCGGCCTACCGAGGCCCAGATCCGTCGTGCAGCAGTCGACGGTCGATGACTTCTCCAGCCGTCGTCGAGGTTGAGGGTCGACGTTGGGGTGGGGAAGGGAATGAATGTTGGCAGATCTCGTGGGTCGGATGGCTGTTCTCTTGGTGATTCTTTCCGAAGTAAGGAGGTACTAGGTTGTTCAGGTATTTGGAGGTGAGGGAGACTGTTCTGAGGAAGATTCTGTCCTTTATTTTTAACCAACAAGTCTCTTTTCTGAATTTAGTGATGTGTTCTCTATGTGGAATATTCAGCGCTGCTCTCAAGGCGTTATTTTGCAAACTTTGAAGTTTGTCTATGATATACTTGTTGGCTCCTGAGTACAGGGCGTAGCAGTAATAGAATATTGACATTATAAGAGCATTCCGCAGTGTAGTGCAGCTAGCACTAGTGAAACAGTCTGGAGGCTCGGATGAGTTTACAGGTATAGGCTGTTGTGGAAGCAAGGGAGTTGACTTGCTTTTTAAGGGTGAGAGGAATCCAGATAGAATCCTAATGTTTTTACCACGGGCATCACCTTGATAATGTTATGAATGTTGAAGGATGTGTAGTTTGGGCTTATTTTTTTTAGATTGGTGTCAGAGCTTAGGATCAGTATCTCAGTTTTGTCGTCATTCTGGCAGAGGCCGTGGGACGCCATCCATGCCTGAATGAGGATGCATATCTTATTCACCAAGGCCGAGTCCGCTTCATGGTTGCCCGAAAGGGGTATGAGGATCTGGGTGTCATCTGCATAGTTAGTGTAGGTGACACCCAGTCTGTCCAACTTGTTGGACGGTTTGGTGAAAATGTTATACATAGTAGGTGAGACACAGGACCCCTGTGGGACTCTGCAGGTTATTAGGATGGGATCAGCGGAGGCTGAGGTGGAGAAGACTCATGGTCCGGTTTGCTAGAAAGGATTGGACCCAGGCTATGGCCTCTTCTGTAAAGTTGGCGGCGAGCCTGAGATGGTTGCATAAGACTGCATGATCCACCAAGTCGAAGGCTGCCGACAAGTCTAACAGAAGTACCAAATCTGTTTTTCCGTTGTCCTTTAGCTCCTCAATTTGTGTCTTAAGGTCTAGCAGGGCTGTTTCAGTGCCATGGAGGGGGCGGAAGCCCGATTGCCGCGAGTGTAGCTTGTGATTGGCTTCCAGATAATCCTGAATTTGTAAGTAGGCAACTATCAATTTTAAGCAGAACAGGCACAGTGGTGATAGGTCTGTAATTAGTTGGGATGGAGGGATCAAGGGTTTGATTTCTAAGTAGAGGAAGGACCCAGGATTCTTTCAAATTGGTAGGTACTGTATTTGATTTGAAGGAGTAGTTTATGAGCTTTGAAATGAAGGGAGCTAGGTCCCTAGCTGCATCCTTTATTATTGGCGCTGGGCAACTATCACCCTTGCAGCTAGAAGGTTTGAGGGAGAGGATTACTTTTTCAGTGTCAATAATGGAGATAGTCTTGAAGCTGAAAGGCAGAATTGTTCTAGTTTCGGTGGGCCGAGGTAGTTGTTGATCAGAGAGGGGCAGTGTGGCTTTTTAGTTGCCTATTTTGAGTTGGAGTGGAGATTTTATTCGATAAGGCATTTTGTATGTTGGTGCACCATATCTTGTCCTTGGGGACATTGTCTATTGGTTGGACTGGGGGATTCCATTTCCCGGAGGATGGAGAAGAGTTCCTTCGTGTTAGATTTGGCTTTTGCGATCCGGTCATTGAAAATATTCTTTTTAGTGTTAATTATTTCTTTTTTATAGTGTTTGGATAGTTTGGTTAATTTGTCTTTATTAGTTTCAGTGGGGGAACTGTGCCAGATGGCTTGGAGCTTTCTTTTTTGTTTTCTTAGGTCCTTGAGTTAGGGTGTGAACCAGGCATTCAAGTGCGCTTCCTGCTTTCCTTTACGTAGCTTAACTGGTACAATGGTGTCTAGTGCTTTAGTCATGGCGTTGTTGAAGGCCTCTACTAGAGTGTCAGGATCGGCATTACTTTCCAGTATATTGATAGAGGGAAGGAGAAGAGGGATGAGTTTTTCCGGAGTGATGTCCTTGTTGCTCCCGGCAGGGAGGGGGGGTGCCATATTGATGGTTTTCGGGCCTAGGAGATCTAATGCAGCGGTAAAGGTTATTAAGTAGTGGTCCGTCAAGAGTTGCGGGGTGATGTCAGTAAAGCAGATGTTGCAGTTAAGATCGGATACTCAGCTGAGGGTCCCACCCTTAATGTGGGTGGGAGAGAGGACTTTTTGGGTGAGTCTGATCATTTAGCAAGGCTGCTATTGATTGGGTATGTTTATTGTCCGTTTCATTAAAGCCAATATTAAAGTCGCCCAACAGCAAGGTTTTTGAGTGGTCTTTAGTGTTTAGCTAGGAGACTAATTAAGTCATCTTCGAATGTACCTAGAGGTCCCGGAGGCCTATATGTCAGATGGATAGTCAGCGTACGGTTGTTGGATAACATCAATTTAGCTGTGAGTATTTCACAGGATGAGCGGGGCGGCAAGTCTAATGGGAAGGGTGGTTTTGGAGAGGATGGCTAGCGTCAGGGTGCTATTAGGTTTCGGTGGAGGTGGGGGTTTGGTTGTGGGGGAGATTTGGCTCATGTAATTCTTCCACATGTAGTTCTTCCAATGTAGTTCTTCCACATATTCATAGAGTAACAATCTGTTAGTGGGCGGCCCAAGTACTGAATTAGAGGGGCATACACAATAGCAACCCCATTAAGAGTCCAAGCAAAGCGTGTGGTTTTCCGTTTGTCATCAGCAAAGATTAGGATGTATGATTTGGCAGGATTGGCCAAGAGATTATGTTCTTTCGCAAATTCTGCGAATATATCTAACTTTTTTTGCAGACCGAAAGGGGTTCTATCAAAAAATAGAAGATCGTCGGCAAAGCAAAGCCGCCATGTTACACCCCTTTTTGACCCTGATATCAGTAGTAATGGGGTTGCTCATTGCCCCCTCATGATTCAGTCTAATTCGATAGTGTTGTGATGAAGTAACGCAATCTGGGCTACCAGATAGAAAAGAATACCCAATTTCAGCATTTTTGCCCAAAGAGTTTCTCGGATCACACTGTCAAAGGCCGCAGTTAGATCTAAACGGGCTATATAAACAGGCCCCATTTTCGAATGACTAGTTTGAGCCTGAAGATGAGATAAAATGGTTGCATTCAAGGGGCCACCTATCTGTTTGCGAAATTCCACCTGACAATGTGACAATAGTACCTTTTGGTCGATATGTATTTGCAATTGAGTCAACAGTAAAAGAGAATATCTTCGAAGAGGCGTCTGTAAGCGCAATATTTCGATAGTTAAGAGGAGAGTTAGGGGGACCCTTTTTATAGATCGGGATAATGTGTGCAGAGCGCCAGGAAGATGGTACTACACGAGTATTGACAATCAAATCGTATTTTTAAAATTTGAGCCCATAAAAGAGGATCAGATTTATATACACAAGGGGGCAGGCCATATGGTCCTGGAGCCTTTGAGTTCTTTAATTTCCCTATAGCTTCAGCAATGTCAACAATGGACCGTATAGAATGCATACCTGGTTCTAGTTTTTGGTTCAGAGCCTTTGAACGAAGTGAAATGCGCTGGCAATTGAGATTTATCCTTTATGAAGATTGACCATTTCTCCGCAGTGATAACAGACTCAACTGCAGCGGCAGAGCATAATGTTAAAGTGCGCAGGATAGACCACACTTGCCTGGTATCGGGTCTTAAAAGATGGTAAAACATTTAGTTGTCTACAATGTTTAGTTCTCTTCTCATCCAAATAATTTTATTTTTGAATTGCTGTTTAATTTTTCTTATCTGTTCTCTCAATAGTTCAGAATAAGAATTTCTTCTTAATAAGTACCTGATAAGTGTGTTTTTTTCTTTCTTTAAGCCCGCGAGACTTTGATTGAAGGAATGGGCATGGCTAACATACGAATGGACTTGGGTCATTTTTTCAATTGCCAGCCTATTTACGTGAATTTGAATGCGAGAAGTATTCTTCACTTCTACGTCCAACAGGGAAGGACCCACAGCACTTAACCTAGTTATAATTTCACCATCCAATTCAATATATTTTAAGAGCTTGCGATAAACTGTGGGGTTCAATTTTACAGTCAAGAACTGACGGTCGGGTTCCACCAGAGTTAGTGAAGTGCCCTCTGAGAAGCGAGCAAAAGGAATATGCAGCAACAGTTTAATAATCATATGTTCACCCAATTCTGGGTGGAGCAGTGTATCAATAAAGTCCCAAAGAAATGAGGAAAACGTCAGTGAGCTGCTAACTCCCCTTGACCAAGTAATTATAGGGATGTAAAATCATAGGGGGTGATTGAATGTCCCATTCAAGAAAAAAATGCATCCATTTCTGGATATTTCTCCTTGACAATTCTGAATGTTTCTTCGCAATAGCCTCTGATTGAGACACAGCATCATAACAAAAAGAATTGAAGTCGCCACCAACGATTATTCTTACTGCAGGATTTGCAACAAATACATCCTCTAATATGGGTTTCAATTCATCAAGTATAGAGGATAATGCAGTAGTATACTTATTCCAATAAATACAAATCAGTAAAATAATAATAGATGGATCCTCGCCGGCAGTCAGCTGAATGGCCAAAGTTGCATCAGAACTGCTAATCAATTTGGAAGAACATTTGCAAGCGGTGTTAATTAATATGCCCAGGCCATGCAATGGTCTTCCCAGAGAACCACGACTTGCCACCTGCATATAGGCAAGGAAGCCCTTGACGGTAAAATGAGTTTGGTGCATGGTTTCTTGCAGAAAGAGAACATCTGGGTTTACCCGTTTGTTATTCCTGCGCCATGATTTAAGGTTATTGAGACCGCAGGAGTTCCAGGAGATAGATAAATTAGCGGAGATATGAATCTCCTAACAGATCGGATTGCATTTCTGATTGCACAGTACAAGGCTCCATCCATGGCAGTCCCTTAATTGCTGATACAAAAGGCATGAGCTGTTTCATTGGGTTCCCATCTATTATAGGAGGATTACCATGAGCGGCCTTGGTTGCCGTCTCACTAACAGGAGGTAGGGGAGTCTCTATGAAACTTGTAGCATCCTCCATTGACAAACAGATGAGACATTAAATCAATTGATTTGAGGTCCTCCCTCTGTTCCCAAATAAGTTTCATTATGAAATGAGAAGTGAATTTACAAATCATTCTGTTATTGTTCACTGATGCTAATTTAACCCACTCAATGTTATTGGATTTTATAGTGCGTAGGGTGGGAATGTCCAGTAAAGCATTTAACAAAAAGGCTCTATTCAACTGAGCTTTAACGAGTTGGATCGCTTTCCCAGCCCATCAAGGTAGCAGAAAAGGACGGCCAATCAGGACTGGTTACATTCAGGCATTCCTACAGACAGAGGACAGGGGAGTTTCGGGATCCTCCCTCACATCCTGCCTTTCCAGACACACTGGAGCCAGAGGCAGGCTTCAGGGCTGAAGCCCGCCAAAGACAAAATGAACAAAGGGCTCAACTCAGCCTCGACGCACAGAGTAAATCCCAAGAAAGTCCTCACAAACAGAAAATGGCGAAAAAAGAAGACACGGGCCATTTTGACAAAAATGGTCATCCATGTGGGTGCTATACTGCAGCGGAGTATTCAGTCTGCAGTAGAAAAGCACAATGGTAGGAAAATTAAACCACTGTCACCAGCCATTTAAAGTAGTGAGGGTAAAATAAATATTACATGAGAATGTAGGATAACGGGCTACTAGCGTGTGCTGGACCCACAAAGTAAAAAGGTAAGTAAAGTCAAATTCACTTCACTGTTCTTGGGAACGATAGTTCAAACAAGAAAAGTTATTTAAACCTTATGAGAAATGTAAAGGATTTCTCAGTGACACTGCACTGAAGGTGCTGTGTGTCACCATACACAAAGTAGATGCCTATGTAGTTTGTTGGACTCCAAAAACAGAGGAAGCATAATCCAAATCAGGTCAAAATACATGAGTGAGTAAAAGGTCTTGCTCACACCAGGATTAAAATTAAAAAGTCCTAAAGTCCAGCAAAAGAGCTGGGGGTCTCTAAGGTTGAAGGGAATTGGAACAGAAATGAGAATTCTCCCTAACATCTGCGAACATGAATCAATCAAGGGTAAAGGGTGGCTTCCACAGAGCAAACACTACTTTCAAAGCTGTTGCCGATAGGGAAGCCTATGACACCGGGAGTATGTAACGAAATAACTGAATAGGCCCCTGAAGCAAAGGCAGCTCCATTGGAAGCTTTCCCCTATATCGCAGGGAAACATTGGAAGTCTCTCCCCCACACTAAGAGAAGAGCAGTCTTGCTGGGTGTTGTGCAAAGCTCTAAAAACCCAGCTGTTTGATCGGACCTGCACATAGCATGTTCTCAAGTCTCTGCTATGCGCTCTAACCCCATGTACCTGCAACAGTTCATCATGTAAAATATACCACCTATAGGGGTATATAACTGAGCAATAACCTGTAACTGCTATGCAGACCGAATGTACCACATGAAAGTAAATAACATGCATCTGTAACAGCGCCTCAATGCCTTCGGGTTGTTGCGCGCTTTAAAAAAATGAAACGTACACCAGTGAATGTAGCTACTCCAATTGTGTACACAAACACAAGTACGGAAATTCGAATTGTCTGTGCTATAGCCAGAACTGAATGTTCTCATATTAGCGACATTAGCATGATTGACTATGCTGAAAACGTGGCATAAGACCATGCCGGGCCTGAAAGAGGATGAAATGGAGGTTTTTACTGTGGAGTCAGACCGCTGCTCAGGGGAGGGGCAGGGACTGGGTTCTCACATAAAGAGAACTGATCTGCTGGGCTATAAATCCTGCGAGGAAGTACAAATGAGGGGGAGGGGTCTTTGCTTCACACACTGAGGGAGGTAGACTAGCAAATTAAGTTTACCTCCACTATTTTGCATCTCAACATGGTGCTGAGGTCCTTAGTCAAGCTTTATGACAATATACATGATGAATTGAGAGCTCACATCTTATTATTGAGCGAAATTAAGTTAAACATTTAACTATTGGGGTAGCAGTGTCTTCACAATCCACCCGTTGGTATATCTAACCCTAATATTTATATATATCCAGAGTTACCAGGATAGGGGGGATCTCAAAGAGTTTGGTAATCGGTGACCAAAATGTGGAAATCACAGGAGTCATTCTATCTACAGGGAACAACTATTTGAGCTGTTTTGGTGAGTGTGAAGGAGCGTTGAATAAGGATGGTGTGAAGCAAGTTAATAAACATTTTACAAAATCTAAAAATGCCGAGGAGCTAAATGTGATACCCAGTAAGCGGGATGCAGTCATTGGTCATAATGTGAAAAACATTGGAGTCATCTCGTCTTTGGTGGATGACCCTCTGGAATCTGGAGTAAAAATCGAGGTATGAAGAAATTGGTGGGGACGAAACATGCTAAAAAGTAAAAAAAAAAAAAAAAATTAGAGCAGCAGATTCAATGGGAAATCATCTCGCAAGTTTTTAAGAAATGTGACGATTGTAGAGTCTTGACCACACAAAAAGGAGGAAAGGAGGGAGGAGTGGAAAAGAGAAGGTCTATAACCAGCAGCTGGAAGAGAGTATGGAAGTTGGGGGGGGGGGGGGGAGAGAGTGAATTGGGACCGGTGCATGTTAATTTCTTGCAGAGTAAGAAGAGTTATTCGGGCCCAAGCGGTGGTTTATGCCGCAGTTCAGACCATGGGCCTGAATACACATTTTCTGCATTTGGTGGGCCTGAAGGAGAGCCCTCATTGGGATAAGGAGAGGGCATTGACTCAGGAGAAGTCTGGGTGCCCTACTATCCCCAATGGGGGAAGAACAGGGGAGGCTCAGGGTATAAGGAGAATTGAGCCAATTGTGTAGAATGCCTTTTTGAAGAAACTCCCTTGGTCCGATCTTGGAAAAAATTGAATTGGTACTAATATTTAGTTAAAAGCTGGTCAGAATGTTGGAAGAGAATGAATACACAATCCACAATGGAAGTGGGGTGGGGGGTGATCCGAGGAGTAGGTACAGTGTGTTGAAATGCACCCGTAGTACAGACAATATGAGTTCCCACCAGAATGGAGTGCACTTCACCCCATTAATTGGGGGTGAGATAATGATTTCGATACTGGCCTCGGCTGGGTCAGACCGTCAAGTGGCATTTGGGAATAATAATCAAATTGAAAATCCAGAATGGGTAGACTTGTCTTGGGAGGCAGCAGGATTACTGAGGCTGGTTGCACACAACAAGCAATTTCTTTAGTCGAGAAAAATGAAAACTGCATCATGGAACTCACGGGCGGTGCTCACTTTTTAAATAATCAGACTGCGATGCTCCTGTTGAAGGATTTCAGTTGTGTACTTCTACAGGAGACGCGACTTAATGCTCCCCTGGTGTTGGACAGATTTGAAATCTTCACTCAAGAGGCAAAACCAAGTGTTCTCGGTAGGTCCATCAGGGGAACTTCTAGCCTGTGATAAAGTCCTGTCAAGACTTGGGAGGCCAGAAAACTGTCCAATCTCCGATTTGGTATATGAACGGTGGAATTATCATGGAGTCTGTATTATGTTAAACCACTGCTTTTATTAAACATCTATTGGTATAAAGGGGTGAGCGATGGACAGGTTTCTGAGCCTGATCACTAGACTAATCTTAGATTGGAAATGTGAGAAACCTGATGGCCGAGTCATCCTAGCAGGTGATTTAAGTTCAATTTGTGCTGAAACTGAGGCAGAATTATGGAATGGTCTAGGGAGGATTTTGGTTTGTGAGACAAGGTGAGGTTTGGAAGGAAGTGGACGACGGGGCGGGCACCTATAGGACTGTCTGAAAGGAAACATGCAGGTTGACTGCCCAAGAGGATAAACCTGGTATCGGGGGGAGAGTAAGACCACACTGGACTACATCTTTGCAGACTTCGCCTTGTTTTGAGAATGTGTGGATCTGAACACTGTCAAGAACCCGTGAAGTGACAACTGTATACTTAACACCCAATCTGCGCGAAAGCTGGGAAAAGCTGATCAAGGGGGTGCAGTGGATCTAATGGTGAATGCTGCAAATAATAGGGTCTCTTGGAGACCAAGGGACATCAGACGCCTGAATCAAAAATTTAGATACTACATGTAAATACATAAGAGTGTGAATTGAACACCTTTTTGGTAAATAATTATGACAAGTCTCCAGAGAGATTGGTTAGCATGGCTTTACCATGTGATAAAAATATATATAGACGGAATAAGGTAGATACTCCTAGGTATGACAGTGTTATGGCTACTGAGAAAAAAGAGCTGTGTGCCACCATTAAATCGGCGAATGGGGGTGGGTGGGACAGCGTGATTAATGACAAATTGGCGTAAATTAGGAATTTGGTGACCATCTGCAGGCTGCGTTGCGCCCTCACCTCGGGCAGCAAGGCTTTTCCCAAGGTTGCATCAAGGACTGCTCCGATGAACTGGAGCCTTTGAGATGGTATCATGTGGGACTTCCTGTAATTGAGGGAGAAGCCCCATCTGTGGAGTGAGTGGCAGGTGATGTTGTTCCAGCACTTGTTTGGGGGATTGTGCCCTGATCAGCCAATTGTCCAGGTAGGGGTAGATGTGAATCTCTCCCCCCCACCCCCCTCACCTGAGACTCGCTGCCACCACTGCCATTACCTTGGTGAAGACCCTCAGGGCGGAGGTCAGCCGAAAATGGCAGAACTCTAAACTGAAAGTGAGTCACCAATTGCGAACCTCAGGTACTTTCTGTGCTTGTGATGGACAGGCACATGAAACTAAGCATCCTGAAGGTCCATTGACCGTTAGGCTAGAATTTATGTAGTAACCCTGTGGGAGACTACACAAACCTTGTCCTCTTGGTATTAGGTAACCCACCTTTTGGTATAGGCCAGTACTACGCAAGTTGGTAGTGTGACTGAGCAGTCAGACTCATCTCAAGGGGGGGGGTAAATGTGAGCTGTAGCAATTAAATTCGCAAATACAAGTAACCAAGTAGCACTTACACTCAAGGTTTCAGTGATATTTATTTAGCATCAGTTTTTAAATAAGCATTCTTTAAAAAGGGCAATATAGCTATCAAATATACTTTAAAATACTTTTCCATAATCAACACAAAGATAGTAGAGAATCTTTAGAGATGCTTTTTACACATTTCCTACACCCAAAGGTGGCTACACTAACAAGGACAGTAATGGCATGTATATATCACTAGTACACTTTGCAGATTCTGAGGTTTGCCGAAAGGAAAGGTTAAGAGAAGGAAAAAGGTTAGACTAGTTCTCAGAGCATGTGAGCACTTCAATCTTCCAATGAAATCTATACAAAAACCATTCCCAGCAATAGTAGTTAAAAGCAAGTTATCACCTCTGAGGGACAGTAAATATCTTTATTTTAATTTATTTAGGCATTTATTAAGCACGCTTAGCCCGGGGACATCTAGGCGCTGGTTACAGAAGCATGCAGGTTAGAAGATTATTTAACTTGCTTATGGTTACAGAATTGCATAGTATACGCAGCAACTATCTTCAGGTACATTGGTAATGCTGGTTGCAGGAATAAAAGTGTTAACAGGTCGTTTCTAGCGTCACTTATTCAAGGTTACAGAGTTGCAGGGGTTTTTCAAATTATACAGTGGTCATACATCAGTGATGCTGGGGTGCAGAACACCACATTGCGGATGTGTAATCAGTATCTTAGGATACATTGGTCATACAGGGGTATAGGAGCATGCCCCGGTTCACAAAGTGTTGTGCAGCTATGCAATAGTCACTGGTTTGCTGGGTTGAAAAGCCATGTTTTTAGTCCTTCTGGAAGGACCAGAGGGAAGGGTCAGCTCTCAATGCTACTGGTAAGGCGTTCGTGTTTCACTGAAATCACTGGGAAGCTGCTGCCACCTGCTATTTTCCGCTTGAAGCAGGGGATGACCAGGCAGGAGGAGTAGGCAGCTCTGGTGTGTCTGATGGATTCGGTTCTGGTGATTTGGTTCGAAAGCTAGCTGGGGAGCTCATTGATAGACATATGCGAGTGAGGAGAGGATTTTAAATGTAATGCGCTCCCTTATCGGTAGCCAGTGGAGTTTCCGTCTGGCTACGGAGATGTGCTCCCTTGTAGGAATGTTGAGTGCTGCTCTTATTGCAATTTTCTGAATTATTTTGAGCTTTTTGACACTTTTGGTGCTGGAGCTGGCAAATAGAGAGTTGCAGTAGTCAATCCTAGATGGTATTAACGCTCTGGTGAGTGTGATGCAGTTGTCTGTGGTCAGAAACGGTCTGCTAACATTGATCAGCTTGGCAGTGTAGGCTGCTGCCGATGCGATAGCATTGACCTATCTGGTCATGCAAAGTGAGGAATCTAGGTACACTCCTAGCGTTTTCACCTGTTTAGAGGTAGTGATGGTGTAACCATCTATAATGTAGAGTCAATGGATAGGTTAATTTGAGAGTGGTTGCTGATTAGTAGTATTTCAGTTTTGTCGTTGTTAAGGCATAGTTCATTATGAGCCATCCAGGTCTGGATGGTGAGGTAAATTTCGTTTAGAATGTTAGAGTCATGGAGGTGACTGCCTGGGATGGGTACCAGTATCGGAGTATCATCAGCATAGTTGGTATAGGTAACTCCTAGCATATCAAGTAGGCCAAACAATGGCTTGGTGAAGGCATTGTAAAGGGTACAGGAGATGCTGGACCCTTGCGGGACTCTGCAGGTCACTGGGGCAGGAAGGGCGGCTGCTGTGTTGGAGAAGACCCTCATGGTGCGATGAGAAGGATTCAACCCAGTTTATGGCTTGATCTGAGAAGTGGGCGTCCGAGGCTAAGTGTCTGCACAGTATTTCATGGTTGAACAGATCAAAGGCTGCAGATAGGTCTAGTAGTAGAAGAGCAGCCATGTTGCCTTTGTCTTTAACCAAGCCCATTTGGATTTTTAGGTCCAAGAGGGCTGTTTCGGTGCCATGGTCTGCGCAGAAGCCAGACTGAGGCCAAGGAGATTGTGAGTTTCTAGAAATGTATGAATTTGTAAATAAGCAAATCTGTTCAGTATTTTAAGGAGGAACGGTACAGTGGTGATTAGGCGGCAGTACGTTGGGCTATTCGAGTCTAGAGTGGGTTTTTTGAGGAGAAGGGGGGACCCAGGCCTGTGAGGTTTTCTGGTACCTCCCTTGTGGCAAACGAGTTATTGATTAGGGACGTTATGAACGGGCCAATTCAGCTGCCGACTCAGATGCTGGGCAGATTTCACCTTGACACTTGGAAGGTTTTAGGCTGCCGATGGTTTTGATGGTGTCACTGATGTTTATGGGGGTGAATTCGAATTTAGGTGGAGGGGTCAGTGGGATGGGTTGGGTGTCGCAGTTGAGGGTGGGCAGTGGAGCTAGCTTAGATTTCTTGGTATTGATTTTGTCTCAGTGTGGCGACTTTGCCCAGGAGTGCATTTTGGATATTATTGCACCATTGTGAGCCTTTGATGCAGTGGTCTGGAGGGGGTGCAGGGGATTCTAATTCCCGAAGGATTAGAAAGAGGTCTCTGGAGTCGGATTTAGCTTCCAGACTCCGTTGGTTGAAGGAGTTTCCTTTGGCTTGGAAGATGGCTGTTTTATAAACTGTGGCCGCAAGGTCAAATAGTTGTTTGTTAGAGAGCGAGGTATTTTTTTCCAGGAGTTCTCCGCTATTCTTTTTTTTTTTTTAAGGCATAAGGCTTTAAATTGGGGGGCAGGGGAGTACCAGGAGTTGCGCTGTGCTGAGAGTTTCAGTTTATACATAGGCCCAATGTGACAATTTTGTTGATAGCCTCAAGAATGGTATTATACAATGTCACCAAGTCCTTGGGGTTGAGCTGGGGTGAGGGGGTTCAGAGTTCCGAGTTGGGTTGCGATATAAGTGGGAGTATGATGTGAGGGGTGATGTTGCGAGGATAAAAGGCCGACTGGGTTTCTAGGGTGGGGCTAGTTTCCAGTGGGGTGTTGGTGAAGAGTATGAGATTGTGGTCCAACCATGGGCAGGATGTGTTGGCTGTAATGGTTGTGCTGCAGTTGCAGTCTGCCAACCAGTCTAGGGTACAGCCTTTGTCCTGAATAGGGTTGGTTATGCTTTGGCAGAATCCTTGCGTCTCGAGCAGGTTGGCTATTGCAAATGCCTGATCATCTGTGGGGTCATTGAGACCTAGACTGAAATCTCCCATGAGGATGATTTTGGAAGAGGCTTTGGTGTTCGTGGAGAGGAGCAGTGAGACGTCCTCCTCAAAGGCGCGCAGTGGTCCTGGAGGGCGATAGATGTGCAAGTGGAGGGTAGAATTTGGTGATAGCGAGATCTTAAGTGATAGAAGTTTGCTAGAGAAACTTCAATCAAAGAAACCAATTGTGATGTTAGAGAAGGTTCTGGCAGGGATGTTATTTTTGACGATGAAGGCTATTCCCCCCCCCCCTCTTCCTCTCCATTAGCAGAGTCCTTTATCAAAGTCAAATGGACTAGAAGAGGCTGCAGGGAGCCAGGACAGCCAAAGTCAATTGGAGTACAGTCTATGGAGCTGAGGCACTTCTTAGATAGCACAAAGTTAGTGTTTTTGTTTGAAGAAAAATCACTGTAGGGTCACAAGCTGTTACACTTGTGAAGGGTAGAGCAGAAATCGGCTCTAGCTAAGCAGCTACTGCAAGTCTCAACTGAGAAGAGCAAAGCGAAAGACACTGAGGTAAGTACCCCAAGTCAGAACAGTACCTTTAGTTAGAAGAGTGGTCCAGCTGGCTTCTGTCTGGTTGCAGTGACGCAGATTATGGGTTCCTGGGCCTCAGTCGTGGGGACAAGAGGGAGGACGTCTGGATGTCAGCGGCAGCTACGGGCTCTTTTGGGATCAGCAACACTTCACGGTTTCAGCTCTCTGTAAACAGCACCACCGCAGATCTTGGATACGGGTTGGGCTTCCTTCACTCCTCGACTCCTGCACTCTGGTGAGGTGACTTGAGCTTGCGTCGTCCTGCTTCTGGAGGGTCTGTGGGAGACTCCTCGAGCTTCTGGTCGGATTGCAGACGTTGCACTAGACAACAGATTTCTCGACCACCGGCACTCGGTTCATGCAGCAGCAATGAAGTACAACCAGCCGGGGAAGATGGTCCAGTGGAGTTAGTCTCTGGGTTAGTTGGTCCCACTAACCTAAGTCGTCCCTTCCGGAGCTTCTCTTGTTGATCAGAAAAAGGAGTTTCAGCACAGCAGCAGAGCTTCACCAGGCAATTCAAAGGTCCAGGGGGATGCAGCAAGCTTCGTTCACACTTTGTCGTATGTTCTTCCCAGTGTTTTTCAGTCCCAAAACCCTCGCCTTCACTCACAGCAGGGTGGCTGTCCTAAAAGGACAGCCAGCCAATCAGGACTGGTTGCATTCAGACATTCCTGAAGACAAAGGACAGGGGAATTTCGGGAATCGCCCTCACTTCCTGCCCTTCCAGACACTGGAGCCAGAGGCGGGTTTCAGTACTGAAGCCTGCCAAAGGCAAAACGAACAAAGGGCTCAAACCTGGCTTGGCGCACAGAGTAAATCAAAAGAAAGTCCTCACAAACAGAAAATGGCGAAAAAAGAAGACTCTGGCTATTTGGACAAAATGGTCAGCCATGGGTGCAATACTGCAGCTGAGGATTCAGCCTGCGGAAGAAAAGCACAATGGTAGGACAATTAAACCACTGCCACCAGCCATTTAAAGTAGTTCGGGTAACATAACAAGTAGGTAGGATAAGGGGCTACGAAGTAACCCCCAGCAGCCCACATCTACAAAGAGAAAAGGTAAGTTAAGTCAGTGTCACTTTACTATTCCTGGGAACAGTAGTTCACACAAGAAAAGGTATTTAAACCTTATGAGAAATCTAAAGGATTTCTCAGTGACACTGCACTGAAGGTGCTGCGTGCCACCATACAAAACGTAGATGCCTATGGAGTTTGTCAGACTCCAAAAACAAAGGAAATACAAATACATAATCCAAATCAGGACAAAACACATGAGAGAGAGAAAGAAAAAGGGCTCATTCACTACAGGGTCAAAGTCAAAAAGTTCTAAAGTCCAGCAAAAGATCTGGGAGTTTTTAGGTTCAAGGGAATTAGCACAGAAATGAGAATTCTCCCCAACAATGACACCATCCAGTCTTGGAGTTGGAGGGCCCGAAGGATCAGAGAAAGGGTAACCATCTTGAACTTGTCCTTCCTGAGGAATTTGTTCAGGTTTCTCAAGTCCAAGATGGGTCTCAATCCTCCGTCCTTCTGGGGATTAGTAAATAAGGGGACTACCAAACCGTTGTTCCTCTTCGCTAGCGGTTCTATAGCACCTTTCTCTAGCAGGGACAACATTTCCTGCACAAGAAGCGGATCTAGAATTTTGAATGAGTTGTTCCGCAGAGGATGATCCCGAGGCCTTTTTAGAAAATGAAGGCAGTAACCTTGGGCTATACATCTGAAGTAATGGCATGCCATTTTTTCACATGCTGTGAGAATGCCTCCCACAGGGGTCTTGTGGGTTAAGTTCTCAGAGTGGTTTAGAGGCGGCTGGAACAGTGGCTGAAGGTAAAGCAGCAGCTGTTTAGGCAGACTTGGTACCTTTTCCTCGTCCACCAGAGGGAATCTTCCCTGACCTCTACGACTACCCAGTCTTCTCACTCTTCCAACTGAGGAGTAGAAGCGAAAGACCCTACCCCTCCAAGATGATGCATTAGGGTAAGAATGTTGAGGCTGTCGGATTGCTGAAAGACTTTGCTGCCGCTTTAGAGGTCTGCAGCTTCTCCAGGCTTTCGCCAGCCTTGCTGAGAGCCGTCAAAAGGCATATTGAGAAGCCTGGATTGCCTGTCCAATGCAAACCCCGACTTTCTGAACCACCTAAATCTGCGTAGTATGGTACTTGTCGCCATGAATCTGCTGATGCAATCTGCAGTATCCAGACCAGACTGTAGGCACCCACACATTGCCTCTTTTCCATCTTCATTGAAAGCCAGGAAGCTGTCTCTTTCCTACCCTTCAGGGATGTGGTCAGCCGCCATTGCTACACAGTCCCACAGGGTGAATTTTGACAAAGCACAAGAGGCATTGCAGACTTCAAAGGCATGCTCCCTGCTGTGAAGATCTTCCGCGCCCAAGCATCCACACGCTTGCTATCCCTGTCCGGCGGAATAGTGGGGTATGCCGACTGTTTAGTGGCCTGCCTGGATTACCAGACTTTCTGGTGTAGGCTACTTGGTAAAGTATTCAGGGTCCCTGCTGGATGTCCTATACTTCTTGGAGAAGTTTTTGTTAACTGCAGCAATAGTCTCTGGAGATTCCCAATTTGATCTAACCCTTCTTTGCAGAGCAATATGAAAGGGCAAGATAAGATCTTTCTGTGGGCCGTGGTCCAGGATGTCTGTTAAATCATCTTGCTCCAATGGGGGCACAGGCGTGATCAGAAAAGTCTTGTTTTCCAAACTCCAACTCGGGTGATTTATCCACACCACTGGCTGTCTGCATATAAATCTTTCATTCTTGACTCCTTGGATATTAAGGCTTATGGGACATTTGGAGTACCATACTTTTGGCCAAAAGGAGGATTGTTTTTCATCAGAAGGCTCATGTTCCTCATAAATTTAGGATAAGGCCAAAAGAAATCCTTCTTTGGCAAAGGTTTATAAGGCGTCTCTTGCGTCACTGGCTGCTTCGAAGGCTTCAAACCTGCCGTCGACGATGGCTTGGAGGTCAATGACTTAGAAGTTTGACCATGGCGTCAATCTCGACATATATTGTTGACAATGCCATGGAAGTGCCGGATTCTCGACTTGTTGAAGCCAGGGGCGTATTTTCACCAAAGTGCCAGGGGTGGCAGAAGTGACATCGCATATCCTTTCACCTATGACATCACAGGAAGTGATGTCATGTGACCCCCACCCCGAAGTGACATCACGGGAAGCGATAGAACATGACCCTTCACCCCTTTAAGGAGTTAAGCAATTGTATAGAATTCCAGAAAGACAAATTTGTTATTCCTATTCTTTCTTATTTAGGGTCACTACTCAAAGTGTTACAGTCCTCAACATGAATTCCAGCCACTCCAAAAACAAAGCCACATGGCACTGGCCACAGCCCAGGAGCTTCAATGAAAAAAGAAAAAAAAAAGTTTTTTTTTTTAGGGGTAGCAAGGGAAACCCCAGGGGTCACAGTTGCGACCCCTGGCGACCCCCAAATGCCGTCCCTGGTTGAAGCCCGCAATGATTTCTCGTTCATTCGAGGCCATGATGGCTCTCCATGAGATTCTGGCCTGCATCTCTGGCTCAAGGGTGCATGCGATTTAGCCTTCAACTTCCGTTTGTAGTCCTTATACAGAGCGACCGTGGTATGGCTTCTCTTTCTTCGAGGGGGTTGGGCCTCCCTCTCGAAAATGTTTAGCATTTCTCTCTGAAACTCTTCCCACTGAGCCGGAGTGGAGGATTTGGTCGTGCATGTGATCTCTCAGGAGAGGAATAACTTGAGGTTTAAGGAGATGTACAACGCCTCTTTGCCTTCTTTGACAAAGACGAAGAGTGATGTGATCTACTCCTGGATTGTAATATTTTTTTTGGATCTCTTCCGACGAGGAGAATCTCTCAACTCGTCGGATGACTGTTTTTTGAAAGACTTGAAAGGGTTTTCGGAGGGGTCCTACCCACTGCAAATTTACCTTTACGCTTCCTTGGAGCCTTATCGTCATTGCCTAACAGGAAACAGCCGTCGTATGGTGCACCGTGGCCAGACACCATAGTTATACGCTGTGGGGGATCAGTAATCAACATTTTTGCCACAGTCTTGACATTTTTTAAACCTGTCTTAGGTGTTGAAGGGGCAGACAGTGAAGACATTCTAGGTTTAAATTTGAAGAACCAAAGCATGCTTTAAATCTCTCGAAGTGAAAGCTGCATCGGGAAAACGGAGCTGAAGCCAACAGGCATTGCATGTGCTACATATACTGGTGATGACGTTGACCGTCGGACTGAGGGCCTCGAGGGACATCGAGTCGACAGGACCAGTGCACAGCACCAATTTTCCCTCAATTATTTTTCTCTACATGCGGAAATGGCTGGCCTTTGTGTGCTCATTACTTTCCATGTGCACAACTGACTAACGAAGTAAGACAATTTGTGAGCATGCGTGTGGTGAGTCAATCCAAAAGCGTTTGTAAGGCAGTCCTTTCCAGCTACTGCAACTCTTTTACAAATCAGTGTAATTTGCATAACGTTTTCCAAAGATAGACTAAGAAATAATTTCTTATGTGATTATAAAGCGTCAACCAGTCTAAGACTTAAGGATCTGCCACAGTACCCAGCAAAGCTACGCCTTCTGAGACCATGCATTAAGCAGGGCGCGAAATGTGCACTCGCCACAAGCCCTGGCTAGTTGTATTTGACTCTTGGTGAGTAAGAAATGGTGTGCTGTGTGTATGTGCAGAATTAAAGTGGAGAGTTACTTTTTCAGGCTGGCTAGGAGTTTGCAACCTAACAGTTTGACCCCTGCATTAAGTGTTTTATTCCCTTGGAACAACCTCTGCATTACAAAAAACAAATCACCCATCATTACTGATGTGGCTGGCAAAAAGATTCAGATAGGATACTGTTAGGGAGAATTCTCTGTTTAGGATGAATTTCCTAACCTAGTGAGTCCCCCAGCTGCTTTGCTGGATTTTTGGGGTTTATTTTTTTCTCCTGCCAAGAGTGAGACTCTTTTACCCTCACTCTTGGGCATGATTTGAGTGTGTTTCTTTGAATCTAGATGTGTTTAATGGGCTATGGGGTCTTTTACTCCATAGGGCTGCATGTGTTTTTGTGATGTGTGTTACACAGCACCCTCCGTGCAGTAACACAGGGGTGTCATAGTGACTCCCCAGTATAGACTCCATACCCTGGGACTGACTGTCTCCCAGGGCATGTAAAGTCACCATTGACTTTACTAGTCTTAAATTCTGAACAGAACCAGTACAAACCATCATATTGTGGACGTACTGGCTGGGGCAATTCAATTGCCCCGGGGTCTGTTAGTCGAGGGGGCACGTCTCCCTCCCGCCTGATCGAGTTTTGGCTGGTGGCAGTGGATACTACTTTTTATATTCAACCGCTAATATTTTTCCTATGGGATTTCCCATTGTTTTAGGCGACTATCTTTAATTATTTACGGTAGCCTCGAACATGCCGCCGGTTTATTTAATTAATATTAATTCTCCGGTTGGTATTTTTTGCCAAAACTTGATTCTAAAATGGCGTTTGTGTTCTCTTCTGTGACTCCAACCCAAGTCGAGCCCTTTGTTCCACTTTTTGGCGGGCTTCTCCACAGAAGCCCTCCAAGGTGGAGGCACTCTGTCTGGGGTACTTAGGAGGGGTGGAGGGAAATTTAGGCACCCTGGACTGAGTTGGCTAGGCAACTCAAGTTGCACTCCATCCTGATTGGCCCAAGTGGTGAGCCGGCTGGCTCACCACTTAGCATGTTTGAGTGACAGCTAGGCTGAGTGAATGGGGGTTTGCTGCATAAAAGAAGGGCTTTGGGGACTGGAACTTCAGAAGTCGCCACAGGACCTAAGAATCCGACGAGGGAGAAGCTGAGTCGAACTGCCACGACACCGCCACCGGTGGTGCCCTGCTGGACCGCCTCACCACTTTTCCCAACGACAGAGGAGATCTCCCGCCGGAGAGTCTTCTTCCTTTGACTGGTGGGGATAACCAGTTTCACCGTCTTTTCGCTTTCCCGACGTACCTCGTGGTCGCCTTGCCCGTGCCAAGCACCCCGGCAACCGGGATACCACGTTTTACCACGACCGCGAAACAAAGGTACCACCTTTAACCGGAAAACTCTGCGGCTGGTTTCTGCCCTGGTAGTGCAACGACCTTCATCTTTCCTCCAAGTCTAGATCTTCTCTTCCCCTGGACGATGACGGAACTTGCACCCACTACCAGGAACAACTGCCACCGCTGGAGGATCCTTCCCACTTAAGGTACCGTGTCCCGCCTGGCTTCCCTTGCTACCGACTGTACGGGGTAGATTTAGCCCCCGGCTTTCGAACCTGGGTTAGCCTGGGACACCCTGGCTAAACTTTCCTAAGCCTCTCTAAACTCTTTGAACCCTCTGCAAGACTTTCTAAGCCTAGTGTAACTGTGATCTTGGGCGCATTTGTGCTCTGCTCTCTCTAAGAGTGGGCCCAGCCTTTGGCTCACCAGTGACTTTTGCTCTTCTGCCTTGCTAATAGTGTTCCTGAATCTTAGAGTGGTGTACCTTTCCATATTCTGTCTTTTTCCCTCCCTTTCTCACAAACTTATTGGAGTGCAATCTAGTTAAGCGCTCACCTCTGTTTGAAAATAAGTGGTGTTTTACTGTGATTTATCTGATGAGGAAAAAGGGGGTGTATATATTACAATAGTAACTGTGTTTAGAATAGTTTACAACAAGAGTGCTGGAGTGTTTCAAACCGTGTGTTTTTAAATAAATAATTATATACTTTGATACCAAAGCTCTGGTCAGTGTTTGCTTGTATTGTTGTATCTGAGTGCCTATTGTGTATACTTTGCATACTGCCTAACTCTTCTTGAGGGACGTCTGACTGCTCAGCCACAGCTACCAGGTAAATCTGGGTGGTACAGACTGCTACTAAGTGGGTTTACTGCCAACACCTGTAGTCTTAAATCTTTTGCAGCGTTCCCTAAGGGAACTGCACAGGTTTCTGCCTAACAGATACAATAGTTGCAGATGGAGTAATGCCAACTAAAAAGAATCTCCACTATAATGAAGTAATTCAAAGGCCAGGAGAACATAATTTGTGTAAGGATGAAAACTATTAGAATAACTGCACCACAGAATATGATAAGAATTCCTGGGCCACTACTTCCCAACCACGCTACATTGTTCTGTGTACGGAGCAGTGACAACACTTACTCAAAATCAGTCTTGCAGCTAAGGCATACCGCCACCCATTTTTTCTCCCTTAACAAGGAAACTGTGCCCAACAAAAACGGTAAACAATGAACATATTCATATATCACCCTTCTTAAACCCACAAAGCTACATTGATATTCTGGAAGCAATGGCCAGCAGAGAAGTGGCATAGGAAGGAACTCTACTAATATTATTTCCCGGTTTCAAGAGGAATTATTAGGGGAAAGAACATCTTCTGATCGGCATAAAGTATCCCTTTTGGCAAAGCAAATTATTTGACGCCCTGAAAAATCATTTGCTTCCATGTAGGGAGTAAAATCGCATCAGAGCCCTACTTGCAACCCCGACATAGGAAATGAAATGACAGGGCACATAATGTAGCCTATAGTTTTGCCATCCCTTCCTCACCACAGCCCAGATGACAATTTAACAAGAGCCTTACTGAGGTTTTGCATGGAAACTGTGGAAGAAAAGCACATGCATTTGTCTTTTATATTTAGAGCTGCATTCTCAGAGGTACAACAGTTCACGGTCCTTTGTCTGTAGTTGTGGCTGGCCGAAACCAGTTCTAACTGGGCGGCTGACTGTCCTGGATGGACAGCCTACCCCCCAGGTGAGTGACAGATCCAAGGGGATGAAGTTCCGCGATATAAGGTGAGGATTTTTGGACTATAGGCAGAGTCGACCACCGTAACCAGGAATCCAAAGCAGAAGACTGGCAGAGATGCCAGCAGCACCTTCCGGGAACACAGAAGCACAGGTGAAGCCCTGCAGCTGTGCTGACCCCATTTTCAAATGGACAGGGAAGACCCACCAAGGGCGACTTCCTCTCTTAGGCCGGTGGGACCAACTAGCATCAAGAACTCCTTCATTTTGGGCCATCCCCCCCACGTCCTACAACTTACCTGGGCTGCAGAAACACCAATACCAAGGGTACCTGGACCATTACAGAGTGCATTGTCTTCCGAAGATCGAATCCGGCTGAAACTTCTGTGTGGACATTCAGAGGCAGTAATTCTTCACCAAAAGTCCCCTCACCAGAGTTCAGGACCGAGTAACCGAAGAAAATCCCGCCAGCGATATTAGTTTCTTCTTAGCGCGGAGAAAAAGGCACCAAAACCACAAAAACCAGCTGAAGTGAGCTGAATCCATTGAGGCCGACCCTTTCTCACGAGTGCTGCAGCAGGAGCCTGCCAAAGGTCTCTCCCCCCCCCCTTTCATCACCATAACCAAGGAGCACGAATCAGCATCTGCAACGTTGTACCCAGCTACATTTTCTTCATATTTACTTTATTTTAAAGAGTCATTTATGATGCGCTTAGTTCTTACGAACTTTCATATTACAAAATTAGAGGTACAAAAAAATACCTAAGAAAATTCAGATACACATCTTTTTACAAAATACCTATGAAAGGCACTAATAAAAAAAAATTAAATACAAATAGGTCACAAACAGATGCCACTGCATATAAACAGACAAGCACAAGTACGAAGAGCACATTAAGTTGTACAACAGAATAAGACCTAGTCAATGAATACACCACCATTCCTTTTGCCTTAACAGTGTTGCACTCCAGTAGACATTAGGTTTCTCAAATTTCCCTGTGGCGGTCACGCAAGTCCAGATGGCACAAGTTACCTACCTGTAACTGTTCTCCAGCATGTGTCTGGCATGTGTCTGGCATGGATTCACATGCTCATGAATATTCCCAATCGTCAGGCTGGGAATCCTTGGTAAAAGAAAAACAGTTTCATTTTCGTTTATAAACTGTCTTTCTCCTATAAACCATTCACTGAACTCTGGGTCATACTGCAGCCATCTTCAGATTAAGTAGCACGCAAAGTGGCAGTATGACCAAGAAGAGCCACAGAGGGGTAGAAGGGAGGGTTCGCATGTGAATCCATGCCAGACCCAGGCTGGAGAACAGTTACAGGTAAGTAATCTTGTTCTTTCTCCAGCATGGGGTCTGGCATGGATTCACATGCTCATGAATAAAGAATACATAGTAGTACATACATACATAACCGTGGGAGGTGACAAGGCTCAACAGAAGCAATTACTCTTACCTCCTCACCAGGCTCACCTTCAAGCAAACAGGTTGCGTCGCACTGCTTGGCAGACTCTGGACTCCTCCCTGGAATCCCCGTCAACGCAGTAGAATTTCGTGAAGGCGTGTGTAGACCTCCACATAGCAGCCCTGCAGATTTCCAGCAGGGGCACACCAGACAGGAACGCCATCGTAGCAGCAATCGCTCTGGTAGAGTGGGCTCTCGGTCAGCCAGGCAGCGGTCGGTTTGCCAACCAGTGAAAATGAGTGATGCAGCCAGAGAGCCACCTGGCGATGGAAACCCTGGACAAGGCCTTCCCATGGTTCACAGGACTAAAGTTCACAAAAAGCGGAGAAGTTTTCCGGAAACTCTTTGAGCGAGCCACATAAAACTTCAGCGCTCTCGCTACATCTAGCGACTGCAAAGTTCTTTCAGCTGGCGACAAAGGAGTCGGCAAAAACACAGCTAACACCAAGGGCTTGTTGAGATTAAATTCCGAAGGAACCTTGGGCATGAAGGAGGTGTGCATCTGTAGCACCACCTTCGTCTTGTGGAAAGTCGAGTCGAGTAAGGCTGCTTGCAGGACAAGGCCTGGATTTCACCTACTCTCCTGGCAGAGATGATGGCCACAAGGAAAGCGGTCTTCCAAGAAAGGAACTTCAGCAGGGTTTGATGCATCGACTCGAATGGGGCCCCCGCCCCGTTAGCCTAGTCAGCACCAAGTTGAGTTCCCACGCCGGGGCAGACGCCTTCACCGGCGGGAACGAACGGTCGGTCCTTTGAAAAACTCATTCACTAGACAGTGCGACCAAAGAGAAGACTGTCCCGGAGACCTGGTGTAGAGGGAGATAGCCGCCAGATGCACCTTGATGGGGGCGTGTGCCAGCCCCGACTTAGCCAACGACAACAAGTACGGTGGACCTGGGGGGCCGTGACCCTCAGAGGGTTAAATCTTCTGTGATCGACACCAAGTCGTGAAACGCTTCCATTTGTGTCCATGGTACTTCAGCGTCGACAACGCCCTGGCCTTGGCGAGGCCCTCCCTGCAGTCCGCAGGCAGCTCGTAACCACCAAACTCTAATGCTGCAGGCCTTCAGGTTCAGCGATCCTGGGTCGTGGTACAGGTTTGTGCCTCCTTCCCTGGCGAGAAGATCCACGACCACTGGTATCTTGACTGGAGGGGATGCGGACATGCTGAGAAGGTTCAGGTACAAGATTTGCCTCGGACCTGCTGGCGCGATGAGGATAATCATGCACCAGCACATTCTGAGTTTACTGATGACTCGAAGTAGCAGCAACTACAGAGGGAACGCGTACAGGAGCAGGCCGTCCCAAGGGAAGGAGTATGCGTGTCCCCCCCCCCATCTTCCCCAGCTGGGGAAACCTGCTTTTTCGAATCTCTGGCACTTGGTGTTCGTCGCCATCGCAAACAGATCGATCTGGGGACTGGCCCACTTAAGGAAGAGGCTGTCCACTTGATCCTGCCAAAGCTCCCAGTCGTGGCAAGAGCTTGGCAACAGTATTTTTGATTTCCCCCTGGTGGAAAGGAATGAGGAACATCCCCTGAGTGACGGCCGAGTGCCACAACTCCTGCACCTCTTTGGAGAGCGCCGGGGGATCTGGTGCCCCCCTGCTTCTGGATGTAAAACATTGAAGTGGTATTTTCTGTGAAGACCCTCCCCACGACTCGAGGGCCCAAAACACAGCCCGTAGTTCCAGGACGTTGGTGTAGCACCTTCTCCTACGGTGGCCACAGGCCTCTGGCGTGGAGACGTCTGGTGTGTGTGCTCCCCATCTTCCCAGGGAAGCATCCGTCGAGACTGTCTCCTGGTATGAAGGGTTCTGGAAATCCGTGCCTCTGGTGATGTTGGAGCGCACACCCAACCACCTTATCGCTCGACGGAACTCCTAGTCGAGCGCAATCCTGTCTTTGAAGCTTCCGTACACCTGGATCCAAGAGGAGTCCGGAATTCTTGGAGCGATCAGATCCGCAACCTGCAGTGCCGGATCAGGTAGATGCATAACGACATCATGCCGAGCAGCGACTTGATGGTCCTCACCGTGGCAATCTTCAGTGCTAACTTGCACTTTGCCCAAAATGGCCACTATCCTCCCCTCCGACGGAGCCACCAGACAGGACACTGTTGAGCCTGGAGCCCAGGAACAGCACATTCTGCAATGGAATCCAGCAGAATTTTGCATAGCTCACCGGGAACCCCAGAACCGTCAGCAGCCAGACGGTCCTCTCTGTCTGATCGACGGCAATGGTACACATGTATTCCCTGTAGTTGCAGATGGGCCACCACTGGTGCCAGGCGCTTCGTAAAGACTATGGGTGCCGACTTCAGTCGGAAGGCAAGAGCCTTGAACTGGTAGTGCTTCCCTTGTACAACACAGCGCAGGAACTTGCAATGTTTTACGTGAATGGGGTTGTTGAAGTATGCGTCACCTGCTGCAATGTGACCATCCTGAATTTCTGGGACTTGATGAACTTGTTGAATCGTCGTAGATAGAGGATGAGCCTCCAGCCCCAGGTCTTTTCTTATATAAACTCTGGAGCCCCGGAGTCTCTTCGGAACCAGCTCTATCGCCCCTTTTCTTAACATGGCCCCAACCTCCACCAGCAGCTGAGGGATGGGTTGTTCCTGCCATGCCACCGGCAGTATTCGCGGACACTTTCGTTGAAACTCCAAAGTGTTTACATGGGCAAGAGCATCCAGCACTCATCGATCAGTGGAGATGTTTTCGAACACGATGACTAAGTTTGCCAGCTTGCCTCTAACCGGGGTTCAGGGGTGGGGGCCCAATGTCCTGGCCAGTTCAGTCCTGCTTGGAAGCTGGCACGCCGCCCTGGGAGCCTTGACGATGGCCACCTCCAAAGGCCTTGCAACGAGCCCTGTAGGCTTCCTGGGTCGTGGAGCGGGAGGGTTGGCGGTAAGAGGACGATCCACCACCAAAACTCGTGAGGGAAGGAAGGACGGTGCTGTTGCAGCGTGCCTAGGGCCCGAGCCGTCTGTGTCGGCTTTGATGGCTTGAAAGTCGACTGCCTTGATGAAGATTGTCTGTCGAAACGGCATGTCCAGGACGTTCGTCTGGACCTCGTCGGAAAGTTGGTGGCCTTCAGCCAGCCACGACGACAGAGGCAAACCCTGATTCCCATCTGGCTGAACCCTGTTTCCGCAATGTCCAGAGCCACGGTGATGGCGTGGTCCGACGCCACCTCCCCTTCCTGAAGGATCTCCATTGCCTCTACCCGCTTGTCCTCAGGGAGGAAATCTAGGATCTGAGCCATCTTGTACCATAGCTCTTGGTCGTACCAGGCCAAGATCGCTAAGGCGTTGGCCGCCTTGACCGTCGTCGCCAAGTAAATTACTTTCCATCCCATGGCGTCCAATTTCTGCCCCTTGCCTTCCGGGGAAGAAAAGTTGAAGACAGATTGGACGACTACTTCCTTTTGGCAGCCGAGTCCACTGAACCCGGCAATGGTTGTGAACGTAGACATTTGGAGGCAAACTCCGGCACTCAATATTTATTCTCTAGCCAGTCTCAATTTGCCGGCACCGAGGAGGGGTTCTTCAGAAGTGCCAGCCCCTCATTCCAGACGTCATCCAGGAGTGGTACAGACAGAATAGGCTTCCTTTTCGCCTCTCGCCGTTGGTACAAAAAGACTTCATTTTTCTTCTCTTCCGGGGTGAGCTGAAAGTTCTGATGCACGGGCGATCATGGAGTGGAAGATCCCACTTAGTCCTGCGGAGAAGCCCTTGGTGGCGATGAGACCACTGTTAGTCTGTGTCCGTCGTAGCTGTGTCTGTCACCGTGTCCCTAGGGGGAGGGCAGTGAGGGTTGGAGTGGAGGCATAGGGTGCCTCCTTGTCTTCGACGGTGGTGGCCCAGGTGTCGTCGCTGGTGGTGCCATTGGCATCCTCTTCTGAATCTCCGACACCAGTGTGAGTAGGGGCGAGAGAACATTCTGCGACAGGTCTCTGGCAGGTGCCCAGGGAATAGGGTCGCTGAGCCCAGCGCCCATGTCGTCGACCCCTACCAAAAAGCCTTGCCTTTTATGCAGGTTTCTCCCATTCATTCCAGCCTAGCTGTCAGTAACCCAGCAGGGTGGCTGTTCTTGCCAGACATCTAGCCAGCCAATCACCTACGATTGCATTCCTGTCTCCTAGGAGACTAAGCACAGGAAGTTTCGGGCACCTCCCTTGAATCCTGCCCCCGGCAGACACCCTGGAGCCAGAGGCGGCCTTCACTCGTGAATCCCGCCAAAGACAAAACTAGCAAAGGGACCAAACCTGGTTTGGCGCGCAGAGTAAATCTCAAGTATGACCTTTCCACAAAGAAATTGGGAAAAAAAGACGACCGAAGTCATTATGAAGAAAATGGCACCCTTGGCTGCTTTACTGCAGCTGCGAACGCAGCCCGCGGTAAAAGCACACCACAGTAGTTAAAAGTAAACCACTGCCACCAGCCATTCATTGAGGAAAGGGCAACATAAAAATGTTACATGAGAAGCTAGACAAAGGGATACTAAGTAACCCCATCAGCACCCTATTGTTAGATGGTGTGTGCTGGGTCTAGAAACAAATTTAAGTAAAGTCAATTTCGCTTTACTGCTCTTGGAAACAGTTTATCCAAGAGAGGTATTTACACCTTGAGGAAACCTGGAAGACTTCCCTGTGCCACTGCACTGAAGGTGCAGTATGACAATGTAAAAGATGATGCCTAAAGAGTTTGTCAGACTCCACAATCAAAAGAAACAGTGTTCAAATCTGCATGAGAGAGTGGGAAAAGGGCATCACTCTCTCTGGGTTAAAAATTCAAGTCCTCAAAATCCAGCAAAGTTGCTGGGGGTCTCTAAGGTAGAGAGGAATTAGCACATTTCTGAGAATGCTCTCTAATACTCGTCCCCTCAGACTAAGGGACAGGAGGATTTAATACACTCCTGGATTAATCTATTCCAGTCATTCATACTTTCTGAAGAGACCATCAGCATTTTGGTGATTACACACCAACCTGTGTTCTATGGTAAAATCAAACCACTGAAGGATGACCATCTTAACAATTCAGGATTTTTCCCCTTCATCTGCATTAACCATCTCAAGGGTTGGTTGTCTGAATTACAAAATTAGATCCATACAAGTATGGTCTAAACTTCTTCAAAGACCACACAATGGCAAACCATTCACGTTCTATGGTTGCCCACCTTGTTTCAGGGTCCTTCCGTTGCCTACTGATGTTAGGGAGAATTCTCTGTTTAGGCTGAATTTCCCTACCTAGTGAGTCCCCCAGCAGCTTTGCTGGATTTCTGGGGTTTAATTTTTTTCTCCTGCCAAGAGTGAGACTCTTTTACCCTCACTCTTGGACATGTTGAAGTGTGTTTTCTTGGTTAAACCTTGTGTTGAATGGGCTATGGGGTCTTTTACTCCATAGGGCCTCATGTATTTTTGTGATGTGGGTCACACAGCACCCTCTGTGCCGTGACCCAGGGGTGTCCTAGGGACTCCCCAACATAGACTCCATACCCTGGGACTGACTACTGTCTCCCAGGGCATGTAAAGTCACCAAAGACTTTGCTAGTCTTGAATCCTGAACAGAACCAGTACAAACCATCATATTGTGGACGTACTGGCTGGGGCAATTCGATTGCCCCAGGGTCTGTTAGTCGAGGGGGCACGTCTCCGTCCCCCCTGATCGAGTTTTGGCTGGTGGCAGTGGAAACTACTTTTTATATTCGACCGCGAATATTTCCCTATGGGATTTCCCATTGTTTTAGGCTAACACATTTAATTAATTATTTACGGTAGCCTTAAACATACCGCCGGTTTATATATTTATTTTTATAACTCCGGTTGGGACTTTTTGCCAAAACTTGATTCTAAAATGGCGTTGGTGTTCGCCTCTGTAACTCTGACCCAAAGTGGAGCCCTTTGTTCCACTTTTGGCGGGCTTCTCCACAGAAGCCCTCCAAAGTGGTGCCACTCTGTCTGGGGTACTTAGGAGGGGTGGAGGGGGATTTAGGCACCCTGGACTGAGTTACCTTGGTAACTCAAGTCGCACTCCGTCCTGATTGGCCCAAGTGGTGAGCCGCCCGGCTCACCACTTAGCATGTTTGAGTGACAGCTAGGCTGGGTGAATGGGGGTTTGCTGCATAAAAGCAGGGCTTTGGGGACTGGGACTTCAGAAGTCGCCACAGGACCAAGAATCCGACGAGGGAAGAGCTGAGCCGACCTGCTTCGACGACACCACCCGGTGGAGCCCTGCTGAACCGTCTCACCACTTTTTCCCGACGACCGAGGAGAACTCTTAACGGAGTGGCTCCTTCCCTTGACTGGTGGGGACAACCAGTTTTCGCCTTCTTTCCGTTCTTTGAGGTATCTCGTGGCCGCCTTGCCTGTGCCAAGCACCCCGGCAACCGGAATACCACACTTTACCCCCATACCGCGAAAGTCGGCACCAACCCTTTAACCGGAGGACTCCGCGGCTGGTTTCTTCCCGGGCAGTGCAACGACCCTCTTCTTCTGCTCTTCAGCGAGAACTTCTTCTCCCCTGACCGACGTCGAGCCCTGCTGCCACTGCCTGGAACAACTGCCACCGCTGGAGGATCCTTTCCGCTTAAGGTACTGTGTTCTGCCTGGCTTCCCTTGCTACCGACTGTACGGGGTAGATTTAGTCCCCGGCTTTCGAACCTGGGAGTGCCTGGGACACTTTGGCTAAACTTTCTGAGCCACTCTAACCTCTTTTTGACTCTTTGCAAGACTTTGAATCTCTAACTAACAGTGTGATCTTGGGCACATTTTCGCTCCGGCTACTCTAAGAGTGGGCCCTGCCTAGTGACTTTTGCTCACCTGTGACTTTATTCTTCTTTAAGCCTATTGCAAGTGCTCTGGACCTTAGAGTGGTGTGTCTAACCCATTTCTGCTTTTTCTCTCCCTTTCTTGGAAACTACTAGAGTGTCATCTAACGTTAAGCACTCACCTCTGTTTTAATTAAGTGGTGTTTACTTAGAGTTGTCTAGATAGGAGAAAGGATTGAATCTACTTTCATTATAACTGTGTTGAAGTGCTTTTACTATATTTTTGCTAGAGTGTTTTTAACTTATGTGTATTTTAAATAAATAACTATATACTTTTGAAACCAAGCTCTGGTCAGTGTTTGCTTGTGCTATTGTGTTTTGGTACATATTGTGTATACTTTACATACTGCCTAACTCTTCTTGAGAGAAGTCTGACTGCTCAGCCACAGCTACCAGGTAAATCTGGGTGGTACAGACTGCTACCAAAGGGGTTTACTGCTCTACCTGTAGTCTTAAATCTTTTGCAGTGTTCCCCAAGGGAACTGCACAGGTTTCTGCCTAACACTGGTGTACAGCGGTGGGATTTGTATTGAGTATACATTTTATTGTGCTTTAGATACCTTAGTGCAACTAACCACAAAGCTTAGCACTGAAAAAGTAAAACCTCTAACATGTCAGTTATAGAAAGCTATAGTCAAGAGTCCCTTGCAGCCAAAACTGCTGATTGTTTAAGAGTGCTCTGTAAACATAAGGATCTCCTGACTAAGGGCAAGAAAATGGAGCTGATTGAAAGATTGTTAGCTAACCAAAGTCTGGGTGATGGTTCAGAGGAACCTACCACTCCAGCGACTGTAGATGACAGTGTTGAAGTTAACATGGAGCAAAATGTTGATGTTTCTGAGGAAGAGTCAGAAGAGGAGGGTGAGGCTGTTGTAACTGTCCCCCCTAGGCCTCTGCCTGCTCTACCTGCTGTACCTACTGGACCTTTACCAGGTCCCACATTTAGTCCTCAGTACTTTGAACTGGAGAAAATGAAGCTAGAATTGGAGTATAAGAAACTTAATGCTCAAACTGACAAAGAACTAAGGCTAAGGGAAATGGAGCTCAAGTATGACTTAGAAATGAAGAAATTATCTGTTGAGAATGTTTCTCTCTCTGGCTCCTCTAGAAGTTCCAGTCCTAAAAGACCCCGGATGCCTAAAGAATTGGTTGGTATGTATGAGCCTAAGTTGGATGTGTTGGATTGGTTGTCTCTGTTTGAATATAATCATGGGCTCCAGAACATCACAGGAAATGACTTACTCACCTGGTTGTTCTCTAGGCTTCCCCCTGTTGCAACTGATGTGGTAATGGAGATGGGGGAGGAGGATAGGAAGGACTATGAATGTGTGAAACTAGCTTTGATAGCTAGGTTTGGGAAGACCCCTTCCCAGTATCTTAAGAGGTTTAGGAGCCTCAAAAAGCATGATGGTACCCCTTGGGCTACCTGGGTGAGTGAATGTTTGAAAAACTTAGAGGGATGGATTAAGGGTTACAAGGTGAACACTTATGAAGGTATGAAGAATTTGTTTATGTTGGAGACTATTTATGATGCCTGCTCTCCTGAGCTCAGACAACACTTGGCTGATTCCAGGGAATTAGATTCCCGGAAACTAGCTAAGGCTGCTGACTTGTGGGTTGCCAACAGGGCCACTCACAAGGATTCTGGGGTAACTCAGAAGAAGGATGGGGAGAAACAGCCTAAAAAAGACTCCAAAGAGAATTCTAATAATTCCTATCCCAAAGAGGGCCCCAAACCACAAAATAACCAGGGTAAGCCACATGGGAAACCTAGTCAGGCTACTGTACCTTCTGGCCACAAGCCAGAAGGAGGTCAGAACAAGCCACCCTTCCATAGAGCATTTGGACAATGCTATGTCTGTCAGGGTACCGACCATATCAAAGGAGATCCCAAGTGCAAGGGTAAACCTGCAGGGATCAGCACAGTCTCCTTAGCCTTCACTCCTGAGGATGAAGTACAGATGGCTAGTGCCCACTTTGAACTCTTTGCTGAAGAACCCTTGGGTCTTCAAGCAACTGTAAACTTAGAGCCTATGGGTCTGGTTAGTCCCCAGAATAGGGTTGTGTATAACTCCCTACCTGTTAACTCTAAGGTGTATTATGTGGACAGTGTTCTTGTCAATGGCCAGGATACTCCTGCCAGGAGAGACACTGGGGCCAGCAGAACAGTAGTGGATGAAAGCTTCTTTCAACCTGAAGATGTGGCCAAAGCACCCAAAGGTCCCACTAGGATGTCTGGAGGCCCTGTCCAAATGGTTCCTATTCTACCAGCCCTCATTCAATGTAACAACATGACAGTAAGGATCCCTGTCAGTGTTCAGGCTGAGGTACCTGGGAAGGTCCTGTTAGGGAATGACCTAAGAACTCTAGGAGTAGTGTCACATACCCCCAGGCCTCCCAGTATGGAGAAGCAGAACTTAACCAAATTGGCTAGAAAGGCTACCTTGAAGGACCCTTCTAAGCCTGTGGGACCCTCTACTGAGAACCCCACTACAAGCCCTGGGTTTAGTAAGTTGACCTCTGACCCAGGCACCTTTCCGGATAGTATGCTAGGAACATGGGAGCCCCAACCAAGCTCCATCATTGTTCCCCTAGTCTCAGAGTCTCTGACTCCCCCTGCTTCTGAGGAAGAGGTGGATAGACCAACTAGGCCCCTATCTGGACCCGAGAGAACTGGTAATTCTCAGTGCTGGTGGAAAACCAGAAAAGAAAAGTCTAAGGCCAAAAACCTTCAGACTGTTGGACCTTCTACTGAAGACCCCAACTCAAATCCTAATATTAGGGGGGGAACTCCTAAAATAGGTAAGGGTAGATCTAAGAGGAAGGGGAAGCAGGTACATTGCCTAACCCCAACCCCTCCAACCAAGAGGCCTAAGACCCAACCTGCTCCCACAAGAGAGGTGGTGAGGAACCTTGGAGGCCCCTCTAGATCTAAGGGAATCCTTTATAAGGACCCCTTGAAAAAGCCTAACATAGGTTCAGAAGTTGTACCAACTTCTGAGGGACTGGTCAACCAGATCCCCTATAACAAAAAGACTGATGTTCCTCAAAGGGTCTGTAGGTCCGTTAGCTTACAAAAGAAAACCTTTGAGTTCACCATTGAGCACAGGTCAGGGTGTCACCATCAAAATGCTGATGGACTCTCTAGGATGTATATCATCGACTAGAGGTATGAGGTTCATCCAGGAGTGGATTAAATCCTCCTGTCCCTTAGTCTGGGGGGGGCGAGTGTTAGGGAGAATTCTCTGTTTAGGCTGAATTTCCCTACCTAGTGAGTCCCCCAGCAGCTTTGCTGGATTTCTGGGGTTTAATTTTTTTCTCCTGCCAAGAGTGAGACTCTTTTACCCTCACTCTTGGACATGTTGAAGTGTGTTTTCTTGGTTAAACCTTGTGTTGAATGGGCTATGGGGTCTTTTACTCCATAGGGCCTCATGTATTTTTGTGATGTGGGTCACACAGCACCCTCTGTGCCGTGACCCAGGGGTGTCCTAGGGACTCCCCAACATAGACTCCATACCCTGGGACTGACTACTGTCTCCCAGGGCATGTAAAGTCACCAAAGACTTTGCTAGTCTTGAATCCTGAACAGAACCAGTACAAACCATCATATTGTGGACGTACTGGCTGGGGCAATTCGATTGCCCCAGGGTCTGTTAGTCGAGGGGGCACGTCTCCGTCCCCCCTGATCGAGTTTTGGCTGGTGGCAGTGGAAACTACTTTTTATATTCGACCGCGAATATTTCCCTATGGGATTTCCCATTGTTTTAGGCTAACACATTTAATTAATTATTTACGGTAGCCTTAAACATACCGCCGGTTTATATATTTATTTTTATAACTCCGGTTGGGACTTTTTGCCAAAACTTGATTCTAAAATGGCGTTTGTGTTCGCCTCTGTAACTCTGACCCAAAGTGGAGCCCTTTGTTCCACTTTTGGCGGGCTTCTCCACAGAAGCCCTCCAAAGTGGTGCCACTCTGTCTGGGGTACTTAGGAGGGGTGGAGGGGGATTTAGGCACCCTGGACTGAGTTACCTTGGTAACTCAAGTCGCACTCCGTCCTGATTGGCCCAAGTGGTGAGCCGCCCGGCTCACCACTTAGCATGTTTGAGTGACAGCTAGGCTGGGTGAATGGGGGTTTGCTGCATAAAAGCAGGGCTTTGGGGACTGGGACTTCAGAAGTCGCCACAGGACCAAGAATCCGACGAGGGAAGAGCTGAGCCGACCTGCTTCGACGACACCACCCGGTGGAGCCCTGCTGAACCGTCTCACCACTTTTTCCCGACGACCGAGGAGAACTCTTAACGGAGTGGCTCCTTCCCTTGACTGGTGGGGACAACCAGTTTTCGCCTTCTTTCCGTTCTTTGAGGTATCTCGTGGCCGCCTTGCCTGTGCCAAGCACCCCGGCAACCGGAATACCACACTTTACCCCCATACCGCGAAAGTCGGCACCAACCCTTTAACCGGAGGACTCCGCGGCTGGTTTCTTCCCGGGCAGTGCAACGACCCTCTTCTTCTGCTCTTCAGCGAGAACTTCTTCTCCCCTGACCGACGTCGAGCCCTGCTGCCACTGCCTGGAACAACTGCCACCGCTGGAGGATCCTTTCCGCTTAAGGTACTGTGTTCTGCCTGGCTTCCCTTGCTACCGACTGTACGGGGTAGATTTAGTCCCCGGCTTTCGAACCTGGGAGTGCCTGGGACACTTTGGCTAAACTTTCTGAGCCACTCTAACCTCTTTTTGACTCTTTGCAAGACTTTGAATCTCTAACTAACAGTGTGATCTTGGGCACATTTTCGCTCCGGCTACTCTAAGAGTGGGCCCTGCCTAGTGACTTTTGCTCACCTGTGACTTTATTCTTCTTTAAGCCTATTGCAAGTGCTCTGGACCTTAGAGTGGTGTGTCTAACCCATTTCTGCTTTTTCTCTCCCTTTCTTGGAAACTACTAGAGTGTCATCTAACGTTAAGCACTCACCTCTGTTTTAATTAAGTGGTGTTTACTTAGAGTTGTCTAGATAGGAGAAAGGATTGAATCTACTTTCATTATAACTGTGTTGAAGTGCTTTTACTATATTTTTGCTAGAGTGTTTTTAACTTATGTGTATTTTAAATAAATAACTATATACTTTTGAAACCAAGCTCTGGTCAGTGTTTGCTTGTGCTATTGTGTTTTGGTACATATTGTGTATACTTTACATACTGCCTAACTCTTCTTGAGAGAAGTCTGACTGCTCAGCCACAGCTACCAGGTAAATCTGGGTGGTACAGACTGCTACCAAAGGGGTTTACTGCTCTACCTGTAGTCTTAAATCTTTTGCAGTGTTCCCCAAGGGAACTGCACAGGTTTCTGCCTAACAACTGATGAAGCAGATTGGGTGTTCCCCGCCTTTCTCATCCGGCTGACTCAGAACTGCACCTATACCTGTATTGGAAGCATAGGTTTGTACAATAAAGGATTGGTTGTAGTCAGGAGCTCTCAAGAATGGAGCTTGACAAAGGGCTTTCTTAAGTCCTTCAAATGCCTTAGTGCACTCTTCATTCCACCTGACCCACTCGGGGAATTTGGGTGAGGAGATCACATTCAAGGGAGAGGCAATGGTCCCATAGTTCTCAATAAAGTTCCTGTAGTACCCGAGACCTAGAAAGGCTCTCACTTGGGTTTGAGTAGTAGGGGTGGCCCAGTCTTGTACAGCTCGTACTTTGCTAGGCAATGGCCTTACCTCCTCCGACCTCATGTCCAAGGTAGACCACTTTACTCTGACCAATTTGACATTTACCTACCTTTAATGTCGGATTGGCCTGCTCAAGAGCCTGCAATACATATCCTAAGGGGTCAATTTGTTATTTCCAAGTAGGGCTGAACACTGCAATATCATCCAGTTATGCCATGCAGAAGTCCTCCCTCCTATTCAGAACATGATTTACAATCCTTTGGAATGTAGCAGGTGCATTCTTTAGTCCAAAATGCATAACCTTAAACTGGTAGAGGCCTCCTGGGGTTGAAAATGCAGTTTTCGCCTTGGCATGGTCTGTCCGAGCTATTTGCCAATAGCCTGAGGTTAGGTCAAATGTACTGAGGTATTTGGCTAAACAAAGTTTGTCCATCAGTTCATCTGTCCTACGTAAACGATGATTTAACAATCTAGCAATTAGTTCATTTTTTTTTTTACTTTTACATGGAAATTCCTGACTTTACACTTTTCTTTCAGTTGCTCTATTGTCAAAATGATCAGGGCTTCCTGACTGAAGTTATCCATATTCGGCATGCTACAATTGCTTTTCTAGTGGAGTTTAGCCTTGTGAAGGTTTTTAGTTGAACAAAAGCAATGCAATTTCTTAGTGCAACAACTCTACAATAGATCCTCACCGCCTGCCACCAGTGTTAAGCAAGATTGTATGCAGTACCCTTTGGGTGCACTACAACAACCCTGACCTCCTGGCAATAGGAATCCAACCTATGGTACAAGTCTGTACTACACAGGTTGGTAGCGTGTTGAGCAGCCAGGCTTATCTCAAGAAAGGTCAATGTGAGCAAGGTTGTAACAGAGTTTCACAATGACAGTTTGTCAAATAAATACTTCTACACAAGGTTTCTTGACAAAACAATTAATTTTTTAGCAGTCAGTTGAATAAGCCTTCTTTAGAAGGGAGCAAAACATTTAACAATTTAAAATATACTTCAAAACACACTTAGTTTCACTAATCAGATAATACCCATTGGGAATGGCAAACAGACACTTTCTACACCCTCCGGTGAATTAAATAAGCTAGGACACTGTAGGCATCGATTTAGAACAGGTACATTTAGAGCAATACTGAGTTTGGTGCAAAAGGTTAGATATGGGGAAAAAACAAAGGTTACAAAATAATACATAAACTGGCAAGTACTTTTTGAACCCTCCTGTTAGGCAAGATTGTACCCTTTGGGTGCACTACAACAATCCTGACCTCCTGGCAGTAGGAACCCAACCTTTGGAGGTACGGGTCAGTACTACACAGGTTGGTAGCGTGATGAGCAGCCAGGCCCATCTCAAGAGGGGTCAATGTGAGCTGACGGGGAGTTAGAGATTCACAGTGACAAGTATTCAAATAAACTCTTAGACACAATGTTTCTTGAGTAAACAATTATTAATTTATTTACCAGTCAGTTAGACTAAGACTTCTTCAGAAGGGAGCAATATAAAGCAACACACAAATACACTCCAAAAATACACACTCATCGTTATCTAAATCAGCAATTACCCATTTGGGATGACACACAGAGACTACCTACACCCTCAGGTGACTTCAATAGCTAGGGTGCGGTTGGCATTCATGTATCACCGTTGCATTTAGAATTATCTTGGGAGTAGTGTTAAAGAGAAGAGAGTTCAGAAGAAAATAAGTATTCACAGTTATTCTTAAGTAGGTAAGTGCTTTCAAAACAACCCCCCCAATGCTAAGTTAGTTAACCCTTTCCTGGAAGGAAGGCAAAACACATAAGCAGAAGAGACCACTTTTCCAAAGCATCCAAAACCAGTGATGCACATATTTTTCCCCAAGATGTCAAGTAACGCCAGTACTCTAAAGTTTGCTGGTAAAGATAGTTTCCTTTTTTGTAGATAGGTAGCAGATATGATCTTCGCCCAGATGCCGGTATAGTACCTTCTCTCCAGACCTTAGTATACAATAGGAAAAGTAGTCTGGCCCAGAATTCAGGGGATCTTTTTAGGACTGCATTAGATAGACCGTTAGGGCCAGGAGCACCAGAATCTGTAAGCCTATGGATTTGAGTTTCATTATCATCCAAATCAAAGAACAAGTTACTTACCAACGGTAACGTTCTTTCTATTGGCTGTTTCTCCCACATATTCATTATCTTAGATATTCTTATCGTCACCTTTGCCGCTTCAGAAAAAAAAGTCCACACCGGAGGGCGCTGTGCTCAATGTCGTGGCGTCGATGTCCCTCGAGGGCTGCCGTAGAGCATCAACGTCATCCGTAGTATAAATATCTTGAGCCTCAGTACTGTTTTTTTCGATATCCTCAACTGAAGAGTTGATAAGGCGTACCCTTCGACTGTAAGCTTGCAAGGAACATGGAGTGTAAAATACATAAACTGTACGGCGGAGTCGGTTGGGAGAGTTGATTAGGAATACGTGGGAGGAACATCCAATCGAAAGAACGTTACAGTTGGTAAGTAACTGGTTCTTCGAATGGATTGTGTCCTCCCACATATTCCTTCTCTTAGATAGACACCCAAAGCAGTGAAAGTTTGGAGGAGGGAGTACTCATTAATTCTACTCATGGACTGTATGTAGAACGGCTTAGCAAAAAAACATCCTTGGGATGATGTCAAATCTAAACAATAGTGCTTCACAAGTGTGCATTGACGACCAGGTGGCCGCTGCATAATCTTGCACCGGCACATCTCTCTGAAGAGCCGTCAAAGTTGCCATGCCCCTAGTAGAATGACCCCTTAGCCCATCTGGAGGGTCTTTACCTGCCAGCCTGTAGCATTCTCTAATTGCTAAAATTATCAATCTGGGTAAGGTTTGTTTTGTTACTGCTAGGCCCAATTTGTGGCCGGTATATCTAGTGAAAAGTTGGTTACTTTGCCGAAATTTTGACACTCTAGAAATATAAAAGCTAAGAGCCCTTTTTGGATCCAGCCTGTGGAGCCTTTCTTCCTCTTTTCGCATGAAGGGGAGGATAGAAAGATGGCAATGTGATCTTTTGAGACAAGTGAAAGTCAGACTATTTTTGGTAGAAATTAAGGTTTGACTCCAAGTATAACTGTCTTTACAAAAGATGATGTGAGGAGGCTTACAAGAGTGCCTGTAACTCACTCACCCTGCGGACTGATGTAATAGCCACTAGTAGGACTGTCTTGAAAGTGAGAAGCCTTAGCGGACAACAATGCAAAGGCTCGAAAGGAACGCATGAAAAGAATTTTAATTCTAAATTTAGATCTCAAACGGGGACTTGAAATGGGACTGGAGGGTACACGTTAGTGAGACCCTTTAAAAATTGCACAATCAAGGGGATTTTGAAGTAAGACACCTCTTCCGAGGAGCACTTAAAATAGAAAGCGCAGCTAGGTATCCTTTTATTGTACCAATCTGGAGCCCCACATCGGCCAAATGTAATAGGAAAAAAGTACCATAGGTGTACCACAAAGGAATGGATCCAAAGTCTTATCCTTGCACTAGTTCCTGAACTTGTTCCAATGACACCGGTACAAGGATTTTGTTGCTGGCCTTCTGGCCGAATGAAAAATCTACATTAGTCGTCCGGGAGGTCCCAATCCTTATATCTCAGCCTCTCAGAAACCATGCCTGAAGACTGAGTGTCTTGACCTCTAGATGGAGAACCCAACCTTCCTCTAGCGAGAAAAGATCCTCTCTTTGAGGAAGACGTATTGAGGGCAGATGGACATGTGCAGAAAGTCTTGTTACCATGTCCTCCTGGCCCAATCCAGGCGAATTAGGATCATGGTTTTCCTGAACCATCTCAACCTCCTGATTACATGAGGAATCACAGTGACTGGAGGAAACACGCATAGGAGTGCAAATTCCCAGTCCAATACACGCGTCCCCTAGAACTCCTCTTGGAGGAAATTCCCTTGAGCCATACATTTCGCACTTCCGGTTGACACTGGTCGCGAACAGATCCACTTGCAGGGTTCCCCAAAGGGTGAAGATCTCTTGTAGGACTTCCTGAGCTAGTTCCCACTCGTTGGGAACTAGTTAGACGTTTAGCTTGGTGCATGTTAAATAAGGTTAGTTCAATTCCTTTAATGTGACATCTCTCTCTGCACATAAAGCTGTCAGACACTAAAAGGGTTATCAGAGTAAGGTCTCCTGTTCGTGCCAGGCAGATATGAATAGTATCCCTTTTGAAATGATAATCTGGTCAGATTGTCTGTAATCCATAGCTCAATCTCATCAGCGTTCTGATCTTTTAAGGCGGCTAGCAATATTTCTGGATTAGCAGCAACAAAATGACTGGGTTTTTTCCAGATTTTATTCTGTCCATTTTATTTTGTTGCCACTCGCATTAATGTCCGAGTCCTCAACCAGCATTTGCTCAGCACACACGTCTCAGCCGTCTAAAGTAAACAATGGTGGAGTGATCGCTAAACTCATTTCTCGTTACTACTAGCTTTCTGGCGTGAGAGATGACAGGGTTGTAGCAAAAGAAATAATGTAAAGTGGCCGATTTAGTTCCACTTTTCCCAAGTTTGTTTGCCTGGTACATCACCGAGCACACCTCTGTTCATAAAGCAAACAGTCTGATAGCGTCTAAATACAGCCAGTACCTTTGTTATTAGTAGCATTATTAACTTCCATCATGTACATACTCCTTACATAGTCTGCGACATTCTTTTTTAAAACAGCAACAGGCATTAAGGTCACCTCTTATAAGTATAAAAGCATGTGCACCAGTTCTATTTATATCCTCAATTTCTCAGACTGATTCCATAATAGTCTCAGAAAATTGGTTACCCGGCGGATCATAAATGTTTATAATTATCAATTCATATTCATCATTTGGAAGGCAGGCTCTCACGGCAAACAGACACGTTTTCAATGATAGGCAAAATTTTACTGGCTTTTATATGATTTTTCACTTCAATTATCAGGCCGCAATAAGGGCGACCCTGAATACCCCTTTTATGCCACAGTTACAAACATTTGGAAATCATCCATGTTAAACTCAATGAGCAACCAGCTTGCCTGTAAGAGGATAATATTCTGTAACAACATTTTTAAAAGATCCTTCCACATTCAAAAGGTGAGTAAAGTCTCGTTTGTTCTAGCTACATATTTGTCAATTTCAATTCTCATGCATAATTGTGGGTTCATTGTTTGAAATTAGCCAATTCAAAATCCCAATTACATTCTCTTGCAGGGTACTTGTACTACCTTTCACTCCGGCATTAAGTCCAACAGACTTGAGGCTTTCTAAAAAGTTTCCAGTATCCACAGTTAAGCATTCTTTTATAGGCCCTTTTTCAATGACAGCATCCAACTCATAGCCCAATTTAAGGATACGATTATGTGTCCTAATCATATGAGCTGTTTCAGCAGACAAGTGTACTCTGCTAATTGGAAACTTCACATTTGTAATTGGTTCAATGAAGTCAAAATCTTTAGTATCCAAAATTTGCAGCAGGAGTATTTGACGTGAGGGACACAAGAGATAGGATGTATTAATATGCTGCTTACTATTAGCGAGATGTATCATTTGTATGCTTCATCCCCTCTCCTAGAGACCCCCAGCACGTTTTGCTGGCCCTTTTTCTTTAAACCCTGAATGAGTGGAGCCTTTTTCCACTCATTCATTCTTGTGGGCTCTGTCCTTTGGAACTCTATTCTTTGTATTCGACCTAAACTATGGAGTCTGTCTGCTCCATAGCTCTTAAAGGAATCTGTATGTGTTATATTGCAGCACACAGCTCCTTGTTGATAGTGTTGCTTGGGACCCTTAGGGTCCTCCTTTAAGATTTTCCAATACCCTCAAGAACTACTGTTTTTAAGGATAGAGGGATACTTAATATCCTTCCCAAAACATTTTAGTCGGAGAGATTGGCACACATCATTGTATGTTGAGTGTCCAAGAGATACCTAGTATCCCTCCTTCTCTCTGCCCCTGTGACTTTTTAGTCACATAGACAATCCCCTAGTTATGGCTGGTGGCAGTGGACGTGTTCTACCAGCTATTGTGTCATTTTTGTCCATAGCCTCGGTATTGCACAATAGGGGCACCTAAGTACCCAATCGGGGTCTCCCTTCTTTTTTCTCGCCATTACTAGCGTTTTGTTCTTGGTCAGCCCTTCTACCATTGTGGGTGTGTGTGGTGTGTGTTTTGTCTTTGGTGGGAGTTTCCCACCCCCACTGTCCTTTGTTGCCAGAGTGCATTAGGAGGACCAGCTCCCCACAGGGGGGGGTCTTGGCTGTCATGATTGGACAGCCAACTGCCCCTTTTTGTAAAATGCTAAGAGATTGCAGAGGAGTGTGTGCTGGAACTGTATAAAAGGTGAGGCTTCTGGAGTGAAAACCAAGTCGACCACTGGAAGCTGAAGTAACTGAAGACAGCCAGAGATGCCTGCAGACCCTTTGCAACACTGAAGCGACCACTGCTGTCCTGACCCATTTATTTGCGTGACAGAGGAGCTCCGTAGTAGACGACTCCTTCCATTGGGCTGGTGGGAACTTGGTGCAATAACGGGCCGGGCTGATTACCTGACTCCCATGACTCAACACTCAAAAGTTGAGCTTGGCCAAACTAGATTTAGTTTTTAGTATTGAGTTTGCATTGTGCAACGTAAAAGCGAATATTGATGATACATATGGAACTCAACTCTCTGTATGAACCATTTAACAATTTTGATAAGTCAAACAAATGGAAGCAATACTAATAAAAACAGACAATTTTGACTCCCAGAAGTGTGCACTAATTTTTTGTGATTTAGGAAAGTAGTGAGAGAGGTTAGGGCAAGATTGCGCCTCTATCCCTGCACCTTGATAGGCGGCACACCAGCACATTACCAGGGCGACCTACATCCATTCAGGGATATGAAGAGCTCCATAACAGGGACTTTAAGTGATAGTGAACTAAGTTGAGGAATAATTTGTGTAAATATTTGTTCTGTCCATGATGTGTTAAAATGTTGATGAGTGAACACAGTACGTGCTAACCCCTAGACTCCTTTTGTGATTAGCGAACTTTGAATTGAGTCATCTCCCGAGGTCCTAGGAGTTTCCAGTGCAGTGGAACCCCAATACCAGACCACCAGCTGCAAAACCACAGTGTGAACCAAGAAGTTGCTGAAAGTCGTGCCCCAGGTCCTCCCTCGATACTGCTGCTGAGAGACCCTGTTATCAGACCAAGGAATCCGGAGGTCGGGTTCAGAGCTGCAACACTGCAGAGCATCCACCACAAACATTTTCTTCTAACCCAAGGTACTGTGGTGGAAAAAGGTATTCCTAACCTGATTGCAGCAAGTCGCTTCAGAGCATTGAAGTGCACGTAGAGGTGCCCAGTTGAACCCCCTCTTTACTCCGACTCAAGTCGCTGCTTGTGTCCCTTCATCGAGTCCTATTTAGGGTCTCCATCATTAGTTACAACTTGCCGTTTCTAAAAGACTAGAGCCCTGAAGAAATCCACACAAACTCTTTGTATTCTGCTGCTTGTCAAGACTGAGCCCTCTCAGAATTGCCTTTAGCTAGGGTTGCGTTTTTAGACAAAATACTTGTTATGCGAAGAAACTCTCTAGAACCAGGCTAGTGTTACTCTAACCCTTTTCCTTCCTTTAAGTTACTTTTTATGTGTTTGCAGAGTAAATACCTTACCGTAAATCTGCTAAGAATCGCATGTCAGGGTAACTACCGATAATACGATGGCAATGCATTTTCCCTTCCCAACGTTGCAACAAATGCAACCGTGAACACACACAAGAGTGAAAGTGTCCTTTGAAATCTATCCTAACGTATTCTGAAGTGTTCTGGTGTAAACGTATGAGGTATTTAAAGTGATTCTGGTGTAACTAGAATAAATATATAAATTCTAAGTGTAAATGCTTTTTTTCTGTGCTCATCTAACTGGGTTCAGTGTACTTACCTACAGCTCACATCTTCCTCTTAAGATGAGCCTGACTGCTCTGTCAATCTACCAAGGTCCCGAGTTAGTACAGACAGACTGAGTTGGGGGATCTACAAACCACTGGGATAGTTTACTAAAGTCTTACCTCAAATTGGGATTCTAAGAAAACTCCCCTAACACTTATGTTTTGTTGAGCCTTGTGTTATTCCTTTTATTGCGAATACAGATTCAGGATTATTCACATCTATCTCAAGAGCCACAGCTTGTTGGACACAGACCATTCTTTACATGTTTTTAGCGATATTCTCTTTCATAGATTTTTGTAAGTCTGGGGCCATTGACACTGCCTGGACTACATCTTTAGCATTTTTAAAAATTTAAGTCGGCATTAGCAGCTAACATGGAGTCTTCAAAATGTTGTTTCGACTTACAGTTTGAATCAGCCAGCTTGTCAAAACTAGTTTTTGTGCACAGTTTCTTCTTTTTCTAAGTCTTCTTATTGCTCGTATTTGTGGTTATCCCAGAGTTGGAATTTTCTCTTCCCCGGAACTGTAGCTTACAATAATACAGAGCCATCATTCTTACACTTTTTTGTCGCTGTTTCCTAGTAAGATGTTATCGTTGAAAATTCACAAACTTAATCATCCGATTCATTCTGTGCGGCACTTACATCCTCTTGTGTAGGGATGACAATGGGATGATTTCTCTGTGGAGAAGCTGAATTCTGTTTTTGCATTCAATTCATCCAGGTCTGTATCTTCAGGATCGGGCTGAGGGACAGCCAAATGTATTTTTCCATTTAAGGGTAGTAATACTTTCATAGCAAATTGTAATGCCGCCAATTATGCCTGCATTTCATTCTGGGAGAAAGTCATGTCAGATATGGAGTTTACCATGCATATGTCTTCTGTAACTGGCCACAAATTAGGGGAAACAGTCTCTGCGTACCATTTGAATTAAGAGAAGGCGTAGGTTCATTTGTATGACTTCTGATGCAATGCAGACTAACAGCAAGTCATGGGAAGCAAGACCTAGTTGGGGACACTCATTTATACTAACAGGAATAGTGAAGAGGAACCAACATCATTACTTTTGGGAAGAGGCACAAGCAAATCACAGATGAGTAATATAACCTTACATCTACTCTGTTAGAATGGCGAAAGAGTTTCTAAGAAAAGAAAGATGTTACATATACTTTTCAGAATAGCAAAATATTTCCAAGGTATGTAAAAACAACCTTAAATATACTTTTCAAAATGGCAGCCCATTTCTAAGGTAAGAAATACATTTTGTAACTGTTCACTCTCAGAATTAGTTACCAACCAACTTCTTTTGCAAGCAAGTAACTTTTAAACAAGTCATTCATTTCAAGGCAGAACCCTTTCCTTATCCAGTCCTTCCCTTATTCTATAGCACAAGTTCACTAAGAGGCAGTAGAGGGACCCTAGCGGTCTAGGGTCCAGCTGTAGGCAGGGTGAGATGGGGTTCAGTTGCAGGCAATGTCAGAGTTCCAGAGGAAGACTGTTCAAACAAGTAAGTATTTCACTTTAGTTAGTTGAGGGTCCAGGGACGCCAGAGAAGACACCCTAGGAGGATTGCGCAGTGGGCTTGGGTGAACTGGATGCGTTGCCTCCCAATCACAGAAAACGCCCCAAAGCTCAACAGAAATCACAAGGTAAAATACCCTAGCCAACACAGTACCTCAGCACAGAAGAATAGTTGCATCAGGAAGACTTCAGGATATGCAGCCAAAAACCGGGCTAATTGATTCCTTTGTCAGGGAGACTAAAGACAGGGCTTTGGAAGGACATTTGCAGCAAGGATCACAGGAGAAGACTCCAGGCAAGAGTCTCCTCACAGCTGGATGCGATTGTTTGCAAGGTCCAGAACTCTGGTAAAGGGACGTTTCGGACTTGGATCATGCCTCTGGAGATCCAGGAGGATGCCCATGAAGTTTCAGCAAGATTCGAAATTTGGAAGACCAGGCACCGCACAATGGCTCGAGGTCCCAGGGTATTGCAGCCCCGCAAGGTCGAAGCACAGCGTGGGATGGCTCAAAAGGCATGTCTTTTTGAGCCTATTGAGTCACACCAGGCTCTGGGTTGGGGTCATTGTTTTTGTTGTCTCCAGGTTGATTGGAAGGAAGGGCTATAGCAGGCTCTGGTTAGCCAGCAGGCTCTCCGGTCGCTGTAAATCGCCTCAACTGCATTTTCTTCATCTTCCTCTTCAGTTTTGATTTCAGTGATCGACTACCTCTTCAGCTTCCAGGTTTGGACTTTTATGCAAGAACCCAGCCAAGCAAACAGACTTTCAACATTCAAACTTGGGGGTTGGCAATTCTTCCAGGATATTTGAAAGGTGTTACACTCTGCACACCTTTGTTCAGTATTGGTGTAACTATATCCTTAGTGGATGTGTGTGTAAATATAGATATTTATAAAGGTATATCGTGGTTTATGGTGTGGAGGTTCAACTGTCAACCCTGAAACATAGGTTGAAAATCTAAAACGGAAACATGAAAGAGGTTCCCAAATAGGGAACTCCCGTCCCCTGCACACTATCACAGGCCCTATATATGAGCCAAACATTCAACAAATGCTTATGTATACTAAGAAATTGATTGATAGGTCTACGAAAAAGTAATCATGGCCATTTTTTTTATAGTATCACAAATGTGCCTTGAGGCAATAAGCGTAATATATAGTTAATGTTCATTTCATGAGGCCCAATGTGTTTCCAGAATATTCTCCATCAGGGGTTCAATTTTCAAATCAATTCTAGAAGATAATATAGATAACAGTTTTAGTAATTCATTAAGCATACTTTTTCAATTCCAAGTGAATATCAGACTCATTAGATTCAATTTATATAATCCTCTTCAATTCATTTGAAATTTGAACAGTCTATCAATGTTGCAAGGACTTGGTGGAAGAATGCAGCAAAACCCGTTGCAGGACACCTATCATGATTGGACTCGGGTCAGGTAAGCGATTTTGGACGGTGGTCACTGCAGTACAGCAAAGCAAGGGACTCATCTGCCGAGGTTGGGCTTTCCCTACTAGCTTGTGTCCCCTTGGTGCAAGGACGCCGGAATTTCGCAGAGGTTCGTCTTGTAGGGCCAGCTGAGGATCCCCCAAGTTCCAGGTCGAAACTCGGAACGGTGACGCCAGCAGTCTAGTAACCCAAATTTAGAGCTGGTCAGCCAAAGGACGATCCCGGGACACTCCGAAAGCTCTTTGTTTGCAGGGTACAAAGCAGACATCAGGAATGGATGGTCCCTCCCCTCCAAGGGTCGCAGCTTCTTTGCAGGACTGCTAAAGATCTTTAGCAAGACAGGGCTCCTCTAGGACAGCAGCATAAGTTGGTAGTCAGCCTTCCTTCTGAGGGGTCTCCGGTTTCTTCGCAGGTCTCACAGCAGGATAGGAATCGTGGCTCCTTCAGGTTTCTCCAGGATCTCTGAGGAATGGGTGCAGGGGCCCTCGTCATCTCCTAAAAGTCAGGTAAGAGCAGCTGCCTTCAGTAGCCAATGACAGGACTAGCCCACACACACTTTCACACACTTTCACACATACCACTCAGACACACAAACCAGTTTGTGGCTTGGGACCAGATAGTCCATGTCCACATCCTGCGAGCAAACACACAGCCCTCCAGTAGCCCGCCAAAAGCTTCCGCTTTCCCAGGCACTGGAAGTCCTTATAAGGATGTTCCAGGCCTCTCAGGCCAGGAAGAAGGCTAAAGAACAAGATGCCAAAAAGAAAAGCCAAATGCGGTAAGGCTAAAGCGAAAAGTCCCCAAAAGTGGGAAAAAGTCAATGCTGCCACTAGCCTATCCTTTTAGCAGACAGAGTAACCAAAACTCCTGAGTTTTAGCCTACGGCAAAACAAAAATGTACTCCATTGTACTGCAGTGTAAGCTGCATTGTACAATGAAATAAGGTTACAACAAGTGATACAAAAGTAACCAAAAGTAGTAGCACTAAAACGACTAAGGGAAAGACGTTTTCCCAGTACTAACAGCCTGAACGACATGTTGGTTTCTCCATAACATCTGAGCAGAACAACCATCACAGAGACATCATTATGCATTTCAGGTGGAATGTGCTGTATACTAAGGAGTTACTGTGAAGGCGCAGAATGACTGATGGAAAGGAGGCGTTCTGTCGTAGTAGGGATACACAGAAACGCCTACTGATCGTTTTATCTTAGGAAATTAGCTCTAAACCTGAATTGTATTAATGATTTTTTTGGGAACAAATGTCTAATGGCTCACCCAACTTCAGCTGGTCTTGCATTGTCTGGATTTATTATCTACAGGATATGGAGGTTTAGGGTGTTGGCCAGACGGCAGAGTTATATGGGTTTTAGGTAGTTTTACATGTATGACATGATATCATTCTGGATGTACTTTTTTATTATATAGAATTGTTGTTTTAAGTGAATTACTGTATGACTGCTTTTATTGTGATAACTCCTTTGATGCTTGATGAATTTTGTAAAGGTTTGGAATAAACCAAATACAAAAATAAATACAACCCCCCCCCCCCCAAAAAATGAACTGCCCTCTCTCTCTGCATCTGTGGTTTACGGCATACTTTGTGACCTCGAAGGTGCCCCTGGAACAGCCATGCAAAAAACTTGGGAGTCTGAAATGCATGTGCAGATATCCGATTCGAATTGGTCAATGTGTTAACGACTGCAGAAATTCAAACTGTATCTGGATTTACACTATACACAACAGCGGGTTATAGCCAGTCTGTATTGGTTGACAAGAAGGATGAAAGTATGAACATTTTACCAATCGGATATTTGCAGGAACTGCAAAAAGGAAATTGGAACCAATACCCATGTGTGTTGGTCTTGTGAACAAGTATCTCAATACTGGGAACAAGTACTCTCCCGAATGGAATTTGTAACTCAGTCAGTACTGCCATTTAGCCCACTGCTCGGTGTTCTGGGCTTATTCCCAAATGGTTCAAAAAGTTTTAAACTGGAGTTAAAAATTGGACATACAAACCAATGCTACGAGCTAAGAAACAGATTTTGATGAGATGGAAGTCTAATGGGGACTGGTTCCAGAGTATGTTGCCATTGGCTGAGAAGGAAAAAAGTTTCCAACGACAAAAAAAAAAATTGGTTGTAGATTATCAATTAATTTGGGGCATTGCCAATGACTTATACGCTTAAAATATTACTGTTATGGAATCTCATTATGTGTGTATGAATAATGATCTGCTGGTTTAGCTCACCCTCGTCCCTTTTTGCACCTAGTGTTTGCTCAGGTTTGTCTTGTGTTGGGCGTTTGTATTGTTGTGCTCGGGTACAAGCATGTAAAGTGGGGTTGGGATATTCTGTATTACAACAATATGAGAATGTTTATTTGTTTGGCATGTTCTGCTTTTGCAAGATCTCTCACTGGATTACTTAAGTTAACCTTCCTGTGTTTTTGCAGAGACTGTGGGTCATTGGACTAATGCATCCACTTCAGAGGCCTGTGTTTGACCTCGTGCTCATAGGTTTGAATCACAGAAGGCCCACTCAGCCTTTCATCCTTCTGAGGTTGATAAAATGATTACCATTAAGTTGGTGCTGGGAAGGGGCGACCCCACCCCACCCCCCTGAGCGCTTTAGGGTAAGGTGAGCAGCATTCAAAGCACTATGATAGTTAAGGGGGGGGGGGGGGGGGTAGTGGTAGGGCCCCACCCCAATATAATCAATCCACAATGTGTAGCCCAAGGCGCGAGAAAAAATGCCATTTTGTATAGCAGTTAGTCCATTTTGTGTAGATGTTAGTAACCATAGTTTGGAGACTAGGTCAGCGCGGCTAATGCAGCATTTCATGCACTAGGCCCTAATTGCGAGACGAGGAAACTCCAGCCATGCCCCAGCTCCCATGAGGACAATCCACATCCCTGACCACCATAAAGCTCATTAATTGTTCTAACCGTGTTGCAAATATGTTTTTCTATCCGCAAGGAATGTGCCCTACAGGGCCGCGACAGGCGCCTGGTGTGCATTTTATCTCACACTGGCCAAAGCATGACCGAGCCCATCCCTGGGCGACCATGAGTTTTAGCAAATATAACGTACTAAACCTGAAGATCCCTGAATTCCATGTCACCAGGTGCCCTGTGACCACCAACCACAAAATAACAAGTCCTGAAATGTTCAAAGATGACGGATATTGCATGTCTTTGAGCAACAATTATACGATTTGTATTGCGAGCTGCTGGGAGGAATAAATTCTAGTTCAAAACGAGGGTGGCGACCTTCGAACCGAATGGCGCGTAAGGGAGACAGTGAAATGTGTATGTGAAGGTTAAAGTGCCCCAGGTGCACAGTATAATTATAAAGTAGCATTGTGTTAGGAGTGTAGTTAATTTGTTCATTGACCTTCGTGGGTGAGCAGAGAATGACCTTTGCAGCACACACGTGATGGAAGACGGTCAGACTGGGCTTGAACCAATGACCTGGCATTGATTGGCATGGGGCAAGCGGATCATGTATAGGCGCACACCAACCAGCCACGCAGGTTTTTACTGTATGTATTGCGTCACTATGACAATGTGTCTCCTTTTAAGCCTCTGCTTGTACCTTCTTTTTTGGCAGAATGTTTTAAGCAGCACAGTTCTTTGATGTTGCTCTCACCTGTGTGCAAGATTAAAACTGGTTATCCTTATAAAATAGACTGACATTTCTTCCCTAGCGTGTTGCATTCTCTCTGGTGTGAGCGTTCAGGGACTTGCCTTCAACGGGTAACACTAAACATCCGTTATTAGCGCCACGATGCCCCTTCGGGTGTGAAAGTGCGCTTTACAAATACACAGGTTAGGTTATGTTAACACTGTTGAATACTGCTTGTATTTCAAGGATTGAAAATAATTCATACAAAAATATGTCAGGAAAGGATCAAAAACAGAAAAATGAATAAGTTTCCATAGAAAACTATGGAGGGAAAGTTGCAAAAAGAACATCTTTCCTAACCCCTCCCTATTCCCCCTTGGCGAGAGGCAACAAACCCTTGGGACTCATCACACTCATCCACCTATGCCCTCCATTGTGGGCTGTGCCCTTACACCACTGTATTCCGATGCCTATTACCTTTACCCTCCCTCATGCACATTGACTTTATTCCTTTCCTCCTTGTACTCCCCTCTCCCCCCCCCCCATTTCTCTCGTAGTCTTCGGCCACAACTCAGTCAACTTCCATCTTACTCTACCATGCCCCTTCACCATCTCCCTCATCCCCAGCACCCCGCAAACCAGATGCTTCTGCTCACCCAGGTTCTTCAAACTCATCTATCCCCTTTGCCTTCTGCACAACACCTCATCCTTTCCACAAGCCTGTCACTTAATTGTCCTCTGGCAGGCACAGCCCCTCTACATCACTGACCACTTCGACTGATCACCCTACACTTTCACTTCTTGCTACCACAGAAAACTGCCCGCCCACCCCCCAGACTAACACTAGCAGCTCTCCACACCAACTGCTACCTCATCCGATATTCCCTACACTGTTGGGAAGGGCAGTGGAGTGTCCCACTGTCCGTCTCCGACAGCACCACATAAGTCACTATTAAACTTCACCTTTTATTACTGTTCTGGCTCTCCTTTGATCATCCCCTGGAACTCTACTCCTTGACATAAATCTTCTCAAGTTACTTCCCACAGGCATAACAATTGTCATGTTGGGGGGACTTTACCTTCCCAAGCTCTCCACAGATACCCGCCTTGAACGTCCATGCTATCTGGCCACTCTTTCTACTCCCTCCCATTGTGATGGGTACTCTTGACCTTGGATTTCTGTCTACATCACTCTCTTTCTCGCCCTATTAACTGCCCTTCTCCTGATCACTCCATTGTTCACTATAAAAAATTTTTTCCTCTACCTTCTAACTCCTCTTGACAACCCAAAAGGAATATCAAGGAGGATTTTTCGCCTTACGTAGATTATGTGAGGACCTCTAGCCATACTCTGTCCCCTAGTCATGCCTCTTCCATTGGCTATGCTTTTCTGACTTTCAATATGCACTTGTGACTCCCTTTGACCATCACTATCCTGGATGCATGATCGCACCTTCATGGTCCCAGCCCTGGATCACAACTATTGAAACCTAGCCCTTCAAAGAAAACGTGTTGTGACTTCCGATGCTGGCACAAACCCAGTCCCCCACACTACTTCTCAAACTACACAAATTACCTTTTTGTGCTCTCCCATGCAGTAGCCTCTACTAAATTCTACTTCACAAACCTAATCGCCTCTCTTTGCAATCACCCACCAAACATTCATCTACTCTCCTAGCTTTGCACTTAACACCCAAATACCTATTGCCTCCTCCGTCTTTGCTAATGACTTTGCTCTCTGCTTTTAATCTAAAATCTCAACTTTGTGCCACTCTCAGCCACCTTCTTCCTTCCCCACACAACTCCTATCCACCATCTCTCAGGAACCCCATCTACTCTTGACTACATGTCAGCTACCTGACCTACAAATTTATAAACCATCCTTTCAGCGCCAAACTACACTGCAAATCGATCAACCCATTTGCTCTTTAAACATTCAGACTTAGTCTTAGTCACTCAACCTCATCTGTAAACTCCTAAACCTCGTGCCGCTGGACTATTCAAGCATTCTTCAAATAGACAACTGTTCTACCCCTTTTGAAATAAACCTCTGCCAATCCAACCGCCCCAGTGAACAATCACCTGCTTTAACTCCCACCCTTATTATTCAAAGTTGCTTGTCAGAGTCCCCCTGCACTGAGACCCATAGGGAGTGATCAGTGAACCCTCCCCCACAATAGATGAGCTAAACAAGATACGTAAAGCAAAAAGGTGTTATTTATCTTCAAAAGTAGGGCCAGGATACACACAATAGCTAAATGAGGTATATGGAGAGAAAGCAGCAACAAGTAAATCTTTCCTAAAAGGATCACTCTTCTATGTATTACTCTCCATTTTACCCTTGTGCTCAGCAAACTACCAATGCTTATACCTACTCCTTGGCATTGCACTTTACTCCTTCCTACCTGTACGAAAAGTCCTCAACCTAGTTACTCATACTTTCTAATGACCCAAATCCCCCCTCACCTTCAACCTACCAACGCCATCCTGGACGGCTCTCCCTGAAAACTACTCAAGTTCCTTCTAGTCTAAAATCTATCAACCGTCATGCTATCCAGTACCTGGCTGACAATCTGTTGACTCCCCATCCTGATTCCTCCACTCTCAACCTCAATGTTCCAAGCAACAGACCCTCCCCACCTCAGCATGCACCTACCACTTCTGCCCTCCCAACTCACCCACCTCCATTCTGGCGAGCAGCTCATCAAAAAGTTAGTGCAACTCTGGTCTCAAAAACGGAGCTTAAACTTCACCTACCGGCCAAATAGAGAGTCCCCACCTGGCTCCCCCACCTCCGATCCTGGCCATATCTTACCCCACCACTCCCTTCAGTACTGCATAACAATGTAATTGTGTATTTGTACAGTATTCCCCTTTTCTTTGAGGCACTTGCTCCCCCGAGCACTAGGTTAATGTTATCTTCGTAAATGACTGGTTTTATTTCTGTTTTGGGCCAGGGCCATGTCCCACTTGGTTCACGCCCTCAAATTGGCTCACCAGGCGTGCTCATCTTTCTGCTACGTTACAGGCTACCCTTCCTGGAAATGCCTGCCATCTATAATTGTTCAGCTGAAATTCATAATAAAGAGGATGCTAAGACATAGGAATATGGAGACATGGTTTCGCAGGTGTTTTTTCTTTGCATCCATGCTCCAAATTCTGAAGGTTAGTTTCTGGTCCTCTTCACAGGCAGCAGGGTAGAGGGTTCCCTGCAGTTGAATAATAGGACAGAAGCTAACCAACACATCACTTCAATGGAAAACGTATTTCCTTCTGATCCCCAGTCTTCAAACACACAGAAGATTTCAAAGCAGCCCATTTTCATACATGTTTAGAATACCTTTCTTAGATTCCATAAATTTTTCATAACTGTCTGGAAAATCATCCTCAGATTTAGATTTCTCAACTGGTGGTACAACGGCGTCACCTTCTTCCTCTTCATCTTCATTGAACCACATATCCTCATCATCCTCCAAAGCTCTTGTATCTCTACGAAATCTGTTGCTACGCAATATAGATGGTACACTGTAAAATAAACCCAAAGTGAGTTTGAGAATACTGAATTTAAAAAGTAAATGACTGTTAGAGAACTGATTGGACACTATGTGGATTTAATTAGCCTAAGAAATGGTCAAATGTGTGGAATTAGTTTAAAACACAGACGGCAAAAATTATCTTTTTGAAATATCTCTAAATGTCGACAGTAGAATGGAACTCTGAAGTCTACCTGATCAATTACATGCCCGCTGGAGGTGCAGACAGGCAGCGACTATGGATGACAATACTAAGACAAACCAACCAACTGGGCAAATCAAAAGTAGTAAATTAATAAACAAGAGATGAAACGCAAAAGGGAAAAAGACCTAACCAATTTGACAATTCTCACAGGGCTGCAAAATAAAGCCATGCAGTAAGATGCACGATGGTGATGCCTACATCTATATGGCTTCCTTTTGCCCTAGGCTTTCATATGATTTACCTGGATTTCGGTGACACATCTTATCACAATATTCCAGATGCCGCTAATCAAAGCATACTCTGATGCATAGCAGGATTCAATTAGAGCCCAAAGAGAAGGTTGCCAACTAATCAGGAACGTGGGCTGAATATACCAATATAAGCCCATGTTAAATCCTGAGGCAATCACCTTTCCCCAGTCCATGTTCGACCGCCCCAAGTGCCCTTTTCCACTCCCACCCCACCGAACCACCTCTGAATCCTGCAAGGTCACACTCATCTGTTCCTCAGGCTCTGCTCCTGCCTTTTGCATCACAGGAATAGAAGACTGGTTCCAGCTGGAGCCATTCTTCCATTTCTAAGACTGTTTCTTATGCGACCTGCACGCGTGCACCCTCCCCCCCCACCGCCCGCATGTAGGTTTTCTTTTTTTTTTTATTTAAAACTGTTAGCACTTTGGGGCTAAGCCTAGGGTGGAGGGCAGCTGCATTGGCCGGCAACTGTCTGGAGCCCTGGCCCATTAAAAAGGCAGATACAGCCTGCCAAGGCTGGCATTAATGTTTAAAGAGCAATTTCACATTGTAGTGTACAGTGATATGCTTTGCCAATCTAAGTTAATGAACTGAAATACAATATGGACCAGCACAAACTCAGAATTGGCTACTACTATTTTTAGGGTATTCATTCAATATAGACCTAGCTTCGGGAAGCAACTGAAGGCTTTTCAATCATAAGGGGAAGAACATGGTGAGGGAAACAAGGGATTGAAGCCCACAGTATTTGTTGTACTGTGCAAGATTAGCAATTCTCTTCTCTTACTGACCATTAACTCACCCTGCTATCCTAACAGAGGCCCCAAACAATATAACAGAACACGCCATTTCCCTCCCAGTAACTGGAAAACTAGTATCAGTTGGACATGCCCTCACCATATTCTTGCCTAATCTGCACGCAGGTGACGTGCTCTGGCTTGCTGAATGCCAACAAAACACTAATGCATACAGCACACAAGTAGACAGCATGGCCTGCATAAGTGTACTAATCACAACCTTAGCTTTGACCACCCATAGGCTCACCTTTTTACTTGCATGAGCCAAAATGCAAATAGAAAAAGCAACAGGATGGGCAAACCTAATAAGTCTAAACACCAGATATTCACTGGTGGACGGTGGAGGAAATGACAGTTTGCCTTCCATTCTCAAACAGATGGTTAATGATGTTTTTTTAAAATAAATTGGCATTTTGCATGGATATCAAACAGTAACAATCCCCACACCTCATCCCAGCCGCCCCCTTACCCAACTTTTCCCCCATCTCTGCAGGCTTCTTCTTAAACATATTCAAATTTCCGTTGGTATACAGACCACAAGTCAGGATGTATAGCGGATAAGCATAAACGATGAGCCAAGAGCATATGTTAGCACCCTCCTGCTGTTCATCCCCATCTTTCCAAGGATCTCCCCCTTTTCCCAATCCCTCCCCAGAGAAGGTATTTCCCAGGCCAAATGTTCTGGGCTAGTTTGGACAGCCCTGGAAAATGTACCCCCCGTTTCTTTATATAAAACATGACTGTGGTGCTTTCTGTTAAGTATAGGACTGGTTTGTGGGCTAACAGTCCTGAAGGCTTGAAGTGCTTTGAGGAATGCTAGCCGTTCCAGAAGGTGGCTATGTTTCCTGGTCAGGGTCTGTGTCCACATCCCGTGAGCAGTGTGTAATGGAGGAAGTAAGGTCCCCACCCGGTCATTGACATGTCTGTTCTAAGAGTGGCTTTGATTGCTGGGGTGTTGAAAGGTGTTCCCTTTAACAGATTTATTCTGGACCACCATTAGATCTTCCGACATACCGCTTACTTGCAACCATCGTTTCACGAACCACTCTTGAATTGGACGCATGCACACTATGGCGTGTGGCATTAGGTAGATGTAGGAAGCCATCATTCCTAGCAGGCGCATTGCCTTTCGTACTGTCACTTGACGACCGGCATACTGAGGTGTTTGGAATAGCATGCTTTGGACCCTTTCTTCGGAGGGGAAGACCAAACCGTTTTCTTGATTAGTGCCCCTTAGAAACTGTTTTACTTGGCTGGGCACTAGAAAACTGCTTTCTGTTTACGGAGAAACCGAATTGGAACAACCGGTTGATTGTCTGTTGTGTGTTCTGTAGGCACCTTTGAGGTGCGTCTCTAGTAATTAGCCAGTTGTCCAAGTAAGGGTACACTGGAATGGACTGCCTTTGCAAGTGGGCAGCCACCACCACTGCTAGGACCTTTGTAAAAACCTTGGGTGTTGATGCAATGTCTGTTACGCTCACCTGGTATCCACAGGGACGCCACCCAGCCGGGTTACTCGCTGGTATGCTTCTCAGCTTTGCCCTGATGTGGTCTGCGGGGAAGGTTCTGCCTGAAAATACAGGAGGACTGTGTTCAAGACTGACCGACTGGGGTAAGTATCCTCCCTCCACCCCCGTATGCTTTCAGTCCCTCTGGCACCCTCTCCTCAGCTTGTGGTAGAATTAGGCGTGCTTTCCGTCCTGCCTTCTTTGCAGGGGCTTGTTGTCTTTCATGGGCGAGTACGGTCCAATTACTTCACTGACGCCGGCCCGTTTGATATTGTTCAGGTAGGTCTTATTGCTGTTCTTTTGTTTTGTTGCTATCCTGCATACCTTTCTTTGTTTAAAATGTCTCTTTTCTCTCCCTTAGGTATGCAGAGCTTCAGAGCGGCGAACTGGCTTGGTTGAGCACCGTTGGTAAATGATGGCGCATTAGGAGCGCTATGATGCGGTAAGCAAGCGCTATGCGCAGCAAAGTCTTGCTTTTTCTAACCTGCGTTTTCCTTCCTTGTAGGTTGCGGTGTTCTTCAGCGCGAGGGGAATGTCCGGAGTGGTGCCAGCCGAGAGGCGACCAGCCAGGTACGCCTTTTGAGCAGTTCGTAATTTGTAAATGTCTACTGCTTTCTTTAATGTTGCCTTTATCTTCCTCTTTCAGGTCGTTCTGTCCGGGAGGCGTGCAAATTCGAGGAAGCTGTTCCCAGTAGCTGTGAGTGTTTAAAGATGAAGCCTGCAGGTAAGATGCTGCAGCGAATGATGTTCCTTTTGTCTCCTGGCAGGTTCTGCTTCTCCGAGGTTCGAGGGAATAGCTGGACACGGTGAGCGTCACGTTGCAAGCTGCAAAGTAACGCAAAGCGTGTTGTCTTGCTCGGTGTGGTTTAAATAACCCCAACAAAATAGTCCAGGTAAAGTAGTCCCTAGGCTGCCACACCCAAAACACTAGACCTCCATGTTGGCTGACAACACAAAGTAGTTCCCAAGCACATTGTTTTTCATGGTGTATGAGCCTGGCCCCGTAGGCGCCAGGACTGGCCCCAGGAGGGTGTTTGAAGAGGATGCCAGGCTCTAGAGGCCCGAGTCCTGACTCCACCTGGCCAATGGGTTTGCAAGAGGGGGTTTTGGGCGAGGGTCGTGACAAAGCCAAATGGTAGCACTTTCAATTGGTAGTGCTTGTCTCCCAATTTGAATCTTAGTTTTTTGTAATGTTTGCTGGCAACATTGAAATATGAAAGTATGCATCTTTCATGTACAATGTTGCCATGTAATCCCCAGTTTTAGTAGTGGGATGACTTCCTGTAGCGTTGTCATCCTGAATTTTGAGGCTTGACATGTGTGTTTGCAGGGCGCAGGTCCAGCACTGGGGGCATGGTTAGTTCTTTCTTTGGAATAAGGAAGTATATTGAATAAATATCTTGATTTTCCTCCAGAAATGGAACCAGTTCTATTGCTCCTTTTTGAAGCTGTATCTCGATCTCTTCCTGTCGTATATGAAAATGTTCTGAGGACATTTCCTTGCATTAAGGGGATGGTGGTGCAGTGTTTTCAGGAACTCTATGGAGTATCCTTTGGCCACTGTCTAGCGTGCCCAGCGATCTGTAGTTATTCCCTCCCATTGCTGGGCAAAGATTTATGCCACCCACAACTGGGGAGGCATGGGAGGGAATGTGAAGCAGCCTGTGATTTGGCAGCAGGTGTTTGTGTGCCTCTAGAGGCTGCAACACTGCCTCTCCCTTTTACATGGCGTAACCCTCTCTGCTATGTTCCTGAACCAAATTGGTTAGATCCTTTGAAATCTTGTGCACAAAATGCCAGCGTGTATTTAATTCTCCTCTTTGTACAAAAGGCTTGTTTGAAATTTGACCCAGGGTCTTGATGGTTTTGTGTTCCTTTTTGGTAGTTTCCAGCGGTTCATCCACAGCCTTCTCAAAAAGGACAGCCTATTCAATAGGCATATTAATGCATGCTGTCTGCTTTTCCGGATTAAAACCGGAGTCCCGAAGCAATTAGTGTCTTGAGAAGTGTTCCTTATGTGTTAACTCTTCCAGAGCAGAGTGGGACGTTTTGGAGAAGATTTTGAGTGCTTGCTATTCTGGTCATATAGGCGCCAGAGGTAGTAATACGCGTGCCCATTGTGTAAAGCCATTTACATTCTTTATTAGGGGGGCGCTTCTGAGGTGGTGAGTGGAACGCCAGCTCTCTTCCTGGTAGCAGTGACCACAAGGGAATCTGGCTTCACATGCCTTATGATATAAAGAGGATCGGATGGTGAGATCTGTTCCACCTTTGGGTTCACTGCCCTAAAGGAGTGAAGTAGTCGAAACTCTCTTCTTGATGGATTGAAGAAAGGGACTGAATTTTTTTTCTCTCATTCATAATGTCTTCTACAAAATCAGTTCCCGCATGGGCCACTTCCTCAGTTTGTATGCCGAAATGGTGAGCTGCTCTTTTCAGCAGATCATTATATGGTCAGCTATGAGTGAGGCATGACCACTCTACTGTCGTGGCATCAGTTGAGTCGATCATAGTGACATCATGGTCATCTTGGTCTCTTAACTGATTATCGTCAGGATCCTGTTCAGGGTCATCCTGATCCACATACCAAATGTCCTGATCTGCCTGTTCAGATTGGATGTCTCCATGCTGAGAGCCTGGGATGCATCTCTAAACCTGATAGTAGGGATCACACAGTGGGCTACAAGGAGTGCTAGGGCCGAATAGGCGCCATAGGTTCACTGAACTGATCCATGGTCTATTGTCAGATAGGGAACTTGTGCATGAAATTGACAAAGGATGACACCTTATACATGGTTCCCTCAAAAATCTTGAGTTCATATTCCAGTTTTTGGTGTTTCCGTCAATGGGAACACTACATATGTTTTTTTTTTTTGCAGGGATGAAGAAAGGTGAATGGGCTTCTTCATAGTCCACAAGGGCATCAAGAATCTGTTTTTTATGATTACAAGGCGTCTTATGGTGCTTTTCTCCGCCTGATCTTTTCGAAAGGAGTTTGTGCAGGCCTATTGCCAGAATTTTTTTTTTTTTAAACAAACTTTATTTTCTATTTTCTTCTACAGAGCATAAGTTACACGCATGCCTAAGAAAACCAGTTTAGTATTTGAAGCATTCTGCATTCTTCTTACAGTCAGTGTTCATTTTTTCTTAAGTAGGTTCTTGAGTATAACAATTAAACAATTAATCCCCCCCCCTTTTCCATTATTCTCTTTTTAAACAGATTTATTTTCCCTTCGGCGATACCGTATTCCAAACCTAGTAAGTGCAACATGAAATTTCTTACAACATAGTCCTATTTACTCTTGTTGCTATATCGTATATTGTCCTGTATCTCCGGGGTTTTCCCCTTTTTTCATTTCATTTTGCCCCCCCTAGGTCTTCTCGGCCCCAAACCCCCCCACCGCCCCATGCCCATTCTTACTGGGTTCTTGAGTCCTTTGCTGTCTCCTTCTGGTTTTCTCGTCGTGCTGTCTGTCTCTCTCTTTCTCCCTCGGTTCTGGATTGTCAGGTGATCAATATATTGGAGGGACCGTGGTTTATAGAAATGGGCTTCCCTGTCTCCGACAAAGTCTCTAAAAGGGGACCATATGGACAAGTATCTCTGGTATGTCCCTGTTTTATGGCAGTTACCTTCTCCATTGCCATTACCCCCCATATTTTCACCCACCACCATGGTGTCGTCGGGCCCTCTAGCGTTTTCCATCGTTGTGCCAATGTCATTCGTGCTGCTGATAGTAAGTGTGTTATTAGGGTGGCCATGTGTCCCGATGCTGCGTTAATCCCTCTGCCTCCGCTCCCAGCAGGACCACCTTACGAGAGAGCGGCAAGTCCCTGCCAGTAATGTCTGATGTGTCCCAGTATCTCCTTCCAATAGAAAATTGCCTTGGGGCATGACCACCACATGTGGAATAGATCACCTCTCCCTCTACATTGTCTCTGGCAGTTTGGGGGATACTCTGGGTTTATTTTGTGTAATCTGGGGGGGGGACATATACCATCTGTAGCATAATTTATATGCTGCTTCTTTAATTGCTGTACATTTGGAGGGTCTATAGGCTCTTGTCCGTATCTGGTCCCACTCTCTTTCCGTTATCGACTCTCCTACATCTTTTTCCCAGTTCTCTTTATATATTAGGTTATCTGTTGGTTGTGCCCCATCAAGCAGTCTGTAGATTATTGATAACCCCCTCTTTGCTTCCTCCTCTTGCATTGTTAGTTCCAAGCCTGTTGGGGCTCTTGTTCCCGCCCTTTTCACTGAGGGGTGGGAGATCCAATGTCGTACTTGCATGAACCTTACGTTTTCCCCCAGTACGAATTTCTTTTTGCATTCTAAGAAAGGGATTGGGTTACCGCTTTGGTACATGTCCTGCAGTGTTAGGGTGTCTGCGCCCTTCCATCCCTCCCAAAATTTCTTCTTCAAGCCTGGGGAGAAGTCAATGTTATGTGCTAATGGGGATAATGGGCCCAGCCCTCGTTTGATCTTTTTCATTTGCATGGCTCTGTCCCAGTTACTCAGGGCTGTTTTAGTGGCTCCTAGTACTTTTCCTTCGGCTTTGCAGGCCTTGGGGTTCAGTGCCAGGAGCGCTGTTATCAGGATCTGTGTGGATGCTTGTTCTATGCCTCTCCATCCTTTGGTGTCGGCTGGTTTAGCCCACTGGAGTATGGGGGCCAAAGTGTGCTGCCATGATGTATCTGGCCAGATCTGGGACCCCCAGGCCTCCCAGGAGCGGGGGACGGGTCAATATGCATCTCTGTATTCTGGGTCTCTTTTTCGCCCATATGAAGCTATATACTGCGTTTTTAAGTTCTCCGATTAACTGTGGCGGGATCTCGGCGGGTATTGAACTAGTCATGTATAGTAGGTGGGGAGAAGGGTCGTTTTTACTGCTGCTATTCTGGCAAACCACGATCGTTCCTGGTTATCCCATCTCAGCAGGTCCGCTTTTAGTCGTTTCCTAAGAGGGGGGGGGTGTTTATCTTGTATAGGTCCTCGGATTTCTTTGCCAGGTGTACTCCCAAGTATTCTAGAGTGTTTTTCTCCCATTTCAGGGGGAGTCTCTGCTTCATGCTGTTTATTGTATTTGTGTCCTACGTTATGTTTAGTGCTTTCGATTTATTGTAGTTGATTGTAAACCCGGATATGGTGGCATATTCTTCCAGTGTCGCTACGGCTCTCGGTAATGTATTCGTAGTGTCTCCCATATAGAGCATCACATCATCGGCATATAATGCTATTTTCTGCGGGGTCTCCTTGATTTGCACTCCTTTTATATCGGGGTCTTCCCTGTATCGTGCTGCTAGTGGTTGCATAGCCATTGCAAATATTAGTGGGGGTAGTGGGCAGCCCTGGCGCGTACCTCTCCATATAGCCATTTGTTTTGAGTTGCGGCCATTTATCCAGAATGATGTAGATGGGCATTGAAAGTTTGCCAGGATCATCTTGCTGGACTGTGTACCGCACCCGAATTTCTCCAGGACCATCTGCAGGTATTCGCAGTCCAAGCTATCGAAAGCACGTGTAGCGTCGAGGGCCGCTAACATGAATTTCTGATTTGTGCGTCTCCCCCATTCAATTACATCTATGGCTCTTCTGACGTTATCTTGGGTGTGTCTTCCCCCGAGAAACCCTGCTTGATCCTTGTGGATGATGTCTGGGAGGACCTGCAATGGCCTATTTTTCTGAGGAACTTTCCCAATGCCCGTCTGTTTCTCTGGTTGACTGCCGTAGGGGGCAGAGTTTTGTCGAGGCCAGGGACCATTACAAAGTTGAAATCCCCTCCTGTGATTATCTGGCCTTCGCACCAGCTCCCTAATTTCAGTAGGAGATCTGTGATGCATCGATCTTGTCTGTTAGGTGCGTATATCGCCAGGATTGTGTAGGTCTTCCCCGTAATCTTTCCCTTGATTCCCAGGATTCTCCCTTCTGTATCGCAATCATTTGTTGCTTTCGGAAGTTCAATTCTTTAGCCAGCAGTATTGCGACCTCTTGATTTCGAGCCGCTGGAGGCGAAGAATTGTTGTGGAAAGGCCTTGTTGGACATCCTTTTTTCATCCGCTTTCAAGAGATGGGTTTCTTGCAGGATCGCTACCGTTGCATCTTCTCAAGCCTGTTGAGAATCACTCAGCGTTTTCCGGGGGAGTTCAGCCCCTGTACTTTAGTGAGACGGTCAATGTATCTGCCATTGTTGTATGGGATATTTTTGTTGCTTCCGTCTTAGTGTGTCTTTGGGGAATTATCTCCCCCTTCTGCTTTGTTGATTGTCGTTTCTTCCATTTTTGGGTGGTGGGCCTTTTCTTCCAGACCCGGATCCCCTCTTTATGCATCTCAATCGCTGTTTGGCCAAATTTCCCTCCTCCCCACTCCCTCTCCCCTCCAATGGGGTGTTCCGTGCAGGGGATTTGAGTTTCCCCTCCCAACCCACACCCGTTGTGGGTTGTCCCCCCCCATTCTTCTCTATGTCGGAATGTATCTTTTCCCGGTTTGGTTCCAATATACGCCTTTTTTTCCTTTCCTCCATGCTTGTTTTGGCTATTTTGAGGTGGTCCACCTGCTGTGGTCAGGTGTTGCCTCAGTTTTTCTTCCAGTCGCTTCTTTATTTAGTGTCTTCTTCAGGGTGTCTCGCTCATGATATTTTAAAGGGCCTGCTAGTTTCTTTTCTCTGTTAGTCCTTTTCTTTTCGGATGACCATTCCCATTGGTTGTTTTGGCTGCTAGGTGTGCTATATTGTGGGTTAGTTTCGGTTTGGCTTTGTTCTCCCTCAATTTGTAGTACTGAGAGGACTTCCACGCATGTACTGATCCTACCTTGTTTCCCTTTCCAGGATAAGGCTAGTCCAAAGGGGAATGTCCATCTATATGCGATTTGTTTGGCTTGTAGAGCTTTTGTGATCGGTTGCATAAGCTTCCTCTTATGTAGGGTGACTGAAGCTAGGTCTTGGTACAGTTGGATCCACCCTCCATTGAGTGTTAGTTCTTTGTGGGTACGTGCGGCTCTCAAGATGTCTTCCTTCAGACTATAAGAGGCCATGGCGGTGAGAACATCTCTAGGTCTCACTCCTGGCTGGTTCCTTTTGGGGCCTACTCAGTGAATGCTATCACATTCGAATCTCTCGGGGGGGGGGGGGGGGGTCAGGGGGGATGAGTCGTTCAGGATGCTGCTGAAGCAGTGCTGCATGGTGTCTCGTAGGTCTTTATCCTGGATCGTTTCTAGGAGGCCCTTGACCCGGATGTTGGATCTTCGTGAGCGATTTTCCAAATCTTCGGTTTGGATCTCAAGATTATTTGTGGCCCTGGCAACTTGGTCTAGTAAGCCATTGTATTGCTTTGCCTCCTGTGCCATATGAGAGAGACCATTTTCAAGTGCATCTACTCTGCCTCCGAGTTAGTCCATTTCTTGTCAAACCACTTTCAGTGATGTCAGCTCTTCTTTCATCGTTTCTAGTTGGGTCGGGAGCGTGTTCGTTATCCTGGTTTCGATGCCCTTTAGACAGTCAAGTAGCTCTTCCTTATTTATGGCCACGTCGTCCTGGGGCGTGGAGTTGTTGGGCGTCGTTAGTTCTCCCTGATTCGGGGGGGGGGGGGGCACTCCGTTGTGATGTGTTCCAGCAGCTTTCTAGCAGACTGATTTTTCGTCAGTGTTTTGGTTCTCGGGTGGGTGGTTTTCCCTTTGTGCCCAGGCATCAGGTTCTCTCACCGTTGAGACTCTGTGTGGGCCTCCTGACACTTGTTTGCGTGGGTTTCTGTTGAGGGTGGTTCCATCCGATTGGGTTTCCCAGCGGTATTCTATGTGGTTGGGTATTATGGGATTTTTATTGCCCAGTGTTGTTGGTCTGTTTGGGTGCCCCCTGGTGTGTCAGTGGTCGGCTGGTCTGGGATTAGGTCTGGAGTAGGTTCCCTTGTGTGACCACTCAGGTCACCACTTGGCGTTTACTGACCCCCTGCTTCAGGTTGTTTTCGTGGTTCTGCTCCAGGGCATGTCTGGGCCTAGTATTACTCTGTTCCCAGGGCTCTCCTGTTTTTTGTAGAGCTCCCAGTTATGTAGTTGTGATGCGGTCATGCTCCACTATATTGGGGAGAGTTCCCTTTTTGGCTTGTTTGCCCACAACTCTCTGGATAGCCTCACAATGCACACCGCCTCTGGGTACTTAAGTCCTGTAGGTGCCGATGCAGGATTACAAACTCCCAGATGCCACCTATCCTTCAAATGTCTCTGCAATTAGGCAGGGGGAGGGAGGCACGAAGGTATGTCCCGACAGATTTGGAGGATATAGATAGGTTGGCCCCGCAGTGCGTGGTGCGGCGTGAGTTTGCTGCCTCTAGGTCCCTTAAGCAGATGCTATGCTCAGTGAGGATCTGGTTCAGAGTAATAAGGGGGAGAGTGGACGTGTAGCTCGAGATCTGCAGCCAGGGATGTCGTTTAAAAGCCACACAGCATTTGTGAATGAGCAGTGTTATGCCCACTCAGTGGGCCCCTACACAAATGATGGCTGTATGGGCCAATGTGCAGCCCATCTAGTGCCCCTCCAGCTAGTGGGGCCCCCGCAGCATCTTCCGTGGCCACTACACCGCAGCAGGGCAAGAGGGGAGCGCACCAACCTGCCACAACGTGTTAAACTCTGAGGGTCTGTACCTGCGGTCCTTGATGAGGAGCGCTGGAGTCGTGGTTCCTGGTCGTAGTCCGCAGCACCCTCAGCCGCCGCAGGGTCTCGTTGGTCCTAAAAGACGGTTGGCACTCCAGGCCTGGGACCGACTCGAGGAGCGTTGAGGTAGTGGTTCCTGGTTGCGGTCCGCAGCCCTCAGCCGTCGCAGGGTCTCGCTGAAGCAGTGGGGCAGGGCACCAAGAGTGTCGCCAACGTGATGCCGGCAGAGTGGAGGCAGCGCAGCTGGGGTGTCCGTTGGTGCTGGGGCCTCGGCTCCAGAGTAGCGTGTCGCTGTTGGTGAGGTCACGCAGGTACGTGATTGTGAGGCAAGGGTCATGGTATGCCCACCTCACGATAGAAGGGCAGCGGACCCGCTGCGTTTGGCAACGCTTGACAGAGTAAAGTGGGTGAGGTGCGCGGCTCAGAGCAGCAGCCGCCCCTCCCCCATCAAGCCCATGGAGCACCGCCACTCCGTGATTGTCCTTTTTGTTGTGGGGCGGGGGGGATGCCACCCACCCTGGGAGCGGGGCGCCCGCCTAAATAGTCCTACTTGGTTCCCTGCTGTGTCTTCCACTTCCCAGCATGTGCAGGGTGTGCTTTCAGAGGGCTTTCTGGTGCCGATTCCCTGCGGGGGGGGGGGGGGGGGGGCGCGGGATTCGGATCCGCACCAGTCCCTTTTCTGGTGTTGTGTGGGGCCTGGTGGTCAGGATCCCGGTGTCGCCGGGTGCGCGTGGCCGCTGTCAGCTTTGTGCGCTTGCTGCCTGCTGGGCTGCTACAAGTACCACTGGTGGGCTCCGAGAGTCTCTGTGCGGGGAGGCTTGGGGCGTTATGCTAATGCCCGCCACGTGTTGTCGATTCAGCTTTTATGCTGCTGGGGCCCTGGTGTAGGGCCTGGGTTCACCCGCCCCTTGCCCGCTTACTTGTTCTTGGTGAGCGCTGTCATCTCTGTCTTGGCCCCCCAGTACTGGCGTCACCGGGCTGAGGCAGCGGGGGAGAGGGGGTGTGGGTGTGGGAGGGGATTGCGCAGACTGCCGGGGGAAGACCTGACTGTCAGCTCCAGAGGCAATGTCTCGGGGTGGTGCGCCTGAACCGCTACGCTGGGGCCGATGCCCCCCTAATCCCCTGGCTGGCCTGAGTGGGTTTGCTGCGGATTTCCCCTGTTTGGTTGAGCGGTTCCTACTCAGTTGGGGTGCACCTCTTGTCCATGCAGCCCCAGTCCCGATGGTGTGTGGGCCGGACGTCTGGTCCGGCCTTGGTCACAGCCCTATTGCCAGAATCTTAGCCGTAAAGCGTGGTTGCGGAAACACAGCAGGCCTTGTCGGCAGTGGTTCGGTAGGTCGAGATGCCCCTACTGCCGCCGTGCAGCCCTCCTTCGACAGTTCCACAGAGGAGCGATCCTGGGGTATGTGCTTGGGTGTGCCATCGTTGCCAGAGACTTTCCCCCATAGCGTGCTACGACTGCCTTTCCAGGCTGGGGATAGGCACGTGGGAGCCAGAAGGTTCCCTTGTGATGTCTTTGGGCTCTGAAACTGAGCCTCTGCTGCCTTGGCCTTCTGGATCCAAGTTGCGCAGTGGTCTCTGACTCCGCAATCATGGCGTGTGTCGCCCACTGATGTGATCGGCACTCTTGAGTTTTAAGTCTAAAGAGCTTGCAAGATACGCAGCAGGACTCTAGGTGATCACAGGGAAGGCAGCGGTTACACACCATCTTTCCACAGGAATTTTCGATTGCACTGCGGGAAAAATTTACATGAGTGCGTTACATGGGGAAATGTTGAGAAAAAGGCAGCAAGACCAGAACAGTAGAGACTTGGAATGGGGGCAGGCATTCTCTAGACAGAAAGGATCAGTCCTCCCCTCCACTCCCTGCTCTCCCTACTGATAGGCTGAAGCCCGTTGGTCAGAACAAACGTCTGTCTCAGTTTCCAAAAAGCAAGCGTCGATGAGATGCGAACAGTAACCGGTAAGTAAGGTAAAACAGTATTAAGTTCAAAGTAGCTTTTGATAAGGGACTCCGCAATAATTATCCACGATGGTGGAAACAAATAATCTGAGTGACTTCCTTCTGCAAGTACTGCTTGTTAATCTATGCAAAGCATGTGTTTCTAAGCAGATCCACAAGCCTCAGAAGAAATACATTATTCACCGTAATCCTATTTCTGATGCTTGTATCGGCTTAAGATTCACATGCGCCTACCCTTCCTCCCATCTTGCAGTTGAAGGTTCTTTGGAAAAACAGATCTATCCCCTCTACCTACACTCCACACTTACACCTTACACTCCCTCTTATTGTAAACAAATAATCAGGGACAGACACGTCGGGGATCATGGGTACAGATGTCACACTAGGGATAAAATTACAGACACCCCCATTGACGTTCCTTTTCAAACTTCAAAAACGTCATGTGCAGCTTCCACTAGATGTTAGCCTATACAAAGCATGGGATTCTAAGAATAGCCCAATATCTAGTGGTAGTCGCAGAGTAGTACATGATTTGTTTTCAAAACTTAAAAACGGCAGTTAACTGGGCGTGTTTGTAATATTATCCCTAGTGTGAGGTTTCCTGTAGCCATGGTCCTTCAAGTGTCGGGGTCCCTCAGATTGTTTTGTTTCTGACATGAGGGCGCTTGAAGGGTTTGCATGAGCAAAACAAAGATAAAGTAGAAAGGTAAAGGTAGAAAAACATCCATGCACCTTCAAACTCCTGGAAGGGAGTCGGGGAGGGGCATGGGAATCTAAGCAGATACAAACATCAGAAATACGATTACAACAGGCTCCATGCCTTATCTGTCGAGGCATCAGCACGCTATCGTCATCGATGCTCACATGCATTGCAAACATTCCACATCGGGTATGACGCTCCGACTAACCCCAACACGATTAGTCTACTGTCTTTTCCTGGTTTTTATAACACATGCTGGAACTAAATACCTGCGCTACCCTGCTCGGCATTTCACCCTTGTCACTTAGCTATTAATGTCCTTGCGCGCCCGTGATGATGCCCTATACTGTGATGATGCACTGTACTGTTATTTGTTTACTGTCCGGCTAGGCCTGCACCTGTGATAATGTACTATATTGTTACTTGCTCTGTTAGGCCCGGTCGGCGATGATGCCGTATAGTATAGGGCCTATACTGTGATGATGGTCTAAACTGGTATTTGCATTCTGTCCTGCTAGACCCCTACTATGATGACATTTTGTAGTCTCTCGCACCCTATTGGCTAGGTCCGTGCACTTGAACACTTACTAGATGCAACTACGACCCCACTCCTAGAACCTCTTTCTCATAGTACATGCGAGAGTTTCCACTCAATTAAACCTGCTGTGACAGTCCATACTACCTCAAACTTAGAGTAGTCTAGTGCATACGACAATAGTTATACCACCCGTGTAAGCAATTATGTATGCCTTCAAAACTTTCACCTTCATCGTGTTAACCTTCCTCCACATCCTCATCACCACCGCAAGTACTACCACTACCAGCCACCGCTCATCCATCCGGACTACACACTGCCCCATGGATGAATACATTAAGCCCACCACAACTCTGCTTCCTACATGGATTAACCCAACTCCATTCCTACCTTCCTTCCTTCAACACTACATCTATAGTCACCCCAACGCGACCAGCAGTACCTAATGACACATACCAGCCCCATGGCCCCTGCTGGCCTTACGCCACTTATCCGCAGCATCCTTTACCCCACAAAATTAAGAAATGCTAGACATGACTCTAGACTAGGCAAGTCCCATCTAATCCCGCCAGGCCCTCTACCTACCAATAACCAATGTTCACGACCCATAAGGCTTCCGTCCAAACCTCACATAGTCCCTAGGAGCACCAGGCCACTGTCTGCCCTACCGGTCACCCCTGTCCTGAATAAAACATCCTCAGCTATCCATGGGCATTAATTAATGCCAGATCATTGGTGGCCCATGCAACCGACATTGCAGACCTAATCTTAGATGAAAATGAAAAAATTGGACTTCTTAGCAGTTAGAAACTTGGTTACATGCAGCTGCAGGACCATCTATCCTCATTGCCACGCCTGACAACTACACAGTCCTTAAAGCCGATAGAGCATCTGCAAGAGGAGGTGGCATCGCCTTCATTGCTAAAACCTCATTAGGTCTCGGATTGGCATCACAAACCCCCCACAGAATCCTGCGAGCTACTGACTGCCAAACTACCCCTCTCTAACTCACGTACCACAACAATACATCTGATTTATAAGCCCCTTGGACCTATAGGATTGTTTGAAGAAGACATCACAGCCCTTCTGTCCGCTGATACTAAGCCAATGTCTAAAATTCTCATACTAGGCGACTTTAACCTCGGCCTCAATGACCCCAATGACCCATCAGCATTGGCCTTTGCCAACTCCTTGGCTGACTTTGGTCTCACCTAGATAGTTATACTCCCTATGTTCTATAGACAAGCACACTGGAAGAAAATTAGGTGTGGTTTGTATTCATGGCTCCTACGGGACCAGAATCCCAGACTGGGCTTCCTGGAAGTTCTTGAGGCCTACTAGGTACCATATTGATATTGATATAGATATTTTTTTCTATCGCGCTCTTGCTACGACTATCGTCAGCCACGCTTCGTGAGTTTACAAGATTCACAACCAGATTTCCCTATTAGTTCAGTCAGTCCTGTTTTCTGTCTAACTTTATCTACTTCTATTTCGTATCCTTAGCGGTTCTCTCGGCTTCAAATCTTCCCGTCATTGCCTTCCTGTTCTTGTTCCGAGCAGAACTCATTTATGTGCTTCTTTGGTGTAAGCGATTAGAGTCTTTCCCGCCATTTGACATCAGCAGTTTGTCCCCGAGCCACCCATGAAAAAGGAATAACCCTTGACTGGATTGCAGACTTCAACTGTGCAACCGACATCTCCATTGAACCATTACATTTGACTGATCACCATCTGCTCTTATTTAATTTCCAAGATTGCACACTTCCCAAAAGGGAGAACCCTATGGCCCAACCCATACAGACTAGAAACAAAATAAACATTACAGCAGATAATCTGAAACCTTTTCTTCAACCCCTACGCTATCCCTTACCTGCCACCTCCAACCCAGTAGTACTAGTGGATCTCTATAACAAAACCATCACCAATGCACTAGGTAGTATCGCACCACTAAATGCGTAAAAGTAAACACATTGCACACTTAAATACATGGTTCACGCCAAGCTTAAAGCCTTAAACGAAAAAAGGAAATGTGCAAGAACCTGGAAAAACAACCCATCCACTATCAATAAAGCTCTCCTCCAAAAATCTCAGCTAACTACGTAGAAGAAATTCTGTTAGAAAAACGGGATACCTACAACAAAAGGATTGAGAATGCAAGCTCTTACACAAGAGAACTCTTTACCATTCTAAGAGAACATGAATCCCCAACCCCACCAACCGATAATTGCATCAAGGACAAAATATGGTGCACCAAAATTCTAAACGAATTATCAACCAAAATCACTCCGCTCCAAAAGAAAATAGCTATCAAAAAACGTAATCTCCCACCCCAAGCTAATCGACCAAAACTTAACCATATCTTAGCTAGGCCACTACACCGCTTCAGTTTTAAGGCAGTATCCACTCACGAAGTGCATAATATAACCTCACTCAAACCCTCCAACTGCCAAGGTGATTCCTGCCCTGCTTCCATCATAAAGGAAGCTGCAAGCAAACTTGCCCCTTTTATTACTAAGCTAATCAATGCCTCCTTCCTCACATGTACCGTCCCCACCAACACTAAAAAACTCTTGGGTCCTCCCTCTCCTAAACGCTGGACCCCAATATCCCCACCAACTTTAGGCCCATCGCGAGAGTCCCTTTTTTACTTAAGATCATTAACAAAACGGCATACAATCATATCTGGAAAAAACCAAGCTCCTTGGACCTAGTCAATCCGGCTTTAGACCTCAACACAGCAGCGAAACAGCCTTGATAGATTTAAAAATTCAGATTGACGACCTGAAAGATGAAGGAAAATCAGCCCTCCTGCTCCTGTTGGACCGGTCAGCCACCTTTGATCTGGTTGATCATAAGTTGCTATGTAACCACCTTTCAACTACGCCCCATTTTTCAACAGAAGCAACAGCCTGGATTGAATCTTTCCTTAGCAACAGATACATGAGTCTTCTCTGCATCTGCTGGTGTCGACCCCATTCCCATATCCTGTGGAGTCCCTCAGGGATCCTGCGTGTAACCTATGTATAATGCGTTTACCAAACCATTGTTTGATGATCTGGGTGTCACATATACCAATTACGCAGACAACACCCATATCCTTCTACCGTTGACAGGTGAATATGACAAAGACGTAGCGCTCATTAACAAAATCTACCTCATCATTCAGGCCTGGATGGCCACGCATGGCTTATGCTTGAATGATGAGAAGACTGAATTACTACTTCTTGCCACTCCCACTAATCAGAAAAAAATGAATAACCAATACCTATCTTTCAATATCGATGGGAATGACATTAAGGTGAATAAAGAGGTAAAAACCCTATGTTTCTATTTAGACTCCGCCCAGAATCTACGCAAACAGGTCAGTGCCTCAGACACAGCCTACAACGTGTAAACTTATACATGCGTGTAAACCCTCCACTCAACTAAAAGCTGTATTACCTTGGCTAGAGCACTAGCATGGTCTAAAATTGACAACTGCAATGCACTTCACCTAGGCGCTAGCAAATATATCACTAACAAACTACAAATCCTACAGAATAATGCACTGAGAACTGCTTTGGGCATCTCCAGAAGGCAACACATTTCTGGGATCAGACGTGACAACTGGATCTAAATCAATGAGAGACTTCAACTAAAAACAGCCGGTCTAACCCATAAATGCCTCAATAACTCTGCCCCTCCATACCTGGTTGAAAAATTCTCCAAAAACATCGCCCGACTAACCAGATCTACACACTCTGGTTGCCTAAAAGTCCCCAGATACAAATTAAAAAAAGGAGGGGGCAGTTGCTTTCCCGTTATGGTGGCTCAACAGTGAAACTCACTACCTACTTTCTTAAGAGAGGACAAGTCTTTCCATAAATTCAGGAAGGAAACCAAAATCTGGCTTACTTCCAAAGATTCACCAGAATAAGAACCCTCCCAAGGCCCCTTCACTGACTATGTATAATCCGAGTAAATTAGACCTGGATATTTTGTATATTGTAGTGTACTATTCTGCTATCCTCTTTTTGAATCTCTCTCCTTCCAGACTTTAGCAAACCCGATCTGATGCTTTTGTATATTTTACATTCCTCTGTGTTAATTTGATATTATTCTAACTCACATTAATGTAATACTATCTATGTAACCAAGAAATGGAATATACCTGTAATCTGCGCCCAGTTACCCTTGGGTTGTGGGCGCATTATAAATAAAACAAACAAACGATTAGTAATGTATGCCTTCTGGGGTTTGTAGATCTGCTTAGATCACATGCTACGCATAGATTAGCGAGTAGTAATTGGAGAAGGTGGTGGGTTGTGAGAAGGTACAGCAGCAAATGTTTTAATACTGCAGGTCCCACCTGAATCTGCTTCAGAGCATACGTCTAGGCAGTAATGCTGAGTAAAAGTATGAATGGAACTCAAGTAGCAAATTGCAGCTAAAATAACATTTGCAATAAAAGAGAAAGTAGTTACTGTGCCTTGTGTTGAGTGAGCTCTTGGTGAAAAAGGTAGACTTTTTTTGACAGCGAGTAGCAAAGTTGGATGCATTTGACTATGCATCTGGATATTGCAATTTTAGAAATATGATCTGCTTTGCCAACTGCTATCGAACCAAAGACTTGATCTGTTTTCCTTAGTGGTTTAGTTTTGTTTAAGTAGTATAAAACCGTCCTCCTTAAATCCAGGGTATGGAGGCTTTTTTCTGGTGAAGATGGCCACCAGGGGTGGAGCTAAGGGGACCTGTCTAATTGCCTGTGGGCAGTATGACCTCAAAATGACTAATGGAGCACTGAAGTCACAAGTAGTTTAAAAAAAAACGTAAAGGCAAACTGTTTTATTTTAGAGGAGTCCCAGCCTGATTAGAAATATTCAAGAGCATGTGAATTCATGACCGATCCAATGCTGGATAAAGATGGCCTTATATGTGAATGAATCTGGTCTTTGTACTCCCAGTCCTTGAAGGGGTGGGCGAGGTGTGCAACAGTGCAGCGAGGACAGATTATTTTTAGAGCCCAGGTTGCCGCAGTCATGAGAGCACTGGTCTTGACTTCCTTCTCGTGCACCTGATTCGTCTGCGCCTGTCTTGCTGCTAGGCCGCCTTGTGAGTTTGTCGTACATTGTTCAGTCTCACCATCCCTCACTTTCTCCCCCTCCATGGTGCTCTGCATCTATTCTGTTACTCAATCACCTATCCCATTTCTCTTTTAAAGTCTGGAAGGAAATAATTCAAGAAAGATCTCCTGGTCTCCAACCCAGGCCTGCCCATTGCCAACACCTATGTCAACACTTCTTCCAGGCAGAATGTCACTGACATCCTCTTCTTCATTCCCTCTCCGGATCTTTGGATTCCCCATATGGTCTCAGTCCTCTCCCCTTTCCATTAATGGTGGAAGCTGGTGGGAAGTACTCTTGACAGTTCCCATCGTCTAGGGGCATCATTCATGTCTACCAGAATGGCACGGTCATTGCCCAGTGCCCTCATCCCAACAACCTCCTCGTTTATAGGCGTCTTCCGTCTCATCAACCCCATCCCCTTCTCCTGCCACCACCCAATGGCGTACCACATTCCTGTACCCCTCCGACCTTCAAATTGACAACCAGCGCCACTTCGCTACCCTCAACTGTCGCTCTGCCGTTTAACAATCCTCCCGCATCTGCCACCTCCTTGAAGACTTCGACCTTGGAAGTCCTTGCTCTCGTGGAGATATGGTTCACTGCCAGCTCTGTCACTGTTTGAAACTCCTCCCAGAAAGCTACAAGATCCTCTCCAAGCCAAGGCCCAACCAGCTTGGGGCGGAGTGGCCCTGATCTTCCCTGAATGGGTCCCGGCTACCATCATACCCACTCACATCTACCCTTCCTTCGAATCCCTCGTCTGCAGACTTGGCCTCTCTCCAATCATCTTGCTAACTCTTGCCACCAACTACAGGAACCAAAGGTTTGAGCCCTTTGTCTTGCCTTTGGCGGGCTTCAGCCCTGAAGCCCACCACTGGCCCAGAGTGTCTGGAAGGAAAGGATGCGAGGGAGGGTCCCGAAACTCCCCTTTCCTTTGTCTCTAGGAATGCCTGAACAAAACCAGTCCTGATTGGCTGGCTGTCCAGGTCAGTCACCATGCTATGTGATTGACCACTCAGGCTGTGCATGAATACATGATGGAGAACAATAGTTACAGGTAAGAAACTTGTTCCTTTGCCAGCATGGGGTCTAGCATTGATTCACATGCTCATGAATGCTCATGAATAATACATAGCAGTACAACATTACACAACCACAGGAGGTGGCAAGGCTCGACAGAAGCAATTACTCTTACCTGCGGAAGAGGCTCATCTTCAAGCGAACAGTTTGCATAGCACTGCTTGGGCGACCCTGGACTCCTCTCTGGAAACCCTGTCGACGCAGTAGAATCTTGTGAAGGTGTGGGTGGACCTCCACGTAGCAGCCCTGCAGATGTCCAGCAGGAGCACACCAGACCAGAAAGCTGTCATTGCAGCAATCGCTTGGTTGTAAGGGGTTCTCAGACGGCCAGGCAGCGGTTGGTTTGCCAACCGATGACGGTGTGTGATACAGCCGGAGAGCCACCTGGAGATGGAAGCCTTGGACAAGGCCATCCCATGGTTCACAAGACAAACGTTCACAAATAGTTGAAACGTTTTACAGAAACTCTTCGTGCGTGCCATAGAGAACTTCAGAGCACGAGCCGCATTCAGTGAGTGCAAAGTCCTTTCAGCCAGCGACAAAGGTTTCAGAAAGAACACAGGCAACACCAAAGGCTCGTTGAGGTGGAATTCCGACTGAACCTTTGGCATGAAGGAGGATGCTTCTGCAGCTCCACCCTCGAGTCATGAAAAGTCAGTTACGGCTGTTTGCAGGCTAGGGCCTGGATCTCACCCACCCTCCTGGCAGATGTGATGGCCACAAGGAAAGCAGTTTTACATGAGAGGAACCTGAGAGGAGCCTGATGCATAGTATCAAAAAATAAAAAACCCATGAGCCTAGTCATTACCACGTTGAATTCACACGCCAGGGCAGGCGTCTTGACGGGTGGGAACGATCAAAACAGCCCTTTGAGGAACCCTGAACAAGACAGTGGGACCAAGGAGAAGACCGTCCTGGAGACCTGGTATAGCGGGAGATAGCCGCCAGCGCCAGATGCACCTTGAAAGAGGCATGTGCCAGCCCCGCCTTGCACAAGGACAACAGGTATGGAAGAAATCGGCAGGGCCGTGACCCTCAGAGGATTGTCTGCGCCCAGCACCACGCAGCGAAACACTTCCACTTGTGCCCGTAGTACAAGGGTCTACGCTGTGGCCCTGGCAAGGACCTCCCAGCAGTCCAACGGCAACTCGTATCCTCTGAACTCTAAGACTGCAGGAGCCAAGCCCTCAGGTTCGGCGACCCTGGGTCGTGATGCAGGATTGCGCCGCCTCCTCTGGTGAGCAGATCCGCGACCACTGGCAGCTGGAGCGGAGGTGAGGTGGACAGGCTGAGAAGGTCCGGGTACCAAATCTGCCTTGGCCACGCCAGGGTGACTAGGATCATCCTGTATCAGCACTCAGTTGATTGATGACTCACAGCAGGAGAAGCAACGTAGGGAATGCGTACAGGATCAGGCCTTCCCACAGGAAGAAAAACGTGTCTCTTCCTGCCCCACCCTCCCAATGCTCCTTGGCTGCTGTGGAACCTACTGGCGGATTTCTGGCATTTGGAATTTGTCAGTCGTAAACAGATCGATAGGGGGCCTGCCCCACTTGAGGAAGGGGAAGTCCACCTGACCCTGTCAATGTTCCCACTCGTGGCAGGAGCGCAGCTCCCTGCTGAGGGAGTCTGCAATGGTGTTCTTGACTCCCGCCAGGTCAAAGGGGATGAGGAACATCCCTTGGGCGATGGCCCAGTGCCACAAGTCCTGCACCTCTGTGGAGAGCGCTGGGGATCTGGTGCCCCCCCAGCTTCCTGATGTAGAACATGGTAGTGGTGCTGGTGAAGACACTCACCACTTTGCCCTTGAGGGACGGAAGGAACGACTTGAGGGCCCAGAACACTGCCTGCAGCTCCAGGATATTGATGTGGAGATCCCTTGCCCCTGGCAGCCACAGGCCTCTGACGTGGAGACGTCTGGTGTGGGCTCACTAGCCCTCCAGGGAAGCGTCCGTGGTGACCGTCTCCTGGCACGGGGGGGGGCTCTGAAATCCTGTGCCCCTGGTGACGTTGGAGGGCACGCCCCACCACTTTATTGCTTGACGGAACTCGTCGAGAGCAATTTTGTCTACGAAGCTTCCGGACACCTGGATCCAGCGAGTGTCTAGGAAGTTCTGAAGGGGTCGCATCCGCAACCTGCAGAGCAGGATCAGGTCAATGCATGATGACATGCCGAGCAGCAACTTGGTCTGGACCGAAGCGCTCTACAGTGCCAACAACCGTTGGCAGCTTGCCCAGCAGGGCTGCTATCCCCTCTTCCAAGGGAGCTGCCAGGCAGGAGACTTGAGCCTGGCCCCCTGGAACAGCGCGTTCTGCAATGGTATCAAGCAGGACTTTGGATAGTTGGAGAACCCCAGATCCGTCAGCAGCTGGACGGTCTGCTCTGTGTGTTTGATGGCTACTTCCCTTGGCCCAGATGAGCCAGTCATCGAGGTATGGGTACTGTAGACGCAGACGGGCCGGCACTGGTGCCAGGCACTTCGTAAACACCCTGGGTGCCGAATTCAGTCCGAAGGGGAGGGCCTTGAATTGGTAGTGCCTTCCCTATACAACAAAGCACAGGAACTTCTGTTGCTTCGCATGAATGGGGACGTGGAAGTACGCGTCCTCCAGATCCAGCAACGTCAAGAAGTCTCCTTCCTCTAGTTGGCTGAGCATGTGCTGCAATGTGACCATCCTGAATTTTTGGGACTTGAGGGGAGATGCTGCAGGTCTATAATGGGCCTCCAGCCCCTGGACTTTACCAAGAAATATCTGGAGTAGACTCTGCAGCCCCAGAGTCTCTTTGGAACCAGCTCTATCACCCCTTTTCTTATCATGGCCGGTACTTCCTGCAGGCGCTGAGGGATGTGCTGCTCCTTCCGGGCCACCAGTGATATCCGCGGACACACTTCTGCTGGAACTCTAGAGTGTGTCTGGTCGAGAGCGTCCAGTGCCCATTGGTCGGTGGAGATCTTCCACTTGCTTACGCAGCCTGTATCCCACCAGGGTGCATGGGTGGGGGTCCAACGTCCTGGCCAGTTCAATCTTGCTTCGGGGCCTGTGTGCCGCCTTGAGAGCGACTATGTCGGCCACCTCCAGCAAAAGCCTTGGAACAGCCTCTGTAGGCTTCCTGGGTTGTGGACCGGGAGGGTTGACGGTACGAAGAGGACCCTCTGCCGAAACCTTTCAACGATCTGCCGGTCTTCCCGCCAGAGAGACGAAAGGAAGAGTGATGGTGTTGAAGAGTGCCAGATCACAGGCCGTCTCTGGGTCAGTCTTAATGGCCTGCAACAACTAGTCGACGGCCTTCCCAAAGGGCATGTCCAGTACCCTCGTCTGGACCTCATGAAGGAAGTTGGTGGCTTTCAGCCAGCCATGACAGAGGCAAACACCGTTCTCCCCCATCTGGCGGAACCCTGTGTCCGCCATGACCAGGGTCACTGATGGCATGGTCCGATGCCACCTCCCACTCCTGGAGAATGGAAAGTGCCACGACCCGCTTGTCGGGTAGGAACTCCAGTAGCGGGGCCACCACAGCTCCCTGTCGTACCCGGCCAGGAATGCAAGTGCGTTGGCCGCCTTGACTGTTGATGCTGCCGAGTAGATCACCTTTCTTCCCATGGCATGCAACTTCCTCCCCTCGGTATCTGGAGGAATGGAGGATGAAGATTAGGAGTTAGAAGTCTTCTTTCTCGCTGCCGCCGGAACCACAGTGTCCGGGGGAAGGCTGTGAACGTAGGCACTTGGGTGCAGACTCTGACATCCAGTACTTTTTCTCCAGCCTATCCCTCTAGGTCGGGGCTGTGGGCGGATTTCTCATCAAAGCTAGGCCATCCTCCCAAACGTAGTCCAGGAGAGGCACCGCCAAGATGGTCTTCCTCTTGGCCTTGTGCTGTTGGCATAGGAAACCTTCCTTCTTGCTCTCTTCTGGCGTCAGTTGGAAGAGTTTGGACGCTTTGGCAAAAATGGCATGGAATGACCCCACCTCGACCAGGTGAGAAGCCCTTGGCTGCAGTGAACTGCCCGCTGTGGGCATGTCATCCATAGTCGCTGTGTCCGTCCCCCTGTCCCTATGGGATTGGGGGGGGCACGTGCGTGTGAAGGTTGATGCAGCGGCGTAGGGTGCCGCTTCCTCTTTTTGCCGGAGCCAACTGTCATCATCCTTTTCTGAATCTGGGACACCAGGGTGTGTAGGGTCGAAAGAATGTCCAGCGATACATCCTTCAGAGAGGTCGGCCGGTAGGCCGACTGGGCTCCATGCCGATGTAAGCATTTCCGCTGTCTGTCCTCACCCGCAGCATCCTCCTGGACCGTGTACACAGACACATGGTCCTCCTCGTCTGAGGAAGAAATATCTGTGCCCTGGTGTATGGGTTGAGGCCTTCGCCCACCCCTTTTTCGCATCCTGAGGGTTCGTGTTCAGGCTTCGGGATGGCATTTTCTTCTCTGGTGTCCTCTCCACCGGCTTGGCTGAGGCCTCCCGCCTCAGAGGTAGGGACACTTTGGGCATTGGTGGGACTGCCTTGACTGGGTCAGCACCCTTGGCCTTCGAGAGGGCGGTCTCCACCAAATCAATCTTCGACAACTACTTCACCTGGAGCCTTCTGGGGCAGGTTGACGCCTTTTCCGGCACCTTCGTCTTCTCAGGCTTTTCCCGCAGCTTCGCCGGGTTAGCCCATTTCCTCTTCGGACGAGGAGCTGGAGCGATGGTTGGAGAAGAAGAGCGCGCCCTGCCCATCACAGGACCCACTTGCGCGGCGACCCCGGCGGAAACTGAGTTGGTGTTTGGCCTCGTCTTGGGCCCTCACAGATGGATCGCCCTCAAAGGACTTAGAATCCCGCTCCTCGGACTGGCCGGTCCTGGCTGAGACATGCCCCTGCTTGCCGCACAGGGCAGAGGCCTTGGTGCTGAGCTACGACGCCAGCCTGTGACTTATCCTTCACGGTTCGCTTGGAGAACCAGAGGTAGATTTCACAATCCGCTTCCCTGTGATCCGGATGGAGACAGAGGCACTGGAGGAGTTTGTCCTCTACAAACACATTCTGCAGTCCGCAGCTGGAGCAGAGCTTGAAAAGGTAACTCCCCTCGCTCTTCTCTTCAGACATGGTCCGGAGTACGGAGTAGGCCCGATGGCCTTCTGGAACCCTCAATGAAACCTCAACGATTCCTGCCCTAGAGGGGCGTTGAAATTCACCAACAAATGAATGGCCCACTTGTCTGCCAAAGGAGCGCAAGAGCACATGGATTCTATGACAAATAGAACTTTTTATCGCAAAAAGTTTGTAAACGTAGAACAGCTCATGGAGCAAAACATGAGGACTCCAAACACTTGAATGTGCAGTAAAAACCTGAAGATTGTTACCAGAGGAGGGGCTTATGGCGAGGGCAGTCATTGACTGGGGGCAGTATGACCCAGAGCTCAGTGATTAGGAGAGATAGTGTGAAAGTGAAACTTTTTTCTTTTACCAAGGATGCCCAGCCTGACCGGGAATATTCTTGAGCATGTGAATCCATGCCAGACCCCATGCTGGATAACTTTTTGTTCTTCCTAAAGTGTAATTCGGTTTTGCTCGACCCGATCTGCTTTATACAGATCTAAAAGAGTGTAGAAGTTAATATTTGCCTTCGGAGTTGCTTAAAGCCCCTCTTAAGAAGTATACGATTACTTACCTTGAATAGCTGCTGTTCTTCTAAAATTAACACTGGGTTGTGCCTCCCCTGAGACTGTCTAGAGCATTTCCAAAATATTCATAGGGTCAATTATTTAACTTGAAATACATTGCGTCTTTCTTAAACAGTGATTGGGATTTTCTTTCTGTATTCTAAAATAGTTATTAAGTGTTCATACTTGTGTAGCTTAAGGCCCATCCAGAAAGTCTATGAGATTATTTACTAGCTCTGAACGGAGTTCTAAAAAGTAATGTTGCAAGGAGTACATTTGTAACAGGGTTGGTTTATTGTGCGATTTCCTGATTGCATTCTGAATGTGTTGTAAGTTTGACTCACCAGGAACTGTTGATTGCTATTCTGAATAAGCTTATACTTTAGGTTGTATCCCCCCCACCCAAAGTATTCAGTTGGTTTTTATAATTGTGTTCGTATGATATGTGATCGTACTTATTTCCCAAAGATATATCTGCGCCTACTTGTATTTTTACAATAGTGTTTCTCTGGGCCATATGTATGCTACCATTTCTTTGTAACAAGCTACAGCCCTCTCTCCCTCCTAAAATAAGCCTGGCCACTCTGTCCATGCTACCAAAACATTCTCAGGTGGTACAGCCTTATAGTAAGAGTGGATCTTATGTACTGTCTCAGATGTATGGTTTTATGAAGCCCTTAGTTGGCCTTTACAAAAACTGTCCTAACACCACATAATGCCAGTTCGAGTACCATACACTCAAAATAGCTGTGCCACACATTTTTCACCCGAAGACTTACTCTACGTCATTTAGGGCTGTCCTCAGTGAACATGAAGATCATTGAGGCTGCCAGAAAGCAATTGACAAGATCCCAAAACAACAGAAAGTGGGTTAGGTTAATCAACCCTCTTTCCAGCACTTGGACAACGAGATGATCGCATATGGCATCTCGGTGGATGTATATGCCATACTTATCTTGCGGCCATTGGCGTTTCCCGGAACATCAGCAAGTCTACCTTCTCCACAACAAATCCAGTGGTCCGAACACATCTGGAACGCCTGCTTCGGTTGCATCCACTCATTAAGAGGCCTCACCATGTGTGGAATCTGAATGTTTTGTCTGCGCTCACCAACTACCTAGGCGACCTATGCCCTGTGAAGGCTCACTCCCCGTCTTACACATGCAAATACAAATGAATATGAAAACACCCCAATGGGGAATGAGACTAAGAAAAGGTTGCAAGAGTTAAGTTTTCTATATAAAGAATTGCCATCCAGAGAACTCTTCTGCGAGAGCGCTCTGGCAAACAATACAAAGATATTGGCTTATGAAGGGAAAAAGCATCATCGCGGACATCACACTATATGGGACTACAGATGCTTGGGATTGGGTGAATAACATTGACACATCTGGCTATGGGTGCCGTTTCATCCGGATTGGTTGCTCCATTGGCGGGAGGGTGAGCGTCACGTGGTCCGGCTGCCAGTGTCCAGGAGTGGTGAAGGTCAGGTCTCGCTGAGGCAGGGCAGACACTAACTACGCTAGCATAAAAAACTACCACTAGACATAATAAACAATGACCATCAGTATAAGCTTAAATAAATCTTCGAACCTATAAATTGCATGCATAAAATCAGAGCATCATTCATTAGGATTTATATGAAGTTACCAGGCTTAGGGGTCCTGGTCAGTGTGATAACATCGATCATGAGATGGGTCGGAACGCATCAAAGCAACTATGGGGCACACTGACATTTGTTAGTTCTAGGGTGCAATACACTGTGACAGAGGTCTAGTTTTAGTGGGGGGCAGACTGGGGTGGGATTCACAGCGGGGTCACATCTCTGGCACATCAAGGGAATATCTTAAGGGGCTTAGGGTTATAGTGGCAGTAATTTTCTAACAGCTGGGGTAAGTGGGCACAGACAGGTTTTGTGGAGACGGATGAGCTACGAGTCATGGTTCGGGCCGGTTCACACACAGGACAGTGATCTCAGAGGAAGAGTGAGATGTTACATTAGTATATTTGTTTCAATTGTCCCCGGCACATCCGTGAGAAATGGAGCTGTGAAGCTTTCAGACAGTCAGAAAAGGTGGGGGCCATAAGCGCGGAGTGCGCGGCGCTGCAGAGGGGAGAGAAGCCTTTTCGTATTATCGCAGTGATGCTTAGTCCAAAGATGGAGCCAAGGGTGCACAAAATGGACGCCAAGTGTCCCCCACAACAGCCCTGCTTAAGACACGGGCAATAGAAGCGTCCGCCGCTATTGTGTGAGCAAGTGGTCTACATTGTGCTGAATGCGTGAAGGGGGGCCTAAACAACCCTCACTCCCACACATTCCCCCCTTTCGTTACATCTAAAGTAACAAACTAATCCTTTTCATTATTCTCCCTCCGATAATACTCTGCTTCTTGCACTGCTTCATCCCATGCCGGTGCACCTTTTATTGGCATCCAAGCCCTGCAGACGCCTTTAAGGCTCTGCCCTCTCCTGACATATTCATCATGGGTGCAGATCATGTATATACCCCTTCCCCATCTAGATCCACCCATACCTCCCTGTACCATTGTAGTTCCTGTGGTTCTTTAATCGTGGTGTGGTATAGGTTGTCTACCCCGTCACTCCCACACACCTGCCTCAGTGATCAAGGAAGGCGCCAAAGAATTAGCCCCATGTATCACCACCCTAATCAACTCTTCCTTCAAAAACTTGGTAGTCCCACACAACCTCAAAGCAGCATGGGTCCTACCTCTAATCAAAAAGCCAACCTCGACCCCAAAATGCCCACAAACTATATAGACCCATTACTACTGTCCCTTTTCTGTTAAAGATAATAGAGTAGCCTACCTCCAAATACAACAACATTTGGAAGACAACCTACTAGGCCTACGGCAATCTGGTTTCAGACCCAGGCACGGGACTGAAACAGCCCTCCTGTACTTAAAAATCCAAATGGATGAAGCCAAAGACAAGGGAAACTTGGCCATCCTGCTCTTGTTAGATTTGTCTGCAGCCTTCGACCTAGTTGACCACCAAATACTCACCAAACACCTCCACTCGGCTGCTGCATTCTCCCAGGGGGCCTTAAATTGGATTCAATCCTTCCTTTCAGACTGAACAACCAGAGTCTTCACCCCCTCAGGCATACCTCAAGGGTTCTACATTTCCCCCAACACTTTACAATATCTTCACCAAGCTCCTCTTCGACCGCCTTGAAGACCTGGGAGTCACATGTGCTAACTATGCTGACGACACCCAGGTCCTTTTTGCGCTCTCGGACGCTATGATGAAGATGCTGCCAAGCTAAACGAGATTTACCTCGAAATCCAAGCATGGATGGCCACCCATAGCCTCTGCGACGATAAGACGGAACTACTGATAGTTGGATCACATGCCCGTCTCAATAAACTGGACCCCAGATCCCAATCCTTTGTCATTGATGGTAATCTCAAAAGTCTCGAAAGAAGTCAAAACACTTGGCGTGTATCTTGATTCTACCTTCTCCCTTAAAAAACAAATCAACGCCACAATCTCCTCCACAGCATATACAAATAAACTTAACGCCTGCAAACCATTCCTGTCTACTAACAGTCGCCTTACGTTGGCCAGAGACCTGATATAGTCCAAACTAGACTATTGTAACACTATTCCTTGGCTCCACAAACTACAAATACTACAGAACACACTCAGATGTGCACTGAATCTCCCACACAAAGCCCACATCTCCAAGGCGAGAAATGAAGCCCATTGGCTACCGATCCGCGAGAGAATTAAACTCCGAGCACTGGTTATCACACAAATGCCTTTACCCGACAGCTCCACAATACCTTTCTGACAAATTCCAGACCTACCAGATCCCCATATCTACACCAACTCATCATCCTGAGATTCAACTTGAAAACAGCAGGTGGAACTAGCTTTCCTGTTCTAGCAGCCAAAACCTGGAATGCTCTCCCTATGACAATCATGGCGGAGACCTCGTTCTGGTCATTCCGAGCCAAAGTAAAAGAACTCTACGCTACTCAACAATAGACAGTCAACTGCACTTGGCTAAATCATGTGTCCGATCATCTTTATATTTATTGTTTACAAATCTGACCATGACTGTATGTGCAACTATCTGTAACATTGCTGCTCATAAGTTAATGCGCCCAGTTACCTGAGGGTTCGGCTGCACACTACAAATGAACAAACGTAACTAAACTAAAGTTATAAGCCTTTGGAGCCATTGGCTACCAGAGATCTTCAGTTGCTCAATTGGAAGGTGGCACTGTTGGTTGCCCTCCCTTTCTCAAGGAGAGTGCAAGATACAGGCCTTCTCAGGATCAGAACCCATCAGTTTTTTCAAAAAGACAAGGCCTTGCTGCATAGGTACCCGGATTCCTGCTCAAAGTGGTTTCCTTCTTTCCCATTAATAAGGATGTTATCCTACCAATGTTTTTTTCTGGACCTACAGTCATCTGCAGACTCTGTGCAACAATGGATGACTTTAAAAAAGGTTATACATTCACAGGTATGCACAGAAATGTTGAAACTTGGTCCAGAGCTCAAAGAAACCCTCTGTGGATCAATGAAAAATGTCCAGGTTCAGGTAAAGTGTCCAGTGTCAATAAACAGAGTTCCAGTATCAATTCACAGTTGGATTGGAATGAACTGGGTGAAAATTAAAGCGCAGCATCACAAGTGTGAACAACCATGAAGGGCCTAAAGTGAAGTCCTCAGGAACCAGACCGCTAAATTGAGCAATTGAGGGAACGGATGAAGGACCTTGCCCTGTTCTTGGACCAGGAGATTGTGCCATTGTGGAAGAGGGATTGGCCCTTTTCCGGTTAGCTGCACCAGTTCGGAGTACCAAACGCAAGCTGGCCACTGTGACACCATTAGTACAATTTTGGAGTCTGATTCTTTCAGCTTCGCTAATACCTTGGGGATCAGCGGAATTGGCGGGAAGGCGTAGAAGAACTCCCTCGCCCAGGGGATATTCAGCGTGTCTCCCAGAGACCTTGCACCCACATTTTCCCAAAGAGGCATACCGGGCCAGTTTTTATTCTGGAGTGTTGCTAGCAGATCGGTCTCAGGAAGACCCCACTCTTCGAATATGGGGCATACCGTTGGCGGGTTGATTTCCCACTCGTGGTTGAAATGCAGTATTGTGCGGCGGAAACCCGTTTTTTTTTTTTTTTTTTTAAATCAGGACTCTGGACAGATGGAGTGCCATGAGAAGAATGCGGTGAGCCAGGGTCCATTTCCAGATAGAGTGGATGGGGGGCTTGTGCCCGCTTGGTTGTTTATATACAACAGAGGTAGAGCTGTCCTTTTGTACAAGGACTGACTTCTTTGCATTGTTTGGAAGAAATGCCTCAAGCGAAAATATAAATGCCCTGTAGTTATAAGGCATTTATGTGTTGCGGCTTCTCTCCTTGGACCACAGCATGTGGACTTTGAGGCCTTCCAATGTGGCTCACCAGCCGCTGATGGACGAGTCGGTGGTCATTTATTTATTTTTATTTATAGCACGCTAATCCAGAAGAAAGCAGACAGGAGAACCTGCATCTGGGGGCAGATGTCAAATAAGTGAACCAAACTAGAAGACCATAGAGTGAATCAGCAAAAGAATGGTTTTCCTAAATGCCAGTAGAGTGTCAGCCTTGCATAGCTCCAACGAAGATTGTTCCATTATGTGGGGCCAATTACTGCAAAGCATCGGTCATCCCTGTAATAGCAATGTGTGCGAGGGATTAACAAGAGATTACTGTGTGCTGACCATAAGCACCTTGCAGGCTGATAGAATTTCAGCAGTGAGCTTGGGTAAGGTGGGCCATGCCAAGCTTGTCCTAAACTCTGAAGACATGGGGCATTTTCCTTTCCTCCCAGGATTTTTGGTTCTAGTCTTTGTTGGTTCCCCACCTGGATTGGTTAAATGTCTCTTCTATCTATTTCACATTTCTTGTTAACCAGTTTAGTCAATATCTCGTCCTCAGGACTGGAACGTGTGTCTCTTTTCACACGATACAAGTCTTCGCAAACCAGGTTATTTGCTTTCTCTGTTTTTTACAGGTCCAATTACATAGTCTTCTATTTACTCTGTCATTCTTCGAACTGGGACAAGATTATTCCTGCATATAATGGTTCCCTGCAGTCTCCCACTTTTCCCAGTTCCCCCAGTACCATTTGTAATGCGGGGGAAGGTTGCAGGACTTGGCGCTTCGTTGGGTAAGCTTTCTCTGTCTTCTCACTCGTCTGTTTCCCACTCTCGGTTCCTAGTCTGGTTCATACCATACACTGGCTATCAAACTATTCACACTTCACGCCATGGTAGTCTGTCATTTTCCAGGTGTCCTGCCCACCACTATACAAGCGTGGTCAGACCACCACCAGGTACATAAAACCTTTCTTCTTCCTCGTAAGGCTTTCCTCGCTGCTGTACGCACACCTGCACACAGCACTCTTCCTCTCCACTTGCTCTGACACAACCCAGTTAAAAATACATCTCTTGTTAAAAGGACATCTGCCTTTCTTTTTCCATATCGTTTTTTTTTATATTGCTTTAAGCCAAATGTAAAGATGCCACACTACTGTTTATAGCAGGCAGTTCACTGTACGTGGTTTAGGGTGGATCTCAGGAACCAGAGTCCTTGTCACCAAAGGAGGAGTCTCTCCCAGTGAGGTACCACTTGCCTTCACCTCTAGGGAGGGTCTTGCGGAATAAGCTCACATCCCTAGCCTCACATAGGGAGGCCCCCCCTTGGGGAGAAGGGACAAACAGCCAAGATTCGTCACAGAGCAAATAAGCCCAGATTGAGAAAATACTATGAATAGCCCTGAGGAGGGTAGTGAGAACAGCCCCAGAGTGGGGAGAACCTGAGAACACCCTAGAGTGGGGAAGAGAGTGAGCAAGGCTTAAAGTTGGGAGTGAGAAGGCAAAATAAAAACCAGGGTGGGGGGAAAAACTGAGAAAACCCCAGAGCGGCGAGCAGAGACTGAGGCAATTCCAAACTACGGAAGTAGGAGAATAGCGCTTGATTGGGAAGGAAGCAAGTCAGAAAGAGTCCCAAAGTGTGAAGAGACAGAGGCCTAGTCTGGAATGCCTTGATCGCATTCCATCACACCTGTGGCAAATGCCTTTCCTAAAAAAGCAACACAGTTAGAAGCCAGCAGCCATCCCATTTCCAGTTAATCGTTCTACAAAAAGTCTTCCTTTGTTTCTTTGGTGGTTTTCTTTTTTTTTCAAGATGGACAAAGTGGTTAGGTTAAAGTAGGATTCTGGAAAGAGGAGACTGTTCAGGACTCCAAGACCCAGCAGTATGTACTGACTGCAACAGTTTTCAGTGAAAATAGTTACAGCCTGGAGAAACACTAGTAAGTAGAGGACTCTTTTGGATTTCTGGTTTTCAGGATCTGGTGCCCCAGGGCTTGAAGGACCCCCCATACCCCCAAGAGTCACTGAAGATCCCTACGATGGACAACAAAAAGCCATAGCACAACGGCTACAGTCAAGCCGGGAGTGAAGAACCTGTTGAAGACTCTAGTAAGATGAAGAAACCCATTAAGAATTCAATCCAGCGGCTGGGTGGACGAATACCACCAAGCTCGAAGTACGAGAACAAGGACGGGAAAACCAGAACATCAGCTGGTCTGACGTACAAACAGAATGAGACCGTAAAGACCAGCACAGCAGAAATCAGATTGGAGCAGTCTAGCAGGAGAGGGCACTGCTACAAGAAGGAAACTCACCTTATAGGACCACAGTGGAGAAGGACCAAGGAGGAATAAGCACCTTATGGAGGTGACTGAGATGGTGAGGCACTGACTTGGGAGTAAAAGTGTTTCTGCACTTTTGAGTGTGCGAGTTTGTGTGGCAAGTGGATAGGTAAAGTAGTTTAGAGCGTGACTGAAGTGGATGTTACTAAGTGAAAGGAGGGTGTTTGAGTAGTAGTTGGAGAGTGTAGAGAAGTAGCGTGAGGAGGGTGGAGAGTAGTAGCGGAAGGAGGGTAGTAGTGGTAGAAAGGGAATGAGTAGTGTAGAGTAGGGGAATAGTGGTGTGGAGGAGTGGTAAAGCCGAGTGGGAGGAGAGGTAACATCAAAGGGTGGATGCAAGAACTAGATTGTGATAAAGATTCTGGGGGACAGGAGAGAGAAACAGCAGGAACAGTCGAGATGAAGGGAGAGGACAGAGTGGGCGTGGAAGATCACAACAAATCTTAAGAGTATCTGCAAGGCAGCTCCAAAATCACTGTAGAAAATGAACATCTGGTTAGAATATGGACAGCTCGGAAGCCCCCGAGCGAGTTTAGAGTTCGGTAGTACTAACCTGCGGTTACAAATGCCTGTGTTAGGGAGGAGATCCGAAAGGAGACTAGGGAAGGATGGCCCTATGGCCCACACGTATTTTAATAAAAATCACTGAACCTTCCTTGAGACTTAGAAAGAATGGTGCGATATCTGTGACAACTGCTAGACTCAACGAGTATAGCATAGAGATCATTCAAAAATTTTAAAACTGACAGGAATCTGTCATAAAACTCCTTCGGCAGTTTGCCAGACTGGCTTCCTCAAAGAGACCAGAGAGCAGGATCCAGCCACCAAATCATTAGTGGGAGTTGCGGGCAAAGTGCCAGTAGAACTGCCGCTCAGCCTAGACCACCCCCCATAGGAAGTGAGAGGGAGAGGGGCCAGAGAGGTCAACGAATATAAACCAGTTAGTACTAATATGGAGGCTGCCACACGGGCTCACAAAGAGCCTGTGTGGTCAGAACACCCATTTTGAGCCTACCTTGTGTTTGCCCTGAACAAAGGAAGCCCTTAAAAAACAAAACGGTAAAGAGGATAAAAAAATAAAAATATAAAATAAATAATACACTGGTACCCCAAAGGCTAAACAAAGGTGAATATGCAACCAATGCAATAAAATGGCTTACTCACCTAGTGAAGCCAAAACTAAATTACAGCTAACACCAACCTACTGCCTAAAACCAATGTAGAGGATAGAATAACCCTTGGGCAAAATTGGGTGCACGAAAGGAAACCCTTGGACTGGGGACCTTCGAGCAGCCCAATACCATACATCTTAGGGCATAAAGTGTTGTAATGGCATAGAGACTTCAGGACAGTTCCCACAGGCTACCGTAACTGGGGTCCATGATCCAAAATTGTAGAGGAGAAAAAGCAAACAAAGTTGCCAGGTCTGAAGTGTCCCTAGAATCCACGAAAATAGAAATTCTGTCTTAACGATAATGTATGAGATTCAAGGATGAAACTGGCAGTGAGCAGGCTATGAGTCACCCAGCACGGGTCTGCAGGTAATAAGGTGACAGTTTCAGCTCCGATGAGCCAACGCCGCTATGAGCAGCATCGGAGCCACAAGGATAGGGGCCCTTGATGTTGGACAGCAAGGCAAGCAGCACCTACCGCTTATTGCCCATGGTCAAGAGGCCCCCCTCTCAGAATGTGCAGAGACCCCAGACTGGAGTAGAACGGAAGGCAGAAGAGTACACCAAAAGAATTACTGTACTGAAGGGAGAACTAGTAATGTCCGCTGGTTACAGTGAAGGGGGCATTCAAGGTAGGCTTCCCCTGGTTGAGAGAGGCAGCGCTTCGCTTTACAGGAGATGGCTCAGACAATGTTGGTTCAGTAGCAATCACAGCTTCCTTGAAGACCTTCCTGGTGTTTTAGACACCTTTCAGTGGTAAGGAAACCATTATTTAAACTTGGAGGTTATCCACTCTTGGATAACCAACTCTGAGACACTTGTGCAGTCAGTCAAAATGAGGATGTGGATTAGGGTGTCCGAGAGCTTACCCATGCCAAACGAGTTTCAAGCACACTGCAGCCCTTCCCACACTCTGGACAGAACCAGCAAAGAGGAAGAAGGCAGCAGTTCACAAAGGCAGGGTTTGAAAAAGAGCCATTTTGGTAATTGTAGTGCCCAAAAAGCACAGTTATGCACATCTAACATATATACAAATAAAGAAATACTGCTACAAGCCTGTCAGGAACGAACTGTCAAAGAGAAACATTGAAAATAATGTGCGACAGGCACCATCAGTCGTAACGATAGTAGTGCTACACAAAATTGTAAAAAGGGAATTGGGGTCCCCCTGCACTGGCAGCTTTAGGGCTGGCAAGTAGAGAAGTTACTGAGGCAAGTGGGGTGGTAAAAGCACCTCACTTGCCAAAAGAGCCAGGAAATATGCCCAGGGATCACAAAAGAATGAAGCTTAAAGGCAGCAGAAAGGAAACTAGTAAACCTGTGACACGTACATGCTTGATAAGAGACAAACCTTTGTCATCTCGGTACCATACTATTCAACAAAAAAGACAAAATTATACTTTGTCAAATGAACCTCAACACTCAATTCACAAATTCAGTGTATTACTGCAAGACTTCAGCATAAAACGGTTTACAAATCAATGTTAGTGTCAATGATTGCAGAGCTTACAGAAAATTTTCTTCAATCCAAAACAAACTTATGGTTTGAAAATTGATAGTACCTGTTTAGTTTTTGATTTTGTCGGTCCTTTTCTTGTTCATATTTTGTCTTCAGTCCCTTAAATGTCTGAACATATTCAATGGTTTCAAGTGATTTATAAAAGTTGTCAACAATATGTACTGTCAATGACTTAATATCTTCCTGTGAATAAGAAACATTTAAAAATAAATGATTGCAAAAAGTACTAGACAACAAGTATAATCCTTGGTGGTTATTCTAGATGTTTGACCCCTAACTATTTCCTCGAAACAGGAGTAAGTGACTTATGGCAATTAAAATTCAGAGATGTATATAAACCAGTAATAAAGAAAGCACACATGGCAAATTAGATACATTGTTCAATACGTAAAAGTAATACATTTGAGTATTGCATTCTTTTTACAGTTGAGCACTAGCCAGATTCATAAGTATTTCTTTTTTTTAAGGCAATGCAGCAGATTACATTTGTCCGATTTTGAGTAGTATTCTGTAGCCGTCTATGATCTGTGCACGCAATATAGCAATTTTGTTTTCAACCACTTCTGGACTTTCACCCCACCCCTCTCAGATCCATCTGATATCCTGGCTGATCAAACAGACCAGAAGTAGCAGAGGCAGACCAAATGATGAATGCGTAGGCTGCACCCCAATGGGCCTTCTGCTAGCGCGTTGCAAACCAGTCCTTTTCATGCCATACAGGTTGCAGGACACTGTGTTAGTGGACATTGTGATTAATCCTTCAGAGTCATTATTGATCCCCAGCATAAAGTCTCCATGTGCCATGGGAAAGGCAGCCGCTACCTGATTCAGACCCTGGGGGTGGCAATAAGAGGGAGGATCACATGGGAGGAGATGGCTATCTGGGAGAAGTGGTGACTCCCTAAGGAGTCGCCGCAGTATTCGTCCTTTTGTGGTGATGAAGATCCTATAATCCCTAAATATCTGATGGCATGTTGCCACTACACAAAACCCACCCATGTGAAAGCCCCAAGATGATCTATGAGAGGCCACCTAAACAGAATAGGTTTTCCACTTTGGGAATATATGGATCACATGCGGTACCCCCTGACTGCAATGGTTATGTCTTTTGTAAAGACCCTAAACTTAATGTTGTTGCACATAATGTTCATATGACATCTGCCGTCTCCTCAACCATCATTTGAAACAAAGTGACTTTGGGAAACCTAGAAACATTATGGACTTCAATGCCCAGAATGCCTATAGTACTGGGATGACAGAGGAGGGAAGAGTTGATGAGGATCACTGGTGATGTTAAACATACTGTGTGGTCTAGTTTCAATTCTAACAGCTGAGCAGGACATTTAAATTGAAAGCCCAGCTGTAGCTGGGAAACTGAGGAAGGAGAGCGGCAGGAGCAGCAGAAAGGAAACTAGTAAACCTGTGACACGTACATGCTTGATAAGAGACAAACCTGGTGATGTTAAACATACTGTGTGGTCTAGTTTCAATTCTAACAGCTGAGCAGGACATTTAAATTGAAAGCCCAGCTGTAGCTGGGAAACTGAGGAAGGAGAGCGGCAGGAGCAGCAGAAAGGAAACTAGTAAACCTGTGACACGTACATGCTTGATAAGAGACAAACCTTTGTCATCTCGGTACCATACTATTCAACAAAAAAGACAAAATTATACTTTGTCAAATGAACCTCAACACTCAATTCACAAATTCAGTGTATTACTGCAAGACTTCAGCATAAAACGGTTTACAAATCAATGTTAGTGTCAACTTAATGTTGTTGCACATAATGTTCATATGACATCTGCCGTCTCCTCAACCATCATTTGAAACAAAGTGACTTTGGGAAACCTAGAAACATTATGGACTTCAATGCCCAGAATGCCTATAGTACTGGGATGACAGAGGAGGGAAGAGTTGATGAGGATCACTGGTGATGTTAAACATACTGTGTGGTCTAGTTTCAATTCTAACAGCTGAGCAGGACATTTAAATTGAAAGCCCAGCTGTAGCTGGGAAACTGAGGAAGGAGAGCGGCAGGAGCAGCAGAAGCGCAGGCCACAGCAGAGGTCACAGCAGGATTCTGCAGTGTGCACGCAGTGGGAAGCAAAAGCATGGAAGAACACTGAGATGCGAGAAGCACTCCCAAGTGACGGGGGACCACTCGCGTAGACCTGTGTACCTGAAGACCCGCTGGAGCCTAAGTGCCGCGTGAGCAGCAACAACCACCGAAGAGCTGTCCGTTAGCAGCGCTGGCGGACCAGAAGGAGTCCGACAGTGACCCGAGGTCACGCCTGCATGGAGACCGCACTGCAGCCCCGTGAAAACACCCAGAGATGCCGAAGGAAGCCAGTGAGTTTACCTAGAGGGAGGTAACCCCGGGTCACTCCGTAAAGCACTATTACAATTTGAAGACAATTGCGAAATCCAACTAAGGAGAAAAGTAGAAAAGGGCAAACAGGGTACAATTCTCCTCACATGGCACATCAGTTTTGGTAAACCTGGAATTGCATTGCCAAAAGGCTATGAAGCAGAGAAAGAAGGGCAAACCGGGTGCAATTCTCCTCACAGGAGATGATCAGCTTGGGGAAACCTGAAACCCGCATTGCCACCAGCCAAAAGACTAAGGTAGAGAAAGAAGTGCAGAAAGGGTGCAATTCTCACAGGGGATACCAGTTTGGGGAAACCTGCAACCCACATTGCCATTGCCACAAGCAGAGAAACCATTGAGAGTTGCATGAAGTTAAAACCATTCCTGGCAGGCGAGAAGACCAGGAAAGGAACAGTTATTTTCAAGATTATAACTGCCATCATAAAAGGGTTTTGTGTGTGAAGTTGAAACCTTTCCTGGCAGGCGAGTGAACCAGGAAAGGAACAGCTTCCTACAAGTATAAAATGTTGTTGCTATAAAGAGCAAGTAGTGAGTAAAGAAGATGTTCACATTATCATTATTTTATCGTTTTGACAGACTATTGTATAACAAGAGACACGTGCTGCACTGTCCTGACAAAGTTATTCTATAAAAAGGTTTGTGACATTTTCCAAAGTAATCATTTGTCATTTTTTGTTCAGAGAGGAATTGCCATAGCATTTCGGTGCTGGACTGCCCATGTGGGCGGGACAAAGACTGATGTGCAAATGGATATTTCCCATTTGTGAAAGGTACAGTGAGCAAAAAGCGTGTGCTGCAAACTCTCATCTCAGAGTAGGTTATCATGCCATGTTCTTTCTGGAGAGGAGCACCTGCTACCTTTTTTAAAATATTTGCAAGGAACTTGGGGTTGGTCACCCTGAGTTACCTGGGGGCAACCAGACGTGGACTCCCTGCTCACTGTGCTCCGAGAGGCACAGCTTCACCTCACTGATGAGGCCCAACAAGGCTGAAACACGTGTATGGGGTTGCTGGTGGTACTCTTGTTCAGAGAGGAATTGCCATAGCATTTCGGTGCTGGACTGCCCATGTGGGCGGGACAAAGACTGATATGCAAATGGATATTTCCCATCTGTCAAAGGTACAGTGAGCAAAGAGCGTGTGCTGCAAACTCATCTCAGAACAGGTTATCATGCCATGTTCTTTCTGGAGAGGAGCGCCTGCTACCTTTTTTAAAATAATCATTTTTGCTACTTGGAAAGAAGACTTTGTGGAAGAAAAAGGTGCTTGGATTTTGAACACGTTTTGTGGAAGAGATTTTCTTTACTCATTTGAAAGAAGTGCTGGATTAAAAGAAACCTTTTTTATTTAACTGAATAGAAATCTTTCAAAAGTCTTCCTGCATTGATTCAGGGGAAGGGAATCAAACCCTATTCACAAGGATTGCTTTATGGGAAATGGAGTTTGAATTTTTGCACATTTAGGTTAAACTAAAAACAGATATTTACCTTATGCACTTTGATTGTGTGCACTAGCGTGAGGGTCAGATACATTTGGATACAAGGTCATCTTTAGCCTTTAGTTTGTTAGCTAAGAAAATGTTGGTTAGGATAGGGACAGATAGGTGTTTATCCCATCCCCTTTTCATTTTAATAAATTGAAAAGTGAGGTAACTATAACTTTGTGTCCGTCCCTCATTTCTGACCCCTCACAGCATGTTCAAGATAAAAAAGGGATACCGAAAAAAGATTCTTCCTTGTGATTCCAGTACTCCCAATCCTAAATTTCCCTCCTTCACAAATTATTGGGTATGCCTGCACCACAGGCTGGACAGGAAAAAGCATTTCCCAAAAAGATACCGCCGCTTAGAAAGGGGGCTCTGAACATGCATCACTGAGACCTGCACGTACCAAGGTTTTTTCTGCTGCAGTGACTGGAACACAACATACACATGTAAAGGTAAAATGTGAGGGTGTTTTGAAGAAGGGAGATTAAGGGCTAGGAGCAGCGGAATAACCATGTAGATAATTTGTTCATACTCTAGTATCTGATCCCCCTCCTTCCCAACCCTTAAGGAAACTAGACCCCGCAGATCCATGAAATAGATAGCAAAACCTGCTTGACAAATAAAATGTCCCTACTTTAGGACGCATCCAAAGAATAGTGTTTAACAAAAGCATGAGAGGTGGCCCAGCTGGCTGCCCTGCAGATATTTGCAATGGGGCCATGTCTCTGGAAGGCTACCGATGCTGCCATGGGGCGAACGAGCGCAAAGTCTTTCAGGAGCCAGGAAACCAGAAAGCTTGCAAGCTTTGCAGATAAAACTGATTAGCCATCTAGAGATGGTAACATTAGCCGCCATGTTTGCATGTGAAAGACGACCGTAGGTTATGAAAAGATGGTCCGATTTCCCAAGAGACCTAGGGCCTCGTTACAAGGTGGGCGTTAAGTGGATAATGTGGCAGTAATTCAATCACTGTCACATTTACCACACCACCAAATAAAGGGAACCTGAAAAATAGCGCTAATACTGCCAGCAGAATCAACGCCAAAAACCAGCGGTAGGAATAATTTAGTTACCTTTAACTCCTGTTCATCATTAGTATCTTTCATCGATTCACATAACTTGTTAGGCTGGGAATCCTCAAATAGAGCAGCTTAAACTTAAACTTTCAGCCACTTTTGTTCTCCATCATCCTTTTTGGGGTCATACTGCCCCAGCCAATAGGCAAGGCTCCCTTAGCCCAACCCCTGTCTGCCATCTTCAGATTTTGGCACGCACACGTGAGTGGCAGTATAAGCCAACAAAAAGCCAGTGGGGAAGGCGGGATAGTCGCGTGTGAATCGATGAGGATACCAATGCTGAAGAACAGGAGTTACGGGTAACACACGTATTTCCTTCTCCAGCAGTAGATCTTTCATAGATTCATATGCTGTGAAGAGATTACAAAGCATTATACAATCCTGAAAAAGGGCATAGGTAAGCTCAAAGTAGTACACTTACCAACAGAGACAAACTAACCTGACGCAAACCGCCAGAGAATCCCTGTCGATACAGTAGAACTTGGTAAACTGTATTTACCGATCGCCACGTGGCTGCCCTGCAGATGTCCAGTAGCAGAGTAATTAATAGTTACTCACTGTAGTGACTAACGTACTCTTAGTCGATAGTCTCCTTTCCTCCATACTGCATAGGCGTCCCTCGCTAGGGATGGGAGACAGAACCTTTTTCACCAGAAAAAGCCTTCTTCCCTTTAAAATGTAGAGGCGCGCGGTCCTGGGAGCATGCGCTCCCCTGACTTGGCCCCCAGCACCACTCCTCAGTCCTCATTGACGCATCAACAATATTTAACATTGCCTAATGACACCAGTATTAGGGGGGGAAAGATGGTGGGACGTATGGAGGAAAGGGGACTATGGACTAAGAGTATGTTAGTCACTACGGTGAGTAACAATTACTCTTCTGTCGTGTCACCTTTCCTCCATACTGCATGGTCGATTACAACTGAATGTAGCCCCAGGGTGGAGAGGAGAGCCTCTTTAAGAAAACAGATGCCTTAGAACCGCCTGTCCAAAAGCCGCGTCTGACTTGGAGCCTGCGTCCATACAGTAGTGCCTAAAGAAAGAAGAAGTGATGGCCCACGTGGCTGCCCTGCCGATGACCTGCCACGGTACCTGCAGCTGGAATGCGATGGCCATGGCCTTGGCTCCGACAGCGTGGGCATGGATGTTAGCTGGAAGAGGGTTGTGCTGCCCCTCAGGCCTCCTTGATGGCCAAAACCATCCACCTTGCTATAGAGGCCTTGGATGCCTGATAACCGGGCCTCAACCCCCCCGAAGGTAAGACTCTGACTTGAGGAAGCCCTTGGTCCTGTCCAGATAGAATTTCAGAGCGCATCGGACATCCAAACAGCGTGAGGCCCACGGGGTCTCGCCCTTCGGGTCGGCAAAAAACACACGCAAGACTATCTCGTCGTTTAGATAGAAAGTGGAGGCTACCTTAGCTAGGAACATGGGTGTGTTCTCGAGACCAACCGATCCTTGTGAAAAGTAGTATAGGATTTGGAAGCCACCAGAGCCTGGATCTAGCTGACTCTGCGAGCAGAGGTGAGGCCCACCAACAGAGCTGTCTTAACCCCTTAAGTGCCAAGGACGAGGTAGCTCGTCCTTGGCATTAACTTCCTGTTGCCAAGGACGAGATAGCTTGTCCTTTTAGGCACACTTTTGTGCGATCCCTGAATGGCAAGGATTGCACAAAACTGTAATCCAAACCCTGGGCTATGTGAGGGGGAGGGCCCCCTTCATGGCCCGGGGGGTTGGATTACCTTCAGTTTCACGTCGGCATGCGTAATGCACGCAGACATGAAACAAAGTAAATTCACTGTGGCAGCCATTTTTGGCTGCCGCAGGGAATAGAGAGGGTAAGAGCCCTTCTCCCTTGATCTCCGGCTGTATTGCAAGCCGGAAACCGAGGGAGGCGTCGTTGGAAAGGGGAGACTCTCCCCTTTCCAACAACACCTTTTTTGAAAGCATTGCTGGTCGTGGATCAGGTGCAGAGCGCTCGATCCGCGGCCAGCAATGCCACTAGACCACCAGGATCTGTTTGTGATGTGGGAGGTAGGGGGGGGGGGGCTGCTTACTAGGTAATTGTTATTTTTCTGACATGAGGTAGCATGAAGTGTAGCGTGAGTACAGTTATATCCAAGCAGATATTTATCAGACAAGCTCATAAGCATCCATGCGCCTTCTCTCCGAGGGGAGGAAGGGCGGGTCGCATGCGAATCTAAGCAGATACAAGCATCAGAAATACGATTACGTAATGTATCCCTTCTGAGGCTTGTGGAATCTGCTTAGATCACTTGATGTGCATAGATTAGCGAGCAGTGGAAGAAGGAGGTGGGACATGAGACGGTTCATGAGCGAATAAGTGTCTTAGAACCGCTTGTCCCACTTGTGTATCTGTCTTGGAATGGGTGTCAATGAAGAAGTGCTGAGTGAAAGTATGCATAGAGCTCCATGTAGCTGCTTTACAAATACTGTCTAAAGGAACATTTGCAATGAAAGCCAGCGTGGCGACAAACAGCGGATCTGTTTTTTCTTAGCGGTCTGGTCTTGTCTACGTAGTAGAGGACCGCCCTCCTCACATCTAGTGTGTGGAGTTTCACCTCAGCTGAGCTTTTGGGTTCTTGGAAGAAAGCCGGTAGCTCAATAGACTCGTTAACATGGAATTTTTAAATGAACTTAAGTGAAAACCTAGGGTGAGTTTGTAAAACCAGTTTGTCCTTATGTATTGCAAAGAAAGGATCCTGCACCGACAGAGCTTGGATTTCTCTGGCCCTTCTTACTTCTTATGGAAGTGATGGCTACTAAGAAGGCAGTTTCATAAGTCAAATGTTTGAGACTAGATTTGTGCATGGTCTCAAGGGGGGGGGGACCATGAGCTTAGCAAGTACCACATTAAGGTCCGAACCTCGTGGTGGGTTAGAGATTGGAGGGTGGAGTCTCTTTACCCCTTTCATAAATGCTTTGACAAGTGGCACTTTCCACCATGCCACTTTGTTATGGGAAGTGGTGTAGGCTGATAAGGCTGCCAGGTGCACTTTAAGTGAGTTTAAAACTAAACCTGCATCCAATAAGGAGCATATAGGTGACAATATTAGGAGTACAATCAACTGGGTTGATTTGCTTATTCTGGCACCAAATAACAAATGGTTTCCATTTGTCTGGGTAACAGTGCCTTGTGCTAGGTTTTCTTGATTCTTTCAAGATATCCATACATATCTGGGGTAAATTGAGATGTCCAAACTCTATGACTTCAGGAGCCATGCTGCCAAGTTCATCGAGTTGGGCTGAGGATGTACTGTTAGCCCCTCGTGCAGGGAGAGTAGGTTGTACCGGCACATGAGTTTGATGGGGTCGCACACCGCTAGTTTGCCCACATAGGAACAACTAGGATGAGCGTCATCAGTTCCCTGTGGATCTTGTTCACCACCTTCCTCATCAGAGGGGTTGGTGGAAAAGTGTAGGCAAACATCCCTGACCAATTCATCCGTATAGCGTTCCAACCTGGACACGAAGTCTGGGCATTGAGGATTTTCGCTTGTGGCGAATAGGTCTATAGTTGGAAAACCCCACAGGGAAAAGGTGTTCTACGACCTCTTCGTGTAGACACCACTCGTGTTCTTCTGGCAGGGGGTCTATGCTCAGTGAGTCTGCTAGAGCGTTGAGTTCCCCTGGAACATGTTGAGATGCCAGGAACATCTTCCGTCTGAGAGCCCATCTCCAGATTTTCTGTTCAAGTCTGGATAGATCTGGAAAGCGTGCCGCCCCCCCCTTGTTTGTTGATATAAAACATTGCTGTTGTGCTGTCTGTTAGGATCTGCACCGACAGACCTGTTAAATGGGGTTCGAACACTTAGAGGGCTTTCAACACGGCTAGAAGTTCCGGCACGTTGATGTGGTCTTGAGCCGTAGAGTGAGACCATAGACCCTGAGCTGTGTGGTGAAGGTAGTGCGCCCCCCCACTGCACTAGTGAGGCATCTGTTGTAACCACTGCTTGTATCTGGATCGTATAAGGGTTTCCTCTTGATCAGATTCTCTCTTGTCTACCAGAAAAGATTTTGTACTAGTGTTGGCGAAACGACCACTAGATCGTCCCACTGACCGCTTGCCTGAGACCATTGTTTCGCCAACCACTCCTGTATGGGACACAGGCGCGTATGGTGAACCAGGTAAATGCAAGATGCCATCATGCCTATTAAATGCATTGCTTTGCGTACCCTTATCTGGCGGTCGGCCCGATAGTGTGGTATTTGCAGTAACAAGTTCTTTACTCTGAGGGAAAGACTAACCCTTCCTCGGTGTTTAGAATAGCTCATAAGAACTGTTTTGAGGTGCTGGGCACCAGGCTTGATTTTTTCTCACTGATCGAGAAGCCCAAATGAAAGAGGAGGTCGATTGTTGTTTGAATGTTTTGTCTGCAAATCGGAGTTTATTCCCCTGTTATGAGCCAGTCGTCCAAGTAAGGGTACACTGGGATTGCCTCCCTGCGCAGGTGCGCTGCGACCACCACCAGTGCCTTGGTGAATACCCTTGGAGCCAAGGCTATTCCGAAGGGCAGCACCTTGAATTGGTAGTGCTTGTTTGCTATCTTGAAACGCAAGAACCTTCTGTGCGCTGGAAACATTGGAATATGAAAATAAGCATCTTTCATATCCAGTGTTGCCATGTAATCCCCTTTTTTAGAAGCAGGATTACTTCTTGTAGCGTGGTCATGCAGAACTTTTGTGGCTTGAAATACTTGTTTGCAGGCCTTGAATCTAATACAGGGCGCATTGTTAGATCATTTTTGGGCACAAGGAAGTAAGTTGAATACATACCCCCGTTTACCTGGTTGGCCGGGACCACTTCTAGGGCGTCCTTTAATAGAAGCGCTGTAATTTACTCTAGAAGAATCCGTTGATGTTCTTCTGAGTGTACCTTTTGTCTCGCGGGGTGATCGGGAGGTCTTTGAAGAAGTTCTACACAGTAGCCCCCTGCTACCGTTGACAGCACCCATCTGTCTGAGGTAATACCCTCCCATGCATGGGTGAAGTTGGAAATTCGTCCTCCTACTGGAGATGCATGGGAGGGTACTTGGAGCAGGATGTCACTTGCTCTGAGGTGGCATGCCACCTCGAGCTTGGCCTCTGCCCAGAGTACCACGACTTCTTCGTTGTCCTTGTGGATAGCCTTGAAAGGATTGTCCTTGGTTGTTACCATAGGAACCCTGGCCCTGGTTGTATCCAGATCCCCTCTGAGAATTGCGTCCCCGAAAGCGGCGAACATTGCTGTTGCCCCTCTGCCCCGTGGGTTTGTTCGTGAGATGGTCTAAAGATTTAAGGGTTCTGTATTCGTCTTTAGCAGTTTTTAGTGCGTCTTCTACCGCCGTGCCAAAGAGCACATCTTTTTCCACCAGCATATTGATTAAGGTGGCCTGTGTTTTCGGCCTGAAGCCTGATTGGCAAAGCAATGAATGTCTCTTAATGATAGTGCCCTCTGCGATGAGTCTACCTGCATTGCCTGCTGCGTCAAAGTTTGACTTTAGGGGACAGGTAGACACCGCTCTACCGTCTGCTGCCACCTGGGCTAATTGGGACTTAAGTGGCTCAGGTGCGGAAGAAAGTAATGCCGAAACCTCTTCCCACTTGTGGCAGTTGAAACTTGCCAGAAGTGTAGCATTATTTGCAATGCGAGTCTGGTAGGCTGCAGAAGAGGCTACTTTCCTGCCCATTGCATAAATCTTTTTGCTCTCCTTGTCCGGAGGAGCCTCAGAGGAAGCAAGAGGAGTGCCTCCTCTTTTCCGTGTGGTGGTAACCACCAGGGAGTCCGGTTTTAACTGGCCTCTTAAGTAAAGGTGGTTGGAAGCTGCAGGTCTAAACATCAAGTCCACACGCGGGTTAACGGCCTGTGTGAGGTTGGGTGCCTCCAAAGAAGGTTGTATTCTGCGTTGCACAGACTTTAGTATAGGAATAAATTGGCCTACAATTGCTCAGCAAGTCTGTCTTCTACCACCTCTTGGGTATCTATGCGGCAATGTTCTGCCGCTTTAGTTAGAACTTCGTTGACTAGCGGTTGGTTGTCTACAGGGGAGTCTACTACTAGAGGATCCTGATTAATGGATGAATCCAAGGAGTAAATGTTGGTCTCCTGGTCTGGGTCTTCATCGTACCCCCCATAGAATTCATCTAAGTCCTCATCCATAGGTTGAGGATCAGATGTATCAAACAAAACATCCTCCTGTTCTTCTTCTGGATGGACTTCAGGGTCATACATATCTAAAACTCTGCCCTGAGTTGGGACATCAGTACGAACCCTCTTAGAAGGGTGTTGAGACACAGGGGGTCGGGAGCTCAAAGGGGCTGAGGTGGGTGGGGTGGTCTGAAGGCTTAAAAGCTGGCTAGGGTGCTTTTCAAAGAAGTTCCCAATAAAGCACATCCTATGCATAACCCTGTCGATGTCCTCTGCGGACAAATCTTTCGAGTTTGGAATTACAATTTCGGGCTCGGCGTCAGGAAGGCCCATGCCTTCATTAGTGGGAGGGAGAGGCTTAGGCCTAGGGTCTTTAGGTCTCCCCTTGGATAAGTTTTGTGTATGGGAGATTTTAGAGTGTGTTTTATGGTGTTTGTCCCCACCCTGGGTCCCAGAGGAGAGTGAAACTGACTTTTTGGGGCCCGACGTCTTGCTAGCTGAAGAACGTTGAATTTCAGGTGTGGGGGTCGAGGTTTCGTCTGCGGACGAATTACCCTCGGATGTTGTTTTTCGTAAAGCACCCTTGTCGTCTTTCGACGTCTTACCGTCTTTTGACGTTTTACTGTCTTTCGACGTCTTCGTCTTGTCATGTGGCGATCTGGATCGAGATTGCCCAGAGGACCAGGATTCAGTTGACTGTTCAAGGGGTGGCGAGAGTCGTAGAGTACTCGATTCATCTGTCTGTCGAGTGTCGACTGGGGTTTGTGTGTTTTGTGGTGTGTATACTTGGAGCGCTACCGCTGCCGGGTGCAGGCCCTGCAACATGGCCGCAGGCCTGTCCTACGGGGTCGGGGGCTTGCGCTTGGGTAGGTACCGCTACTCCGGTGCCATCACCGTCCGAAAGTGCGGCGTCGCTGCCATCGCTGAAGGCTCCCTCCACGGCCTTCAGTTGCCTGGCGTGGTGGGCCCAGCGCTTAGTGGAACGGTCTTTCAACGTCTTAGGCTTGAAGAGCCTGCAGGCTCGACAAGACGTCTCGACGTGATCTCTCGAGAGACTAAAGTTACAAACGAGAGGTTTGTCTACCCAGGGGAACTTACGGTTGAACTTAGGAAAAACTTAAATGGGGTGTTCTCCATAATACTGGGTAAAGGTGATGGCAGCTGGGCGAACAAAGTGTAGGGAGGTGAGAATATGCATTCTACAAATGGCCTAACAATGGCCTCCCCCCTCTCGCCCTACTGTTTGGGCACCGAGGCCCGGGGCAGCCTTCCAAGGCCGTTCGGTCCGGCACGATGGTCTTCGACGGTAGTCTTTTTTCCGATTCTTCGGCGTGGTATTACGAAGTCGAAGAAAGGATAGAAAGAGAAACTATCTTATTTAACAAAGTCAATGGCTAATTTGCCAAAAGGACCTCTGCTATACTCGTCCGTCTAGCATGGCGGAAAAAATCAATCTGAGGGACCACGACGCGTGAGGGATCATAGGTACAGTCTAGCATGGCGGAAAAAAACAATCTGAGGGACCACGACGCGTGAGGGATCATAGGTACAGTCGATGTCACACTAGGGTTAGTATTACTGGCACGCCCTGTCGACGTCCCTTTTCGAGTTTCCAAAACAACTGTAATACTCTGAAGCTTCCACTAGGTGGCGGGCTATGGACAGCATGTGATCTAAGCAGATTCCACAAGCCTCAGACACAGTAAAAAAACTTGTTAGAGACGTTATGGTGAAGTTGCGCTAATAACCTATGAAATTCAGTGAAAAAACTGTTAAAGGGACGTTATGGTTTTACGTGTAACCATAACGTCCCTTTAGCAAGTTTTTTTCACTGAATTTCATAGGTTTTTAGTAGCGCAACTTAACTAACGTTCCTGTAACAGTTTTTTTTCCCTGAATCTACATATATAGATAATGTAAATTTGATAAATATTTACTAGGATGCCCTTAGTTACATATAACATAGAACATACTGAACCCCCTACTAGCGCTAGTGCGTCTCATATCCGCGAACCATGCGCCTGTTCGGGGGCGGACTCGGACAACATCAGCACTATCCAAAAACTCAGGGGGATCTTCCATTGTTATATCATCCAAAAAAACACTAAACATGTTAAAAAAAGCAGCACATAAATTACATTCAATAATAAATAAGAAGTGAAACTGTATATAAGACACTAACAGTCTAATTACATAGCATATGCAACATAGTGGAATATACCACTACATTTATTGTATATATTTATAAACTTTCTGCATTAGGTACACTAAAGCAATTTCTTTTTTCTTTTTTTACTACACAGAAATGTCCAGTACTTTGGAGTGGCTGGAAGAATATTTTCCTCGGGATGAAATGAGTGAAGACAGTGATACTAATAGTAGACACCACTTCTCTATACAAGCCAATAACCATTACTTTATGTGTACTTAATTTTTTTTAACAGAGCGTACAGGCATTAAAAATAATATACCAAGAGAGATGTTAGAAAATCCTCTGCAGCGAATGGAGCTAAAAATGGATCGGTTAATGAAAAATGTAATTCTTTTAAAACACTTTCTGGAGGACCATATAAAAGAAAACATTAAATATCACTGTCCCACATGTACCTGTTCCACCCCTCTCCATGTCCCAGCCAACTATCCCCAAATGCTCCCCAGCAAGAAAAACATTACGATGAGACTTCATCCCTTCCTCCCCTCCCATCCATCATGTCCAAACCCCTAATTCCCCTGTATTTGTTTCAGTTTCTGCTTACCCCTCTCTTTCGTAATTTTTATACTTTTATACAATAATAAAATATTAAGTGTGTTAGTATATTCCTTGGTCTTTTTTTTTTTTTTAAAAGGCAGTTAGGGTGTCCGCGGACAGCGCGGCTGTCCGGGATGTCCTCAATTAACCAAAACGGGGGTGTCCTAAGGACACTATGCCTGTTTTTTGTTGGCAATCAAAATGGGGGTGTCCTAAGGACAGTATACCTGTTCAAATTGGCCATAGGCAAAATGGCTGTGTCCGCAGAACACTAAAGACATTTGCATGTTCGCAGCTATGCAAAATAAAGTGTCCCAAGAACATTGACCCTATTCGCATTGTCCGTAACCAGAATGAATATGTCCGTAGAACACAGACTGTCCGCAAAGTTATGAGACACATTTGTTTTGTTCGGGGACCTGAACACTGTCCATAATACATCTGCACGCATGCGTACCACACCCTTGCCCGTACAAACATCGTGCCCGTCTGCAACTGTCCACCAAACGTGTGTCGCAGTTTTAATTAGTTCGAGGACTGGAACACTGTCCGTAGAACCGCACGCATGCATGCATGCGTGCGTAGACCCGACCCCGCGCATTTGGTGTCCTACGGTCAGCAGTCCCATTCACCAAACTGTCATCAATGTCATCTTGTACCTGCACCCGGGCTAAGCGTAACGAACACAGTCTGGGTCTCCGGACACCTAAAAAGTGTTTTTTTTCAGCAATCCAAGGTATTTTCCTGGCAAAGTGCACCCTTGCACATGTCCCACACTATGTCCCTGGTGATCTACATACTTTTTAGAATTTGATCTTTTTCTTGGTGTTCGAAATGTTCAAGAACAGCACGGGTGTCCGCTAAGCGCGCCCCAGCATCCCTATAAAAGGCCACACTCCAGAGCTGCTCCTTATTCTGTTTTTGGGCTTCCAGGACAGAGACGGCTCCTTGTTCCATTGGATTGCTCTTGCTCTTTGAAACAGCTGTCCTGATGGCATCCATGGCTGCTGCTGGTGCTACTGCTGTCTCAGCAGCACCCCCAACACCTCCCCGAGGGCCTGCAGAGGGGAACAGGCGTCAGGATACAGAGGAGAGTGATGAAGAGCATGAAGACGATGAGCTAGTGGAAGTCCCTACTAGTTCTCACCCTGAATCTTGGGTGTGGAAGTTATTTACCACCGTTGATAGAGTACCAAAAGCACATGCACACAAGGTGACCTGCAAACAGTGCAAGATAGTGCTGAGTCGTGGGAAACTGTTTGTACAGCTATGATACTACCTCAATGAAGCGACACCTAAAATCGTTCCATGGTGGGGCTATTCGTAAGGTTGTACCTTGCGATAAACGTAGGTTGAGTTCCCCTGCAGCATCCGCTCCTGCCACCACAAGGGACTCCTGTGGGGAAGCGCATCCTCCAGCTGCCTCGCAGGCCATACATGATGCTGTTGATCCTTACCTTTCAAGGGTCACAGCATTGTGCATGTACTGCAATGCAGTACTCTGCAGGGGGGGAGAACCTTTGAAGTGCTTTCGAGACTCGTCAGGAAGCATGAGAACAACAATAAGGCCCACCCTACATCTTCCTCTCTCCACCTGCCCTTTCTTATCCCTGTGGTTGGTGTCCCTTCCTTACCCTCCTTTCTCTTCCTTTCGTTGTGTGTCATGTTTAAAAAACCAAAAAATATATAAATCATCAAAAACCAAAAAAAAGGGCTCTTTTCAGAGCTTCCTTTCACAGTTCAAAAAGAGAAGTGTCAATGAAATGCGCAGGGCCCTGTGCATTCTTAGAAGTCTGGACAACCGCGGTCTCCGCAGACATATCGTAAAATATGGGCGTGGGGAATTAAAATTGAAATAGTGTGCCCCATTTCCCCTTTGAGGTTGGCTCTGAAAATATCTTTTTTTTTGCAGATGCTTCAGAAACCCCTTTTATTTTGTATTTTGGGGAGGGTGGGGGGTGTTTCCATATTTTCTTCCAAAAATGTTCACATTAGAGTCTCCAAAGCAACCCTTCTGGTCCAAAACAGCATGGCATTTCCCATAAAAGATAAAGACATGCCATCTACTTTAAATTAATCAACATTACCAGAGTCAATGTTGTCAATGTTGCAAGAGAACATGCCAGCTCCAAGCATAATAGCTAACATGCCTTGGTTTATTAAACACCGAGCAATATTTTGCTGAGGACAAAAAACAGATCTATTGTCCCATATTGCCCTAAGTACCAAACCAGAAAAAATTACCTTGCCATTTTTTTTATATATTTCTCTTTATTTAGTTTAGGTTAGACCTTACATCAGGGAACATAAACCAAACAAAACATAACATTCCGACTCTGACAGTCTAGTAACTACAACAAGTGCACTGGGTCCTGCTCTAGAAAATGTCACATACTTTAAGCATCATGTAAGCTTTTGCGGCATTGTCGCTCTACTTTTGCCAGTTGTGTCGCACCTTCCCTTTATTTCCTTTAGTCTATTGGGCATCGTCCCACTTCTGCCACACTTTTCTGGCCTTTCGGATCCGTGATCCATTGTTCATATGTCGGGCTTACGTCAGAACCCCACAGTTGCGCTATGTTCCGCTTAATTATTGCTGTGGCGGTTTAAAAGAGGATTTTTTCGTACCGTGTCATTGTTCCTTCCTCTTCCACCCCTAATAGTAAGCTCTTTGGGTCTGTGGGGACCTCTCGTCCCAATACTCTGGAAAGTTCAGCACCGCACTTTAGCCAATATTGTTGGATCTGGGGACATTCCCATATTATATGAAAAAAGGTGCCCTCTGCTTGTTTGCATCCTAAGCAGTTTGGATCTGCCGTTTTGCCCCAGTGGTATAGTGCCACCCTTGGGTGATATACTCTGTGTAGTATTTTTAATTGTATCAGCCGTAGTCTAGATGAAATGGCCATTTCCCTAGGGTACAACAGCACTGTGACCCAATCTTCAGGTAGAATTTCGCCCACGTCCCTTTCCCATTTGGTTTTCAGGCCTTGTAGCTCGGGTGTTGCAAAGGACGTTATTGCATTATACATCTCCGAGGTGGTTTTCCTGTCAATGCTTTCTAAAACTATGTTTCTTTCTATTGGATACAGTCTGGCATGTCTGCGAGGGGCGTGAGATGAGTCTGTAATGAATGTTGCAGTATTGCAGTGTATTTAAAGCACTCTGGGTCAGGGAGGTGGAATCGTGTTGCTAGGGTTTCAAAGGGTAGGATTTTTCCAATCTGCGATTACATCATCTACTTTTGTTCCCCCCCACCCCCTCCGCACCCAGCTCATCCATCTCGGTAGTTTGGCAACTTCAGGGAGGTTCTGGTTTCCCCATATGGGCTGTATTGGCGTGATTGTTTTGCCCCAGCTGATGTAATTATGTACTTCTGTCCATATTAGTGTCGAGTGTGTTCTCATGGTCCGTGCGTGTGCATTGTTTGGTATAAGTGTTCCTCCGGGGCTCCCTCGGTTCCATTCATGACGTTGGCTTTGAAATGGGGCAGCGTCGCATCTCAATGTAATATAGTGTTAATTACCGCCATCTGACTCGCCCAGTAGTACTCTGCAGGCGGGGTAGTCCTATGCCTCCTTCCCAGATTGATCTCTGGAGTGTGCTAAGCGCTATGCACGGGTGTCTGCCTTCAAATATTAGATTCCTAAGGGTGCCCTCAATTTTGCGGAATTCAGCTGTCGGGATGTGTAGTGGGGCGTTCTGATGAATATAGAGGAAACGGGGCAGTGCTATCATTTTGAACAACGCCGCCCTTCATGGCAATGTCAGTGGCAGGGAGGTCCAGTGTCCAACATCCTCTGTGAATCTTTCCACTATTGGCCGTAGATTTCTTGTTGCGTAGTCATTTAAGTTGTGTTATCTGTATACCCAAGTATCGGAAATGATCTATCTCGACTCGATAAGGGCAACTATCCGGGACTGCATCTTCTACATTCCCTAATGGAAATAATATTTACTTGGCCCAATTTACTCTAAGTCCACTAAATTGCCCGTACCTCACCAGTATCTGTGTCACTATGGGGCAGGAGTTCGCCGGATCTTTTAGGTAAATCAGTAGATCATCTGCATATAAGGAGACTATCTTCCCAGTCTTCCGCCCATTGGAAACCCCTCCATAGGTGTGTGTCCCTTAAGAGTCTGGCAAGAGGTTCTATTGCTATTGCAAATAGCATTGCTGATAAGGGACATCCCTGTCTTGTTCCTTTCCCTAGTTTGAAGGGTTTTGAGGTCCATCCGTTCACCTTGGTCTCTGCTTCGGGGAGCTATAGAGGAGCTTAACCCATCCCATGTACCGTTCACCAAAGCCCATTCTACGCATTATCTCCCATAGTGCCTCCCACACCACTGAATCAAAGGCTTTCTCAAAGTCTATTGCTAAGAGGGCTAGTGTATCTTGGAGCGCCGGTGCTCTTTCCAATGCCGAGTGCAGTCTGTGTATGTTCATTCGTGTGGACTGCTATGGCATGAATCCACATTGGTCCGGGTGTTTTTTCTTATTAGCCGCGATCCAGGAGACCACCTCCCCCCTGAGCAGCGTTTTATATGCTTCACAGAGTTTCCCAGGGTCATCTACTGATCCCAGGTTTATCTCGAAATATGTTTGTGTAGTTGCTTGTATCTGCTCCACCAGGTCCGGAAAGCCCAGGTAGTAGCCGTTGAGCCGCCATGTTGGAGGGGGGGGGAAGCGGTCTCTCTGTCTGCAGCTCCATCAATAGCGGGGGGAGTGATCTGAGGTACCCCTTGGGAGCAGGGTTGCTGTGGTTGCTTTATGTATATCTGCTGCCGGGAGGAAAAAATAGTCCAGCCTCGATAGCGAGGCATGTGCTCCCGAGTGGAATGAGTATTCACTTGCATTTGGGTGCAAGTCTCTTCATACATCTCTTAGTCCAAATGCATTTATGAAGGTAGCTAGTTTGGTGTGGGTATTCGGGTTTCTCCCCCTCAGGTGTGAACGGTCTAGGTCCACCATCATCACTTCGTTGAAGTCGCCCCCCAAGACCAGCATATCTGATGTGTCCGTGGTGATTATGTGTGTAATCTCCTCTAGCAGTCCTGTATTCAAGGTTGGTGGTGAGTAGACCGCCACCATGGCTACAATTTGGTTCCGTAGGGTCCCTGTTAGATAGACATATCTGCCCCCGATGTATTGTGTTACTTTGGATAGGGTGAAGGGAAGTTTCTTATGTATCAGTATTAGCACCCCCTGGGAGCCCATAGTAAAACCAGAGTGAATTGCTAATCGATCATTTGAGCGCTTAGAGAAGTTACAGGTTGTACCCGCTAGGTGCGTTTCAGTAAGGAATATTACATCTGGTTTTTGTCTGTTCAGGTATTAACACCAGTCTCCTTTTTCAACCCATTGCCTAGCCCATTTACATTCCATGTCAGGAATTTTAGGGTTCTTTCTGCGTGTCTAAATGTGGTTGCCATCAATCATGTATGTTATTATCATTACTGCTTCGTGTTCACTGTCCGGATCCTGGCCTGGCGTTTTATTTCTGGTGCTGTGCCGCTCTAATGACCTATTTGTGTAGTGACGTCTAGATCTTTGTATCAGGGTGGGTGGGAAAGGCTCTCTCCAGTTTCTTTGTGCTTTTAACCTCCTCAAGTAATACATCCTGCGAGCTTCCCCCCCGTCCCCTGCACTTTCTTCTTTTACTAACAGATTCAACCAAACAACCTGCCATCCCCCCCTCCCCGTACTCCTCCCCAACTTGAAGTATCTGTCGCCCAAACATTGTTAGCAATACAGAACTCTGTCGCTAACTCAAATTAACTAACCCAACTTATTCCCACTCCAAGCAGACTTACTACTTTGGTGAGAATCTGCGGTCCTGGGGTGGGGCCATCGTGGCCGCAGATATTGTAATGATTTGACAAAAACAGAGTGGATCATCACTCTTTCGTGTTAGTGGTGGAGCCTCGTTCTGTCCATCTCTTGAGCATTTGTTCTCAGTTTGCTCCATTGTGTCCTGAATATCATTCTTGCGGTCTTCAGGAAGGTACCTCTTCACCTAGATTATTCTGCCCTTGCGGTATGTGTTGTCAAGCCGATCGGTCTAGGTTCAGTCGAGCCCGGGGTCTTCACCTGGGGTTTGGATCGTCCGCCTCCCAGTCACCTTCAATGTGGTTTTCGGCCCATTTCCAGGCTTCTTGCGGAACAGTGAAATGTACAGTGGTGCCGTTATGTTGGATCCTTAAATGGGCCGGAAAGAGTAGCCCGTACTTCACATTCATTGCATGGAGCTTTCTCTTCAGATGCTCAAAGGATTGTCTGGCCTTTTGTACCTCAAGAGTGTAGTCCGGAAAAAAGGAAATCCTAGCGGCGTTATATGTGATTGTACCCTTCGTTTGGCCATTTGCAGAATTGCGTCTGTCTCGATAGTTGAGAAGATTCGCAATATTTGTTCTTGTGGGGGTGCCGGGGCTTGGTCTACCTGCAAGCATTCGATGGGCTCTTTCTATCGAGAAGAAATTTTAGAATGATTTGGGCGCAAATAGATCTGCCAGCCACTGCTCCAGAAAGAGCTCCATGCTGTGCCCCTCCGTTTTCTCGGGAAGGCCGAGGATGCAAATGTTATTGCGGCGTGATCTGCCTTCACCCTCATCCACTCATGCCTCCAGTGTCTTCAGTCGGGTTAGCGCTTGTGACAGTTGTTGGCGCACCCCTCCAAGGTCATCCTCTACACCAGATACTCGCTGTTCCACTTCCCCAGTGCGTGATTGTTTCTGGAGATCATGGCGGAGGAAGGACACCTCCGCTGAGATGCCGTACATTTTTTTTCCATCGAGGAGCAGGAATTGGTGATGGCAGCCATCACGTCTTTCAGTGTCAGTGATTGATTCAACCGCTGAAGAGGAGGCATTTTGTATTTCCGTGTCCGACGTTGCCGTGGGGATGCTCGTGGCGTATTGGTCCATGGTGCTATGTGTCGCTGTTTTTCAATTTTTATCTTTGCCTATGTTATCGTCCAGTGCTATCTGGTTAGGGTCTGCGGATCTTTCCAGTTTCTCTTGTGGTCTGAGTGCTTATGGTGGTGTCCGTCCAGGAGGCATAATATGGCGATGCAGAGCGGGTCAGGATTCTCAACACCTTCTCAGTACAGGCCCCGGTCTATCTCTGTGTATCACAGGTCCGTTTGTGTATTATTGTGGACTTCAGGGTATTTTGTTACCCCACTTGGATCCTTCCTGCCCCTTTGCCTTCTTCTCACACAGGCGAGATTGGGCTGGGAGTGGAGGAGGTTTGCTGTAGATGAGTCCTTCACCCCACTTCTCCTTTTCGTGCCCTGTTATGGAGTGATGACGGGCACTGTGGCGTTATGTCAGTGCCTCTGCCTCGTGAATCAAATTGCCAGTCTTAATGTTTGGGCTGTCCCCTTGGGGTCTTGAGGTCTGGGGGTCTACTATTTCATGCCCCTGGGTATTGGTATATGGTGGATGGGGGGGTGGGGGGATTCGCCTGGACCATATTATCACTTCCTGGTACTTCTACTATTATTGTGTAGCTAGCTCTCTGTCATCCCCCCTCCTCTGTCGTTCTGAGTTGGGGGATTCTGTGCAATTATAGCAGCGGCTCTGCCACCGGTACTCACTGGTCGCTCTGGAGCAAAGTCTCTCTTCCACTTGGGGATCAGCTTCTTTCTTCTTCGTGCACCGTTAGTGTTGTGGATCACTGCCCCTCACTCTGCCCGCTGTCTCTTCTTGGGTGTTGTTCAGGTTCTCCGGGCTCGGACCGATTCCCATTTCCTGTGGTGTCTTCACTGCCAGACTTTTGGTCGCCACTGGACTCTTCCGGCCCCCGCCTCTTCGTGCCCTCGACGCTTCCACTGCCTCCTGCTTCGGCTCTTCCTTCTTGCAGCAGGGCTGTCTGTCGAGCGGTGCTTTGTCTGCCTGCGGGGCTCTGTCTGAGGCTGGTAGATCTCTGTTGTTTCCCCTGCTCCGTTGGCCCGCTCTGGGGGTGCACCTTCTGGAGCGCTGCTTTCCGGACTTGGCTGCTCCTCCTGTCGCTGATCTCAGGTTTCGACGGCCATCTTATTCGGACATTTTCGCGCCTGCAAGCCCCGGACTTTCGCGGTCTGTATCTCCTGCAGGAGTCTATTTCAGGCTGTGCCACTTCGGTCGAGTGCTCCGGATCCATTCACACGTCTGTGGATATAATTTCCTTGTCCTCCGTTTCGCCTAAAAGGATAATTTCCCAGGATATTTTTGGCGGCCCTCGGAGCTCTCGGGACTCATGTCCTTTCGCTCTGATGCTGGCCACGCCTCCGGAAGTAGTTTCATTACTGCCTGAATCAAGTTTTCTAGATTTAACAAAGTAGGGGCACTGACATAGCCCAAATGCAAAGCACCACAGTGCAGGACAACCACATGTGGAGGACAACCACATGTGGACTGTTAACCCTAGCCATTTCTTGGCAAACTTCTTCCATTGTCTGCAAATTGAAACTAGGCACAGTGCGCCACAATACCTTTACTCCTTTTACATCAAAATTCTTTCCCACATTTTGCATACTGCTCCAAACCATTCACAAACATATCTCAAAGCACCACCACCCTGACTTTCTCCACCTCCACCATCTTCACTACTCACAGCCTCTCTCAATACGAACATCAACCTCAACACCTGATTGACTAATCCTCAAAATACACTCCCATTTCATGCTCGGAAGCACCTGATGTGGCATGCTCTGTCTGCGAACAGCCGCACTGGCTCTGGAGCATGCAAGTAACACTGGGGCAGCCTTTCTACACCTTCCACTTCACTCTCAGCCCATTTCCTCATTGGATACTTTTAAGCAGTCACACAACCATCCACCAATCACATGCAAGACCTCTACATCTAACGCCATGACAATTCAGCACTTTAGATGTACTGCTGATCACTCAGAGTACAATTGCGCTGTGACTGCAAAGCACCTACAGCAACTACTAGTAAACTCTCCCTGCAGATTCATGCACATCCACATGCATGACCACAAAGTACAGGTATGAATATTTTTTGCACAGTACATCATACATGCCAACATTCCGACCCACCTGGGAGGGACATTTGTAGATCGGGAGACAACATTTGTGTCATAAGAATGCATTGGGCAAAGATGTATTTTTGGCGGGAGAATGTGAAAAAAAAGAAATTTCACAGAAAAATCGGGAGCCTCCTGCCGAAAGTGAGAGGATTGGCATGTATTGTACATGTACATCTCTTGTATAAATGCATATAAACAGAGTAACTGTTACCCTGCGCAACCTGTAAAACAAGTTTACTGTCATTTCTCCCATCTGCTATCAAGTGTCACTTGCAAAGTGGACTGCTGTCCAAATTTGTATTTACCCATATTATTAACTGCAATGTGCAAACTGTTATTTTCTTCATTCATTCTTTCATTTCTGTAACCACTGCCACGTATTAACCACATTTCAACCATGATAGCATTTAATGCATTATTATTCATAAGATGTACATACAATTTCCTTTCTATACATTCTGCATATTTCACATACATTCTATCATTTCAACTTCCTTTACAAATGACTATATTAGTAATCAGACACAACACACACAGCTATCTAACAGTGTCATTTCATGTTAAAAGATGGGAGAAATAACAGTACAATTATGGAAAAAGGCTTTCTAGTGTGTTATAAAATTACATGCAGCCAGGATGAGTAAATGCCTCTTTATTTATGCACACAGATGGCCAATATCATTTGAAAGGCTCCCAGCTGAAACACCACTGCCTCTACAACTGTTCTTCCAATATAGACGACTCTCTCATTCCAGCTGGTTGCCCATTCCGTTCTAGATTTCACAACAGCATTCAACTATGCGCAGGTGCAGTGATATCCATCACATCACCTACAACTACGTACAGTGTTGTAAACATCTCCCCCCTTCCCTTCAGTCTGCAACAAGCACCAGATCCTTCCTTGCAACCCTTACTTTATTTCAGACTCTTCCATCTCCATGCACCACAAAAATCACCCAGTACTTTACTAATCACCTACTGAGTAATAACCTGCTGACCCCATCAAATCCATCAGATTTATTTCCCACACCTTCACAAACACATACATTGCATACTTTTCCATACAGTTCCTGCCATTTACCCTGTAAAAATGCAAACAAAGCATACCATTATTTCTTCCATCGTCTAACATCCAATAACACCGCCTTACGAAGCCAAGTGTGCTCTGTGCACTTACTATTGTACTCATTTCTAAATCACATTCAACTAATAGATTCTAAATAAAATATACAAGATGCACATAGGCAAAGAAAAGTGCATATACATTCTATGCAGTTATCAGAAAGCACTACTACTGCAAAAACAAACATCCATGTTTACATTAACAGTGCTATTACAACACATATTTACTAACTTCTTTCTTTCACAATTGATGTGAAGACCACTGTCCTGAAAGCAGCAGCGTCTGAAGTACGACCAAAAACTCAGAAGAAACCTACTCTTTCCATCCAAAAAAAGTGCAACACTGCCATAATGTTCTGTTACTCAAACACAGTAGAATTCTAGAACAAACAATTGCATTTACCCTCAACATTAGATTCAGTATTAGTGCTTCGCCTCACCAACGCCATACTTTGTATTGCAATCTGAACAGTACAGTAAGACACAAATACAAGAACAGCCTTCCCAACCTGATGTAGCAGCCCATTGCACAACACACCTCTACATACATCCTTACCATTATACTCAGACACTCATGCACAAAGCACATGTACACTGCACAAGATCCCAACCCACACTTTTTCCTCCAAAAGACCCAAAAAAAGCCTATCAAAAAGCAACTCAGTAGTAAGCAACGCAAAAGTTAACGAAATCAAAAAAACTCTCCAAAATAAGCATCCACCTCTAGCAGAATTTGTACAAAAAGTTCAAACAAAACAGCTAATACAATCATTAAGCGAAACAAAACAAGCTTCCAGTAAAGAAACTTTGCCTCTTCTTTCAAAATGTAAAATCGAAACAAAGCAATTAACAAGACTACAGCTACCACTAGTGCTAAAACTGCACCGATAAATCTTGATGTAGCGGCAAGTAAGCATATAAAAAAAAAATCTTTTCCAAAAAAAAACTCCACATAGTCCTTCAGAACCTTGTAAAACAGGTGAGAAATAACCCTTAAAACCTACCGTAGAAAATTAATCCTAGAAGCTCTCGTAGACAGTGCAATCCTTCTCAAAAGGAAATTATTTTAGTTTTAAACAGAATGAAACCACCAACAATATTAAGTACTAAACTTCAAAAAAAGACTTCTCAATAAACGGAATATCAACAAAGATACCTTCACAAACATCTGTGGAGGTGAATGGATTACACCACGAGCACAGACCCATATTTCAATGAAGGAGCATACAAACAAAAGCAAATAAACCCAATTGCCATACATACCAGTGGTCAAGGGTATGAAAAGCTTAATACCATTATGGAACAAGAAACGCTCCTCACAAAAATATCCCCAGAAAACTCAGTATCACCTGTCCATTCCACTCAACCAATAGGTCTAGTCTACAAATGGCCGTGGACATTAATGTGTAACATTGCCAAAAACTCTTTCAAATCTTTACACCACTTCCTCAATTAGTATATGAAAGGCAAATTCAAAATGAAACTACTACAAAATATGGACCCCTGTCCAGTGCGCAAATACACAGGACTACAAGGACATTCATTAGCCTGCATTTCTGGACCTATTTGCAAAAGCACCTTCCATCATATCAAAATGATATCAACACATCATTCAACTATAAGAAATCTGGTCCATAAACTGTACTATGCCAAAAGTCCTGCTTTAGCACCAGCCAACTTAAATAACAATCTTCTACATGGTACAGCCAAACAACTACTCGAAGAAATAGAGCATATCCAGAGAAAATATTTTGAAATTGAAAGCCACTTACAGAATCCAATAGATTTACAATTGACTACCAACTGTACAGAGGGCAACCTTCTATTACACACATACAAAAAAGAAATACTAAAGTTTAAAAGTACATCTGCTGAAGTACCAAACCGTGTGTGTGTGGGTGTGGGTGTGGGTGTGGGTGTGTGTTTCTCTGCAGGACTTTTTATAAAAATAGCACAAAATAACGGTAGACATAACGTACAAAATAGAAGACAATGAAGATTCCAAATCTTATAGCAGAAAACAAATACGAAATTACTGACCCCTTTATACTTTGCAATTACTGCACTGCAAAACTTAACAACCAAACACCTTCATGTACTAACACAAATAACTTGGAATTATTCCCACTACCAAAACTCCTGCAACAACAATTTATATGAGAGCATCATAATTCAAACAGTGCACCCATTTCAAGCAATAAAACTCCTCTAACCAAAAACAGCAAAACTACCTCCCTCTGAATTAGTGAAAGGCATTTGTGGTAAAGTAGTTTATTTACCATTAGATCTCAAAGAAAGTGTACACACGCTGGGAGTGCAACGTTCAAAAGATCAATCTTTAATTATCTTAGTAAATAGCATACCTACAAAAGACAAAATAATTTGACAACAACTCGTGGACTTCCATAAAGTAAGACAAGCCCTGCAATACCTAAAATACAACAATGAATACGACAGAGAAATTAATATTGAAGAAAACCTGAGGGAAACCACTGAAATAATTCAAGAGTCATCAGGAACTGGTCAATTTCAACTTCTAGCTCATGCTACAGAATCCAATATTTTAGACCATTATACAAGTCACCCATTACACTCTAAAAGGCACCATAGTTGATGCACTGGAAACGTACCAAATGTGACAAGCCAAAGGATCTCAAATCAGGATATGGGAAAAAAAGTATAGAAGCACAGGCCTTTCCTCTAGTCTTTCCTAATGGAAAAGGAGGAAGGTACGATGATAAACCCACACAAATAACATCAGAATACCGCTCTCGACAAATGTATTCTGAAGACCCCAGATTCAGACAAAACGTGGAATACATATTCCTCCTTCCCTTTGAAAGTGTACTAGCAACTTTATGCTACGGAGTTGCACATACATTGAAATCAGGTACCCATTTTCAAAATGTCAGATACGGAATTACTACAAAAAATGCAAGAAAAAGATTAGATTTTACAGTCCAGCATTACAAATCGTTTAGCAAACATGCGTGGTACAAAAGAATACTGGTTCCGACGTCAGAGAGATGTACGCTGCATGATAAGAAACCTTGCCCCACCCACTTTGTTTGTGACATTAAGTTGTGCAGAATGTGCATGGGAAGATTTACACGATTTCCTACGCATAGCAAACAAAAACAAAATAGACAAAAACACCAGGAGAACTGCTGTCTAGATCCCGTGAATGTATGAAGATATTTCCATCATCGCTTCATTGCTATGCTACACTTCAATTGTAATAAAACTGTTCCTCCCCTCGGAGAAGTGCAACATTTCTTTTGGAGAAAAGAATACCAAGCCAGAGGAGCACCACACATCCACATGCTTTTGTGGATTAAAGATGCTCCTAAATTTGGTCAGGATAGTGATGCCGCCGTTTTGCAGTTCATCCATAAATACTTCACTTGTGAAATCTCTTCACAAAACAACACATAGTGACCTTCATGCACACATTTTACAATTTCAAAGACCCAAATGTAGGAAATATGGTCATTGCAAATATAAAAATAAAGGGAAATACTGCACCAAATGCCACTTTGGTTTCCCAAGACCAGTTTCAACAACAGGTCAAGTAAACAACTTCATGTCTTCAGTTAGACATAGTGTCAAAGGTAAATCGCCCAAGAACACATTACATAAAAAGAACAGAAGAATCAAAATACATGAATGATTACAATGCAATCATTGCCCTCCTACGGAATGCAAACATAGATGTGCAGTACATTGCAGACAACTCCACTGCAGTTGCACGATATGTCACAGCCTACTTAACCAAAGCAGAGAAAACAGAGCTTCAGGACCTCTGGTATGACATATCTGACAAAACACTATCTCAGAAATGGTACAGCTTAGGCATAAAATGCTCTCTCAGAGAATGTGGCTGCTATGAAGCTGTAGACCGTTTAACCCTACTGCCTTGTATGGAAAATCTGAAAATATAGTATGGCTAAGTCTTCGTCCTGCTAAATGTGGAAAAAGAGTTCTCAAATCATATGAGGACATAGAAACAATAGCCAAAAATGTTCCCAACAGAAAAAACATTTTGAAAAACAATTTACTAGACACATACTACCCAAACAGGAGTACCACTTTGGAAACCAAGTGTCTATATCACGTAGCCCAAAACTTCACATACAAAAATATAAAACCAGATGAAAAGAAAGGTAGATACAGAGTAGCAAATTGTGAAGGCAGCTTAGTGAAACTTACCAAACGCAGCTTAATTAATCATAAAATTGTAATTAAAAACTCCTCAATATAAAGAACTGTATTACATGTCCCTGCTAAAACTTTTTAAACCATGGAGAAAAGAACGAGTTACTAGATACATATGACTCCTAGAAAGTTGCTTTCAAAGCAAATGAAAGCACTATAACAGACGTAAACTTTACACAGTACCAAACAAAGTTGCACAATGAACAGCAACACGAAGAAGAACTCCAGGCCCAACTAGATGTTCACACTCTGACAGTAGTCAACCTTCTGTAACAGGAAGCAAAGAACAACTTTGACAACCACTAATAGCAAATGAGGCAGAATTAGCCATGACAGAAGTAGAAAAAACCATGCGTCAGTATGAGCAATCTACGAAGACTAGACATACCTGACCTTTTCCTGCATTACCTGGTAGCGCAGGCCCAATACGCCTGCGCTACCAGGCGTATAGGGCCTCTGGTGGTGGTCCCCCACGGAGGACCTACCACCCACACTCAGAGAAGGCGACAATACAACCGAAAGATGTGAGGGGATTACTATGGGGCACTCAAGTGCAGCATGATAAGCTGGAGGTGCAGCCCCTGGAGGTTACACTTAAGGCATGGGACCACCTGGCGCAATGGGCCAGCTTGGCACAATGGTACTCTCCTCATATGGCCATCTACTACGTTAGGGGATCCCACTCACAAGGACATTTTCAGACCAAAAAAAAAATAAATAAATAAAAATAAGAAAAAAAACACTTTACGAACCTACACATTTCCATAGTGGGCGACTTGGCACCAGACAGCAGATTTATTTCCTGGGAAAGGGAGAGTGGAGCCCCATAACAATGTTTTTATATTACGGACTACATGAAGTACTACGATCCAAGTGGACTGATTTCCCAGATGCCCCTGCGGCTTCTCCTATCTTGATGTATGTCAACTGGCGTCTTCCTTATATAAAATAGTACGCTCAAATGTACCCTATCCAGCAAATCCCTATAGGGATAAATGGGAGGATTACTTGGGAAATACTCTGACTAAAGACCAGTGGGACACAATTTGTACACAAACGAGAACCATATCCATAAACAATAGGTTTCGCCTGATACACTTTAAATATATACAAATATATTACTCTACTCCGCCTGAATAAGCTATATCGGGATAGTTCCCGAATTGCAAACGCTGTGATCAGTCACCAGCGGTTATCTATCATGTTGCTTGGCTGTGCACCCAGGTATTGGCACTTTGGGGTAAGATTGCAGTGGCAGTGTCCACAGTGCTGAATGTTCGGGTATTGCAATCTCCTGCGGTTTGGTAGCTCGCCATTGTGGAATCCGGTACTCAAAGTGAGAAAGGACTCATGGGAATGGCACCTATTGTAGCAATGTCGCTCATCGCCAAACCATGGGGCGCGAACAGAGCCCCCACCTTTCAGGAATGGATCACCACTATGTCAAGGTGCGAGGAGAGAGAGACCCAATATAACCAGATGCTCCCACCCAGTGACAGACCCTAGCACTTTTGGGCACTTTTCTGAGCTTATATAGCGGAGAGAGCGGAGGCCAGGGCGCAACCCTACTCATAGGATTAGAACCTACAGGGAATGTAACACTCTTTCTACACCTGTGGTCCAGTTATCAGGTACCCCTGGGATTAACTTAAGGTATAATGGGAAAGGGTTATGTGAAGGTATCCCCCACCAGTTTATTAGTTGATTGTTAATGCCAAAACAATTGTTGCCCAACAGGGCAGGCGGAAGGTATAGCCCGATAAACGTGAACTCTCGATGTACCTACGCAAACCTGTGATTCCCTGTGCACGGATTGGGAGGAGGGGAGGTGGTGGGTTGGGCTCTATTGCCCCCTTTCATTTCTCCATTGTCAGCTTGTTATGGATTAAAAATGTCAATAAAAACAGTATAAACAAATTTAACAAGATTGATCTATGGAAACACCTTCAAAGACGCTTGAGCAAGGGGTTCAGTTCCGCCGTATTTAATAAAAATTTCCATGCAGACATAAGTGGGCTGACTTTGAGGGTGAGGCTGAATCTATACCAAACAAAGGAAGTAAGAGGCGCAAGCCAGTTGCCCTTCAGAACTTTCAATGCAGGCTCTGTGGCCACAACAAGGAAACATATCACATCACCTTAATGTGTTCGGGGGCTATTGCTCTGAGAACTAAATGGTTGGAAAAATGTCTCAGTAAATTTACAACATTGCCACCGGAGGACTGGTGGGGGTGGCTGACCTTTTCCCGAATCTCCCTGACACTAACTACGTTAGCCTTTTTGAAAATAACTATTTAAACTATTAGCAGAAAAGTAGGTGCTGGTCTAAAGAAAGTCAACTATGTAGAGAGCTGGGAGACGGCTACACTTCTTTTTCTTTGTTTTTCTTTTTGCTTCAGTTTATCAAATAAGGATTTCATGATTTTAAAGTTAAAATTCAGTTTCATTGATTTTTAATTTTGTGATTGAATAGGTTTGTTCTGTTTTTATTTTAAAATGTCTTCAAAAAAGCTTAAGGTTAATTTTATCGAAAAATGTTTCATATGTACGTTGCCAAGTATCAGCATCATAGAGCTCAATCGGTCAACAGAAGAAAAAATACGGGCATGTTTAACATTCAACTCTTTAACTTGGTATTAACTCCCTTACCCACTTCCCTTACCCCTCCCTCCACCCAACCCTTACCCCCTCCCGCTGGAGACACGACAGGCATTGGTTGATGGTGATCCTCGGGTCGAAGGCACTTTGGTCTGCAGGTGTTTTCGGCACTTTAGCTGGGTTCCAGTCATTTGTAGGCCTCGAGGAACGAAGCCCATTCCACTTCCCTGCTCAGGGATATTCCGTGGATGGCCCCCGTGATGCTCTCCATGTCGAAGAGTTCTCTGGCCTTTCGGGCCCAAGTTTTTTCGGAAGGGAGGGTCGTGGCTTTCCAGCAGATGGTGATGCAAACCCTCGCTGCGAGTAAGAGGACGTAGGTCATGTGTGGGACTTTTACCTAGTCCGAGTGAACATTTATGAGAGCCTCAGGAGGTCATACTGCCACCTGGGCAATAGTTTGAATCCATGCAATTTGTATTGCACCATGATGGATGTTTTTAGGGCTGTTCTGCACATCTTGGACCATAGCTGGTCCAACATTAACAGCCCTAGGTCTTTTTCCCATCTTTTCCTGAGGACCTCGAGGTTGCTTTTCTGTTCCGTTATCAGGGCTCCGTATAGGAGAGAGGCAAGGCCTCTACTTGAGTGGTTCTCACTGAGTATCCGTTCAAAGTTGGAGGTCTCTTTGGAGTTCTTTCCACGTTGATGCTGAGAGCACCCCTTTTAGCTGCAGGTACTTGAACACTTGGAGATCCCAGTTGGAGCACTGTTTCTAGGTCTTGAATTGCTATGCACCCATCTTGTTTAAGGAATTGTCCAACTCTTTCTAGGCCTGCCTCATACAATCCCCGATAGCGATTAGGATCTTGAATTTTGTCTGATGGGTGGGGCCCAGATACAGCTCATGGGGGAGGGCCATGTGGTGAGACCTTTCATTTCCTTCTTGTTCCACCACATTTTCAGGAGCAGGCCCATTGCGAAGTGCTTTAGCACGCTGTTCGGGAATGCTTTTTTAGGGGCAAATAGCCATTTGCCCAGAGTTACTGGCCTTAGTAGGTAATTTTGGATGGCCACCCATTGTTTCTGCTTGTCTCCTAAGGTGCAGGATAAGGGCACGATACTGGGTGGCACAATAGTATGCCTAGGGGTCTGGAAGACTGGTTCCTCCCTTTTCCTTCGGCTGGATTAGGGTGCCATATGCGATGCGTTGTTTCTTGCCTTGCCATAGGAATTTCATAAACATAACTTTCAGTTCGGTAAAGCGTGATGTGGGGATCATGATGGGCAGCATGTGATATTGGTATAGGAGCTTGGGCAGCATTACTATCTTTGTCGCTTTATGACAGCCTAGCAATGATATTGTAAGTTTGCCCCACCTCTCTAGATCCTTCATTAGTTTTAGCAATAGTGGTGGTAAATTAGCCTTGAAGAGGTCCTCCACGTCTTTGGTAATTTAGATCCCCAAACATTTCAAGGTCTTATGTGTTGTCTGTATTCCAAATGCGGGGATGTTTCCATCTCTGGGGTTTGTTGAAGCTTTATATGTGAAGAGTGATGATTTTTCCTAGTTTACCTTTAGACCTGCCCATTTGCCAAATTCTTTCAGTGTTTGCAGTAATCTGGTATTGACGTGCTGGTTTCCGACAGGTAGAGCATTATATTATCCGCGAACATGGCTAACTTGTGTTCTGCATCGCCCACCGCAATACCCTTTATTGCTGGGCCACTCATTGAGTTGCCTAGTGGTTCGATTGATAGGGCATACAAGAGTGGGGACAAGGGGCAGCCCTGTCTGGTTCTCCTTGATAGGGGGAATTCCTGTGAGAACTTGTTATTCACCACTACTCTGCCCCTGGGGTTTTTATATATTGCTTGCGCCCCCGTTAGGAAGTGCTCTCCAAATCCCATTTCTCTTAGGGTGGCCCAGAGGAATGCCCATTCCACCCGGTCGAAGGCCTTTTCTGAGTCAACACTGAGGAGTTTGCAAGCTCCATCCGTCCTCTTGGAATGCTCCATGAAACTTAGGTTTTTTTTTCATGGCGTCTGACCCTTGCCTCCCTTTGATGAAGCCCACCTGGTAGGGTGGATCAGGCAGGGCATTATGTCCTCCATGCGCGTGGCTAGGACTCTTGCATACACCTTAGAGTCAGTGTTCAGCAGCAAGATTGGGCGGTAGGATTTGCATGATGTGGGGTCTCTTTCTGCTTTGGGGAGGATCAATATGTGCGCTATCGAGAAGGAGGGTGGGGCCTGGCCTGAAGTATGAATGTGATTAAATAATTTAGCGAGGTGAGGGGACAGGTTTTTCTTGAAGTGTTTGTAAAAGCCCATAGTGTATCCGCGTCTTCACCCGCCCCCCCACCCCGCCAACCCCTCGGGGAGGCGTTTGCTGCCTCTACTACTTCGGGGGTTATTGAGGACTCGAGGAGGGTCTGCTCTGTGTGTGTGAGGTGGATTACGCCAGTTTTCTTTATGTATTCCCCCCCTTCCTAGCTTTCACCTTTTCCCCCTCTAATGTGTAAAGTTTTGCATAGTAGTCAGCAAATTGGTTGGCTATCCCTTCCTGAGAATGTACCCAGCTCCTTTATTCTGTTCTGGTCCGGTCGACCCATCTTTCCACTTTCTGGGCTTTCAATCTGTTGGCCAACATTTTATCTGCCTTATCCCCCTTCTCATAGATTTTTGGCTTCAGGAGTGTCAGCTTTCTTTGGACATCCCCCATTCCCAAGATACTTAACTCTTCCCTTTTTTGCTTGAGTGTTTCCAGGTATCCTCCCTGTAAGAGCCCAGGGTGTGCAGCCTCATGTGTAATGGCTTTCCCCAATTGTTCCTCTCGTAATCTCCTTTCTCTCTTCTGTTGTGCTCCTCGTCTCAACAGTTGCCCCCTCCAGACCGCTTTTCCTGCCTCCCAAACTGTTGCGATTCCGATCTCCCCATTATCATTAATTTGAATGTATTCTTGTATTGCTTTATCTAGCTCTTGAGAGTAGATCTTATCCTTTAGGAGGAATTCGTTACAGCGCCATTTAGTCTCTCGCTGGCTCAGACCTCCCAGTGTTGCCGTGACCATGTGATGGTCCGACCATCCGATTGGGCGGATTTGACCGCTTCCAATTGTTAGGGATGTTTTCTAGTAACCATTAAGTAATCGGTTTTGGTGAACGTCCCGTGGACTGCGGATCTGAACGTGCATCCTTTTTTGTTCGGGTTGAGTTCCCTCCAGACGTCCACCAGATCGGCCTCCCTAAAGCAATCTTGAAATTTGCTAGAGTTTACCCCCGAGTGGTTTTGGGTTATCCTGTGTCGTCTGCATGTCCATTTGAGGGTCAGCCCATGAGTTGAAGTCCAGCCCTGCCGCCCAACCAGCAAGGGGACCCTGGCCGTACTCATCATTGATGTGAGGGCTTCCTCATTGAACTCCCCTTGGCCGGTATTTGGTGTATAGACCCCCGCCAGAGTGATGGGTGCAATTCCCAATCTCCTCAGACTATCGGGAGTCTCCCTTCCATTGATGTTTGAACCACTGCATTTTCTATATTAAACATCTTGCGGAAAATCAGGCCTACCCCTCCTTTGTTACGCTCTGCCGAGCCCCAGTAGGATTGTCCCTTCCCTCTCAGCTGTTTCTCTTCCCCAGCTTTCAGCCTGGTTTCTTGGATAAAGAGCAAGTCAAGGTTTGCTCTATCGAATTCCTGTGTCACAAGCGACCTTTTAGAGGGCGCGTTGAGCCCCTTGACATCATGTCTGCCCACTTTCAGGGTTCCCATCTCCCGTTTTGATATAGTGGGTGCTGCCATCATCCGGTTGGGTCCCGCCCGGCTATCACCCTATCTCCCCTCTGGGCCTTGTGCTTGGCATGTTGAGGTGTGCCCCGAGTCTTGTGTGACTGTCTGCCCATTTGTGTGTCTCCCTCCCTTTCCCCTCCCCCTTGAACTGTTAACCAAAGTAATCCCTTTAAATGAACTGTGAACATAAAATCACCCGATAACTGAACCGCAGTCATTGTGTGACCTAGGCTCTTTGGGATAGGATGCCCTCTGGAAGTTGAGGGCCACTAGGGTTTCGACTCACCCATCCTGGGGGTAGGGGGTCTCTCCTGAGACTTCCTTTTCTTCGTTTTTTGAATGTTTGTCTTGGTAGCGAATACCTTTCAGTCATTATCATGAAGGCTTTGTTAGTGATTCTGGGCTTAATTTAGCGTATTTTCTGCCAGCTTTTTATCGTTTTCGCAATTGTTGGGGTTTGTCTACTTCTCGCACCTTGGGTGCCTGGTCTTGACAGTCTGGTTACGGCTCCGTTTTGGTCCATTAGGTGCTTCAGTACCTGTTTGGAGTCTCTTCTGGGGTCATCACTTAGTATTCTTCTCCTTTCTCTCGAAGGTGAGGTCAAATGGGTAACCCCACCTGTATCTCACTGCTTTCTCCGTTAGCCCTGTGGTGAGGGGTTTGCATGCTCTCCTTCTGCGAAGTGTAAAGTTAGACAAGTCTTGGACTAAGGTTGGAGCCTTGGAACGGATGTCCTGTGTCGGTTTTGCTCTTAGGACTTCAGTTGTTTCCTTGTAGTTTAGGAACTTCACTTTTATCGAACGTGGTCCCCCCGCAAATGACGCCCTCCTCTGTGGGCTCTTTCAATGTGCACTATTTTGCCCACTTCTGTTGCAAAGAGCTGGTTTATAATTTCCTGAATTTTTCTCTCGACCATAGCTGGTGTTTCCCCTTCTGTCTCCGGTAGGCCACTTGTTCTTAGGTTGGACCTTCTCTCCCCATTTTCCATGTCGCCCATCTTAAGGGTTAGTTCTTTTTTTTATTTCTATTTCAGTCATCCTTGCATTGAGTTTCATTTCCATTAGGTATGTGTTAATTTGGTTGTGTTCTAGATTTTCAACCTTGCTCTCGATGCATTCCACTCCCCCCCCTACCCCCCCCCCCAACCGGTTTCTGAGATGGAAGTTTGTATGTCCGATCTCAGCGCACGGATTTCCGCCATGATTCCTGCAATGTCCTCTTTCGTGGCCGCTGTGCTCATTTTGGTGGAGGGGGTGGGGGGCCCAGGTTCTCTGCCCTTCAATATTGTTGCAGTCTATCTAGACTTCTCGCCGCCAGCCTTATTCGTTTTCGTACCGTTTCCCTGGGGTTTTCGGCTTGGCTGTGTGGGAGCTCCCTGTGCGTTTCTATTGAAGGTTCTGGAAAGTTTTATTGGGCTCCAAGGTGCTCAAGTACGTATTATTGCTCCTTATGCTGCTGAGGTAGGTTGGTGTGAGTTTTACCCTTTGTGTTCCTCTGGAGCACCAGCGGCCCAATTACCTTGAGTGTGGACTGTAGCCTTGGTATCTTAACAGTGTTGGTGCCGGACTGCTATGGCTCGTGCCGGGGCGAATCACCAGGTGTTCCCATATGGGGCCCTATCCGGCCTTCTAGCCCTATCTTGAGGGCTGAGAACAAGGCTGTTCTCCGGGGGTGCACCGGCGTGTGCCCCCGGGTGGGTGCTGCTGACTCTGCTTATTGGGGCAGTTTGCTGGGTTCAAAAGTCACGATTTGCCCCCCTCCCGGGTGTGTCACTTTATTGGCGTGGTGTTGCTCTATTCCCCGTCACTGTTCTCAGTTGCTGTAGGGCACACCTGGGGCTATGACTATTCATTACTACGCCCTGTGCAGGAGCGCGAGGGTGGAGGAGGCCTTTCTTTACCTTTTCTCCTATATTCCCGGCACAGCCTCCGCACTCTTAAGGTCTTTGTTGTGCCGTGGGAGCTAGTGGCCCGTGCTCCTGGTGCAGGTTTTTCTCATACGTTGTTGGGGGAGGCTGGTAGGGTGCGTCGGGGGAGGGGAGCAACCCTCTCCCACACCTTCCAGGTCAGAGCGGCTCACGAACAGCTTCCTTGCCTTTGCCTTACGTGTTGTGCTTCCAGTGCCTTTGTCCCTCTTCACCCCCACCCCCAATCTCCCCCCCCAGCACCACCGTCCCTGGTGGGCTCGGGTGGGACAGGCTGGATGTGGGGTCTGTGTGGAATTCTTCCGCTTTATCCGCTGTTGCTGCACCTCTACCTACCGACGGGGGTCGTGGCTCTCCTGCTGGATCCCCGCATTCTCCCAGGGTCCGGCTGCAGGCGACCACCACGGCAGCAGGGGCGCTGCGGGGAGGACCGGGGCCAGTCTCGTCCTCGGGGCTCGATCCGTCTCAACGCCCCCATTTCATGCCGTGGTATTTACTCCGTAGTCCCTCTCACCGAAGCCCCAAGCAGCCGTCCCCACCCCAGGTTGGGTGTGATTCGCTTCTCCACATGAGGGGCAGCTGCTCTTCCAGGCAAAGTAATGTCAGCGGGACACGCCCGCTTCGCTTGTCCCCAACAAGTTGGCAATCTTTTCCTGCAGGCCTCCGTTGCTGGTGCCTGGTGGGGGTGGGGGTGGGGGTGGTGAGCGCCTCAACAACTTCCGTGATTTCTCTTCCAAATCGTCCCCCGAGTAGCTTTTTGGTGCATTTGCACTGGCGAGCAGATCTTACAACCCTTTTTCTGCTGTCTTTCTTTCATTAAATTGTTGGGAAGTGCTCCGTTTCATCCGGATAATCCCCATTGGGTCAGGAGCCGTGGATCAGGCGGCCATCGCTGTCCGCGCCCCCTAGTGGTCTCTTCAGGTTTACTTTTAACCAAATGCTAATGAAATAAAAAGAATTCCACTTATTGTTTTTTGCCTCTGTTGGACTTTTCCCTATATTGTTCTACTCCCTTTCAGGAGTTGGATAGGTCTAAAACTCCCGTTAGAGCAGACTCGTGTGTGTTAGAGAGTGAAATGGAATCAATAACTTTGCCTTTAATGCGTTGTTATATACTTGCTTTGTTTGCACCCACTGAAGTACTTGTCTGGCAGTGCTTTTGATCTGAAAAAAATACTAAATAAATTGATAAATATTCTATTATGTGGTCTAAGTGTGGGCCTAATTGTACTTTTATAATTGCACATCCCCATCCTAAAAGGGGAGCATGACTGCTCAACTACATTACCCAGAGAGTGCATTTTGTCTAACTTGGTGGACACCATGTACTTCCACTCAGGATAGGCCATTTCACATTACTCAGAGGGCTTTAGAAAAACCACAACACCAAAAACAGTCATCAGAGTCAAGTCTACTTGTTTTGGTTTTATATGGCATTCATTTTAATGATCATATGCCATAGATGAACAAGTTACTTACCAACTGGTAACGTTCTTTCAATTGGATGTTCCTCCAACATATTCCTTATCTTAGATGTATTCCATCCAGCTTTAGCTGCTTTGGAAAAAGAATTCGGCAGAGGGAGTCGATGTCGTCGTGTCGATGGTCCCTCGAAGGCCTCAGTTGAGGGCGACATCATTGGGTGTTGTAAGTAACACGCGCGGCGCCCGTTGGCCTCAGTTCTGTTTTTCCTCTTTTACTATTGATTTTGCCCAGTGTAGATTGTGCCGGCAGACAGATATTCACAAGAGTTGAAGTGGCAATAACCCAGAAAAATCTACAGAGGGGTAGGTTGGGAGGGCGATGAGGAATACGTTGGAGGAACATCCAATCGAAAGAAGGTTACCAGTTGGTAAGTTACTTGTTCTTCGAGTGGATTGTGTCCTCCAATGTATTCCTAATCTTGGATAGACTACCAAAGCAGTATGGACAATTTCTCTGGAGGGGTTAGATTTTTCGATACCCTTAGATGGCTGAATATAGTATTGCTTTACCATAATTCAGCTCCTTAGACTGGGAATCCAGACTAAAGAATTTTGAAAACGTATGCAGCGAAGACCCAGTTGCTGCTTCACAAATGGACCTTATAGAAACATCTCTTTGTAGGGCTGTCGATGCCTCTGGTGGAATGAGTCCTTAACCTTCTGGTGGGTCTTTTCGTGCTAATCTGTAGCATTATGAAATGCAAAGCACAATCCAGCGTGATACTGTTTGCTTTATCACCAATTGACCCAATTTCCTTCCTGTGTAGCCAATAAACAGTTGATTGTCCACTCTAAGCTTGGAAAGCCTAGAGATGTAAAAGCTTAAAGCTCTTTTTGGATCCAACCTGTGTAATCTTTCCTCCTCCTTACTAGGATGAGGTGGAGGATAGAAGGCGGGTAAAACAATTTTCTGACTTAAATGAAAATCAGACACCACTTTAGGTAAAAATGAGGGTTTAACCCTCTAGACAACTCTGCCCTTATGGAACACAGTATAGGGTGGCCCAGAAGACAGTGCCTGCAATTCGCTCACTCTTCTTGCAGATGTTAAAAGCAACTAGGAAAGCAGTTTTTCAGGTCAGTAATCTTAATGGAAAAGTGTGCAAAGGCTCAAAAGGAGCACACATTAAGAATTTTAGGACCAGATTGAGATCCCAAATTGGCACTTGAAATGGGTAAGGAGGAAACACACTGAGTCCTTTTAAGAATTGCACTACCAAAGGAATTTTGAAATAGGAGCATTCTTCCGACGAGCGCTTGAAGATGGAAAGCGCAGCAAGATAACCTTTAATGGTTCCAACATTTAGACCTCTATGTGCTAGAGACAGGAGGAAGGACAATACTTCCGGAATAGAACATAGAAAAGGATCTACATTCTTTTCTCTGCACCAGTCGCAAAACTTTTTCCAACGGCAACGGTACAGAAACTTTGTTGCTGGCCTTCTTGCCGAAAGCAACACCTCGATGATATCATGTGGAAGGTCCCAATCCTTATATTTCAGCCTTTCAGATACCAAGCGTGAAGGTTGAGCGTTTTGACCTCTGGATGGAGAACCTGACCCTCCATTTGTGAGAGAAGGTGCTCTCTCAGAGGAAGACTTACTGGGGGGCAGATGGACCTGTCTAGAAGGTCCGGGTACAACGTTCTCCTGGCCCAATCCGGGGCAATTAGGATCATGCAGTTCCCGTAGCGTCTCAGCCTCCTGATGACCTGAGGAATGACGGGAATCGGAGGGAACGCGTACAATAGTGGGAAATTCCACTCCACCATGAACACGTCCCCCAGGGCTCCTCTCGGGGGAAATTCCCTTGAGCAATACCTTTCGCACTTCCGGTTCATTCTGGTCACAAATAGGTCCACTTGAGGGCTTCCCCAAAGGGCGAAGATCTCTTGAATGACTTCCTAAGCCAGTTCCCATTTGTGGGACACTGTACTCTGCCTGCTCAGAGCATCTGCCGTCATATTCTCTGCCCCGGCTAGATGAACTGCCGTTAGAGATTCCTTCCTGAATTGCCCAATACAAGAGCTGCATTGCCTCTCTGCACAGAGGTAGTGACCCTACACCACCTCTTGTTTAGATAATGCATGGCCACTGTGTTGTCGGTCATTATCAGGACATTTTTTCCCCTGACATATGGCAGGAAAGCTTTCAGCGCTAGTCTGATTGCTCTCAGCTCTAAAAGGTTGATGTGTAGTTTGGACTCCGATGGAGACCAACGACCGCTGATTGTCGGATCGTTGGCATGAGCTCCCCACCCCATGAGTGAGGCGTCCGTCACTACTGTGATCTCCGGCCATGGTTGCCAAAAAAGTTCTCCTTTCAGGATATTCTCTGAACAAGTCCACCATAGAAGATCTTGTCGAACCTTGTTCGGAATCTGGAGAAGATCCGTCATTTGACCTGAGAACTGGGACCATTGAGTCTTTAGAGCCCATTGAAGGGATCTCATCCTCAGACGTGCCTCTGGCACCAGGAAGATGCAGGAAGCCATGGGGCCGAGTAACCTTAAGAAGCCGTAGGACTGAAGATTTTGGGAATTTTGGAATTTGGAAACCATCTGAAGAATGTCTTGAGCCCTTGACCTGGGAGGCAAGCTCTTTCCCAGGGATGTGTCTAATACAGCTCCTATATATTGGAGCCGTTGAAAAGGTGTCAATTGTGACTTCTTGAAATTGAGTGAGAAGCCCAGTCTGTGGAGGAAGTGGCAGGTGACTTTCAGGTGATCCAGTGCCTGTTCAGCAGAACGTGCTCTGATCCACTCGAATGGTGTGACAATCCACTCGAATGGTGTGACAGGGTCAGGTCATGACCCAGTCAAAGGGGAGATGGAGGGGGTGAGGCACAGGGACCCCACAATCTGAGGCTGGAGGCTTACTAAAACAAAAGGCAGTCCTGCCCCCAGATAGAAGTGGGAGATGGGGGACCCCCCCAGTCCCTAAAAATACGCCTTGTGCCTTGGATGTTATCAATGGTGCCACTGTCACGCATAATGACTCCCGCTAGTCCTCCTGCCTGGGGTTCTCTTTCTCATTTTAAGACAGCAGCTCCCCGAAAACCCTTGGGAGTAACCAAGAAAACCCAGTCTGGACCTGGTGTATAATAAAGAAAGTTAATTTAAAAAAAAAAGGAAAAACAAAAAAAAGCAACCAAGACAAACCATGGGCCTTCCCCACAACCAAACTGCAACCAGCACCTCAGAAAAACACAAAACTAACAAAAACAGCAAAAAAGGGAACTTCTAGATCCACAGCACGCCAGAGAAACAGCAGGGAAAATGGATACTATTCCAGCATGGTTTCAGCAAAAAGGGGAAAGGGTTTGTTTTTTTAAGGCTCACACCTCTAACACTTCTTGGAGAAAGGGCAGGCACCAATTGGAGCAGAGTTAGGTGAGCACTGCAGCCAATGGAGGGGGCAGGGGCACAGAACCACTTCCAGCACGGTAGAGTGGAGGCAGTGTGTGCCGATGAGGTCAGAGGTGGTGCAGGTCGACCAAGAGACCAGGCGGAGGACGGGTAGAAGAATAGTGTGTGTGTGGTGGGTCAGAAGAACAAACTAATTTTCCATCTCACTGCGGATATTTCTTAAATGAAAAGGTGAAAACGGCCATCTTTCATTATGCGAAGAGTGTTCCGTACCAAACAAAACTAAGGTTCAAGTCAGTGAGCCCAAATCAAGATCAGTCCACTATCCAGACTAAACTATCCTAATCCCACCACTATTGCAACAAAAGTACAGGATAATGACTCCCTTCTCCTGTAAGGTGTTTTTTCACCAAGGTCAGTAAAGTATAGTTCTTGGTAGCTACTTTTTTCAAGTCACACAGTTCTGATACTGGGTTCGTCAATGTTTCAACAGTCTTTCACTCAATTACACTTTATTTCCTTCTACATCTCTTGTTTTATTCCAGTTGTTTGCCCCTCACCTCTCAGGGAACAGGTTTATTAATTTCTCTTCCCTCAGATTTAAGATTTTCCCTTTATTCAATGTCCACTCTCTCTCACTGGGAGTGTGGGTATTTCAGTAATGATCCTCACTCGCTTCAATTATTCTTGATACCTTACCTCAACTGGGATGAGTAGGAGCGTTCAAGTAATGATCATCATTCCCCCTACGGGGTCTCCTGCTTTCCCCTTTAACTGGATTGTTCAGGGATAACATCACCAGATTCCTAACAGGCTGGGATCCTCCTTCGCCTATCAGGTTGGCTTTTTGTTTCTTCTGTAGTGTCACCTACAGTTTTCCGTTCTTTCTTCGGCGGTTCACTTCACGATACCTCAATGGAAGTGGTATCGGCACTGTTCATGGGCGTCCAAGTCCCCCATGATTTGCTTGCGGTCACGCCCTCACTTACCTCTCGCTCCAGACACCTTGTGTCCCCCTCAGATTCTTGCATGTCCTTTCCTACACGGAGAATCGGAAGCTGCACTTCGGCTTCGCTCTAGCACCGGACGCCACGCGTCCAAGTTTCCTTCAGAGTACCTTTGCCAGCTGATTCAAAACTCACAGGTGCCCCCCTCTACCAAGGTCTTCCGCCTTATGACGCTCTTGTGGTACTTTCCCAGCATGATGCCAAAGTCCTTTTCCGTTTGATTCATACTCCATATTCAAGTCGTTTTCCTCTTCTCAGTACCACATAGGTTTTCCTTCACAGTTATAATTAGAGTTTTTGGAAGACAACAATAAGTACTTCATAGCTTTCCTCACTGGATGTTTATGAAAGTGGGTTAGTGATATGTTGTGAAGGGAGTTCCTCATAAGAAGGGGAGTCCTTGTACCCCCAGAGGCGGAGTCTCTCCCAGTGAGGTCCCACTTCCCTCTACCCCTATGGAGAGTATTGCAGAGTGGGCTCACCTCCCTGGCCTCACATGGAAAGGTCCCCTATAGGGAGAAGTGATGGAATCCTGTGATTCGTCACAAGGGTAAGAAAGGTGGTGGCAGAATCTGAGCACAGTACAGGTGAGGTACTTGTGAGTGTTACCAGAGGTATGTAGTGTAATATAGAAGTGTGGATGGGTATTTTAGAGGGAAATTATAAAAAAGTTACTCACCGTAGTGACTAACGTACGATTAGCCCATACTCCCCTTTCCTTCATATTGTATGGGCGTCCCTTCCAAGGGACGGGAGACGGAACCTTTTTCCCCAGAAAAAAGCTTGCCCTTCAAATTTAGAGGCATGTGGGGGCGCGGCCCAGCCAGCATGCGCTGCCCTGACTCTGTCCTCCGGCGCCACACCTCAGTCCCCATTGACGCGCCAACAGTAGATTTAACATTGCCTAATGACAATAGTATTATTAAGGGGGAGGTTGGTGGGACGTATGGAGGAAAGGGGTCTATGGACTAAGAGTACGTTAGTCACTACGGTGAGTAACTCAATTACTCTTACGTCCCGTCCCCTTTCCTCCATACTGTATGGGCGTTTTCAACTGATTGTAGCCCCAGGGTGGAGATGAGACCCTCCTTCAGCAAATAGGTTCCTGAGAACCGCCTGCCCGAAAGCCACGTCAGATCTACAGCCGGCATCCAAACAGTAATGCTTGCAAAAAGCTGAGAGAGAGGCCCAGGTGGCCGCCCTGCTTATGACTTGCCAAGGGACATGGCGCTGGAATGCGATGGCCGTTGCCTTGGCCCTGACTGCGTGGGCATGCATGCTGGCCAGAAGCGGCTTGTGCTGGCCCTCGTACGCTTCTTTGATAGCAGAGACCATCCAGAAGGATCTGGAATCCTTTGAGGCCTGATAGCCTGGCCTCAAGCCGCCAAAGGTGACGAACAGAGTGTTGGATTTAGGGAAGCCCTTGGTCCTGTCCAAGTAAAATTTCAGGGAACGCCTGATATCCAGGCAGTGCAGCGTACTCTGTGCTTTGTCCTTGGGATCGGGAAAGAACGTAAAGAACAAGTTACTTACCAACTGGTAACGTTCTTTCGATTGGATGTTCCACCAACGTATTCCTCATCTTAGATAGATGTATTCCATCCAGCTTTAGCTGCTTCACAAAAAGTTTCTGGCAGAGGGCGCCGTGCGTCGTCGAGTCGATGGTTCCTCGAAGGCCTCCGGGAGGGTGACGTATACAAGTAGCACGCGCGGCGCCCTTTGGCCTCAGTTCTGTTTTTCCCCCTCACTCTTGTTCTACTGTTTAGATTGTGCCAGTAGTCGGGTATCAGCCTTGCGAGAGGTGAAGTGGCAATCACCCGGAAAAATTTACAGAGGGGTAGGCTGGGAGGGCGATGAGGAATACGTTGGAGGAACATCCAATCGAAAGAATGTTACCAGTTGTTAAGTAACTTGTTCTTCGAGTGGACTGTGTCCTCCAACGTATTCCTCATCTTAGATATATGTTTATTTATATAGCGCCTATACACAATGTGTTTCAAAGCGCTTCAAGGCAAGGGAGGGAACAGGGGAAAATACAACCACATTCTTACAGGCCATGAACAGTAAGGATGTGAAATTAACTATCGTACTCGGCCTGAAGACATTTCAGATAGTGCAAGAGCTAAGACATAGATAAGGGAGGGAGGGAGGGGGAGAGTGGGAAGGAAATGGAAACAGACAGGCGACTACCGTACTAGGCCCGACGACACTTCTGGTAGAGCCGGAGAAAAACAAAAGGTGAGGGAGAGGGGTGCAGAAAGGGAGGGGAGGAACAAAACAAGCGACTATCATACTAGGCCTGACGACATTTCAGATAGTGTTGGAGGGGTGGTGGGGAGGAAAAAAAACAGTAATGGGAGGGTGGAGGAAACAGACAAGGTTGCTATCATATTAGGTCCAGGGACAATTCTGATAGAGTAAGTGCATAGAAAAAAGTTAGGCGGAGGAGGTAGGAAAAGGGAGAAGGGAAAGGAGGAGAGAAAAGAGTAAGCAGTCAAAAAGAGTTGAGAAGCAAGAGTGGAGAGCAAATATAATTGCTGAAGTCAGTAGTAACACATAATGTTGCAAGCCAGGATACAAGATGAAGATGGGAACAGCCTGATTCAGGGCCACCATGAGTACAAGATGCAAAGTAAGTCCAGCATGAGAGTTGAGAAAGAGTGACGCACCGTGAATGAAGTCCATAAAAGTCAAATCCAGCATTGGCCACAAGACAGTGATGGTGAAGGAAGGCACAAGGTGGGTGGGGCTTGCTAAGTGGTGAAAAAGAGCAGCAGGCAGAAAGGTACCAGGTGGGCGGGGCGTAGGCCAGGTGACCTAGATCCACTTGCACCTCCTCCCCATCTGCAAAGGAAAAGAAGCTGGAGGGCTCCTTAAGTAGGGAAACAGAGGCAAGCAGGAAGGCACCAGGTGGGTGTGGCTTGCTAAGTGGTGAAAAAAGAGCGGGAAGCAGGAAGGCACCAGGTGGGCAGGGTTTGCTAAGTGGTGAAAAAGAGCAGCAAGCAGGAAGGCACCAGGTGGGCGGGGCTTAGACCAGGTGACCTAGATCCACTTGCACCTCCTCCCCATCTGCAAAGGAAAAGAAGCTGGAGGGCTCCTTAAGTAGGGAAACAGAGCGGCAAGCAGGAAGGCACCAGGTGGGCGTGGCTTGCTAAGTGGTGAAAAAAGAGCGGGAAGCAGGAAGGCACCAGGTGGGCGGGGCTTAGACCAGGTGACCTAGATCCACTTGCACCTGCTCCCCATCTGAATCCCCATTGACTCCCAAAGCAGTATGGACAACTCTCTGGAGGAGGGAGTAGCTTTTTTGATGCCCTTAAATGGCTGAATATAGTACTGCTTTACCAAAATTCAGCTCCTTAGATTGGATGCTTCCCAGACTATAGAATTTTGAAAAGGTATGCAGCAAAGACCAAGTTGCTGCTTCACAAATGGATTTTATGGGAACACCTCTTTGAAGGACTGACGAAGAGGCGATGCCTCTGGTGGAATGGGCCCTTAAGATTTCTGGTGGGTCTTTCTCTGCTAATCTGTAGCATTCAGAAATGCAAAGCACAATCCAACGTGATATCGTTTGTTTTGACATGGATTTACCCAATTTACTTCCGGTGTAGCCAATGAAAAGTTGATTATCCACTCTAAGCTTGGAAAGCCTAGAAATCTAAAAGCTTAGAGCTCTTCTCGGGTCCAACCTGTGCAATCTTTCCTCCTCCTTACTAGGATGAGGTGGAGGGTAGAATGCGGGTAGAACAATTTTCTGATTTAAATGAAAATCGGACACAACTTTAGGTAAAAATGAGGGTTTAACCCTTAATACCACTCGGTCCCTATGGAACACGGTATAGGGTGGCTCAGAAGACAGTGCCTGCAGTTCGCTCACTCTTCTTGCAGATGTTAAAGCAACTAGGAAAGCAGTTTTCCATGTTAATAATCTTAATGGACATGTGTGCAAGGGTTCAAAAGGGGCACACTAAGAATTTTAGAACCAGATTAAGATCCCAAATTGGTACTTGGAAAGGATAAGGAGGAAACACATTGGTGAGTCCTTTTAAGAATTGTACAACTAAAGGAATTTTGAATTAGGAGCATTCTTCCGACGAGCGCTTGAAGATGGAAAGCGCTGCAAGATAACCTTTAATGGTCCCAACATTTAGACCTCTATGTGCTAGGGACAAAAGGAAGGACAGTACTTCCATAATAGAACCTAGAAAAGGATCAATATCCTTTTTTCTGCACCAGTTGCAAAACTTTCCCCCAACAGCAACGGTATAGAGATTTTGTTGCTGGTCTTCTTGCTGAAAGCAACACCTCCATGACGTCATCTGGAAGGTCCCAATCCTTGTTTCTCAGCCTTTCAGATACCAAGCGTAAAGGTTGAGAATCTTGACCTCTGGATGGAGAACCTGACCCTCCATTGTGAGAGAAGGTCCTCTATCTGAGGAACACGTACTGGGGGACAGATGAACATGTCTAGAAGGTCCGGGTACCACGTTCTCCTGGCCCAATCCGGGGCAATTAGGATCATGCAGTTTCCGAACCATCTGTCTCCTGTTAACCTGAGGAATGACGGGAATCAGAGGGAACACGTATAATAGTGGGCAGTTGCATTCCACCACAAAGGCGTCCCCTAGGGCTCCTCTCTGTGAAATTCCCTTGAGCAATACCTTTCGCACTTCAGGTTGATTCTGGTCACAAATAGGTCTACTTGAGGGGTTGCCCATAGGGCGAAGATCTCTTGAATGACTTCATGAGCCAGTTGCCACTCGTGGGACACCGTGCTCTGCCTGCTCAGAGCGTCTGCCATCATATTTCCATCACATTTCCAACCCGGCTAGATGAACTGCCGTTAAGGAGATTCCTTCTTGAATTTCCCAATACCAGAGCTGCATTGACTCTCTGCACAGAGATCGTGACCCTACACCTCTGATTTAGATCAGGCCGAGAGCGGGATTGTTTACAGAGAATGGGACACACAACTCAAAAAGGGAAAGAGCCAAAGCTTTGCATCTAAAAACCATAAATTGGGACAGCTTTAAAACGAACAACTTTTCCCAAAGTAAAAACTAGACAAATGTAGCGGCACAGGGGAAGAAACAAGTACATATACCTGCATTGCTAAAAAACGTGTAAAGTCCCTCCTGAAGATCTATCTGAAAAAACAAGATAGTGAAACACGTGTAGAGGGCATAGAATTGAAAGCATGAGGGCATAGAATTGAAAGCATCGATTTATTAATTTTGAAAATAAAATTTGTTGTGCTGAGGGCGCAAGACATTTGGTTCCGGTCTTTCTTTATGAAAAGATAACATTATTATTTAGATAATGCAATGCCACTGTGTTGTCCGTCATTATCGAGACATTTTTTCCTTTGACAGATGGTAGAAAAGCGTTCAGCGCTAGTCTGATTGCTCTCAGCTCTAAAAGGTGATGTGTAGTTTGGACTCTGATGGAGACCAGCAACCGCTGATTGTCCGATTGTTGGCATGAGCTCCCCACCCCATGAGTGAGGCGTCCGTCACTAATGTAATCTCCGGCCATGGTTGCCAAAAATGCTCTCCGTTTAGGATATTCTCTGTGCAAGTCCACCACAGAAGATCCTGCCGAACTTTGTTCGGAATCTGGAGAAAATCTGTCAGCGGGCGTAGAGTGTATGACAGAATGGGTGATGTTGGTAGAAGGAACGAGTGATGTAGGTAGACGGAACGGCTCTAGTATGTTGAATGGAACGGATGTAGTGTGTGAAGCGGGTGTGGAGCGAACAGGTGGTACATATGGATGGGACGGGTGATGTATGTGGACGGAACGGGTGATGTATGTGCTTGGAATGAACAAAGTGTTGGATCGGATGAACTGGGTGGAACGATCGGGTGAACTGGGTGGAACGATGGAACGGATTAAGAATGTGGAAGGAACGTAGAAAATGGGTGAATGGAACAAGGGAGGTTTGTAAAAGGAATCGGTTGAAGTAGGCAGATGTAACAGAGTAAGTGGGTGTATAAAACGGGGGGAAGCATGTGGATGGAACGGGTAGAGTGGATGAAATGAATGAAGTGTGTAGATGAAACGGGTGAAGTGGGTATAACTGACGAAATGCATGGAATGGTCAGTCTACACTGAACGGTTGGAATGCATGGAACTATTGAGTGTGCTCGATCTCAAGCACCTAAGGTAAACCACCATATCTCATCTCCACGCCTACTCTCTTTCTTACACCACCACTCAACTAGAACACAGCAGTACTATGACTCCATTCGGTATGGCTGTTCTCATACCATCACTTGCCTCATACTCCCCATCATCCTAACTAAACACAGCTGGTTACACACCCTCCAGCCTAGGTGTTCTCCTCAGGCCTAACGCAGCCAAAATCGGTCTGGATAACAACCTGCCAGACCGAACACATACCCCTGATCTCCCAACCACCACACCTACTGCTAAGAAGCACCTACCACACGAATGCCACACCTGCTGCACACATATTCCGGTGCTCACACGCACCTTAAGACTCTCTTCTGGCTTGAACTTCGGTTCCAGAGGGCGTTCAACCTACCAGCGCCTTGAGATCATACCAATGGTACATAAGGCGCTACATAAATGCAAAATAACATAACATTTGACCTGAGAACTGAGCCCATTGAAGGGATCTCATCCTCAGGCGTGCCTCTGGCACTAGGAAGATGCAGGATGCAATGAGGCCGAGTAACCTTAAGAAGTCGTAGGCCTGGCGATTTTGGCCATTTTAGAATTTGGAAACCATCTGAAGAATGTCTTGAGCTCTCGATCTGGGAGGGGAGCTCTTTCCCAAGGTTGTGTCTAATACAGCCCCTATTTACTGGAGCTGTTGGGAAGGTGTCATTTTTGACTTCATGAAATTGAGGGAGAAGCCCAGTTTGTGGAGGAAGTGGCAGGTGACTTTCAGATGATCCAGCGCTTGTTCAGCAGAACGTGCCTTGATCAACCAATCGTCCAGGTAGGGGTAGACGTGAATCCCCTCTCCTGAGGTGTGCTGCCACCACTACCATTCACTTGGTAAAGACCCTCGGGGCGGAGGCCAATCCAATTGGCAGGACTTGAAACTGATAGTGAGAGTCACCAACTACAAACCACAGGTATTTTCTGTGCTCGAGATGAATTGGCACATGAAAATAAGCATCCTGGAGGTCCAATGACACCAACCAATCCTGAAGTTGAAGGGCCTGAAGGATCTGAGAAAGAGTGACCATCTTCAACTTTTCCTTCCTGAGGAACTTGTTCAAGTTTCCCCAAGTCCAAGATGGGTCTCAGTCCTCCGTCCTTTTTGGGAATCAAAAAACACGGGGAGTACCATCCCTTGTTCCTCTCCGCTACAGGTACTGGCTGTATAGCACCTTTCTCCAGCACTGTTAGAACTTCCTGCTGTAGGAGCGAGTCTGAAAACTTCAAAGGGTGTTTCTCCCTGGTGGATTGTTTTGGGGTTGCGTTAAAAAAGGAAGGCACTAACCTTGGGCTATTATTTCTAGAGCCCAAACATCTGAAGTGACAAGATTGTCCTGGCGCACGAAAAGGCTGAGGGTGCCTAATAGCAGCTCCTAAAGACTTGGCAGCTGCTTTAGTGGTCTGCAACCTCTCAAGGCTCTCGTCAGCCTTGGTGCCAAAAAGGTGAGAACCGTCAAAGGGCATGTTCAGAAGGCAGTTCTGTGTGTCTGGTGCGAAACCAGACTTCCGTAACCACGCAAATCTGCGTATTACCGTGCTAGTACCCATGGACCTGCTCACACTACCTACAGTGTCCAAACCAGATTGAAGGGATTCCTGCATGGCCTCCTTTCCATCTCTAACAATGGCTAGGAATCCTTCACTTTCATCCCCTTCTGGTATGTGTTCCGCCGCCATTACAATGCACCCCCACAGAGTGTACGAAAACTTTGCCAAGGCACACGTGGAGATGGCTGATTTTAACGCCATACTCCCAGCTGAAAATACCTTGCGTGCCCAGCCATCCACATGCTTAACGTCCCTGTCCGGAGGGATAGAAGGGTATGCCATCTTATTTGTAGCTGTGGCTGCTTGGACCACCAGGCTCTCATGAGTGGGATGTTTAGACAGATAGCCGGGGGTCGCTACTGGCAGGGCGGTATTTTGAAGTAAGGGATTTATTCACTGGAGGAATAGAATCCAGAGTCTCCCAATTCTTGGCCACCCTATTTTGCAAGGCTACATGGAAGGGTAGGAATGGATCTTCGGTGGGACCATGGTCCAATATATCGGGCAAATCATCCTGGATGAATTGGGTTGGTGGTCTAGCCCATCCTAAATAATCAACCACTTTTGTCATTAGTTGACGGTATGGCATGCTCTCTTGGTTCTGGCCTGCCAAAATCTGTTTCAGGGGATGGATCAATGCCACTTGCATTATTTAAGAATTCCACCAGGTCCCTCATGCTGCTTTCTTCAGCAATGAGGCATTCTGGGACATTTGGGGTACCATATTCCAGTCCAAAGAGTACATTCTCCTCATCAGATCTCTGCTGTTCCTCAAAAATTGAGGTCAGGGACTTGAAAAATTCCTTCCTAGGAAGAGGCATTACAGGCTTCTCTTTTCCCTTTTCTGGCTGGGGTGGCTGAACTGGAGCCTTTGGAACCTTTGGCGCCAAGGGCTTCGGGGTAGACGTCGACAAAGGCGCCGACGGAATAATGGTCGTCGACGGAGCAGACTTCAAGGGGGTCAAGGCGCTCTTCGAAGATTTGCCCTTCGAGGCGCTTTGGGTTTCGGATGTCGTTGGTGACCTCGAGCGGTCGCCTCGACTCGAGCGGTCTTTCTCGCTCAGCGTCCGGGAAGGTTCTCGATCCTTCCTTCTTCAATCACCCGGGCTCGAGGGCGCGCGAGTGTCGGAGCGATGACGCTCCCGGCCGGCTTCCGAAGAAGGCGCGGACCGAGGCTTCGCTTTTTCGAACACCTCCATCATTTTAACTCTGAATGCTTCCCACTCTTCGGAGGAAGAATGTTTTGTGGGGCATTTCATTCTTATTGCGGATTCGTCCGAGGACGAGGGACCTGTGGCGTCTTTTCTTCAATTTTTTCGTCGAAGACTACGAGCGATGGGAATCGCTTCGGGACCTGGACCGATGCCTTTCGCGTCGAGTAGACTTCTCACGGGACCTCGACTCAACGCTAGAGGCTTTCCGGTCGGATTTAGGGCCTACCTGTAGTTTTCCCTTCCTCTCGCAAGGTCTCCCCCCGTCATCGCCCGACACTTCGTACAGGCCTCCATGTCGTGGCCTTCCAAGAGATACCAAAGACATTCTCAGTGCGGATCCGTGATAGACATTTTCAAACCGCAAGTTTTACACTTTTTGAAACCTGATCGCGGGGTCGTAGTCTACGTCAATGACAAGGACATATCGATATATATCAGTGATATTCACTGTGTCACAGAACGAGGCGCGCCGAATCTCCGAAGCAACATGTACCGTGGAAAAATTGAACTGAGGCCAACGGGCACTGCGCGTGCTACTTGTATACCCGATGACGTCACCCTCGACGGAGGCCTTCGAGGGACCATCGACTCGATGACATCGACGCACAGTGCTCTCTGCTGAAAATGTTTTCCGAAATAGCTGAAGCTGGATGGAATACATCTAAGATGAGGAATACGTTGGAGGACAAAATCCACTCAAACTGACTATTTCTTCATTCAAGTGAAATGTGGATGGAACCTTGGGCAGAAATACTGGGTGCGTTCGCATTACTACCTTGTCCATATGAAAGATGTTATATGGTTCTGAGGTGACCAGCGCCTGAATCTCGCTGACTCTGCGAGCCGAGGTAAGGGCGACTAGTAAGGCAGTCTTGGTGACCAGCCTAATGTCTATGTATGCCACTAGTTCGAATGGTTTGTGCACCAGGGCGCCCTAGACTATATTCAGGTCCCACACTGGGTGTGGTCTCTTGACGGGCGGTTAAAGTCCTGTCAGGTGTTTGACAACAGGGTTGTAGGAGGAAAAAATGCCTTCCTCCGAGTATTTGTAGGTCCCAATGGCTGCAAGGTAAGTACGGAAGGTGTCGGCCTGTACGCCCGAACGAGCGAGGTGCGCCGGAAAGGAGAGCACGTTGTCCAGATTGCAGGCCAGAGGGTCAATTCCCTTGGAGTCTGCCCAGAGGCAGAACCTGGTCCATTTGCTCTTTTTCTGGGCCATGGTGGCTTTGCTCCTGCCGCCCTGTGTGATCTCCAGATTGGCCTGTGAGAGGCTAAGGTGCTGAAGCGTTAACTGCTCAGATACCACGCTGCGAGAGCTAGTTTCCCTGGTGCGGGGTGGAGAACCCTGCCCCGCTGCTGAGCCAGAAGATGCGCTGGGCCCGTCGGGGAGGTTTATCAGGGGCACCTCCGAGAGGCTGAGGAGCTCCGAAAACCATGGTCTGGCCGGCCACCATGGAGCAATCCGAATGATACAGAGCCGGTGCGACTCCTTGATCTTGCAAAGTACCCTGTGGATCAGGGGAGTGGGCGGAAAGGCGTAGGCATTCATGTCAGTCCACTGGAGGTGAAATGCGTCGCCCAGAGAGCCGGGGCCCTGACCCTGCCAGGATGTGAACTGGGGGCACTTCTTGCTGTGCCAGGTGGCGAAGAGATCCACTTGGGGGAGACCCCACCTGTTGAAGATCTCCTGAATAACGAGGTTGTTTAGCTGCCACTCGTAATTGTCCGTTCCAGGCCTGCTGAGCCTGTTCGCCTCCAGGTTGGATTCCCCCGGGAGGTGGACTGCCGAGAGGTAGATTTAGTTTTCCAAGGCCCATTCCCACATGCTGATCGCCAGTTGCACAGAGCCACCCTGCTTGTTGACGTAGTATATGCTGGTTGAGTTGCCTGTCTGGATGAGGACAACCTTGCCCCTGAGAAGTGGTAGGAATGCTCTGAGCGCTAGCCAGATGGCGTTCAGCTCCAACCAATTTATGTGGTAGTCCTGCTCCTGTCAAGTCCAGGTGCTGTGAACTGAGAGATCGTCCAGGGTGACTCCCCAGCCCTCGAGCGAGGAGTCTGTGGTGATGGTGGCTTGCGGAGAAGGTGGCCGGAAGGGCTTGCCCATCCATAGGTTGTAGTCCCTGGACCACCAAGTTAGGTCCAGGTGGAGAGATGGAGGAGCGGTTATTTCGGATTGAGAGCCCCGCTCCTGACTCCATGAGGCCACGAAGTGCAGCGGAATCCTTCTCATCCTTCGTCGTGTGTGCGGGACGGCTAGCAGAACTGCCGCTTATAGACACAGGTGATGTTGATACCACCAAGCCGAGGTCACTTCTCTGCTGAGGAAGTGGACAGTGGCCCTCTTGATGGCCGAGATCTTGTCTGACGGGAAGACCTTCTCAGAGCATGTGTCCCAAATGAGTTCCAGTAACGTTAGAGTCTGCGTAGGGAGCAGCTGTGATTTCTTGAGGTTGAGCGAGAAGCCCAGGCCATGCAGTGTGTTCATAAGGGCATGGGAGGAGTGGTGAACCACCTCCGGAGATGTAGCCCTGACAAGCCAGTCGTCGAGGTATGGATAGATGTTGGGGGCCCTGCTCTCTGAGGAGGGCCGCTACCGCGTTCATGAGTCTGGTAAAGACCCTGGGGGCCGAGTTGAGGTGACTTTTATTGGAAATGGTAGCCCATGATCCTGTAACGCTCACCTGATTCTCGCAGAGGCGCCGGTCTTGACTGGGCAACTACCGTATCTTCAAAGGTGATGTGTAGCACCCGGTTGGCTCTTTGGGTTGGACCTCTGTGCACTGTATGCCTGACGTGTAGAGTAAGATGTCTGCAGATAGAAAATATGGGGTTAATGAACTGGGGTTATTGGGGTGTCCCTATCTCTTTCCTCTTCTCCTCTCCTGTAGACCCCCAAAGGTTAACGCTCTCACCTTAGGTAAGTGAATGCCGAGCTCTCCATCTGCCTCGGGGCAGGGTGCTGTAACCAGTTTCTTCACTGGGTAGGTAGCGCAGGCCTCTTGACTTCAGAGGACTGCTGTCCGTATCTACTGCACGAACGGTAAGTTTCGAGTAATTCTAATGTCTTTAAAGTCTTTAGTAATGATGTCTCTTGTTTTGCAGGGTTCCGGCGATGGCGGATGACTGGCTGAAGTGAGTTGAAGATGGAGCCCGTGTGATGAATAGAAGCGCCTGGAAGCACGTAAGTAAGCGCTTGTTGCCTGCTTCACGATGCGCTCTAACTGTCTTTTTATTTTGCAGGTACGAGTTCGGAGCGGCTGCAGGGTGCCGGAATACCCACTGGATTAGATGTGGCAAGGAGTAATGGCACATGAGTATTAAAGTTCCCCAATGTCTTTAAACGCACCTTGTTTTGTCTTTCAGATGCGGGATGCAGCGCCGAAGGCCTCCGGAGCGTGCGAAGAGATGGTAAGCTTTTGTCTTTCAGATGCCGGAATGCAGTGTGAAGACCTCCGGAGCGCACGAAGAGTAGGTAAGCCTTTGCCTTTCAGATGCCGGAATGCTAACCTGTTCTTGCTTGTCTTTATAGGTGTTGCTGAAGACTGGATTCAGGATGGTAAGCCTTTTTCCTTAGGCCCAGGACCGGATGCAGAAGACACGATGAGCGTTCTGCTGCAGAGGTTGCAGAATAACGCAAAGCAAGATTCATCCACCGGGTGTGGTTTAAATAGCCTCCTGTAGTGCTTAGGTGTCTCCTTCCACAGCCACGCCTAAGTAAGAAAAGAGTTCCTGGTAAGAAAAGAGTTCCTGCCTTCCAGAAGAGTTCCAGTGTTCTGAATCTAGGGAGTGGCTCCAGCCCCACCCAACAGGAAAAGTAGTTCCAAACAGAAGAGGATCAGAGGCTCAACTGGCAGGCAAGTAAGCAGCATGGTCTGCTGCAGGTAAGTCCACCCAAGCATTATGAGCCCGGCGCTTCCAGCGCTGGGACTGGGCATATTTATGAGCCTGGTGCCAATGGCGCCAGGACTGGGTCCAAAAGGTCCCAATTGGGACTGGTTGGCACTCGGAACCTGGGTTATGGATCTGCTTCCAAGGGAGTTGGGAAAACCCTGACCTTTTGGAAGCAGAGATCATGACAGATCCTGAATCTTAGGAAAGAACGATGGGGCTGCCAAATCGGGACGTGTAGGTATGCGTCCTTCAGGTCTAGGGAGCACATCCAGTCTCCCTTGTCCAATGTCTGCTATAAAAGCTGGCGTAACCATCTTGAACTTTTGCAGGGGTAAGGAGAGGTTGAGGGTGGAAAGGTCCAGCACAATTCTCAGGCCCGCCTGGTTCTTCTGAATGGCGAAAATCCTGCAGTAGAAGCCAAAGCCTCGTTCGGAGGCTGGAACTTCTTCCACTGCCTGGCTCTTTATGAGCAACCGGATCTCTGCCTAAAGAGTTGCTGTCCCAACGTGTGGGAGTGGAGGGGAGGAGAGGCTGGAATGGGTAGGCGGTACCCCGTGGATACTACAGAGAGAAATGTGCACGGAGAGCAAGTGTGCCCGCCCCCCACCGGAGACATGTGGACCCTAAGGTGCGTGTCATGCCTTCTTTCCCTCGGAGGCTGAGGAGGGGGACTGGAAAAAGCCCCAACTCCCCCACACCCTTTTTGTTGTTTGCGTCGGTTCCGAGACGGTGAGCGGTCTGGCTGCCTGGATCTGTGTTCCTAGAAGCCGCGGGACCCTCCATATGTACAACCCTTCTCTGAGCGCTGCTGAGATTGGGTGTAAGATTTGGGCGTGGTCTTTGTAAGAATGGAGAAGGCCTTTGCCGTTTGAGAGTTGTTCTTTTTGACCAGCTCTTCATCCGTAGAGGAGTGGAAGTCGTCTCCCCCTCCCACGGTAGATCTAGAATACGCTCCTGGATGTCCGGGTTGAACTGCGTCGCCCAGAGCCAGGTTGTGCGCCTCATGTCCGCAGCAATGCAGATGGCACAGCCCGAGGTATCGATATGCGCCACTGTGGATTCCATGAGGTAATGCGCCACAAGCTTGGCCTCTGCTAGCCCTGCCTTAAAGCGTGATTGGCATTGGGAGGGGAGTTCCGGAAGGAAGTCCCCGATTTCCTGCCATAACCGTTGGTTGGCGGCAGCCAGCATGGCATCTGCGTTGGTCTGACGCAGGTGTAAAGAGGCGTTGGAGTAGATCTTCTTGCCATAAGCCTCCAAGATCTTCTCCTTGACTAGCAGCGCCGCAGAGGAGGCGGCTGAGGATGACTGAGGCTTGGAGTAAAGTGATGCTGCAGCGATCACCGAGGAGTGTGTCTGAGGATGGGTCGAGAACAAGAGTGTCCCCCCCCTCCATCTGCCTGTACTTGGCGTCAAGGAATCGGTTGACCGGCTGGACTCAGTGGGGCTTGAGCCAACCCTTCTTGGCCAGGGAGACTACATCAGTTTGCAGTGGAATCCCCGTGTTGGCAGAGTGGCTTCTTGTGAGGACTTCAGTCAGAACCCCCTCTGCCGGCTGTTTGATCTCGGTCTGAGGGAGGCCTAGGTACTCTGTCGGGCCAGCAAGACGTTCATGGAAGGCCCTGGCTGAGGATGGCGTGTCCGGATCCGGATCCTCGTCCATGTCCTGCGGATCTGGAGGATCTTGTGGAGGAGGGGTAGATGGCGCTGGAGGCTGGGTTACAGAGACCGCAGCCGGAGGCTGAGGAGGCAGAAGAGATTGCAGAGTTGGCTGTGGAGCCAGAGTAGGCGGCTGCACCAGGTTCAGGGAGCCTGATCGAGGCATTTGTGGTGCCATTAGCATGGCGGGGAGGACTTCCCCGACTGCGTCCTTGATAACCCCCATCTGAGGAGACCTCATGAGGCTGAGGCATTTGTCGAAGAGCACCTCCTCACTGGCCAAAGAGGTGGCAGGGGGTACCGACAGGGTAGCGTGGGACTGCTGGAGCCACTGTGTACCCTTTCGTATGGTCGCATGGGAAAGCTGCCCTGCGCATATGAAAGGTAGACTGTAGGTCACATACCTGGTTGCGACCAGTCCCATCTGGACCCTCGTTCTTCGCCGAATTCAAGGAATGGCAGACTGGTGCTCTTGTTAGGCGCGGCGGCCATTTTGTAGAGCTGCCTACACTTACTTTCCAGCTCAGTGAAACACAGTCTAAGATCAGTAAGAACCTATCACACTATTTCTGGGATGGCTCAAGGCAGACCAAGCTACACTCAAGAACACTTTTCAAGAATGGCACACAGCTATTCTAAGTAGGTAAAACCCAATGTTGTAATATACTATTACAGTTTAATTTTCAGATCAGTTCAACACAGCAATAACTATATTGTTTTAGGGTGGCACTCAACTAACAGAAGGTAAGTGAAACATGCATACTTTTTAAGGGGCCATCAGCAACTTAAGGCAGACCTATTCTGGACAGGCTAACAGCAAGTCAGGGGACGCAAGACCCAATTGGGGACACTCATACATGTATATCCTAACAGGAATAGTACAGTGGAACCAACAGCATTACTTTTGGGACGAGGAGGACCCAATTCACAGGTGAGTAAATGCACCCATCTACTCTATTTTAAAATGGCGAGCCAGCTTAAGGAAAGTAAGACTTTCAGTACACTTATTCAGAATGGCACACAGCTATTCCAGGTAGGTAAAACCTATATTAACTTTTCAGAATGGCAAAACCGATCTAAGGTAAGTAATAACTTTGCATACACTCACAAGTGGCAGAACACTTTCAATGTGTAAGTAAGAACCTTTGAACCGGCTCACGCATAGCAGTTACCAAGTAACTCTTTTACAAGTAAGTTAACTTTTCAACACTTGTTTTACTTTTCAAGGCAGACCTCCAAGTATCCAGCCCTTCCCAATTGTATGGCAGGAGATCTCTCAGAGACAGAAAAGGAACCTTAGTGGTCTAGGAGCCAGCTGTAGGCAGTGTGAGATACGGTTCAGTTGCAGGCAAAGTCAGAGTTCCGGAGAAAGACTGTCCAAGTAAGTACTCTACTTTCAAAGTTAGTTGAGGGTGCAGGGACTTCAGAGACAACACACTAGGAGTCGTCCAGCAGGGCCCTAGTTGACCTGGACAAGAAGACTCCCAATCATAGAAAACACCCCACAGCTACACAGGAATCACAAAAGATGGAAAGTAAGCAATATCGAAGCCAACAGTACCTGAGCACATAAGAAGGGTTTGCAGCTGGAGGGCTTCATGATCTGCAGTCAAAACCCCAGGTGCTGAATTCCTTATTGTGAAGACAGAACCCAGGACAGGCTTTCAACAGGGATCAACGAGGAAGGCTCCAGGCAAGAGTTTCTTTGCGGTTGGATGCAGCTCTGTGGATTTTGTCGCCCTTTTCAGGAGCCAGAAGAAGACTTCCTATCGCTGGTCAGATTCTCATTGTTTGCAATGCCCAGCACTCTGGTGAGGGGTCTTATCGGACTTGAAGCACGTCTCTGGCGGCCCAGCAGAATGCCCACAAAGTTTCAGCAAGATTCGGAAGACTCCGCACCTCACGATGGTGCGATGTCCCAGGGTATGCAAGGGCACAATATGACGTGGGATGGCTCAAAATGGCGGGTCAGGGTCTTTGTTGTCAGAGTCCCCAGGTCGATTGGAAGGAAGGGTAACAGCAGGCTACGGTTACACAGTAGGCTCTTCGGTCGCTGGAAATCGTCTCAGCCGGGTTTTCTTCATCATCCTCTTCGGTTTCAGTTCCAGTGGGTGACTACCTCTTCAGTTTCCAGGATCTGACTTTTATGCAGGAACCCAGCCAAACAGACATGCAACCATTAAACCTGAGGGGGGCTTAGCAGTCCTTTCAGGACAGACAGCCTGCCAGTTGAACTGGATTCTCGCAGTCAGGCTGGAAGACAGGGGTGCGAAGTTGGACTCCTCCCTCGCATCCTGCCTTCCCACATTGGAGTCTGGGCAGGCTTGACCAAGGTCTCCCGCCGAAGATAAAGACAAGACAAAGGTGAAGGAACAAGAAAGGACATGGAATAATAAAATGGCAAAAAAAGACTGGCACCATTTTGGTCAAATGAGCACCCATGAGTGCCTTTACTGGGGCTGTGGAAACAGCCCACGGTAAAGGTTCACCGAATTAATAAAAAAGGTTCACTGCCACCAGCCGTTGAAGGTAAGTTTGTCCTTGTAACAAATGTTACATTTAGAATGAGAAAGGGGATAACCATCATCCCCCCAGCACTCCACATAAGGTGGGGGAGGAGGTTCCTAGTCTCACCTAATGTAAAAGGGATCCAAATATCCTTTCTACCCTTGGGAACTGTAGTTCTCACAAGGTTAGCCCGAGAAAGTCAAAAGGGGAGCCCCAAGGGCAACCCAGCAACAATAGGCAGTATGTGCCAAAAGTTGTCAAAGATGATACAATTATATAAACCACTATGGAGAGTCTTAAAAATGACACCCATAAAAAGCGTAAAACACTCAAGTGTGGAAAAAGGTTCCCACTCAATGAGGTATAAGGAAAAATAATCCACAAGTAAAGCAAAAAAGTTCTGGGGTTGACACGTCAGGAAGACTTATCATTGCTGTGAAAATCTTACCCAACAGTAACAGAGGGTGGAGGTAGGTGGGAGGAGAGAAACATCGGAGAGACGCAGGGTGGAGAGGTTGGTGGAGTTGGACAGAGGAGTAAGGCGATTGAGTGATGCTTAAAGATCTTACCGTACATCGCTACATCACCCTATAGTACCAACATCATTGATAGTGCAGGGTCACTTATTAAGTCTGAGGGAGTTTAGTTTTTCAAAAAGCCATCTATAGTCTGACAAGTTACTAGGCAGTAGGGGTTGCAGTGCAATTAAGACTAACCTGAGCCAGGGACCAGAGGGTTAGGGGTGGGGTGTCAAAGGAGACTAAAGGGGGACAGTCTTAGTGCCAAACCCCTTTTTCACCCTGGTGTCCTTCAGTAAACTGCCCGTTTCTATCCTGGAGAGTTTACTAATTATTCAAAAGAACAGTCCATATACACCTTGCGTTGCATTTAAATAAAACCCCTGAAAATTCCTTGAGACTCTGCAAATTAAGGCCATCTCTGACATTGGGTAGTAGACATTTGTTCCAGTGTCTACTACGAAAGAATGGGGAGATGTGCTTCCTTTACAAGAACTCTCTGCTGCGCCATCTCAAGAGTCCCAGAGCATGTGCAAGAACCTAATCGTAAAGCTTCCCATCAGCCTCAAAGCTTTATGGATGGGTCAGGCCATAGGAAATGCATGCATCTTTGTTATTAGCCAGCATTCTCCTTATGCACACATGACAAAGAAAGGATATTCCATAGATCAAAAAGGAAGACAATAATTTGATACCATTAAGAAATATAACAACTGTTTGTAATAAACAAGTAAACATTGCAAGGTGTGTGGGTGGTGGTGAAAAATTAGGTCTAGAAGAAACGTTTGGGAAAAACTAAACTGTTGAACAAAAGCCATCTGAACAGATAAGTGTGGTGGTCCATGTGAAATGTGCAAGTTGCTATGGCAATAAGCCAAAAAATAAACTCAACGGGGGGGGGTTTCTTTATCCTCCATCAAATGGCAGGAAAAGTCTTTGGTTTACTGTACATAAAGGAGGTTACAGAAGTGCTGTAAAGTACTAAGATTGCAGTTCTCGCCTACCAAATTTATGAATCTAAAGAAAGCCAATCCTTGACAAATATCACTAAAGGATGGTGGGTCAGAACAGGTGCTCACTCCAAGCTGTTCCACACACTGCAGAGTGTGGATGTTTTTGCTTTGTATTTTTGAAATATTTAAGTACAGGATGTCATTTGGAATAGAAATGACATACAATTGGAGCAAAGACGGGTTGGTAAAGCAAAGCATGGGTAGAAGTTCAGTGAGGGATAAGCAAGATATAAGTGCAGGATGACGGGTGGGAGAGCGATTGTACAAGATGTCCACCATTTTTGTGATTTTAATGACAAGGTAGGAAGTCAAGTATTCGGCAGAGTGCGAAGGATCCGGAGGGGTTTTTGAGGGGTGAGGACTGGGGTGTGGGAGCATGGGCTGGAGAGTCCTGGGTAGGCTGTGAGGGTGAGCAGAGGGGTAAACCAATAATAGTGTAATAACAGCATTTGGCTGCGCCATGTGTGGTCAGGGTCAGCAAAGTCGCAGGGGGAATAGCTGCGTTAGTTGCAATGCATTGTGGTCTTCAACCAGCTGGATGGCAGGGGAAGATCAATGGAGCGCAGACAGGAAGAGGTAAAGGAGCAGACCGTAGTAATTATCTTGGTCGAGGTAAAGGGGACAATGAGTCAGACTTGAATGGACCTTTGGAGATAGGTGAGGGCGGAGGATGGACGAGTGGGGGGCATAGGGTAGAGAGGGTGAAATAGGAATAGATCAAGAGTTTAACTGGACGGGAGTTGGAAGGTTATGCAGGTTGGTTAGTGACTTATCAGAGTGGAATCAAGCAAGAGCTGTTGGGGGCTTTAGTCATATTGGCGAGACCGACATCGTTATGATAGCAGGAACATCAGCTTGGAGTGTTTCAAGTTAGAGGTGAAGGTCATAGAAGAGATCGACTATGCCCTGTGGGTTCTGCTTAGGTCAAATCACTTTTCTGTGTGTTTGTGTTTTGGGAACGTAGCACATGGTTTACTGATAATCTTTGACAATACAATACATGATTTGAATACAAGATCTGAGCAAGACATACTTACCACTCTGATAAATTCGAAGAGTTCAATTACTGCAGAATTTAATAAATTGTATCTAGTTCCATTGTCCAAAAGTGCATTTATAACTGGCTCAAAGAGATTTCCCTTAACGATGTAACGGTTATAAAATTCATCCTTCAGGCCAATTATCCTCCTCATGAAGCGTAGAGCACCTATTGAAAATATTTAAGGCTGTTAGTATTGTGGGTAAAATCCGATACTAAAACATGTATTAAACATAAAATTGAAAGCAACGTAACAAAAGCGTGCCTAGATGGATTTTCAGAATCAGACCTGTGGACAGATTGAAAGGCCACTATTTTGATGGCCATAAAAAGACACTAATAAATAGCTAAACTATCAAGATAGTATGGCTGAGTAGCAAGGCTGAGACCTTGGAGACTGCGAGAATGGGTAAAGTTTAATTTAGGCACAACTCAATGTATGCAGAATGTATACAAATGGACAGTTATATTTATTAGGCCTTGAACAAACCATTACCAATTAAAATCATATGTAGGTAAACTAAACATACACTAAAACACATACATTCACCTTGGGGTACTCTAGATACCGAGAATTAACACTACTTTTAACAGTTAGATCAGTTTGATAGAGCACTAACAAAGTAAAGCAAGTGAAGAAAAACAGAAAAAGGTAAGTATGAAACCAGTTGGTGAACAGACAAGTAATTCAAAAAGTAGAACAATACAGACCTGTACTAATGTCATTCCCTTGCTACCGGAGAGGAGGGCTAGTACCCTAAAAGTCATGTCCCAAAAGGTAACGTGCAGGGAGCAAGGAGTCTTAAAATGAACAAGTGCTGGCAAAGCTCACATGTAGCTTTAAGTGTCTAAAGTAGCGAAAAACAAAGCAAGCAAAATCCTTAGGGGGTCCTCTCCCAATTCCAAGTGTGTCAGGGGAGGACCAGGAGGGAATCCTTGACCAGAACTCCATTGATCATGACAGGAAGGGAGAGGCAGGGTTAGGACTTTGCATCCGCTAAAGTCTATGGGGGTAATGGGTAGAAACAGGCATATTAACTCACCCCCGCCCGTACTCCAATTCTGCAAAATCGTGCCTCTGAATCCACTGGGCCCACTTAATGTCTTGGCTCTGTCCGTGGTGGCAGGGGTTGCTGGTGTAGAGGTCACTTTCAGCTTTTGGATTTAGGTCAAGCTAGTCGCAAGTTCTGTGCTCTGGCGAGGCGGCTCCTGGCACTATGAAGAAAGTACGACCACGATGCCGCCCATCTTGGAGGACACCAGGGAACAATGCGGGCACGAGAAAGATGGCCACCACAGTCAAATGGTGGAAGACGAATGTAAAGACCGGAGGTGGGGTCTGTACTTCAGCTCTCTATATGGTAGAGGAGAGGCACAGAGGACCCCTGCCAAGATTCTCTATTATTGGTATCGTGGTCGAGCAATCAAGGCCTAGCTTCTCAGGAGGTGATGTGAGCTGGTTCTTAAGTACAGTGTAGTCCCCAAGCACCCACGAAGGAATGTCCACACACTATCGGTTAAAACACAGTCTTTATATAATATTCAAGGTCATATACACGATCACGATAACTCACTTTTTACTCTGAAAATCCACAATGGTAAATATGTACAATTCTAAAGTGGTACCACTAACGTTATTAGATCTCCTTAAAGTGCCTACGGTCAGAATGACCCACAGATCAAAATAAAGAGGAAACAAGCAATAGAGAGAGGAAGGAAAGCAAGAGGCTTAAGCAACTGGCAGAATACTGGTCCTGCTACCTAGACAGTTCTGTGTGGAGATCCCCCCCCCCCCCAACCTGGGCAACCTGTAGAAGAAAGATACAAGCCCAGTCCATATATTGTTCCCACTAGACTTTCCAATAGTTCTGCAACCCCAAAGTACCTGGCGTTGTAGCGTTCCTCGTCGGGGAAATCGACAACCCTTCTGGAGTGTCCTCCCTTTCAGGCAGGAGTCACGGGTCGAACGTCCGACGGAGAAAAGGTCAGGCTACGACGGTCAAGTGGCTGCATCGTTCCTAGCGGCGCTCGTTGACGGGGAAGCGTAAAGGTCCTGCCAGGAAGAGGCATGCGGGGCCCCTCAGTGTCGATAGTTCTGGACCGCAAAGAGTGGAAGAACTGTGGCCCAGCAAGGGCGTCGAGTCGTCGGTGTCTCTGGTCTTTGGGTGGTGGGAAACCCACCGGTGGATGCTCCTCAGTGTGTCGACGGTCAGGCCTTCTCCAGCAGGATACAGCGGCGACGATGCAGACGAGAACGTCCTTGGATCAATGAAGTTCTTAGGCAACGGGAGCATGGCGGCTCCGGTCGGCGACAGCGGTCGTCGACCGTGGCGGACAACAGTCCGGCGCTTCTCCTTGGAGTTCCGCAGCAGTCCCCGTATTGGGTCGGCTGCCTGTTGAAGGTCTGTCTACCAGGGAGCTTAGGCAAAGATCAGCTGTGCACAATGGTCCCTCGTAGCTCAGGTAGAGGGCGCCTTACCAGGTCCTCTCTGGGTCAGGTCTTGAAGCACAGCAGCTTTCAGATTGTGAAGGAGAGCAACAGCGATTCTGCTCGTCCAGCAGGGCTTCAGGATCAAGCTCCAGTTACTCGTCGTAGTGGACTTCAGCTTCTGAACACGATTCCTAGCAGTGAGAGGTCCCCAGATATACTGTTGATCTCCCATTCATTCCGCTGGGTCACACTCAAGCATCCAATCACAACTACGGTCATTCATGCAGGCAGGCAGTCAATCAGGCACACGGGGCATTCAGGCCATTCACTTCTCTCCAGACACTCACAACAAGTTAGGTGTATTGGGACAAGTACCGAGCCATTCAACACTCCAAGCTGCATTCATACCGGTTTCGGGCAGGGCAGTCTCAACCATTGTGTCAACCACCAGATACTAGACAGCCACAACATAGAATGCATATTTGTCACACACTCCATTCACCCAGGTCCCACCCACAGGCGTACTCACAACATACAGTCGTTGAGAAGGCTCCAGCCAGTCTGGTCGGCACTTCCACACACTACCATATATGGAACCTCCACCCAACAGCCAGTCAGGGGAAGGGACAGAGGCAGGGCTTCCCGGGACTTCGGGAAGATCAAGGTAAGAGGTGATGGAAGGCAAGAGGCCACGGGGGCCATGTTGTCTCCATCCGGAATCTACCAATTCCAACAACAGGGCCTGGGCATCCCAAAATGGAGGACGCTCAGGGCACCAGTCATTTCAGCACGGGGCTGCCACCAGCCCGTACCCTGCTCTGTGGGTCACACGTGCCCAAAAACATACACTAGGGGCACAGGGTTGCACCCCTACCCATGGGTGCCATAAGGGTATCCCAGGAGTCTGTTCACCAAACCAAAACAGCGCTGCACTGTCAGGAGTCCCACATGAACTTCTGCGCGGAAAACACGTCAGAACACACGATAAAAAGCAGTAAAGGACAAGGATACGGAGGCCCTGTCCCTCCGATGCATTTCCAGCATCACAACGACCCATGTGGCAGACAAAAGACAGTCTTACAATGTCCTTCGTGCCAGAGAGCAGCAAGGGAAGGCCTCTTGTCTCACTAATTGAGGGTCTTCGGGTACCAAAGTCCAAACCCAGGACGGCAACTGATGCAGAGGGAATGAAGCGGGAGCTGGCCAGTCGGTTTAGGGTGATTGTCCAATTTCATCGTGTGATAATGCTGCGCATAGGAAACGCTTGTAAAGCATTCATCAAAAAACGAATGAGCAAAATATGCGTTTTTGAAAATGTCATCTTACCATACAGTCAAATTCCACACAATGGCACAATTGCACATTGTGTTGAATTTGACATCATAAAATGACATTTCTCAAACTGCATCATGTTTATCTGACATCTATCCCACGCAATCCGTCCAATGTAAGCGGGAGACACCATTGCAGCCCCCGCTTCCAGTAGACCGAACAAGGGGAGTGGGGCACGACCCTGTAAGCCCGGCTCCTCTTCCACTATATAATAGTACAAGGGGAGTACAAGCCTGTGGTCCAGATTAGATCGGGATGCAATCATTTAATAAAGACAATTTCTGCAGTAATCGGCTATGCAACTAAATGTTTTTGATGAAAATTCCCAGTTTTGGCCAGTCCACAGGGTGGTCATAGGACACGTCTGAAGGATTCCAAAGGAAGGATCCTCGAGCAGGGGGTCATGATTGGTTGTTCTCACTGTTCCAGTGGTTGAAGCACCAATGTTGGTTGGCTGCAACGACTATCCAAAAGTCTTCAGCCGGATGGTCTTATTGAAGGGGCCTTGTCCGTAATGAGGCTCGGCCTCATCTGTAAAGAGACTGAAGAATGGTTGCGGGAGTCCTTCTACCTGAAATTTGAACTGGAGTCATCCTCCCTCCTCCCCCCAAAACCTCCAATATTAAGGATCTGCACCATTCAAACTGGCAGAGGCTGAAAAAATAATCAAGGACAGTTTCAGACCACTACATCTGCCCAAACACACTGCCACGATATGGACTGAGACCAGAAGGACCAAGACCCCACACTCAGCCACAAACATACCACAGACTTGCCCAGGAAAGGGCTTACCATTAGAGTAAATCTGGTCTGGGTGGGGAAGAAGGCAGTCAAAAAACAATATTGCCAATGGACAGCCAACATCTTGTGGCACGGGCACTTTAGTGCATAGGGTACTCTAAAAGGCGTTATGCAGTAAGATGCCAAATTGCTAACAAGAAAGTAAAAAACCTGGTAGAAGGAAATCTGCTGCCACCGGTCCATCCTGGACAAATCATGCAAGTAATCATCAAGTTACTAAAAAACAAGGAGAGAAAGGAATACAAAGTATCCATACCACACCTCACTAAGGTGATGTGTGCAGTTTAAAAAAAAACATTAATTTCATAACTGGGGCAGTCTCACTCTGCACGGATGGCTTGCTTAGCTCCTCTTTCGGGGCACTGTGGCTAAGGAAAGCAAAATGGTTTTACTTCCCTCTAAAAGTCATAGCAAAATGGATGGAGGGGCGGGGGTGGTCATATAGATTTATAGAGGGAAACGTGATGAATCAGATGGATGCATCAAGGTTTTCCCAGCGGTGACCTACTCTGATGTGGCTTGGGGAAGGCAGCTGGTACCCGCTCCCGACCCTGGGGGCGGCTATATGAGTGTCACATGGGGAGGGGAGAGAGAACCTCTGCGGAAATAACTGGACTCCATCAGGTGAGATGCAGTATCCCATTTTTCGCCTTCAGGATGAATCCTCCATTTGCAACAATCTAATGGCCCTCTTTCACTTATGGAGGGCAGTTGAAAGCTTTGGTCACATCCCAAAAGCCAACTTTCAACTAACCGGCCTTGAAAAATTATGGAAGACACTTTTCCCAGCTCCACATACTCATCTAAACATAGTAAGCCTTTAAAACCCATTACAAACATGTATAGAGTATTCTCAGAAAGGGACTACTGTTTCCACAATCCCCACAACACAGTGACTAGGAGGAGGAGGAGGAGGAGGAGAAGTAATGATCATTTCCCACTGTAAGCAGTCTAGTCCTTCTGCCAAATCCTATTGGCCAAAGCCGATATAAAAGAAGGAACAACTCAGGAATTGTGAGCGAGGTCCCTTGGAGGACCTGGCTGCAGGAATCCTGTGCTGGAGAAGGGCTAAAAGAAAACTGCTGGGCCAAGGGTAGAAAGGGGCAACCGTTGCCTCCCAACTGCCTGTGGGGAGCTGTCAAACACTGGAGGTGTCAAGGAAGAAAGTCTGAAGAGACTGAAATATTGCTTCATTGAGGGGGGGGGGTGGCGAGTGGGGGGTGGGGGGTGACCAAGGAAAGTTTGTCTTACCCAGCTGGGGTGAGACACGAAGTTGATGAGACTAAAGAACTATGCTGGCAGAGGGAGAGGCAGCTCAGGAGAAGACGTGGCATCTCCACTGAAGGCATGCAGAAGCTGGATGCGCAAGCTGGTGTGGTGGAGCGAAGGAGCTCACCATCAGAGAAGGAAAGAAACGTGGTGCAAACAAGGCATGCCGTGGAGAAGCCAGGACCTGCAAGAGAAACCCTGGTGTCCGGCAGCCAGAATTAGAAATGTTGTCCTTACCGGGAGCTGAAGAGAAGCCAGTGTGCAGGAGCAGAGCCAAGAGAAACTGGAGAGATGTCCAAGCCGCCCAGCTTGGGAAGCAAGCGAAAAAGGTACGTTATTGTAAGCGTGAGCAAGACCTAAGCTGCTGCACACAGCAGGTGAGTCTGCTACAGCAGAGTGGTGACCCCGGGGTGTTTTTGAACATTGTGAAGTTACAGAAAGTGAAATGACCAGAGCATGGTTTGTAAATCGAAAGGTCAGGAGAATTTTAATAATGTGACGTTATGGAAAGTAAAGTATTAAGAAGATTGATTGTGAATTGAAAGTGTCAACCCAAACCGCAATAAGAAATGAATGCAAATGTGGGGAAAGCTTAAAAGAACAGTGAGACAAGTAGATATACGAAGCCAAGAAAGGTATCATTTACTTGGTTGTAAAGAGGAACTACAGAATATGAGAAGTCCAGGCAAGCATACACCAGAGGAGACATTCTGGCACAAGAGTACATCAGGCAGTCGTGAATACAAGAGAATTCCTGGATGGCAGGAGAGTACGCCAGGCAAATGGCAAATCTAAAAGGAGTGTCAAGCAGAAACAGTGTTTGTAATTAAAAAAAAACTTTAAAAAAAAACTTGTGTTAAAAGAAGGCACTTTTGAAAATTCAAAGATGGCCGCTGGAGAGTGAAGTCGCACTTCACATACTCCGTGCTAACCCTTTCTAAGGAGGAAACAATGCAAACTAATTTCCGCACCAACAGAGGAATTATCACTCTCCACAAAGCGGACAGAGGAGATATACTGCAGCTGTGTGGAAAAAGAAGATCGCCGTTATATCGCATAGCTATACCAACTGAAGAACAAGCAGGAGACTGCTTACTGCAGCGAGGGACAGAATCACGCAGGAAGGACCGACACAAGCAGAGGCCGACAACAGTGCACTGAAGTGGCAACAGTGCACAGACTTGAGGGAATACTCCCAACCCCAGTACCAGAGAGGAGACCCGCTATGGGAGCCGAGGAAGCGAACGCCCCGTATGGTGCACTAATAAGGTGAGCCGGACCGGGGGGTAGGGGTAGGAGGAGGAGGAGGAGGAGGAGGAGGAGGAGGAGGAGAGCGTCGACCCCACGAACGGGAAAGCAGGTAAGCAAACACTGCGAGGAAGGTCCTGAGGGACAGCTACAAGCCAGCAAGCACAGACACCGAGATAAAATAAAGGTCCCTGAACACAAAGGAGGCTACCTAAATCTGCCTACACACAGACAGACAAAAGAAGGCCCGCTGCAGAGCACACCAACCCAATCAAAATATATCTGGCAACAATCTAAGCGCAGGACAACAAAAAAAAGCAGATTCAAAAAGCAGTCCCTGGAGGGGGACCCCTCAAGTCGACAGGAGAAACGAAAAGTGCGCAGGGGTGTCCACCCCCCCCCCCCCCAGGTTTCACAAGCGATCTCGCAGCTGGACAATAATGCAGTCCCTTGGGACTATTTCACCACAGGGAACCCACCGTGAGGAGCACCCACCGAAACCATATCTGAAGCAGCCAATAACCTCTTCAACATCCGCATCTCTGGAGACCAAGTGCAGCCCATTGACCGGAGCCTCTGGGGGTTCGGGGGGGAGGGGGAGTCACAAGAACAGTGGAATCGACTCCCGGGCCACAACACATATCCTAAGCCAACACCCAAAACGAACTCGGCGCCAAAATCTAAGGGGAAGCAGACACCAGATCTACAAGATGTAAACAAGGGCAGGAAAAGGGGTCAGCTGGAAATGTGCTGGCAACAGAAGCCCCAGCAAACGGACTTGGAGACCAACATAAAGAGCCAGAAGATGCACTGAACCGCAGAGACATGGCACTCAAAGAGGTCCTCCAAGAATGCCTTAGAATATGGAAGAATGAATGTCAACATCGTTCCAGGAGCAAATAGCGAATCTAAAAGAAGGAACAAGTTACTTACCTGTAACTGTTGTTCTCCAGCATGGGTCTGGCATGGATTCACATGCTCATGAATATTCCCCGTCGTCAGGCTGGGAATCCTCGGTAAAGAAAAAACCAGTATCAGTTTCGTTTCTGATCTGTCTTTCGTAGTAATAACCAATCACTGGTCTCTGCGTCATACTGACCACAGCCAATGACTGCCCTCTACCTAAGCACCGCCTCTGGCAGCCATCTTCAGATTTGGAAGCACGTGAAGTGGCAGTATGACCAAGTGAAGAGCCGCAGAGGGGTAGGCGGGAGGGTTCGCATGTGAATCCATGCCAGACCCATGCTGGAGAACAACAGTTACAGGTAAGTAACTTGTTCCTTCTCCAGCATGGGGTCTGGCATGGATTCACATGCTCATGAATAAAGAATACATAGCAGTACACACATGCACAACCACGGGAGGTGGCAAAGGCTCAACATTAAGCATCACATCAACTCAACATTAAGCATCTTACCTCCTCACCAGGCTCACCTCAGGCGAACAGGTTGCGCAGCACTGCTTGGCCGACCCTGGACTCCTCCCTGGAATCCCGGTCGACGCAGTAGAATTTCGTGAAGGTGTGCGTCGACCTCCACGTAGCAGCCCTGCATATGTCCAGCAGGGGCACACCAGATAGGAACGCCGTGGTAGCTGCGATCGCTCTGGTGGAATGGGCTCTCGGACGGCCAGGCAGCGGTCGGTTTGCCAACCGGTGACAGCACATGATACAGCCGGAGAGCCATCTGGAGATGGAAGCCTTCGAGAGAGCCTTCCCCTGATTGACAGGTCCAAAGTTCACAAAGAGTTGTGACGTCTTCCGAAAACCCTTCGTGCGGTCCACGTAGAACTTCAGCGCTCTAGCTACATCCAGCGAGTGCAAAGTCCTCTCAGCCGGCGACGAAGGCGACGGGAAGAACACAGGTAACACCAAGGGTTCGTTGAGATGGAAGTCCGACGGTACCTTGGGCATGAAGGAGGGGTGCGTCCTGAGCACTACCCTCGTGTCGTGGAAAGTCAAGTACGGGGCCTTGCAGGAAAGGGCCTGGATCTCTCCCACTCGTCGTGCGGAGGTGATGGCCACAAGAAAAGCTGTTTTCCACGATAGAAACTTCAACGGGGCCGAGTGCAGAGGCTCGAACGGAGGTCCCATGAGCTTGGTCAGCACCACGTTGAGCTCCCACGCCGGGGCCGGAGCCTTCACCGGCGGGAACGATCTGAACAGTCCCTTCATGAACTCTTTCACCAGACGATGAGACCACAAGGACGTCCGCCCCGTGGTTCTGGTGTATCGGGAGATCGCAGCAAGATGAATCTTGATGGACGCGTGTGCCAGACCAGCTTTGGCCAGCGTCAGCAGGTACGGCAGTACTTGGGGGGCCGTAATCCGTAGAGGGTTAATCTTCTGTGCGTGGCACCAGACAGAGAACCTCTTCCATTTGTGTCCGTAGCATTTAAGAGTCGAGGACGCCCTGGCCTTTGCAAGAACCTCTCTGCAATCGGCCGGTATGTCGTATCCTCCAAACTCTAGCGCTGCAGGAGCCAGGCCTGCAAGTTCAGCGACTTCGGGTCGTGGTGGAGGATGGCGCCTCCTTCCCTGGAGAGTAGATCCGCGTCCGCCGGCAGCTTGATCGGCGGGGACGCTGACAAGTCCAGAAGGTCCGGGAACCATATCTGCCTCGGCCACGCAGGTGCGACGAGGATCATCCTGCACCGTGACCTCTTGAGCTGGTTGACGAGCCGGATTAGCAGAGGCAAGGGAGGGAACGCGTAGAGGAACAGGCCCTCCCAGGGGAACGAGAAAGCATCGCCCATGCTCCTCGTCTGGGGAAACCTGCTGGCGAACCTCCGGCACTTGGTGTTCGTCGCCGTCGCGAACAGGTCGATCTGGGGTGTGCCCCACCGTCGGAAGAGGCGATCCACCAGATCCTGCCGTAGTTCCCACTCGTGGCACGAGCGCAGCTCCCTGCTGAGTGAGTCGGCAATGGTGTTTTTTATCCCTGCCAGATGAAACGGCACCAGAAAAATCCCTTGGGCAACGGCCCAATGCCACAGGTCCTGCGCCTCCTTGGACAGCGCTGGGGACCTGGTTCCGCCCTGTTTCCTGATGTAAAACATGGTGGTGGTGTTGTCGGTGAAGATCCTCACCACCTTGCCCTTGAGGGACGGAAGGAAGGACCTGAGGGCCCAAAACACTGCACGGAGCTCCAGGACGTTGATATGCAGGGACTTCTCCGTCGGGATCCAGAGTCCCCTTGCGTGCAGATTTTCGGTGTGCGCTCCCCACCCTTCCAGGGAGGCATCCGTGGTCACAGTCTCCTGGTGGGCTGGGGTCTGGAAGTCCATGCCCGCCGTCAGATGCGCGCGGGTGCCCCACCACCGTATCGCTCGTCGGAAACTCTCGTCGAGCTTGATCCTTTCCTCGAAGCTGCCCGTCGTCTGGATCCAGCGCGCATCCAGGAATTCTTGCAACGGGCGCATCCGGAGCCTGCACATGGGAATGAGGTAGATGCAGGAAGACATCATCCCGAGGAGGGACTTGATGGACCTCACTTTGGCCGCGTCGGCCACCAACATCCGTTGCACCTTGCCCAAGATGGTCCTGGTCCTCTCCTCCGACGGGGAGGCCAGAAGGGACACTGTGTCGAGCCTGGCTCCCAGAAACAGTGCGACTTGCGCGGGCACCAGGTGGGATTTGGCGTAGTTCACGGAGAATCCCAGGTCCGTGAGGAGTTGGACGGTCCTTGCCGTGTGGACCACGGCGAGCTCCCTCGTCTTGGCGCGGATGAGCCAGTCGTCCAGGTAGGGGTAGACGTGAATCCCCTCGCGGCGCAGCTGCGCCGCCACCGGTGCGAGGCACTTGGTGAATACCCTGGGTGCCGACCGTAGTCCGAAGGGAAGGGCTTTGAACTGGTAATGACGCCCTTGGACCACGAATCTGAGGAATTTGCGGTGCCCCTTTAGGATGGGAATGTGGAAGTAGGCATCCTCCAAATCCAACGACGATAGGAAGTCTCCTTCCTCCAGCTGACCCAGGACGTGCTGGAGGGTGACCATCCGGAACTTCTGCGCCTTGATGAACTTGTTCAGACGTCGCAGGTCTAGGATGGGGCGCCATCCTCCCGTCTTCTTCTTCACGAGGAAGTATCTCGAGTAGACTCCGGAGCCCCGAAGCCTCTTTGGGACGAGTTCGATGGCGCCCTTTCTGAGCATCGCCTTTACCTCCAGGAGAAGTTGAGGGACGTGAAGTTCTTTCCTGGCCACGGGGGGGACGCGCGGGCACCTTCTTTGAAACTCGAGCGCGTGGCCCCGGGCCAGGGCGTCCAGCACCCAACGGTCGGTGGAGATGGACTCCCACACGCTGACGAAGCCCGCCAGCCGGCCTCCCACCGGGGTGCTTCGGTGGGGGCCCGACCCCACGGCCGGTTCAATCCTGCTTGGACGCGGCCTTGCCGCCTTGACCTCCTTGGCGACGACGGCGGGGTCCGCTAGACTTGCCTCGTCCTCTGTAGGCCTCTTGCGACGACGAGCGGGCCGCTTGACGGTAGGAAGCGAAACCGCCGCCGGAACCTTTGGAGGCGCCCTTGCCTCCGCCGCTCCGAAAGGGCGTCCGTCGTTGCAGGACTCCAAGGGCCCGGGCCGTCTCAGTATCCGCCTTGATGGCCTGAAGGGAATCGTCCACTGTCTTCCCAAACAGGTTGTTCCCGTCGAAGGGCATGTCCAGGACTCTGGTCTGGACGTCCTGCCGGAAGTCCGTAGCTTTGAGCCATCCACGACGTCGAAGGCAAACGCCGTTGCCCAGCTGGCGGAACCCGGTGTCGGCGATGTCCGTCGCCACGGTGATGGCGTGGTCCGAGGCCACCTCACCTTCCTGCAGGATCTCAAGGGCCTCCGCCCTCTTGTCGTCCGGCAGAAAATCCAGCAGGGGAGCTATCTTGTACCAGAGCTCCCTGTCGTAGCGGGCCACGATAGCCAAGGCGTTGGCCGCTTTAATCGTCGTCGCTGCCGACGAGATGACTCTACGTCCCATAGCATCCAATTTCTTTCCCTCGCCGTCCGGCGGGGAAGTCGATGTGGAGGCCGCACCCCCCCCCGCTTTCTTCCTGGCTGCCGCGGAGACGACGGAGTCCGGGGTAGGTTGCGCCCGGAGGCATAGGGGGGCCGTGTCCGGGACCCGGTACTTTTTCTCGTACCGGTCTCTTCTAGCTGGCGTCGTGGAAGGGTTCTTGAGGAGGGAAAGGCCCTCATCCCAAATGTCGTCCAACAGAGGCACTGCGAGGACCGTCTTCCTCTTGGCCTCGCGCCGCTGATAAAGGAAGCCTTCCTTTTTCTTCTCCTCAGGGCAGAGTTGGAAAAGCTCGGAAGCCCTGGAGATCATGGAGTGGAAAGATCCGATCTCGTCGGGCGGAGAAGCCCTGGTGGGAGGCGACGACGGAAAATCCTCGTCGTATGCCTCGTCGTCCGTACCCGTCGCTGCCGTGTCAGTCCCCGTATCATCCCCTCGGGTGGACGGGGAGGAGGGCTGGAAGGGGCGCGACGGTTGAAAAGGAGGTGGTGGATGGATCCTTCTTTTCTTGGTAGGGGGAACACCAGAAGGTCCCGGTTCTGGATCCCCCGACGGGAGAGGTTCCTCCGTCGGTAACGGTAGCCTCGTCCTTATCTCGGAGCATAAGGACTGTATGGCCAACAAAATGGCCGCCGAGTTGTCTTGCGGCGCTGGCAGAGGGGAATCCGACGGGCGAGCAGGGGCCCCGTCGGTATCCTCGACGACATAGTCGTCGTCACCTGCGTCGGGGTCCATTCCGACGGGCTGGCCTTCTTCCACGCCTAGGCCGTGGCTTAAGACCTCGATCAGCTCCTCTTCTGAGTTTGAGGCCGAATCTCGACGACGCCCTGCCCCCCCCTTCTTCCCCACGGAGGGTTTCACGGGGGTCCTATCGATGGGCACAAAGGAAGACTCCCTCCGAGGAGGCAGGGAGATTCTGGGCCCTGAGGTCGCCACCACTGGTGCAGCCACCACAGGCTGAGCCAGGGCCGCCGCGACCGTTTCGATAGAGGGCTTGGTCGGATGGATCAAGGCCTTCACCACCTTAGGTGCGCTCACCGCCTTATCCTTGAGGGAGGGGGCACTGCCACGCTCCTCCTCTGCCTTAGAGCTCGACCGGGGCCTCTCCAGGAGCTTCGCCGGGTGCTCGGCCTTCCTCTTACCCGACCCAGAGCGTTGGCTCGTGGCTGATGGTGCCGGGGAGGGTGCGCCCTGCCTGGCGCCCGTAGAGCCCGACCGTTCGGCGCTCCCGGTGCCAGCGGACTCGCGGTGCTTGGCCTTATGTTGGGCCCCCGTCGCCGGGGCGCCCTCAAAGGTCTTAGAAGACCGCTCGGATTTCTTCTTCTTCTCGCCAGACGGGCTCTTACCCTCCAGCCAGTTGGCGAGACGTTGATGGCGGTCCTTCATGGTCCGTTCCGACATGTTGCCGCAAAACGCACAGTCCTTCTCCACGTGCGTCTTGTCCTCATGAAGGCAGTAAAGGCAGAAAGAGTGTTCGTCCTCCTTGAAGACGTTCTGCAGCTGGCATCCAGGGCAGACCCTGAACAGCTTTCCGGGCGTCGAGCTTCCCTTCTCCTGGGCCATCTCCGAGACCGGGCCTGAGAAGCTTCTGGATTCCTCCGAAGTGTAGCTCGACGAAATCTTCACCCTTGAGGGGCACAGATGAATCCGACACGGGTCCCCGTTGATCGGATGTAGGATCGGTGGAGCTTGAGGCTCTTTTGACCGAAAGAATCGAAGTTTTTTGTGAAAAAAGCGCGAAAAATAGCACTAACGCTCGAGAGCAATAGCACGAGGATCCCAACACATGAACGTGCGGTAAAAATCTGAAGATGGCTGCCAGAGGCGGTGCTTAGGTAGAGGGCAGTCATTGGCTGTGGTCAGTATGACGCAGAGACCAGTGATTGGTTATTACTACGAAAGACAGATCAGAAACGAAACTGATACTGGTTTTTTCTTTACCGAGGATTCCCAGCCTGACGACGGGGAATATTCATGAGCATGTGAATTCATGCCAGACCCCATGCTGGAGAACTAAAAAGCTCCCTGAAAGAGGTCAGGGAGGAAATACTTTCGGTGATAGGGTGGACACTACAGAACAGGAACTATCGGAGCTCTCCGACAATGTCCGGCAGAATTCTGAATTGCTGGATCAAATTGCAACTGTGACACAATCTGGAGATCCAGTCAGAGGATCTCGAAAACCATTCCAGAAGGTCGAATGTCAGGATCAAAGGCATAGCAGAAACAAAGTAGGATGCAGACCTAAAGTTTCTAGTCCAACAATGCTTTGCCACCCTTATGATGGAGACCTCCCCAGAGAATATACATATTGATTGCATACATAGGGTGGGACCTAGAAGGTTAGGTCTGGGTGACGGACCCAGAGATGTCCTGGCAGCACGGACGTCTTACAAAATTAAAGAAAATCCTTCGAACGCCCAGGGGTCGGACAACTATTACAATGAACGGATCGCAAGTCTGTCTGTTCCAAGACCTAGTTGCATCCACATTAAGGAAAAAAGAGCGATGCGCCCCCTGACAAAAGTACTCCTAAATAAAAAGATCCCATACAAATGAACATTTCCTTTTGGCCTACTCTTCTCATGGGGTGGGAAGCAACAGACGGTTACACTACATGCACCGAAGGCCTTAATACTGGGAATGGAGGAGGAAGAGGCAGACCCCAGAGAGAACTTGAGGGGCACCCTGGCATAGGACAAGGCCATGGGATTGGTCCACCGCAACAGGGAAAAGAGGAGACAAATTGAAGGGCCCCCTACCAAAACAGAGAAGGGACTAAGTAGTATAAAGCGGACACAAGCAAGTTCTCAGGGAAGGGGGAAAGAACACAAAATACAGGGGTAACCCAAAATTGGAATACAATGAAGTGGAGAGGAAAAGTGGAAATACATGGAGTGAGAAAGGAATGATTAAGATTAAACTAGTTCTCAAAACAGGCACCACTTTGAATCCACAGGAGGTTACACTACTACCTCAAAATCGTCTCGGGGAAAACATAGGGTGCTTCCCAAGATAATTTGGGTTGTCTTAAGATACAGAGCCTAGACTGGATAAGGGAAGAGTGGACAGGGAAGGAGAGAGGGGAGGCTGGGAAAGGTTGGTGGGGAAAGGGGACGGGGATACAGTGTCTGTGGGCCACGAAGTAGGCGGTTTGGAGGACCACAAAGCGCTAACAAGCAGCCAACTCAGAAGTCAGAAACAAGGTTACCAGAGATACTCCCTGAAGTGTGGGTGGGAATGAGCAAGGGGAACACCAGGAACATACAAGATTACTCCTATGAGGCAACAGCAGGACAGAACCCAAGAGATCATGGGTGGGGGGAAAATACTGAAAATATTTTCACATAACGTGCAGGGCCTAAACAACCCCATGAAGTCAAAGAAATTAGAGGTCCAACTTTAAGCGGAGGCAGACATTATCCTTCTGCAAGAGACACATTAAAAGAGGGGATAGATCTAGAATACATCTACACCTGTTTATGTAAATCTACCAGGCTAATGCCAAAAATAATACCGCTGGTGACCTGATCAGCCTTAGAAACAAGCTTCGAGCTGAAGTAATGCACACCCTGGCAGATCCCACTGGCAGATATCTATTTAGTCAGATCCGATTGAACGAGAGGGTACTCGCGATAAGCACAGTATATGCCCCTAACACAGGACAAGAGACCTTCCTACATCAGGCCTTAGGGATATTAGAAGGCTTTGCAGTAGGTGAGGTCCTACTGACATGAGACTTCAACATGGCCTAGGAACCGGTCAAAGACCGGAGTAGCCAAGGACCCACTAGGGGGCTCAGCCCATCTAACACTGTAAAGAACATGTTTACAGACTTCGCATTAAGGGACCTGTGGAGAGCAAAAAAAGGGGACGAGATGAGGTATACATGCTTCTCCCACATTCACTGCACGTTTTCCAGGATGAATTACGCATGGGAAACTCCAAGGATATTAGGGGCAATGTCCAAAATAAAGGTGGATCCAATCTCCCCATCAGATCATGCCCCCATATGGCTTCAGCTGAGAGGGATGAGGCCACAAAGCTTGGTTTGGTCATGCAAGATGCATAGGGCAGTAGTCCATGATACAGTAACACGAGAAACATTGGGGGCAAAAATTAAAACCTACTTTGAACTCACGACACACAAGGGGCCCCATCAGATGTAGTGTGGGATGCCTTCAAGGCAGTGCTCCAGGGAGAAATTATCTCTTTCAAAGCACAAAAATCTAAAGAGAACAGATTATAAAAAGATCTAGAGGAGGAACTGAGGGAGGCGAAAAAGAACTAGCCGAGAAGAAAAACAAGACAAATTATAGTAAAGTGGAGGTTAGTATGAGACAATTAGATCTATTGCAAACAAGCAGGGCAGAGAAAGCGATACTCCATCTAAAACAGAGATTCAACATTAGGGGCTAATAGGGCGGACAAAATGTTAGCCAGACTCGAAACAGCGGTAGAAACAATATAGATCGCATTAGACTGTCCAACGGCACAATCTCAGAGTTCAGAGACAGAATAGACTCCTTCTCAACCTTCCACACGCAATTATAGTCCTCAGAAAGACCAACCCAACAAACCACAAAAGATTATTTAGATAAGCTCCAGATGCCGAAGGTGACAAGAAGATGGGGACATAGTTGAAAAAGACATAACAGAGGAGTAAGTAGGGAAGATTATCAAACATCTCCCCAGTAATAAGGCACCAGGCCTAGTGGATACTCTGCAATTTTCTATAAAACTGAGCAGGGACCTCATGCCATTCCTTACAAAATGATATAATACATTTCGGCAAATATGAAGTATAACACGCTCTATGCTGGAGGCGAAGGTCGTACTCTTTGGGAAGCCAAATAAAGCCTTCATGAATTGTAGCTCTTACCAGCCTATAGCGTTGCTGAACATAGATGCCAAAATATATACTGGATCTAGAAAAAATGAAGAATATACTGCCAATGGTGATCGGCAAAGACTAGTCAGGCTTTATCTCAGGAAGGCAAACATGGGTTAACGCTAGAAAGGTCATCCATCTTATAGAGCAGGCGGAAAAACAAGTCCCGGCAGTACTCATTTCCCTCATGCCGAAAAGGCATTCGACAGAGTAGAATGGCCCTACTTATTTAAAGTAATTAAGCACATGGGTTCGGACCAAACTATATCCAGATGTTGGAAGCAAATTATAAAGACCCATCGATGAGGCGATCCATCAATACGCAAGTCTCAGACAGTACAGATAGAGTGGGGTATGAGGCAGGGAAGCCCCTAAGCCCCCCCCATCTATACGCTATATACCTAGAACCCCTGCTTGCCACAATTAGAGCAGACAAAAACATATGGTATTACCTTTGGCAGGGAGACACAAAACAGCAGCATATGCAGATGATATGCTAGCGGCACTTGCACAACCTGAAACATCAATCCCACCTTGGTAACAGTCTTAAGGGAACAAGAAGATGTCAAGGCTGAAAATAAACCTGACCAGGTCAGAATTGCTGGAGCTAGGATTATCAAAAGAATCATCAGCTGACATGCAAAGGTACCCAATCCCCCGTCAGAATAGCTAAGGGAAGTATCTCGTACCTAGGAGTAGAATTGACCAGTAAGGTATCCAAACTATATAAGCCCAGTTAACCGGAGATGTTAATAAAATCACAGGCTGATTTCGCAAGGTGGACCCCCCCTCAACACCACCTTGCTGGGGTGCATATTAGATAAAAAGGTGACCCTCCCTAGATTATTGTACACATTTCAGACCCTCCCAATAGCAGTCCCGCAGTCATTCTTCAAGGTACCAAACACGATATCTAAATTCATCTGGCGGAACAAACGGCCAAGGATGGGTCTAGATCTACTATAACTCAAAGGAATAAAAGCGGGCTGGTCATGCCAAATATAAACAGATACTACGAAGCAGCCCAACTGAGAGTGAATGGCTCACGGAAAACGGGGAAAAGGTCTGGGCACGGATAGAAAGAGCAGCAGCGGGCTGCCCACTGGCCAGCCTATTATGGTTACCAGGGAAGGACAGGCCCCAAAACGCAAGACGCAGTCTATTCCTTAGAACAACATGCAGCATTTGGGACAGATGGTTCAAGAAGGGATTCCTTTCCAGTTGCCCCTCCCCATTTACTCCACTGTTTGGGAATCCAAACTTCACCCCGGGGATGGAAAAAGGCAAATTTACCCAATAGTGGAAGCATGGGTGTAAGAAGGTGGAAGACATGCGTTACGCTCACCTGGTATCCACGGGGATGCCACTCAGCCTTGGTTGGTTGATATGCGCCTCAAACCCTCTCCCCGATCCCTGGGTAGTGCCGCTGATGGAAGTTGAGCCTGAAATACAGGAGGGCTGGATTCAAGACTGTCTCTGGTAGGGTGTCTTCCCACCTCCCTTCGATTCAAAACCTTCCCTTGGCCCTCGCCTCACCTTAATTCTTTAGAAGGCGTGCTCTCCGTTGCAGGGGTGCCTAGTCTCGAATGGGTGTGAGCGACCAAGTTGCTTCACTGTTGCGAGCCCTTTTGAGTGTCTTTAAGGTAGGTCTTGCTGCTTTACAGTCTTTGTATTCTATTCTGTTCTTTCCTTCCTTCCTTCCCCTTATTGTTATTAATGTCTCATTTCTTCTCTTTAGGTGCGCAAAGAGATTTCCGCGTTTTCGTGCGGGTTGGAACTAAGCACGAGCCAGTAAATGAAGGCGCGGTGTGCGCGACGCTGATTTGCATTTATATGCTAACCTGCGTCTAACCAGGTAAGAATCTTGTGGTTTTCGTTGTTCATTTGGAACTGAGAGTATGCGCTCACTAATTGTAACGCTCACCTGATTCCCGTAGAGGCGCTGGTCTTGACTGGGCGTATACCGTATCTTCAAAGGTGATGTGTAACACACGGCTGGCTCTTTGGGCTGGACCTCTGTGCACTGTATGTCTGACTTGAAGGGTAAGATGTCTGCAGATAGAAAATATGGGATTAAGGAACTGGGTTATTGAATGTCTCTCTCTTCTTCCCTTTCTCTTCTCCTGTAGAACCCCAAAGGTTAGCGCTCTCACCTTAGGTAAGTGAACGCCGTGCTCTCCATCTGCCTCGGGGCAGGGTGCTGTAACCAGTTTCTTCACTGGATAAGGGGAGCAGGCCTCTTGACTTCAGAGGACTGCTGTCCGTCGTTTACTGCACGAACGGTAAGTTTCGAGTAATTCTAATGTCTTTAAAGTCTTTAGTAATGATGTTTCTTGTTTTGCAGGGTTCCGGCAATGGCGGATGACGGGTTGAAGTGAGTTGAAGATGGAGCCCGTGTCATGAATAGAAGCGTCTGGAAGCACGTAAGTAAGCGCTTGTTGCCTGCTTCACGATGCGCTCTAACTGTCTTTTTATTTTGCAGGTACAAGTTCGGAGCGGCTGCAGGGTGCCGGAATACCCACTGGGTTAGATGTGGAAAGGAGTAATGGCACGTGAGTATTAAAGTTCCCCAATGTCTTTAAACGCACCTTGTTTTGTCTTTCAGATGCGGGATGCAGCGCCGAAGGCCTCCGGAGCGTGCGAAGAGTTGGTAAGCTTTTGTCTTTCAGATGCCGGAATGCAGTGTGAAGACCTCCGGAGCGCACGAAGAGTAGGTAAGCCTTTGTCTTTCAGATGCCGGAATGCAGCGCGAGGCGTTGGTGACAGCCGATGGACCAGGTAAGTGAAGAGCTGTCACTGAAGCCCGTACTGCTAACCTGTTCTTTCTTGTCTTTACAGGTGTTGCTGAAGACTGGATTCAGGATGGTAAGCCTTTTTCCTTAGGCCCAGGATCAGATGCAGAAGACACGATGAGCATTCTGCTGCAGAGGATGCAGAATAACGCAAAGCAAGATTCATCCATCGGGTGTGGTTTAAATAGCCTCCTGTAGTGCTTAGGGGTCTCCTTCCACAGCCACGCCTAGGTAAGAAAAGAGTTCCTGCTTTCCAGAAGAGTTCCAGTGTTCTGAATCTAGGGAGTGGCTCCTGCCCCACCCAACAGGAAAAGTAGTTCCAAACAGAAGAGGATCAGAGGCTCAACTGGCAGGCAAGTAAGCAGCATGGTCTGCTGCAGGTAAGTCCACCCAAGCATTATGAGCCCGGCGCTTCCAGCGCTGGGACTGGGCATATTTATGAGCCTGGTGCCACTGGCGCCAGGACTGGGTCCAAAAGGTCCCAATTGGGACTGGTTGGCACTCGGAACCTGGGTTATGGATCTGCTTCCAAGGGAGTTGGGAAAACCCTGACCTTTTGGAAGCAGAGATCATGACACTAATGCTGTTCTCTCTCATTTTCAGGTTGCTGCGTTCCGGAAGCATGCAATGCCCAGATGGAGTTCGCTGGATCGACTGTCTCCAGGTAAGCAGAATCAGGAGCGGACGATGGGCTGAAGACCGGATCCTATTCGCAGGTAAGATTCCAATAACTGTTTTTTCTCTCTCTGCAGGCACGCGGTTCCAAGAATAGCTGGCATCAAAGAATACTGGAGGCCCAACTGGACAAGGTGAGCGTCACACTGAAAACAGCAGAATAACGCGAAGTGTCTTCTGCTGTTTGGGTACGGTTTAAATAGTCTTCAGGAAAGTAGTCCAGGTAAAGTAATCCCAGGCCAACCACACCCTAAGCACTATACCGCATAGCTCAGTTCTTGGTAACTGAGCTATGCAAGTGCCTCCATGTTGACTGAAGCCCCCAAGAAAGTAGTTCCAAGTAAAATAGTCCCAACCTAAAGATGTTCTCCATAGTGATTATGAGCCTGGTGCCAAAGGCGCCAGGACTGACTCCAAGAGAGTCTCAGTGAGATTTTAAGGCCTTTAAGGCCATAATGGAACCCCGAAATCTGGTCTGCCTGGCAGGCAGACTTGCCAGTGGGGTTCAGGGGTAGGGATCATGATAACATGGTATTAAACGGTGAGATAGCAACTTTCGAGAAATGTAAGGCTCATCTGGCAGTGAAGGAAACTGACAGATACGAATACATACAGTTGAGACACTGGCCAAGACAGCCCAAGGTATATACCGCAGCAACTAGACGATTGACAGAATTTGAAACATACATAACCATACATACAGGGACAAGCACCTAACATCAAGCATCTATGCGATCCTGCAGGGATGCTTAGTTCAAGAAAACTGGCCGTACCAGGCAGCATGGCAGGGGACAGCTCAGTCAGCAATTCCCCAGGAATACTGGGAGGGACTATGGAGAAACATCCCGAAGGTGACCAGGTTTATACAGCTCTGGGAGGCATGGTACAAGATGCTACAGTAGCACTACACGCCCAGCAAATTACGCAAAATGTATTAAACAACTGCCCACGGTTGCATCAGGGGTTGTAGAGTATTAGTAGACTGGAGGGACTGCCCCAGGATAGACATATTCTGGGAAGACGTGAAGGCTCCGATAATAATCATACCAGAATACCAGAACTACATGATATTTCCCTGGGGGGGGTGGGGGTCCTATATGGACTTCTAGACCCAGAACTATACACAATCTTGAAATTGCAGAAGAGAGCCTTAATGACAATTTTAATTACTGCATGGCTTGTCATTGCTAGGAACTGGTAACAATAAGACCCCCCCCCAAATGGTCGGAAAGGATACACAAACTGTGGAACCTCAAGGCAATGGAGTGGACCACATACCGAATACAAGGATTCGGTCGAACTGTGGAGAAGTACTACAATACCTAAAGAGATTATATGCAACAATGGTGCCCACAAAATCTGATACTAGATCTAAGGTGAACCCAAGCACAAGAGGTATAGATTTAAAAAAATAATAATCGAGTGGAGCAAAACTATGAAAACGAGATGGCTAAGACACTGCGAGATGCAAGGAAGGGCTGGGGGGGAACAATGAGGGGTGGTGTTGGGGGATGTTGTATCATGGAATAAACATTTTAAAAAATAAATTAAAAAAGCCACTTTTGTTAAAGAACTTACAAGCCTGAACACTTCATCTAACAGGATTGTTGTGGTCCAAGAAGGACACAGAATTGTTAAACCCAGAGACACAGTGATACCAGTAAAGAATGCAGGGAAAGGGAATCACCAAACCCAATCTACGTACGATAGCTGAGCAGTCAAGGCTTATTCTCAGAAAAAGTGTGAGCGACCTAGGGCTAAAAGGTGTCAAAACAGAGCAACACCAATAATTCAAGTTAGACAGTTGGTATATAAACAGTACTCTTAGGTCCCGTCCCCTTTTCTTCATACTGTATGGGCGCCCCTCCTAGGGACAGGAGACAGAAACTTGTTCACCATAAAAAATCTTCCCTTTAAAATTAGAGGCGCGCAGGGATGCGGCCCCGGGAGCATGCACTCCCCAGATCCGCCCATCGGTGCCAGTCCTATTTTCCACATTGACGGGAATGGACCGCTTTCACCAGCGCTCCTGGGTTTGGCTTCGGCCTTGTAATTCCACGCGCTCTTCCCCGGATACTTTCTTTTTGTCCTTTTCTTCTAATCTTTAACAGGTACTCGGTCCTCTGGCGCCACGCTCCTCCCCGGCGCATGTCGACGTCCTTGGGCTTCAGCAGGTGTCCAGTCTGCGAAGGGCTATTCCCTACGTCCGACGTCCACGCTATGTGCCTCCACGGCTGGGAGGGCTGTACTGCGTGCAATGCTCTCAGACCTTGAGCTCTGAACAACAGGTTAGCAAGGTGGAGGGAGCTCTTTGAGAAGTCTCCTACAGAGGACTTGAACTTCGTCAAGCACAGATCAAGGTCCAAAGGAGGGCCTCTCTTTTTCATATCACCCTGCAAGGGAGATTCCTGCCCGATGAAAATTCGGAGGAGGGGCTGTTCTGGTCCTAACACCAGCGCTGGTACCGAGGCTTATTCAGCTACCAGCCGACAAGCCGAGGGGTCGTTGGATCCTTCACCAGACAGCGCAGAGGGACCGCAAGGTTCTTTTTTCCAGGTATCCACCCGAGGGGCTACACCACAGTACCGAACAAATGTCCGAGGGGGCGCCTGTATGAATCACTACCGGCGAATCAGCCGAGGGTTTATACGCCTGCCAGGTCTGGTCCTGAGGTGGAGGGGAGGGCTCACGCTCTCCCACCGAGTCCAGGAGGAGGAGCCAGGACCACTACGCAGGCACAAGGCATGCAGCTCGACAAGACGGCCGCCACACCAGACAAGACGGCCGCTCATCAGACACCGACACCTTTTGGGGAGCAGGTAGGAGGTCAAGTGTCCAGGTGGGACTGGTGTCAACCAGGTTCATGGCCTACAGCTTATCTTTCTCCATCACAGGGCAGATAACACCTGCAACCGCCTAGGCAGAGTATGCACAATCCCCAACTACCAGCCGCTACTCGGTCAATACAACCTGCCAACTCACCAGTAGTTAGTAGTTCCTCAAGCTGATTAGGTCCCCTCAGATGAGCTGCATCCTTCAGGATGTTTTCAGGGATATGCAACCTCCAGTCCCGTCGCCAGCACCCATAGTCATTACTCTTATGGCTCTGGTGCCTAGGACCCCTCCCCCCCCACCCGCGCAACCCCAGCTGCCCACGCTTGGGCCTTGGATTACGGCTGCACTGCCCCCTACAGCTCAGGCCGTTCCACAATAGCCTCTGCAGTAGCCTACGGCTCCGGTCCCCACAACTCAGCCTAAGGGTCCCAGCACTTACCCACCGGCTCCAGATTAGTCAGACACCCTAGTGGACACGCACCATCATCAGCCAAGGCTTTCCATGATCGACTTGCAGGTTTGGCAGAATACATAGGGCTTCCACAACCCGAAGTTGAACAACCGGATGCGGGGGTCCTGGCCAACGTCCTCCATCTTCGCCCCGCGGCTAGAACAGGGATTGTGATGCAGACGGACACAGTCGCCCGGGCCAAGAAGACATGGCTGAAACCCCACTCAGCGCAGCCCACCAACAGGCGCCTCAATGCTAAGTACAGGCAGTTGGAGGGAATACACTTGTCAGCACACCCTCTAAAACACTCCTCAGTGATTGCAGCGGCTTCCATATACTCAAAGCCTCAGTCGTCGGCCACCTCGTCCTCTGCTCTGCAAGGAGCAGATTATTTTGGAGGCATATCGGAAGGTGGTCTACTCCAATGCCTCTCTGCACCTTGGTCAATCTAATGCAGATGCCAGGTGTGCAGCCGTTTACCAGAAGCTTTGGCGAGAAATACACTTCCTTCCGGAACTTCCGGTGCACAGAGGCATGTTTTAAGGTGGGGCTGGCTGAAGCGAAGATCGTGGCTCAAGATATCAAGGAGTCCACAGTGGCGCATATTGACACCTCATGCCAGGCCATCTGCATCGCCACGGACATGAGAAGGACGGCCTGGCTCCGGGCCACAAAGTTCAACCGGTTTGTCCAGGAACGCCTATTGGACCTTCCATTCGAGGGTAGCGACCTCATCTATCCAATTCCTCATCGGTGGTGGAATGGAAAAGATTAGGCTCAAGACACTCGTCATCTCCCAACTTACCTTGACCACTCAAATCAAGAAATTAAAGATTAGGCTCAAGATTTACCCCAACCCGGCCGCCACCAAAAAACAGTATTCCTCCGTCCAGACCTCACCACACCCCCACAGCTACTAGCACTACCAACATTCCTCCAACCATAATCAAGGGTGCACTGATCAATGCTAGAACCTTGAAAGCCCATGCCCTCGACATATCCGACACCATAAACGTCTCTAGACCTGAACTTCCTAGCATCTAGCAAAACGTGGCTTCATGCTGCTGCCAGTCCCGAGCTCTCACTCGCCATGCCAGACAAATACTCAATTACTCGATAGGGACCCCAACCTTGCCCAATGAGGGGGTGTCGTCTTTTTCTCTAAAACTGCATTAGGTCTCAGACGTGTCTCCAACCAAACTCTTGCATATGCCGAATTGCTAACTATCAAACTACCCATATCAGACTCCCGCACCACTACCATTCACCTCGTCTGCAGACCACCAGAGCCGGTATCCACATTTGAAGAAGATATTGTTCTTCTGCTGTCCAACACCACGCCAGGATCTCAAATTATTTTACATGGCGACCTCAACCTGGGATTCCAAGATGCTAAAGACCCTAAAGCCACTACTCTCGCTAGTTCCATCTCTGAAACAGGTTTCAGACACAATCTCAGAACCTACCCACATCAAAGGTAGGACTCTAGATTGGATCATGGACCTTAACTGCAACATAGATATTGTGTCCAATACACCTTGCGCCTGGACAGACCACCACTTGATCTCTTATTATAAAGAATGACAGTAACCAGATCATCACTCCTAACTTCGCCCCCCATATCCAAACTAGGAACTCCAACAACAGTGGAAAAACTGCTCCCACTACTGCAACCAATATTCAATGCCACTAACACTAAACATTCAGACCCCACAGCGTTAATAGACCTGTATAACCAAACCCTATTCAACGCTTTAAACACCATTGCCCTACGCAAAACTAAAGCAAAAGAAGTGCAGAAACGCTCTGCAAGAGTCACTCGACAGCTATCAAAGAGAATTTCGAATCAGCCTCTCTAACCAACAACAAGTCACTTACCAACTGGTAACGTTCTTTCGACTGGATGTTCCTCCAACATATTACACATCTTTGACATGTAATGTCCACAAGCTGTGCACTTCGGAAACTTTCAGTAGAGGGTATCCTGCGTCGATGACATTGGGTCGATGTCCTTGGAAGTCCTCTGTCGAGGGCGGCGTCACCGGATGTTATAAATAGGACGCATGGCACCCATAGTCTCAGTTGAAGTTGTTTCCCTCAGAACGTGTGGCACCAGTCTCATGCCTCCTTGACTGCACATAGCTTTGCGGAAACGTAAGCTGCAATCGCATAGGAAATTCTCCAGAGGGGCAGGCTGGGAGGGCGATGTGGAATACGAGGAAGGAACATCCAGTCAAAAGAACGTTACCAGTTGGTAAGTAACTTGTTCTTCGAATGGATTGTGTGCTCCAATGTATTCCACATCTTTGACAGACTCCCAAAGCAGAACCAGTAAATGGAAGAGGGAAATTAAGAGTACCCAATCAGATTACGGAATAAAGAACTGCCTTTCCAAAGGCCATATCCTGACCATGGATTGTATCCAGGGAGTAATGTTTAACAAAGCTATGGAGCGAAGCCCATGTAGCGGCATCACAAATATTCCTGATAGGAACACCCCACTGGAGGGCTGTGGAAGTAGCCACTCCCCTAGTGGAATGAGCTTGCAGCCCTTCAGGAGGGTCCTTAGCCGCCAATCGGTAACACTCCGTAATGGTGAGGATAATCCACCTGGACAAGGTCTGTTTGGTAATGGCGTGGGCCAATCAGTGTCCAGCATATCCTACAAAGAGTTAATCGTCCACTCTGACCCTGGACATCCTAGAAATGTAAAAGCTCATGAGGAGGGTAAAAAGATGGAAGAACCACCTTCTGACTCAAATTAAATTCAGATACTACCTTAGGTAGAAAGGAGGGACGTACCCGCAGTACAACCCTGTCCTTGTGAAATACAGTAAAGGGTGGCTTAGAGGATGGTGCCTGCAATTCACTCACTCTGCGAGCAGAAGTAACCGCAACCAAGCACAGTCTTGAAGGACGGTAATCTCAAAGGACAAGAATGCAAAGGTTCAAATGGAGCATCCATGGGAAATTTCAAAACCAAATTCAAATCCCAAACCTGCACCTGGAAATTGGACGGCGGGAACACATTAGTCAGTCCTTTAAGAAAATCAAAAGGAATCTTAAAGTAAGAACATTCTTCAGACGAGTGCTTAAAGATAGACAGCACCGCCAGGTAACCCTTAATGGTACCCACTTCAAGGCCCCTGTGGGCCAAAGAAAGTAAGAAAGACAAAACCATATGAATGGAGCACTGAAAAGGATCAACATTGTGATTTCTGCACCAGTCGCAGAAATGACGCCAACGGTACAGGGATTTTGGTGCAGACCGCATGGCCGAAAGCAACACCTCCATCACGTCATCCGGAAGGTCCTAATCCTTATACCTCAACCTTGCAGATACCAAGCGTAAAGTTTGAGAGTCTTGACCACTGGATGGAGAACCTCACCCCCCCTGGCCTCCATCGCGAGAGCAGATCCTCTCGGTGGGGACGACGGCATGGAGGGCAGAGGGACATTTCTAGAAGGTCCGGGTCCCAGGCTCTCCTGGCCCAATCCATAGCAATGAGGATCATGTGGGAACCAAACCTCCACAATACTTAAAATGATGGGGACTGGAGGAAACGCGTACAGCAGTAGGCATGACCAATCCACTACGAACGGGTCTCCTAAGACTCCTCTTGGAGGAAATTCCCTTGAGCAGAATGTCTCGCACTTCCGTTTAACACTGGTGGCGAAGAGACCCACTTGCGGGGTTCCCCAAAGGGCGAAGATCTCCTGAAGGACTTCCTGAGCCCACTCGTGACCGTGCTACGCCTGCTCAGAGCGTCCGCCGCCGCATTTTCGTCTCCGGCCAGATGAACGGTCGAGATCGAAATCCCCTGCTGGATGGCCCAGAACCTGAGTTGCATTGCCTCTCTGCACAATGGGAGTGACTACCACCCCTTTTTTTGTTGAGGTAATGCATGGCCACTCGGTTGTCCGTCATGATCAGCACTCTTCTCTCCCCCCCCCTATAGACAGCATAAAAGCCTTCAGGGCTAGCCTGATGGCCCTCAGCTCTAACAGATTGATGTGGAAGTTTGGACTCTGACGGAGTCCAACAACCGCTGACGGTCAAGTCAATGGCATGAGCGCCCCATCCAGTGTGGGAAGCATCCGTCACTAAAGCCACCTCCGGCCACGGTTGCCAAAACGGTCCCCCACCCCCCTCATTGGCCCACCACAGAAGATCCTGGGAGACCAAGAGTGGAATCTGAACGGGGACATGACATCTTGCCAGAGAACTGCAACCACTGCATCTTGTGGACCCATTGCAGGGATCTCATCCGCAGCCTGGCCTCTGGCACCAGAAAAATGCAGGGTGCCATGAGGCCGAGCAATCTTAAGAATTCGAAAGCCAGGAGACTCTGGGCATGTTGAAACATGTCCACCATCTTCACAATGTGATGAGCCCTCACCTTGGGAGGCAAGCACTTCCAAGGACGTGTCTAACACAGCCCTGATGTACTGGAGCTGTTGGGAAGGTGTCAGATGCAACGTCTTGAAATTCAGGGAGAAGCCCAGCCTGTGGAGGGTACGGCAGGTGAGCCCGAGATAATTCAACGCTTGCTCGGAGGAGTGCGCCCAGATCAGCCAGTCGTCCAGGTAGGGGTGGACGTGAAACTCCCTCGCTTGAGGTACACTGCCACCACCACTAGCTTGGTGAAGACCCTCAGGGCGGAGGTCAATCCGAAAGGCAGGACCTGAAACAGAGTGCGAGTCACCAGCTGCAAACCTCAGGTACTCTGTGCTTGGGATGAATCGGCACATGAAAGTAAGCATCCTGTAGGTCCTGTTAAGCTCACCTGGTATCCACTGGGACGCCACTCTGCCCTGGTTGGTTTCTGGAACCTTCTCCCCATTTTCCAGATGGTGTCTACCCTGAAAACACAGGAGGGCTGGGTCCGAGACTGGACGACTCAGGTAAAAGTATCCTCCCACCACCGCTTTGGTTTCAGCCCTTAGGCCCTCTCCTCACCTTGTTGTGGTATTAGGTGTGCTCTCCATCCTGCTTTCTTAGCAGGGGTGCCTAGTCTTCAGTGGGCGTGGGCGACCGAGTTACTTAACTGGTGCGTGCCTGTTCAAGTGTCTTTAAGGTAGGTCTTATTGCAGCAGTTTTTGTATGGCGCTGTTTGTTCTTGCCTGCCTTTCTTTTGTGATTAATAATGTCCTTTCTTTCTCCCTAGGAGTGCGGGAGATTCGGCATGGCATGCCGGTTGGTTTGAGCACTGCCGGCAAATGATGGCGCGAGATGTGTGCTGCAATGCGGTAAATAATATGCTATGCGCTGCTTTGTCTTGCCTTTGCTAACTTGTGTCTCCTCTCTTCCTTACAGGTCACGATGTCCTTCTCCAGCAGGTGTGGAACTCCTGAACGATGCCGGCCGGGAGGTGACAAGCCAGGTAAGCTTTGTGTGATGTTCGTGGCTTAAGCAATGCTGAAGTATGCCTTTTCTAATGTTGTCTTTCTCCTTTTCAGGTCGCTTCGTTCCGGTAAGTGTGCGGTGCCCAGAAGAAGCTGTTCACTGGAGAGCAGATGACAGGATGAGATTACAGTTAAGATTCTATTAATGAGGATGCTTTTGTCTCCTCTGCAGGCTCGTTGCTCTGAGGCTCGCGGGTATCACAGGACAATGCTCTGTTGCTTGGGTGTGGTTTAAATAGCCTCCCAGCAAAGTAGTCCAGGTAAAGTAGTCCCAGGCCACCACACAAAACACTATACCGCATAGCTTAGATTTTAGGAACCAAGCCATGCGAAAGCCTCCATGTTAACTGCAGGCCCAATGGAAAGTAGTCCCCCTTCAAACATGTTCTCCACAATGAATATGAGCCTGGTGCCAGAGGCGCCAGGACTGACTCCAAGAGAGTCTTGGCAGTGGATGCAAGGCCTCCGAGGCCTTAATGGAGCCCCGAACCTTGACCTTACCTGGCAAGTGGACTTGCCAGTGGGGGTCTGGGGTAAGTGTCGTGACATGTCCAGAGAAACCAACCAATCCTGAAGTTGAAGGGACTGGAGGACTTGAGAAAGAGTAACCATCTTGAACTGGTCCTTCCTGAGATGTTCAACCACTGCAAGTCCCTGATGGGTCTCAATCCCCAGTCTTTCTTCGGGATCAAAAAATAAGGGGAATACCAACCCTTGTTCCTCTCCGCTACAGGCACCAGTTCTATAGCGCCTTACTCCAGCAGGGTCAAGATTTCCTGCGCAAGGAGCGGATCCGGAAACTTCAAAGAGAGTTTCCCCTGGTGGATTGTCATGAGGCCGCTGAAGGAAGGGAAGGCATTAGCAGTGGGCTATGGTATCCAGAACCCACGCATCTGAAGTAATGGCTTGCCATTCTTCGAGATGCTGAGACAATCTGCCCACAACCGTCGAACCATGGGGCATGGCCTCATGACTGTTTGGAGGCGGCTGAGGCAGTGCCTGAAGGCAAAGAGGCAGCTGCCCGAGTGGCTTTGGCATCACTATTTCCCCGACCACCACGGGTACTTTTTTGCTGGCCCCTTTGACTGGCGGCCCCTCACAGTCTACCAAAGGAGTAGTAGTGGTAGTAACGAAAAGAACCTCCCCTCCATTGCTGTCCCCTAGGATGGAAAGGAGAAGGTTGACGCACAGCTGCGGTTAAAGATTTAGCCGCAGCTTTCGAGGTCTGCAACCTCTCAAGGCTCTCGGCAGCCTTGCTGCCAAACAAATGTGCACCATCAAAGGGCATGTTCAGAAGACGGGCCTGCACATCCGGAGCAAAACTCTACTTCCGCAACCACGCAAATCTGCATATAACGGTGCTCGCAGCCATGGATCGGCTAACACTGTCTGCCTTATCCAAACCAGACTAAAGGGATTCGCACATGGCATCCTTGCCTTCTTGCACGAGAGCAAGGAACCCATCCCTTTCTTCCCCCTCGGGAATATGCTCAGCTGCTAAAGAAACAGTTCCACAGAGTGTGTGTGAACCTTTCCAAGGCACAAGTGGAGTTGGCCAATTACAAGGCCATGCACACCCAGCAGAAAATACCTTCCGAGCCAAACCGTCGAAGCGCTTGTCGTCCCTATCAGGAGGAATGGTAGGGTACGCCACCTGCCTCGAGGTGGCCATAGCCGTCTGAACCACCAAACTCTCGGGAGTGGGGTGAGTGGATAAATAGCTGGGTCGCTAACGGAAGGGCGGTACTTCTTTGTCAAAGATGTATTAACAGCCGGAAGACATTCCAGGGACTGCCAAGCAGCTGCCACCTTTTTCTGCAAGGGAAGATGAAACGGCAACACCAGGTCAGAAGATGGATCTTGATCTAAGATGTCCGTTAGATCATCCTGTACAAAGTCTTCAGGAGGACTGGACCATCCCAGATACTCCGAGACCGTAGCCATGAGCCTCCTGTATGAAGACTCAGCATGAGCCCCAGGCTCTGGACTACCAAATTCCATTTCCGGAGAAGTGTCCAACCCACTGGCGTCATGAAGGGTTTGCCTCAACTCCTTCTATTGACTGTCTCCAGAAAAAACTGGAGCCGCATCAAGTTCACCAGGGTCCTCAAAATCAGACTTTTCTTCCTCTTCATAAATGTCATCCAGAGGGAGTTGAAACTCTGACCTGGGGACAGAAGAGGGCCTGGAGTCCAAGACTGGCCTCCCAGACTTCCCAGTAGCCTTCCTAGGATGATCCACGATATTCGGATACTCCACAGGCCAATTGCATGCAAAAATACCTGAAGGCATCAAGAGCGTCAACAAACTCAATGTCGTGAGCGTCGAAGGCTTCAGCGTCAATGGCGCCATGGGCTGATAAGACGGCAAAGCGTCGAGCTTTGAGCCCTTAGCAGGTTGCAGCAGTCTCGCCAGAGATAAAGAACGAGACCTGAAGGCACATCTCTGGCGACTTTCCTGAGCCTTGTCCGAACAGGACCTCGAAGGTTCCCAGTGATCGTCGCAGACCCGAGCCCGAAGGCATGCGAGCCGCGGTACGAGACCAGAACTGTGTCCTGTGATTGGAATATCGCTAACATCTGCTCCTTAAAGGCAGCCCATTCCTCCGAATGGAGGACTTCGTCGGGCATGCCACTTTCCTCGAGGCACCATCCTCTGAGGAGGACGGGGAAGGTGACTGGTAACTGAGCTTCCTAGATTGCCGGGACGAGAAAGAAGAATGGCAGGAACCACTCCGGGACCGAGATCCCCGGGCCACCTGCCGACGCGGAGAGTTGCCCCTCGAGTCGTCAGTGGAAACCCCCTTGGACGATTTAGATTTTCAGGACTTACTAGGCTTAGAGCCCCTACCTACCTGGAGATTGCCTTACACTCCCGCAAGGCCTTGGCAGTCAGCGACTGGCATTTCCAACAGTCATCGGTGTCGTGTGACTCACCCAAGCACCACAAACAAATGCAATGAGGTTCGGTGACCGACATTTTCGACTTGCAGTCCCGGCAAGTCTTGAAGCCAGACAGCGGAGTCGGAGGGGGTTGAAGAAAAAGACATCAACAATGAACACACGAGGTGCGCAGATTTTCACGAAGCAACACATTCGCGGAAAAAACTGAACTGAGGCAATGGGCGCCGTGCGTCTTATTCATAACATCCAGGGACGTCGCCATCGACGGAGGCCTTCGAGGGACATCGACCAGACGTCATCGACGCAGGAAACCCTCTGCTGAAAAAGTTTTCGAAGTGCACAGCTGTGGACATTACAGGTCAAAGATGTGGAATACGTTGGAGGACACAATCCATTCGAAGCAATCTTACAGTCCAAAAAAGAAACCTATAACGCCTGCATCAAGCAAGCCAAATCAAACACAAAAGGAACTCCTCAATGTACTTGGAGAACTGGAATCACCAGCATCTCCACCACTCTCATGCATCAAGGACACCACATGGTGCTCAACATACTTGCAGCACTACTCAATAAAATAACCATGCTGCAAAATAAAATTGAATCTAAAAAACTTCTCAAACTAGACATCACTGCCAAACCTACAACCTCAACGCCAGCCACAAAATATTGCAAGCCGTACAATTTCTCCCCTCTGACCACCAAAAAGGTAGCAGACATAATAGCTAAAGTAAAACCCTCAAGATGCCAGGGCAACATCTGCCCAGCACCCATCATTAAGGAGGCTGCCAAAGAACTTGCGCCATTCATTGCGTCACTCATTAATACGTCCTTCCAATCCGGCATAGTGCACAACCTCAAAGATGCCTGGATCCTCCCGCTTCTCAAAAAGCCCTCACTAGACCCTGCCATTCCCACCAACTGCAGACCCATCACTACAATCCCCTTTCTCTTTAAAATTATTGATAGAGCAGGTTACCTGCAAACTCAGGAACATTTAAAAATCAATCTCCACCTTGGCCTCAGGAAATCTGGTTTCAGGCCGAGGCACAGCAGCGAAACAGCCCTTATATGTGATACATTACTCACCGTAATCTTATTTTTGATGCTTGTATCTGCTTAGATTCACATGCTGTGCATAGGCCGACATCTAGTGGAAGTTGCGGAGTATTACAGTTTGTTTTTCGAAACTCGAAAATGGGCGTCGACACAGGGCGTGCCAGTAATACTATCCCTAGTATGACGTCCACTGTACCCAAGGTCCCTCACACGTCTAGGATCCTCAGATTGTATTTTTTCTGACATGAGGTAGCATGAGGAGTAGCGTGAGTACAGATAATCCAAGCAGATAGAAAGGTAAGACTACAAGCAACCATGCGCCTTCTCTCAGAGGGGAGGAAGGGTGGGTAGCATGTGAATCTAAGCAGATACAAGCATCAGAAATACGATTACGGTGAGTAATGTATCCCTTCTGAGGCTTGTGGAATCTGCTTAGATCACATGCTGTGCATAGATTAGCGAGCAGTACCTGAAGGAGGTGGGATGTGAGAAGGGTCATGAGCAAATAAGTGTCTTAGAACCGCTTGCCCCACTTGTGTATCTGCCTTGGAATGGGAGTCAATAGAGTAATGCTGAGTAAAAGTGTGAATAGAGCTCCAAGTAGCTGCTTTGCAAATGGTGTCATGGGGTACATTTGCAATGAAAGCCAGAGTGGCCCCAATGCCTCTAGTAGAGTGGGCTCTTGGCGTGAAATGCAGAGTTATTTCAGAGAGTGAGTAACACAGCTGGATACAGTTAATAATCCACTTCAAGATGGCACCTTTAGAGATGCGAACCCCCTCTCTGCCTGTAGCTATGGAGACAAACAGTTGATCTGTTTTCCTTAGCGGTCTGGTTTTATTTACATAGTAGAGGACCGCCCTACGCACATCTAGGGTGTGTAGTTTCACCTCAGCCGAGCTTTGAGGGTCCTGGAAGAAAGCCGGAAGCTCAATGGACTGGTTTATGTGGAAGTTAGATATAAACTTAGGTGAGAACCAAGGGTGTGTGCGTAAAACCAGTTTGTCTTTATGGACAGTAAAGAAGGGATCCTGCACTGACAGAGTCTGAATTTCACTGACCCTTCTTATAGAAGTAATAGCTACTAAGAAGGCCGTTTTATAAGTCAGGTGCTTTTATGCATGGGCTCGAAAGGGGGGCCCATGAGCTTAGATAGCACCACATTAAGGTCCCACCCTGGTGGTGGGTTTGTAATAGGAGGGTGAAGTCTCTTTACTCCTTCCATGAAGGCTTTAACTACTGGTACTTTCCACCACGAGACCTTGTTATGGGAAGTGGTGTATGCCGACAGGGCTGCCAGGTGTACTTTCAGTGATTTAAAAACCAATCCTGCATCTAGCAGGTAGAGCATGTATGTAACAATAGTGGAAGGAGTGCAATCAACTGGGTTGATTTGTCTACTCTGGCACCAGATAACAAATCTCTTCCACTTGTCAAAGTAGCAGTGCCTTGTGTTTGGTTTCCTAGATTCCTTTAGGATGTCCATACACCTCTGTGGTAAATTGAGATGTCCAAACTCTATGACCTCAGGAGCCATGCTGCCAGGTTCATTGAGTTGGGTTGCTGATGCACTGTTTGACCTTGGTGCTGGGACAGTAGGTTGTACCAGGCCGGAAGTTTGATGGGCTCGCACACCGCCATCCTGCGTAGGTGTGGGAACCACGGTTGTCTTGCCCACATGTGAGCAACTAGACGAGCGTCATCGACTGTTCATCTTGTTGACCACCTTCCTGATGAGGAGTTGGTGGAAAAGCATACCCAAACATCCCTGACCAGTTCATACACAGGGCGTTCCCCTGAGAGTCTGCTTGGGGGAACCTGGATGCAAATCCTGGGCATTGTCTGTTTTCGCTTGTGGCGAATAAGTCTATAGTGGGGAAACCCCACTGAGAGAAGATATCTTCTACGACCTCTCAGTGTAGAACCCATTCGTGTTCCTCTGGGAGGGAGTTTCTGCTCAGAGCATCCGCTAGGGATTTGAGCTCCCCTGGAACATGTTGTGATGACAGGAAGATGTTCCGTCTGAGTGCCCATATCCAGATTTTCTGGGCAAGCTTGGACAGATTTGGCGAACGAGTCCCTCCTTGCTTGTTCAGGTAGAACATGGCTGTCGTGCTGTCCGTCCGGATTTGCACTGACAGGTTTAGTAGGTAGGGCTCGAACGCTTGAAGCGCTCTGAATACTGCCAGAAGCTCTAGCAGGTTGATGTGGTTCTTGGCCACTGAGGGAGACCAGAGACCCTGAGCTGTGTGGTGGAGATGGTGAGCTCCCCACCCCGTCAGACATGCATCGGTAGCGACTACTGCCTGTACTTCGGGATCGTAAAAGGGTTTCCCCTGTGCAAGATTCTCTCTTGTCCAACAGTGAAGGCTTTGTACTAGTGTTGGCGAAACGACCACTAGATCGTCCCACTGACCACTTGCCTGAGACCACTGTTTCGCCAACCATTCCTGCATGGGACGCATGCGCAGGCACGCGTGGGGGACCAGGTAAATACATGACGCCAACATGCCCAGCAAACGCATTGCTTTGCGTACCGTTATTTGGTGACCGGACTGATATTGCGGAATTTGCAGTAGTATATTCCGAATTCTTTCTTCTGAAGGAAATGTCAACCCCTCTTGAGTATCTAGGATTGCTCCTAGGAACTGTTTGGAGGTGCTTGGCACCAGGCTTGACTTTTTCTCGTTGATTGAGAAGCCTAATTCGTGGAGGAGGTCGATAGTCCTTTGAATGTTTGTTCTGCAAATTACTGGGGTTTCCCCCGTTATGAGCCAGTCGTCCAGATGAGGGTACACCGGGATTGCCTCCCTGCGTAGGTGTGCAGCCGCCACCGCCAGTACCTTGGTGAATACCCTTGGTGCCGAAGCTATCCCGAAGGGCAGTACCTTGAACTGGTAGTGCCGACTGTCCACCTTGAAGCGCAAGTACCTTCTGTGCGCTGGGAACATGGAAATATGAAAATAGGCATCTTTCATATCCAAGGTTGCCATGTAATCCCTTTTTTAGGAGGGGGGATTACCTCTTGTAGCGTAGTCATTCGAAACTTTTGGGGCTTGACATACTTGTTGGCAGGCTGTAAGTCCAATACTGGGCGCATTGTCAAATCTTTTTTTGGCACACAGAAGTAAGTTGAATAAATACCTTGGTTTACCTGGTGTCCCGGGACGAGTTCTGTCGCGTCCTTTGCTAGCAGATTGGCGATCTCCTCGAGGAGAATCTTCTGATGTTCTAAAGAGTGTACTCTTTGTCGTGGAGGATGGTTCCGGGGACGCTGCATTAGTTCTATACAGTACCCTGTGGATACTGTTGACAGCACCCATCTGTCTGATGTGATCCCTTCCCAAGCCTGGGTGAAGTTGGAAATGCGTCCCCCTACTGGGGTTGCGTGAGAAGGGACCCTGAACTGAGCGTCACTGCTTTGGTGGAGGCGTGCCGCCTCCTCTACTGGGGCTGCCTCCGCCTTTACCACGTCCTCTCCTATTAACCCTGCCATAACCCTGGGTAGATTGTTGGCTGTTGTTCCACTGTGTACCCTGCCCCTGGGAATAGTTTGATCCTCTCTGGGAATTTTGGCCGCGTGGGCGAAGAAAATTTCCATTCCCTCTCTGGTTAGGGGGTTTATTGGTTAACTGGTCAAGGGACTTGAGTGTCTCATATTCGTCCTTGGCATTCTTCAGCGTGTCCTCGACCGCCTTACCAAACAGATCGGCTTCCACCGGTTTGTCCAACAATGATGCCTGGGTTTCTGCCTTAAAACCAGACTGTCGTAACCACGCATGTCTCTTGATAACAGTACCTTCTGCTATCAATCTGCCTGCGTTGTCCGCGGCGTCAAATGTTGCTTTTAAAATGCAACCAGACACATTTTCTACCCTCTGCGGAAATTCGTGCTAACTGGCCCTTTAAGGGTTCTGGTGCAGAGGCTATGAGTGCCGTGACTTCTTCCCACTGATGGCAGTTGTAGCTGGCCAACAGGGTGGTGGAGTTTGCAATCCTTGCCTGATAGGCGGACGTTGAGGCTACTTTCCTGCCGAAACCATATAGTTTTTTGCTCTCCTCGTCTGGAGGAGCTTCGGACGATGACAAGGGTGTTCCAGCCCTCTTACGAGTGTTGGTGACAACCAGGGAGTCTGGCTTCAGATGTCCTCTTGTATAGAGAGGGTCAGACTGGGCTGCCCTGAAAAGTTTTTCAACTCTGGGATTGACTGCTCTGGTGAGGTTCGGGTTCACCAGGGACGGGTCTATTCTTCGCTGAATAGACTTAAGGATAGGGATGGTCTGGGCAACAGGCCTCCTTTCTCCCACTAACTCCTCGGCGAAGTCCCTCTCTTCTGGACACCGTGGGTGTCAATATGGAAATGTTCTGCTGCTCGTGCGAGAACCTCTTTCAGGAGGGGTTGGTTATCGACAGGGGAGTCGGTAACCGGGGCTTCCTTCTCTACCGGGGAATCTACTCTGTAGGTTTCAGGGTCTTCCTCTTCCTCTTCTTGGTCCTCATCATCCCCCATAGTAGCCCGTCCCGGTTTGCTCTTCTACCATGCCATATTCTTGGTCCTCACCAAAGGAAGTCTCTCCTTGATACTGTGAGTATGGCCGTGAGTATGGTTGTACATCGAAGGGGTCCGCAGACCACATAGGTGTCTCAAACCGGGGCCTCTTACTCAGGGGGGGGGGGGGGGGGGAATAGGATCATTAGAGCCTGAGGGTGTAGCCCCTTGTGGATTATATGAAAGGAAATGGTCTGGATTTTTATCATAAAAGTCTGCCAAAGAAGACATCCTTGACATGACCGAGTAGATTTGCTGGTTTTAGAAATAGCAGCAGACTTGGGCTTGTCTGTCTGTTTAGGAGGAGTGGAGTGTTTCACAGGTGTGGAAGAGTGCAGTGGCGGCTGCTTCTGCTGTTTTGCCCCCTCCCTGTGAGTGGAAAAGTGTTTTCCCTGTCCCTTTGTGGTTCCGGAGGTTTTCGACGCCTGGCGTCGAGGATCGGGGGTAGAGTCCCTGTCCTTTGAACGTGGGGCTGCGCTGATCTTGTGTGCGGGCTCCGACTCCTGGAGAGCGGCCTGGGGGTGGAAGTCGTCTTCGTCCTCCGACGATCGAACTTCTGTTAGCTTAGGGAGCGAGGCACTCTTGGCAAGAGTGGATGATTGCCTGGAGTCATGCGGCGATCTCGATCAAGAACGCCCAGAGGACACCGATTCGGACCGTTCTCCATGTGCCTCTTTCCGAGAACTTGACGTCGAGTCTCGGTTGGACTTCGTGTGTTTTGTGTGAGTGGTGTGTGAAGCGCTTGTGTCGCCGGGGGTCTTCCCCATAGCCGCCCTGTCGGACGACCTTCCGAGGTCAGGGACCTGCACTCGGCTGTCTTTCGACGCCGTAATGCCCTCGCCGTCCGAAAGCACAGCGTCGCTGCCATTGCTGAAGGCACCCTCCGCTGCCATGGCCGCCTGCCTGGCGTGGTGGGCCCAACGCTTCGTCGAACGGTCCTTAAGTGTCTTAGGTTTAAACCTACTACACGCTCTGCAGTTCGCCTCGGGGTGGTCCCTCGGCAAGCAGAGATTGCATGTGGCGTGCCTGTCGACCCAAGGGTATTTGCGATTGCACTTGGGGGAGAATTGAAAAGGGGTACCCTCCATACGCACCTTGAGGCAGCAGGCTGGTAAGTGTAGGAAATGTATAAGGTGTACCTATATACCAAGAGTGTAGAGTATGTCCAACCCCCCACTCTCCCTACTTGCAGGGCCGAGGCCAGAGGCCTTCCAAGGCCCGGGCCGAGGCCAGAGGCCTTCCAAGGCCCAAATCCGTCGTGCAGCAGCCAACGGTCGAATTCTTCTCCAAGCCGGCATCGAGTGTCGAAGTTCGACGTTGGGATGGGGAAAGGATGTAAATTAATCGATATTTTAGCAAAAGTATGGCTAAGGCCAGGGGACTCCGCAAAATGCTTCCGACCAGTATGGCGGAAAAAAACAATCTGAGGATCCTAGACGCGTGAGAGATCTTGGGTACAGTGGACGTACACTAGGGATAGTATTACTGGCACGCCCTGTGTCGACGCCCATTTTCGAGTTTCGAAAAACAAACGGTAATACTCCGCAGCTTCCACTAGATGTCGGCCTATGCACAGCATGTGATCTAAGCAGATTCCACAAGCCTCAGAAACTTAAAAACTCAAATAGAGGTGCTCAAAGACAAAAGGTAAACTAGCCCTCCTCCTACTTCTCGATCTGTCGGCAGCGTTCGACTTAGTAGACCACAAAATCCTCTGCGCTCATGTAAAGATGCCGATGGGGGGGGGGGGGGGGGGGGGTGTCTGTACTTCCGCTTTCTATATTGTAGAGGAGAGGCACAGAGGACCCCAGCCAAGATTCTCTATTATTGGTATGTGGTCGAGCAATCAAGGCCTAGCTTCTCAGGAGGTGATGCAGGCTGGTTCTGAAGTACAGTGTAGTCCCCAAGCACCCACAAAGGAATGTCCGCACACTATCGGTTAAAACACAGTCTTTATATAATATTCAAGGTCACATACACTATCACGATAACTCACTTTGTACTCCGAAAATCAAAAATGGTAAATATATACAGTTCTAAAGTGGTACCACCAACTTTATGAGATCTCATTAAAGTGCATACGGTCAGAATGACACACAGATCAAAATAAAGAGGAAACCAGCAGTAGAGAGGAAGGAAAGCAAGATGGTGGAACAATTGGCAGAAAACTGGTCCCGCTACCTAGACAGTTCTATGTGGAGATTCCCCCCCCCCCACCTGGGCAACCTGTAGAAGAAAGATACAGCCTAGTCCATAAATTGTTCACTCTAGAGTTTCCAATAGTTCTGCAACCCCAAAGTACCTTGGAGTTGTAGCGTTCCGCATCGGGGAATCGACGGCCCTTCTCGAGTGTCCTCCCTTTCATGCAGGAGTCCCGGGTCGTCGAACGTCTGACGGAGAACAGGTCCAGTTACGACGGTGAAGTGGCTGCGTCATTCCTAGCAGTGCTCGTTGACATGGAAGCGTAAACTTCCTGCAAGGAAGAGGCGTGCGGGGCACCTTGGTGTCGATAGTTCTGGACCGCAAAGCGTTTGAAGAACTGTGGCCCAGCAAGTGCGCCGAGTCGTCGGCGTCTCTGTGGTCTTTGGGTGGCAGGAAACCCACCGGTGGATGCTCCTCGGCGTGTCGACGGTCAGGCCTTCTCCAGGAGGAAAAGTAACTACAGAAATTGAGTCGATAGGTGTACCCCTCCTATCTATATCTCAGTATTTCACATGTGACAGAAGGTTATTTCATTTACAAAATTATTCCTAACACTAGGTCCCTAGTAAAAAAGCTTTTTCGCCCTATGTGTGAACAGTCTAGTGCCCATAGGTACTTGACCCTAGTGGGTACTGATGTGCCGACTGCAAGGGGATGTTGCGAACCTGTCCCTATCCTCTCTAAACCACTTGCCTATTGGCTAAAAAAAGAGTGCACACCTTTGGGGGTCGATATCCGTATTTTAATATTTTCGCCTCCCAGCCGTGTGTCTTATCAAAATTCAAATTTCAAAACAATAACACAAGGTTTTATAAGAAGAGATTTCTATGTCATGCTTGTCACATAGAGCTCTATTAAAAGGCTCTTTTTGCTCTGTACAGTACTGTGACTGTGGAAAGCAAATAGAGTTGTGATAACTTCGATTTCTTTTTGCAAGCCCTTTACTTAATATGTAGGGGTATTGGGATCTGGGTTATCAACCAGATACTGCTATAACAGTCAACCGGTTTCAGCGGGATTCGCAAGTGGCCGCTTTCTTCAGGAGTGAATATTAGTGAATTGAATATTCTCTTTGAAATTCTTCAATGCTAGATTACATATGTAGTAATGATCAGAATCCGCACAGTGAACTGGATGCGGTTATACATAGAGACACAGGCGTTGAAAATCAACCTGTACAGAATGGATAAGAGTCCAGATGGACAGTGAGATATAGTGCACAGTACATCCCCTTGCAGTCGGCACATCAGCACCCACTAGAGCCAAGTACCTATGGGCACTAGACTGTTCACACATAGGGCGAAAAAGTTTTTTTTACTAGGGACCTAGTGTTAGGAATAATTTTGTAAATGAAATAGCCTTCTCCAGGAGGATACAGCGGCGACGATGCGGACGAGAGTGTCCTTGGATCAAATGAAGTTCTTAGGCCAAGGTAGCACGGCGGCTCCAGTCGACGACGGCGGTTGGTGACAGTGGCGGACAACAGTCTGGGCGCTTCTCCTTGGAGTTCCGCAGCAATCCCTGTCTCGGGTCGGCAGCCTGTCGAAGGTCTGTCTACCAGGGAGCTTTGGCAAAGATCTGCTGGTGCACAATGGTCCCTCGTAGCTCGGGAAGAGGGCGCCTTACCAGGTCCTCTCTGGGTCAGTCCTTGGAGACAGGAGCAGTCAGATGGTGAAGGAGAGCAACAGCAATTCTTCTCTTCCAGCAGGGCTTCAAGGTCAAGCATCAGTTTCACTCCAGTTACTCTTCGTAGTTTGGACTTCAGCTCTGAACACTTCTGAACACGATTCCTAGCAGTGAGAGGTCCCCAGATATACTTTTGATCTCCCATTCATTCCACTGGGTCACACTGAAGCATCCAATCACTACAAAGGGCATTCATGCATGCAACCAATCAGGCACACAGTGCATTCAGGCCATTCACTTCTCTCCAGACACTCACAACAAGTTATGTGTATTGGGACAAGTACCGAGCCATTCAACACTTCATACCGGTTTCGGGGAGGGCTGTCTCAGTCATTGTGTCAACCACCAGATACTAGACACCCACAACATAGAATGCGTATTAGTCTCACACTCCATTCACCCAGGTCCCACCCACAGGCGTACCCACGACATAGTCATTGGGAAGGCTCCAGCAAGTCTGGTCCGCACTTCCCCACACTACCATATATGGAACTTCAACCGAACAGCCAGTCAGGGGGAAGGGACAGAGGCAGGGCTTCCCGGAACTTAGGGAAGATCAAGGTAACAGGCGATGGAAGGCAAGAGGCCATGGGGGCCATTTTGTCTCCATCAGGAATCTACCGAATCCAATAACAGGGCCTGGGCATCCCAAAATGGAGGACGCTCAGGGCACCGGTCATTTCAGTAAGGAGCTGCCACCAGTACGTATCCTTCTCTGTGGGCCACCAACAGGTGCCCAAAAATATACACTAGGGGCACAGGGTTGCACCCCTACCCATGGGTGCCAAAAGGGTATCCCATGGGTCTGTTCACCAAACCAAGAGAGCTGCACCGCCAGGAGTCCCACACAAACTCCTGCATGGAAAACACGACAGCACACAATAAAAAGCAGTAAAGGACAAGGATACGGAGGCCCTGTCCCGCCGATGCATTTCCAGCATCACAGCTCACCTCAGGACTTCAGCATGCTTCTCTCACAACGTGGATCGAATCCTTCTTAGACAATAGAATGAGTAATCTCTCAAACAGCATCAGCTAACCCTGAAACGGTCACCTGCGGCGTACCCCAAGGCTTGTGATTGTTACCCACCCGTTATAATGTATTCACCAAGTCTTTGTTCGACGACTTGACAATCTGGGTGTCACCTACACTAACTATGCAGATGACACCCAGATAATCATACCAGTCACTGGCGACTACGACACCGACACCAAACTGCTCAATGAGATGTACAGAATCAACCAAGCCTGGATGGCAAAACATGGACTGTCTAAATGACGAGAAGACAGAGCTCCTCCTCCTAGGATCAAAACTCAAACTAAACAAACTCAGTTAGCAGTTTGACACCATCATTGATGGCAATTCCATCAAAGTCTCCAAAAGAGGTGAAAACTCTTAGCATATACATCGACTCCTCATTAAACCAAACTAGACATGTCCATGCACAAGCCTCATCTACAGCCTACACATGCAAACTAATCACAGCCAGAAGACCCTTTGGCTACTCCTAATTGCATTACCATAGCCCGAGCGCTACTACTCTCCAAGCTAGATTACTGTAACGCACTCTGTCTTGGAACTAGTCAACAAAACTTGAAAAACATGCAAGTCCTACAAAATAACGCCATGAGGGCAGCTCTAAATATTCCCAGATCCCCTCAAATCTTGGAGGCTAGACGCAACCTCAACTGGCTTTCAATCAAGCAAAGAATCTGTTAGGCAGAAACCTGTGCAGTTCCCTTTGGGAACACTGCAAAAGATTTAGGACTACAGGTGTTAGCAGTAAACCCACTTGGTAGCAGTCTGTACCACCCAGATTTACCTGGTAGCTGTGGCTGAGCAGTCAGACTTCCCTCAAGAAGAGTGCGGCAGTATGCAAAGTATACACAATAGGCACTCAGATAACAAGCAAACACTGACCAGAGCTTTGGTATCAAAGTATATAATTATTTATTTAAAAACACACTGTTTGAAACACTCCAGCACTCTTATTGTAAAACACTCTAAACACAGTTACTATTATAATATATACAACCCTTATTCCTTATCAGATAAGTCTTAGTTAACACCACTTATTTCCAGACAGAGGTGAGCGCTTAACTATAGATGGCACTCCAATAAATTTATGAAAAAGGGAGGGAAAAAGACAGAATATGGAAAGGTACACCACTCTAAGATTTAGGAACACTATTAGCAAGGCAGAAGAGCAAAAGTCACTTGTGAGCCAAAGTCCATAGGCTGGGCCCACTCTTGGAGAGAGCAGAGCACAAATGCGCCCAAGATCACACAGTTACACTAGGCTTAGAAAGTCTTGCAGAGTGTTCGAAAAGAGTTTAGAGAGGCTCAGAAAAGTTTAGCCAGGGTGTCCCAGGCTAACCCAGGTTCGAAAGCCGGGGGCTAAATCTACCCCGTACAGTCGGTGGCAAGGGAAGCCAGGCGGGACACGGTACCTTAAGTGGGAAGGATCCTCCAGCGGTGGCAGTTGTTCCTGGCAGCGGGTGCAAGTCTCGTCGTCGTCCAGGGGAAGAGAAGATCTCGACTTGGAGGAAAGATGAAGGTCGCTGCACTGCCAGGGAAGAAACCAGCCGCAGAGTTTTCCGGTTAAAGGTATTACCCTTTATTTCGCGGTAAAACGTGGTATTCCGGTTGCCAGGGTGCTTGGCACAGGCAAGGCGGCCATGAGATGCATCAGGAAGGCGAAAAGACGGTGAAACTGGTTATCCCCACCAGTCAAAGGAAGACGACTCTCCGGCGGGAGATCTCCTCTGTCGTTGGGAAAAGTGGCAAGACGGTCCAGCACGGCTCCACCGGTGGTGTCGTCGTGGCAGGTCGGCTCAGCTTCTCCCTCGTCGGATTCTTAGGTCCTGTGGCGACTTCTGAAGTTCCAGTCCCCAAAGCCCTGCTTTTATGCAGAAAACCCATTCACTCAGCCTAGCTGTCACTCAAACATGCTAAGTGGTGAGCCGGCCTGCTCACCACTTGGGCCAATCAGGACAGAGTGCGACGAGTTGCCTAGGCAACTCAGTCCAGGGTGCCTAAATCCCCCTCCACCCCTCCTAAGTACCCCAGACAGAGTGGCACCACTTTGGAGGGCTTCTGTGGAGAAGCCCGCCAAAAAGTGGAACAAAGGGCTCGACTTGGGTTGGCGTCACAGAAGAGAACGCCATTTTAGAAACGAGTTTTGGCAAAAAATACCAACCGGAGAATTAATAATAATTAAATAAACCGGCGGTATGTTCGAGGCTATCGTAATTAAATAAAGATAGTAGCCTCGAACAATGGGAAAATCCCATAGAGAAATATTTGCGGTTGAATATAAAAAGTAGTATCCACTGCCACCAGCCAAAACTCGATCAGGGGGGACGGAGATGTGCCCCCTCGACTAACAGACCCCGGGGCAATCGAACTGCCCCAGACAGTACGTCCACAATATGATGGTTTGTACTGGTTCTGTTCAGAACAGAAGACTAGTAAAGTCAATGGTGACTTTACATGCCCTGGGAGACAGTAGTCAGTCCCAGGGTATGGAGTCTATACTGGGGGGTTACTATGACACCCCTGTGTTACTGCACTAAGGGTGCTGTGTAACACACATCATAAAAACACATGAAGCCCTATGGAGTAAAAGACCCCATAGCCCATTAAACACATCTAGAGTCAAAGAAACACACTCAAATCATGCCCAAGAGTGAGGGTAAGAGAGTCTCTTGGCAGGAGAAAAAAATAAACCCCAAAAATCCAGCAAAGCTGCTGGGGGACTCACTAGGTTAGGAAATTCAGCCTAAACAGAGAATTCTCCCTAACAGAATCGCCAACAAAAAACAGACTCACAAATGTCTGCTCCTCTATAGTTGACAAAAAAAAACATTGCATGCAATATCTCAGACCGCCCTATGAGATCGGCACAGGCAAACTCCCTCAAAGTCCCAAGCTTTAAACTGCAAAAGGCAGGAGGTAACAGTTTCCCAGTACTTACAGCCAAGTTATGGAACTCACTACCCCTCTCACCAAGACCCAAGCCAGCCTTCCACCCATTCAAAAGAAACGCAAAACTTGGCTTTATACCCAGGCACCTTAGCTCATCCATACCCATGTAAATATTGCAATCATAAAATTGCTGTAATCTGTGCATTCCTACACATGGTAATCTTGCAACTGCTGTATATACCAGTGTCTAACGTAATCTAACATTTTCCTTTATATTGCCATTGTACCTTCTGTAACTATCTGCGCAAGAAATGCGTCCAGAAGCCCTTGGGCTGCAAGTGCAATACAAATAAACTAAATAAGAGGTACAGTTCCCAGACTGCAAAGTGTTTAGCCATCCCCGAAAAAAATCCACGCCCAAGACCTACAGTCAAACGCACCAGCGTTCCGACAAGGGTCGGGCCTTCAATGGGTTCCGGGGCTTCCAAGAACAATGGTCCAGGAAGCCTGACCGATCTCCAAGCCAAAACCGCTGCAAACAGCACAAGGCAGGGAATAAGGGCTTTTTTCAGTCTCCCTCCTCAGCCTCAGAGGGAAAGAAGGCATGATACTCCCCGCCGGGTCCACGGGTCTCCAGTGGGGAGCAGGATTGCCTTCCACGCACACAATTGGCGCACAAAGTCCACAGAACCCTGGTTCCCATCAGTAGTGTCCACGAGGTACAGCCTACTAGTACCTCCCTCTCCTCCCCTCTACTTCCCTCTACTTCTCTACTTCCCTACTTCCCTCTACTCCTACAGATTGGGACAGCAACTCTGTTGGTGGAAACACAATCGCTAGTGGAGAGCCAGGCAGTGGAAGAAGTCCCAGCCTCCCATGGGGGTATGGGATTCTATTCCAGGATTTTCACAATACAAGAAAAACCAGGCAGGTCTGAGAGTTGTGTTGGACCTTTCCACCCTGAACTTTTCCCTCCCACTTCAAAAGTTCAAGATGGTTACACCCCCACCTTCCCCTCCAGCTCTTAATGCGGAGACACTGTACAGGGGAGACTGGATGTGCTCCCTGGATCTGAAGGACGTTTATTTACACCTCCCGATTTGGCAGCCCCCATCGGTCCTTCCTTCGTTTGTTCAGGATAATGGGCTTCCATTTCCAATACAAGGTTGTTAGGCAAGATTGTATGCAGTACCCTTTGGGTGCACTACAACAACCCTGACCTCCTGGCAATTGGAACCCTACCTTTGGTATAAGTCTGTACTACAAAGGTTGGTAGCGTGTTGAGCAGCCAGGCTCATCTCAAGAGCGGTCAATGTGAGCAGTAGGGGGAAGTTACAGAGATTCACAGTGACAAGTGTTCAAATAAACTCTTACACACAAGGTTTCTTGATTAAACAATTATTAATTTATCTAACAGTCAGTTTGAGTAAGCCTTCTTCAGAAGGGGCAATATAATAGTAAAACACAAATACACTCCAAAATACACACTCTTAGTTTCTCTAACTCAGCAAGTACCCATTTGGGAAAGCACACAGACACTTCCTACACCCTCAGGTGACTTAAATAACTAGGGCACTGTGGGCATTAATACATCTCTGTTGCATTTAGGGCAATACTTAGCAGTATGTCAAAGAAAAAGGTTATTAGAACAAAACAAGAGATCTCACAAATATTCTGAAGCAGGTACGTACTTTTGGTAACCCCCAATGAAAAGTAAATTAACCCCTTCCTGGAAGGAAGACAAAGCACACAGAGGGAAGAAGAATCATTCAGGGAGCCAGGCCAATGTCAAGTGGGCAAAAGTCTAGGTGAGCTGAAGCAATTCTTGCAGGTAGGTAAAAAGTCTTGCACAATGTTTTAGAAGTCTTTGTAGAACAGAAGAAATCAAAGTAGAGCCACAAGCCGATTAGGATTGTGAGGTAAAGAAGCTGTTAGCAACTGTACAGAAGCAAGCAAGCAAGACAAGTCTCAACTGAGATCAAGTGAGGTTACACAACAAGAGGTAAGTTCTTAGACTTTACAGTACCTTTGGTTATAAGAAAAACAGTTCCAGCTGGATTCTGTTCCTGTGCAGCTCTACAGGCAACGGGACAGTCGGCGACAGAAAAGGACCAACTTCTATTCAGTGGCACTTTGCAGTTTCATCTTCTCGCGTCTCAGCAAATAGTACCACTGCGGACTCTTGGCTGTTGAGATGGGCTTTCCTCGCATCTGGGGTCCAGCACTCTGTTAGGGTAGCTCAGCCTCGGTCAGTCCTGCTTTCTGGGAGTCAGGAGGATCTTCCTGGCGCTCTTAGCCAACTTAAAAGCAGCACACACAATCGGGTGTTCCTCTCCCTGGCTCTTCAGTTCCAGCAGCAACTGCAGTGGAAACAACCAGCTTCGAGAGGCTGGCCAGGTGGCTTACTTTGGAGTCGATTTGTCCCACTAACCCAAGGGGAGAAGTTGTCCTTTGCAGGGCATCTCTAGTCGACATGAAGAGCTTCAGCACAGCAGCAGGGCTTCACCGAGCAAACCAACAGTCCAGGAGTTGCAGCAAGCAGCTCTTCTTCCGATTCCTTTGTCCAGTGGTCAACTATGCCTTCCAAACTAAAGACCTCGCCTTTAATGCAGGTTTCTCGCATTCATTTGCAGCCTAGTTGTCAATCACACAGCAGGAAGACTGTCCTCCAAGGACAGCCAGCCGCACAATCACCTTTGGGTGCATTCCTGTAACCAAGGAGACGAAGCACAGGGAGTTTTGGGAACCTCCCTCCCTGCCCTGCCAGACACGCTGGAGCCAGCGGCGATCTTCACCAGTGAACCCTGCCAAAGACAAAATGTATAAAGGGACCAAATCTGGTTTGGCACGCAGAGAATCCCAAGAAGGACCTTGCCAACACGAAATGGCGAAAGAATAAGACCGGGCCATTTTGACAAGATGGGCACCGATGGATGTGTACTGCAGCTGCAATTGCAGCCCGCAGTAAAAACACACAATGGTAGGGAAAAGTAAAGCACTGCCACCAGCCATTAATTGTAGAATGGATAACACAAATGTTACATGAGAAAGTAGACAAGGGATACTAAGTAACCCCTCCAGCACTCTATGTAAGATAGTGTTGGGTCTAGAAAGTTACAAATATAAGTAAAGTCAATTTCACTTCACTGCTCTTGGAAACAGTAGTTCAACCAAGAGAAGGTATTTAAACCATTGAGAAATCTGGAAGACTTCCCTGTGCCACTGCACTGAAGGTGCAGTGTGTCGGAATGTAAAAAGATATTCCTATGGCATTTGTCAGAGTCCAAAGTAAAAAGAAAGTGTTCGAAATCCATAAAAAATACATGGGAGAGTGGGGAAAAAGGGTGTCCAGTCAAATGGTCGGAAAAAAAGGTCGATTTTTTTATTTATTTATATAATTTTTTTGTTTGGGTTGGTAGAAAAAAGTGTTTAATAAAGAAAACGGGGGGTTGTGGGGGGAACCCCCCTAAAAAAAAAAAAAAAAGACCCTTTTTTCGATCAGTTTACTGTCGATCAAAAGGCATTCGATCCTTTTGTTTTCGACCATATGACCTACAGCCGGGAAAAAGGTCTCACTCTCTCCAGGACAGAAATGAAAAGTCCTAAAGTCTAGCAAAAAAAGCTTGGGGCCTCTAAGTTAGAAAGGAATTAGCACATTTCTCAGAATACACTCTTAAAGTACACGCTGAAAGACCAGTGCAAGCGAGTTGAGGTCAGCTCAGAATAGGGTAAAATAGCACTCCCCAAAGTAGGAAGCACCACAAATGGCAAAAGGATGCTGCACTCCAAGCCAGTACCTGTGAACTGAAGACTTTGTCCCAGCTGGATGCCTCCTGGTAGCAGTGCAGCAGATCAGTGTTGCTGGACCTTGGTCGTAGCGACGAAAGGGAGGACATCTGGCGGGCTCCTGTGGCAGAACTCGGGAGGGGGACTCCCCAGCAATTGATTTCATTTGTTTTAGCTGCACTTCAGTGTTTTGGTACCTTTTCCTCAGCACCAATGAAGAACGAAATCTCTGGTCGGAAGAAGCTTGCTCTCTCAGTCCTGTACTCTGGTGAAGGGACTCTGGATCAAGATTTCCTGCTTCAATAGGGTCCTCTGGATGCCCACAAAGATTTGTACGGATTCAGACTTCGCAAGACTATGCACTCGTCAATGGTCACAGAACCCCTGGCATTGGGCTTCTGCAGCTCTGGTGAGGCACAGCAAGTTGGGGGTTGTGCCAAATGGATGCTTGTCTTGAGGCTAGTTGTTCCCACTAGCCTAAGAGAGGAAGTCGCCCTGTACAGGTCTTCCCAGTCGATTTGAAAATGGGGTCAGCACAGCTGCAAGGCTTCAACGGGCACTTTGCGGTACAGAGGGGTGCTGCTGGTGTCTCGTCTTCTTCAGATGTTCCTCTCCAGTGGTCGACTGTCTCTAGTCCCAAAAACCTCACTTTTTATGCAATTTCCCATTCATTCACAGCCTAGGCTGTCGATCGGACAGCCAGCCGGCCAATCAGGACTGGTTTCACTTAGGCACACCTAGAAACACAGGACAGGGAAGTTTTGGGACCCTCCCTCACTTCCTGCCTTTCCAGACACAATGGAGCCTGAGCGGGCTTCAGGTCTGAAGCCCGTCAAAGGGCAAAACACACAAAGGACTAAACCTGTTTCAAATGACCGTAAAAGCCAAGAAGGCACCAACAAACAGAAAATGGTGAAAAAAGACTGGGCCATTTTCGGAAAATGGTCACCCATGGGTGCTGTACTTGAACGGAGGATTGAGCCTGCAGTAAAAATGCATACTGGCACCAGCCATTTAAAGTATGTTAGTGTAACAAAAAATGTCACATGAGAAGTGGGAAAGGAACTTACTAAGTAACCCCTCAGCATTCCACATAGGGTTGTGTGTGCTGCTCCCACAAAGAGAAAGGTAAGACAGGGATCATCTTACTATTCTTGGGAACGGCAGTTCACCCAAGAAAATGTAATTAAACATTCAGAGAAGTCCAAGGGACTTCTTAGTGGAACTGGGGACTGCACCTAAGGTGCTTTGTGTCACCATGCAAAAAGCATATGACTGGAGTTTGTAAGACTCCATAAAACGGCAAAACACAACAGTCCTAGTCAGGAAAAAATACATGAGGGAGGAGGAAAAATATATATCATAAGCCCTAAGTCCAGCAAAAGTGCAGGGGGTCTCTGTACTTTTCAGGAGGAACCCTTTCGATGGCTCATTCTCTTAACATATGACGCACCTCTTCCTGTAAAACCTGAAGGTGCGGGTGATATACCTTTACGGGAGGTGTAAGGATTTGTGCGCGTTTGAACTCCAACAAGTGGCCGTACTGGACTGCATCTAGCGACCACCTGTCCTTTGTTATTGTTTGCCACTCGTCGAGGTAGAACGCTACATTTCCCCCCCCCCCACACACCTGTCTGCTGCTGAGGCAGTCATGGTTGTGCCTTATTTTGCCTACCTCTTTTTGATGTGGCTGATCCGCACCTTTGCTGCCCCTGATGGTATTCCCTATTGCGCTGGGAGGATTGGTAATTTCTCTTGTAGCCCTAACAGAAGTATCCATGTCTACAGTAGTTCTGGTCTCTAGAGGATGAGAATCTTGAATTACCCGAGGCTCCTCGAAAGTAGCGAAAGGACTGCCTGCCCTGCAGGGCTGTAAGACCTAGCAGTTTTCATATCTGCCTTCATGGCTTGAAGGGCCTCATCAATCTTGTCTCCTCCAAACAGATTTTCCCCTTCACATGGCATATCAATGACTGTGCTGTACTTCCTGCTGAAAATCGTTGCAACGTAACCATGCTTGCCGGCTGAGGACTACACCATTGCCAATCTGTTTGATCCCCGTTTCAGCGCGGTCTACAGCGATGCTGTGATTCGAGGCTTCCTCCCCCTTCACGCACCAGCGTGGCTTCCTTCCTGTGCTGTTCTGGCAAGTGTTCCAATATAGGGGCCAGCCAGTGTCACATCTCTCGAACGTTATCAAACAACTATTGCCAGGGCATTTGCTGCTTTGACAGATGTTGCCCCGATGGTGAGAACCTTTTTTCTGAAGGCATTCATTTTTCTGTTTTCATTGTCTGGAGGATGTTAGGGAGAATTCTCTGTTTAGGCTGAATTTCCCTACCTAGTGAGTCCCCCAGCAGCTTTGCTGGATTTCTGGGGTTTAATTTTTTCTCCTGCCAAGAGTGAGACTCTTTTACCCTCACTCTTAGACATGTTGAACTGTGTTATCTTGGACAAACCTTGTGTTGAATGGGCTATGGGGTCTTTTACTCCATAGGGCCTCATGTATTTTTGTGATGTGGGTTACACAGCACCCTCTGTGCCGTGACCCAGGGGTGTCCTAGGGACTCCCCAACATAGACTCCATACCCTGGGACTGACTACTGTCTCCCAGGGCATGTAAAGTCACCAAAGACTTTGCTAGTCTTGAATCCTGAACAGAACCAGTACAAACCATCATATTGTGGACGTACTGGCTGGGGCAATTCGATTGCCCCAGGGTCTGTTAGTCGAGGGGGCACGTCTCCGTCCCCCCTGATCGAGTTTTGGCTGGTGGCAGTGGAAACTACGTTTTATATTCGACCGCGAATATTTTCCTATGGGATTTCCCATTGTTTTAGGCTAACACATTTAATTATTTATTTACGGTAGCCTTAAACATACCGCCGGTTTATATATTTATTTTTATAACTCCGGTTGGGACTTTTTGCCAAAACTTGATTCTAAAATGGCGTTGGTGTTCGCCTCTGTAACTCTGACCCAAAGTGGAGCCCTTTGTTCCACTTTTGGCGGGCTTCTCCACAGAAGCCCTCCAAAGTGGTGCCACTCTGTCTGGGGTACTTAGGAGGGGTGGAGGGGGGTTTAGGCACCCTGGACTGAGTTACCTTGGTAACTCAAGTCGCACTCCGTCCTGATTGGCCCAAGTGGTGAGCCGGCCGGCTCACCACTTAGCATGTTTGAGTGACAGCTAGGCTGGGTGAATGGGGGTTTGCTGCATAAAAGCAGGGCTTTGGGGACTGGAACTTCAGAAGTCGCCACAGGACCAAGAATCCGACGAGGGAAGAGCTGAGCCGACCTGCTTCGACGACACCACCCGGTGGAGCCCTGCTGAACCGTCTCCCCACTTTTCCCGACGACCGAGGAGAACTCTTAACGGAGTGGCTCCTTCCCTTGACTGGTGGGGACAACCAGTTTTCGCCTGCTTTTCGCTTCTCGAGGTATCTCGTGGCCGCCTTGCCAGTGCCAAGCACCCCGGCAACCGGAACCCCACCACTTTTACCCCAACCACGAAAGTCGGTAAAACCCTTTAACCGGAGGACTCCGCGGCTGGTTTCTTCCCGGGCAGTGCAACGACCTTCTTCTTCTGCTCTTCAGCGAGAAATTCTTCTCCCCTGACCGACGTCGAGCCTTGCTGCCACTGCCTGGAACAACTGCCACCGCTGGAGGATCCTTTCCACTTAAGGTACCGTGTTCCGCCTGGCTTCCCTTGCCACCGACTGTACGGGGTAGATTTAGCCCCCGGCTTTCGAACCTGGGAGTGCCTGGGACACCCTGGCTAAACTTTCTAAGCCACTCTACCCACTTTCTAACTCTTTGCAAGACTTTGAATCCCTAATAACAGTGTGATCTTGGGCACATTTTCGCTCCGGCTACTCTAAGAGTGGGCCCTGCCTAGTGACTTTTGCTCACCTGTGACTTTGTGCTTCTTTGAGCCTATTGCAAGTGTTCTGGATCTTAGAGTGGTGTGTTTAACCCATTTCTGTTTCTTTTTACCCCTTTCCTTAACCTAATAGAGTGTCATCTAACGTTAAGCGCTCACCTCTGTTTTAATTATGTGGTGTTAACTTAGAGTTGTCTAGATAGGAGTAGGGGTTGAAACTGCTTTTATTATAACTGTGTTTGAAGTGTTTTTACTATATGTTGCTAGAGTGTTTTTAACTTATGTGTATTTTAAATAAATAACTATATACTTTTGAAACCAAGCTCTGGTCAGTGTTTGCTTGTGCTATTCTGTCTGAGTACATATTGTGTATACTTTGCATACTGCCTAACTCTTCTTGAGAGAAGTCTGACTGCTCAGCCACAGCTACCAGGTAAATCTGGGTGGTACAGACTGCTACCAAAGGGGTTTACTGCTCTACCTGTAGTCTTAAATCTTTTGCAGTGTTCCCCAAGGGAACTGCACAGGTTTCTGCCTAACCCTGGTGTACAGCGGTGGGATTTGTATTGAGTATACATTTTATTGTGCTTTAGATACCTTAGTGCAACTAACCACAAAGCTTAGCACTGAAAAAGTAAAACCTCTAACATGTCAGTTATAGAAAGCTATAGTCAAGAGTCCCTTGCAGCCAAAACTGCTGATTGTTTAAGAGTGCTCTGTAAACATAAGGATCTCCTGACTAAGGGCAAGAAAATGGAGCTGATTGAAAGATTGTTAGCTAACCAAAGTCTGGGTGATGGTTCAGAGGAACCTACCACTCCAGCAACTGTAGATGACAGTGTTGAAATTAACATGGAGCAAAATGTTGATGATTCTGAGGAAGAGTCAGAAGAGGAGGGTGAGGCTGTTGTAACTGTCCCCCCTAGGCCTCTGCCTGCTCTACCTGCTGTGCCTACTGGACCTTTACCAGGTCCCACATTTAGTCCTCAGTACTTTGAACTGGAGAAAATGAAGCTAGAATTGGAGTATAAGAAACTTAATGCTCAAACTGACAAAGAACTAAGGCTAAGGGAAATGGAGCTCAAGTATGACTTAGAAATGAAGAAATTATCTGTTGAGAATGTTTCTCTCTCTGGCTCCTCTAGAAGTTCCAGTCCTAAAAGACCCCGGATGCCTAAAGAATTGGTTGGTATGTATGAGCCTAAGTTGGATGTGTTGGATTGGTTGTCTCTGTTTGAATATAATCATGGGCTCCAGAACATCACAGGAAATGACTTACTCACCTGGTTGTTCTCTAGGCTTCCCCCTGTTGCAACTGATGTGGTAATGGAGATGGGGGAGGAGGATAGGAAGGACTATGAAAGTGTGAAACTAGCTTTGATAGCTAGGTTTGGGAAGACCCCTTCCCAGTATCTTAAGAGGTTTAGGAACCTCAAAAAGCATGATGGTACCCCTTGGGCTACCTGGGTGAGTGAATGTTTGAAAAACTTAGAGGGATGGATTAAGGGTTACAAGGTGAACACTTATGAAGGTATGAAGAATTTGTTTATGTTGGAGACTATTTATGATGCCTGCTCTCCTGAGCTCAGACAACACTTGGCTGATTCCAGGGAATTGGATTCCCGGAAACTAGCTAAGGCTGCTGACTTGTGGGTTGCCAACAGGGCCACTCACAAGGATTCTGGGGTAACTCAGAAGAAGGATGGGGAAAAACAGTCTAAAAAGGACTCCAAAGAGAATTCTAATACTACAAATTCCAAAGAGGGCCCCAAACAAAACTATAAGGGTAAGCCACAAGGGAAACCAAATCAGGCTAGTGTACCTTCTGGTCCCAGACCAGAAGGAGGTCAGAACAAGCCTCCATTCCAGCGAGCCTTTGGCTCATGCTTTGTTTGTAAGGCTACTGACCATGTGAAAGGAGATCCCAGATGTAAGGGTAAACCTTCAGGGGTCCAGCTTGCCTCCTTAGCCTTCGCTCCAGAAGAGGAAGTACAAATGGCAAGTGGAAACTTTCTATTACTGGCTGATGAACCCACTGGAGTCTCAGCTAGTGTTTCTTTAGTCTCTCTGGGGTTGTGGGAGCAACAGAATTTAGATGTCTATAACTCTATCCCAGATAATACTAAAGAGTATTATAAGGACAGTGTCCAGGTGAATGGTCAGGAGACTCCTGCCATTAGGGACACTGGAGCCAGCATAACTGTGGTGGATGAATCATTTTTCAAGGCAGAGGATGTTGCTAAGGCACCCAAATGCCTCACCAAGTTAGCTGGTGGGCCTGTGCAGATGTGTCCCCAGTTACCAGTTCTCATCCAATGTAATGATATGGCTGTAAAAATACCTGTCAGTGTACAATGTGAAGTGCCAGGTAGGGTTCTGTTGGGTAATGACCTCAAAGCTCTTGGAGTTGTATCTCATACCCCCAGACCGCCTAGCAAAAGGTTCCAGGAACTCACCAAACCTGCAAGGGAGAAAACCCTGAGAGGGTTATCTCAGGAGATGATGACAGAAATCACTCCTCTACCACTGGAGCAACTTACTGCAGTAACTACCAGATCAGGAGCAAAGGGGCAACCCAAGACTCCTAGGAAAAAGCCAGCAGCAAGCACTCCAGTGCTTCCAACAAGGACTTCCCCTAGGTTGTCCAAAGTTACACCTGTAACTCCACCTCCAGCTGAGGCTGAGAGGGAGGTACAACCCTGTGTGGTTGAGCTAGACTCTGAGGAAGAGCTAGAAGGAGGCCCCAACCTTATTGGAGATTTGGACCCTGAGGACCATCCTGAGCTGCAGTCTTTACTGGCAGAAGGTGGGCCTAGCAGGGCAGCTTTTCGTAAGGGGCAAAGAGAATGTCCAACTCTGGAAGGTCTCCGCCACCAGGCAGCTTCTCAAGCTGATGGGCAAGAGCCTGGGAAGTATAGGTTGCACTGGGAAGATGGCCTCTTCTACAGTGAACCCACTGAGTCTGAACCTGGAGACTACAAACGCCTTGTAGTCCCACAAGAGAACAGACAACAGTTCTTACAACTAGCCCATGAGATACCTTTGGCTGGTCACTTGAGTTTCAAGAAGACCAAGGAAAGGCTCTCACTCTACTTTTATTGGCCAAAGATGGGGGCTGAAGTAGATAGATATTGTAAGAGCTGCCATACCTGCCAGACTTCTGGTAAGGTTGGTTCCCAGAATGTGGCACCTTTAGTGCCTCTCCCAGTTGTGGGAGTCCCATTTGAGAGGGTAGGGATTGACATTGTTGGTCCCCTTGATCCCCCAACCTCCTCAGGCAACAGGTTTATCCTTGTTGTAGTAGACCATGCTACTAGGTACCCTGAGGCAATTCCTATGAGGACTGTTACAGCTCCGGCTGTGGCTAAGGCCCTCCTTGGTATTTTTACCAGGGTTGGGTTTCCTAAGGAGGTAATCTCTGACAGGGGGTCAAACTTTATGTCCCACTACATGAAAGCCATGTGGAAAACCTGTGGAGTTACCTACAAGTTCTCAACCGCATACCACCCTCAGACAAACGGGTTGGTTGAAAGGTTTAACAGAACCATGAAGAGCATGATAGGTGCTTTAGAAGAACCCCTTAAGAAAAAGTGGGACCTTCTACTGCCATGCCTTCTCTTTGCTTATAGAGAAGTCCCTCAGGAGGGAGTAGGTTATTCTCCCTTTGAGCTTCTCTATGGCCATCCAGTCAGAGGTCCATTGGCCCTGATTAAGGAGGGATTGGAAGGTGCTCCTCCCCTCAAGCCAGTCAGAGTGACTGACTATGTGATAGGTCTCCGGAGGAGAATGTCACACATGATGGCAGAAGCAAGTGACAACTTGAAAGCTGGTCAAGCCCTGGTCAAACATTGGCACGACCAGAAGGCTAACATGGTTGAGTTTACTCAAGACCAGCTAGTTCTAGTTATGCTCCCAACAAGGCAGAGGGCCTTGCAAGACAAATGGATGGGACCCTTCAAGGTTGTGGGAAAACTTGGAGAGGTCAACTATCTGGTGGATCTGGGCAGACCCAGGGAAGCTCCTAGAGTCTTCCACACCAACCGACTAAAAGCATACATCTCCAGACCTGATGTAGGAGCCTTGCTTCTAGCTTCAGCTGCAGAGGAAGAAGAGAGTGAATCTCTCCCTGATCTTCTCAGAGGTGTGCCTTTAGATGAGAAAGTTGAAGGAGTCAACCTCTCTTCAGACCTGACACCTGAGCAACAAGAGGAGTGCAAATCTATGTTAAATCAGTTTGCCTCCCTGTTCTCACTGTCACCAGGCTTGACCCCTTGGGGCCAGCATGAGATACTCACTGGTGACTGTCTGCCAGTCAAAAGCAGAGGATACAGAATGTCAGAACATATCAGAGCCCACATCAAAGGAGAGGTCAAGAAGATGCTTGATCTCGGGGTAATAGAGCCCTCTACTAGTCCATGGTCTAGCCCAGTTGTGTTAGTACCAAAGGCAGGATCCAAAGATTTGAGATTCTGTGTGGACTATAGAGCTCTAAATGCAGTCACCAAGACTGATGCCCACCCTTTGCCCAGGACAGATGAGTTGGTGGATAAACTTGGTGCAGCCAAGTACCTCAGCACATTTGACCTAACGTCAGGCTATTGGCAAATAGCCCTGACAGACCATGCCAAGGAGAAAACTGCATTTTCAACCCCAGTTGGCTTGTACCAGTTTAAGGTCATGCCTTTTGGACTAAAAAATGCACCTGCCACATTCCAAAGGATGGTGAACCAAGTTCTGGCTGGGATGGAAGATTTCTGCATGGCATACTTGGATGACATTGCAGTCTTCAGCCACTCCTGGGAAGAACATGTGAACCACCTAGGACATGTGTTGCAGGCTCTGGAACAGGCCCATTTGACAATCAAAGCCAGTAAGTGCCAGATTGGTCAAAGTAAAGTGGTCTACCTTGGACATGAGGTAGGAGGTGGAGAAATAAGGCCTTTGCCCAGCAAGATTGAAGCTGTGCAAAATTGGACAACACCAACTACTCAAACCCAAGTGAGAGCTTTTCTAGGCCTCACTGGATATTACAGGAATTTCATTGAGAACTATGGGACCATAGCTTCTCCACTGAATGTAATCTCCTCTCCCAAATTCCCTAAAAAGGTAAAATGGAATGAGGAGTGCAATCAGGCCTTTGAAAAACTGAAGAGAGCTCTTTGCCAAGCTCCAGTATTGAGAGCTCCTGACTACCACCAGCCTTTCATTGTACAAACTGATGCTTCCAATGTAGGTATAGGTGCAGTTCTAAGCCAACTGGATGAGAAGGGTAGGGAGCACCCCATTTGCTTCATCAGTAGGAAACTGAAGGATCCTGAGACAAGGTGGGCAACTATCGAAAGAGAATGCTTTGCTATTGTGTGGGCACTGAAGAAGTTTAGGCCATACTTGTATGGTTCTACTTTTGTTATTCAGACTGACCACCAACCCTTGAGATGGTTAATGCAAATGAAAGGGGAAAATCCAAAACTATTGAGATGGTCAATCTGCCTGCAAGGGTTTGATTTCACCATTGAGCACAGGTCAGGGTGTCACCATCAAAATGCTGATGGACTCTCTAGGATGTATATCATCGACTAGAGGTATGAGGTTCATCCAGGAGTGGATTAAATCCTCCTGTCCCTTAGTCTGGGGGGGGCGAGTGTTAGGGAGAATTCTCTGTTTAGGCTGAATTTCCCTACCTAGTGAGTCCCCCAGCAGCTTTGCTGGATTTCTGGGGTTTAATTTTTTCTCCTGCCAAGAGTGAGACTCTTTTACCCTCACTCTTAGACATGTTGAACTGTGTTATCTTGGACAAACCTTGTGTTGAATGGGCTATGGGGTCTTTTACTCCATAGGGCCTCATGTATATTTGTGATGTGGGTTACACAGCACCCTCTGTGCCGTGACCCAGGGGTGTCCTAGGGACTCCCCAACATAGACTCCATACCCTGGGACTGACTACTGTCTCCCAGGGCATGTAAAGTCACCAAAGACTTTGCTAGTCTTGAATCCTGAACAGAACCAGTACAAACCATCATATTGTGGACGTACTGGCTGGGGCAATTCGATTGCCCCAGGGTCTGTTAGTCGAGGGGGCACGTCTCCGTCCCCCCTGATCGAGTTTTGGCTGGTGGCAGTGGAAACTACGTTTTATATTCGACCGCGAATATTTTCCTATGGGATTTCCCATTGTTTTAGGCTAACACATTTAATTATTTATTTACGGTAGCCTTAAACATACCGCCGGTTTATATATTTATTTTTATAACTCCGGTTGGGACTTTTTGCCAAAACTTGATTCTAAAATGGCGTTGGTGTTCGCCTCTGTAACTCTGACCCAAAGTGGAGCCCTTTGTTCCACTTTTGGCGGGCTTCTCCACAGAAGCCCTCCAAAGTGGTGCCACTCTGTCTGGGGTACTTAGGAGGGGTGGAGGGGGGTTTAGGCACCCTGGACTGAGTTACCTTGGTAACTCAAGTCGCACTCCGTCCTGATTGGCCCAAGTGGTGAGCCGGCCGGCTCACCACTTAGCATGTTTGAGTGACAGCTAGGCTGGGTGAATGGGGGTTTGCTGCATAAAAGCAGGGCTTTGGGGACTGGAACTTCAGAAGTCGCCACAGGACCAAGAATCCGACGAGGGAAGAGCTGAGCCGACCTGCTTCGACGACACCACCCGGTGGAGCCCTGCTGAACCGTCTCCCCACTTTTCCCGACGACCGAGGAGAACTCTTAACGGAGTGGCTCCTTCCCTTGACTGGTGGGGACAACCAGTTTTCGCCTGCTTTTCGCTTCTCGAGGTATCTCGTGGCCGCCTTGCCAGTGCCAAGCACCCCGGCAACCGGAACCCCACCACTTTTACCCCAACCACGAAAGTCGGTAAAACCCTTTAACCGGAGGACTCCGCGGCTGGTTTCTTCCCGGGCAGTGCAACGACCTTCTTCTGCTCTTCAGCGAGAAATTCTTCTCCCCTGACCGACGTCGAGCCTTGCTGCCACTGCCTGGAACAACTGCCACCGCTGGAGGATCCTTTCCACTTAAGGTACCGTGTTCCGCCTGGCTTCCCTTGCCACCGACTGTACGGGGTAGATTTAGCCCCCGGCTTTCGAACCTGGGAGTGCCTGGGACACCCTGGCTAAACTTTCTAAGCCACTCTACCCACTTTCTAACTCTTTGCAAGACTTTGAATCCCTAATAACAGTGTGATCTTGGGCACATTTTCGCTCCGGCTACTCTAAGAGTGGGCCCTGCCTAGTGACTTTTGCTCACCTGTGACTTTGTGCTTCTTTGAGCCTATTGCAAGTGTTCTGGATCTTAGAGTGGTGTGTTTAACCCATTTCTGTTTCTTTTTACCCCTTTCCTTAACCTAATAGAGTGTCATCTAACGTTAAGCGCTCACCTCTGTTTTAATTATGTGGTGTTAACTTAGAGTTGTCTAGATAGGAGTAGGGGTTGAAACTGCTTTTATTATAACTGTGTTTGAAGTGTTTTTACTATATGTTGCTAGAGTGTTTTTAACTTATGTGTATTTTAAATAAATAACTATATACTTTTGAAACCAAGCTCTGGTCAGTGTTTGCTTGTGCTATTCTGTCTGAGTACATATTGTGTATACTTTGCATACTGCCTAACTCTTCTTGAGAGAAGTCTGACTGCTCAGCCACAGCTACCAGGTAAATCTGGGTGGTACAGACTGCTACCAAAGGGGTTTACTGCTCTACCTGTAGTCTTAAATCTTTTGCAGTGTTCCCCAAGGGAACTGCACAGGTTTCTGCCTAACAGAGGAGTGGCACACTTCTGCTGCGTACAAGTCTTGCGGCTTGCTGCCAGTGATATCACAGACTCTGGAGCGGGTTGCGAGGCATTTTGGTGTTGTGTCTGGCGCCTTAAACTTCTTATCCAGTCTACCTTTAACTGGCAGTTCTGAAAATGGATGCATCAGAGTACGGAGGCCCTCCTGCCAAACGTGATACAGGATGTGTATGGAGAACACTGCCTTCCTGCGTTTACCCATGTGGTCGAAGAGGAAACAGTCCTCTTCCAGAATCAAACCAAACTCCTGTAATGCTTTAGACATCATGGAGTGAAAAGCCCCAATGTCATCTGGAGGCGAAGGTTGAGCAGGGCTAATCAGCACGTCTCAGTCAGGATAATCTGTGTCCCATGTGTCGGCTCTGCATGGAGACAAGGAGGTGGTGGAGCTTGTATGCCACAGACCAATGTCGTGGTCTGCGTCAACCAATTCTCCCCATCTTGCCCTCTTCTACGTGGACTATAACCTCATGGAGGTCTAAGAGGCGTTTGACCTCTAGAAAGTTTGTCCTGGTATCTAAAAGGGATGGGTTTGGTCTCTTTGATGCTGTGGCTTAACTTGGCCTTCTCCGTATGCCAGTCTTGTCTGAGACTGCAGGAGCCTGGCATCAAGCTGCACCAAAAGTAACTGTAGTGTTGTAAGCACTTGCAGGGAAAGCACGGATTGCAGATAAGGGGGTATTGTGGATTCATACTGCCCATTGCAGCAGGTGTTATGGAAGATAGGTGTCTGAAACCGTAGAGGTGGGTCTTCCTCTCTGGTCCTTAAATAGGAGGATGGGAAGTTCCTTCTTCAGGATCGGAATTAGTGACACCTGGACATTCTTCTGGCAGAGACTCAAAATCAGATGTGATTTCATGCTAAAAAATTTCTTCTGGCATGATATCTGGGTAATCTATAGGAAACATTCCTAGAGGAGACTGGTCATGCTCTACCGTGTCCCCAGTTGGGGTTTTCGAAATACCTTTTGTAGACAGTATACTGCCCTGCATAGGTAATCTCTGAAGTCTCCTTCGTAATGGTGGTCGACTGATGCGTAGGTTTTTCTCCGGCCATTTATGTTTTTTGGTCGTCGACGAGGGATGAGCCATTGACACTAATGAAGTTGTCTCTGTCAATGGTGCTGTTGCAGTGGATTTCGACGACGATTTGGTCGACGGGTCTCGTTGACGATTCATACCCGGAAAAGGATCTGTGAGATTGGGATGACTAGTAGGATTTCTTTTTCCATCGAAGACGAGGTCCTCATAGCCGGTTTGGATCTGTGTTTGTCCATCAACGGAGGAGATCTCCTAGACGGGTCAGAAGTGGGTTTTGTCAATTGCCGTGAGCCTTTATCCCTCATTTTTTCCGATGTCTTTGTCAACGGGACCTTGGCTGAGTGCTTAGTCAGTATGAGACCCGTCATCAATAGCTGGTAGTTTTTAAACAGGTAAAGAATGGCTGCCCGCATCGTGACCCGTGGACGATTTTTCCTCACCAGTTTGTTTTTTCGCCACCGGCTCGTCAGACCAGGATCTCGGCCGTGATGGTGATCTCTTGTCAGAGGAAGTGGTAGCACTCCCCCTCGTGACGACCCCACTGCCAACGCCGGGTACGTTCCTCATTGAGCCAAAAGATTAGGCAACGGGCTGCTATGTGGAGGTCGACGCACACCTTCACGAGATTCTACTGCGTCGATCGGGATTCCAGGGATGAGTCCAGGGTCGGCCAAGCAGTGCTGCGCAACCTGTTCGCTTAAGGTGAGCCTGGTGAGGAGGTAAGAGATGCTTAATGTTGAGTTTTTGTATTGATTAATGTTGAGCCTTTTACCACCCCCCCGTGGTTGTGCATGTGTGTACTGCTATTTATTCTTATATTCATGAGCATGTGAATCCATGCCAGACCCCATGCTGGAGAAAGGAACAAGTTACTTACCTGTAACTGTTGTTCTCCAGCATGGGTCTGGCATGGATTCACATGCGAACCCTCGGCCTACCCCTCTGCGGCTCTTCACTTGGTCATACTGCCACTTCACGTGCTACCAAATCTGAAGATGGCTGCCAGAGGCGGGGCTTAGGTAGAGGGCAGTCATTGGCTGTGGTCAGTATGACGCAGAGGTCAGTGATTGGTTACTAATACGAAAGACAGATCAGAAACGAAACTGATACTGATTTTTTCTTTACCGAGGATTCCCAGCCTGACGACGGGGAATATTCATGAACATGTGAATCCATGCCAGACCCCATGCTGGAGAAACATACATTTTCTGAACATAATTTTCTCTCAGTAGAGAAACATTAGGAATCCCAACAGCTCAGAAGACGGTTGAAATCTGAAGGGAAGCTGCTGGGCGGAGCTATACATTCAACATCCTATTGGTGGGGACCAAAATCACCCACAACGATGTTGATGGGACACTCAAGGTGTCAAGTTTTTTTCTATAGGAAAATTGCTAAGTCATGGTAACCGGGAATTCCCAGCCTGATGGGGAATATTCACAGCATGTGAATCCAAGAAAGATCCAATCCTGGAGAATGTTAGATAATGCCTCAGGCTCCCCCATTTCTTTAGATGCATTATTGTAGAGGGATTGTGCAAGCTTAGTTCACCGCTGCTCCAAGGTTAAGAATGTGCACTGCTGGGTCACAGATTTCATTAGTAATTTGGGCGTTGAGATTGTAGCAGCGTTTGGTTGTTAATTTGCAGCAACCAGAGTGCTACAACCAGGTTTATTAATAGGCACTCTGTTTCCTGAGGGCAGCTTCTCGTATTCAGTCATCTAAAGGACAATATGTCATTGCAGAAGTTATCAGGAATTCTAATGGCGCAGTTGACTTGGTCTTATTAATCGCTCGCTTTGCTTTGGCCATTTCAGCATATTTTTCTCTAATTTGCAAGCTAGATGTCCGAGTAGGTGGAAGTGTCAGAGATAGTATAAACTTTCGACAGTGTCCCTGGGAATTTGGGATTGGCCAAAGGAACTGGTGTTTTGGTTAATGACTATTGTTTACTTTGCAATATCGACCCCCAAAGATTCTTTTAGAGTTAGAATCCACATCCGCCAAACGGCAGGCAGTAAGATCAAAACAGTTCAGTGTTTCTGGTTGTCCTTGCATCCAATGTCTCGTAAAGTCTTGTTAATTTTGGAGCCATATTCATGGCTCCCAGTGTGACCTCAAGCAGAGGTGGGAACACCTGCATTCTGCGAGGTGTTGTATTGGCAAAAGAGACAGACAGAAGGGAGCAAGCATGGAATTTGAAAACATAAGTGATTGGGACAGCTGTTAGGCAAAAATTGATGTAGTAAAACAGACTACACAACACTCGTCGACTTGGTATAAGGTAAGCATACTTTTTTGTATAGGGCTGTACTACACAAGTTGGTAGTGTGTCTGAGCAGCCAGGCCCATCTCAAGAGGGCCAAATTTGAGCTTGAAGAGCTGTAGCAATGAAATTCACAATTACAAGTAGCCAAGTAACATTTGTAAATGTGTTCTTTAAAAAAGGCAATATATGAAACAATCAAAGATACTTTTAAATAATTTTCCAGAATCAGCATAACCTTAGTGGATACTCAGATGCGTTTTACACACTTCCTATGCTCGCAGGTAACTTCATTCACAAGGACAGTAATGGCATTTATATATCACTGGTACACTTTGAAGATGCTGAGGTTGCAGAAAGGAAAGCTTAAAAGAATGAAAAGGGTTAAACAGGTTCTCAGGGCATGCAAGTATACTTTAAATCTTCCAACAGTCTAAAACAAGTTATCACCTCTGAGGAACAGAAAATATTAAAGTCAATGGACTAGAAGAGTCTGTGCAGGGAGCCAGGACAGCCAAAGTCAATTGAGCACAGTCTATGGAGCTAAGGCACTTCGTAGTTAATAAAAGTCCTGCACAAAGTTAGAAAGGTTTGTAGAAATCACTTGTAGGGTCACAAGCTGTTACACTTGTGGAAAGGAGAGTTGAAATCAACTAACAAAAGTAGCCACTGCAAGTCTCAACTGAGAAGAGTAAAGCTAAAGAAACAGAGGTAAGAATCAAGTCTGAAAAGTTCCTCTGGTTGGAAGAAGAGGACCAGCTGAATTCTGTCCTGTTGGAGTGATGCAGATCCAGAGTTTGAGCTTCAGTCATGGGGACAAGAGGGAGGACGTCTGGAGGACTCGCGCGGCAGCAATTTGGAGGTCGTCGGCAGCTACGGGCTCTTTTCATATCAGCGACACACTGGTTTCAGGGCGTGGAAAACCACACCACCACGGATCATGGATACCGGTTGGGCTTCCTTCACTCCTCGAGTACTGCACTCTGGTGAGGGGACTCTAGCTCTGGTTGTCCTGTTTCTGGAGGGTCCTTAGGAGACTCCTGGAGCTTCTGGACGGATTGCAGACGTTGCACTCGACTACAGATTTCTCGACCCCTGGCACTCCATTCCTGCAGCAGCAAAGTACAGCCAGTCGGGGAAGATGAACCAGTGGAGTTAGTCTCTGGGTTAGTTGGTCCCACTAACCCAAGGGGAGAAGTCGTCCCTTCCAGAGCTTCTCTTGTCGATCAGAAAAAAGAGTAAGCACAGCAGCAGAGCTTCACCGGGCAATTTAAAAGTCCAGGAGGATGCAGCAAGCTTCGTTCATGGTTTCTTCATTGGGCGTTCTTCCCAGTGGTTAACTCTGCATCTAGTCCTAAAATCCTCACCTTTTAAGCAGGTTTGTCCCATTTATGTACAGCCTAGGCTGTCAATCACACAGCAGAGGTGCTGTCCTGAAAGGAATGCCAGCCAGACAGCCAGTCAATCAGGATTGGTTGCATTCAGGCACTCCTAAAGACATAGGACTGGGGAGTCTCGGGAACCTCCATCACTTCCTGCCCTTCCAAACCAGACACACTGGAGCCAGAGGCAGGTTTCAGGACAGAAGCCCGCCAAAGGCAAAACGAACAAAGGGCTCAAACCTGGCTTGGCGCACAGAGTAAAACCAAAGAAAGACCACACAAACAGAAAACGGTGAGAAAAAGAAAATAAAACGGAGCCATTTTTACTAAATGGTCACCCATGGGTGCTATACGGCAACTGAGGATTCCGCCTGCTGTAGAAAAGCACAATGGTAGGAAAAGGAAACCACTGCCACCAGCCATTTAATGTAGTGAGGGTAACAAAAAATATTACATGAGTAGGTAGGGTAAGGGGCTACTAGGTAATCCCCCCCCCCCCAGCACTCAACATAAGATGGTGTGTGCTGGACCTACAAAGAGAAACCAGTAAGTAAAGTCAATTTCACTTTCCCATTCTTGAGAATAGTAGGTCACACAAGAAAAGGTATTTAAAGCGTATGAGAAATCAAAAGGATTTCTCTGACACTGCACTGAAGGTACGGTGTGTCATCATACAAAAAGTAGATGCCTATGGAGTTCGTCTTACTCCAAAAACAGTGGAAACACAATCCAAATCAGATCAAAACACCAGAGTGAAAAAAAGATTTCACTCGCGCCAGTGTTAAAATTAAAAACTCCTACCGTCCAGCAAAAGAGCTGGGGGCCTCTAAGGTTGAAGGGAATTAGCACAAAAACTAGAATTCTCCCCAACAATAGCGCTGGTGACACGGGTGGCATTTGAGGGGGGCCATCTAGAACTGTTGGACATTCGCCCGAGTCACAGTAGGCCCATCAGTCCGGGGCCTGTGACTCGAGCCAGGAAATGTCAGCTTGGCTCTACAGTCATTCAGGGCCGCAAATCAATCAGAACCCTCTTCGACAACTGGCCTAATACAATCCTGGCCAATGGGGTTAGAAGTTAAACTCTGCATACAGCAAATAACGTCATAATTAAGAGCAACAGTCAGAGTAAGTTGTTTCGTGGTGACATCAAAATTGGTTGGAGAATACAGACAAGTGCTCCGCCCTAACAGGATTCATCATGCCACTTACTGTAATTACTTCACCGGCCATCATGCCGACGGGACACTCATCGTGGGACAGGTGTAGAGGAAGGCTCACCGCAGAAAGGAGTGGAGCCAGACCTGCCTGCATTATAGCTGAGTCTACAAAGTCAAGCTAAATAATAAACAAAACAATCTCTAAGAAGCCTCGACTCACTGATTCCTCCGCTACCCAGCCAAACTGTCTAACTGCACTCAGCAAAAGCACTCTGGCAAATGCACGCAACCAGCTGCTTATGCAGGTGGCAGGTAGTGGGGGGTTGTGGGGGTTTGCCAAGATTAGATATTACTAAAAAAAAAAAAGAATTCAGATAAAATATCCACAAAGGAGCCAAATGAATCCACAAAGGTAGATGTTGATGCTATAATGAAAAATATAAGGCAATGGTCCCACAATATAAGTTCAGCACGCGAAGTAGTAATTTCTTGTCGACGTAACATCCAGTGAATATAGTCCTTCATGCAGCACTGCACTCAGCAAAAGCACTCTGGCAAATGCGCACATATGCTTATGTAGACGGCAGGAAGCATGGGGGCGGGGGAGGGGAGTGTATGTGTAAGTGATTCTTTGATGTGCATTGTTGGGACAGAGGGCTTAGCAAAACCTTTCAACTGAGATAGCACAAGACTGCAATCTTAGAATAAGGCTGTACCACCAGAGTATATGGTAGCATAAACAGAGCAGCCAGGCTCATCTTGGGAGGGGGAAGAGGGCTGTAGAATCAGTACAAAGAAATAGTACACATGGTATAAAGAAACACTGAACCATTAAGTATTGTAAAAAATAAAGGATTTAAATATAAGTAGACCAAGGTAAATGTTGGGTAAATAAGTACCATCACTTTATATATAAGCACAATTATAAAAACAAAACATTATGCTAAAGTACATAGACCTTATTTAGAACACTAACAGTATTTATAGGCAAGTCAGACCTTCTCAAACACATTTCGTATACAGCACACCTATTCATGGGGAGTAAACGCATTGCTTACTTTCAGATTACTTTACAGTAATTCATTGGTAGTAGACGGTCAGTTATGCAGCAACACTCAAGGACATCACATAGTAAACCAACTTGCAAATATATGTTTCTGAAGAGTGGAACACAGGTTCAAGGAACAGTATATAACTCTACTACTTTTGTGATGACAGTTATAGTAGGCGAGTAAGACCTTTCAGGTGTAATATACAATTACAGTTGCTTTTCAGCTCGGTGGAACACAGTCTAAGATAAGCAAGAACTCTTTACACTTATTTTGGATGCACCAGGTTGACCAAGGTCAGCTACACCTAAAATGAACACTTCAGGAATGCACACAGCTATTCTTAGGCAGGTAAAACCTAATGTTGCAATATACTATTACAGTTGCTTTTCAGATCAGTGCAACAAAGATTGAGGTAAACAATAACTAACTTGTTTCAGAATGGCACATAGCTAACAAAAGGTAAGTAAAACATATACTTTTAAAAAGGAGCCATCAGCAACTTAAGAGGTAAGCATAACCTAAGGCAGAATTTTTCCGGCAGTCTAACAGCAAGTCAGGGGAAGCAAGACCCAATTGGGGACACTCCTACATTTGTATCCTAGCAGTAATAGTGAAGTGAAACCAACAACATTACTTTTGGGGAAGAGGCACAACCAATTCACAGGTGAGTAAATTAACCTTGCATATACTTTTCAGAATGGTTCAACACACATTCCAGATAAGCAAGAACTTTTTCAACTATTCACTCTCAGAGTTAGTTACGAACCAAATTATTCTACTAATAATTTTTGTTACACATTATTTTCAAGGTAGAACCCTTTTCTTATCCAGTATTTCCATTATTCTATAAGCAGGTTGAGAAGGGTTCAGTTGCAGGCAAAGTCAGAGTTCTATAGGAAGTCTGTTCAAACAAGTATTTCACTTTAAAGTTAGTGGAGGGTCCAGGGACCTCAGAGAAGACACCCTGGGAGGATTCCGAGGTGGGCCTGCGTGAGCTGGATGAGTGGCCTCCCAATCACAGAAAACACCCCAAAGCTGTACAGACATTACAAAGGCTTAAGTTAGGTAAAATACCCCAGCCAATAGTACCTCAGCACAGAAGAAGAGTTGCAACAGGATCTGCAGCCAAAAACCCAGATGGATTCCTTTGTCAAGAAGCAAAAGACAGGACTTTGGAAGGACTTTTGCAGCCGGGATCACAGGAAGAGACTCCAGGCAAGAGTTTCCTAGCAGCTGGATGCAGCTCTGGTTTTGGCACCCTTTTCAGGAGCCAGAAGACTGAACATCGCCAGTTGGATTCTCATAGTTTGCAAGGACCAGCACTCTGACTCCAAAAAGTCCCCTCTATTAACGTTTCTGGAGGTCCAGCAAGATGCCCACAAAGTTTCAGCAAGATTCTGAAATTCTGAAGACTGAGCACCGCACATTGGCTCGAGGTCCCATGGTATTGCAGCCCCGCAAAGTTGCAGTACAACGTGGGATGGATCAAAAAGCGGTCTTCTTGAGTCCAGTGGATCTCACGAGGCTCTGGGACGGGGTATTCGGAGTCCCCAGGTCGATTGTAAGGAATGGTAACAGCAGGCTTCGATTAAACAGCAGGCTCTCAGGTCGCTGGAATTCGCTACAACATTTGTTTCTTCAGCTTCCTCTTTGGTTTCAGTTCCAGTGGTCGACTACCTCTTCAACTTCCAGGATCAGACTTCTGTAGTAGTCCAGCCAATCAAAGAGCCATGCAACATTCAAACTTGGGGAGGGGGGGGGGGGGGGGGGGGGGGGTTGGCAGTCCTTTCAGGACAGCCAGCATCCCAGTTTGAACTCGAGTCTCACAGTTCGGCTGGAAGACAAAGGGCTGCAGAGTTTTGTACTCCTCTCTCGCTTCCTTCCTTCTTTCACAGACTCTTGAGTCGGGCGGGCTTGACCGAGGTCTCCTACCGAAGATGTAAATGGACACAAAGGAATTTCCTGCCCTGGGAGGTCAGGGAAAGGAACACTAAAGTGGGCATTTTGGTAAAATGAGCACACATTGGCGCATTTGCCGGGGCTGTGGAAACCGCACGTGGTAAAGGTGCACCAAATTAGTTAAAAGGTTCACTAATATCAGCTATTAAAAAGCAAGCATGTCCCAGTAACAAATGTTAGTTAAAAGGAGAAAGGGAATACGTTGCATCGCCCCACTACTCCACATAAGGTGGGGTGTGCTAGTTTCGCCTTAATGTAAAAGGGATCCAAAGATCCCTTCTACCCTTGGGAACTGTAGTTCTCACAAGGTTAGCCAGAGAAAGTTGAAAGGGGAGCCCCAAGGGCAACCCAGTAACAATGGGCAGTATGTGCCAAAAGTTGTCAAAAGGTGATAAAATGAAAAGGCACTATGGAGAGTCTTAAAAATGACACCCTTAAAAAGATTAAGGGTGTGGAAAAAGGTTCCCACTCACTGAGGGATAGGGAAAAATAATCTACCAATCCAGCAAAATGTTCTGTGGTTGACACAGGTCAGGAAGATTCATCACGGATATGAAAATCTTACCTAATGTGCATTACTAGCTAGGTTCAGTGTACAAACCTACAGCTCACATCTTCCTCTTAAGATAAGCCAGAATGCTTTGCCACTCTACCAAGGCCCTTGAGTAGTACAGACCGATACAAAGAGTTGGGTATTTACCAACCACTGGGATAGCTTACTAAAGTCTTACCTCCAAGTGAGACTTTAGGAAAACTCCTTTAACAGCCGTTCAGTGTTTCGGCTAAGAACTCGAGGGGTCGTCAGCTTGTCCTGCAAGAGTCCTTCCTGCGAAATTTGACAGACTTCGACGAGACATTTTTGTCCCTTGCTGTCGCCGTGCATAAGTGACCGTCCCTGAAATCGACTTTCCCGCATTTGATCGACCGTCCTGAAGAGTCTTGCACCAGTGCCTGATGCATTGTTCCATGAGAAGAACAAGTTACTTTCTTACCTGGTAACGTTCTTTCGATGGGATGTTCCGATGACGTATTCCACATCTATGATGGGTAATCACCACAGCTGTGCTGCTTTGGAAAGTTCGACATCTGCGTCCTGCGTCGATACGCTGTCCTCGAGGGCCTCCGTCGAGCCGACATCACCGGATGTTATAAGTAGGACACACGACGCCCGTAGCCTCATTTGTAGTTTTTTTCCAAGAACGTGTGGCACCAATCTTCTGCCAGTATGACTACAGAAAGCCTTGCGGAAACAGAAGCTGCAATCGCTAAGAAGGGCAGGTTGGGAGAGTTCAATGTGGAATACGTCATCGGAACATCCCATCGAAAGAATGTTACCAGGTAAGAAAGTAACTTGTTCTTCAAAGGGATTGGTTCCTCCAACGTATTCCACATCTATGACAGACTCCCAAAGCAGTTCCAACGTAAGGGGGTGGGAAAATAATTTATAATTTTAGAATGCCAATTAAATTGCAGAATAGAGGACCGCCTTGCCAAAGGCTAAATCTTGCCCATGGATAGAATCTAAGGAGTAGTGTTTGACAAAAGTATGGACAGAGGGCCATGTGGCTGCTTCACAAATGTTACGAATGGGAACACCCCTCTGCAGGGCAGTAGAGGCAGCCACACCCCTAGTAGAATGGGCCCATAAGCCTACCGGAGGGTCCTTATCCGCCAAGCGGTAACATTCAGAAATTGTCAAGATAATCGATCTATACAAAGTCTGTTTAGTATCAGCTTGTCCCAAACGCCTTACAGCGTATCCTACAATGAGCTGATCGTCCACTCTGACCCGGGACATGCGTGAGATGTAGAAACTTAAAGCTCTCCTAGGATCCAACCTATGGTGCCTCTCCTCTTCCTTACCAGGATGTGGAGGAGGATACGACGCCAGAAGAATGACCTTCTGGATTAAAGGAAATTCCAACACAACTTTCGGAAGCAAAGGAGGACGAACCCTAAGGACAAGCCTGTCCTTATGGAACATTGTGAAGGGTGGCTTAATGGAAAGTGCCTGCAACTAACTCACTCTGCGAGCGGAAGTGACCGCAACTAAAAATACAGTTTAAGGTCAACAGTCTCAAAGGACAAGAATGTTAAGGCTCAAACGGAGCTCCCATTAGGAATTTTAGAACCAGGTTCAAATCCCAACCGGGCACCTGGAAAGGTGATGGTGGAAACACATTAGTGAGCCCTTTCAAAAACTGAGAAATCAAAGGAATTTTAAAGTAAGAACACTCCTCAGACGAGCGCTTAAATATGGACAGCGCCGCCAGGTAACCTTTAATGGTACCCACTTGCAGGCCCTTGTGGGCTAACAAAAGAAAAAAAAAAGACAGAACCACAGGAATGGCACATGAAAAAGGATCCACATTCTTAACCCTGCACCAGTCGCAGAACTTCCTCCAACGGCAACGGTACAGGGACTTCGTTGCAGGCCTTCTGGCCATAAGCAATACCTCCATCACGTCTTCAGGGAGGTCCCAATCCTTATACCTCAACCTTTCAGAAGCCAAGCATAAAGGTTGAGGGACTTGACCTCTGGATGGAGAACCTGACCCCCCCTCCCGTGAGAGCAGATCGTCTCGGTAGGGAAGACGGCATGGAGGGCAGATGGACATGTCGAGAAGGTCCGTGTACCACGTTCTCCTGGCCCATGCCGGAGCAATGAGGATCATTCAGGAACCGAACCTCCATAACCTCTGCAGCACTTGCAGAATGACAGGGACTGGAGGAATCGCATACAGCAGTGGGAAGGACCACTCCACTACAAACGCGTTCCCTGAGGCTCCTCTTGGAGAAAATTCACGCAAGCAGAATCATTCGCACTTCTGGTTGACACTGGTGGCAAAGAGATCCACTTGTGGGGTCCGCCAAAGGCCGAAGATCTCCAGGAGAATCTCCTGAGCCAGCTCCCACTCTTGAGAGACCGTGCTCTGCCTGCTCAGAGCGTCCGCCGCCGCTTTTTCATCTCTGGCCAGATGAACTGCTGAGATCAACATTTCCTGCTGGATGGCCCAGAACCAGAGTTGCATCGCCTCTATGCACAGAGGGAGAGACCCTGCCCCCACCCTTTTTGTTGAGGTAGTGCATGGCCACTAAATTGTCAGTCAGAATCAGGACATTCTTCCCCTGCACAGACGGCCCTCAGCTCCAACAGATTGATATGGAGTCTGGACTCCGACCGTTGACTGTCAACTCGTTGGCATGAGCTCCCCATCCCGTGAGGGATGAGTGTCACAATCGTCACCCCTGGCCAGGGTAGCCAAAATGGAGCCCCCTTCATAAGATTTCCTTCGACGGCCCACCACAGAAAATCCTGGGAGACCGAGGGCGGCACCTGAACGGGATCCGACATCCTGCCGGAGAACTGTGACATCTTGTGCATCTTGAAAGCCCACTGCAGAGATCTAATCCACAGCCTGCCTCTGGCCCCAGGAGAATGCAGGATGCCATGAGGCCGAGCAACCTCAAGAACTCGAACACCGGGAGACTCTGGGCATGTTGAAACTTGTTCACCATCTGCAGAATGTGATGAGCCCTCACCTGTGGAGGAAAACACAGCCTCAGGGATGTGTCGACCACTGCTCCGATGTACTGGAGCTGCTGGGTGGGTGTCAAGTGGGACTTCTTTAAGTTGAGGGAGAAGCCCAGCCTGTGAAGGGAGTGTCAGGTGACTGACAGATGATCCAGGACTTGCTCGGGAGAGCAAGCCCTGATCAACCAATCGTCCAGGTAGGGGTAGACGTGAATCCCCCCCCCCCCCATTCCCGAGATACGCTACAACCACCATGAGCTTGGTGAAGACCATCGGGGCGGAGGTCAATCCGAACGGCAGGACCCGACGCTGAAAGTGCGAGTCACCAACCGCGAACCTCAGGTACTTCTTGTGATGAATCGGCACATGAAAGTGAGCATCCTTGAGGTCGAGAGACACCAACCAGTCCAGAAGTTGAAGGGCCTGGAGGACTTAAGAGAGAGTAACCATCTTGAACTTGTCCTTCCTGAGGAGCTTGTTCAAACCACGCAAGTCCATGATGGGTCTCAATCCACCGTCTTTTTTCGGGATCAATAAATATGGGGAATACCAACCCTTGTTCCTCTCCGCTACAGGCGCCAGTTCTATGGTGCCTTTCTCCACCAGGGATTTAATTTCCAGCGCAAGGAGCGGATCCGGACTCTTCAAAGAGATTCCCTGGAGGATTGTCATGAGGCATCTGCCGGAAAGGAAGACAGTAGCTGTGGGCTATGATCTCCAGAACACGCACATCTGAAGTAATGGCACGCCATTCTACAAGATGCTGCGTGAGCCTTCCCCCCAACCGGCGATCCATGGGACATGGCCACATGACTGAGCTGAAGCGGCTGCGGTAGTGCCTGAGGGCAAAGAGGCAATTGCTCAAGCGGCCTTGGCACCTCTAGTAACCCGCTTTCCACCTCTGGTACACCTACGTTGGCCCCTTTGACTGGCCGCTCCCCTCGATCTACCAAAAGATTAGTAGTATCGAAAGGAACCGCCCCTCCATTGCTGTCCCCTAGGATGAAAAGGCGGAGGTTGTCGGATTGCAGCACTCAACGACTTTGCTGCAGCCTTTGAGGTCTGCAACCCCTAAATGCTCTCGTCAGCCTTGCTGCCAAAAAGATGTACATCAAAGGGCATGTTGAGAAACCAGGCTTGTACGTCAGGAGCAAACCTCGACTTCCGCAACCACGCACATCTGCACATCACGGTGCTCGCCGCCATGGACCGGCTGACACAGTCTGCCATGTCCAGACTCGACTGGACGGATTCACACATGGTATCCTTGCCATCCTGAACGAGGGCAAGAAAACCATCCCGCTCCTCCCCTTCGGTAATATGTTCAGCCGCCAAAGACACAATTCCACAGAGTGCGAGTGAAACGTGCTAAGGCACACACGGAGTTGGCTGCCTGTAAAGCCATACCCCCCTGAAGAAAACACTTTCTTCGCCCAGCCATCAAAACGTTTGTCGACCCAATCAGAAGGGATGGTAGGGTATGACGCCTGCTTTGCCAGGGCCGTAGCCGCCTGCACCGCCAAACTCTCCGGAGTGGGGTGCGTCGTCAAGTAGCAGGGGTCGCTACTGGCTGGACAGTATTTTTTCGACGTCTTGCTCACTGCCGGGAGACTCTCTGGAGCAGTCCCAAGACGCCACCACCATTCTCTGTAAAGCCATATGAAATGGCAGCACCGGGTCAGTGGGTGGACCTTGGTCAAGGATATCTGTCAGGTCATCCTGCAGAAAATCCACTGGTGGTCCAGACCCCCTCTGCCCCTACCACCCCCCTGCCCCACCCCCCGCCCAAAGTACTCTGTCACCCTTGACATGAGACACCGGTACGAAGACTCGGCGTGCGTGCCAGGCTCAGGCCTACCGAACTCCACCATCCAGCGAGGTGTCCAGACCACTGGCATCGTGCAAAGACTGACGCAGGTCTTCCAACTGGCTATGACCAGACAAGCGTTCGTCAGGAACCTCATCAGGAACCAAACCTTCATCAGACCCTTCATCCACCTCAGAGATGTAATCCAGAGGCTGGAATAAATCCCTGGACAAAGGCACAGAAAAAGGTTCAAATGCAGGCCTCACTGACTTCTTCAGGGCCATCCTCAGTTTCCACCGATGCACGGGGTACCTCCGGTAAAGCCTTGACAAAAGGCATTGAGGGCTTCGATGGAATCTGCGTCGAGCGTGGCGCAATGGCTTCCTCGGAGGCGGAGCCTCGAGAGAGTCCTTCGACGGACATGGTGCTGATGGCATCTATGTCTTCTTAGTGGACCTCACAGGTTCTGCTGGTCTTGAGGGCGTCGAGGACCGGGACCTGGAGTGGGCATAGCTAGAGCGATCCACCTTGTCCGATCGGGACCTCGAAGGCTCCCGATGATCTCGCCGACCAGCCAAGCCTGAAAGCGTGCGAGCGGTGGCCCTAGCACGATCCCTGCCAGCTTCTTTCGAAAGCACAGACGGAACAGAGACCTGCAATAGGAAAATCGCCATCTCTGTACGAAATGCATCCCATTCCGCAGGAGAGGAATGCTTGTTGGGAAAAGCAACCCACCGTCTGGAGGAGTCCTCAGACGAGGAAGGTGACCGGTGACGGTGCTTCTGTGAGTGCCTCGAAGAGGCAGAGGAATGGCGGGACCCACTGGGACTGAGATCCCCTGGACTTATGCCGACGTCAGAGAGTCGCCCCTCGAATAATCAGTCGAAAGCCCAGCAGATTGACTTACGCAGTTTGGAAACCCTACCTACAGTCAGCTTCTTCCGCTCCTGTTAGGGAGAATTCTCTTATAAGGCTAATTTCTCATACCTAGTGAGTCCCCCAGCAGCTTTGCTGGATTTTTGGGGTTTGTTTTTTTTCTCCTGCTAAGAGTGAGACTCTTTTCCTCCCACTCTTAGGCATAATTTGAGGTAGGTCATTGACTTTGTATGTGCTTATGGGCTATGGGGTTTCTTTCTCCATAGGATATCATCTGTTTTTGTGTATGTGTTACACAGCACCCTCAGTGCAGTAACACAGGGGTGTCAAAGTGACCCCCCCACCATAGACTCCATACCCTGGGACGGACTACTGTCTCCCAGGGCATGTAAAGTCACCATTGACTTTACGAGTCCTAAATTGTGAACAGAACCAGTACAAACCATAATATTGTGGAAGTACTGGAAGGTGTTAATCATATTGCCCCTGGGTCGGTTTTCAAGGGGACACTGTCCAGTCCCCCCTTGTCGAGTTTCTGGCTGGTGGCAGTGGTTACCACGCGAAATATTCCACCGGAATATTCTCTATGGGATTTTCCCATTGATTTTAAACGCACCACTTTTTGGTGCAATGTTAAAGATACCTCCGGTTTATTTAATATTAAATGAACAGTTGGGTCTTTTTGCCAGAACTCTTTTCTAAAATGGCGTTCGTGTCCGTCTCTAACTCTGACCAAGGTCGAGCCCTTTGTTCCACTTTTTGGCGGGCTTCTCAAAATAAGCCCTCCAAATGGTGCCACTCTGTCTGGGTTCCACAGGATGTGTGGGGAGGGGAATTGGCACCCTGGACTGCGTTGCCTTAGCAACTCAAGTCGCACTCTGTTCTGATTGGCCCAGTGGTGAGTCGCCCGGCTCACCACTTAACATGTTTGAGTGACAGCTAGGCTGTTGAATGGGGGTTTTTCTGCATAAAAGCAGGGCCTTTGGGACTGGAACTTCAAAAGTCGTCACAGGACCCAAGAATCCGAAGAGGGAAGAAGCTGAGCCATCTGCAACGACGACACCACCGGTGGAGCCCTGCTGCAACGAACCCGGCACTTTCCCAACGACAAGAGAAGATCTTCTGCTGGACAAGTCTTCTTCCTCTGAGCTGGTGGGACCAACCAGTTCGCTCCTTTCGCCTTCCAAAGACGTCTCTTGGTCGAATCGCCCGTGCCAAGCACCCCGGCAGCCGGATAGCCATGCTTCACCACGTTGACCGCGAATAAAAGGAACGCACCTTTTACCGACTAACTCCGTGGCTGGTTTCATCCCTGTGCAGTGCAACGACTCCATGTTTCCGCCTCGATGAGATCCTCTCTTCCCCTGGTCGAAACAACGAACTGCAACCACTGCCAGGAACAACTGCCACCGCTGGAGCTTCCTCTCTCTTTAAGGCACTGTGTCCTGCCTGGCCTCCCTTTCTTCGGTTTGCCCAAGGTGACCCTTAAATCCTTGGCTTTCCCACTGGGTTGGCCCCAGACCTTCTAACTTTATCTTCTTGAATCGCCCCAACCTCTTTTGAACATTCTGCAAAGACTTTTAGTGCATTTTAAACCATGTGATCCTGGGCACATTTCGCTTTGCTCCATTTAAAGTGGGCCTGGCCAATGAACTTTGGCTCTACAGTGTATACTGCCTTTATTCCCTTGCTGAGAACTCATAAAAGTGTTGGAACCTGTTTTATTTCTATGCTCTGCCTTGTTCTCTCCCTTTAACTGAACTATTGGAGTGCCATCAGGTTACGCGCTCACATCTGTTTTAACAAATCGTGGTGTTTTAACTCTGACTTGTCTGATAGTTATCAAGGGAGGTGTCTATACTTTACCTGACTGTTTTAACTTGCTTTTGATTTAGAGTGCTAGTATATTGCCTAAAGTGTTTTAAATAAATTATATACTTTTTATACAAAGCTCTGGTCAGTGTTTGTTTGCTCTACTGTGTTTTTAGCCCTATTGTGTATACTCTATATACTGCCCGACTCTTCTTGAAAGAAGTCTGACTGCTCAGCCACAGTTACCAGGTAAATCTGGGTGGTGCGGACTGCTACCAATTGGGTTTACTGCTTACTCCTGTAGTCTTAATCTTTTTGCAGTGGTCCCCAAGGGAACTGCACAGGATTCTGCCCAACAGCTCCGGCAAGGCCTTCGACGTTAACGACTGGCAATCGTCAAAGTCATCGGTGGCATGGTCCTCGCCGAGGCACCAGAGGCAGACTTTGTGCGGGTCTGTAAGTGACATCTTGGAACCGCAGTCCCGACACTTCTTCTTCTTCTACACCACGGTTAGGATTCAAGAAGACATGATATCTGTTACACAAAACACCAAGTTCAAAGAACCGATAGAAGTAACAGAAGAACCGAGGTGCGCTGAGATCTCCGAAGCGAACACGCTCACGGAAAAAACGGAACTGAGGCTACGGGCGTCGTGCGTCCTACTTATAACATTCGGTGACATCGGCTCGACGGAGGCCCTCAAGGACAGCGTATCGACGTAATCAACGCAGGACACAGAACATTTTCCAAAGGAGCACAGCTGTGGTGATTACCTGTCATAGATGTGGAATACGTCGGTGGAACCAATCCCTTCGAAAAGGTTGCACACAGCTCCTGGACGCGGCCGGAACTCTTCTTGCACCCGCAGCTCCGGGACTTCTAAGACCAGAACCAATGCTGGGAAAACATACCTCTGACTACTAGCGGCCTGCCAAATCTGTAGACAAATCATCAGATTATGGTGGTTTGGGGTCAGGGGGTTTAAGTTACAGTGGTACTTACCTGCTCCCCCATCTCTGCCCTTTTAACAGTTTGAGAACTTCTGAATTGTTTGACAACTGTTTGGCAATACTGGTTGCCAAAAGCCCTCCAAAAGCTAGGAGCAGTCTTACCCACCAGAATGTAGTCCTGGCTTTTAGAACCTTTTTCCGACCCCCAAAAATATTGGCAACTTTGTGAACCTTTGGGCACAAGGCCCCATACAACTTGGGGTTGGACTTGATATTCCTGTGGAAGGTTGGTGTAATAATTATTTACTTAACTTCCCTTTCAGGTATGGGGGTGAACTGAATGTTTTACACCAACTCACTGTGAATGTACATATGTATTTTACTATTTAGTATTGTGTGATATTACTACCAGTTTTTAGTCTTTTTTTCATAGTATGCGTCTTGTCCAGTAATTGGGCATTTTTCTACTTACCTGTCCAAGTCTAATCCTTGATTGCTCACTGTGTTGAACTCATTGTGGACCCCTTACCATACTCAGCTCTCCTGAGACTTAGCCTTGACCACTCTCCATGGTGCCTTGGTTGGTCTACAGCTCCCAGAGTTGTGCCTGTTCAAATTAACTAGGTTGGCCTCCTAAACATCTGTCCAACAAACCAGAGTTTACAAATCCAGTCTAACATGTACAGTATTTACAAACCTGAAAAGGTGGGCAAGATGGCCAAAGGGAAAACGAAAACCTTGTGGCACGGCCATCTTCGGCTGCTACCTAACGTTGGTAATTATTTGTGGTAAATGCAAAGGTGCACAAATAAAAGTACATAAACAGTTGAAAAATATATGCGCTGCTGCCACCAGCACATCCTTGGCACATTGACAAACTAAAAAGCCATTACAGAAAAAGAAATGATACAAGTACCCCAACGGAACTTCAAGGCGATGATGAAATTGTAACAATACAAGAAATTCACCAAGAGACATACTCTCTCAACAAGAGACATACACTCTCAGTACTGTTAATGTTAATGGATATTTGAACCGTGCACTACCACCACCGGAGTGGTCCCCTGGCGCTCTAGCGGCTCTGAAAAAGGGGACGACGACGGGGCAGAGGGGGGGGGGGGGTGTTGGGGGGGGGGGGATTTAGTGGGAATAATCTGGAAAAGTGCAAGAGACCAGTGATGTACTGTTGGCAGCCTCAGCCCGGTGGGTCCGTTGGCTGGGCTTGGGGTGTTTTACGGTCGCTAGTTGTGTGCTGTTGTGCAAGTCTATGTGTGGTTTGTTGTTGCAGTGTTGTGAAGTTTGTGCGGATTGCTGCGTTTTAGGTTTGTGGTTGTGTTTGGCTAGAGTTTGAGAGGTGTATGCAGAGGGATGAAATTGTTGGTTGGTTAGTTGGCATTGCTGTCCTTGCAATTATGGAATTCCATCTGTGTGATACATGCTGACATTCACACTTCTATCTAGATGCGGTTCAAACTTAAGTTAAGAATTCCAAACGAGTGCGGCACATGTTAACCATCACATTTGTACCTAGATGCAGCGCATGCTACAGTTAAGAATCCTGAGTGTGGCACATGCTTACAATCACATTTCCATCTAGATGCGACGCAAGCCAAATTTCAGAACGAAGCGTAGTGCATGCTAACAATCACATTTCTATCTAGATGCAGTGCAAGCTAAAGTTGAGAATTCTGAGTGTGGCACATGCTAACCATCACATTTGTACCTAGATGCGGCGCAAGCTAAAGTTCAGAATTATAAGTTTGGTGTATGTTGACAATCCCATTTCTATCTAGATGTGACGCAAGCTAAAGTTGAAAATCCTGAGTGTGGCACATGCTAACCATCACATTTGTACCTAGATGTGGCGCAAGCTAAAGTTCAGTTCCTTACAGGTGTGGCACTAGCTAAAATTGGCAAGTAAGTTAATATGCATCACAAGGCAACATTTACAATCCACTTACTGTGGTCACAAGTCTTCCTAAGTATGTATTGTCAGAGTCTATGGCAGTCTATGCTATTGAAGGTAAGGTAGAGTGACAGCAGCTTTCTGGAGTAGAGTAATTGTTCTACCCCCCCACCCATGCCACACTCAGTTTTGTTGGTGTCTGCTGGCTTCCTTGGCTTCCCCTGCTGACACCTGCAGACAGATATTGGAGCCGCCTCTGTAGGAGCTGCCCTTAGCCGTGGGGGCTGCTGAGCAGAGGGCTGTCCTGGGAAGGTCGGTTAAGACCGTAAATAGCACCAATCGCAGGGCGGGGGTGGACTCGGGAGGCGGGTGGAGGGCAGGTGGCAGCGAGCGGGTTGCTAGACCCAGATAGCAGGATATTCACCAATGGGAAGTGGTGGGCGGGTTGGAAGGCGGGAGGGAGAGGGGAGACCAGGAAATTGTCGCCGGGGATTACAGGGCGCATGAGGCCTGGGAACACTTTTTAAAAAAAATAAAGTGGGCAAATGGGGGTGCAATGGGGACGGCTGCACTCGCCTGCTTCTCCTGTGTTAAAATCCTGATAGTACTGATAGTCTTGGGGACCAGTGAGTTTCTCCATGAGAATGAGCAAAAGGGCAAGGGAAGTCATTTATAAGGCTTCCAAATCCCCAAAATGTGATTCAAGGAGTCTAAAACAAAAATAAAGGGTGCCGTATAGAAGTCTATGGGAGGAAATCGGCAAACAAATGCTTTCGTAACAGTGGACAAGTATTAAGAATTACATGTCAAGACAAAGATGGGGTGACAAGAAATAAGACAGTTAGGCTTTTGTTTTAAATCATACTGTTTTATCAGTTTGGAAATTTGAGAAAATGAATGCAAATGAGACCCAGGTAGCAGTTATCAAGAAAGGCAGCCTTCCCCCAGTTTGTGGAACAGGAGAGAGGTAGGGAGAGGAAAGTGAGAGTGAGGAAGGAACATGAGGAAGTAATACAAAATAGATCCATTTAATTTTTCATGTCGTACTTACATAATGCCAGAAAGGTGTGTCTTGAATTCATTAAGTTTAGCACTCTTCTCAGTAAATCTTTGTTCATAATGTAATTTTTTATGTGGTATGTGTGGTGTTCCACACAAAAGGTAAGTAATTCCAAAATAAGGGCAAGCAACTGTGCTGTCTGATAGTTATCTACAGAAAGATGAAAAACAAACAATTCATTAGTATGATAATGCGCTACAGTAGTATTTATAGACTGATTTCTATTAGAAGATTGTTAGCAACTTTCTAAAACACTGATACTTGTAGGTGTGCACTGTCAAAACGTGAGTCAACAAAGCCTGTTAAAAAGTTAAAAAATGTATGAATAAAATTACCTGGACAAATCGTGCTGCTGTTTGATCCAATAACTGCATCTGACAAAGAATATTGTGAAAAAATTAGCTTATACAGCTCAGCAAAATAATAACAGTAACTTAAGGTGCAGTCCATTTTGAAAAACAGGAGTTTACCACAGTCACCAGTTTGAAAATAAAGGATGACTTGCATTACTACATGACCTGTATAGTCAACTAGATTCTGCATGGAATACTCTGCAAGTTGAATGCACATCGAGAGAAACGCGTTGCATGATTCAGATGGCCCTTTACTTTAATTTTTTGACACAAAATACAGAATGAAAATCGGATCTTTATTATGGAAAACTATTATTCTGAACAAATGTAATTGATAGCTTAGGTCAATTTGTATTCCAGATGAGAGTTAGGATATACAAGTCTCATTAGTGTGTGACTGGACCAAGTATGAAAAATTAAGTTACTCACCGTAGTGACTACAGTACTCAGTCCCCTTTCCTCCATCCATAAGGGTGTTGACCAGTAAAGGGACGGTACTGGAACCTATAGGCTGTGAAAAAAAGTGAGCTTCGCCTTTAAATGTAGTATAGTTAGGGAGAATTCTCAAAAATGTGCCAATTCCCTTCACCTTAGAGACCCCCAGCAACTTTGCTGGATTTTGAGGACTCGATTTTTTTTTACCTGGAAAGAGCGCGAGCCTTTTTTCCCTTCTCTTTCATGTATTTTGATGCGTTTTACTTGTGTTCTTTGATTATGGAGTTTTAAGATAACTCCATAGGCATCTTTCCATGTGTATTGCACAGCGCCCTCAGTGCAGTGACACAGGGATGTCTTTAGACTTCCCAAAGGTTTAAATACCTTATCTGGGATAAACTACTGTTTCCCAGAGAAGGTAAGGTTACATTTACTTTAATAGTCTTAAAATTCCTAGACCCAGCACACACTATCTTCCTATAGAGTGCTTGAGGGGCTACCTAGTATGCCCTGTTTCTAGAAACTCATGCAGCAGTCTAACACTACCCTTTGCTATCGAAATCGCTGGTGGCAGTGGTGTTACAACGAACTACCATGATTTTCCAGACCGCGAACACGGTAGCTAAAAATCACAGGAGCCATGTTTTTCAAGATGGCGCCTTAAGCCCCTTTGTTTAAAACGGGTCCCGGTCTTCTTTCGCCATTTCATTTTGGAAAGTTCCTTCTAGTGTTTGTCTCTGCACGCTAAACAAGGTTTGGTCCCTTCGTTTCTATGCCTTTGGCGTGCTTCAGGACTGAGGATCACCTCAAGGCGTCAGTGTCTGGGGTGGGCACAAAGGGAGGGGGGTGCCCGAAACTCCCTGTGCTTAGTCTCCTAGGAGGCCCAAATGCACTCTGGCGTGATTGGCTGGCTGACTGTCCGGCAAGGACAGCCAGGCTGCTGGGTGAGTGGCAGCTAGGCTGGAATGAATGGGAGAAAACGTTTTAAAAGGTGAGTCTCCTGGACTAGAAAGCAGAGTCGACCACTGGAACGAAAGAACCGAAGAGGATGGCTGCTGCAACTCCTGGACCGTTGGTTTGCCCGGTGAAGCCCTGCTGCAGGTCCGAATTGCCAAGTTCATCTCGACAGAGAAGCCCCTTCAAGGTGTTGGTGGGACCAATCAACTCGTAAGCCACCTGGATACCATTCTCAGAGCTGGTTAGGATTAACCAGGGGGAAGGACACCAGCTTGTGTGCTTGAATTACAGCTACTCGAACTGAAGTGACTGCATTTTGGCAGTGTTTGCTGACGATCCCGTAGAGTGCAGGAGTCCCCCAACGTCCTCCCTCTTGTCCCCACGACTGAGGCTCAGGAACAGTGAGATCTGCAGGACCTGCCAGCAACCAACATCTTCAGCTGCATCTATTGCTTCATATTAAGGTACTGTGCCAACCCAATTGAGAGAACACCTCTCGCGATAAAAGTTTGTGGAACTTTCCCAACTTGGAGGCCTAATCAGCTTTTGACCCCAACATATGATTCTTTTTCGTACAAACTATTTGAGAACTTTGGCAAAGACTTTACTGTTTACTTCAAGAACTGCTCTTTCCTATCCAAGACACTAGTCCATTGACTTTGGCCTAGGCCTATTGAACTGAGTCGAAAACTATTTGCACTGCCTAAGAAAGTATTTGTGATCTATTCTGCTAACTTGTGCCTTTTTACTCCCATCGAAAGTAACAAATGCCATTTTGCTCCTATTTCAGGGGAGCCTAATTTGTTCAGAAACTTATTGGTTTGATATTGAAGTGTGTTTGTGTATAATATTAAGTTGCCTCCTTCTAGTGAATGTTTTCTAAATGACTGTAGTAAATTAATAAGTGTTTTACCAAGAAACCTTGAGTGTAAGTGTCTACTTGAACCACTGTGATTGTAAGACCTCTGTGTAACCTCTTGTACTCCTAACATTCCCTCTTGAGATAAGCCTGGCTGCTCAGCTCGCTACCACAAATTGTGTAGTACAGACTTATTCCAAAGGTTGTTTTTTGCTTACACCTGTAGTCCTAATTGTATGTGGTGGTCCCAGAGGGTACTGCATGCAATTCTGCCTAACAATAGTGTGCAGGGGCACGGCACCGGGTGTAGGCACGCCGTCTAGGCCCTGCCCTCCGGCGCCTCACCTCAGACCCCTTTCAACACATCGGAGTGTTGTACACCTGGATGTACTTGCAGTTTTAATCCATCAACTACTAGCGGGGGGAGCAGTGGAGGGGGGTGGACGTATGGAGAAAAGGAGACTAAGGACTGAGTATTGTAGCCACTATGGTGAGTAACATTAAATACTCATACGTCCCGTCCCTTTTCCTCCATCCTTATGGGTGATTCTGCCAAAACAAACCAACTGGGTGGTGAACAAGAGATTAACGGTAGACAAACTTGGTGTCTTTCCTTGAGCCGATGTCCAAAGACTAATGCCTGCAAAAACCTGAGGGCGAGGTCCAAGTAGCAGCCTTGCTAACGGTCTCCCACGATGCATGCCTTTCCATGGCAATCACCACATGCACGTGGATTCCCGGTGGCACCTTTGCCTAGGGTCGCGTAAGCTTCAGAAATGGGCAGAACCATCCAACGCACAATGGACGCCTTAGAGGCCGGAGTGCCAGGGAATGTGCACCCATACGTGCCAAACAAAGCCTCTTTTCCTGAGCGGTTTTGTCCGTGAGAGGTAGAACTTAAGCACCCTCCACAGATCCAATGAGTGCAGTGACCATTCTGCGACTGACTGAGGATTAGAAAAGAAGACCGGTAGGCAAATTTGGTTCAAATGGAAGGAAGAAACCACCTTCGCCAAGAACTTTGGATGGGTGCAAAGGACCACCTTATCATTGTGAAAGACAGTGAACGGCGCACAAGCCGGCAGGGCCTGCAGCTCACTAATCCTCCGCTCTGACGTGAGCGCAACCAGCAGTACAGTCTTCAGGGTTAGCCACTTGAGATACAGAGGCCAGTGGCTCAAATGGCTTGCGCTGAAGAGCAGACCGCATCACATTAAGGTCCTAGACAGGATGGGGCCTATGTACCGATGGAAACCGCCGCAACAAGCCCTTAGTTGAGCCTGGACCACCCAGTTCACCGCCAAAAAAGTTCCTTCATCTTAGTTTTTGTAGGCCCCTATTGCTGCCAAATAAGTGCCCAATGAAAAAAACCATGTCCGCCTGCTCTTATATTGGGCATGGGTACTTCCTAGCCTCCTGTATTATGTCCCAGTTGTCAGCTGACAAGTTTGCTGGCATAAGCGTTAGCTGTCAGTGGCCAGGCTGCTAGGGCTAGTTTGCCTGGGTCCGGGTGCTGTACTGCAACCCCCCCCCCTGCTGCGCGATGATCCTCCCGTAGTGGATCGGCAGTGGAACTGGCCCCTGCACCTTGAGCTAGAGATGGTCCAAAAACCAGGATTTTTATGGCCACTGCGGGGCTATGAGGACAAGCCTGCAACCCACGGCAGCTCTTAACTTGCGTAGAAATCTGAAGCAAGTGAGGGGGGAGGAAAGTCATAACAGTTGAGGTTGTCCCAGGGCAACTGAAATGCATCCCCCAGAGATGCTGAACCTGGTCCTCCCAATGATGCAAAGAAAGGGCATTTGTGACGCGAAGAGGTTGACATCCGGCCTGCCCCACCGGAGAAAGAGAGGATCCAGGACACTGCTGTCCAATTCCCATTCGTAAGTGTTGGAGCCCAATCTGCCTGCTTCCGCATTGCTGTCCCCTGGAAGATGAACTGCTCTGATCCAGATGCCCTGAGACAGAGCCCATTCCACATAAAGACTGCCTCCATGCAGAGTGCTCTAGACCTGGTCCCCCCCCCCGCTTTTTCAGAGAAAGATTGTGTAAATGCCGTTGCTGACTTGCACCGGTCTGCCGCCAATCAGGGCAAGAAAAGCCTTGAGCACCAACCCCAATGCCTTGAGCTGCAGCAGGTTGATGTGGGAGCTGGCTTCTGTGGACCACAAGCTGTGAATCGAGTATGCCTTCCCCAGCCCTGAAGGAACAAGTCTGTAGTTACCACCTGGGAGGGCTTTAGAGGAACGAACAGGCAACTCCCCTCTCCCCACCCCCTCCTCACCCGCCCCCCACAACATATTGCTGTGAAGAAGCCACCAATGGAGGTCTGGGAGAAGTGTAGATGGAATGAATAGTCTGCCTGACTGTGAACCCATTTCCTGATCCCAGGAGGCCGCTAAGTGCAGCTGAACACGCCTCATCTAGAGTCTGGCGTATGGAATCTTCAGGACATACAAGGCCATCAGTCCCAGCAAGTTCTGAAATCACCAAGCAGATGTTGAGCAGTTGGGAAGAAAATGGAGTACCGCTTTGCGGTTTGACAGCTGGTCAGGAACAGGGAAGGCTCTCTGAGCAACGGTGTCCCACCAGCCCCCCAGGAACTGGAGGGACTGGGAGGGGAACAGCTGGGACGACTTCTGGTTGAGCAAAAATACCAAATGGAAGTGCACATCTGCCAGCCTCTGGCAAGCAGAGGGCCTCCTCCGGGGAACTGGACCTCACCAACCAGTAGTCCAAATAAGGATACAGGTGATGGCCCTCTAACCTGAGGTGACTTCACTGTGTTCATGAACTTGTGAAAACAAAGGGGCAGAATATAGGCCAAACGGCAGCACCTTGCACTGAAAATGGTGCAACATGATCGTGAACCGCAGATCCTGCCTAAGTGGCTGAAAGATGGGGATGTGCAGATATGAATCCTTTAGGTCTAGGGAACACAGTCAGTCTCCTGCGCATAGTGACTCCACAATCTGAGTGGGCGTAATCATATTGACATGTTTGAGGGGTAGGGAAAGATTTATGAAAGAAAGAAAGAAAGATCCAGGACTACCCAAGGCCCACCTGGTGGTTCTTGGGTACCACAATCCTGGAATAAAAGCCAAAACCCTCGTCATAGGGGGCCACTGGTTCTAATGCTTGCATATCCAACATCTTCAAGATCTCCCTCAGTAAAGCAGGGGAGCCTATTTGCAGAAAAGGCAGGGAGCAGGGAAAGGACGAGGGAATTGAAACCCGACACAACAATCGAGAAGATCCAAGGGTTTAAGAAAAGATGCTTCCAAGCATCAACATACAGAGTCAACCGACCCCTCCGCCGCAAGAGGAGAGTTGTGGTTGCAGCCCTTAACTGGATTGTTTTTCCCCCAGTCAGATGCCGGAGCAGAGGGGGGACAACAAAAAAAGTTCCTTGTGATGCGCTGCTGTTTCCATCTGAACTGGGCGACTTGTCCGGCTGCCAAGTCTTTCTATCCTGGAAGTCCCAAAACCCACAAAATGAGCGAGGCTTATGGTCAGAGCTACCCTGACTGTGGGTGAATGGTTTTGGCCAGTATGAGGTCTTTTTTTCATCAGTTCCTCACCAGTCGAGTTAAACAGATCTGACCCCTCAAAGGGGAGGTTGAAGATCTGTTTTTGGACGTCAGTGGAGGACCTGGTGGCATGCATCCAAGCAGTCCTCCACATATGCCCCCCCCCCACACATCCACCTACTGGCCTGGTCTACATGGGAGATGGCAGACTCAATAGGTCTTGCGGAAGGGAAGACGGTTGCGCAAGTCCGGCATTGAAAGCCACCAGTCTTTCCAGCAGCAAGTCTGGAAGAAAATTTCCAGATCTCCTTCTACAGCTTTTGGTTGTTTTCCTAAAGAAGTGCATTCATGTTCTCCTGTCATAGGTGGACACCGACATTAAGGTACAACGTCCTGCCGAAGGACCCCAGCCACTTATCCTCCTTAGCAAGACAGCTGGTTGTAGACAAGGACCCCACACCGAAGCCTTGGAATATAAGGAGGGTGCCGCTACAACAGATGAGTGCAGCTGGGGTGTGCCGAAAGCAGCACCTGATCCGTCTCCAGCTGCCAGAAGCAACCGTTAAGCAGTTTGTTTATTTGGGAAATGGCCCCTGGCTTCTCTCAAACCTTCGAAGCGACAGAGGACATTCTTCTGTAGAGGGATGCCAGACCTGCTGTCCCATTTCAGGGCCAGGACCTCCACCAACACTCCCAGCTCCTGTTGAGCATGCTCTAGCTAGAGGAGCCCCAAATACTCTGCCAGCCTTTGAGGACAATCACAGAATGCTTGGACTGAGGCAGAGACCTGCAACTCCTCGGTGTCGTCTTGCACCTGGGTAGACATGGCTGAGGAGACATGGCATCACGCTGATCCCCTTGGGAGACCCCCCTGTGGACTTGCGCCTTGCACAGGAGGAGCCTCTGTGAGCAGAGCTGGAGGAGGTGGTGGTGGTGTGGAGATTGCGAGGGGGGGGAGAGAAGAGGGGTTGCGGTGGAGGCAGGGGGCCAGCAGCGGAAGCTGGGGCAGAGCCACTGAAAATGAGGCCGGGACCACTGGAGGCTGTGGTGGGGGCTCCAGCAAGGGAGGCAGCATCTGAGATCCGACATCCCTGACCAGATCCTTGAGGTACCCCGCCATCAGTTGCGACCTCATTAGGGTTAAGAACCACTCAAAGAAGCAATCTTTGCATGGCACCTGGCTCGGGTGAGGAGACCAGCCCTCTGTTGCGCTGGGGACCTTGTGGGTGTTCTCGAACCAGCGGGGCACTAGAACCTGGTGGGTTCAGAGCCCCTGGGGGCCTGTAAGGGGTATCCCCACAGCTGACTGGCATAATTGTAACCTTGTGGGGACCATTTGACTGATGCTTGCGGAACGCTGGAAGGGAAAGGGCTGTTGCCACCCTGTGCTGCCCACTCTGAAGGACAGCGACATCCGGGCCCTTACATCAGGTCCCAAATCCAGCATTGCCTGCTGCACCACATTCTTGGCGCAGAGCCTGGGCATCAGGTGCACTTCATGTTGGAGACTGCACAAGATCCTGTCTTCTGCTGCAGAAACAGGCCTGGAAGGCTCTGCCATGTGCTTGGCTGCCATCTTGTGGTTTGGCATCGGAATTTGTGGATGAATATGCAGGGCCTCCAAGTGGGGTGGCCCTGACAGAACTGTAAGGACCGCGGACAGAGCTCCAGGGTGTGCGACATCATTGCCCGGACGGCTGGCAGTCCTTTGGAGCAGACCCATTACCTCAGAGATAGCCCCAGTAAACACCTCCCTCGGTGTGAGCACTGGTAGTCAATAAGCCCTGGGAAGACACCTCTGTCCTCTTACTTGAGCCCGAAGTACCCTCGCGGTCTCGTGCGGTATCAGAGCTAGTGTGCCCCCTGAGCCCCTCAGCATGTGTGCAGGTAGCCTTCACGGCCTCTGACCTACCTCTGGTCGAAGAGTTTGAAGGGCCCCTCCCAGACGGCGTCCCCACGAAGGAATCGCAGTGCTGGGGTTCCTTGTTGAAAAGATGGCTAACCTTGTAGTGTTGTGATGCCTTAGAGACGAAGAAGTCTTTCAGATGTCCTAGCAGCAAGGGGTTGAAAATCTTCCTCCAGCGGGATAGGCGGTTCTTTGGAGAAGGCGAAGCAAGAGTGCCACAACGCTGCACACGCATTCCAATGGTGGTTGGGTTTGGAAGGAACCAGGGTCCTCCCGAACCCCCCCAAGCGCTTTAGAGTTAGGCAAGACCTCTTTAAGGAGCTCTAATGGACTGGGGGGTGGGCGGGCAGAGGGGCACTGGGAAGGATCGGTCATGCAAACATAATCACATACACAGACATAGGCAAGCACTGAAGAAGACAGTTATTGTCTAAATATAAGGTGCAATTAACTGGATAGATTTGTAATGTCAGATCCTAGACACTGAAAAATCTCAGTGCTGTATTTGAGTCAAACTCCCCCCTCCTTCCCAGAAGGAATACGGCCTGCGGGATCTAAAATGGACCACAGGCACTCGCGCGGTATTAGTCTCCATGTCCAGCACACAAACTCACCAGGTGTCCACGGTCAGTCAAGGATCCATGCAGGTTAAAAATAGGAATCACATGTTCTGTGAGAAAAAATACAGAATGGGATAAATAAGAGTAAAGTGTGGAGGAGACTACAGGACCCAGATAAAACATGAGCAGGATGAGTGGAATATGGAGAGTGGCTGGAAAATGTTTGTGCACATAACAATGTTTAGTCTTTCCTTGGGCTAGGCCCCAAGGTTTATAAAAGTCTACAGAGCTGCAGTATGTTTTTGCATAGGTAGCAAAATGTATGAAAGCATGAGCTACAGTGTGTTTTTGCAAAGCTAGCAAAATGTAGACCAGCATGCCCTGACAAACCCTCCGACAACGAAGAAAGGCAGCTTTGGAGAATCCCTATTATGGAAAAAGGACTGATTGGGATGAAGCCATGATCATATCCAGTGACACCACCAGAGCAAGCCAAGCCTATATAAACCCCTGCCTGAAACCACTTTGGCAGGAAGGAATGGAAGAGGGACAGGAGTAGACCGTTCAGGCAGCAGAGTCCTTTGCTACCATTCTCATTTTGTAAGATTAAACTTGTTATGCTTACAATATCGCCTTTTTGCCTCATTTCCCTCAAGGGGTGTATTGATTCTGGTGTGAGCGTAAGAAGACACACCCTTACAGTGGAGTCCCAGGCATTCCAAGCAAAGTGCAAGGGAGACCGACGCAGGGAAGGAACAGTCGCACAAGGTGCACCTGGAGAAGCCTCCTACCACCGACATGTGCTGGGGAAGACAAGGCACCGAAGGGAGGTGAAGATTAAAAAAAACTGGGCAGCACACAAAGCCCCAAAAAACAAAGTTCATGCAAGCTGCCAGTCAGTTCCTGTACGAGCGGAAGAAGGGAATGAGGTAAGGAGCCGGAGGGGGGGGGACCTTTAGGGCGTGCCTACACCCATGCCGCGTCCCTGAATGCTATGCTAAATTGAAATGGGAAGCCCACTTTTCAATGCTAATAGGTTCCGGTACCGTCACTGTGTCTAGGGACGCCCATAAAGATGGAGTAAAGGGGACGGAAAGTAGTTAATTTACTGCATTTAACATGAGCCTATGCAGTGAAGAGTAAAGGCGCATAGGGATGGTGGATTTCAGGAGTCAAAAACCTTCAGCCCATAGTGTCTGACCCAGTTTGGTACAGATAACATAAGTGTTCTCTGTCTAGAGTGCACTTATGTTAAATGTTCTTTTACTGTGTATGGTCACCACATGGGTGGTCCCTTGGCGCTCTAGCAGACCTGCAAAGCAAGCGGGTAAGGGGGTGGGGGTTAGGGGGTGTAAGTTAGGAGGATTGGGCGGGAGAAAAGAGCAAGAGAGTTGTGTTGTGCTGTTGGCAGCTTCAGTTCGGTTTACACCGCTCACTGAGCATAGGTGAGATTTCCCCTTGGTAGCGGTCATGTGCTGTTGTGCATGGATGTGTGTGGCTTGTTTCATCGTTGTAGTGAAGTGTGTGCGGTGTGTTGTGCTGTAGAGGTATGGTTGGGTTCAGAGTTTGAGAGGTGTATGCAGAAGAACAAGTTACTTCATACCCGGTAACGTTCTTTCGATAGGATGTTCCTCCGACGTATTCCTTATCTTTGATGTTACCCATTACAGCTTGCTGGCCTCGGAAATATTTTCAGTAGAGGGCGCTGCGTGTCAACGTCCCTCGAGTCGGTATCCCTCGACAGCCTCCGTATCGGCGCTGACGTCATCGTGTGTATAAATAGACTCGCGCAGCATCCGTTGCTCTGTTCCGTTTTGAAGCTTAAATTTGCTTTGCATGAATTGGTTATTAACCTTGAAGGACCGTAAACTGCAACTATAAGTGAAGTTTTACTGCAGGGATGGATGGGAGGGGCGATAAGGAATACGTCGGAGGAACATACCATTGGAAGAACATTACCAGATAAGAAGTAACTTGTTCTTCGAGGGGATTGTGTCTTCCGACGTATTCCTCATCTTTGATAGAATCCCATATCAGTAGTGTAAAGAGGAGGTGGGAGTAAAAATGAAATATTTCCCTTTAAGAATGTACAGAATGCAACACAGCTTTCCCAAATCGTGTCTCCTGGCTAGAGGAGGAATCCAGGCTGTAAAATTTGGTAAAGGTATTTGCGGACGACCATGTGGCAGCCGCACATATGTCTCTAATTGGAACCCCTCCTTGGAGAGCCAAAGAGGCTGCGATACCCCTGGTTGAATGAGCCCTAAGATTTTGAGGGGGTTCTTTTCCTGCCAATTTGTAGCATTTTAGAATGGTTAAAATGATCCACCTTGAAATGGTCTGTTTCGTGATTGGCAATCCGAATTTGTGTCCTGCATATCCTACAAACAGTTGGTCTGCTTGCCTTATCCCAGCAAGTCTGCTAATATAAAAACTCAAGGCACGACTTGGATCCAGCCTGTGTAATCTTTCTTCCTCTTTCCCTGCCTGGGGAGGAGGACAGAACAAAGGTAAAGTTATTTTCTGAGTAATGTGGAATTCAGAAACCACCTTTGGGAGAAAATTAGGCTTCACTTGTAAAACAACCTTGTCTTTATGAAACATTGTATGAGAAGGTTTGCAAGATAGAGCTTGCAATTCGCTCACTCTTCTGGCAGATGTTAGAGCCACTAGAAAGACTGTTTTAAGAGTGAGAAATCGTAATGAACATGAATGGAGTGGTTCAAAAGGAGTACCCATCAGAAATTTTAGGACTAGATTTAGGTCCCACAATGGAACTTGAAAAGGCTTTGGGGGATAAACATTAATTAACCCTTTCAGAAATTGGATTACTAAGGGTCATTTGAAATATGAAGGCTCCTCAGCAGTACGCTTAAAGATAGACAGCGCTGCGAGATAGCCCTTGATCGTACCAATTTGAAGACCTGAATTTGCTAAGTAAAGCAAGAACGATAACACCATTGGTGTATTGCATGAAAAGGGTTCAATATTCTTTTCTCTACACCAGCTGCAAAATTTGTTCCAACGACAGCGGTACCAAGTTTTTGTTGCTGGCCTTCTGGCTGAAAGCAACACCTCCATGACATAATCCGGGAGATCCCAATCCTTGTATCTCAACCTTTCAGAAACCAAGCGTGAAGGTTGAGGGTTCTGATGTCTGGATGGAGAACCTATTGAAGTGCAAAAATGAGCAAGGTCATGCGACACCTGGCTGATGAACGAAGGGTGAACACACACTTATGGGGGTTACACCTTGGTAAGTGTGTACACGTTACTGTAAATTAATTCTGACAAGAATGTATCAGGACAATTCTGAGTACTGCAGTCAGATTTTTAATAAAACTGCAGTATACGTGTTTGTAGATACACTTAACTAGGAGTTACACAAGCTACAACAGTATTTACACATTTTTCAGATATAGTAACCAGTTTGTAAGTGACAAATTTCAAATATTTGTAGCGTCTTTCAAATACTTACACATCCACCAAGGGGTCCTTGGGAAGGAGACCAGTGGATTTAGTGAGGTGATAGCATGTAATAATCAGCACATACACATCAAACGATGTGGGGTTGAACAAGGACAACGCAGACAATATAACAGTCAACACAACAGTGTTTTTCGACAAGAAGGTGAGCTGGGATGAGCTCTGATGGTGTGGCCTTCATCAGGACGAGATATTCCAAAGCGGGAAGTATCTTGTGAGGTCTGTTGAGATAAACAGACGAGGTGTTATAGGAGTGGGCACATTCGTGGGTATCTAGCACAGGTAGAGATATCAATACATGAAGGACCGGTGCTTACCGTAACTTGGGAGCGCAGTGGCTCAGGGAGTAGCAGTGTCAGGAGTACACTGGAGGATTTTCTAGGTCCTAGAAGTGGCCGTTCCTGTGGAAGTAGGAAGGACATGGAGGCTGTGTTAAGCCATAAAGAGTGGGTGAGCAACTAAGGGTTAAAAAGGGGTTAGAGCAAAGCTCACCTTAAGGAGGCCTGTTACCACGCAAATTATGGGTGGAACAGGCTGGCGTGGTGAGTACGCAAAGTCAACCGCAAGCGTGAGGGGCTGCGGAAAAAAGGACACACGGGGCTCAGATTGCAGGCCTCGGAGTATAATAGGTGTCAAGGTGCACGTGAGGGCTGGTGAGGCATGCAGGTCACAGATGGCCACGGATGAGGTGTGGCGGATAAAATCACGAGTGGGTAACAGAACATGTGTGTCCCACGAGGAAGTAGGTCTGAGCATGACTTATAAATGGACAGAAGTGCGAATCGTTGTGTTCGCGGTGTCAAAAACATCCGTGATACTAAAAAGGGAGTAATTACAACCTTAAAAACCAGGCGGCGGATCAGCGGGATTGCCAGTGCAGGATGTCATGCTGGGGTGAAGAAGGTCTAAAATGGAGGCTAGGTTCCCGTTCTTAAGTGAGACATGCAGCCGAGAATTAGGTGCAAGGGATCACATAGCTGCAGTGGTTGCATGTGCGTGTACTCACCTAGGGTTAAAGGAAGGATGAGCGCTGCAGAGCAAGCTGTCAGCGGTCGCGGTCCCTGGCTGCGCACGGAGTGAGCTGGGGAGCGGACCGTGATTAAATGGGGTGAGCGGCCATGATGAGGTGCGCGAGGCCGGGGTGCCCGTGAGGGTGCCTGACCGGAAATTGCGCTTGGGTCAAAGGCAAAGTAAAAACAAACTCAGCCATGGGAGAGCATACTGGTGTGTACGCATACGCATGAAAAGATGCCTGGCTCAGGTAGGTTGTCCATGGGCAGGCAGGCGGAGGACGCCTCACTGCCAGGCTAGGATGCCGATTGGTCGGCGTCAAGGGTATGGTGGAATGGATGATGTGAGCATAACATGTTTTGGTGACATCATGATACATATTTACAGGAAATGCCCCATTTTTGATGGTGGTTATGTTTAGCAGTGACACAGGAAAAGGCACATATTAACCAAATAGGGTGGCGTTTACAAAGTCCAGTGGTGCCACATGAGGTCAATTAGGAGTGGATGCATTGTCTCAATTATAGGAAGTGTTTCCACTCCACGCAGATGTTTAAACCGGACCGGACCGAATTTAATTTGTGCACCCATTTCTGTTCTAAACGGGTTAAGATTCCATCGACGTCTCCCCCTCTGATGGTGGCAGTAACTTTCTGTATTACCACCCATTTCAGGTCCATATTGGTGTGCTTTTTCTTGACAAAATGATCTACAAGGGGTTTATCAGGTACTTTGTTTTTTATGCAGAAGCGGTGCTCGCAGATCCTGGTCTTGACTGGTCTCATGGTTTTGGCCACGTAAACAGGTCCACAAGGGCAAGTTATAACATATATGACCTGTTTCGTATTGCAATTGGTATGGTCCGGCAGAGTCCAATTAATGTCATTATGTTGGAATATTTTGGTAGTCTCTGTGAATTGGCAGACAGTACATTTGCCACACCGGTAGTGGCCTTGTACGGGTGGGAGATTCCATTGAGTGCGGGTGGACTTGGTGGCTTCGATGAAGGTGTGTACCAAGGATTCTCTGAGGTTCCGGTTTTTCTTGAAGGCAAACAGTGGGACCTTTTGTAGTGATACCACGTTTCTGATGGGCCAGTGTACTTTGATGGTCTTTTTAATGAGGTCACTGAGTGAGCTAAACGTGGTGAGCATACCAGTCTGTCAAGTTCCTTTTTGGTTGTTTTGGTGAGACATATAGTGCAGTCGGTGTTGGTAGCCCGCATCTTGGCGTTTTTGATGGATTTTCTGGGGTACCACCTGTTGGCGAGCCTAGTTTGGAGGTCAGTGGCATGTTTGTCAAAAGGTGTGTTCGGTGCAGTTTCTTCTGATGCGAAGGAATGGTCCGTACGGTAAATTGTACTTCATGCTTTCCGGGTGGTAGCTGTTGAAATGAAGCAAGGTGTTCCCATCGGTGGCTTTGCGAAACAGTTCTGTGTTGAGATGGTCGCCAGATCTATAGATGTGTAGATCTAGAAAATCGATCCCATGGAAATCCCAATGTATGGTCTATACCGACTTTTTTCTCAAACCCTTCGTCAACAGAATGGACTCCTATCTCAAGAACAGCACAGATACCATTCTTATGTTGAATGAGATTGACATGAAACCTGAATACATCCTGGCCACCTTGGATGTGGAAGCTTTATATACATCGATACCCCAGCTAGAAATCTTGGAAGTACTGAAACTTTTCCTCAACACCAGAAATAACATCACAGCAGTCCCTACTGAGTTCATCTTGGAATGTGTCAGATTGGCCATGACCAAAAACTTTTTCCTGTTCCGAGACCAATTGTATATACAGATTAAAGGGGTCACCATGGGCGCCACGTTTGCTCCTGACATAGCGAACCTATGCATGGCCCATTATGAAACTGAACACATCTTGTCAGCGCACAATCCCTACCAACAGAACATCATTTTATGGAAGAGATATATTGACAATGTTCTTCTCATCTGGAATGGCAACTCTGAAGATCTGATGGCTTTCCATGGATGGCTCAACCAGCGCAACCAGCACATCAGATTCACCATACATTGGGATTCCTATGGGATCGATTTTCTAGATCTACACATCTATAGATCTGGCGACCATCTCAACACAGAACTGTTTCGCAAAGCCACCGATAGGAACACCTTGCTTCATTTCAACAGCTACCACCCGGAAAGCATGAAGTACAATTTTACCATACGGACAATTCCTTCGCATCAGAAGAAACTGCATCGAACGCACCTCTTCTGACAACCATGCCACTGACCTCCAAACTAGGCTTGCCGACAGGGGGTACCCCAGAAAAACCGTCAAAAACGCCAAGAAGCGGGCTGCCAACACCGACTGCACTATATGTCTCACCAAAACAACCAAAAAGGAACTTGACAGACTGGTATGCGTCACCACATTTAGCCCATTCAGTGACCTCATTAAAAAGACCATCAAACTACACTGGCCCATCATCAGAAACGTGGGATCACTACAAAAAGTCCCACTGTTTGCCTTCAAGAAAAACCGGAACATCAGAGAATCCTTGGTACACACCTTCATCGCACCCACCAAGTCCACCAGCACTCTATGGAATCTCCCACCCGTACGAGGCCACTACCGGTGGGGCAAATGTACTGTCTGCCAATTCACGGAGACTACCAAAATATTCCAAAATAATGACATTAATTGGACTCTGCAAGACCATACCAAGTGCAATACGTAACAGGTCATATATACTATAACTTGCCCTTGTGGACTCATTTACGTGGGCTAAACCATGAGACCAGTCAAGACCAGGATCTGCGAGCACCGCTCGTGCATAAAAAACAAAGTACTGTTAGGCTCACCTGGCTCCCACAGAGGCGTCGATCTGAACTGGACAGCTGCGGTCTCCACCAATGTGACGCGTAGGGCCGAGATGACGGACTGGACTGGCCCACCTAGCTTCGTTTGCTTGGCCCGTAGGAATATTCTTCTGCAAATGAAGAAAGGGGATTAACCACCCGAGGAGTTGAGCGTAAATCGCGCCACCCCCGCTGTTCTCCCCACAGATCACCTTTGATGTCCCCTCTTATAGTCTCACCTGACGGTTTGAAAAGATGAGCTCTCCATCCTGCATTGAGCGCAGGGGCATGTTGATAACCAGTTGCTTCACTGGCTCGAAGGAATTGGCGAGTTCCAGAACAATATTGACTCCGAAAAGTATGTAGTTCGTAAGAGTTCACATGTCCGACTTTCACTCTTGTCCGATTCCTTGCAGTTTGCTTCTTGACCCCAGCGAAGAGTTCCTTGTGGTAGCTGACGAAGTTCAAGCAAGGATTTGGCTTATCCTACACAGTTCAATAAAATAAGGCCAGAATGTAACCTGTTGCTTGCTCCCTTATTCAGGTGTGGAGAGGAAATATGAAGTTTGGGGAATAATGCCTCCGGCGGTAAAATTAGGTAAATCTATTGTGGTGAGAAGAGTTCCCCTTGTTTGTCCCTTTGTCTCACATTGTTGTCCTTTTGTTCCCCTTAGGGGCTGGGGTACGGCGAGGATACAATGCAGACTGCGCCGACCGTGAATAGGAATAGTAACCCCGGCGGTAATGAGGTAAGTCTATGGGGGTAGTTACTATTGCCTCTGTTTATTCCCTTGGCTCACCTTTGCTGTTCTTGTGTTCCCCTCAGGTGCCAGAGTGTGGCGGGAACGTGCAGGAGGATGCAGTGGATCGTGAGGATGCTGCGAAGGCCGGTGAGTTCAGCGCGGCGCTGCAGCAGGCGAGGCGGCGTGCTTAAAATGCTTCTTTCTTCCAGCTCGAAGGCGCGGTGGATCCGGAATTAAGGTAAGGATCGAAGGTTTTGCTCTTATTCTAACCTCTTCTTCTGTTCCCCCCTTTTTCTAGGAGCTGCAGACTCGAGGCGGGCGTTGCAGAAGACTGGATGCAGGCTTGCAGACTCGGTGAGCGTTACGCTGCTGGATGCAGAATAACGCGAAGCGTGTGCTGCTCTTCGGGCGTGGTTTAAATAGCCTCCAAAGTAGTCCCAGGTAAGTATTCCTCCCCAGCCCCACCCGAGTAAAAAATAGTCTCTAGGTAAAATAGTCCCTTCTAAGCCTCAGTTGGCTTGGCGCTCTGCAGCATGGTCTGCATCAGGTAAGTTCTACTCTATGAGCCTGGCACCATAGGCGCCAGGACCGCACCCAAACAGCCCATAGGAGGGGTTTTTGGGCTTGCTCAAAATAACGTGATGCCTGCTTCCGGGGTTGCTGGACCTGGTCTGGTTCCCCGGGGTAGGCATCATGACAAGTACCTGATGAACCCCTTGTAGATCATTTTGTAAAGAAAAATCACACCAATATGGACCTCAAATGGGTGGTAATACAGAAAGTTACTGCCACCATCAGAGGGGGAGACGTCGACAGAATCTTAACCCGTTTAGAACAGAAATGGGTGCACAAATTAAATTCTGTCCGGTCAGGTTTAAACATCTGCATGGAGTGGAAACACTTCCTGTAATTGAGACAATGCATCCACTTCTAATTGACCTCATGTGGCACCACTGGACTTTGTAAACGCCACCCTATTTGGTTAATATGTGCCTTTTCCTGTCACTGCTAAACATAACCACCATCAAAAATGGGGCATTTCCTGTAAATATGTATCATGGTATGTGTCACCAAAACATGTTCTGCTCACATCATCCATTCCACCATACCCTTGACGCAGACCAATCAGCATCCTAGCCTGGCAGTGAGGCGTCCTCCGCCCGCCTGCCTGCCTGCCTGCCCATGGACAACCTACCTGAGCCAGGCATCTTTTCATGCGTATGCGTACACACCCAGTATGCTCTCCCATGGCTGAGTTCGTTTTTACTTTGCCTTTGACCCAAGAGCAATTTCCGGTCAGGCACCCTCACACGCACCTCATCATGGCCGCTCACCCCATTTAATCACAGTCCGCTCCCCAGCTCCCTCCGTGCGCAGTGAGGGACCGCAACCACTGAAAGCTTGCTCTGCAGCGCTCATCCTTCCTTTAACCCTAGGCGAGTACACGCGCATGCAACCACTGCAGCTATGTGATCCCTTGCACCCAATTCTCGGCTGCATGTCTCACTTAAGAACGGGAGCCTAGACTCCATTTTAGACCTTCAGCCCAGCACGACATCCTGCACTGGCAATCCCGCTAATCCGCCGCCTAGTTTTTAAGGTTGTAATTACTCCCTTTTTAGCACCACGGACGTTTTTGACACCCTGAACACAACGATTCGCACTTCTGTCCATTTATAAGTCATGCTCAGACCTACTTCCTCGTGGGACACACATGTTCTGTTACCCACTCGTGATTTTATCTGCCACGCCTCATCCGTGGCCATCTGTGACCTGCACGCCTCACCAGCCCTCACGTGCACCATGACACTTATTATACTCCGAGGCCCGCAATCTGAGCCCCGTGTGTCCTTTTTTCCCACAGCCCCTCATGCTTGCGGTTGACTTTGCATACTCACCACGCCAGCCAGTTCCACCCATAATTTGTGTTATAACAGGCCTCCTTAAGGTAAGCTTTGCTCTTACCCCTTTTTAACCCTTAGTTGTTCCCCCACTCTTTATGGATTAACACAGCCTCCATGTCCTTCCTACTTCCACAGGAACTGCCACTTCTAGGACCTCCAAAATCCTCCAGTGTATTCCTGACACTGCTACTCCCTGAGCCACTGCGCTCCCAAGTTCCGGTAAGCACCGGTCCTTCATGTATTGATACCTCTACCTCTGCTAGATACCCACAAATGTGCCTACTCCTATAACACCTCGTCTGTTCATCTCAACAGACCTCACAAGATACTTCCCGCTTTGGATTATCTCGTCCTGATGAAGGCCACACCATCAGAGCTCATCCCAGCTCACCTTCTGGCCGAAACACTGTTGCGTTGACTGTTATATTGTCTGTGTTGTCCTTGTTCAACCCCACATTGTTTGATGTATATGTGCTGATTATTCCATGCCATCACCTCACTAAACCCACTGGTCTCCTTCCCAAGGACCCCTTGGTGGATGTGTAAGCATTGGAAAGACGCTACAAATATTTGAAATTTGTCACTTACAAACTGGTTACTATATCTGAAAAATGTGTAAATACTGTTGTATCTTGTGTAACTCCTAGTTAAGTGTATCTACAAACATATACCACAGTTTTATTAAAAATCTGACTGCAGTACTCAGAATTGTCCCGATACACACTTGTCAGAATTCATTTACAGTAAGCTGTACACACTTACCAAGGAGTAACCCCTATAGGTGTGTGTTCACCCTTTATTCATCAGCCAGGTATCCCATGACCGTGCTCATTTTTGCTCTTTAATACGTGATTACCCACCAGGGTAGAGCAAGGCATCAACCAGGTGCCCTTTTTGATGAGCATGGATGGAGAACGTGACCTTCCTTCTAAGAAAGAAGATCCTCTCTTTGCAGAAGAGAAATTGGAGGGCAGATGGACATGTCAAGAAGGTCCGGGTACCACGTTCTCCTGGCCCAATCCGGGGAAAATTAGGATCATGGTTTTCCGGAATCATCTCAACCTCCTGATCATTTGAGGAATGACAGGGACTGGAGGAAACACGTACAGGAGTGGAAACTCCCAGGCCCCTACGAACGTATCTCCTAGAGCTCCTCTCAGGGGAAATTCCCGTGAGCAAAACTGATCGCACTTCCTGTTGATGCTGGTGGCGAACAGATCCACTTGAGGGGTTCCCCGAAGGGTGAAGATCTCTTGAAGGACTTCCTGAGCTAGCTCCCACTTGTGGGAAACTGTACTCTGCCTGCTCAGAGCGTCCGCCGTCAAGTTCTTCTCTCCGGCTAGGTGAACTGCCGATAGAGAGATTCCTTCTTGAATTGCCCAAAACCAGAGCTACATTGCCTCTTTGCACAGTGGCAGTGACCCTACGCCTCCTCTTTTGTTGAGGTAGTGCATGGCCACTGTGTTGACCGTTATCAGGACATTCTTTCCCTGTACTGATGGCAGAAAAGCTTTCAGCGCTAGTCTGATTGATCTCAGCTCCAACAGGTTGATATGTAGTTTGGACTACAAATAAGACCAACGACCGCTGATGGTCAAGTCGTTGGCATCGGCTCCCCACCCCGCGAGTGAGGCATCCGTGACTACTGTCACCTCCGGCCATGGTTGCCAAAACTGTTCTCCTTTCAAGTTGTTCTCCCAACAGGCCCACCACTGAAGGTCTCAAGCTACTCTGTCCGGGACTTGGAGATCTGACATTCTTCCTGAGAATTGCGACCATTGGGTTCTTAGTGCCCACTGGAGGGATCTCATTCTCAGGCGAGCCTCTGGCACTAGGAAGATGCAGGATGCCATGAGGCCTCGCAACCAGTCGAAGGCTGGTAGACGTTGGGCATTTTGAAACTTGGTGACCATCTGTAGAATATCTTGAACCCTCACCTCTGGTGGCGAGGCTTTTCCCAGGGAAGTGTCTAGGACCAGTCTATCACAGAGGCTCCAATGAACTGGAGTCTCTGTGATGGTATCATCTGTGACTTCTTTAAATTGAGGGAGAAGCCCAGCTTGTGAAGGAAGTGGCAGGCATAATCTAGCTGGATCCGAGCTTGTTCCGAAGGGTTAATGGTCATAATACCGAATTTAGAAAATGTCGGAAAAAAAAGGCAGAAAAAAAAAGTCGAATTTTTTTTTATGACGTTTTTTATTCGAAATGGGGGGGTTCCCCCCCTCAACCCCCCCCCCTTTTTTCTTTTTTTTAAATTTTTTATTTTCCCCTTTTTTTTTTTTACTTACCTGACCCCAAAATCACAAATAAATAATTCGATATTTTTTTCCCGAGATTTTTTTTCCAAGATTTTTGTAATTCGATATTTTTTCGGCCTTTTGACTGACCACCATGTTCCGAAGATACTGCTCTGATCAACCAATCGTCCAGGTAGAGGTAGTCGTGGATCCCTTCCCTCCTTAGACTTGCAGCCACTACCGACCTTAGCTTGGTAAAGACCCTTGGGGCGGAGGTCAGCCCAAATGGCAGAACTCGAAATTGATAGTGAGAGTTGCCAATTGCGAACCTCAGGTATTTCCTGTGTTTGAGATGGATTGGCACATGGAAATAAGCATCCTGAAGGTCCAGAGATACAAACCAGTCCTGAAGCTGGAGGGCCTGAAGGATCTGAGAAAGGGTTACCATCTTGAACTTGCCTTTCCTGAGGAATTTGTTCAATTCTCGCAAGTCCAAGATGGGTCTCAGTCCTCCGTCCTTCTTTGGTACTAGGAAGTAGGGGGAATACCAACCCTTGTTCCTCTCCGCTAGGGGTACCGGTTCTATGGCACCCTTCTCTAGCAGGTCTACAATCTCCTGCAAGAGGAGCGGGTCTGGAAACTTCAAAGAGTTGTTCCCCGGTGGGTGACTCTTGAGGGGTGTGTAGGAAGGGCAGGCAGTAAACTTGGGCAACTGTCTTCAATGCCCAAGCATCTGACGTAATAGCCTGCCATTCTGCCAGATGTTGAGTTAACCTGCCCCCTACTGGTGTCTTGTGAGGGGAGACCTCAGAGAGGTTTAGAAGTGGCTGACACAAATGCCGAGGGTAAAGTGGCACCTGCTGCTGCAGCTTTTGTACCTTTTCCCCAGTCCACCACGGGTGAATCGTTTCTGGCCCCTTTGAGCTGGCTGTCCTCTGCCTTTTCCAAATGCGGAGTAAAAGCTAAAGGACCTACCTCTCCAGGAAGCTCCTGAGGGGCGATTTGGAGTCTGCCGGATTGCAGCCCAAAGAGATGTCGCTGCTGCCTTGGATGTTTGTAATCTCTCCAGGCTGTCATCAGCCTTCTTACCAAATAAAGAAGTGCCGTCAAAGGGCATGTTCAGAAGTCTGGCTTGTACATCTGGAGCAAAACCAGACTTCCGCAATCACGCAAATCTGCCGCCATGGCCCTGCTGATGCTGTCAGCAGAATCAATGCCTGTTCGCACATTACATCCTTTCCATCCTGATGATGTTTAAGAATGCTTCCCTTTCTTCTCCTTCTGGGAGACAGTCAGCCGCAGATGAAGCACACTTCCAAAGTGTGTAGCTGAATCTTGCTAGCGTACAAGTGGCGTTGATAGACTTAAGCGCCATGCTACATGCTGAAAAGACTTTTTTTGACATGGCATTAAATCTTTTATCATCCCTGTCCTGTGGCATAGTAGGGTATGCCGACCTACTGTTTGATGAAGTTGCTGCTTGTACAATTAAAATCTCTGGAGTTGGATGCTTGCTCAGATATTCAGGATCTGAAGCAGATACCCTGTATTTAGCAGAAAGTTTTTAATGTACTGCAGGGTTAACTTCAGGAGTTTCTCCAATTTGCAGAAATGTTTCTTTGCAGAGCAGTATGAAAAAGGAACAGGATCTTCCTGTGGACCTTTATCTAAAATATCAGTAAGGTCATCATGCTGAAAAGAAGGTGTAGGTGTAGACCACCCCATGAATTCAATTATTCTGGCCATCAGAATCCTACAAGGGGTCTCAGCATGCTCTCCAGGGTCTGGTTTAGCAAACTTTACTTCTGGAGAAGTATCTAAACCACTTGCCTCATGTAGAGAGTCCTGAAGGTCTTTTAACCTGTTCTCCTCAGAGATTAATTCCTCTGGCATGGGTATTGTAGTCCTTTGTAAACCAAAGGGTCTCTCACGGTCGGAATCCTCCCCTTCCTCATATATAGAGGACAAGGCTCTAAAGTAGTCAGACCTTTAAAACCCATTTCTAGAGCAGAAGGACCCAAATTGGTTGTGACTGTCTAAGAAGTCGTCGAGGTTGTCGACGTGGAAGTCAAAGGCTTCAACAATACTGAAAAAGACATTGAGAACGTTTGAAGGGACCTCGATGCACTAGAGCGGATCGGAATCCTACTCGGCGGCGTCAATATTGTTGATTGCATCCTCGACGTCATGGTCGAATCTTTCGACACCTCTGTCTGTGACGTAGTGACAGTTGTAGGTTTGTCTTTTATCAGAGTCGACAGTAGCGTCGAAGACGGCATCGATGCAACCGATTGATGCGTCGAAGGATCCTTCGACACAGGCGTCAATGACGCAGATTTTTGAGTTGAAGAAACCTTTGACGGCGGCGATGACGCTGTCTTACGGCTTTTACTCAAGGGTTCATGATGCACGAGTAGTTTCTCTCGCCGGGTTCAACAACTCGCAGCATTTTGATTTTTCCCACTTAGCTGGAGAGCTGTGTTTCGTGGGGCAGGTGGCCCTTTCTGGGGAGGTAGAGGAAGGAGATGATCTATGACGCCTCTTAGAGTGTTTTGATCTCAAAGAACGATGAGAACCGCTTCGAGATCTTGAACGGGAATGTTTCTTTTGTCGACGAGGAGACGAATGTCTTGACTCAGTCGAAGAAACTTTCTGAGGGAGTTGAAGTTTGAAAGACCTTACCTCTTTCTAACTTCTCCCTACGCTCCCTTCACGGCTTTCGCCGTCATGGACATACAGTCCTTGCATTCCGAACAGTCATGCTCTGATCCCAGGCACCACAAACAGATCCTGTGAGGATCCGTTAACGACATTTTCTTCCCACAGTCACGACATTTTTTGAAACTGGAACGTGTAGTTGATAGTTTGGATGAAGAAGCCATCGTATTAAGGTAATCGTCGAAGAATAACAAGGTTTTTCCAGAAGAAAGGAACTGAGCGTTACGTTTCCGAGGCCCACGAAGTGCAGTAAAACGGAACTGAGCAACGGGCGCTGCGCGCGTCTATACGCACGATGATGTCGGCGCCAATACGGAGGCTGTCGAGGGACACCGACTCGAGGGACGTCGACACGCAGCGGCCTCTACTGAAAAAAATTCTGAGGCCAGCAAACTGGAATGGGTAACATCAAAGATAAGTAATACGTCGGAGGACACAATCCCTTCGAAAGGGGAGTTTTTTTAGTAGGTTTGGTTAGTGGCGATACCCTAGCCTACCCTCACTGTTTTGATTGACTGTGGCCCGTGGCCCCTCCCCTGTCATGCATTCTGGTGTACTACACTCCTATGTTGTGTGCAGTAGAGTGCAGACCAAGTGCTGCCCACATCGACCACAACAATCGCCTACACGGGGGTGCGCTCCCTGCGGTCTATCTGTTCCAAGATCAGGACGCCCCTACCCATTTTTTTTCCCCAGGCTGTCAGTGGTACAATTAAGTCGGGCCCATCTTTCTCCCCCGCTTTTAGTTTGACCCTCTACAAGGAAGGGTATAACCAAATCCCCCTCCCATTCAGAAGGCTCTCTTCGTCCCAGCACTCCACTTCGGTCCAGCTTACTCCCCGGTCCTTCTCATGGGAGAAACGCCCAAACACGGGACTCACAGTAAATGCAGTGACCTAGGCTTCAAACACAGCAGTCCATGAACAAACAGCTTGATTTGAAACAATTCGGCAGTTCAAGTGTCATGAGAGACAACTTGCTTTGACATATAGCAGCGTTTGAAAAACAAATGTATTGGGCAAGTAAAATGGGTGTACTTAAGGTAATAAGAGTGGTAGGTCTTTGCTCGAATACAGTAATTGCTATATTCCTCACCCAGACCACACTTAACTTGTCAGTCGCTGCTGGTTGACGGCGGCTGGCTTCACAGGCGAACATAGGCAGTGTGGAGCTGCCTTTTGCCTTGGGGCCCTCTGCCGAGGACTGCCCAGGCAGAGGCTGCCCTGAGTGGATGTATCAAGAGGGAGTCAGTGGCAAATCATGGTTCGGGGCAGGCTGGGAGGGGGATTCTGGGGAGAACAAGGAGGCCGCTAATGAGTGGGGTGAGCGCACACAGAGACGGAAGGGCACTCAGCTGTGACGGAGCGGCTGCAGCATGACGCATTTCCACGAGCCCTAGGCAGATCTAAAAGTCGCTCTGTGCACTAGACTGGGGAAGCCAAGGCTTCCAGGAGCCAATCGGTCAGCGGAGGGTGGAACAGGAGTGAGAAACGGTCTAGGGGGCTGGAAATGAAGGGGGGGGGGGAACGGGAAAACAAAAGATAGAAACAAAGGAAGAGAAAAAGAAAAAGCAGGAGAAAGGCCAAAAAGCAGGAGGGACACTCACACCTCTGACTGACCCACTACCCCAGTTGCAAAAATTGAGGGATGCTTGTTTTCAAAGTCCTGAGAGATCACATGACAAATATCTTGCTCCTTTGTGTTTAGTGGGAAGTAGCCATATATGGCTACAGGATGCACATTTTCCTGGCCTGCGGATTGTAGCAGCCAGACCCAGTTCCAACTGGCATGTGACTGTTTGGAAACGTGGATTGATGTATGAAATCACATGAGGGCTAGGGACATCCAAGTTGGTCAGCCATTGCCTGGCCAACAAAAAGTTTGAATGTAGCATGGGGAGAGAGAGATCGGGCTTCTAAAGCCCTCTTAAGTCCTGAAGCTGTAACACACCTACATACCTGAAAGGCCTGCTGCTCAAAGTGGAATAAGGCTGTGTACCAGCATCTCATGCACTCAGCAAAATAAGACGGCGAACGTCTGTCTCTCGAGTTACCAATAAGGAACACTGCTGTGCACCTTTCTTATGATCCAATAGTAACTGGACCACCTGACCTGCCCAAAGGAACTCTGCATGAAGCTCCTGGCTGTGCAAGGAGCAAGAACCCTTTTACTGCAGATCACCCGGCACAACTCTGCTGAACTGGATTTTCAACACCTGCTATGTGCCTTAGTTCCTCCTTCCCACCTGGTAAGCTTCAAGGACTTGTGCTGCCCCTTGGGGCTCTATCCCTTCACTGAACCTACAAACCAAAGACTGAGGTAGCTTACTCCGTTCAGATGTAGTCCTCAGGACTACTCTTAAATAATTCTCCTCTGCAGTCCCCTAAAACAAGCATTGCAATCCAGAGCAGGATTCAAAATTATATAGTTCTAGCCCAGGAGAGCCTGGTGGGCTTGAAACCAAAATTTACCAGGAGCCACATTTGACTATATGCCAACTAGTGCCATATAAGTATATCCATATGACAAACCCTGTGCATTTAAGAATGTGCATAAATGACCACTAGGACACATCCAGAAGACGTTTTAAATATCGCCCATTATGGTTTATTGGCAAAAAGTTAGTTTGCGTCTCACGAGGGAGTTCAATTTGCAGCATGGTAAATAGCTCCTGGTTTCCAGAGTTAGCTCTTGCTTACTGGGTGATGCCAGATACCCATGAGCTGCTTTTAGCTCCTGCTAATCAAATCCCAATTCCAATCCCTGCCGAGCATATGGACATCCCAGAAATAGCATCTCGGATGAGCATCAGCTGCAACTCCGAAGACCGAAATTGCCAGATACTTCCATGAACGCTTTCAGATCACTCTCCGGTGGTTCTTGAGGGCACCACAGGCGGGAAAAGAGGCGGCAGGCCCCCCATGGAGGTTCAAACAGGGATCTCTACAAGACCAGGCGTTCGCCCAAGAACTGCACGCCAAAATACTATAGTATCCTTTTCTGGACATAAATCGTGATTCCGTTGAATCCGCAGAGACACTGGGAAACTCTCAAGTGCTTTGTAAGGGGGGGGGGGGGGGTAGGGGGGTCTGCTTGGCTAAGGAACATGGGATACTGAAGACAATTAGATCAGAATTGGCAGCCTGTGAAACACGCCTGAAAGACCTCGAACAAGCTTACAGCACACAAAAGGACAACCACACCCTTGCTTCCCTTAAAAGAGAACTCGACAACTTCAAAGCTTGCGCAGAAAGGGAAGCTAAGTTTCTTGCTCTGGGGCACAGAATATGCCAGTATGGGGAGGGCCAAAAGCCGGGCGCCATGTTGGCTAGACTTCTGGCAGCAGATAGGAGACCCCCCCCCCCCAGAAAAAATGTATCAGGGAACTCAACGGCACCATGGTCTTCACGGAAGACATGGTAGAGTCCTTCCAAGCTTTCTACCAAGACCTATACAACTCTAAATCCGACAACAGACCAGATCCCCTCCTTCATTGCCTAGATCAGATAGAACTCTTTTGGACGAATCAAACATTGCGAGAACCACTAAACGCCCCCATCTCGCTAGATGCGGTCACAGAGGCCGTCAGGTCGCTCCCTAGCTCCAAAGCTCCTGGGCCAGACGGCCTAACTGGAGAATTTTACAAGGCGTTTGTCACACTCCTAGCACCTCTTCTACTACAGGTGTACAAAGAAGCAGGTGAGCGGGGGTGCCTTCCCACAACACTTAGGGAAGCAAACATAATCCTTGTACACAAAAAAGGTAAACCCCCCCGAAGAACATAGTTCATATTGACCGATATTCTTAATTAACCTAGACAATGAAACCCTGGCCAAAATTCTAGCCGCAAGACTACTCCCTCTAATGCCCGCACTGGTGATAGCAGACCAGGCAGGCTTTATTCCTGGTCGCAATATGACCTTTGGCATACAACGCCTTTTCGGCGCTATCGAGGCCATGGACCCGGCAGTCCAGGCAGTGGCGGTCCTTCTCGATGCTGAGAAAGCTCTTGATTCGGTAGAATGACCTTACCTTTTCACGGTTTTGGGGAGAATGGGACTAGGGAACCACTTTTTGAAACTGGTCACACTCCTGTATGCAAAACCGATATCACATATACTCATGGGGAAGACAAAATCAGCGAGTATAACGCTGTGAAGGGGAACCAGACAGGGGTGCCCCCTTTCAGCCTTTTTATTTGCGCTGGCAATGGAACCCCTAGCAGCCAGTCTATGCGCCCGACACCTGCACAGGGGCCTAAAGCTTGGTCCGCACAAACTGATTCTGGCGCTATGCAGACGATGTGGCCCTTTTTATACAAGACCTGTCCACAAATCTGAACCCGTTGATGCGGGAAGTGATCCGCTTTGGGGAACAACTCTCAGGCCTAAAAATCAATAACACGAAATCAATAGTATTTCCCTTAACCGATGCCACCGTGATATTCACAGATTATGGGCTTAAATGAGAACGGTCATGGGTCCGATACCTCGGTATCCAAGTGTCGAGAGGCCACAACACCCTCCTACAAGATAACTACGGGAAAACAGTGGAAACACTACAAGACATTTCCAAATGGAAGTATCTCCCACTTACAAAATGGGGCTGTGTATCTATCGTCAAGATGGTAATTCTCCCTAAACTCCTATTTGTTTGCGAATCTCCCTATTATACTCCCCAGAAATTGCTGCTCTCGTTACGGAGCATGATTCTCGAACGGATCTGGGTCAGCAAGCCAGCGAGGGTAGCCTTTACAACATTAATTCAACCAGTTGCAAAGGGGGGCATGGCCCTCCCCGATCTCAAACGCTATTTTTGGGCAGCCCAAGCGCAGTTCCTAAGCCATTGGTAAACCACACAGTTTATAAGACCCCATGCCCAGGTCGAACGGGCCCTAATGTCCCTCTACATGTTACGCGCTGCCATCATCGGCAAGATACAGGCTTCACCCAAATCCTTAAACATAGTCCACTCTACATCCACAATATGGAAAAAAATAGCGACGAAACACAAGGTTGACGTCCGGTATTCCCCGCTCATACCCACAAAATTCATCCCCGGGGTCCCCCTCACTAGTGAACGTGTCTATCTTCACTGGGCCAGCAAGCTGCAAATTAACAATCTGGGCAACATGTTCGTAGAGGGGGTCTTCATGACACTTCAGCAGGCTAGAGAACGGGGCGCTTCCACTGCACTAGAGACATTCATTTATTTTAGGCTCCGTCAGACTATTCAAATGCTCTTCCCCACCTTTCCTGCCCAACCGCAGACATGGCAATTGCCTCACGGCGCAATACAGGCCCAGGGCGAAGGTAAGCTGTTACCGTGGCTATATAAAAACCTCCTCAATGACACTCGTGAGCTCGACATCCGCGAAAAACTCAGATGGGAAAGGTCCCTCGGGAAAAGTATTGCTGATGAGGAGTAGGCATAGATCCTTAAACTCAAAAGGTGGCACTAAACTCATGATTCAAACAAATACAATTTAACTATGTGAACCAGACCTACCATACTTCGACCAAACTCCACAAACAATGAGCTGAGATCCCGGGGTCATTTGGCCGCTGTGGAGCACAAGACGCTCATTTCATGCACCTGGCGTGGGACTGCCCAGCGGTGAACGAGTTCTGGGGGAGGTATGGGAAAAGATAACTGCAATCGTAGGAGAAACTATTGAACAAGACCCCATGATAGCACTACTTGGACTCACCAGCGGGGTTTCCATTGAAGCACGAAAATTGGTGGGCCTTCTCTTGGTTGGAGCTAAAATAAGAGTGGCAATGACCTGGGGGAGGAGCCAACCCCCAAGCTCCCAAATGTGGTTGAAAGATGTAGCCTACTGCCAGGACACCGAGACCATGTACATCAAAACTCTGCCACTCCATGTGAGACCTCCTGACATTTGGGGCCCCTACGTGAACTACTTAATCTCCTCAGCACCTGGTACCTCTTCTCCCGCTTTAAGTCACTAACTTTCTGCTCTTAAATCGACCCACCTGGCCTGCGTGGCGTAATGGACAACCGGCCTCTTTGTGTTTATCCACCTATACATTCTGGTTTACGATAGCATCAGTGGGGGTAAATGGACCAACTGGTACGCAGCTCGTTCCTTTGGTTTTGGGCTTTGTTTTTTTTGCTTTACTGCATTTGTATGTTTATTGAAAATCAAAAATAACGTTTAAAAAATAAACACATTTAAAAAAAGGAATGACCTTTCCACAAAGAAATGGGGAAAAAAAGAGTGGGCCCATTTTGACAAAAATGGCACCCTTGGGTGCTTTACTGCAGCTGCGAACACAGCCTGCTGTAAATGCATGCCACGGTAGTTAAAACGAAACCGTTGCCACCAGCCATTCAGTGAAGAAAGGCTAACAAAATTGTTAGATGAGAAGCTAGACAAAGGGGATATTCGGTAACCCCTCCAGCACCCTATTGTAAGATAGTGTGTGCTGGGTCTAGAAAGTTACTAATATAAGTCAATTTCACTTTACTGCTCTGGGAAACAGTAGTTTATCCCAGCGAAGATATTTAAACCTTGGGAAAGCTGAAAGACTTCCCTGTGCCACTGCACTGAAAGTGCTGTGTGACAATGTAAAAGATGCCGCCTATGGAGTTTGTCAGACTCCATATCCAAAAGAGAAACAAAGCTCAGAAATCACATTAAAATATGAGAGAGTGGGGAAAAAGGGTCTCACTCTCTCCAGGTTAAAACAAATCAAGTCCTCAAAATCCAGCAAAGTTGCTGGGGGTCTCCAAGGTAGAGGGAATTAGCACATTTCTGAGAATTCTCCCTAACAGAACTACAGTTCCCAAGAAGAGTAAGATTAAAGTTATCTTACATAACTTCTTTTGTGACCACCCTATGTTGGGTACTGGGGGTGGGGCTATGGGGGTTACATTGTAACTCCTTTTGTTACAACTGACTAACTTGAATGGCTGGTGACAATGGTTACTTTTTACTACCTTTTGTGCAGGTTACTAGCAGGCTGATTTCTCAGCTGCAGTTCAGCACCCAGGGGTGAACCTTTTCTCAAAATGGCCTGTCTTATTTTTTCGCAATTCTTTGATTGTCATTTCCTTCAGGGATTTTCTTCGATCCTTTAGTGTAGATCCAGGCTCCTGTGTGTAATGGAAGGCAGGAAGTGAGGGAGGAGTCCAAAACTTCACTGTCCTTTGTAGGTTACCTGGCTGAAATCCGTTCTAACTGGACGGCTGACTGTCCTGGAGGACAGCCAACAACCGATTGACCGCTCTACGAGTGTGAATGAATGGGTTCCAGCACAAAAGGCAAGGATTTTGGGACCACAGTCGACCACTGGAACAAGGAATCTGATGCAGACAAGAGGAGATGCCAGCAGCACCTTCCAGGAAAGCAGAAGCACTGGTGAAACCCTAGAGCTGTGCTGACCCCATTTTCAAATTGATAGGGAGGACCCACCAAAGAGGACTTCCTCCCTTAAGCTGGTGGGACCAACAAGCCTTAAGACCTTCATTTTGGGACATCTCCCAATGTCCTGCGCCTTTACCGGGCTGCAGGACACCAATAGCCGGAGTACCTGGACCATTATCTAGTGCATCACCACATCATCGCCCCAAGATCGTGCCACACTGAAACTTTGCAAGCATCTGTGTGGACCTCCAGAGGCAGGAATTCTTCACCAAATGTCCCCTACCAGAGTTCAAGATTGAGAAGTCAATATTAGTTTCTTCTTGGCGGTAAGAAAAAGGCACCAAAACCACAAAGAGTCGCGGAAGTGAGTGGAATCCTTTACTGCCGACCCCTTCTACAGAGTGCTGCTGCAGAAGCCCGCCCGAGGTCCCCCTTTCGTCACCACGACCAAGGAGCAGGAACCAGGGTCTGCAATGTTGCACCTAGAAGGAAGCCAGCTACAATTTCTTCTTCATCTTTAAGGTACTGTGGGGATTGGGGTGTAATTACCTTGTGCCATTTTCGGTGCTTCCTGGCTTGTGAAGTGCTGTTTTCTTCAAGTAAGAGTTGACCTTCTCTGTGCAGGCCTTGCAGCCTGTGTACTTTCAGGTAGGCTTGTACTGAGCTCCTGTATTTTCTTCATCAACTATTAACTACTGGTTTCCTAAAAGTCCATCTTCTGATCCGGCAATGCTGGTTCCTCCATAGGTTTTAATTTGCAACACTTATTGCTAGGAACCTAACTGCCTATGTCCACCTGGGAGAGTGTACTTGTTATGTACAGTTGCTAGCTTTGTGCTGTATAACCATTTTCTTCCCCCTCCTCCCTCAATTTTGCAAAGGTGATACTTATAAGTGCTTAAGCCTGGCTGCTCAGCCACTATCTACTTGTGTAGTACAGCCCTCTATTAAGAGTTGGGTGTAAGAGACAAGTCTTATGAAGTCCCACACCAGTTAGACTTTAGAACAACATACCCAACACCAAACTACCCTTTAAAATAAATGAAGGGTGATAATATCATCCTAGGGCAATAATTGGGGGTCTGAAAGGCACCCATGAAATTGGGCACCGCAAGGACAACCCAATATCCTATACCATAGGGTAAAAAGGGATGTTGTGCCGGTCTTTCACTAGATGGGGCCAAGTTTTACATCATGTAAAGACAAATACTAGAGAAACCACATGCCCTTCAAGACTTTGAGCTTTCGGACCGCTGAATTATTAGGAATACCTGCCACCCCGAAGAATGACCGACATGGGCTAGGTCATGGGGCATCATGACCGACATGGGCTAGGTCATGGGGCATCAATGTACACAACCATATGCATCTGTGCTAGGATTATGAACAATGAGGACTACTTGGCAAATTTAAATATGCCAACATGTTTTAGCTCTGACAGTATGAATATGCTTTTGGGCACCTGACCTGAGCACCGTGTGGGGTGAGGGACGGGGGTTGATTAATATTGGTGTTGCATGACTTCGCTATTTGCTGTTATGTTAAGATGTGTGAAAGTACCAATAAAAATGACGTGAAACAAAAACAATGACAAAACTACCCATAATTCTTGTCAAGAGATTTGCAAAATGTGAATGATACACAGAACCACAACTAAAACTAGCCATCTACATTACAGTGAACCATTAAATTAAACGAACTAATATATAGCAGACCAAAGTAATTTAAAGTCCTCCCACCCAAGACACTGACTTGTGGTAAGGATAACTTTACAAGTGTTTTTAAATCATCACAACCACTTTTTCCAAGTTTCGATTCCCAGGCTACCCTCAAAGTCAAAAGCTATTCAGCAGTGTCCGGAAAACAGTGGCATAGTGTTAACAATTTAAACTGCATCCAATTGGTCCTAATCTTCCAACAACCATTACGGTTTACTTTTAAAAGAGTACTTCGATTGTACTGCACCAAGCAATCTGAACTTCCAGTCAGAGTGCCTAAACTGTTGTTGGTAATTAACCACATGACCTACAATTTAAAAGTAGTTTATGCTAATTGTAAAATATTGCTTTTTCCTTAATATATTACAAAGGGCTCCGAAAGAGGGCTTAAGAAGCAAGAGTCCACTTTCAAGCATGTCTTTTCAAGCAAGCATTTGTTAAGAAAAGCGATCAAGCATTAGTTATTAATGTAGTGCACCTCTTCAGGTGGTACTGAAAAATGTCTACTATGAGAACGTAAAGAAAAATCCATCAAATTGTAATCAACAAAAAAGCACCATGATGCTCTGATGACATTCATATTTACTACTCCACCACAGAGTATTTTAACCTAAAAATCACCAATAAAACAAAAAAGTTGCAGTTGTTAGTAATTGACTTTGAAAGTGCCAAGAATTAAATAAAGTAAAGAGCAAAAGTAAATGAAAATGCCTCCAGTTACCTTTTTCGACTTCAGATGTATTTGCCAAAAGCGGTGCAGTGAGAACATGCATGCAGTGATTGTAGAAGAAGTTCAGAAACTCACTTTTTTCAGTTTTCTGCAAAGCAACAGAAGCAAAAAATGTAAATGGTGTCAATTTAAGCATTGAATCAGATATATGAAGATTATACTTAGAAAAAACCTGACGGATGCAAGTTAATTTGCATGGCTTACTATATCCCTTTGCTTAGGAAATCAGTAAACCAAACTATAGTTAAATTTTCAGGTGTGATCATAAAGTTCTTTTAAAAACATTGACTTCAACAGGATGTAGTGCACTCCATAAATGTTCAATGTAAGACATTAAAGATTCTTTACCCATTTGCATTTTCTTACATTAGCTGTGGCTAACATGTTCTCAGGATCAATCAAAGTACGCAAAAGTCCCATTAACTGTACGGCTCCACCAAGTTCTGGATCAGCATCACAGATCATCTGTTCAATTACTACATTGATGAGTAGAATGTCCTACAAAAGCGGCAAAACATAATACACTTACTAATGTAAAATATAAATATTGCAATTATTTGCACAACATAAACTTGAGCAAATGCAGGTCAAGTGAATAAATTTGCAAAAATAAGTTTACAATCGAGATTCAAAAATCTAGTTCTTGCATGGCAAGGTGCATCAGAGACTAAGAGGTTACCCTTTGGTAAGGAAAGGCAACATACTTATCTCCATGTTCACCATTCCCTAAGACACCAGGATGGGACTCCAACTCCCATAGGGAACACATAACCTAAGAAACCCAGGCATGCACTGTGACATACAATTGCATAAGCTATACCAATGCTAGGAACATTCCATAAATAAGAGACCAGAATACGAAAAGTGGCAAATTAAATGCAGAAATAGGGCTATGGTTTTTAGGATTTGTGAAACCATCTTCCCCAGGGGTAATACACGGTTCCAACAAAATGATCAACCAATCTGAGTAGCTGTGGTAGAGCAGTCATGCTACACTCAAAAAACAAGGGGGTAAGGGGAGAGGCTGGTGTGCAACTACAGTTCGTGCCAATAGGCAACCCAAGATAATACACAATATAGGTACACTGAAAAATATATACTTTCACAGTTACACAAGACCCTAAAATGTCCAATAATTACACATATGCATTTTGTCCTAAACTGAAAGTAACAGTAAGAAAGATTTCAGTCAATCCTTTCTAACTCCTAAAAGTAAATGTAAAGTTTACCCCTGTTAGCAAGCTCCAAAATTATAATGCCAAGAGGTGGGGAGAAAAGGGGATTCCCTAGACATCAGTAAAAAAAAAAAAAAGTGTACAGTGATGTTTAGGACTTGCAATGGAAACACATGAACAGTCAGTATTTCTCACAACCTCGAATATAAACTACAAACAGGGTACACACAGGTAAACCAAATACTTAAGAATGCTCATAGGTTAAAAATAAATGCCCTAAGAGCCACTAAAGTCAGGAGACATGGCATACATCTAGCGGTATTCGCGCGATATTACATAATTTATTTTCGAAACTCGAAAAGGGACGTCGACTGTGCATATTAGTAATACTATCTTTGATATTGATATTTTATTTCTTTCGCGCTCGTACAAAAGTGTTTGAGTGCGACAAGGCAAGGGAGGGGGAACAGGGGAGAACAAAAGAGCGATCTTACTAGGCCCGGTGACATTGAGAACGCACAAGTGCATGGGAGAGGGGGAAGGGAAAGTGCATGGAAGGAGGGAGAAGTGTAAAGTGCGAAGCAGAGGAGAAACAGAAATAATAAAGGCAACAAACAGTGGTAGTGCAGACAGCAATTTGCAAGTGCTAGGTTTAAGGGAGCAGACAGGGTAGGTCTGAAAAGTGCAGGAAGAAAAAGGGGGGGCTGTATGGGTACAGATACAGACCCCCGTTGCAAGAGGTTTCGATAACTTTTCTTTCATCGAAGTCAATGAAGCAGTCTTGAGTTCAGAAGGTGTAGTCGATGTCTTATGCGTCAAAGAGGCCTCGTCTCTACTCGAGGGTTTGCAACGCTCGAGGATTTTGCCTTGCCGAGGTCGACTCACAGCGCTTATTTTTATCACGTTTTTCACTCGGGGTATCACCTCTACGCGTCTCCGAGGGGGGCAAGGGTGCATTCACGAAGACCCTTAACATTTTCAAGTGAAATTCTTCCCACTTAGCCGGGAGAGCTGTGTTTCATGGGGTAGGTGAATCTTTCTGGCGAATTGGAGGATGAAGAGGAGAGCGATCTATGGCGCCTCTTCTTGCTGTGTCTCAATTTAGACGAGTGGTGAGTACCACTACAAGATCGAGCGGGAATGTTTTCTCCGTCGACGAGGAGACTAATGTCTCGACTCGCCCGAGGACAATTTCAAAGGGGTAGAAGATTTAACAGTCTTACCTTTTTCCAGCTTCCCCCTACACTCCCTCAAGGCTTTCGCCGTCATAGACATACATTGCTCACACTCCGAGCATGGGTGCTCTGGGCCCAGGCTACAGAGGATCAGTCAAAGATATCTTTTTACCACAATCCCGGGATTTCTTTAAACCGGATTGGGGCATCGATGAAGGCGACGAAGATGCCATTGTAGATTGAAGATTTTCTTCAGAGAAATTCGAAGTTTGGTAGATTCTTGGAGGAACAGACCGTTACGTTTCAGAGGTTTACGAAGCACAGAAAAACAGAACTGAGCAACGGACGCTGCTATGACTAGTATACCTATGGTGACGCTGTATACGGAGGAATTTGAGGGACAACGCACAGCGCCCTCTACTGAAAAAAAGTTTGAGGCCAGCAAGCTGGAAATGGATTTATCAAAGATAAGGAATATGTGGGAGGACACTACATTTGAAATAGAATATTTAACTTGAATAAATAAAAGGCATATAGCCAAGAGAACTCTGCAACGTGCGACCAGCTAGGATGTCAGAAAAGAAAAGCAATCCGAGGGACCTCGACGCATGAAGGACCATGGGTACAGGAGACATCACACTAGGAATAGTATTACTAACATGCCCAATCAACGTCCCTTTTCGATATCAAAAACAGATGGTATTCTGCCTGCTCAGAGCGTCCATCTTATTTTTCCAAGTGAAATGAACAGCCAACAGATCCCATTTTGTACAGCCCAAACCAGAGCTCATTGTGTCCTTGCACAGTGGTAGTGATCCTACGTCCCTCTTTTGTTGAGATAAGTCATGATCAGGGCATTGCTTCCACTATATGGAAGGCAGAAAGGCCACCAGCACCAGTCTGATTTGCAGCAGCTCTTACAGGTTTATGTGTAGTCTTGATTCGGCTGGGGACCAAAGCTCGCTCATTGTCAGAACACTCGCGAGTTTCCTATCCCATGAGGGAGGTATCCGTGACTACAGTTATCCCTGGCCAGGTTTGCCAAAAACGTTTGTTGCAGAGTCCCCCCCTAGAAGAATTCATGTGCTAGCTTGCTTGGAACTTGAAGGTCCATCATTCTGCCTGAAAACCGGTGCTGTTGAGATGTTCCAGCATCTGTTCAGGAGAACGAGATCTGATCTGCCAGTTAACCGGGTAGGGAAAGATGTGAAGCCCTTCTCTCCTTAGATGCACTGTCACTGCCACCATCAACTTGGTGAAGACCCTCAGGGCGCAGGTAAACCCAAAAGGCAGTACTAAAAATTGATAGTGAGAACTGCCAAATGCGAATAACTTCGGTACTTCCTGTGACTGGGATGTATAGACACATAAAAACATGAATCCTGAAGACCGAGTGACACCATCCACTCCTAAAGATGAAGGGCCTCGAGAATCTGCAAAATAGTGACCTTCTTGAATTTGTCTTTCCTGAGGAGCTTGTTCAAGGGCCTCTGGTCCTGGACTTGTTGTAGCCCTCCGTCCTTTTGGGGAACAGGAACAAGGGAGTACCAACCCAGATTCCATTCGCTAGAGGTACCTTTTACACAGAACCTTACTCCAACAGGGAAAAAATCTCCTGTAAGAGGAGCAGATCTGGATCCCGAAGAGGGTTTTTGCTCGGAGGACAATCTGAAGGCCTCTTCAGGAATGGGAGCCAGTACCCTTTGGCATCCATTTGTAATGCCCATGCATCTGAAGTAATGGTGTGCCATTCTTACAGATACTGGGGCAGTGTTCCTCCCACTTCGGTCTTGTAAGCAGTCTCATCCATGACCTCTTGGGGCAAGAGAAAACTGTTTGCTTGTGTCTTTGTACAGGCTGTCTTTCTCTTTGATTGAAGAAAGAGACACCACCGAAAGAACAGCCCTCTCCAACTCTCTGATGACAGATCTTCTGGTTGGCTGATTGTGGCCCGCTAAGAATTTTGCAGCAGCTTAGGAAGCCTTTAGCTTATCGACGCTATTGTCCGCCTTTAGGGCCAAACAGATTATACCCATTAAATGGAATATCCAGCAGTCGACTGGACATCGGGGGCAAAACGAGAGTTACGTAGCCAGGCAAAGTGCCTGATAACAGTGCGAGATCCCATACATCAGCCAACAGAGTCTGATGCATCTAAACTAGATTGTAGAGATTGGCATGAAGCCTACTTCCCATCATTAACGAGGTTAGTAAATCCTTCTGAGCTCTAGCTTCTTGAATACATTCAGCCACTTGTACAATCAATCACATTCCATAAAGTGTAGCTGTATTTGGCTAATGCCCATGAAGCACCCCTTGTACAAGGGTGTCCTAACACTGACCGTCCCCATCTGGAGGGATGGTAGGATAGGCTGCAACTTTGAATTTGTAAGTAGTCGTCTGTACCACTAAGCTTTCTGGTGTAGGGTGCTTGGATTAGAAAAAAGAAAAATCAAGGTCCTCTGAAGAAGGTTTGTATATTTGAAACAACTCCTTATTTACGGCAGGAGTGGTATCTGCCTTTTTCTAAAGTTCCATAGATGGATTCTTTAGTGCTATATGAAAGGACAGCACAGGCTCCTTAGCAGGATCCCTTAGGTAATGCCCTTTGCAGGACGACCTCATCCCAAATCTTCTATGACCACGTTCATTACAGTCCTATGGGCTGCATTTGCGTCAGAATGTACTTCTCGGCTGTCAAACTCAACTTCAGGAAAAGTATCAGGACCACTGGCATAATTTAGGCATCGTCTTTCCCCCCCTTTTAAAAATGGAACCAAAGGATATAAAGAAGTCTGTATTCAATTGCAGTTTATCTCTTAACATCTACCTAAAAGGTAGATGTCCAAGGTACCTTCTACCTTGTCAATTACTTAGAAGAGGATGTCATTGCAGCCTTCTGCTTGGATGCTGACCCAGCAGTAGCCGCCACTCAAGAAGACATCGGAGGTCTTTCGACTGATGCTTTAAGACACGCGTGTCAAAGCCTTAACCAATTCCCTGCCGGTCTTTGAGGATGTGGTGGCATCTACAGTCTTCTTTGGCTCTTACGAGGGGCAAGAAGCAGCAGCCACCGAGAAAAGCTCATACATTCTCTAAAATGTTTCCATTCAACTGCCTTGGGGAAACGTACCAGCCACCTGTCTGGTGAGGATTCAGGCAATGAAGGATGGCGATGTTTCTTACTCTTCTTTTTTGATAACAGGAAGAATGAACAAACCACTGCTGGATCTAGATATTTTGGAGTATTCAGATCTTTTCTTAGGCATTTCAGGAGATTTGTCTCCTGTGGAACCCCTTCCTTTAGAGGATTTTCTTTTTGAACGGGTGGAGGACAGAGATTTTGTTACCGACTGTCAGGACTGATTTTCTATACTGTGGCCTGGGGGACAGATGTATAGAAGGTCAACCTATATTGTAACAGGGACAACTCTGAGCTGTAGCCCGACCAGTTCAAGGTAGCAGTGATGAGAGGTCTGAGCTAAGTCTCAAGAGGTGGTGAGCTTGCAAAGGGTCCACAATGAGTACAGACAACAGTTATTTATGGCCAACCAACACTATGAAAAATCGGTAGTAGCATCACACAACACTAATAGAATACATAGATACAGTCCACAGAGTAGAGCATACGATAGATCAAACCCCTGTAAAGGAAAGTATAGACTAGTTTATGCACTACAGGTCCACAGAGAATGAGCCAGTTGTCCAGGTAGCCTGGTAAATACCCTGGGGGCTAAATTGAGGCCAAAGGATAGCACCTTGTATTAGGAATGGCAGCCCAGGACCCTGAATCGCAGAAAGGAGCAATGCGGCTGCCAAATCGGGACGTGCAGATAAGCGTCCTTCAGATCCAGGGAGCACATCAGTCTCCCCCGCACAATGTCTCTGCAATGAGTGCGGGGGGTAACCATCTTGAATATTTGAAGAGGCAGGCAGGGGTTGAGGGTGGAGAGGTGCAACACAACTCAGGCCAGCCTGGTTCTTCTTTTGTATGGAGAAAATCCTGCAGTAGAAGTCCAATACTCGCTGGGAGGCTGGGACTTCTTCCACTGCCTGGCTCTCGACAAGCGACTGAATTTCCACCAACAGAGTTGCTGTCACAATCTGTGGGAGTGGAGGGGAGGAGGGAGGAGAGTGAGGAATCAGTAAGTAGTACCCCATGGATACTACAAAGAGAATCTAGGGGTCCGTGAACCTCTGATGCCAAAACTGTGCCTTAAGGGCAAGCCTGCCCCCCCACCAGAAACACGTGGACCCAAAGGGACGCGTCATGCCTTCTTTCCCTCCCGCGATGTTGCGGAGGAGAGGGACTGAAAAACGCCCCATCTCATCACCTTTTCTTGCTTCCGCCGGTGCAGACTCTGAGAACGGTCAGGCTGCCTGGACCGCCGTTCTTAGAAGCCGCGGAACCCCCCCTGAACACCCACCCCTTGTCGGAGCGTTGATGTGACTGGGTGTAAGCCTTGAGCGTGGCCTTCATAAGGATAAAGACTTCGCATTTTGCAAACTATTTTTCTTTTTATCTAGCTCCTTATCGTTGGTGGAGTGAAAGGTCACCACCCTCGAATGGAAGGTCCAATATGAGTTCCTAGACGACTAGGTTAAATTTAGTAGCCCGAAGCCAGGTAGTCCTTCTCATGTCCGTGGCGATGAATATGGCCTGGCCAGAGGTGTCAACGTGGGCCATGGTGCACTCCACAATGTTCTTGAGCCACAATTTCAGCCTCTGCCAATCTCGCCTTGAAACGGGACTGGCTCTGCACTGAAAGTTCTAGAAAGGAAATTGGCTATTTCCTACCAAGCCTCTGGTTAACAGCTGCCAGCATGGCATCCGCGTTGGATTGACGAAAATGCAGTGAAAAGTTGAAATAAGGGGCCTTCCCATACACCTCCAAGATCTTGTCCTTCTTGCCTAACAGTGCCCAGGACGAGGTGGCAGAGGACGACTGAGGCTTGAGTAGAGTGACGCCGCAGCAATCACAGAAGAGTGCGGTTGAGGATGGGCCGACAGCAAGAGTGGATCCCCCTCCATTTGCCTATATTTGGCGTCCAGGCGCTGATTGACAGGTTGGGCCGGGTGGGGTTTGAGCCATCCCTTTTTGGACAAGGCGACAACGCCCTTCTGCATCGAGATACCTGTTCTAGCCACAGGGCATAGAGCGAGGACCTCAGCAAGTACCCCCGCCTCCGGTTGTTAGACTTCGGGTTAAGGAAATACTCTGCCAGATCTGCAAGTCGTTCGTGGAAGGCCTTGGCTGACGATGGTGTGTCGGGGTCTTCTTCCTCGTCTGTGTCCACCAGGGCGTTCAGCTGTTCCGGAGCAAGTGGAGGAGTGCTGGGCGCCAAGGGCTGAGGTGTGGAGGCCGGAGGCGGGGACTGGTACGGAACCGCCTGAACTGTGGGAAGCAGGGGTGCCAGAATCTAAGGTGCCAGTGTGGGCAGCAGGGGCTGCACCAGGGCCTGCATCACTGGAGCCATAGGAGGAATGACTAGGCGGAGGGGCCGGACGGAGCATGTCCCTGATCACTTAAAGATGGCCCCCATCTGAGGAGAACTCATGAGTAACTTTTAAACCTGTCCTCGCAGGCCGGTGGGGTGGCAGGTGATCTTGACGGGACAGCGGGTGGATGCTGGGACCGGTGCGTACTCTAGCTGGTTTCGGGGTAAACCTGCCCTGCGATACTGATGAATAAGCTGCAGGCCACACGCCTGGTTGACACAAGTCCCACCTTGTAAATTGTTCTCCACCTGTTCCGTTCCTCAGGGCGGTATCGGATGAGTGGCCATCTGGTCTGGCATGGCGGCCATCTTGTTGAGCTGCATGCCACATGCCGAAGTCATGGTGCATGGCTCACTGGTCCCAGCCTCCTCCAGGACTCTTGGCGATGGAGCACAAGCCCTACCCTGACCCTCAGGCAGAGGCTTGATATGCGTGTCGCCCTCAGCAATATCGCTGGCAGTGATGCGTCCAGGTGCCCCCTCGGCCATGTTGCCGGTACAAGGGCGTAGGCCCTCAGGTGTACACCCGGTAAAAGAACCTTGCGGGCCCTCAGCACCGTCTCTGGAAGGATCTACAGCCCCCCCTCGGCCTGGCGCCCGATAGCTGAACTAGCCTCGGTACCTGTGCTTGTGCGAGAACCTAACGAAAGCAGGAGACTGAGTAAAAATACTAGGCCACACAGCCGCTCTCAAACAAGGCCCAGATGGGCATCAAATTATCAAGTTCAGAAACTTTCTTGTATCCAAAGGTTATTCAGTGCTCAAAAATAATTTAGATGCAGGAAGTCATCTGTTGATTTTTTCAAATTAAAGTTTATCCAAAAAGAAGACAAAGCTGTCACTCTTATTTTTTAGTGAGAGGAAGATTGCTGCAACACACGTGTGTAATAGACTTAAGGCCAATGCATTTCGGAAAGATTTCCTTCTTCAGGGCCAGTCTGCACAGTAATAATTCAAAAGCAAAATATAACAATAGCAATATTGCCATTACATGTGAATAAAAATGAATATAAATGAAAATAAATATAAATACAACATACCCATCGAGGGATGGCCCCATGGAGCACACGGAATATGAAAAAAGAGATAAACAAGTAGGAAGGAGTGAAAAGGAATATTAAAACAGAAAACATGGAAGTGTGAGAAAATAAGAAAATAATGTTATCTTAAAGGTGTTGCATGTATAAAAACAAAGGTTGCTCAGCCCACATGGAGCGGGGCGCAATGTGGTAGCGTGCATACAGCCGCTCAGATAAAGGGGAGATCGTTTTAGCTACTGGAAAACATAAGGATCAGGGTAAGTGAAGTTCAAAGTCTCAGAAAGTAGAAAACAATTAGATCCGACGCGATCGCGTCGCTTACCTCCGTTACACGGAGAGAGAAAGTGCTTCTGTGTACAGAAGCTGGTTCCTGAAAGCGAGATGCCGAGTAAGGCGTTCGCCTAGGAAACCGCTCTTTGTTGGGACACGTGACTACCGCGGCGCCATAGCGCGGCCGGTGTACACTAAGGTGCAGAGCAGGGGAAAGCCTGCATAAATGCAAAAAATGTATAATTTGCGGGAATCTGTAAATCATCGGCTAACTAAAAATTAAATTAGCCCAAATATTTTTAAAAAAGGGAAAAAATTGTATAGACATAGAAAAAATACTCAGGTGAGTGCACTCGAGAACACAGATATGTAAGTGACAGGTGCTGTGGAGCACCAAGGTATCAACAAAGCCATAGCTGGAAAAAAAAGGAGTAGGTAAGCTGAAAGGAAAAAAGGTAGGTAAATAAAAGTATTGAGAGCTAGATCAAGCACATGGATGGCATTACTAAAGTGAACCATAACAGTTAGTGGCATTACTCAAGTGGAGTAGATAATAACATATGGAATGTCAAGTACAAATAGACACATGTAATCAAAAAGGCAATTCATGTTACATAACCCCGCTGAGGGTGGTGTCGCCCCGAGGAACGACACCTTGGGTCCCAGACCAGGATCCGGGATGTCAGGCGAGGTTACTGTCAAAGTCACATGGGAATAAGGTGGAAAAGGATAAAGGATAAAGTCAGCATATCAGTGCATTCGTAATAGGAGAAAAACAGTGTAAACCAACAATACACCAGGCATACATTGGCAGGACATATGTTTAAATATAACAGTGATAATTGATTTCCTCATTCAAACCGTTGGGGACCAGACTGCAGAGATTGTCAATCCAAAATGTTTCTCTACGATTTAGGCGTAGACTCATATCTTCATGTGGATTGTTTCTGGTTAGCACTTCCAACACCAAGAACTTCATTTGGGACAGGTTATGGTTGTTCATGGCCCAATGGCGGGCCACGGCTGAGTTTGGATTGGAGTTCCGAATGCAGGAACGGTGTTCATTCCACATAATCTTGGCAGCTCTAGTGGATTGGCCCACGTAGTATTTTCCACAGGGACATTTTATGCCATAAATGATGTTTGTGCTGTCGCAGGTGCCAAATGTCTTGAGAATAATTTTTTTGCCTGTCCGTGGGTGGAAAACAACGTTATCTTTGACTACAGAATTGCAATTAATACAATGTAGACATGGGAATGTGCCAGTGTGTTGTGTGGACAATTTAGTGCAGGGCAGTCTTGCCTGTACTAGTTCTTTAAGATTCCTGCTCCTTTGGAAGGCAAACACTGGTGGCTCATTGGAAAGGGCTTGTACTCTTATGTCGTTCTTAAAAATGTTCCAATGTTTGATTGTTTTTTTGATTTTATTGCTTTGGATGGAGAATTTTGACACATACACAGGTGATTTCAGTTCTCTGACTGGTTTCTTAGAAGCGGAAAGTAAAGTGTCACGGTCAAGACTATTAATTCTGCTACCAGCAAGGTCCAATTCTCCTTGATGGTAGCCTCGTTGGAGGAATTTTTCTTTCATCAGGAGTTGTGCTATACAATCTTCCGGATCACTCACAATCCTTTTCACTCGAAGAAGTTGACTAAATGGCAGGTTCTGGAGTAAGCTAGGCTGATGGAAGCTGAGGCGGTGCAAAAGATTGTTGCGATCGGTGGGTTTTCGAAATAAGGTGGTATTATAACCTGTGTCTTTCATTGTAATTTGCACATCAAGAAAAGTAATCTTGTCACGTGACAGTTCCCTGGTGAATTGTACTCTGGGGTCAATGTTGTTGATGTATTCGAAGAAATCCTCGAATCGTTGTTCTGTGCCTGTCCATACACCAAAAATATCATCGATGTATCTAGTCCACATGTGGATGTCCCCTTTCCATTCTTGTTTGGTGAGTATATGTTCCATCTCAAATTTAAACAAAGCAGTTGGCATATGAGGGTGCCATGGTGGCGCCCATGGAGGTCCCTGAGGTTTGTAAATAGAATTTATTGCAATATTGGAAATATGAATTTTCAGAAACAAACTAACAAAGTAAGGATGAATTCTTTCTGTGCACGCACATCAGGAGATTGAAGTAACAGCCATTCGACAGCTTCGATACCAAGATCGTGCGGTATGGAGGTATACAGACTTTTGACGTCTATAGTAAACATCAATTGGTTAGGCTGAAGACTGATGGCATTGAGTTTTTGTAAGAAGTGAGTTTTATCCCTGGTATAGGTCGCGGTTTGCTGTATGAGTGGTTGCAGGAAAAAAAAAAAAAAAATCGATGTAGACCCCCAGAGGCTGGTTGAGGCTATCCATCCCTGCGACTATTGGTCGACCAGGGGGTTTGGTGAAGTCCTTGTGAATTTTCGGGAGTGTATAGAAATTAGGAATCCTAGGATGATCCTTGAGAAGAAATGTGTGTATGTTCATTGATCCATTCAAGTTCCAATGCCTTGTCAAGCAGAATGGCTAGGTTGTGTCTGATGGACATTGTAGGATCGTGGTCTAGTCTGGCATATGTGGTATTATCTTGAAGTTGTCTGAGACATTCTGCATCGTAGTCCACAGTATTGAGAATCACCAAAGCTCCGCCCTTGTCAGCAGGACGAATGGTTATTTTCGTGTCGCTATAAAGATCTTTGATTAGTCTCATCTCATGTGGTTCGAAGTTTTTGTGTGGCGGAGTTTAAGTTAATCCGTTCTAGATCTCGGGTCAGGGCAGGAGAGGGGAGGTGAAAGATTTCTATCGAGGGTACGTTGATTGGTGGAACGAATCCGCTTTTCACTCTGAATTCTTGAAAGTCAGACATTTGGGTAGGTTTGTCCACAGTTTCGAGTTCTTTGAAAAAAACACTTTGAGCTTCAACTTCCTAACAAATTTATACAGTTCAATTTTACTGTTAAATAGTGTGGTACCATAAGTTGGAATGAAGCTAAGACCTTTTTGCAACGTGTCTTCAAGTTTGTTAAGGATTCTGTTCGAGATATTGATGACTAAATTTTCTTTGCTTGCTGGCGTGTCTGAGGTCTTGGTCTGAGGTTTCCTCCTCCCCCTACGGGTTCTCTTGGGCGGGCGCCTAAAAAAGCCAAGGCGGAGGATGCTTTTGCTCTAGGACTAGTTGTTTGGTCTGGAATGTCAGTTGTTTGTTCCCTAGGGGTATCTGACTCTCTTGGTGTTTCTGAATCAGAGCTGGAAGTATTCTCAGATGGATGTCTATAGAAGTTTTTGGGAGCTACCGGGCCCTATTTTTCCATCCATGTGTAAACTTCATCATTGATGTAATCGTACGTATCCCGTTTAAATTTTTTAACTTTCTTTTGTTCCAGTTCAGTCTTGTACTCATCCAGTTTGGTATTAATATCAGTAAGAATCAGATCAAACTCTTCTCTGCCCAGTGATTCCACAAGTTCTTTTTCAATTTCCTCGATTTCTGTGCTAAGTGCAGTTAGATTTTTAGCCAGTTCCTGAATGGTAAAATGAAATGTCAGTGGCAAGTTATGATGAAAATAAACCTAGACTACACAAAAAAGGTTAGGAACACTAAAAGTCAGAAAATATATTTAGAGTCTTATAGAATAAGGCTAAAAAGCAGCCAACAGTCTCATGCAGGACAGTGGGAGAGCAACTGAGGGCATCAGAGTCAGGCGGTGGCAGGATGAAAATCCTTGCAGGCTGCAAATAGTAACACAATAATTGGTTTATACATTTCAAAAAATATAAGCATATCCCATAAAACAATACATACATCATCACTTTGCTGTGCTTCTTGCATCACAAATTCTCGGACCATTGATGGACTGAATTCTACCAAATACGAAAATATATCTGTGGCAGCACATCTGACCTGCAAATCATCCATCCCCTAAAGAGAGGGGGGAAAAAAACAAATGCTTGATTTCATCAAGGAAGAAGCGAACTATGATTGTAACTCAAAACAGTTTTGAAAGGAAACACATTATGTGACTTTACATGTGCTATGCAATAAATACATTATGTTTAACTGCGTAGAGGAGTGCTATATCAATTTGATCAGCGGAGCAACCAAGGTGGCCCCCCCCCTTCAACCAGAATATACAAACCTGTTAAATCATCAGCTTGCACACAATCCATCAGGCCTCACAAAATCCACAAACACTAGCATTACCAAGGACTTTTTAGGAGCGGTTTTCACCTTTTTGATTGTACTCGATCATGTGGTCTTTCAAATATTTGTATGCTCTAAACGCACTGTTTTGGCTGGTACATCCCAATTGTTTGAAAGTCAGTTTCTTGCAGTCTGACATTCAAGCCTTTTGGTGAAGTCAGTCTGGGCTATGGGCTCTGAAGCAGGTCTGAGGCGAATGTGCATGGAGAACCAGAGAGTCCGCCAGCCTGGCAGTTGACCTGCACCAGATCACAGGAGCACTCCCTGAGACCTTCAAGTACTTACCATAAAAAGTTTATTTTTATTTATTGTGGTGCAGCTAACAATTTGACTTTTCACAAAATGCAAAACATGAAAATAATCATCTACATTGAACTTTAAGCAAATATAAAACCAAATATTGTAAAACCGAGTTCTAAGCATAATATTTTAGCAAATTAGACTTAAGAAATTAACTACTTCCCATGTCACCATGGTTTCATCGCCCAAGCTCATCCAATCCCAAAATGACTGTTGAGCCACCATTCCTAGTCTACAAATCTTGAAAAATGTTTCACCCTCAGATCACTAGTGCCAGGACAACCTGTCATGATGTGCCTCAGGGAGTCAATACTCTAGTTAACACAACATCTACACAAGTTGTCAGCATAAAGATCCTTGTGTCTAACAAAAAGAAACTCCTTGGGTGCAGAAGGTTGAGAGACAAAACCTTAAGAAGTCACTTCTGCATGATGAACTTGGCGAGCGCCTCATGTAGTCCGGCAGAGCCTTGTGGTTTGTCCTAATGATACATATAGGAACAGTGTGGAACTGAGCATCTCAGCGATAGTTCTGATCCAATCCGTTCTTTTCGGGATACTTTTTAACATGCAATGGGGGAAGGAGAGGGAGCGGGAGAGATGGTCGAGCAGCAGGATGTTGTTAGGCATATGCAATTTAGCCTCTCTGAACCGGCCCTTGGAATAACCAGACCACACACTCCCAGATATTCAGCCAAATCGGCTAAATAAAGATTGAAGAGGCAGGGAGCTACTATGCATCCCTGCCTCACTCACCTCTGTCTGGATGGGTACAGATAGACTACACCCCCCCCCCCCCCCCAAAAGATCCAGCCTCACCCTAAAATAGGAGTGCTGATGGAGCTCTGATATTGCCAGGAGGGGAGTCAGGAGACCCCACTTACTGAGCTTCAGCCACAAACTAGCTCTAAAGTATCAAAGGCCTGGGACAAGTCGGCCTAGGCCCCAAACAGTGAGGCACAACCCTTCACTAATGATTTGGACAATACTGTGCTCAGGATCAGGCCAGTCAATGTTGTGGATAGACCCCAGCGGAATCCAATTTGATACCTTGGATAAAGAAGGAAGGAATCCTATCAAAGCTCCAACTCTCTAAGAACCAACCCAGCAAAGCTGTTACTATCAGCATCAAGATGGGAGATCGGGTGATTCATTAAATTGGTTAGCCCAATCTCCCTTCTTATAAATGGGTTTAACAATGGCACCCACCAGAAGTCCAGGAGGTTTTTCAGCCTGATCACCTCACTAAATAAATTGAACAAAGCATGTGACCACAATGGAATATCAGATTTAAGCATCTGGTTAGTTAGCCCATTAGATCCTGATGCTCTGGAGGCGGAGGAGTTCTTGATAAGCTCTTTTATATAGCCCTGGATAAAATTCAACCCCTCATCTACCCTGATCATTAAAAAATTCCCTGGGCCGAGCCTAACAGCATACAATGATGAAAAGTAATCCTGTCATACAGATTCCCGGATTACATTGCTCTGATAGTTACTCTGGCTCAGGCAGTTTTTATTAATCAGTGACCAGAAACTCTGGGAGTTGGCCTCAGCAACCGCCGTGAGCATCTGTTCTCCATCATTTTGCAGGCGAAGATAGCTGTGCGACCTGGACAAATTCTGATATCTCAGCCTAAATATTCTGCTCTCTATGTAAAAGAAAGTCAGCTGTATTCGAGGTTGAATATTTTAACCTCCGGATCCCTCTGAGTTTTATTTTTAGTGCGCGATTCTTCCGATACTCCCCCCCCCCCCCCTTGACCATTCTATTTCCACCAATATTTAAACAAACAACTGGAAAGGTATGAACTTTTAAAACCTGATACTTCGTATGAAAAGGACCCAATTAACATGTCGTGATCGCTCAACCCCAAGCGCCCGACATAGAAATGCAAACAGTTCTCAAACAGATCTTTTGATATGAATAGTCATATCGCCACAGGACCAAGTCAATGCCGGGGAACATCCCCCAAAATATTTCCATTAGCGATAAACATATTCCAATCAGTTAAGAAAGCATACCACTGTTTACCATTAAATGTAGGTTCTTTGAGGATGGTACTAATTGACCCATGGGTCAACTCAATTTGGATTAAGATATCGGTCAACTGCTCGAGAAAATCTGAAAGGGTGTTACTGGCCACCTCCGTAGAGGAGAAGATGGAATTTTGAAAAGCCAACAAGAGCCCCACCCCTCCCCCCACCCCCATTCCCCTCCACTGGCATGTCTCCCTATTCCTTGGCCATGTGCCAATTGCTTCATGATTGTAAACCCGCACACATCGAATCTTGAGACCTACCAGATCTCTTGGAGGGCAATTATATCATGAAGATTAAAGATCTCTCTAGTAGCTCTATTTTTAAATGAACTGGAGCCCCTCGTGTTCCATCCAATAGGTTTTAATTCCTGAGAGGCTAGAGTGACTCCTCCACAAGACCCAACTAATGAAAGACCTAGCAAATCAATTCCATTTTAACCTAGACAATTAATTTGTCGTCACAGAGCCCCTTTTCTCATAGACAGGGTGGACAGTGCCATTAGGGCACAGAAAACTTCTGGAAGCTTCACAGCCCTTACTGGAGAACCTTTGATTGCCAAACTGCATACTTTGATCATGTATGGGTTCCGCTGATATTGAGACCCTGGTTCTGCAGGGCAGGGGCGGCGGCCAGGATGGCATTGGCCACCACCCTGGTCTTCAACCCAAGTTACACAATATGTACATTTAAATGATCTGGAAACCAGACATATTCAATGTCCTGAGAGGAGACAAGAAAGAGCTCATCCACTTCGTGAAAAGTTGCCAAAATGCCACTCCTGTTCAGGGGCCTAGAATTCTTGCTCACATTTAGTCTTTTGGCCCATACTTGCGAGATTGCAAAGGGACGGAAGACCTGCGAGGATTCATCCTCACCATTTACAGCACTGGATCTTGCTGCCTCCATTATGGTTTGGCGTGGAAAGCACAGAGCCAGTGCTTTTTACTGTTCTTAGAACCATCCTCTGATTCTGTAGTAGTGCAGCTTCCGGGCCCGATGCTTAACTGAGGATCCTGTGACCAGCTGGATTGCTCTGCAGTTTGAGTACAGCTGCATAGGCGACCATCAACGCAGGCCTTCCCACGCGACAGACCCAGGGCAGTATCCTGCAGACCCATTTCTGCGTGAGAGGCCTCTGTCCACTCCATCTGTTTTTGAGCCAACTTGAGTTGAAACTAAATGCCGAGCCATAGAGCTCTTGTCCCGAAGGAATATCATTTTGTCCACCCCCCCGAACACCCCCATTGTGGTTTTCATATGTACTGTGCTGGGCCACCAAGGACATGTGCTCAGACTGATAAGCCCGATTATTAATCCCCGATTGGGCAGCTGGGATCCAAAGGGCCCATAAAGTCCCCCCATTGCGAGCAACTCAGCCTCTCCCAAAATGACATTTTATTCTTGGAAAAAAAAAAATGTTGGTGGCTGTCAAAGTGTATTCGAGACCCTTCTCTAGTGCCATTCTAGAGCACAGAAAGTTAGGCGATAGGACAACCCCCTCCCACAAATCGGCCTGTTGGTTTAATCCAAAAACAGAGGGATCTAAGGAATCATTCCCAGAATGATTTCTCACTAAAGGGGCAACTTTGAAGGATTTCACCAGTTGTTTAGAGATATTTTTCATAGATGTACCAGCTGGAACTGAATCGTCCAGTTCAGGGGCCCTCAAATGGTCATCCAATAGTACACTCCTCAAATAGTAATTGCGCAACATATTGTTAGAGCAGAACTATAAAATGTTAACAACTTGCGACCCTTGATACAGAGGTTATGTCAGATAACCACCCTTAAGGCTCTAAGCAAAATGTATCCAGAGCAACCAAATGCCACCTGATACTTCTCACAATTAATGGAAGCAGACGTCTAACAATAGGCTCCGTATCTCTCCTTCCAGTACAGATTGAGCAAACTACAACCCTCAAGCGAGCCACAAGGTGGAAAGTCACGTAGCTCAATGGCACTAGAGCACCCGCAGTCACTGAATGCAGTTTTTAGAAAACAATCGGCTCAAAGGTTCGCCAGCGCCCACAGTCAGAGATAACAAAATGGAAAGTCAAACAGCTCTAAGGCACCCGCAATAACCGAGTGCAATTTCTGAAATAATCAGCTCAAAGGCTTACTAACGCCCGCAGTTACCGATCACAAGGTGAGAAATCAAACAGTTCAAAGGCGCTGCAAGGCCCAGTCACTGAATGCAATTTTAGAAGGCAATCGGCTCAAAGGTTTACTAACACCTGCAATCACCATTGACAAGATGGAGAGACAAACAGCTCAAAGGCATTGAAGCGCCCGTAGAATGCAATCGGCTCAGAGGCTTAACAGAGCCTGCAATCAGCAATTGAGAGTGGGAAAGGTCATCTCAAAAAGGTACTAGAGACCTGCAGTCATTGACCCAAAAGAGGAAAGGCTGTAATTAATATGGACTCCCAATATATTTAGTGGAGCTCACTCCCAAACCTGCATGATACGAGTCCAAGAAGTTAATAACTGAGTTTGGGGCTTGTATTAAACAGTGTCCTATAACACGAGGAATGTTCTCTCACTGTGCTGTTCACTTTGAATCCACTATACTGCTGTGACATAGGACCAGGGAGGCAGCCCGGCAGCTCAGACTGCCCCTCGTCGCCTCTCTGCGCCGCTCCGTGTGCGTAGGGATGTTATAAAGAAGAGCTCCACCTGGGGACAATCCAGAACTCTGTCCACAACTCGGTATTCTCTTTCATTGCCTTAGCCAGAATGCAGATCAAGTTGCATTAGTCTGAAAACTGGTCATCTTGGCAGTCGCTGAGAACTAAGTCAAAGAGAAAAACAGTGGGTGGCACTAAAGACATTGCAAACACTATTTTGCTAACTAGTATTCATGTGGCCTAGACCTGGTGTGATTCCACAAACATCTTACATTACACCAGTTAGTATGGAGAAAGTTACTTACCTGTAACTATTGTTCTCCAGCATGGGTCATGGATTCACATGCTCATCAATATTCACAGTCGGGCTGGGAATCCTCTAAAGGAAAACAAAATTCACTTACAAATTGTATTTCTCCTTTAAACCAATCACTGTTCTGTGGGTCATACTGCCCCAATCCAATGACGGTCCTCTCCCTAAGCTCATCCTCTGGCAGCCATCTTCAGATTTGGTAAGCGCGTTAAGTGGCAGTATGACAAAGAAGAGCTGCAGAGTAGAGGGAGGGTTCCATGCCAGACCCATGCTGGAGAACAATAGTTACAGGTAAGTAACTTGTTCCTTCTCCAGAATGGGGTCTGGCATGGATTCACATGCTCATGAATAACGAATACACAGCAGTACAATATTACACAACCACAGGAGTAGGCAAGGCTCAACAGAAGCATTTACTTTTACCTCTGGAACAGACTCACCTCAAGCGAACAGGTTGCGTAGCACTGCTTGACCGACTCTGGACGCCTGCCTGGAATCCTCGCTGATGCAGTAGAACTTCGTGAAGGTGTGTGTGTGGACCTCCACGTAGCAGCCCTGCTAATGTCCGGCAGGGGCCCACACCAGACAGGAACACTGCTGTTGCAGCAATCGCTCTGGTGAAGTGGGCTCTTGGACGGCCAGGCAGCAGTCAGTTTGCCAACCAATGACCATGCAGCCGGAGAGTCACCTTGAGATGGAAGCCTTGGACAAGGCCTTCCCATTGTTCACAAGACCAAAGTTCAAACACAGTTGTGTAGTCTTATAAAAGCTTTGTGCGCATCACGCAGAACTTTAAGGGACAAGCAGCATCTAGAAAGTGCAAGGCCCCTTCAGCCGGTGACAAAGGTTTCGGGTAAAAACAGGTAACACCAAAGGCTCGTTGAAGTGGAATTCTGACGGAACCTTCTGCATGTGAGAGGGGTGCATCCGCAGCACCACCCTCGATTTGTGGAAAGTCAGGTATGGTGACTTGCAAGATAGCACTTGGATCTCACCCACCCTCCTAGGTGACAGCCAGAAGGAAAGCGGTTTTCCACAAGAGGACCTGGAGAGTGGGCTGATGCATAGGCTCGAAGGGCCCTCTCATCCCCATGAGCCTCATCAGAACCACGTTGAGTTCCAACACCGGGGCATGGGCCTTGACTGGCGGGAAAGATCGAAAATGTCATTGGAGGAACTCTTTGACGAGTTAGTGAGACCACAGTGAAGATCTTGCTAGAGACTTGGTGTAGGAGGAGATAGCCGCCAGATGTACCTTGATAGAAGCGTGTGCCAGGCCGGCCTTGGCCAATGAGAGCAAGCATGGAAGAATATGCGGGGCCATGACCCTCAGCGGGGTAATCTTCTGCGACCGGCACCACGTAGCGAAACTCTTTCACGTGTGACTGTAGCACTTCAAAGTCGATGACACCCTGGCCTTGGCGAGGACCTCTGTAGTCGGCAGGCAGGCAACTCTTATCCAAACTCTAGGGCTGCAGGAGCCAAGCCCTTAGGTTCAGCAATCCTGGGTCGTGATGTAGGATTGCACCTCCTCTCTGATGAGAAGATCCGGAACTACTGGCAGTTTGACTGGGGGCAACGCTGACAAGACTGAGAAGGTCCGGGTACCAAATCTGAATCTGCCACGCCGGGGAGATGAGTATCAGCATGCACAAACACTGTCAGTGTGTTGATGACTCGTAGGAAGAGGGAACGCATACAGGAACAGTCCTTCCCAAGGAAAGAATGCGTCCCCCAGGCACCTCAGCTGGCGGAACCTGCTGGCAAACTTCTGTTTGCGACAGCAGCAAACTCCAAGATCTGGGGTCTGCCCCACTCGGCGAACAGGCAGTCCACCTGATCCAGACTAAGCTCCCACTCGTGGCAGGAGAGCAGTTCCCTTCTGAGGGAGTCTGCGATAGTGTTCTTGACTCCCGCCAGGTGAAGAGGGATGAAGAACATCCCCTGTCGGACGGCCCATCGGCACAAATCCTACGCCTCCTTGGAGAGCGCAGGGGATCGAGGGCCCCCTTATTTCCCTGACGTAAAATATGTTGGTCGTTTTGTCTGTGAAGATACTTACCACCTTGCCTTTCAGGGACGGGAGGAATGACTTGTGTGCGCTCCCCATCCCTCTAGGGAGGTGTCCATGGTGAATGTCTACTGGTACGGCCGGTTCTAGAATCCCATGCCTTGGGTGATGTTGAAGCGAACGCCACACCATACTATCATCCGCCGGAACTCCTCGTTGAGGTGGATCTTGTCTGCAATATTCCCGGGCACTTGTACCCAACGTGCATCCAAGAAAATCTGTAGTGGTGGCATATGCAACCTCCAGAGACAGACGAAGTAGATGCAGGAGGACATGCACAGCAATGACTTGATGGCCCGTACCGTGGCTGTCTTCGCCAACGACAGTCGTTGCACTTTCCGTTGAAAGGCCATTAGCCCCTCCTCCGAGGGGGATGCCAGGCAAGCCACTTTGTTGAGTCTGGCGCCGAGGAACAGCAAGTTCTGCGATGGCGTTAAGTAGGACTGCGGATAGTTTACCGAGAACCCTAGTTCCGTCAGTAGCCAGACGTTCTATGTGTACTCATCGGCCAGTTTCCGGGAGTGGACATGTATCAGCCAATCGTCCAGGTACAGGTATACGTGATGCCCTGCAGGTGGGCCACCAACAGGCATTTTGTGAACACCCTTGAGGCCAACTAAGCCGAACGATAGAGCCTTGAACTGGTAGTGAAACATCGGAAGCACCCATCATCTAGGTCCAACGACGTCAAGAAGTCTCCTTCCTCCAGTTTGCCGAGCACGTGCTGCAAAGTAAACATCCTGAATTTTTGGGACTTAAAGTACTTGTTCAGACAGCGTAGGTCCAGTATGGGTCTCTCCAACCCGACTCTCCCCCCCCCACCCTCTCTTCTTTCTGACCAGAAAGTATCCGGAAGAGGCTCCGGAGCCATTGAGGAACGAGCTCCATCCCCCAATTACGTAACATGTCTCGTATTTCTTCCAGGAGCTGAGTGATGTGCTGCTCCTGATGGGGAACCGATGGAATACGAGGCCACCTGTGTTGGAACTCCAAGGTGTGTCCGTAGGCGAGAGCATCCAGAAACCATCTGCGGGTGGGAATCCTCCTTCACTCGCCGACTAACCTAGTCAGCTGGCCTCCCACCAGGGTGCATGAGTGGGGACCCGAGATCCTGGACGGTTCAGACTTGCTTGTGCACCAGCGCCCTGACCACGCTGACCTCCGCTACCCTAGGCCTTGGAGAGACCCCTGTACATTTCCTGCATGGAGGATTGGGGAAATTGGCGGTACGACGTGGTGCAGCCCTTCGATGATCTGCTCGATTTTCCCCTGGAGGAGCGAAAAGACAAGCAATGTTTCGAGTTCCAACGGAACGTGCCGTTTCCGCGTCGGTCTAATTCTTGAAGGGATTTGTCGGCCGACTTGCCAAAAAGATTTGCGAAGTCGAAAGGCATGTCCAGCACCTTTGCATGAACGTCTTGGCTAAAGTTAGTAGCCTTCAACCATCCTTGCAGACAAAGGCAAACAACGTTTCCCCCCATCTGTCGGAAACCCAGGTCTGTGATGTCCACTGTCACTGTAATGGCATGGTCCAACGCCACCTCCCCTTCCTCAAAGGGGTCCAGAACCTCTGCATTCTTGTCAGGAAGGAATTCCAGGATTGGGCCCAGCTTCAGGACAGGATAGCCAGAGCATTAGCTGCTTTGATCGTGGATGCCACCATGTAGATGACTTTCCCATAGCGCCCATCTTCCCCTCGTTGTCCGGGTGGGAGTGATGAGAAGTTTCCTTGCAGCGGCGGACACTCTACCGAGTATGGCGACGGTTCTGACCTCAAGCTTGGGTGCCGAGTCCGCACCCTGTTTTTCTTCTCCAAAATGTCTTGTTTGATTGGAACCATGCATGGATTTTTCACGAGGGCAAGGTCTTCCTCCCAAATGTCGTCCAAAAAGGGTACAGACATGATAGTCTTCATCTTGGACTCCCATTGCTGATATAGGAAGCCCTCCTTTCTGCTTTCCTCAGGCACCAGCTGGAACAGCTTGGAAGCCCTGGAGATTATGTGGAATGATCCCACCTCATCTCTATGAGGGGCGTCCAGGTGCAGTGATTTGTTGTATGCCAGAACGAAGAGCTCATCTTCGTCAGTTGCCATGGATGTGTCCGTACCAATGTACATGTCTGTATCCGGGTCTGGTGGTGGAGGAGGCTGATGCGGCGGTTTCCGATGGTGCTTCCTATTTTCCGGTGGAGGCTGGACAGGTGCCTGCGGTACAACAGGTGGGTCTTCGTCACCAATGTGTGGCGAGTTGACAGGATGTCCAGGGATATGGATATGTCCCTCGGCTGTGGAGGGAATGATGGAGCGCTAGGCCCTGCGCCGGCATCCTCCTTGCGGACTGTATGGACAGATGCATGGTGGGCGTCTTCTGTGGAGGAGATTGCTTTTGGGCTCCCCCCCCCCCAATGACCCCCAAGGGGTGCCCGCAGCCCTCGCCGCTGTATCAGCCGGTGTGTTGCAGCTGGGAGGCAGGGATACTCTGCGCTGTAAGGACCACCCTCAACAGGTCGGCGATGGTGATCACGGTCTATCTGACCTTAGACCGAGATCCGCAGCAAACCCGGCTGAATCAGTCTTGTGGTTATTGGCCTCATCTTGGACCCTTCCCCCCCTTCAACGGATGGGGCATCCTCAAAGGACTTCAACCTCCTGCCGGCGGGAGACCGCTCATCGGACTGACTGGTCCTCGGTGAGGCATGACCCTGCTCAGATCATAGGTCAGGGGCCTTGCTCGACTTGAGCCATGCCACCAGTCTCCTATATATGTTTTACTTAGTTTTCTTCGAGAAGCCCAGGCATATCTTGCACCCATCCTTGTTGTGGTCCGAGTGCAGGCAGTACAGACACATTTGATGTTTGTCCTCCACGAACACGTTCCATAGCCCGCATTGGGTGCAGGGCCTGAAAGGTGTCCTTCCCTTCTTTTTCTCCTCCATCATGGTCGGAGAGCGCGAAGTAGGACCAAGACTGCCTTCCAGAAACTTAGATGAACAATTGCCCTTGAGGGGAAGCAACTTCACTGACAATGTATCCCCACTGCAAGCCGATGAAGAAAGGAGCACAAGGGCTCCGATGAAACATAAATAGAACTTTTCTGTGAAAAATGTGCAAAAAGTACAAAATATCTCAGAGCAAGTTGAAGACTCCAAAACTGAAGTGTGCAGTAAAAATCTGAAGATGGCTGCCAGAGGCGGGGCTTAGGGAGAAGACCGTCATTGGATGGGGCAGTATGACCCAGAGGACAGTGATAGGCTTAGAGGAGAAATAGGTTAATCACCGTAGTGACTTACATACTCTTAGTCCATAGTCTCCGTTCCTCCATACTGTATGTGTGTCCCTTCCAAGGGACGGGAGACAGAACCTTTTTCACCAGAAAAAAAACGTTCTTCCCCGTTAAATTTTGAGGCGCGCGGGGGTGCGGCCCAGGGAGCATGCGATGCTCTGACTCCGCCCTCCGGCGCTGCACCCCAGTCCATATTGACGCGTCGACAATAGAGTTAACATTGCCTAATGACACCAGTATTATTAGGGGGGAGGTTGGTGGGACGTATGGAGGAAAGGGGACTATGGACTAAGTACGTTAGTCACTACAGTGAGTAGCCTATAATTACTCTTAAGTCCTGTCCTCTTTCCTCCAAACTGTATGGGCAATTACAACTGAATGTAGCCCCAGGGTGGAGAGGAGACCCTCCTTCAGCAAATAGGTTCATGAGAACCGCCTGTCCGAAGGCCGCATCAGATCTAGAGCCGGCATCCAAACAGTAATGCTTACAGAAAGCCGAGGGAGAGGCCCAAGTGGCCGCCCTGCTTATGACTTGCCAAGGGACATGGCGCTGGAATGCGATGGCCGTTGCCTTGGCCCCGACTGCGTGGGCATGCATGTTGGCCGGAAGTGGCTTGTGCAGGCCCTCGTACGCTTCTTTGATGGTAGAGACCATCCAGCGAGATATGGAAGCCTTAGAGGCCCGATAGCCTGGTCTTGAGCCTCTGAAAGTGACAAACAGGGCGTCCGACTTGCAGAAGCTTTTGGCCTGTCCAAGTAGAATTTTAGGGCACGCCTGATATCCAGGCAGTGCAGCACCCTCTGTGCTTCGTCCTTGGGAATCGGGGAAAAAAAGTAGGAAGGACTATTTCCTTGCTCAAGTGGAATGCCGACGGAACCGTGGGCATAAAAGCCGGATGTGTACACAGGACTACCTTGTCCTTGTGAAAGGTGGTATATGGTTGAGAGGCGACCAGTGCCTGGATCTCACTGACTCTACGAGCCGAGGTAATACTGACTAGTAGGGCCGTCTTTATGACTCGATTTGTTTGTGCGCCAGGGCGCACAAAACTATGTTAAGGTCCCACACAGGGTGCGGCCTCTTGACGGGCGGTTAGAGCCTAGAAAAACCTGTCAGATGTTTGACTATAGGGTTGGAGGAGGATAAAATGCCCTCCTCCGAGTTCCTGTAAGCCCCAATGACTGCAAGGCATGTGCGGCAGGTGTCCACCTGCACACCTGAATGAGCGAGGTGCACCGAAAAGGAGAGCATGTCGTCCAAAGTGCACGCCACCCTCGCTACCCTTGGAGTCTGCCCAGTGGCAGAATCTGATCCATTTGCTTTTGTACTGGGCGTGGTGGCTCTGCTCCTGGCGCCCTGTATAATCTCCAGGTTGTCGTGAGAGGCTAAGATGCTGAAGCATTACCTGCTCAGGTACCACGCTGAGAGGGCGAGTTTCCCTCGGGCAGAGTGGATGACGATGCCCCCCTGCTGCGCCAGAAGATGTGCTGGGCCCATCGGGAGGAGAATCGGGGCACCTCCAAGAGGCAGAGAAGCTCCAAATAACCATGGCCTGGCCAGCCCCCATGGCGCCATCAGAATCCTGCCGAGTCGGCGAGACTCCTTGATCTTGCAAATTACCCTGTGGATCAGAGGAGCGGGCGGAAAGGTGTATGCTTTCATGCCTGTCCACTGGAGGTGAAATGCAACGCCCAGCGAGCCGGGGCCCTGACCTTGCCAGGATACGAACTGGGGACACTTTTTGTTGTGCCAGGTGGTAAAGAGATCCACATGGGGGTGTCCCCACCGGCTGAAGAGCTGAAGAACGAGGTTGTTTAGCTGCCACTCGTAATTGTCCACTCCCAGCCTGCTGAGCCTGTCCGCCTCCAGGTTGGATTCCCCCGGGGAGATGGACTGCCGTGAGGTAAATGTCATTTTCTAGAGCCCACTCCTACATGTCGATAGCCAGTCCGCACAGAGGAGGGGACAGAGGAGGGGATCTGGTGCCTCCCTGCTTGTTGACTTAGTACATGCTGGGACAGAGGAGGGGATCTGGTGCCTCCCTGCTTGTTGACTTAGTACATGCTGGTCGAGTGGTCTGTCTAGATGAGGGCAACCTTGCTCCTGAGAAGCAGTAGGAATGCTAGACAGATGGTGTTCAGCTCCAACCAATTGATGTGGTATTCCTGCTCCTGTCAAGTCCAGGTGCTGTGGACAGAGGCCGTCCAAGGTGGCTCCCTAGCCCTCAAGCGAGGAGTCTGTGGTGATGGTGGCCGGCGGGGAGGGTGGCCGAAAGGGCTTGCCCGTCCATAGGTTGCAGTCCCTGGACCACCATGTTAGATCTGGGTGGAGAGATGGAGGGACGTTAATCATCTCGGATTGAGAGCCCCTCTCCTGGTTCCATGAGGCCGCGAAGTGCAGCTGAATCCTCCTCATCCTTAGTCTCGTGTTCGGAACAGTTAATAGGGACACTGCAAGTAGACCCAGGAGATGTTGGTACCACCATCTTAACTGTATAATTCGTATCTATCTTGTATAACAATGTATATGTGCCTTGTAACCATTATCTTTCACAAAAGCGCCCAGTTACCTTTGGGTCAGGTGCGAGTCATAAATAAAATAAACCATGCCGAGGTCACCTCTCAGCTGAGGAAGTGGGCGGTGGCCTTCTTAATGCCCAAGATTTGGTCCTCTGACGGGAAGACCTTCTCTGGGCACATGTGCCAGATGAGGCCCAGGAAGGTCAGTCTGCGTGGGCTGCAGCTGTAACTTCATGAGATTGAGCGAGAAGCCCAGATCTTGTAGTGTGTTCATAAGGGCATAGGAAGAGTGGTGAACCGCTTCCGGAGATGAAGCCCTGACAAGCCAGTCGTCGAGGTAATGGTAGATGTGGAGACCCTGCGCTCTGAGGAGGGCTGCCACAGCATTAGTGAGTCTGGTAAAGACCCTGGGAGCCGAGTTGAGGCCAAAAGGAAGTACATTGGATTGAAAATGGTAGCCCATGATCCTGAACTCTAGGAAAGAACGATGGGGCTACCAAATCGGGATGTGTAGGTACGTGTCCTTCAGATCAAGGAAGCACATCCAGTCTCCCTTGTCCAATGTCTCCGCTATTAAAGCAGGCGTAACCATCTTGAATTTTTGCAGGGATAAGGAGGGGTTGAGGGTGGAAAGGTCCAGCACAACTCAGGCCCGCCTGGTTCTTCTTCTTCTGAATGACGAAAATCCTGGAGTAAAAGCCAAAGCCTCGTTCGGAGGCTGGGACATCCTTTACGGGCTGGCTCTCTACGCGCGCCCAGAGCTTTGCCAAAATAGTTGTTGTCCCGAGAGGAGGGAGGAGAGGCGGGGATAGGAAGACTGTACCCCGTGGATACTACAGAGAGGATCCAGGGGTCCACGAAAATCTGGTGCCAGAAATGTGTATGGAGCGCAAGCCTGCCCCCCACCTGAGACACGTGAACCCGAGGGGGGTGTGTCATGCCTTCTTTCCCTCAGAGGCTGTCGCTGAGTAGGGGGACTGGAAAAAGCCCTTACTCACTCCTCTCTCCCACCCGCCCCCCTTTTGTTGCTTGCGCCGACTCTGAGATAGCGAGCGGTCCGGCTGCCTGGATCTGCGTTCCTGGAAGCTGCGGAACCCTCCATATTTATGACCTTTTTCTGAGCGCTGCTGAGATTGGGTGTACGATTTGGGCATGGTCTTTGTCAGGATGGATAAAACTTTGCCGTTTGAGAGCAGTTTTTCTTTTCGTCGAGCTCCTCGTCCGTAGAGGAGTGGAAGAGGTCTTCCCCCTTGAACAGTAGATCTAGAATGCCTCCTGGACATCCGGATTGAATTTTGTTGCCCGGAGCTAGGCTGTTCTCATATCCGTGGCAATACAGATGGCACGGCCCGAGGTGCCGATATGAGCCACTGTGGATTCCATGAGGTCATGCGCAACCAGCTTGGCCTCTGCTAGCCACGCCTTAAAGCGTGATTGGCTGTGGGTGTCGTTAGGGACGCCCATACAGTATGTAGGAAAGGGGAATGGCACGTAAGAGTAACAGTTTTTAAAGTGAAAGTGTTTTTTCTTTTACCGAGGATTGCAGCCTAACGACCGGAATATTAATCATGTGAATCCATGCCAAACCATGGTGAATAAGCAATATTTTTTGAGTTAGATGAAATCCTGAAACTACCGTAAGTGGAAATGTAGGACGGACCACCTCTTTGTAAAAAGCGGCGAAAGGAGGTTTACACGAAAGAGCCTGCAATGCTCTTACTCTATGCGTCAATGCAAAGGCTGTTAAGAAAACATTTTTAGGGGTCAATATCCTTGGAGGACATAAATGAAGAGGGTCAAAAGGAGCCCCGATGAGGAATTTCAGCACAAGGTTCACGCCCCAAACCGGTATAAAGAAAGGGACTGGATGCAACACATTAGTAAGCCCCTTCAGGGACACCACCGTTGTGTGTCACAAAAAAAGGGATACACATGCTTCGGTCTGCACCAGCTGCAAAACATCGGCAGCGGTACAGAAACTTGGTTGCTTGTATTCTAGCGGAAAGCAACACTTCCATTACTTCTTCTGGAAGGTCCCAATCTTAATATCTCAACCTCACAGAAATCAGGCATGGAGATTCAGAGTCCTGATATCTGGTTAACGAAAGCGACCTCCCTCTTGCGAGAGCAGGTATTCTTTGGAGGCAGACGATTTGGAGGGCAAATGGACTGACATGTCCAAAAGGTCCAGGTACCACATCCTCCTGGCCCAATACAGAACAATCGGCATAATGGATTTCTTGAATTTCCTCAACCTCCTGATGATGTGAATGACAGGGACTGGAGGAAACTCATAGGCGCGGAAAGTCCTAGTCCACTACAAAAGCATCTCCCAGAGCTCCTCTCTGAAGAAATTCCCTGAAGCAGAACAGGTCGCACTTCCAATTGACATGACGAGAACAGGTCCACTTGGGGGTTACCCAAAGGACTTCCTGAGCTAGCTCCTACTCAAGAGAAACAAGGCTCTGCCTGCACAGAGCATCTGCCAATGTGTTCGCTCCGACTAAGTGAATGGCCGCGAGAGAGATTCCTTAGTGTAGTGCTCAAAACCGGAGCTGCATTGCCTCTGCAGAGTAGTAGTGACCCTACACCACCTCTTGTTGAGGCAATGCATGGCACTGTGTTGTCTGTCATTAGGACATTCTTCTCCCATACATAGGGCAGAAAAGCCATCATCTCTAAAAGGTTGATGTGTAGTTTGGACTCCAATGGAGACCAACAACCGCTGATTGTCAGATTGTTGGCGTGGGCATCCCAACCTGTGACGGAGGCGTCCGTAACTTATCTCTAGCCATGGTTGCCAAAAAGGTTGCCACTTCAGTATGCTCTCCTCACAGGCCCACCACAGGAGATCCTGAGCTACCTTGCTCGGGAACTGAAGTAGGGCCGTCATTGTGCCAGAGAACAGACTACTGGGACCTGAGGACCCATTGGAGATACCTTATTCTCAAACTGGCTTCTGGCACCAGAAAAATGCAGGATGCCACGAGACCCAGCAACATCAGAAAATCAAAGGCCAGTAGTCCTTGGGCATTCTGAAACTTAATGGCCATTTGCTGAATGTGTTCAGCCCTCACTGTGGGTGGCCATATTTTCCCTGAGCAAGCATCCAGGACAGCTCCAATTGAAGCTCCAGAGAATGTGGGACTTCTTGAAATTGAGGGCGAAGCCCAGCTTGTGGAGAGAGTGGCAGGTGACAGCTGTTCCAGGACCTGTTTGGGAGAACGGGCAGTTATCAGCCAATTGTCTCAGTATGGTTAGATGGGAATCCCTCCCCTCCTTAGACTTGCTGCCACTACCGCCATCAGCTTGGTGAAAACCCTTGGTGCAGAGGTGAGCCTGAATGGCAGAACCCAAAACTGAAAAGGAGAACAGCCAATGGCGAACCTCAGGTACTTCCTGGGCTTGTGATGAATAGGCACAAGCAAGTAAGCATCCTAGCGGTTCAATAATACCATCCAATCCTGGAGCTGGAGGGGTTGAATTATTTAAGAGTGACCTTCCTTAGGAACTTGTTTAAGCATCTCAAGCCCAAGATGTTTCTCAACCCTTCGACTTTCTTGTGGATCAGAAAATATGGGGATTACTGCCCCAGTTAACTCTCCGCCACATGCACTGGCTTTATGGCACCTTTCTCTAGCAGGATGGAAGCCTCCTGCAGAAGGAAGGGATATGGAACCTTGAGGGAGTGGCTCCCTGGTTGATGATCTGGAGGCCTCCTCAAGAAAGGGAGGCATTAACCCTGGCCTATGGTTTGCAAAGACCAAGCATCAGAAATAATGCCCAGTCATTCTTCCAAATGCTGAAGCCCTACAACAGTCCTGGACCAAGAAATCAGAGGTTTTGGTGTAGCTGATTGGCAGGAGGCTGTCATCTGGGCAGTCTTTCCACCACAACCTCGTTCACTGCGAGGAAATCTTCTCTGGCCCCGAAAGCACTGACCCCCCCTCCAATCATGAGAAGTCGAATGTGCTTGCGGTTGCCGCCTCATTGCCCTTCCAAAGCGAATTGGCGGCCGTCTTCGATGATTGGAATTTCTCCAAGTGTTCATCAGCTTTACTACCGAATAGATGTGAGCCATCGAAAGGCATGAACAATCTAGCCTAGCATCAGGTGCAAAGCCAGACATGTGTAGCCATGGGAACCAGCGCAAAACCGTGCTGGCTGCCATAGACCGGGTGACAGTGTCCGCAGAATCGAGCGCAGTCTACTTTGACTGGCACATGGCCTCCTTCCCATCCTTAATGTCCAAGAATCCATCCCTTTCCTCCCATTCAGGGATGTGGTCTGCAGCCATAGCTTTGACATCCGCTAGTGTGAATGAAAATGTAGCCAATGCACAAGTAGCATTCAAGGATTTTAAAGCCATGCTACTGGAAGATAAAACTCCTCTTCTGGACAAAATATGGAACCTTTCATCATCCCTGTTCGGAGGAAACCTTCAGGATATGGGTGTCTAGAAAACAAAGCCTAGATCCATTCATGAAGGTTTATACTTTCTGGTGAAATCGTTACTAACTGCAGGATTGTTATCTGGGGCTTCCCAATTGGCCAATACTCTACTCTTTAGAGCATTATGGAAGGACAAGATGGGATCTTTTTGGAGGACCCTTAGCACAAATATTGGTAAGGTCATCCTGCTGGTAAACCGTGGAAGGCCTTCCCCATCTAAGATACTCCCTAAGTGCCCTGTAAGAGGTCTCTGCATGAGCATAAGGTTCTGATGCAGCAAACTCCACCTCAGACACACTTTCAAGGTCACTTGACTCTCTCAAAGAAGATAAAGCATTCCATCCTAGACTCTTTGAAATCAGAGCCTCAGGAACATGTGGTGTCCCAAAGTCAAGCACAAACGGAGTGTCTTGATCTGAAAGCTCATACGCCTCAAAAATCAAAGACTTCGACTTTAAGAAGTCTTTCTTCAGAAGAAGCTTAAAAACCTTCACAGGCTCCGATGAGGTCAACGGCTTCGACATCAAAGAACTGACCCGAGACTTGGAGTAACATAGGAATGAGACACAGACCTTTCCTTGTTTTGACGCGGTGAGTGCTTTGAGCCCAGGCTCGAGGGCGCGTGAGCCGACACCTTGACAGACACCTTCTCGGCCTTACAAGGTGCGATGGGATCATGGGCCTTTGGCTTTTTGGAAGGGGCGACAGAAGCTGCCTTCCTTCGAATATTTTTAGCATGTGGAGGCAAAAATCCTCCCACTCGGCCTTAGAGGCTGACTTACCTTGGCAAGTGACTTTGCCTTTGGGAGAAGAGCCAGAAGACGAAGAGCTGGACCTTCAACATATCCTCTTGGCCTTCCTTCAAGAAGCAGAGGTTGAGTGGTGCAATCTACTTCTAGACCGCAAGGGCTTCTTCGAGCGCTTCCGTGGCAGCGAACTGGCCCTGGAGGTCCTTTCGTCTGAAGATCTCCTCTTTGAAGGAGTTGATGGGGACGTGGGTGAGGGCCTAGCTGCAGCGGGTTTCCCCTTCCTCTCTTTTAGCGCCTTTATTGTCATGGACTGACGGGAACTGCAGTCTTCCGTCATGTGCTCAATTCCCAGACACCAGAGGCAATTGCGGTGTGGGTCCGTGATAGACATTTTGGTCCCCCAATCTGCACACCTCCTAAAGGTGGCCTTAGAAGTTGACACCTCGAAAAACCAACCGTTGACTCAATGTAAATGAACCGATCCGAAGCAAAATGTGCAGCTGAAAAACGGAACTGAAGAACCGGAGGCAGCGTGTGCTATATATACAGTCAGTGACATCATGCTTGAGAGTGTATGGAGGGCATTAGGGGCATTCAGTCGACGATGCACGGAAACCTCTGCTAAGAAAAGAGTTTTAGAAGCTGGATGGGAGATATAAAAGATGAGGAATATGTGGGAGGTGTAAAGAAGGCATGGTATCAAAGCAAGACATTCAAGTGATCACAGTTCAAGGGTGTTTAATGTAAAAATGGGGGAGATAAATGCCTAATCTAGTCCTAAATCTAAGATGGGAGCAAGCTACGACCATCAAAAAATAATAATGTAGTCCAAGTGGAGTCTAGTCAAATAAAAAGGGCCTATACTAAGGTAAACCTATTGACAGTCCTTACCTCTAAATACAAGATAGTGTGGGATAATGTTCAAAGAAAGAAGTGTTCTCAAAAGGATAAGTCAGGATGTTATCGCCGGGTTCTCCCTTCCCCACATTTGGAGCACAGGACAAGGCGGGACTCAAGCACAGCACACTTCTGGGGCTTCTCCGGCCTGAGTTTACAGTTCTTTTTCCTCCGATCAGGACCTTCTGTGCCCAAGTCTCTTTATTCAAAATCTCTTGCTTCAGAGGATCTGATGCATAACAAACAAAAAGTTCAATTTCACAACGTTCACCTCCCTCAATCGAGCTCAGACCAACAACTCCCTGTGGACTTCCCTCAGTCATGTTCAGGTTTGTCATCACAATTTAGTTCCCTGCTCTTTTCAATTCATAAACGTCTTGCAACATTCAGGAATCTCAATGTCTTTTCAAACAATTCTCTGAGTTACTTTCTCCCCTTTACTTTGGTCCCCCTCGTCCAGGTTCACCTGCTTTCCAAAACACTTGCCACTTTACACAGTCTTCCGAAGGGCGGAGACATCTCGCTGTGTCACTGTTTCCATTACAAGTGTAGGTTTCACTGCATCATAATCTATGCGGTGTTCACCCTAGTAACAGTTCATTACACGTGTCAAAGATTTTTGACTACAAGGGGATTTGGCTTGACCCTTGTATGACCACGTTGACATTTCTCACTGGCCTCCCCTAGGAACTCTTAGTACTTATAGTTACAGGACTTATGAATCCAACATGTGGCAGTGAGAAGCGAAGACTGTACTTCGAAGAACTGAAGGGATATTGTGAATAGAGAACTTCTGTGGAAGACGCCTGACAATCTATGCATAGTGCTCTGTGATTGCAAAACAATAGGCAAGCAGAGACAACAATAGTCTCTTACAAGGGACCCAGGCTACAAGAGGCGGTGTAGGCATGCCCGAAGGAAAGAACACTGGTACTAAGAGGTGAAGGAAGGGGGTTGAGAACACCGGCCCGTGCAAAGAAGACGCATTGTACAGAACCATGTACATTAGATCTGGGCCAGAAAACTGAAAAGGGTCCCACCGCATAGCAGCTCGCAAAGACGAGGTGCTGGGATACATACACTTGCTGGTAACAAGCCGGGACATGTCCACTGATGTACGTGCTGCCCTCAATGAAAGGCAAGACTGAGAACAATAAAGTGGGCCAGACGTGCAAAAACATGTAGCTTCGAGGGGCCTCACACACCAGTATAGGTGCACGGAGGGATGGGAAGAATACATAAGCCCTGCAGGGACTGCTCATGTCAGCCCTTCCAGGAATTGATCAGCCCAAGTCAAGACAGATTCCAAGCGATGCCAAGGACAGAAGACGAATAAACGGCAGTTACCGTGGCTGCAAGAGGTTGTTGGAGGAATAAATACTGCATAGTATGGTAGGAGAGAGTCGCAGTAGCCCCGGCAGAAAGAAAAAAGGACCAACAACATTGATGAGGCACGGAGCACCTCACGTCGAAACTGGACAGTGTGCCGAACAACATGGAGCACAACGGGCGAGTGAGGAACACGAGTGGGGCATGTACTATAAGCTCCTGTCTGTATAGACAGAAATAAAGACTCTCTGGAATCGAAAGTGAAGAGTGCAAGAGTGTTGAAAGGCTCTGTACGGTTGGAACACAAGCCGCATTGCACATGCTACGGAGCGCATTCCCAATTTAGCAGGTAGCAGACAGCTGACGGCACCGCGAGTGCTCGGCATTACAGAGGGCTCCAAGGAGTAGTGTTACTACAATGACGACTAAAGCAAACAAAGCCAAAGTAAAACATTTGTCCCTGCATGCGTTCGCCAAGCCTACCCAGATGACCGAGAGCACAAAGACGCAATTGCACGAGACATGCAAAGGGGACACACCAGGAAGGATGGACAAACAAATATTGGACGCCATAGCAGAACTGAAAACGTGACGAATTCAAAATAGATGCGATGCAAAAAGACAAGATGTCAGAATACTGACAGAACGTACTGGGGTGCTGGAGAAGAAGGTGAAAGCCAATACTAACAGCTGCAAAGACAACTCTCAGGAAATCTCCATCTTGAAACAAGTGCAGAACCTGGAAAATAGAGCAGAGGAAGCAGGGGGCCAGGCGTGGAGGAACAATGTGTGGATTATTGGACTTGCGGAAGGTGAGGAAGGACAGAACCTGACCAACTATATTGAGGACATGCTCCTGCAAGAAACAGGTGCTTGAGCAATCACCCAAGGGTTCACAGTGGAGAGGGTGCAAAGAGCCCTTCCTGCCCGACTGATATTTGCAAAGATATTGAACTATAAGGACAGAGAGAATACTGGAACACTTCCGAAAAGGTGGTACCATTAGTCGAGCATCAGCAACCATAACAGCATATCCAGATTGCATGTTTTTGGTACAATAACAGAGCATGAGTTATGGAGCTGTGAAAAGAAGACCGACTACGCGTGGCCAACCTCAAGTTGAGGGAGTTATTAGGGGGTTGCCCTACAGACCGCACCACAGGACAGGGAAGAGAGGGTGGTAGATGTCAAGTGGGATGACACGGTCGGGAAGAATGGGTGAACTCAGAATAGTAACCTGGAACGTAAGGGGCTTGAACAGTTATATTAAAAGGAATAGGGTCATGACTTATTTGGAATGACAGAAAATAGTGTTAGGGAGAATTCTCTGTTAAGGCTAATTTCCCAAACCTAGTGAGTCCCCCAGCAGCTTTCCTGGATTTTTGGGGTTTAATTCTTTTCTCCTGCTAAGAGTGAGACTCTTTCTCCCACTCTTAGGCATGATTTCAGAATATCCTTTAACTATGTAATGTGTTTTATGGGCTATGGGGTCTTTTACTCCATAGGGCTTCATGTGTTTTTGGTATGTGTGTTACACAGCACCCTCAGTTCAGGAACACAGGGATGTCAGTGACCCCCAAACATAGACTCCACACCCTGGGACTGACTACTGTCTCCCAGGGCATGTAAAGTCACCATTAAATTGTGAACAGAACCAGTACAAACCATCATATTGTGGAAGTACTGGTAGGGGTAATTCGATTGCCCCTGGGTCTGTTTTCCAAGGGGGCACTGTCCAGTCCCCCCCTTGTCGAGTTTCTGGCTGGTGGCAATGGTTACCACGCGAAATATTACACCGGAATATTTCCTATGGGGTTTTCCCATACATTTTAAACGCACCACTTTTTTGGTGCAATGTTAAAGATACCGCCGGGTTATTGATTTAATATTTATTCCCCGCCTGGGTCTTTTTTCCATAACTCTGTTTTAAAATGGCGTTTGTGTTCGCCTCTGTAACTCCAACCCAAGTCGAGCCCTTTGTTCCACTTTTGCACAGAAGCCTCCAAAAGTGGTGCCACTCTGTCTGGGTCTACAGGATGTGGGGATGGGGGGAGGAATAGGCACCCTGGACTGAGTTGCCTTGGCAACTCAAGTCGCACTCTTGTGTGATTGGCCCAGTGGTGAGCCGCCCGGCTCACCACTTAGCATGTTTGATTGACAGCTAGGCTGATGAATGGGGTTTTGCTGCATAAAAGCAGGGCTTTGGGGACTGGAACTTCAGAAGTCGCCACAGGACCTAAAGAATCCGAAGAGGGGAGAAGCTGAGCCATCCACGACGACGACACCACCGGTGGAGCCCTGCTGTACGAAACTCACCACTTTCCCGACGACAGAGAAGATCTTCTTCCAGGAGAGTCTTCTTCCCTTTGAGCTGGTGGGACTAACCAGTTCTCCTTTTTCACCTTCCTGGATCGTCTCGTGGTCGAATCGCCAGTGCCAAGCACCCCGGCGGCCGGATAGCCACGCTTCACCACCACAGACTGTTACCAATTGGGCTTACTGCTAACACCTGTAGAGCTTTTTGCAGTGGTCCCCAAGGGAACTGCACAGGTTTCTGCTTAACAAATAGACATAGCGTTGTTGCAGGAAACCCATCTGACCAAAGGGAAAGCGGATACAATTAAGCAGAAATGGAAGAGAACGACCCTAGGCGCAACCTAATCTGCGTATGCCAGAGGAGTATTGATTTGGATAGCATCACATGTTCCATTTAAGCTGCTACAGCCCTTTTTAGACAAAGATGGTAGGATTGTAATGATACGGGGGTTGGTGGAAAGTAAAGAAATGTGTGTCATCAACGTGTATGCCCCGAACAAATGTTTCCACTACTACATGCAGTCATGTGAAGACTCCGGGGAGGAGGGGTTAGATTTACAGGAGATATTAACTGAGATTCTTCTTTATCGAGTTTAGGAAGAGTAGAGAGATAGTCTTGAGATTCCCATCACGTTGGAGGAATTAGAGTATGTGAAAGAGACTGTCGACAAAGTGCCAGGAGCCGACGGGCTACCTTGCAAATTTTATAAAGAATGTATGGCGAAGATAATAACCCCCCCAATTTGAAATGTTGAATGAGGCACTAAATATAGTTAGACTGAGTCGCTGCGGGAAGCGATAATTATCCCACTCCTCAAACTGACTAAGCCAGATACAGACTGTGTATCCCATCGACCCCTCTCACTACTTAACCAAGATGGGAAGATTCTTACTGCGGTCATGGCGAATAGGCTAAAACCGGTTATTGGTAAACTCGCAAACTCAGATCAGACTGGGCATGTTCCACACAGGAATAGAACTCATAACTTGCAGAGGCTGCATCACATAATTGATTATACCCAGAAGGGATCGCAGGAAATGGTGTTAGTTTCACTTGACGCAGTGAAAACGTTAGACTCCGTCAAGTGGCCCTGGCTGATAGCGGTCCTAGAAGAATACGGGAGCAGGCCCACATACATTAAATGGGTGTGGATGCTGTACAGTGCACCAGTAGCAAGTGTTAAGACGGGCTCCATTATCTCTGAGCAGTGGCAGCTGAGAAAAGGCGCAAGACAAGGCTGCCCCATGTCTCCGATGCTCTTTATATTAGCGTTGGAGCCTTTGGCAGTATACCCGAGGGAGTAGTATAGAGAGGTGGGTATCAGCACTATGGGAGGACGACACCTGATTTCATTGTATGCTGCTATGCTCCTGTACCTGCAGCACCCTGAAGAGAAAATGCAGATCTTTCTAGATGTGTTGGCACAATATGCAGCACTATCGGACATAACTTAATCTGCAGAAGTCAAGTTTATACCCCTTGGGAGTGTACGCTGGAAAGCCCATAAACAAGCTGCCGGTAATTCCGATAAAATGGGAATCGGATACGTTTAGATACCTGGGAATAGATATATATCACGACCCTAAATTAGAACAGAGGCATAACACAGAGAAGGCGGTAACCAGAATTTAGAAGAGTATGGCATTCGGTACGAGGTTAGCATTATCCATGATGGAACGTGCAGCATTGCTAAAGATGGTAGTACTGCCAAGACTGCTACACTATTTTGCAAATATTCCATGCGCAATACCAAAGACGTTTTTCATGAAGGTGCAAGGTATATGTAGAAGCTTTATTTGGTATAATTCGAGGAATAGACTAGCATTATGGAAACTGCAGAATCCATACGAACAAGGAGGTGTTAAACTGCACAATTTTGAAGTATATTACTTGGCTAGTCAGCTCCAATGTGTGGCCAAGTGGCTATCAGAGGAACAGACGCCTGAATCTAGGTTGTTAAGTGCAGAAAGAGTACCATAATTCCTAAATGAGATAATCTGGCTGCCAAATCAGCGAATAAACAGAGCATCCGTTACGCATGGGAAATCCGATTTGGAGTAAGGCTTGTCAAATGATTAACAATCCTACTCCATGCTCCCCGCAAATACCACTGGTGGCGCTGGAAGGGGTGGATGAACAAATTAGGCTAAGCATTAGGAGGAGATCGGAGCCTGTGGGAATAATGACAGTTGGGGATGTATGTGGAGGGGGAGCCCAAGGATTTTGAGGAATTAGTTACGGACACAGGGTTACACCGGGGACAATACATAATGTACTCTCGTCTCCTGAAGATTATAAAGGGCAAGTGGCCTGGAGCGAACTGTCCCCAAAATCGGAAGGGGTAAAAGAAACAATCTATGAGGAGTCGGAAGGGGGGACATGAGGTCTCCCGCATATACGAGTTGTTGAGGACTAATGTGGGTAAGGAGATAATACACACAAGACAGAATTGGGAGGCGGAGGTGGGAGAACCCATATCAGACGGGATATGGGGCAAAGTGCAAAGATACCACAAAATGGTGTCAAGAAATGTGCGGTTTCAACAGATTCAACTATATATGATTCACAAAGCATACCTAACCCCAAATAAAATAGCTAAGTTCAATCGAGCAGAGGTACAGGCATGCCCAAAGTGCGGGATGATGAACATGTTTTGGTCATCTGTAGAAATAAGCTAATTCTGGGGATAAGCGGCCCAGATCATAGCTGGAGTGGAAATTACCCTGGATGTGGGTTCCCCTTAGGTGCGTATTTTGGGAGGATTCCGAAGGCCTAGAAGAGCCAAACATGTGAGTAAATTAAAAGACCTAGCATACATACTGGCTAAACACAGAATTGCAATATGTTGGAAAGCACTGACGAGGCTGTCCGCACAAGGATGGTGGAGAGATCTAGTGAAATGGGCGAATGTGGAAAAAGTGGTGTGGCAAGAAGCAAGAGGGAGAAACGAACATTCAGAGAATGGTGTGTTGGAGGCAATTGATTGCAGCTCTTTTCGTCTCGGAGCAAGTTGCCCAAGACGGAGGAGAGTCCAGGTGTGGGGGATGATATTATCAGACCTATGGGTTGAAAGGGGTAGAGTAGGTTGAGTGACATTGGCTGATCTGGGAGGGGAGAAAAAGCATATAACTGAATGTACAAGTTTGTGGTTGAGATGGCTTGTAAATGGTAATGGTTATATGTTAAAATCAATAAATGGAGAAAAAAAAAAACACCATAGGTTTACTGCATGTAAAAGGGTCCTCATTTTCATCCCTGTACCAGCTGCAGAATTTGTTCACAGCAGCGGTACAAGGATTTTGTTGCTGGCTGAAATCAAAATAGCAAAATCTCCATTACGTCGTCCGGGAGGTCCCAATCCTTGCATCTCAACCTCTCAGAATCGATGTGTGGAAAGAGAGAATGTGGAGAGCGCAAGAGAGCAAGACCTCTCTTTATGGAAGATGTATTGGAGGGCAGATGGACAAGTCCAAAAGACTTGGCTACCATGTTATCCTGGCCCAGTCCTGAGCAATTCAGATCATGGATTTCCTGAACCCCCTGATGACTTGAGGAATGACAGGGACTGGAGGCAATGTCTACAGGAGTGGAAACTCCTAGTGCACTATGAACGCGTCCCCTAGAGCGCCTCTTAGGGGAAATTCCCTTAGAGCAGAACCACTCACACTTTTGGTTGACAATGGTCGCGAACAGATCTACTTGAGGGGTTCCCCAAATGGTGAAAGTCTCTTGAAGGACTTCCTGCGCTAGTTCCCACTTGTTGAAGACTCTGCTCTGCCTGCACAGAGCGTCCGCCGCCGTATTGTCCACTCGGGCTAGCTGAACAGATAGGGAGATTGCTTCTTGAATTGCACAGTACCAGAGCTGCATTGCTTCTCTGCACAGTGGTAGTGACCATACACCTCTGTTGTTGAGGTAGTACATGGCCACTGCGTGGTCTGTCTTTATCAGGACATTCTTTCCCCTGCACAGAGGGCAGAAAGGCTTTCAGCGCTAGTCTGATTGCCCTGCGCTCCAAAAGGTGGATATGTAGTTTGGACTCTGATGGAGACCAACGACTGCCGATTGGCAGATCGTTGGTATGTGCTCCCCACCCAGTGAGTGGTGTGTCCATTTCTACCTTTATCTCTGGCCACTGCTTCCAAAAAGGTTCTCCCTTCAGAATGTTGTCCACGCAGCCCCACCACAGGAGATCCTGTGCGACCCTGCTTGGAACCTGAAGGAGATCTGACATTCTGCCTGAGAATTTCTATTGTAACTTGCCTTCCATACCAAGCGCTTCAAACCCTTCAAAATGTGTGAGATCCATCAACTTTTGAATGGTTTCTACCTTTTTCTTCTGTGGGATCAAATATTTGGTCCGAGACTTCATGTCCCAAGAAACGTACCCTTTTTCTACACTACTGCAGATTCTGCAATGATACCTTTGTCCCAGCCTTTTGTAATTGGCCTCATTCTTAATCAGGATATCATCCGCAAAAAACACAGTTCCTTTCTCAGCTGCATCCGGAAGTGCCTTATTCAGAAAGATTCCAAACTCACTCCCACTGTTGATATAGCGAAAGGAAACTCATTCCCACACATAGTGTTCCCTGGAAGGTAAAAACAAACAGATTTAGTATGCCCTTTGCCAATGACACACTAATGCCCAGCTGTCAAATCCAAAGTGGTAAAAACCTTTGGCCATTGTATCTGTGCACAGTCTTAGTCAATGAATGGAAGAGGTGTTAGGAAAGGTTCCTCTTTACTGCACCTTTCCTTTCCATTTCGACAGAGAAACTCCGGAAGGGACGACTTCTTCCCTTGGGTTAGTGGGACCAAAAAACCCTGAGACGAACTCCACTGGACCATCTTCACTGTTTGGCTGTAGATCTTCGTTGCTGCAAGAACCGAGTGCCAAAGGTCGAGAAATCCGTAGTTGAGTGCAACATCTGAAATCCGTCCAGAAGCTCCAGGAGTCTAAGCACCCTCCAGAAGCAGGACCAGAGCTCGAGTCTCCTCAACCAAGTACAGGACCCGAGGAGTGAAGGATGCCCAACCGGTATCCAAGATCCAAAACAGTGCTGTTTTCTAAGCGCTGAAACTGCTAAGTGCTGCTGAACTGAAAAGAGCCGGTAGCCTCCGACAACCCCTAAACTACCACCGCAGTACCCACGACTGAGGCTCATGAACACAGGGTCTGCAGCACGCTAACAGGACAGAATCCAGCTTGACAACTCTTCTTCAAACCAGAGGTACTGTTTAGACTTGGGGTACTTACCTCATCATCTTTTTAGCTGTGCTCTTCTGAGTTGGGAATTGCACTGGCTTACCTTTAGAGCTGAGTCCAACTCCCTTTTCACAGGCTTAACAGCTTGTGACCCCTACAAGTGATTTTCTTTCAACAAAGTCTCCAACTCTGTGCAAGACTGATTCTAAGAAGTGCCTCAGCGACAGACTGTGCTCCAATTGACTTTGGCTGTCCTGGCACCCTGCAGACTCTTCTAGCCCACTGACTTTGATATTTCCGTCCCTCATAGGTGGCAACTTGTTTTAGACTTGTTGGGAAAGGCTTGTCTAGATTTCATTGGAAGATTTAAGTGTCCTCACCTATAGTGAGAACCCTTTTAACCTTTTTTCCTTCCTTAAACCTTTTCATTCTGCAACCTCAGAATCGACAACGTATAACTAGTGTGATAGATACATGCCATTATTGTCCTTGTGAATGAAGTCATAGGAATTGTGTAAGAGACATATACAAAGATGATCCACTAACTTGCTCCGATTCTGAAAAGTCATTTTAACGTATATTTTCATTGTTACACGAATTGCCTTTTTAAAGAATGCTCATTTAAAACTTGATAAATACATTATTTATAACTGAAACCTTGAGTGTAAGTGGTACTTGGTTACTTGTATTGACGAATTTCATTGCTACAGCTCACATTTACCCTCTTGAGGTAGGTCTGGCTGCTCAGTCACACTACCAACTTGTATAGTACTGACCCATACCAAAAGGTGGGTACATAATACTAAGCAGATACGTGTTGTGTAGTCTCACAGTGTGGCTGCATCCATTCTTAACCAAGACCGGTTGCAGGAGGTAGGATTGGCGTAGAGTAGTTACATTGATTATTTGTTGTATTTGTTTATTATTATTACTTGTGCCCAACTAAACCAGCCACAAGGCTAAGCTCCACCAAAAAAGTTAAGAAATTGGCACATGCCAAATATGGATACCTTTAATGAGTCAGCCCTGATTTGCCTGGCAGTAGAACAACTGAAAGATGTGTGTAAAACCAGGGGTCTGACTCTGAAAGGAAAGAAATGTTAATTGATTGTATGGTTGTTAAATCACCAAAGCTTGGGTAGTAAGCCTGTAACACCTACTCACCCAAATAATGTGGAAGATAATGATGAGGATGCTAGTTTAGAGTCGAATTCCAATCTGCAAGAGGAGTCAGTTGAGGGAGAGGAGCCTCCAGAAGGGAGTCACTCTTCCACAGCCTGCCCATGTACCTGAGCCACTTGCCATTGGGACTCCACAAGGTTCAAATCTAAACCCATATTATATTTAGCTTGAAAGGATAAGATTAGAGTTGGAGTTCAAGAAACTAGACGACCAAGCTGAAACCAACTAAGAGAAAGTGAAATGCAGCATGAAATGGAAAAGAAGTCCCTTGATTCTGCTTCCCTTTCACGGTCTACTAGTACCAAGAGGCCTCGCGCATGCCTAAAGAAGCAGTGAGTATGTATGAACCTAAACTGGATATATTGGATTGGCTGGTTACATTTGTATACACAGATGGTCTTCAAGGAATAAGTGGGAATGATTTAATTCCATGCCTAATGTCTAGGTTCCCCCTGAATGGCTGTGATGGAACTGGGTACCAGTGAGAGAAAGGATTATGAATCTTTAAGAGGTTTAGGACCCTCCAAAAGACTGATGGGCCCCCCCCCTTGGGTTACCTGGATATGTGAATGTCTGAAATACGTATAAGGTTGGGTTAAGGGTACAGAGTACACACCTTTGAAGGAATGAGAAATCTTTTTGCTAGAATATTTTATATGCCTGCTCTCCCGAGCTGAGGCAGCACTTGACTAACTCAAAGGAAATTTATCCTAAAAAGCTACCAAAAGCTGCTGATTTATGGGTAGCCAACCACTCACAAGGACTCTGGGGCAACTCACAAGAAGGGAGAGGGGAAGCAGCACAAGAAAGAGGGTAAAGAGAATTCTAATTCCAACCATCCAAATGAGGGCCACAGACATAGCAAGGGTAAATGCCATGGGAAACCTGGTAGGTATAATGAATCCTCTGGTGCCAAACCAGAGGGAGGTCAACAGAAACCCCTATTCCAGAGGTAATTTGGGAAATGTTTCCATGTTCAAGTGTTGGGAGTCCTGGTGCTATAGGTCTCTAGCTTTTACTGCGTTTTGCTATTTTTTCTAAGAGTTTACTCTTTTTTCCATCGAGCCCCAAGCTCAATCGATCCATCATCCGACAGAAATGTGATTGTTAGCATATGCCACATTCATATGGAATTTCAGAAATGTGACTGTTAGCATATATGATTCTCAGCATGCACCACACATAGAATTATGAACCTAGCTCGCGTTGCATCTAGATAGAAATGTGACTGTTAGCATTTGCCACACTAGTATGGAATCCCACAATTGCAAGGACAGCAATGCCAACTAACCAACCAACTAACAATTCCATCCCTCTGCATACACCTCTCAAACTATAACCAAACAACCACAAACCTAAAACGCAGCAATCCGCACAAACTTCACAACAATGCAACAAAACAAACCACACAGAGTTGCACAACAGCATACAACGACTACGGCCCACAAAACACCCCAAGCCCAGCCAACGGACCCACCGGGCTGAGGCCGTCAACAGCACATCACTGCTCTCTTGCACTTTTCCAGCTTATTCCCACTAACCCACCCCTTCTCCTCCCCTTTTTCAGAGCCACCAGAGCGCCAGGGGACCACTTCAGTGGTGACATGGCATGGTACAAATGTCCTTTAACATTAACATCTGGGTCTGTAGACCATGTGAAAAGGGATCCGAGATGTAGGGGTAAGCCTTCAGGGATGCACACTGCCTCTTTAGCCTTCATCACTGAGGGAGAAGCACAAATGGCAAGTGCACACTTTAAACTTCTGGCTGAAGACGCCATTGGAGTTCAAGCCAGTGTATCTTTAGTGTCACTGGGTCTGTGGGAACAACTGAATGTTGATGTATTTAACGCCATTAAAGACAACACAAAAGATTATTATATGGACAGTGTTCCTGTAAATGGTCAGGAAACCCCCGCCATTAGAGACACTGGGGTAAGCATTACAGTGGTAGATGAAGTTTTTTTAAAAACCTGACGATGTAGCGTAGGCCCCCAAAAGTCCCACTAAACTTGCAGGAGGCCCTATCCAAATGGTTCCTACTCTGCCAGCTCTCCTCCAGTGCAATAACATGACTTAGAATTCCTGTTAGTGTACAGAATGTAGTGCCAGACAGAGTCCTGTTGGGAAAGGATTGGAAGACTCTTGGAGTTTTATCTAGTATCGCCAGGCCTCCCAGCAAGAAAGAAGCAAACCAGATTGTTCAGAGAGGCAACCTTGAGAGACTCTCAGTTTGAGGTCAAAGAGATTTTCCAATGCCTCCCTTCACTTCCCATGAAAAAGAAAAACAAACAAGAAATTCAAGATCTGAGAAAAAGAAAGGTCTACATCCTAAACCTATTCACAGGAAAAGGACATCCCTGGGAGGCCTGCCCAAGGTCAACCCATTCATCCCTTTCCAAGCCGAGGCTGAGTGGGAGGACCAACCAAATTCTTTGGAACCAGCTACTGGTGGAACAGAGCTGGAAGAAAACATTCCCTGCGTTGGAGATCTGGATCCTAGAGACTATCCTGTGCTGCAGACCTTACTTACAGAAGGTGGACCTTCTAGGGAAGACTTCAACAGGGGACAAAGAGCCTGTCTCTCTCTAGAAAGGGTGCGCCAACAGACCACTTCCCAGCTGGAAGGGCAAGAGCCGGGGAAGCATAGGCTCAACTGGGAGGATGGTCGTCTCTACAGTGAGCCTACTGAATCTACCCCAAGGGACTACAGGAGACTGGCAGTGCCCAGAGGTGAGACAACAGTTCCTACAGTTAATAAATAAGATTCCTTTGGCTGGTCACTTGAGTTTCAAGAGGACCAAAGAGAGGCTCTCGCTGTACTTCTACTGGCCCAAGATGGGGGCTGATGTAGATCCGTTCTGTAGGAGCTGCCGCACTTGTCAGACTTCTGGCAACAGTGGGTCCAAGAATATTGCACATTTAGTGCCCCTCCCTGTGGTGGGAGTCCCTTTTGAGAGGGTGGGGATTGACATTGTTGGTCCCCTAGACCCTTCCAACTTCCTCAGGCAACCGATTTATACTGGTTGTGATAGACCATGCTACCAGGTATCCTGAGGCTATACCAATCAGAACTGTTACTGCTCAGGCAGTGGCCAGGGGCTCTCCTTGGTATCTTTACCAGGGTAGGTTTTCCTAAGTCAGTCATCTCTGACAGAGGATCAAACTTTGTGTCTCACTACATGCAGACCATGTGGAAAAAATGTGGAGTAACCTACAAGTTCTCAACCGCCTACTATCCCCAAACCAATGGGTTTGTGCAGAAGTTAAACCGTACTATGAAGAGCGTGATAGGTGCTTTAAAGGAATCCCTTGGGAGAAAGTGGGACCTTCCACTACCATGCCTTCTCTTTGCTTATAGAGAAGTCCCTCAAGCAAGGGTTGGGTTCAGCCTCTTTGAACTTCTCTATGGTCATCCGGTCAGAGGCCCTTTGGCCTTGATCAAGGAATGGTTGGAGAGTGCTCCTTCGCTAGAGCCAGTGAGAGTCACTGACTATGTGGTAGGCCTCGGGAAGAGGATGGCACCAATGTTGACAGAAGCTTCAGAAAACCTGAAAGGTCAGGCCAGGCTCTGGTCAAACATTGGAATGACCAGAAGGCCAACATGGTGGAGTTTACTCCAGACCAGCTTGTCTTGGTTATGGTACCTACAAGGCAGAGGGCCTTGCAGGATTAACAAAGTTACTCACCGTAGTGACTATCTTACTCCTAGTCCATAGTCCCCTTTCCTCCATACTTGTGGGACATTCCGTCCTTCGGGGCGGGACCGGAGCACTTTTTTCCAAAAAACATACAATTGAAAAATGTTGTCCTCTTTTTAAGTGGGGTACTGCATGCGGCCATAACCCCGCCCTCCTGAGCTCTGCCCCGCGCATCCCCCTTCAGTCCTTTTCTATCGCCAGGTCTGTGACCATTTAAGAAATAATCGAGGAATTAGAGGGGACTATGGACTGCGGGTAAGCTAGTCACTACGGTGAGTAACTTTGTTATAATTTAATAATGTGATACAGTTTAAGTATAAACTTTAAACATTTCATATATAGAGAAAATAAAAATAAAAGTAAAATGAGATATAAAAGATAAAATAAGAAATAAAATATAAGACAGGGTAGAATCAGAGAAAATGGGGAAGGCAGAGACCTCATTTAAAACTAATTATTCTGCGCATGGAATTTACAAGAAAATCAATTAACTTAAGAATTAACTTAATACAGATTCACTGTAGCGGGAAGCAGAGGAATCAATCAACAATTTATGTTCAGTACATAAACCGAGGGTGTATTTCCTTTCATTACTCAGGGTCACGGCCATCCCATTGTCCAACCAAGAAGATTCAATTTCATTTAGATCGAATTCTCAGGAGCTAATATCGTGCACTGGTAGGGCTCCAAGATATTGTAAATTACAAGTCATATTATATTAGGGAGCCCAACCTACTTGACCCAGTAGACTATTATAGCATTACAGTGTTGATTGTACTAGATGGCAATGCTCCGAGATTTGACACTCAGCCATATGCTGTACATAGCAATTTGAATTTTTGTGCAGGTCGAGTTTAGAATGCGGTACCAAAACCAAGGTTCTTCTATATGCTCCATGTTGTGAACCAGATTTCCATAGTGTAGTTCGTAGGTTTTGGCCAAAGTCAGACAAGCTGCAAGTAAGTGCATAGCCGTTTCGTTAGTAGAGATGTTTTTACACAGACGACAGTATCTCGAGTGGATCCAGATGGTTATCAATCCATTTATTGACTAACACCGGAAGACAGTCGAGACGCAGCAAAAGGAGAAGGCGTCTAAGCCTGCTGGAGGGACTCAAGTTCATGTACAGCTGTGGTTTCAAGTATGCATATAGTCTATATCATACACATTGATATTTTGTGAGTTTGCTCAGGTGTTTGTAGTTCTCCAGCCAGTCCCATAGATTTAGCCGTTTAGACAGACCTTTCTTCGATTTGTCATAATCGCCCCTCAATGTGGGAATCCATCCAATCTCTTTATACAAGCTTTCCATTTGGTCTTTTAGATGGTAAATAGTCGCCTCCCTAGAAATTTCTTGGTGCAAAGATCTTAATAGGCAGTTGAGGTTGGTTAGTCATCTTCAGATGTAGCTCAGCTCTTCTTTTGAATAACGTTGCTTTTAGAGATGTTAGCCCCTTTGTTATACTCCTAAGTCCCGTCCCCTTTCCTCCGTACTTGTAGGAGATTCCAGGTAATGCGGGTGGTTGGGAACTCATTACTGAAAGAGGTTTTTAAGAACAGCCTGACCGAATTGAGCATCAGCCCTGGACCTTAGGTTTAAGCAGTAATGCTTACAAAAAGCTTATGGGGAGGCCCACATAGCCGCCTAATGGTCTCTCAGGGAACATTTTTGGAAGGCAACAGCAGTCGCTTTGCCCTGTACAAAATGGGCATGAATGCCCTTCGGCGGTTGAAGGCCCTGAATGGTATAGGCCTCCAAGATAAAGGAGGCAATCCATCGGGAGATAGTAGCTTTTGAAGCGGGTTTCCCTTATTCTGTGAACGTAACAGAATTGGGAGTAGCCCCAGAGTTCAGTTCTGTCCAGATAGAACTTTAGATATCGGACGAGCTCTGGATTGTGTAATACTCTCTTGGCATCCGAGGCTGGGTTCGGAAAAAAGACAGGTAATGCTATAGATTGATTCAAATGAAAATATGTCACTACTTTAGGAAAGAAGGATGAGTGTGGAACACATCCTTATCCCTATGAAATGTAAGGAACAGATGTCCCACGGACAAGGCTTGAAGCTAGTTTACACGTGTTGCCGAAGTCAATACAATCAAAAAGGCAACCTTCCAAGAAAGGTACTTCAGATCCGTCTTACGCATAGGTTCAAATGGCTTATGGCATAAGGCGGTCAAAACCACATTGAAGTCCCACTTTGGGTGAGGACTGCGTACAGGTGGAAAAAGATGTAATAAACCTGCGAAATGACTTTTCATGACTGTTTGTCAAAGAAAAGGAACAGGCATAGTGGACAGATGGGCGGCAATAGCCGACAACCAAGTCCTACAGGATAGGACATGGGTGCCCGAAGCAGCCAGATGAGAAATGAAAAAAAGGACAGTATCAATCGTAGCATGTCTGGGGTCTAATTGCTTAGCTAAACACCAGTGACAAAACCGGAGCCACTTCTTCCTATATTGAGAGCTCGTAGAAGGCTTCCTGGCCGCTTCGATAATGCGCATATTGTCTTCAGACAGGTTAAACCGTGCTAGGGATTTGAATTCAGGCACCAGGCCGCCAAGCTGAATGTTTGTGGGGAGGCGTGCCACATCTGACGACTGCACTGGTGAAGCAAGTTGGGAATAAACGGCAGTCTGATCGGAGGACAGATCGGCAGATGCTGAAGTTCCAAAAACCAGAATCTGGCTGGCCACCAAGGAGCTATGGACAGGAGTGTGCAATTCGAAGCATTCCTGAGCTTGCAGAGTGACCGATGAATCAGAGGAAGAGGCAGGAAGGCATATGCCTTCATGTTGTGCCACAGGATCTCGAGAGCATCCCCTAGAGAAGAGGCCCAGAAACCGTTCCTGGATGCATCAAGAGGAGGTTTGCTGTTTTTTGGCAGTCGCAAAAAGGTCCAATTCGGGAATGCCCAATTAGCGGAAGATGTTTGAAGACTTCCATGTTCAGTTCCCACTGGTAGCTGGCTGCTGTCTGCCGGCTGAGTGAGTCTGCTGTCACGTTGAGTTGCCCCGCAATGTGTACCGCCAGCAGCCAAATGCTGTGCTGGATGGCCCATTCCCACATCTGAATGGCAAGGTCCACAAGAGGTGGTGACTTGGTACCATACAGCTTGTTGATGTAAAACATGGATACCGAGGTGTCCGTGCGGACGCGGACCACCCGGTTCATGATGGATGGAACGCTTTCAGCGCCAGAAAAACAACCAGGAGTTCCAAATCGTTTATATGAAACTGCCTGTCCTGCGGTGTACAAAGATCGAAAACCAGGAGATGATCCAGATTTGGTCCTCAGCCTAGGAGGGAGGAGTCCATGGTAATCATCACTTGTGGGCAAGGCTCCTGAAAGGAGGCCTCCACCGTAAGATTGCTAGTCAAGGACCACCATCATGCAGGAAGGAACTGGTATCTTGGAATCAGATTCCGAAGCCTGACACCAGGAATTCTGAAGAACCAGCTGTGTACGCCTCATTTTGAGACGCGAAAGAGGAAGAGCAAGTACGCACGAGGCCGAGAAGCCTTTGGAACCACCAGGCCGTCATGTGCTCCGACTGGATGAAGAGCTGACACGTGGCGAATAGATCCGCAATCCTGTTTGCCATCAAATACACCCTGGAGTCGATTGTGTTCCAACCAAAACCCAGGAAGAGCTGGTCTTGGGAGACTGTCATGGAAGATTTCCGCCAGTTCACCGAAAGCCCCAGGTGGAACAAGAGCTGAAGGAGAGACTGGAGATTGCTCAATGCCATCTGTGGACAAGGTCTGCGAAAGAGCCAATTGTCCAAATACGGATATACATTAACGCCCTGTAGCTGAAGGTAAGCTGCGATGACCGACATCTTCGTAAAGACGCGCTGCGCCGAGCTGAGACCAAAAGGGAAGTGCAGAACTGGAAGTGCTCCCCTCCCAGGGAGAACCACAGATACTTTCGATGTGGCCTCCATATCAGGATGTGCATATACACGTCCTGAAGGTCCACAACACTGAGCCAGTTGCCCTTCTGAAGAGTAATTTATTTGGCAGGGTCTGATCATCTTGAATTTCTGCTGGGGAAGAGAAAGATTGAACTGGGAAAGGTCTAGGGTAGTGCGCAGGCCAGCCTGGTTGGGTTTGGGCACTGAACAGTCGAGAGTAGAAGCCCTCCCCTTGCTCCCCGAGGGGAACAGGTTCCACCGCCCTGAGGTCTAGAAGTTTCTGAACCTCTGCTCTGAGGAAGGGTGTCCTGATCTATTGGAAGGGAGAATTGAAGGGTGGGGTAGGGTCAAGCAAAAGCCCGCCCGAGCGATGGCCAAAACCCACCGATCGTCAGTGATAGTCTGCCAAGCCTCCATATGAGACGAGATTCGTTCTCCCACCGGAGTCTCATGCGAATGACAAAAAATATTTTGCAGATTTGTCAGCAGGGAGACTACCTGCTCCTGGAGAGGCGGCTGAAGGCCGAGAGAAAAACAGACCATGCTGTTTGTGACAGCTGCCACCAACCATAGGGTGAGTTCTGCGCGCATGGCGGTCTTGAAACCCTTTGAAGTCAGAGAAGGATCGAGACTGGGACTCTGACCTCTGTATAAGGGGCCTTAGGTGGGACCTTCGCCAGGACCGACAAAGATTTGGCGGTTTGGGTACTTGCCTTGGTCTTTGTGAGTTCGTCATCCGTAGAAGAATGTAACAACTCCTTCCCGTCGAAGGGAAGGTCCAGAACTTTATCTTATACCTCCTTTCAAAAACTTCGTCGCATGGAGCCACGCCTGGGGGGAGGGATCAATTCCCACCATCAGGCCTCGAGCTGAAATATCCACATGGTGTACCGAAGTCTCCAGGATATCCTGTGCCAACACCCTAGCGTCCGACAAACCGGCCTTGAAGTCGTCTAGCCTATCCGTAGGAATAAACGCCTGGAAATCAGCCAACTCCTTCCACAGCATCATATTAGCTGCCACCAGGATCAGCTCGGTATTTGCTTGCCGATGTTGTAGTGCTGAGTTGGCAAAGACTTTTTTGCCCAAGTAGTCCAGAATTTTGGCCTCCTTGGAGAGAATGTGAGCCGCAGCAGTAGAGGTTGCAGAGGCCAGCTTGGATTGAAGTGTGGACGCAGTTACCACCGTCGAGGAAGGGAGCGGACAAGACGCAAAGGCCATCTCCTCAGAGGTGTGAAGCCTGTATCGGTCGTCGATTCTTTTATTGATATGCAGCCCAGTGTGGGGCTTATCCCAGACTTTACAGGCCTCAGCCAAAACGTCCTTCTGGAGGAACAGGACGGTACGCTCTTGTGGTGGCAAGGTGAACGCTCCCGAAAGCACCCCTTCCTGCAGAACGGGGGCCTCATGTACTGGAATGTCAGGGAGGGCCATCATATCCAAAACAGGGTCATGTAATGCTCTGACAGAGCGGGGCTGCTCATCGCTATCCTGAGCTGCTTGAGGGTCATCCAGCGAATCAGGAACAGGCGGCAGTGCCGCCACAGGTTTCAAAGTGCAATCCCGTTCTACCAGTGTCTTCTCTACGGGAGACAGTGGGGGTAGGGGAGGAAGCGCTGCAGGCATACTGGTAGGAAGAGATGGTATCACCACAGGCGCCGCTAGAGCCGCCGGAGTGAAAGGTGGAGCCGGAGGTTCAGGGTAGATTTCCTTGAAAAGACCCTTAAAGTACTCTTTCATAGCGTCAGAATGCATGAATCCTCTGATGAAGGTTTAGGCTCTGGAGTAGGCAGAGTCCTCTCATATGGGGCATACCCCCATGAACGCAATGAGGATGGTTGCCAGGAAGGCCCTCCACAGATCGGATCTGCATAGACCAGCGGAGCAGAAGTAGGAGGAAGCGAGACTAAGCGAAACTAAGGTGAAAAAGGCTGCTCAGCTCCAAAAACCAAGATTCCCAGCACCCAACGTCGAGAACGTAGGTTTAAGGGACTAATCCAAAATGGCCGCCGTGGACCATGAGAGGTGGGCCGCCATTTTGACGATGCCTGGAGAGAACTGCGTCACATATACAGCTGAGGCAATCGTCGCCACAGGCTGGTCAGCGGACTTAATTTAAACTTGACACAAGGATCCTCGGCCGAGCCGATACTTGGGCGAGGGGGGGGTCTCGGATGTTTGCTTGACATCTTAGAGGTGGTCCCAACATTAGCCTCCAAGGTAGGAACCTCGGCAGAGCCGGTTACAGAGGAGTTACAGTGCATGACCGCCCTCTTTGCCCCCTCGACAGAACCGGTATCACTGCGATGAGAGCAGGAAAACTGAGGAATGACCCTTACAGACAAGACCTTAGGAGCAGGTCTCTCGGTTTTGTCGGTACAGACCTTAACTCAAGAAGAGGAACCTCGGGTTTCGTCCTGGTATGTATAGATCCCTCGTGAGGGGCCTCAAGCTGTGGCTCGATACAGAAAGCTCCAGAAACAGACCTCGGAGCGAACCCCGGTGTCCAAAGCCTCAGACGAACTGGGCCAACATTTAGCACCCGACAGGTGAACCTCGGAACGTGTTCCGGTCTTGGCAGGTCCATCGTGGGTACCCTCTGAGAAAAACCGGTTATGCCTATACGCCTGCGAGGCACCTCAGGAGAAATCTTGGTGGTAGAGCTACTGGAGCCCCTCACGGACCGAGAAGACCAAGGAAAGGAGTCCCCGGCCTTGGTGCCCTAAAAGGTAAGGAATTTACCGGGGGCGTATCTTCTTCTCACCGATAAAAAGCTGAAGATGGGCCGGAGGAACGCACTGAAAAACGTCCTCTCAATGAAGACTGCGCTCGAGTGTCCGGACGGAGAGGGAATAGCAGTAGAAGCATGAATCCCAGCGGTGGTCCTGCCCGAGACACTCCAAGCAGAGAGAATGGGGATCCGCCCTAGCGAAGAGACTTTCGCATGAATAGGACACAAATCCCAGACGCTCCGGCATAGACTGAGGACTATGCGACTGCAGAACCGGAGCAGGAGAGAAGGACGAGAAAAAAAAAAAACTCCCAAAGATGCACGTGCGTCCAGTCCCGACCGCGTGGATAAAAAGGACAGAAGGGCGATGCGTTGGAGCTCAGGAATGAAGGGTTACGGCCGCGTGCGGTACCCAGCGTAAAGAGGACGACACATTTTCATTTTTTGATGCCATGTTCCCATCCCGAAGGACGGAATGTCCCACAAGTATGGAGGAAAGGGGAAGGGACGTAGGAGTAAAATGACTTGGACCCTTCACCATTGTGGGTAAACTTGGAAATGTCTATTTAGTGGACCCCTAGGGTCTATCACACTAACCGTCTGAAGGCTTTTGTTTCCAGAGCAGAACTAGGAGCTCTGCTTCTAGCCTCTGATCAGGAGGAGGAGAGTGAGCCTCTCCCTGCTCTCCTCAGGGGACAAGCTTCAGATGAGACAAGTCAAGAGTGAAACTCTTCAGACTTGACTCTGCAACAACGGGAGGAGTGTGAGGCTCTGTTGAATCAGTTTCCGTTCCTGTTTTCACCGACACCAGGCTTGACACCCTTGGGGCCAGCATCATATTCTCACTGGTGACGGTCTCCCTGTCAAAAGCAGGGCTAACAGAATGTAAGATCACGTCGGAGCCCACATAAAGGAAGAGGTCAAGAAAATGATTGATCTTGGGGTTATTGAGCCATCTACAAGTCCATGTGCTAGTCCAGTGGTACTAGTGCCAAAAGCAGGAACCAAAGAGTTGAGATTACATGTGGACTATAGAGCCCTTAATGCAGTCACCACGACCGATGCCCATCCTTTACCCAGGACAGATGAGCTGGGGGACAAACTTGTTCAACCAAGTTCCTCAGTACATTTGACCTGACCACAGGCTATTGGCAAATAGCTCTGGCAGATTATGCCAAGGAGAAAACTGCATTTCCCCCCCCACCCAGGAGGCCTATACCAGTTTAAGGTTATGCCTTTTGGACTAACGAATGCACCTGCTACGTTTCAGAGGAGTTTCATCACGCTGAAAAATGTACCCAACTGAAACAAACAAAACTAGTGTTACGCTAGCTACTTTAAATTACAAAGAGGCCATACTGCAGGCCAAAAGAGAGGAGTACAACAAACGCATTGAACATGCCCAATCTAACACCAAAGAATTATTCAGAATCCTAAAGTAACTGGAGTCGCCCACTACTCCCCCTGACACCTGCTCCAAAGACAGTACCTGGTATACCAACATTCAAAAGGCCCTCCTCGGCAAAATCGCCTCCCTCCAAACTAAAATCAACGACAAATAAAAACTGCCTGCGGACCAGCTTGCAGCAAAAAATCCTCCAGGTCAGCACAAACACCAATCTCGATAACTTCAAACCATTCAGCTTCACACCCTTATCTATCTCTGAAGTTGAGCACATCATCAATAACATCAAACCCTCAGTGTCAGGGCGACACCTGCCCAGCCTCCATCATTAAGGAGGCTTCGCACAGTCTAGCACCTTTCATCACCACGCTCAAATTCCTCATTCAGCTCTGGGACTGTCCCCGACAACCTAAAGGATGCCTGGGTTATTCCCCTCCTTAAAAAACCTACTTTGGATGCCAACATACCCACTAACTACAGGCCCATCACCACGGCCTCCTTCCTTCTAAAAATTCTTGATTGTGCTGCTTACCTGCAGATCCAAGATTACCTGGAAACTAATCATCTCCTGAGACTTAGGCAATCAAGCTTCCACCCCCTGCATGGCACAGAAACCGCCCTCTTAGATCTTAAAACCCAGATTGTAGACCTAAAACATAAAGGCAAGTTAACCCTCCTACTCCTATTAGATTGCTCTGCAGCCTTCGATTTAGTAAACCACCAAATCCTTTGCCGTCACCTTAAAACTGCCGCCCATTTCTCGGACAAAGCCACGACATGGATCACCTCATTCCTGGAAAATAGATCCATTAGAGTGTACGCCCCTTCTGCCGCCGCCAACTCCGCGCCAGTCACCTACGGGGTTCCACAAGGATCGTGTGTTTCCCCAACACTCTACAATGTGTTCACAAAACCACTCTGACATACTGGAATATCTGGGTGTCACATATACTAATTACGCTGAGGACACCCAGATACTCATCCCTATCACAGATGACCACAAAACTGACACTCTAGCTATCAACCCCATTTACCAAGTTATTCAGGCCTGGATGGCGCAACATGAATTGTGCTTGAACGATGAAAAGACTGAGATCATCATCTTAGGCTCTCACCAAATACTTAGTAAGCTAGATCCGTCCTTCAAAGCCTTCACAATTGACGGCAACACCATCAAAGTAGCCAAAGACACAAACGCTTGGTATCTATATCGACTCCTCTCTCTCACTCTCCAGACAAATTAATGCAGTGTCCTCTGCCACATCCTATACATGCAAGCTCATTACGGCATGCCGACCGTTCCCATCACCAGCCAACTGCACCACTTTAGCCAGGACCCTGGTCCTATCCAAGATAGACTATTGCAACGCCCTCTATCTCGGCACCAACCAATGCAACAACAAATTACAGATCATTCAAAATAATGCCATTAGAGCGGCACTAAACATCCCCAGGAACTCCCACATCTCAGACGCTAGACTGAGTCTCCGCTGGCTCTCAGTCGCCCAAAGAGATTCACTCAAAGCGTTATCGCGAACTCACAAAAGCCTCACAAATCAAGCACCTAGTTACTTGGCCAGCAGATTTTCTCTACACACCTCTTCAAGACCACTCAGAAGTGCTCAAGACAACCGTCTCTCCATTCCCCGCTTCAACCTCCAGAGATCAGGCGGGAGCAGTTTCCCAGTCCTGGCTGCAAAACTATGCAACATATTACCCAATCCACTCTGAGCAGAACCATCCTTCTTGGCCTTCAAGAGCAAAGCCAAAGCCTGGTTGTCAGCCCAAGATCAGCCATGATTCTTAGCACCTACTCCTCACTCAGACTTGCTACACCAGCGCCAACTTGCTAGATGCCTTTCCGGACTGATTGTTATTATGTATAGTATCTGTATGTTAGCCTAAATTACCTATTGTACTGCTTGTATTCCCATCCTTATGTATTCTGTTGTATGTAATTTGTACTATGCTTGTTACCCAAGTGCTACGCCCATACTATGTCTGTAACCTGTTATGCGCCCGTATGCCCTTGGGCCTGGTGCGCTTTATAAATAAAATAAATACTAAAAATGGTGGATCAAGTTCTGAATGGGTTAGAGGACTTCTGCATAGCATACTTGGATGACATTGCAGTGTTCAGCCCCACTTGGGAAGAGCATCTTCCCCACCTAGGATAGGTTTTTGCAGGCTCTGGAACAGGCCCATCTGGCCATAAAGGCTAGTAAATGTCACATTGGTCAGAGTAAAACAGTCTACCTTGGTCATGAGGTAGGAGGAGGTGAAATAAGGGCATTGCCTAGCAAAGTACAAGCTGTACACGACTGGGCTACACCTACTACTCAGACACAAGTGGTGAGAGCATTCCTAGTTCTCACTGGGTATTACAGGAACTTCATCGAGAACTCTGGGACCTTAGCTTCTCCCTTCAATGCAATGAGGAGTGCACTAAGGCTTTTGAAGGACTGAAGAAAGCACTTTGCCAAGCTCCAGTCTTGAGAGCTCCCGACTACAAACAATCCTCCTTTGTACAAACAGACGCTTCTGACACAGAGCTAGGTGTAGTTTTGAGCCGACTGGATGAGAAAGGCAGGGAACACCCAATCTGCTCCATAAGCAGGAAGCTGAAGGACTCTGAAACAAGTGAATGTTTTGCCATTGTATGGTCTTTGAAGAAGTTTAGGCCATATTTGTATGGTTCTACTTTCATTATTTCAGAGAAACCACCAACCCTTGTGATGGTTAACACAGATGAAGGGGGAACATCCAAAATTGTCAATCGGCCTCCAAGGGTTTGATTTGACCATAGAACACAGGTCAGAGTGTAATCACCAAAATGCTGATGGTCTCTCCAGAAAGTATGACCGACTGGAATAGGAGCTTCATCCAGGAGTAGATTAAATCCTCCTGTCCCTTAGTCTGGGGGGACGAGTGCTAGGGAGAATTCGAATTTCTGTGCTAATTCCCTTCAACCTTAGAGACTCCCAGCTCGTTTGCTGGATTTTAGGACTTTTTAATTCTAACCATGGAGTGAGTGAAACCTTTTTTCTCACCGTCGTATTTTGACATGATTTGGATTGTAGGGTTCCTCTGTTTTTGGAGTCTGACAAACGCCATAGGCATCTACTTTTTGTATGGTGACACAGCACCTCCAGTGCAGTGTCACTAAGAAATCCTTTAGATTTCTCATAAGGTTTAAATGCCTTTTTCTTGGGTTAACTACCGTTCCCAAGAACAGTGAAGTGAAATTGACTTAACTTACCTTTTCTCTTTGTGGGTCCAGCACACACCATCTTATGTGGAGAGCTGGGGGCGGTTACCTAGTAGCCCCTTATCCTACATTCTCATGTTACCTTTGCATGTTACCCTCACTACTTTATAGGACAGGTGGCAGTGGTTTAATTTTCCTACCTTTGTGCTTTTCTACCGCAGGCTGAATCCTCACCTGCAGTATAGCACCCATGGGTGACCATTTTGGGTCGAAATGGCCCGGTCTATTTTTGCCATTTTCTGTTTGTGAGGTCTGAGTTTTACTCTGTGTCGAGGCAAAGTTGAGCCCTTTGTTTTACCTTTGGCGGGCTTGAAGCCCGCCTCTGCCTCCAGTATGTATGGAAAGGCAGGCTATGAGGGGAGGATCCCGAAATTCCCCTGTTCGTTGTCTATAGTAATGCCTGACTGCAACCAGTCCCGATTGGCTGGCTGGCCTAAGACGACAGCCACCCTGCTGTGTGATTGAGAGCGTAGGCTGTGCATGAATGGGAGAACCTTACACATACAAGTGCACCCACCTGGTAATTAATGCGCCACACTTAAAAGTTAATTCTATGCTGCATAGCTGACGCGCTAGCAGCCTGCAGACCGGCAGAGGGGACTCAATCCAGTTATTATGCATATACCAGACCCAATAGTACGAACGAGCGCCAAGGACCCTGATTTGAAAAAGGCAATGAGTGTTGCCGAAACACGTGTCATCAATATAGGGCAATCTGTATTGCATATGCAGAACATTTTGCGCAAATAAACAGTGTGTGGCATCAATTAACTTGAGTGTGGCACAGATTACCAAGGGGGTGCACTTGTATGTGTAAGCTTGTCTAGAGGTGGGGTTTTACCTCTGCCCCTCCTACTAATGCGACACCCAATCGAGACATGGAAATTTATATAATTGGTCGCAGAGTACCTCAAAGTTGGTGCAAAAAATCCCCATTCTTTTCACTTTCATGAATGGGAGAAACCTGCTTAAAAGGCGAAGGATTCGGGACTATAAGCAGAGGCGACCACTGGGAGAAATACCCAACCAAGAAACCGTGAACAAAGCTTGCTGCATCCTCCTGGAACTTTGAATTGCCTGGTGAAGCCCTGCTGCTGTGTTGAAACTCCTTTTTCACTTCGACAGAAAAGCTCCGGAAGGGACGACTTCTTCCCTTGGGTTGGTGGGACAAACAAACCCCCAGACGAACTCCACTGAACCATCTTCCCTGATTGGCAGTACATCTTTAATGCTGCAAGAACCGAGTGCCATGGGTTAAGAAATCCGTAGTCGAGTGCAACGTCTGAAATCCGTCTAGAAGCTGCAGGAGTCTCCTAAGGACCCTCCAGAAGCAGGACCAACAGAGTTTGAGTCTCCTCACCAGAGTGCAGGACCCAAGGAGTGAAGGAAGCCCAACCGGTATCCAAGATCCGCAACAGTGCTGTTTTCTAAGCGCTGCAACTGCAAAGTGCTGCTGAACTGAAAAGAGCCAGTAGCTTCCGACGACCTCCCAAGTACCGCCGCAGGAGCCCTCCAGACATCCTCCCTCTTGACCCCACGACTGAGGCTCATGAACACAGGGTCTGGACTGCTGTAACAGGACAGAATCCAGCTAGACCACTGTTCTTCAAACCAGAGGTACTGTTTAGACTAGGGGTACTTACCCAATTGTCTTTTTAGCTGTGCTCTTCTCAGTTGGGAATTGCACTGTTTTAACCTTTAGAGTTGATTCCAACCCTCTTTTCACAGGTTTAAGAGCTTGTGACCCTAACAGTGATTTTTTGCAACAAACTCAACAACTTTGTGCAAGACTCTGATTCTAAGAAGTGCCTCCGCTCCATAGACTGTGCTCCAATTGACCTTGGCTGTCCTGGCTCCCTGCAGACTCTTCTAGCCCATGGACTTTGATATTTCTGTCCCTCATAGGTGGCAACTTGTTTTAGACTTGTTGGGAAAGGCTTGTCTAGATTTCATTGGAAGATTTGTCCTCACCTATAGTGAGAGCCGGTTTAACCTTTTTCCTTCTTTAAACCTTTTCTTTCTGCAACCTCAGAATCTGCAACGTATAACTAGTGTGATAGATACATGCCATTACTGTTCTTGTGAACGAAGTCCCCACAGGGTGTAGGAATTGTGTAAGAGGCATAGCCAAAGATTATCCACTAACTTGCTCCGTTTCTGAAAGGTAATTTTAATGTATATTTTCATTGTCACACAAATTGCCTTTTTAAAGAATGCTCATTTAAAACTTGATGAATACATATTTATTTATAACTGAAACCTTGAGTGTAAGTGATACTTGGTTACTTGCATTGACGAATTTCATTGCTACAACTCTACAACTCACATTTACCCCGCGAGATAGGCATGGCTGCTCAGTCACACTGGGAACAAAGGGACACAAGCTCAATTACCCCTCTTTTTGTCCGCCTCGCAGTAGGGCAGGGACAGAGGGATTTTTGGATAGATATGTTTCTTGTCTATCTGAGAGTCGCATAAAAATATTTCATTATTCAGAGGGTAGTCACAGTAAAAAACATATTTTAATAGTATAATTTATACACTTTTGTAGGTGGTTGGTGCTGTCCACCAGGCACCTCCAGACTTAGAAAACAATACATACAACTAAAAAGTCCAAACTAACACATACATATTCTGCTTGTGGTGTCTAGGTTAGTAGAGTGACAATTCTAATGATGCACTTTGTCAATTTTAATTTGTTGACTTTCGAAAAATGGGGAAACTAAGACATTCAATGTACAGCATGCAATTTTAAACGCTGCAAGAAAACACAGTTGTTTCAGTGTTAGGATGTCTACATATGTTTCGGCACATAATATGCATCAACACCATCCCTGGTGTTCTGCTATTTTAGTTGTGGCCCTCTTCAGGGCAGAATGTTGTTTTTCGGAATGACAAAAAGTTCAGAAAAAACCCCAGGTGTTCACGTTGTTTTTCAGTGCTGTAAAGGGTGGAAAATATGGAATTTGAACCTAGACACCACAAGCAGAATATGTATGTGTTAGTTTGGACTTTTTAGTTGTATGTATTGTTTTCTAAGTCTGGAGGTGCCTGGTGGACAGCACCAACCACCTACAAAAGTGTATAAATTATACTTTGTTCCCTCTGTAAGAACCAAGTCCCGTTTTCAGCTCAATCCCCCTTTACCAAAAAATTGGGACTTACCCTCCTTTATACACTGCTCAGTCACACTACCAACTTGTGTAGTACTGACCTATACCAAAAGGTGAATTACCTAATACCAAGCAGAGACGTGCTGTGTAGTATCACAGTGTGACTGCATCAATTCTTACCCAACACTGGTGGCAGGCGGTAGGATTGGCATAGAGTGGTTACATTTGTTGTACTTGTGCCCAACTAAACCAGCCACAAGGCTAAGCTCACCAAAAAGTTAAGAAATTGGAACATGCCGAACATCTATACCTTTAATAAGTCAGCCCCGACTTGCCTGACAGTAGAACAACTGAAAGATGTGTAAAACCAGATGTCTGACTCTGAAAGGAAAGAAATGTGAATTGATTGTATGGTTGTTAAATCGCCAAAGCCTGTAACACCTACTCACCCAAATAATGTGGACGGTAATGATGAGTATGCTAGTTTAGAGTCATACTCCAATCTGCAAGAGGAGGGAGAGGAGCCTCCAGAAGGGAGCCACTAGCTTCCACAGTTTGCCCCTGTACCTGAGCCACTTCCCATTGGGACTCCACAGGGTCCAAAACTAAACCCAGATTATATTGTGCTTGAAAGGATAAGATTAGAGATGGAGTTCAAGAAACTAGATGTCCAAGCTGACACTAACTAAGAAAGTGAAATGCAGCATGAAATGGAAATGAAAAAGAAGTCCCTTGATTATTCTTCCCTTTCAGGGTCTTCTAGGTCTACTAGTCCCAAGAGGAGTCGCGCATCCCTAAAGAAGCAGAGAGAATGTACACATCTAAACTGGATCTGTTGGATTGGCTGGGTACATTTGTATACACAGATGGTCTTCCAGGAATAAGTGGGAATGATTTAATTCCATGGCTTATGTCTAGGCTCCCCCTGAATGGCTTGATGGAACTGGGTACCAGTGAGAGAAAGGATTATGAATCAGTGAAACTGGCATTAATAGCTAGATTTGGGAAAACTCCTTCCCAGTACCTTAAGAGGTTTAGGACCCGCAAAAAGACTGATGTCCCCCTTGGGCTACCTGGGTATGTGAATGTCTGAAATACGTATATGGTTGGGTTAAGGGGTACAGAGTACACACCTTTGAAGGAAAGAAATCTTTTTGCTAAAATATTTTTGATGCCTGCTCTCCTGAGCTGAGACAGCACTTGGCTAACTCAAAGGAAATTGATCCTAAAAAGCTAGCACAAGCTTCTGACTTATGGGTAGCCAACAGGGCCACTCACACAGACTCTGGGGCAACTCACAAGAAGGGAGTGGGGAAGCAGCACAAGAAAGAGGGTAAAGAGAATTCTAATTCCAATCATCCAAAAGAGGGCCACAAACATAGCAAGGGTAAATTCCATGGGAAACCTGGTAGGTCTAGTGAACCCTCTGGTGCCAATCCAGAGAGAGGTCAGCAAAAACCCCCATTCCAGAGAACATTTGGGAAATATGTGGGTCTGTAGATCAAGTGAAAGGGAATCCCAGACGCAAAGGTAAACCTTCATGTGTTCACAATGCCTCCTTAGCCTTTTAGCATTCATCCCTGAGGGAGAAGCACAAATGGCAAGTGCACACTTTCAACTACTCACTGAAGACCCCATTGGAGTACAAGCCAGTGTATCTTTAGTGTTCCTGGGTCTGTTTGAACAACAGCATTTGGAGGTGTATAACTCCATTCCAGACAACACCTAAGATTAGAGGACACTGTTCTTGTAAATGGTTAGGAGACCCCTGCCTTCAGAGGCACTGGGGCAAGCATTACAGTGGTTGATGAACGTTTTTTCTAACCTCAGTATGTAGCCAAGGCGCCCAAAAGGTTCCACTAAACTTGCAGGAGGCCCTATCCAAATGGTTCTGTGATCTGCCAGCTCTCATCCAGTGCAATAATCTGACTGTTTGAATTCCTGTTAGTGTACAGAATGAAGTGCCAGGGAGAGTCCTGTTGGGAAATGACTCAAAACTATTGGAGTAATGTCTAGTACCCCCAGGACTCCCAGGAAAAAGTAGCGGGAGCAATCAAGATTGCCCAGAGAGGCAACCTTGAGAGAGACTCCGTTTGAGGTCGAGGATATTTTCAATACAGTCCACAGGAAGGCCACCCTTCTATATCCAAGTAAATAAAGACAACGAGAAAGGTTTGAAACCTAAACCTGTTCATAGGACAAGGACATCCCTGAGAGGACTGTCCCAGGTCACTGCAGTGACCCCTTCCCCAGCTGATGCGGAGTGGGAAGATCAACCAAATTCTGTGGAATCAGTTACTGGTGACAGAGCTGGAAGAAAACCTTCCCTGCGTTGGAGATCTGGATCCTAGAGACCATCCTGAGTTGCAAACTTTACTTGCAGAATGGGGACCTTCTAGGGCAGACTTCAGCAGGCGACAAAGTGTCTCTCAAGTAGGTCTGCTCCTGCAATCCTGCGAAGGAGCTGCGACCCTTGGAGTGGAGGGAACATCCATTCAACGTCAACTAAGGAGTCCTACGAAGAGCCTTCAGAAATGCCCCAGGACCGCACTGTGGCGCGACCAGCTCAGAGTTTGGGCTACCGTGCTGCAGACATTGCCGTTTTTCCGAGGTACCACCAAGCCGAGGTCACTGGATGGCCGTAATCTTGCCCTCCGAGGGAAATAACTTATCAGAGCTCGGATCCCAGATGAGGCCCAGGAAGGTGAGGCTCTGCGTGCACTGTAGCAGAGACTTCTTGAGGTTGATAGTAAACCCCAGGTTGTGGAGTGTGTTCACAAGCGTAGAGGAAGTATGGGTAACCTCCTCCGGGGATCTCGCCCTGACGAGCCAGTCGTCCAGTTATGGGTAGACATGGTGGCCCGGAGGAGGGCTGCCACTGCATTCATGAGTCTGGTAAATACCCTGGGGGCTGAGTTGAGGCTGAAGGGTAGCACCTTGAAATGGAAATGACAGCCCATGACCCTGAACCGTAGGAAGGAGCGATGAGGTTGCCAAATCGGGACGTGTAGGTAGGCGTCCTTCAGATCCAGGGAGTACATCCAGTTTTCCCTTGTCTAGTGTCTCCGCAATGAGTGCTGGTGTAACCATCTTGAATTTCTGAAGAGGGAGGGAGAGGTTGAGGGTGGATAGGTCCAACACAACTCGCAGGCCAACCTGGTTCTCTTTTGTATGGTGAAAATCCTGGAATAGAAGCCTAATCCTCTCGGGGAGGCTGGTACTTCTTCCACTGCTTGGCTCTTGATGAGCGACTGGATCTCCGCCAACAGAGGGAGGAGAGTGAGGTATCATTAGGCAGTACACCCCTTGGATTCTACAGAGAGGATCCAGGGGTCTGCAAAGTTATGGCACCAGAAATGCACGCAAGAGGCAAGCCTGCCCACCACTAGAGACACGTGGGCCCGAAGGGACGCTTCATGCCTTTTTACCGTCTGAGGCTGCTGCTGACGAGAGGGAGGAGGAGTGGAAGAAGCCCTTGCTCCCCCCCCCCCTTTTTGTTGCTTGCGCCGGTGCCGACTCAGCAAGCGGTCAAGTTGTCTTGACCTCTGTTCCAGGAATCCCCGGAACCCGCCAAACACCTGCCCCTTGTCAGAGCGCTGATGCGACTGGGTGTATGCCTTGGGTGTGGCCTTCGTCAGGATAAAATGATCAAATCCCATGCTGCCGGCCATGCTATACTAAGACGACCAAGCGGCTAGGTGCCAAGCGGCGCCCCCACCAAGATCATAATCCAACTGCCACCATTCAGGTAAGCAGTGGATGTAGTGAGATCACAGTATCTAGAACTAGTTCTGACTCCCATACCCTAAAATTGGATTCACCCTTTACAAATTGGATCTGTACTTTGTCCAGCCAGTGAAGCAAGGACACCATTTTGAATCACTCGGCTGTGTTCCAGCTCCTAGCAGACACGGTAAGCGCCATCAGAGTTATGTAGACAGGCGCTCATAACCAGCACATACAGTGTGCTCTCAATACAATACCTCAGACATTATGCCACCTACCTTATAGCACCACCCCTTACTGTGCTTTATTTATTCCAACAGCACACCCAGACGTTACAGTCTCCTACCCTGACGAAGGCCCCCCCAAGAAAGGCTAATGCTCCATCTCCTGAAGGGCCGAAACACTGGTGTAGACCTCGACTCGCTGAGTCAAAGTGAAACACTCACTACTTTTGTTTATAATTGTACTTGCATGCATTTGTTTGGTCACATTTGCTCACCTGTTATGACCCCTGTCTTGACCACTCTTGACAGAAGGATATGTATGTTGTAAACTGTGTATTCCACTCCAAGATATGTATCTTGGAGATACAGTTATGGTCATTTATTTTGCTGTATCAAATATAACACTGTTGTTCTGTGTGGTGACTCCCAGTAGACATATTGATATCATTGTTTTCATAAGTACAATGAAAAATTTTGGAAACAATGAAGGGGTCTAATCATTTCTTTTGACCAGGTAAATTTGTTTGTCCCAAGTGCATAAAAGTGTCAGGTGGTTTAGTGTTCTCCTTTACCGACCCATTCAACTGTGTTTTATGACACTTCATCAGGATAAAGACTTCGCAGTTTGCGAGGTATTGTTCTTTTTATCTAATTCTTCGTCGGTGGTAGACTGGAAGAGGTCACTTCCCTCGAACGGAAGGTCCAATATGCGATCATGGACGTCGGGGTTAAACTTAGTAGCCCGAAGCCACAACGTCATCCTCATGTCCGTGGTGATGCAGATTGCCCGGCAGGAGGCATCAATGTGGGCTACACTGGACTCCATGATGTCCTGTGCTACCAACCTAGATTCTCCTAGACCCGCCTTGAAGCGTGCCTGGCTCTGCACCAGACGTTCCGGAAGGAAGTCTGCTATTTCCCATCACAAGCTCTGGTTAGCGGCTGCCAGCATGGCATCCGCGTTGGCCTGACGCAGGTGCAGGAAGGCGTTGGAGTACAGCTTCTTCCCGTTAAGACTCCAAGATCTTCTCCTCCTTGCCTGGCAGCACCGAGGACAAAGGGTCACAGAACGACTGAGCCTTAGAGTAGAGTGACGCTGCAGCGATCACCGAAGAATGCGGTTGGCAGTGTGCTGAGAACAAGAGTGTATCCCCTTCCATCTGTCTATACTTAGCATCGAGGCGCCGATTGACAGGTTGGGCAGAGGGTGGTTTGAGCCACCCCTTCTTGGCCAGAGCCACAACATCATTCTGCATCGGGGATACCCGTCTTGGTAGAGGGTCTTAGGGTGAGGACTCCTGCCAAAACCCCTTCCTCGGGCTGCTCTACCCCAGGTTGAGAAAGACCCAGATATTCTGCCAAACCTGCAAGTCTGTCGTGGAAGGCCTTTGCTGACGACAGCGTGTCAGGGTCCTCCTCCTAGTCTATCATCCGGAGCAGGAGGATGGGTGCTGGGCACCGTGGGCTGCAGCGTGGAGATAGGAGCCTGAGGCTGCTGAGGTACCTCCTGAGATGGGGAGGATGGGAGCCGGAATCGAAGGAGCTGGCAGGGGGGGCTGCACAGGGCCTGTGGTGCCAGAGGAATGACTATGGGCACTGGTGGAGTGACCGGGGGGACCAAGTGCCTGACTGCATCCTGAAAAATGTTTGCATCAGGGCCAGGATCCTTTCGAAGAACCTGTCTTTGGAGGCAGAAGTGGTGGCAGCGGATGTTGACTGAATGGCTGGGGGCTGCTGGGGCCAGAGCACACTATCTAGGTAGCATGGGAAGCCTGCACTGCGCTGCTGATCGATAAACTTTAGGCCACGTACATGGTCGACACCAGTCCCACCTTGAAACTCATTCACCCGCCTGCTCGGTTCCTAAAAGTGGCATCGGACGAGCAGCCATGTTTTCTGGTGTGGCGGCCATTTTGTCGTGCTACGTGCCAAAGTCGTGGTGCATGGCTCCTGCGCCCGGCCTCCTCCAAGACTCTTGGTGGTGGAGCATGAGGCCTACCCTGCACCTCAGGTCTAGGACTGCAAGACGTATTGCCCTCTTCATTGTCGCCGGTAGTGCTGCGTGCAGGCACCCACTCCGACATCGAGCCGGTATACTAGGGCGTCGCCCCTCGGGTGTACACCCAGTAAAAGAATCTTGCGGCCCCTCAGCACCGATTCCGGAAGGATCTTACGACCCCTAGGCCGCGAGGCCGGTAGCTGGACTAGCCTCGGTGCGTGTGCTGGTACTAGAACCAGAGAGGTTCCTCCCGCTTGAGCGATTCCCCGGGAAGAAGTCGCTCTTCCGGGGTGCAATGGAAAATAGCAGCCCTCCTTTGGCCCTCGATCTCTGCTTGACAAAGTTTTTCAAGTCCTCTAGAGGCGATCTTTCTAAGAGCTCCCTCCACCTAGCTAGCCTGTTCTTCAGTGTGCCTGGTGTCAGTGTGTCGCACGCGGTACAACCTTGCCAGCCATGGTCAGGTCCAAGGCAGCCAAGGCAAAGAGCGTGGTGGTCAGACGTAGGTAAGAGCCCCTCGGAGGCTGGACACCTGCTGAAGTCCGCTGAAGTCTACATGAGCCGGGGAGGATGGCAAGGCCAAAGGACCGAGTACCTCAATAACAAACAGAAGACAAAAAGATAGACGAATTCGGGGAAGAGCGCATGGTATTACATGGCCGAAGCCAAACCTAGGAGCTCTGGTGAAATCGGCCCGTTTCCATCGACGCGGAAAAGGGGACTAAGGAGTGGCGCCGTTGGGCGGAGTCAGGGTAGCGCATGCTCCCAGGGCCGCACCCTCACGCGCCTCTACATTTAAAGGGGAAGAAGGTTTTTCTGGTGATAAAGGTGCAGTCTCCCGTCCCTTGGAAGGGACGCCCCTGTGCAGTATGGAGGAAAGAGGACGGGAGGTACCTGTACCTTTCTTTTCAGGAGTTTGATATGTATTTTGACCTATACCAGTAATTGTATATATGTATCGTTGAACTCGTTCAGTTAATTTTTGTGGTGGGCCTTTTGAGCTGAAACGCTCCCTTTTTTCGATGGGGTGCCATGAAACTGAGGCTGTTTCGGGATATACTTCTGTTTTGTTGGTAAATTACCAGTTCGAAGCATGTCACAGAGTTCCAATAAGTCCAACCCCAATGGTCTTAACTTTGGTGCCTCACCCAGCAAGACATGTTTAATTAAGACACTTGTTAGATGCAATCACCATCAGTTCTGTATTCGTCCATAAATTGTATGGTGGTTAAATCCTGGGTGGATAATAGCCTCAGTGATGGAAAGTGATGGAATAATCTAATGACACTGGCGCGGTTTAAGGTTAGCCCATCATCAGAAATGATCCGTTCCAACAGGATACGGTATGTTGGTTCAAGTCGTTTTGCTGAAGTTGCAGTTGTGGGCTCACCAGATGGTGATGCATAATGCGCCTCTTGAGTGTATTTATTGGCGCTATTCGAAGAGGTGATATCACAAAATTAAGTTCAGTGGGAAGCATTTTTTGCACCTGGTTTGTTGCCATGCTTGTGTGATGGTCATCACCTCGGCGCAAAAGAAAACATTACCTTTCGATGTTCCCTCGGATATATTGAGTCTGCATCCTCTTGTGAGACGATTGATTCATCGGTATGGTAGCTTTTAATGTGTTTACGCCAGTATAAGAGGCAGACTTCACCTGCAACAGGGAAGCAGCTGGAATGGCCTGGGACATTTCCGGGTCAGCTTCGTGTTTTGTGGGGGGTGGGTCATATTTATTGGGATTGATGTTGGATTCAAATCCACCCCTTATACTCTGATCTTTGTTGTTGGTTTTGCCTGTGATTGACGCTGAAGGCACCTCGGGCCTACTGGTACCTTGTTCCATCGTGGCTTGCTAGATTCGTCATCAGATTCTGAAGAGGCCGGTGCACATGATGATTCTTCATTGTTGCAGTCCGATTCAAGGTTCTCTGATGACGTTATCGAGTATGTTGAGAGATCTGCTAATGGATTGATTGAAATATCAGCTTTCTGTGGAAGTTCTGACATCGCGATAGATTTCTTTGGGGCATTTTGGATGTTCGTTGCCACCATAGTTGTGATCGGTTAAGTAGAGGCAAGTAGTACTATATTTTTGATGAAAACCTTACTTGCATTAGAATTTCTTTTGTTGGTTCCAGTTAGCTGCTTTGTTTTTTTCGTCTGTGTAATCGACCCAACTGCATTGCTTTTTTTATTTACTTTCAAGTTTGTCTCTTGGGTTTTGGACAGTTGTCACCGGTACACCACGGAACTTGGTTGATTTAACTGATTTCTCAAAAATTGGACTCATCTTCGTTGACATAGCTGGAACTGTCCTTAAATGCGCTTGTGTAGAAAATATTTGCTCTTGAGTACTCACTGCTAATTCAGTAGTGCACTGAAAGGTCAGGGTAGCAACAATGGTCGGTGCATCCACTGAATGGTTGGTTGTTGCACTAAATGCGGGTGGTTTGGATATGTTTTCAGTGGCTGTGTAAAGTAATTGCTGGGAGGCGCGATAGCTGCCAACATGTTAATTACATTATTTGCTGGAAAAGTGTCTAACTTTCCCCCAAATCACTTTGCGTTGCTATTGAGGACAACTGTTTCTTGGACATGGCAGGTTGTGCAATATCTGCTGGCTCAAATGAATGCGATAATTGACACTGTTTTTCTTTTATGAAGGGATCTAAAATTGCGTTGTAAGAGTTGATACTTTCGCTCCACTTGATTCCAAGTTCTGTTGTACTCCAGTGACAAACCCTTCAACATAAATCATTTTGGCATGAAGCATGGCAAGCACTGTAGTCTAATCTTTCAGTTGCTCACCCATTTGTTCGTATAGCTTCATAAAGGGATCTAGTATTGTTAAGGTTGAAATCAATAGAAATTCGAGGGCGCTAGAGACGTCCAAGATGGCGGCTTCCCTGTGAGCTCCGTGTAGCTCCCCAAAGATCCTGAAAATAGCATTTTTCTGTGGTGACTAGTTAAGCTGTTGTGAACACCCAGCGAGAGCCAAGGCGTTTCTGTGCACAACTCTGGAACTATTTCATTCGTCGCATGAGGTTTCGCCCACGAGCGACGGTCAGAGAAATGTCCCACCCCCCTTCCGCCATTTTGGTGGCGCCATGGCCTCGGCAGAGCTGTGGCGGGGCGGCCATACGGGAGGTAGCCGTGCCCGGCGGTAACATCAATAGGCGCCAACTGTGCAGCGCCAAAGATCCAGGGGCGTTGGACGGAGCGGAGAGGCCGCTCGGCAGCGGTGTACAGCGGCACCCCCCCCTGAGAAGCGGGGTGGAGCCGATTGCTGAGAAGCCGCGGAGTCCAGAGTGGGCCCAGAGAACCGGCGCGAACAAGCAAGAACGCGGGAGACGGAGACGAGGCCGCAGACCATACGCCAGCGGAAAGCCAGGTACGAGCGGGCTGTGCGCCCCCTAACCACCAGCACCCACGAAAAGTTGGACTGGTCTCCCAGCTCTCCCGCGCGACAACATAACTTGAAACTGCCGCGGTTCTGTGGGACCTAGTGGCCACATACATAAAATGAACATAGATCAGTCCGGCACTACCATCAACAGTAAAAGAGGCCAACTGCGGTCCATTGACTGGGGGGTACAGAGCATGCACCAGGAGCCTCGCGAGTGAAAAAGGTTTCTACAGGCCCGCACAGATATAAGCGACACTCCAAGATGGGGCAACTAGTCAACTAAAAAATACTCTGAATGGCAGCAGAAGCACCCCACCTCCAACTGCTACAGTGAAATCGCCCAAGAGCCCCTGCAAGGCCAGAGCATTAGCTCTGGGCCATAAACTGCGCCGATCACTGCGGCTATCCCCGTGAATTGCTCAGGTGTTCATCAAGAGGTCTGTGTACCCGAGGGACAGTGTCGATACATCCATAGTCTTAACACGGAATTCCTCACCTACTCCTCTCCGATACAATAGAGGAGGCAGAGGCGAAACCAAAAGTTGCAGAGTGTGCGCCTAACCGCGCGGCAAGGAATCCCCGGCAAGCCTACCACAAACCCACCCAGCAGATTCTTGGCTGGCTCTCCTGAGCTCGCCCTGTGTCGCATTCTAGGTGCCTCATCGCTCACTTTTATCGCGATCATGGGGAAAGCTGATAGATCACAGAGAAAACTGAACTTTGAGGGCTGCTCCTCCGTCAAAGCGTCCTCTTCCAACAGTGGATCACAATCATCCAACCCAAATCCGCCCCACGAAGAGGAGATGCAAGACTTCGACAGAGAAATTCTGTTAGACCTCAAGGCAGGGACTAGACTCGCTTTCCTCCAACGTAGACCAGCTCCAACATCGGTTGGATAAACATGCTGACAGACTCGACAGGGTCGAACAGAGGGTTTCCGATCTAGATGATGGGACATCAGCCTTAACCTCCAGGGTATCCCTACTGGAGGCGCAAATGAAGGCCGTAAGCACCAAAAACGAGGACTTGGAGGGCCGCTCACGGCGTAATAACATAAGGATCGTCGGAATCAGAGAGCACCAACCCACCCTAAAAATGGAGGAATACGTGGAGAATATTTGCACGGACCTGTTCGGCTCAGAGATCCTCTCAAAGTGCTTTGTTGTTGAAAGAGCCCATAGGGTTCCTAATGCGAAATCCATTCCCGGAGCAAACCCCAACCCATCATTGCGAAGCTACTCAATTATAAAGGACCGGGACGCCATTCTCAGAGCAGCCAGAGTCAAAGGAGAGCTTCAATACGAAGGTGATAAGATTCAATTTTTCCCAGATTTCTCCCAAACCGTCCAGGCGCAAAGACGTACTTTCACAGCCGTGAAACGTAGATTACAAGAAAATCAGATCCAATACTCCATGCTTTTCCCGACGAAACTTCGCCTCCAGCACGAAGGTAAAACACAGTTTTTCAACACTCCAAAAGAGATCAGTGATTATTTGGACTGCGCAGGCTGCAGGCCCAACCCAATCAACGAAAACCCTCAGAGGGGTAATAGACCGAGGAGGGATCCACCATAAAAATCCACTTCGTAACTATCGCAAAATGAAATACGCCTCACCAACACTCACATAGCAGTTCTATCACCACGGACCGAAATTCGTAACAAAAGTTGGGAGCCAGCCCCCTCTTGGAGGGCCACCGGCGCCCCTAGCACTGCAATGTTGTTTGTTTTGTTTGTAAGGGACTGTTCTTTGTGGGCCAGTTGGGGGTTGCCCACACAAGGGTGGGATTCCAGTTCAGCCGAGCCATTACCTACCCCTCACCCTTATTCCACAACAATCACCTGGTTCCTCGTCACTCCAACACAAGCCAGGCCCTCCGGCCACCTCCAGATTACAAGAATCCAGTCAATTCCTCTAATCCTGATGGATTGGAACTTAATTAACCTCCCAGATGGCAGGAATAACACTTAAAATCGCCACCTGGAACATCCGAGGGGGTAACCATCCAGCGAAGACAAGGAGAATCCTCCATTATCTCCGACGTCACAAGATCAACATTGCTATTTTACAAGAAACTCATCTCCTCCTTTCATCAGAACAACTTTGGGCTAAATCATGGGGTTGTCATAGGTATTTCTCATCATATTCGTTGTACGCTAGAGGTGTTGCAATTTTAATAGACAGGAAATCGAACTTTAGTCTCATTAACTCAGTAAAGGACTCGGAGGGAAGAGCCCTACTGGTGAGGGGGTTGATCTCAGGGAAAGAGGTAGCAATAGCAAACTCATATGCACCAAATATCGATGGACCCAACAACTTTAACTGGGTCATGACTCAGCTGGGGAAGATCAACGCAGCAACCATCATTTGGGGAGCAGACCTTAACACGCCAATTGACCCCATTCTCGACAAATCCCATAATACAACAGGACATCCCTCCAAAGCCAGCGCCCAAGTCCGCGAGATTTGCCACACGTTTGAGTTGTCCGACACATGGGGGTGAAACAATCGAGACGCAAGAGAGTATACCTTTCATTCTGCTGTTCACAATACTAGTTCCCGGATCGATTACATTCTGGCATCCACTCACTGCCCTTTTAACTGGGGGGAAAGCCAAATCTTACCGCATTCCTTCTCTGATCATTCAATGGTCACACTGGAAGCCACCCTTTCAGGCACCACAAACCCTGGACTTCGATGGAGATTCAAGCCCGGATCACTCAACGACACCGTCTTCGCAGATGAACTTCGCAAGGAACTAATATCCTTTATATAAATAAATCAAGACTGTTGCCTCGGCCAGCACCATGTGGGAAACCCTAAAATGTTACGTGCGAGGAGTTTGTCTGGCCAAAGAAAATGTCATACTAAAACTGATCCGGAAAGACTTAGCCTGCAGTGAACAACGCTTGAAAGAACTAGAGATGAGAGCCTCCATTACTTAAGACCTACATGTTCAAGCCGAAATAAAGAAAGAACTGCTGAAGTTCAAGGAAATAGCGGAACGAGAAATAAAGTTCATGAGCCGCAAACACCAGGTCTGCCAATATGGGGGGGAAGGACAGAAACCAGGCGCCTTGTTATCCCATCTTCTATCAATAGACAAATCTCTGTCCCCAGTGGAGTGTATTAAAGATGACCAAGGTCAACTAGTATACTCAGAGGAAAAAATTGCCAACGTATTTCGGGACTTCTATCAAGTTCTTTATAGTTCCAAAGGGGATTCCGATCCAGAATCTATACAAAAGGTCTTTAACGACACGGAGTTGTACTGGGTTGAAGCGGAGCTATGTGAACCCTTGAATGCTCCGATAACAGTAGAAGACATTCTGGAGGCAATAAAATCCCTCCCAAATGCCAAGGCGCCTGGGCCCGATGGGCTCATCGGAGAGTTCTACAAGGCCCATTCAACCATCCTAGCCCCTCTTCTGCTCTGAGTTTTTGAAGCATCTTCGCGGTGTGGATACCTCCCCCACACATCGCGTGAAGCCAACGTAATGGTGCTGCACAAAGCCGGCAAACCCCCAGATGAATGTGCATCCTACAGTCCAATCTCCTTGATTAATCTGGACAATTAAATTCTAGCTAAAGTCCTCGCTGCACGGTTGCTTCCTCTTATGCCCGCACTCGTAATCGGGGATCAAGCTGGGTTTATCCCGGGGCGAAGCACAACCTACGGGATCAGAAGACTGTTTGGTGTCAGAGGCCCTAAATCCAACACAACAGGCTATAGCAGTCCTTCTCGACGCCGAGAAGGCGTTTGATTCTGTTGGATGGCCATTTATGTTCGCAACACTTACACAAATGGGCCTAGGCAAATTCTTCATCAAATTAGTGTCCTTGCTATACAGCGTCCCCCACTCATATATCACACTCGGAAACTCCAGGTCCTCAGGCATAACACTACAACGCGGAACAAGACAGGGTTGCCCGCTCTCTGCCCTTATTTTTGCCCTCATTATGGAACCCTTGGCGTCGAGGCTTCGCGCCAACCATCTGACATGAGGTCTTAAACTGGGTCCCCATAGATTGTCTCCCTCTACGCTGACGACGTCATGTTATTCGTCAGTGACCCCCCCCCCCCCCCAGGCCAATCTTAACCCGGTAATGCGAGAAGTCATAAAATTTGGGCGAATGTCAGGTCTCAAAACCAACCACTCAAAATACGTAATCTTTCCCCTGACCCCGACCACAACTGAATTCGCAGACGATTACGGTCTTAAATGGGAAGCCTCAAAGGTTCGCTATCTGGGTATTTATATGTCACGTAATCATCATGAGATATATAGTGATAAGTATGTCTGTGCACTAAATTCCTTGCAGGAACGAATTCATAGGTGGAAAACTCTGCCTCTAACGATATGGGGAAGGACCTCCTTAACGAAAATGGTCGTCTTATCCAAACTTCTCTATTTGTTCACGAACATTCCGCTACTTGTCCCCAAATCCTTCTTCCAAAAAGTCAGGAGTCTAGTCCTGGAGTTGTTGTGGGTTGGGAAACCGGCACGCGTAGCGTCCAACACATTAACGTTGCCAGTGTCGAATGGCGGACTAGCGCTCCCCGATATCGAAAAGTATTACTGGGCAGCCCAGGCCCAATTTCTCAGTCATTGGTATACGGTCCACTTTGTTCGGCCCCACGTGCAGGTGGAGCGAGCCTTAGCCTACCCCAACCTCCTGAGGGCCGTCATTATCAGCCATATTCCGGTCCCATACAACACGCTAAACACGGTCCTATCCACCTATGCAATTTGGAAAAAAATAGCCAATAAATACAGGGTGACAATAAGATTTTCCCCATTATTGCCCATTAGATTCGTTCCTGGAATCCCCCTTACTAATGAGAAAGTGTTCCTCATATGGGCAGACAAGGTTAACATTCACTCCTTTGGCACCTTTCTGACTCCACAAATGTCCGAAATTAGAGGTGGTAACTCCTCTTTAGATGTGTTCATCTACTTTAGACTACGTCACACCCTTCAAAAGTTGTTTCCATCCTTTCCCAATCAACCTCCCACATGGGACTTATTACACAATACGATTCAAGCGCAGGGGGGAAGGAAGATTAGTGTCGCTACTATATAAATCCCTCATAGCAGGCAGTGTGACACCCAAACCCAAGAATCAGCCATTCAAGAATCGATAGACAGAGACTGGTCGGTCCTACATCCTCCGCCAAACGCAAAAAGTTGCAATAAACACTTAATTCACTTTAACTTTGTGCATCAGACGTACTAAACCCCAGTTAAGAGGAACAAACACCACCCAGAATTGTCAGCCCGATGCGACAGCCAACGCCGACTTCCTCCACCTAGCTTGGAACTGCCCACGAATTCGCAATTTCTGGTCCTCTGTTCTACAAATAACTGAAGACATCATAGGCGAACAAGTGACCCCAACACCCCTTGGAGCCCTGCTCAGTCTTACGAAATACTTGCAGCCAGCATCTCGAAAACTTGCAGCCCTTCTCCTGGTGCTGGCTCATAGGAGAATCGCGATGTCGTGGCCCACTCCCCAAGATTGAAGACTGGAAAAAAGACATTTACTGTCAAAACACTGAGTGCGAATTTATAAGACTCCTACCATTGCATGCTCGCCCCCCGGACATCTGGGGTCCATACATAAATTATCTGCTAAAAAACACAGATCCCTCAGATTCTGATACCTCTGCGAGCTAGATGATGTGCAGTGGGGCTCTGATTCGTAAGGAGGCGCTGGATAATGGCGAACTAAAAATGCGGAAGGAACCCACGGAATTCTGCAAGGGTGAACTTGGGGTGGTGGGGGTTGGCTCGGGGGGGGCTGATTAAAGTTAGGGTATTGTTTTTTCTTTCTAATTTTTCTCTGTTTGTTGTACTCTGGTTGCGCACCCTGGAGGTGCCCATGTATGGCGATCATATTGAAAAACCAAAAATAAAGTTTAAAAAAAAAAGAAATCAATAGAAATTCACGATTATTTTGAGTGTTTTCTTTGTTGGTCTCATCAAGGGTTTGAGTATGAGTTTGAGATCCATTGTTAGTATTAAAAGTCTTCTGATGTAAGTTTGTCGACAGATTATCATTGACCAATGATGGGTTGAGGGAAGGTCCAACTTGTGTGCCCAGAAGGTAAGTTGGAGATGGTGGGCGAACTACGATCTGATGGTATGCAGCTCCAACTTGTTGCCGATCTTCTGCTTTCGTGGCCCGCAGGGGGTATATTTGGGGTGCTATAACAATCTTAAGCTACATCAGTCTCCATTAATTTTGACGTTTCTAGTAGTAGTTTATCCGGAATTTCCAAGTCTTTTGTTTGGGGCTGTAGGTGTATTGACTGCACAGTCCTCCTTTCGGTTCCATTCAGTTGCTGCCATGTTGAATTTGTATGGCTAACCAGCTGAGGGTTGAATGTGTTGAATTGTGATTTGAGAGACATGGGTTTCCATGTGGTTTCTGTGGTTCCTATATGCGCCCTCTTTGCAAAAAAATGTGCCGCCCGTTGCTCATGAAGAGATTTCATGTTTTTTTCTAAGTGCCACAGGCGAAAGTTGTTTAGTTGCACATTGGCTTAAAGTGTCAATATGTGGTTCGATGCAACCAGAAATGGGTACTGCAGGCACTGAACACAAACAATTAGAGCATTGGTTTGAGAATGTGGTTGCCGTGGGTTGGGCTTGTAGCACTGCGAGGCGGGCGGGGCCGTTTGAACGTCCAACGTCTCTGCCTCACAGCCCACGAATGGAGCCGCGCACTCTCCAAGGCTCAGTGCCAAGGGGGAGGGCAGGCTTTCCCTGGGTTCAGCAGCAGCCGAGTCCCCGACCAGAACCCCGCCAGCGAGCATGCTAGACGCCGCACACACCCCCACCACTGTCAAGCCCCGAATGCGGCCCCGGACCACTGTAGGGTAAGTTTGTCAGCAGATTTATTTTCATTGCGCTTGGCGTAAGTTTCCCGTTCTGATTGCGGCCATTATCAGTAACAGGAGATGTATTCGGCGTGCTGGAGAAGAACTTCTGTAAGAGCACTGCCGAGTTTTCAGCTGATTTTGTTGTAATGGCGGATTGCAACATGTTAATATAGGAAGAGGTTGTTGCCACAATATTTACATCAACGTTAAGAGGCACAACACGTTTAGTCTGAGGTGGCAAGTCATTCTGGATGCAGATTGAACCAGGAGAAAGTGTCAGTTCATGTGCTGTGGATACCGCATGTAGAGAGTTTGAATTAGATTCTACTACATAAGCGTTTTCCGAGCGCAGTGACGCCGCCAAAGTTTGATGGGGCAGCGCTTCACATGACGTAAGAGTTCGAGTCAGTTTAAACAGGTATTTTTCATCGGCTAGTGGCATGGTAGTGATGATGGGGGGCAAAATGGGGGGACCATTGACAGGCATCTTGGGATCTACAACTTAGATCAGGTCAATTTCAGTCAAATTGTGAATGAATGAAATGGAGCGCTCACCGTTCAGCGGGACTGCAGGACTGCCACCCTACGCCGCTCCACGGGTAGAATGAGGTTATACGCCCACAGATGAACAGGTAGAAACAGTAGACAGGCTGGATTGCTCTGCTGTAGCACAGTCTCACAGGGTTAGAAGCTGCAGGTCTGCCACTCTCCACAGTTTAATCATTTTTTAATTGCCATCCCTAATGGTGTACCTTCCTCCAAATTAATCTCCCTACATCCTTTGTTATCCACTAGTATATATGGATGGGACCATCCCCTGGTACCAGTGGTGTGTATTCACATTCTACCCCCTGTTGTCTCATGGTTTCATTGATTAACATGAATGAGTCAGACTCATTTATTTAATTAATTTTTGTATCCTTTAGAGGGGGTTAGTGTGTACAGAGGGGTAGTGCGTAGCGTCGATGAGTGTAAATCTCAGAGAAGCGAGTAGAATGCAGGAATGCGCAAACCAGACGAATGCGCAAACTGGATGAGTGTGTAGAACAGATGAATATGTGGAGCGGACGAGTATCTAGAGCCCACGAGTGTGGATAGTGGATGAATGCAGAAGTGCGGAGAGGATGTAGATCGCCGGAGCAGATGAATATACAAACCTGGCGAATGTACAGAGCACATGAGTGTATAGAGCACATGAGTGTATGGAGCGGATGGAGTGTATGGGTATGCACAAGAGTACATGCGTGGAGCGGACAAGAGGGCATGTGCGGACATACTAGAGCGCGCGTGGCAGACAGGAGTATTGGACGGACTGGAGCGCATAGAATTGCATGACGTATATAGTATGCCTTAGAATGCAGAGAGCGTTTAAAGAGCATGTAACCCATCATATCACACCACCACGCTTACTCTCCTCTTTTCATCACCACTCAACTAGAACACAGAGATACTATGACACCATTCGGTATAACTGTTCTCATACCAACATCCGCCGCTCACTGCACATCATTCTAAGTAAACACTGCTGGTTTCACCCCCCCAGGCAGGCGTTCTCCTCAGGCCTAACGCAGCCACAGCCGTTCTGGATAAAACCCGCCAGAACGAACACATTCTCCTGATCTCTCAACCACCACACCTACCGCTAAGAAGCAGCTATTACACGAATATCGCACGAGCTGCACACATACCCGGTGCTCACATGCACCTTTGACTCTCTCTACTGATCTGAACTTCGGTTCCCAAGGGCGTCCAACCTACCAGCGCCTTCAGACCATACCAATGGTATATAAGGCGCTATATAAGTGCAAAATAACATATAGCGGTGGACCCTGCAGGCATCAGTGCGCAGAAGAGAAAATTGGGGTGAAAAGGTCAAATCACAGCCGGTCCATAGCTTTTCAAATAGAAGTGTTTTCAAGCGCTTTCTAAAGTTCAACAAATTAGGTTTGGCACACAGTTCTTTCGGTAGTTTATTCCAGGCTATTGCAGCCTGCACTGGGAATAATAATAATAATTTAGCATTTATAGCTACCATAACCTCTGACTCGTTTGTTAATAGGGATCATTAAACACCTTTCTTTACTGAATCCGGTGGCTCTTTTAGGAACAATCCTCTTCATACGATTTTTCGGGGAACTAGGGGCTTGCCCATGGCAGCATTTGTGCACAATGGTGAGCACATTAAATCGGGTCCTGGCCACCACTAGGAGCCAGTGAAGGCTTCTCCTATGTTCCGAAATGTGCTTGCATACTTATTTTACCAGGCGCACTACATCGTTTTGCAGGACCTGCAGACGACCAAGGCTGCCCTTATTAGCCCCAATGTGTAACTCATTACAAGTTAAATCTTGGCAAGATTAACGCTTGAGCAAGGGTTGTGCAATTGGGTTCAGATACATAGGGTTTCACTAACGCCATACATTTCTGTCCCTTTCTGGATTTCAATGATACAGAAAACTGCCAGGTGAATGCAGCAATGGCAAGTTCAACTGCATATGGCATTATTTGCGCTCAACAATATGCTTTCCTTTTATTCTCAAATTCTGGTGGGGCTCCACCCAGTCTGGACCAAACATTTTGATTTAAAAAATCTAGAACCATACTCATTCTTTGTATTAGATTTCCCATACAGAATGTGGCCTTGGTTCCACTTACAATCCACATATTGTGATGGATACTTTTGGATCCCATCTCTATTTTCAACATGCATCTCCCCACAATTCTATGTCCAAAATTAGCACTGTCTAATCGGAATAGGCTATTTTATTTGTGGCAAAAATTCAGCATTTTTCTGTCTAAGCATTTGTTTAAACACTTTCTCATTGATTAAACTCCTCTTGTTCTAAGGCCAGTACGGCCTCAATCATTTCCAGATACCCACCCAAGTGCACTGGACCCATTACTGACCCTCATTCACATGGATCTTGGCAACAGGCGAAATATATTTTCCCTGATCCAAAACTGAAGTGCAATATTGTTTCATGCCTTCCTCACTTAAATAGAACCTTAACGTGTCTTCATCCACTTGTGTTTGCCAGTTCTGCTTGGGATCTAAATGAATCTAATGACGGTTTCCCTTTTCCCCCTGCATTTCATACTGGCACATGGGAATGACAGTAGCACTTGGTACACAGCCATTTTGAAGATATACCTCAACCACCCTTTCTGACTTGGCAATGGTGTGGCATTCTTTTGCATTGCAAACCTGGATTACCACTTTGATGCTTCAAGGGTTTTTTCACCAATGACCACAGGACACGATTTACCCCATCAATCAGTTGCGACAGGAGCTTCAGACAATTTATACCCACAGGAAGGGTGGTGTCGCAATTGGAGTGACCACCACTTTTTGTCTTAATTTATGTTTTCCTACCTTAATGTTAAACTCAATTGCACCTTCCACAGGTATTTCCTCACCATTGGAATTCTACACAGGGCCATCTATTTGGAGGAGTGATTTTTCTTAAGCCCACCCGACTTCTTTCTAAACAAATGGCTATGTGGAATGATAGCTTAACCCCCCCTTTTTGACCGTCTCATTTTCAACCTTGTCTTTGTTTATTTTTCTGTCCTGTGATCCTACCCGACGCTTTGCTATTGGCTGGCCTCCCTACATAATGGGCCCACTTGGGTTCTCACCCAATTCCTTACCTGTTTTTTCCACATTTTCAATATCACCACATACTTTCTCTATGGTACACGATTTCTCTGTGTTATCATGAACTCCTTCATGTGGTAAGGCATGAACGTTCTGTGTTTGGAACCTAACTTGTAATTTAACCGTTAACTGCACCTCGAACATCTATGGCACAAGGTATTCCTTTGAGGACTCACCTGCATGTGACTTTTGAGGAGTTTCTACCTCTGTGGAGATATGAGCAGTATTAGATTCATCGGGCAATGGAACCCCATCATTTTTTTGCATTCACTCTATCCTTGCAATATACTTCTTTCTTGCTGTTCCTTGGGTTCACCACTGAAAAGGGGGTGTGTGCATTTTTCTTTTGTCTTTCACTTTCCTCACACACCTGACTAGAGTCAATGCTTTGATTTAACTATAAATTAAACCACACCTTTATTTGTGCATGTTCCCATTTCCAAAGTCATTACAAATCGGTTTCCCCAAACCTAAGTTACTGTGCTCCCTGTACTTATCTAATGGTATGTCCTCTTGCACCAGTTCTCTAGTTAGCGGTGTTTGCCCAACTAGTTACTTGCTACTTCCTTGAGCAACGTCATTTTTATTCTCTTTGTTCCCGATTCACCATCTGTTGGTGATTACTTTGCCTAGCACACAGTCGCCCCACTTGCTCAGCAAGCAACTTCACTTGTGTTTCTAGGCTCTGAAATCTTTCTTGATCCCTAAAATCATCTCTGTGCCGATATTTATTTGATTACAATTGCCCTGGCTTCTTTTAGTTACTCGGATTACCTTCAGGTGACTGAACTCTTAGTATTTCTCCTGAATTCCTGTGATAGAGGAAGTGAGGAACGTGGCGTTACTCCTTGTCCACAACCCCCCTGTGCGGTGTATTTAGCATAGGAGCGTTGTCTATATGTCACATTATGTCTTTCATTAGGCTGATCGTGTTCTTTTTGCAATCCGTTTCAATTAATATATCTACATATCTTAGTTCTATTTGATTACTGTTACCATAAGTAACTGTTGTATGATTAAAGCTAGTTTGAGCGCCCAACACCTGGTACGGTCCATTAGGTGAGTGAACTGGGGTGCCATTTGATTCAGCTACACTGTACGGATCTCCTACCCGAGGAGAATTTCCAAGTTACTGGGGGCTTACATAGGTAGCTCGATCCCTAGGACTGGTGGACAAACACTGGCATTGGTGATGCCACCCTTTTTGCCTTTTTGCGTAGGCAAATCCTTCCAATTCTGTATAATTTCATTTATTTGCTGTCCTGTCTCCAGCACCATATTCCTCCCCAACTTAATTTCTGCAACGGTGGGGCAAGCTACTACCTCTTTCCATTTATGTTTCGGCTCTTGGCCTTTATTCTTGGTTTGGAAGATGACTTCCCATATGTTCATGGCTTTTACTGACTGGGTAAGAATACTAATGTATGTAAATATGTCCTATGTAAAGCGCTTTACATTAAAGCGCTATATAAAAAACAAATTATTATTCATTCGAGAATTCACGCGCTTACTGTGCTACAATCAGCTGGAGACCATGAAAGAAAGTATTTTTTATACTCAAATCGAATTAACATTGCAGCACGCATCAAATCATAAAAACACCCTTTTTAGTGTTTGTAAAAATTGCCTAGGTGATTCATCTGCACCGGCTAACAATGCATAAGCCGCTCTCTTCGCTTCCTGCACTGATTTGTAGAGCGAAAAATACTTCCATACTCGATAGCTCTCCCATGATCACATGTACTGCTCATTTAAACTAAGCAAAAGCAGTATGTGCCTGCTCCACCGTCCAGTGGAAGAAACAAATGTACTGTTCTTTCAGAATATTTAGTGTCCGATTAATCTGTATAATCTGATTAAAATGCTCCTCGATCGACCCATCAGAATTCTTTTTAAATGGGTTTATGATCTCCTTAAGTGACTTCATAATTAGCTACGTCAAAAAGCATCGTGTTTTCTGGTGAAATGCCATAACTGAGCACTTTGTGACATCTGCTCCCTTGTGCCGGTCTTTCTCCCTTCAGTGAAAACCCATCTCTCGCACTGATTCACAGAGCCTCTCTGGTTCTCTATACAAGCCCACGGTGCTTCACTGCCTTTTCCCGCTGCGATGCCACATCTTGGCAGTTCATGATGATGTAAATGCAAAATGTATATTTTTGAATCTGTGTTTTGCGCCTTTAACTCCCCTCTGCTCTGCATTCAACTTTTTTTTGTTTTCTCCTGAAAGATGTCCATTTTAGATTGCTCTTTTCTTAGCCTTATGAGTAAAATACTAATTTCAGAGACTTGCCCCATGTAGTCAGATTATTTTCAGACTTCGTGCCCTCTCTGACATTAAATGAGTGATTTCATCTTCTAAGCAATGAACATCTTGAGACCAGTGCCTGTTCCCTTTACGTAATGTGTCAATTTCTATTATGGCGGCGTCCCTTTCCACCTTAACCTGACCTATTTCTGCCTTTAATTGCTCAATGTGTTCTGTATACACTTGTGTGTAACTGCCAACTCATTCTGCAGTGCATCATATCGCTGTGACTCGCTTGTATATGTGCCAATCCATTCAACTCATTACATCTAATCTGCAACTGTGAAAACATTATTCCCCCCCTTCGCCTGAGGCACCGTGTTGTTGAATCACCCTTTCACGCAACTGTCCATTCATTTTGATACATCGCCAATACCCTGTGTAGGATGAATCAAAACTTTGCATCACTCACTCAGACTACGCAGACTGAGATGTCTTATCACAATCAAATAGTCTGACCAGACACGAGTGCAAACTGTGCCTTCATCAAATAATTTATAAGGCGATTCCTTTTCGCTCTAGCCATAAATTCATAGTATCGGAAGACCACGTTCCTAGAGCATAGAAATTCGGTTCGGCACAGTCACGCACGTTTGCTATACTAACCTCAGACATGTTGCACACTGTGCAATTCACAATGCCTCAACTTAAAACTCACTTCAAGCCCAGCACACCATTGATAAATACAATAGTGCCACGTCTGAATGATGCACTAGCTAAAATATCCCCAGGCAACGAACCAAATATGTTGGAAGAAATAGCCCGATTCTTCCTTTCTGCAACTCTTATTATACCCAGGACCTGAGCTATGCATCGACAGTTCTTCACACTGTACCCTTTTACTGATTACTCACTTACTGGACGAAATAAAAACAAACGCATCCTTTCAGTCACTATCTCATCAGCAAGAGACAGTCAATTCTATTATGACACGTATAGAGTACACATACAAAACACAATGAAGCATTCATAAACACATTTTATATTAGCATGACTTTTCAAATGTATGTTTTTTGTAACCTCAAGGTTACTAAAACAATATAAAATCATTAAGGTTCCAGGGCACTGATATTTTCCCTCTCTCACTTACTGGATGACTAGTCTAATCATGCCCCCCCCCCCTTTGCGTGAAAGGACAAACCACCCCCACCCAAGACTTACAACTTTAGCTACTCCATTCATCTTTGGGTACCTTAAAGATTAAGCAGTGTCACCTTTCATGTCTTATCTGACACAATGCAATTACCCTGCAGGACTGCCAGAATGTAATGGAGAACACTTCTGTTCACTTCCACGAACATGCGCTCTACACGCCGTGTTCCTGTTGACATGTCCTCTCCAGGCAGCAAAGTTGCTTGCGGGGCCTGCAGGCATAAACAATCTCCAACTCCAATGCAGAATGCAGAGTTCACCCACCAGCAACAGCGTCAAAGATACTGCCAGACTACAATGCAGAATACTGCTCAACTGCACGAACGCTTCTTGGTTCTAAATCTTATGTCAACACATCAAAACCCATTTTTATTTGGGCTTCTTCCTTCCATATTAAAATTTGAGACCCATTTAGATGGAACATGTAAAATTGCTAGGCTATCATTTACATCTTCTGGGGGTTCCATAAACTCAGTAAGGTGTACAAAAGGAAACACCACCAAAACTTTAAAATAAAAAAGCCTTGTACAATTGTATCACAAGATGTGACACTGTTGCAATGATTAAGTAGAGAGGAAATACACGGTTATAAGGTTCTAGCCCCTAAGCAATAGTCCAACAAAAGTCACAGCTAAGTAAAAAACAATACAGCCCTCTAGGTGTTGTCAACGTCATATAAAACCTAAGTGCGTTTGCCCGAGATCTCCAATAAGCTGCAGAACCAAAAAACCTGCCTTTTGTCGGCAGGGTAATCTAGCCACTTGCCTCGTCGGACGACAATCTGAGTTTTATGTTGTTGAGAAGCACAAAGGAAACATGCAGCTCTGAAAGAAACCTCCAACGAGCCAAGTGGAGATAAGGAACGCAAGACTGAGTGTGTGCAGGTTGTGTCAAAAGGGAAGCAGATTAGCAGTCACCATTAGTCCTTTTCACAATCAAAGTATTTACACCTTCATACACTCAAAGGATTAAGAAAAAAAAAGATTTCCAGCAAGGATTTTGAAATTGCTTAAATCCTGCACTATTTATATGGGCAATTTAACAAATGATCTACCATTAAGTTATTCAGATTGTACACACAGCACACTAATACACAAATATGGACTAACTGGCATTTTGAAGAGATTAATCCACGCCACTCTGTTAAGGGCAAGACTGGGTCCAACAAAAAGGATATCAAGGCAATATGCGGCAGCTAAACAAAATGCAACCCCACTATGGCAGCAACAAAGGACCTACCAAGCTTCAGCTGAAGCACATCAGTTGCGACCCACCACTCTAGGCCAGGTAGGCTCCCTGCCTGAAGTAACTTGCTCAAGGAGGGTTCACCTAAGAGGCAGCACAGAAACAAGACGGAAATGGTCCCAGCAAATGACAACCACTCCACCAAGCAAGCATCAGGAAACTCGGGTAGTGATTCCAGCAGCCAAACAAGGAGCCAGAGTCCAACCAGTAGAGCCAAATCAGGTCCTTACATGCAGCAGCCCATCTTTTCAGTCGTTCAGCAAATCATGCAAGAAGCAGAGGAAAGTATGGAGTCTCCCCAAAACAAACATTCTCTCAGGAGTTGACCCAAGCCATCCCTCCAATTAAAAACCATGAAGAAACACAGGTTCTGGCTGTCTGCCAGTCAGACTGGCACTAAAAACCAGCAAAGATTGTTTATTGGGCCTAGGGTTGAAAACCAGGTTGACCGAATTTAATGCAGTTTAGAGGGTACAGGGCTGGGCTCAAGAGTGAGGCCACATCAGCACAGCCGCCATCTTAGGCCTGCCTCAGTCCACAGAAAAAGGGGGACCCAAAACAAAATGGTCAGGAGTAGAGCTTAAAAAAATGTATTGGTACATTATTGGCTACCATACTGGTACGGTGGACTACCAATTTATTGAAAAGGACTATACCCTTGGCAAAGCTAAAACTAAACTGCTGCAACAGGATTACACCCAAGCACTTGTAAGTTTAGGAGTCACATAAAATGGGAAAGAGGACTTCCAACATTTTAATTGGTGGTATTCTGGCTTTTGGCGATCATCATGACAAAGAATTCAAGGGACATTTCTACTTAATTCAGACGACAGATCATAACAGTCGTTACTTTTGTACATGTTACATTTGCAACTGCCATAAGCCTAATTAAGCATTTGCCAGTCAGAATCAGCCTCTCCCTTGTTTCAATACTTCGTACTGAGATGAATATGTCCAACTTGAGGGCAAAGATTGACCGTTAAAGCACTTATTACCAAGATCAATATTGAAAATTGAATTTAAAAAATGTATACTAAAATACAATTGCTAAAGCATACTACAATACAATTAGGATATCAACGTTTGCAATTTCACAAAATAGGATGAAGCGAGTTCTTACCATTACAATTTCAAGAGCAGGAAGAATTCCCAAGTTCGCCAGAGTTTTGAAAAATGAGTCCCTGTTTTGAGGTTGTAACGTCTGAGAAAATGCACAAAATTCCTTGAAGAAATTGACCTGCAGCACAATTGAGAATTGTTAAAAAATCATTTTGAATTCAGTCAACATACCTAGGAGTTGAAAAGTAGCGTTGTGGTTTATAACTCTGTAGAGGTCTGATTGATGTTCACCCTGAATAAATATCTTAACACAAGCCTAGCATTTATATAGCACATTAAGTATACTGTAGTATCTACACTTATTATAAACTAATCTTAAAAAGCATTGCAAAATAGAAGGTGTTGCATTTAAAGTTTACACATTTAAGATGCCTTCCCCATCTTAACATGTTAGGACAAACTTTCCACTGAATAAACAAACAGGAGGGGAATAAGGACACCTACTGGAAGGTTGGCAGCTGGGTGTGCGAGATGCAATTATGATGAACCCATTGTAATTTGTAATTAGGAAGCCAAGCAAAAACAGGAGCTCAAAGAAGGGCAAAAGTGCATTTGGTTAGTTACGGATTATTTCACGTTATCATCCAGAAACATTTTTTTTTGCACAGAGCTATATAGGGAAAAGTAATCATGTCTCTAGCATGGCATTAGAAGTTCAGCTACTAACTGTATACATTTTGCACTGGTCCAAACCTCTCCTTTTCAGCAATGCGATTAACAACCTTCAAATATCGATTATGAAATTCCACATTTTTACAGTCTAGTTTAATAGTCATTGAAACAAAAAAGTTAAATAAAAAATGCTGTCATTTTACACATGCACAGAAGAGGTATAACCTTAGGGAATTGTGCAGGGACATGGAACAGTCTAGGGTCAGAAAGACCTTTAGCAGGTTGTATTCATGTTGAAGCCAAGTGTTGCCATGCCTGCATAGGGGTGAATGCGCCTTGAAAAAGGTACAAGCACCAGTGAATCTGCTCCAGTGTGTGCATCTATGAAATAGTGTGTGTAAATGTGTGCACTGAACTCTGTTGCTGCTTTGAAAATAATATTTAGCAGAACACAGGCAGGAAAGCAAGCTTAGCTCCTGTTTCTCGAGTGGACTGCACCTTTGGGGTTGCGGTAAGTGTCTTTTTTGCAAGAGTGTAGCACAATTGGCAAGACTGGATTTAGTTACTGAACTGCATCCTTGACCACTGGTGAAATAAATAGTTTCTATATACAATTTCATCCATTCATATGACCTACATTACTACTCACTGTAATTGTATTTCTGGTGCTTATATCTGCTTAGCTTCACATGCTGTGCATATAGTTCGACATCTAGTGGTAATCACAGAGTATTGCATCTTTTTTTCGAAGATCGAAAAGGGCCCTTGAAATGGGCGTGAGTACCCTATCCCTAGTGTGACTTGCAGTGTACCCCAAATCCTGTGTGTCAACGTCCCCCGGTTGTTTTTGTTCTGCCATGCAGGAGCCAGATGGAAGGAGCAAGTGAGTACAGAAGAAAAGAAGGTGTAAGATATCTATGTTACTTCAACTCCAAGAGAAGAGTGTGGGTGATTGCATGTGAATCTACACATAAAATCAGAAATACGATTACAGTGAGTAATTTAATGTCTTCTGATGCTTGTGAATCTGTTTAGAATCACATTCTCTGCATAGACTAGCGAGCACTACCAGGAGGTGGTGGGATGTGTGAAGAAACAGTAGCAAAGACATGTCTTTGCACCGCTTGTCCCACCAGAGTATAAGACCTAGAGCATAATAGTGTTGGGTGAAAGCATGAACCAAACTCAGTTGCTGCTTTGCAAATAGAATCTAGAGGAAATTTGAAATGAATGCTAAGGTAGCCTCTGTGCCCAAGGTAGAGTGAACTCTATGCGTAAAGGGTTAAGTCCCTCTCGTGGCCAGAGAGTAACAGTGTGATCCATTTAACAATCCATTAGTAAATAGCCGATTTAGAGACAGGGTCCCCATCTCTACCCGCTGCACTGAAACAAACAATTGTTTAATTTTCCTTAGAGTTTTAGTCTTTTCAAGGTAGTACACTCGAGTAGTTGGAGGTGCCCAAACTATGACTTCAGGAGACAAGCTGCTAAATTGAGTGTTTGGGGTCACGGGTGTAGTGTTTTCCCTAGGTCTTGTCACAGCATGTTGTACAGGCAGGGAAGTTTTCTGGAAGGGGAGACTGACATTCTCATGAGGTGAGAGAACCATGGCTGTCAGGAAAACATTGGAAGCACCAGGATCATCCTGACTTGTTCCTGGTGCATCTTGTGCACTATCCTGCTGAGAAGGGGGATAGGGGGTAAAAACATTGGCACATTTCCCAGACCATGTTAGCTAGAGACCGTTAATTTGGACCGCCTCCGATGGTACCTGGATGCGTAGTTTGGACATTGGCCGGTCCAGAGTCGCGAACCGGTCTATGTCTGGAAAATCCCGTTTTGCGAAGAAGTTGAGCAGACTGTGCTCTTGCAAACGCCACTCGTGTTCTATGAGTAGGCACAAGTCCCTGCTGAGCATGTCTGCCAGAGGATTGTGTTCCCCTGGAATATACTGTGATAGTAGGAACATGTGTTTGAGTGCCCATTTCCAAATGTTCTGCAACAGTTTGGATATCCCTAGAAAGTGAGTGCCCCCCGGTTTGCTCAGATAGTACATGGCTGTTGTGCTGTCTGAAAGGACCAGGAGCGTCTACCCCTGAAAATGTGCTAAGAAGGACTTTAGGGCTTTGAACAAGTGGTTCCAACAGGATGATGTGCTTGGATGCTATGGGTAGGGACCACACGCTGTGCACTCTGTTGAAGGAGGTGAGCTCCCCATTCAGACAGACCTGTTTGTGGTGACAGTGGCCTCTACTGCAGGGGTGGTGAAGGGTTTCCTCTGCAGAAGGTTTTCCTTTGACCACCACTGCAGAGACTGGACAAGGGCTGTCGAGACAACCATGAGAAGTCATCCCACTGGCCCGAAAACGAGCCACTCCTGCATGGAGCGCGTGCGCGGACAGGCATGTCCGGAAACCATAATTTCCAGCAGCTGCATGAATTAGCGTGCAGTTACTCACCGACTGGCTACATAATGAGGGATCTGGAATAACATGTTTTGAACCCCCGCGTTGGAGGGGAAGACGAAACTCTTCTGTTCGAATCAGGGCCCCCAGAAACGTTTTGACTTTGCTGGGGAATCAGACTGGGGTTCGTTGATAGAGAAGCCTAGATTTAAAAGGAGATCTACTTTCTGGGTATTCTCCAGACACGTTCCGTATGAGTGTCTGGTTATGAGCCAGTCATTGAGGTAAGGATACACAGGGATGGATGCAAGCCGCTAGTACGATTGTAAAAAACCCTTTGTGCCAAAGCAATGCCGAAGGGCTGAACCTTGAGCTGATAGTGGGTGTCCTCCATCTTGAACCCGAGGTACTTTGTGCGCTGGCAAGATTGAAATATGAAAATATGCATCTTTCATGTCCAATGTGGTCATGTAATCCCCCTGTTGCAAAAGTGAGATTACTTCCCCATTGAAGCGTTGACAATATTTGAGATTGCTTACTTACACAAGAATTATTAGGGGGGAGGATGGTGGGATGTATGGGGAAAGGGGCTATGGACTAAGTATGTTCGTCACTACGGTGACTAACTTAATTACTCTCACGTCCCCTTTCCTCCATACTGCATGGGCAATTACAACAGAATGTAGCCCCAGGGTGGAGAGGAGAACCTCCTTAAGAAAATAGATTCCTTAGAACCACCTGTCCGAAAGCCGAGCCTGACTTGGAGCTGGCGTCCAAACAGTAGTGCTTACAGAAAGCCGAAGGTATGGCCCAGGTGGCTGCCCTGCTGATGACCTGCCATGGTACCTGCCGCCGGAATGCGATGGCCGCGGCCTTGTCTCCGACAGCGTGGGTGTGCATGTTAGCTGGAAGTGGTTTGTCCTGCCCCTCACAGGCCTCCTTGAAGACCGAAACCATCCACCTTGCTATAGAGGCCTTGGCTGCCAGATAACCGGGCCTCGATTCCCCCCACCCCCAACCCCGAAGGTGACAGAGCGTCCAGCCCTAGGTCCTGTCCAGATAGAATTTCAGAGCGCTTCCGACATCCAGACAGTGCAAGACCCTTTAAGCCTCGTCAAAAAACATAGGTAAGACTATCTCCTCGTTTAGAGGGAAAGAGGAGGCTACCTTCGGTAGCAACACAGGGTGCATTCTCAGGACCACCTTATCCTTGAGAAAAGTAGCATAGGGTTCTGAAGCCACCAGAGCCTGGATCTCACCGACTCTGCGAGCAGAGGTGAGGCCCACCAACAGAGCTTTCTTAATGGTGACCAGCCTGAAGCCCGTAGACTCCATTGGCTCGAACAGCTTGTGTGCCAAGGCGCCCAACACTACATTAAGGTCCCACACGGGGTGTGGTTTTTTGATGGGCGGCTAGAGCCTGGCGAGGCACGACAAATGTCGCTTGACCACCGGGTTGGAAGAGAAGACAACCACCTCCAAATTTCTGTAGGCCCCTATGGCTGCCAAATATGTGCAGCGTGTGTCCACCTGCACGCCTGAGTGAGTAAGGTGTGCAGAGAAAGAGCACATCATCCAACGTGCACGTAAGAGGGGGCGGGGGTAGAGTCCTCCCAGTGACAGAACCTAGTCCATTTACTCTTGTACTGGCTCCTAGTAGCCTTGCTCCTAGCGCCTTGAATGATTTCAAGGTTAGCCAGTGATAGGCTCAGGTGTTTGTGTGACCTGCTCAGGAACCATGCTGTAAGGGCTAATTTCTGTGGGGCGCCAGAAAATGAGCTGGGCCCATGGGCAGGTGCATGGGTGACCTGGCCAAGGGCTGAGAAGCTCCGAGAATCACGGTCTCACCAACCAACATGGAGCCATCAGAATGATGGAGGTGACAAGACTCATCTTGCAGATCAGCCTGTGGATCAGGGGTGTGGGAGGGAGGCATATGCGGTCATGCCGTTCCACTGTATCTGGAATGCATCACACAGGGAGCGGGGGCCCTTCCGTGATGCAAACTGCTGGCACTACCTGTTGTCCAAGGAGGCAAAGAGATCCACTTGAGGATGCCCCCATCTGCTAAAGATCTCCAGCAGCACCTGATCGTTCAATTGCCACTCGTAATTGTCCGCTCCCAGCCTGCTGAGCCTGTCCGTCTGCAGGTTGGACCCCCCCCGCGAGGTGGGCGGCCGAGAGGTGGACTATGTTCTCCAGGGCCCATTCCCACATGCTTATAGCTAGGCTGCACAGTGGAGGGGACATGGTACCAAGCCTGCTTGTTGACATAGTACATGCTGGTCGAGTTGTCGGTCTGGATGAGGACGACCTTCCCCCACCCTCAAATGAGCGGAAGGAAAGCTTTGAGAGCTCGCCAGATTGGCTTTCAGCTGCAGTCAGTTGATTGATTGACATGAGACTCCTGCCGGGTCCAAACTCCATGGACACTGTGGTTGTCCAGAGTCTTCCCGCCCCCCAATCTCCCAGCCTTCAGGGAGGAATCCATGGTGATGGTGACCTGCGGGGCCGGCTGCCGGAAGGGCTTGCCAGTCCACAGGTTGCAGTCCGTGGACCACCATGTGAGGGCAGAGTGGAGAGGAGGAATGTTGGGAGCCCCGATTCCATGAGGCTGGGAAGTACAGCTGTAATCTCATCTCGAATCTCGTGTGGGGTACGACCAGTAGAACCGCTGCCATACTACCTAATAAATGTTGATACCACCAGGCTGAGGTCACCTCTCGTGTAAGAAAGGGAGGGAGTGAGTAGTGGCCCTCTTGATAGCTGGGATCTTGTCCTCCGAGGGGAAAACTCTCCTCAAAGCTTGTGTCCCCAGAAGAGGCCCAAGAAGGTCAGGCTCTGCTTAGGCTGCAGCTGAGACTTCTCGAGGTTGATCGAAAATCCCAGCTTGTGGAGTGTAAGAAGGGCAGAGGAAGTGTGGTGAACCGCCACCGGAGATCTCGCCCTGTCGAGCCAGTCGTCCAGGTACGGGTAGACGTGGTGGTCCTGGGCCCTGAGGAGGGCTGCCACTGCATTCATGAGCCTGATAAATACCCTGGAGACTAGTTGAGGCCGAAGGGTAGCACCTTGTATTGGATATGGCAGCCCTTGATCTTGAATTGCAGAAAGGAGCAATGCGTCTGAAATCAGGAAGAGTAGATAAGAGTCCTTCAGATCCAGAGAGCACATCCAGTCTCCCTTGCACAATGTTACCAGTCCCACCTTGTAACTCGTTCTCCCACCTGGTCCACTCCTCGGGGCAGTATCGGATGAGCAGCCATCTTGTCCGTCGCGACAGCCATCTTGTCGAGCTGCATGCCGAAGTCGTGGTGTTTGGCTCACTGGGCCCAGCCTCCTCAAGGACTCTTGGTGGTGGAGCACGAGACCTACTCGGCACCTCAGGCCGAGGCCTGGTAGACGTGTCGTCCTCGGCAGTATCTCCGTCAGTGCTGCGCACAGGCATCCCCTCGGACACGTTGCCGGTACAAGGGCATAGCCCCTCAGGTGTACACCTGGTAAAAGAACCTTGCGGTCCCTCAGCACTGTCTCTGGAAAGATCTACAGACCCCTCGGCCTGGCGGTCGGTAGCTGAATTAGCCTTGGTACCCATGCTGGTGTGAGAACCTGAGAGGTTCCTCCCGCCAGGCGTTTGCTTGGGAAGGAGTCACACTTGTGGGGTGCGCTGGAAAAGAAGGGCCCTCTCTTGGGCCTTGACTTATGTCTGATAAGTCCTTTAAGTCCTCCAAAGGCCACTTCTCGAAGAGCTCCCTCCCCCTAACTAGTCTTTTCTTCAGAGCATGCAATGAAAGTGCGTTGCACGCGGTACAACCCTACCAGCCATGGTCAGGGCCAAGGCAGCTGAGGTGGTGGGGATCAGATGTTGACAAGCCTCTCACAAGCTGTACACCTGTTGAAGCCACATGCGCCGGGGAGGAGCGTGGCGCCGGAGGACCGGGTACATGTTTGATAAAAGAAGACAAAGACAGAAGAAAATATCCGGGGAAGAGCACGTGGTATTACATGGCCAAAGCAAAATACAGGAGCGCTGGTGAAATCGGCCCGTTCCCGTCGATGCAGAAAAGGGGACTAGGGAGTGGTGCCCGGTGGGCGGAGACAGGGGAGCACATGCTCCCAGGGCCGCGCGCCTCTAAATTTAAAGGGGAAGAAGGTTTTTTCTAGTCAAAGGGTCCGTCTCCCGTCCCTAGCGGGGGACACCCATGCAGTATGGAGGAAAGGGGACGGGACATAAGAGTACTCATAATTACTCCAATGCCCGTCCCCTTTCTTCCATACTGTATGGGCAATTACAACTGAATGCAGCCCTGGGGCAGAGAATTGCCCCTCTAAGAAAACAAGTTCTTCAAAACTACCTGGCCGAATGGTGTGTCCGACCCAGCGCTGGCATCCAAGCAGCAGTGTTTGCAAAAGGCTGATGGGGTAGCCCAAGTAACCGCTTTGCTTATCGTCTACCCTGGGACATGGCTTTGGAAAGCCAAAGCTCTGGCCTTTGCTCTGTGGGTGTGCAAGTTCGCTAGCAAAGGCCTTGCTGCCCTCATACGCCTACTTGATGGGCATCACCATCCACCTTGCTATGGAAGCCTTGGAGGCCCAACATCCTGGTTTTGACCCACCAAACATGAACAACAAGGCACCCAATTTATGAAAGCTTTGTCCTGTCCAGGTAGAATTTTAGAGCGCGCCCTACATCCAGGCAATGAGAGGGGTAACCTCTCTGCACTTAACCCATGGCCCTGCCGGACTGGGCGCACTTGTTCACCCTCCCTTGCACTTCTGTCTGTACACTTGCATGACCTGAATTTACTAGGCCTAGCAAGTTCTGTCTTGTCCCCCCCCCCACCCCCTTTGTCTCCCCTCCCTAATATGGTTGTGCCTGAAATACTTCATGCACTTGCACCAGGTGAAACGCTGTTATGCCTAGTACTCTAGTTACTTCTTTGTTAGATCATTCGGAAACCTCAAGGCCTAAGAATGACTAAAGTATTCCCTTGCTCCCTTCCCGCTTTGAAGCACTTCACTTGTGGATAAGCGCTGTAGAAATAAACAAATACAATGCAATACCTTCTGAGCCTCGTCCTTTGGGTCAGCAAAGAAAGTAGGAATACTATTTCCTTGTTAATGTGAAAGGAAGAAACAACCTTACAGAGAAAAGCAAGATGCATCCTGAGCACCACCTTGTCACGGTAAAACGTGGTATAAGTCTCTGAAGCCACCAGATCCCGAATCTTGCTGATCTGGCGTGCTGAAGTAAGGCCAACCAGAAGGGCAGTCACGATAGTCACCAGCCTGATGTCTGCTGATGCCATGGGCTTGAAAGGTTTGTGCGCCAGTGCACCCTGCACTACGTTCAGGTCCCATTCTGGATGTGGATGCTTGATCGGAAGGGGTTAATATGGTCAGTCCTGCCAAATTCCTTTTCACCACCGGATTGGAGGAGAAAATGTGGTCTCCTAAGTTCTTGTAGGCCCCTATGGCCGCCAGATATGTACGGCAGGTGTCTACCTGCACACCCGAGTGAGCCAGAGGCACCGAGAAGAACAGCACATTGTCCAGCGAGCACGTCAGGGGGTCTACCTGGTTGGTCTTGGAACAGTGACAGAACCTCATCCGCTTGCTCTTGTATTGACTCCTGGTGGAGTTGCTTCTTCCCCCTTGAATGATAGCCAAGTTGTCCTTGTGAACACTAGAAACATTTGTATATAGGTGCGTTATAAATGCCATATCATATCCTGTGACAAGTGTAGATGCTTCAGAGTGATCGGTTCAGGAACCAAGCTGCCAGGGATAACTTCTGCGGAGCGGGGTGAACCAATGTTCCCCCTGATGGGATAGTAGGTGGGCTGGTCCCCAACAGGAGGTGTACCGGGGGCTAACCCGCCAGTCGGAGAAGTTCTGAGAATCAAGGTCTTGCCGGCCACCAAGGGGCTATCAGGATGAGCCGAAGGACTGTGTCTCCCTGACATGCAGATGCCCTTTTGAATCACTAGAGTGGGCGGTAGGGGGGAATCAGTATATGCATTCTTGCCGTTCCATGGAATCTGCAGTGCATCTCCCAACGACCCACTGCCTACCCCCAGCCATGAAGCGAACTGATGGCATCGCCTGTTGCTCATGGTCGCAAATAGGCCTACCTGCGGGTGACCCCACCTGTCGAAGATCCCGCTCAGGACCTCTTCGTTCAACTGTCACTCGTAGTTGTCGATCACCAGCCTGATGAACCCGTCCGCTTCCAAGTTAGGATTCCCCCGGAAGCTGGACTGCTGACAAATGCTGTTGGTCAGTGGCCATTCCCAAATGTCGATGGTCAGCCTGCAGAGGGGAGGGGACCTGGTACCTCCCTGCTTGTTGATGTAATACATACAGGTGGAGCTATCTGAATTCAGACAGACTTGCTGCTGATAATGGGGAGGAACGCCTTGAGAGCCAGCCAGATGGCATGTTCTCGAGCCAGTTGATGTGTTCGAGCTGTTTCTGCCTCGACCATACGCCATGGACACCGATTGCCCAGCGTAGCCCCCATCCCTCCAGGGACAAGTCCGTGGTAATGGTGATTTCTGGACTGCCTGAACGTTCTGCCCACTACCAGGTTGGTCTCTGCACTCCACCACTCCAGGTTCGGGTGCAGGTGCTGTGGTATACAGACTAGGGCTGCCTGGAAGCCAGTCTCTCGATTCCAAGAATCTGAAAAATGCAGCTCGTCTCCTCATTTTCAGTCTTGTGTGGCATGGCCAGGAGACTAGCTGCTATTATTCCGAACATGTGCTGGTACCACCATGCTGAGGTTGCTGGTCAGTTGAGAAAATGCATTGTGGCCGTCTTGATTGCTGTGATCTTGTCTACTGAGATCCTCTCTGCCCGCATATCCCAAATCAGCCCCAGGAATGTTAAAGCCTGGGTGTGAGTAACAGACTTCTTGAGGTTGCTCGAGAACCCCAGGTCGTATAGCGTGTGCAGGGGTGCTAAAGCTGTTTGACATACTGCCTCTGGAGACTCTGCTCAGATAAGCTAGTCGTTGAGGTATGGCTAAAGGTGGTGTCCCTCCACCCTGAGCAGGGCTGCTACCACGTTCATTAATCTTGTAAATAGCCTTGGGGGCAAGTTGAGGCAAAAGGGAAGACCTTTGCATTGAAAACAGAAGCCCATGATCCTGAACCTCAGGAACGAACGATGGGGCTCCCAAATGGGGACATGCAGGTAAGCATCCTTCAGTACCAGGAAGCACATCCAGTCTCGCCCACACAGTCCCCACAATAAGAGCTGGAGTAACCATCTTGAACTTTTGAAGGGGTAAGGAAAGGTTCAAGGAAGCAAGGACTAGAACAACTGGTTCTTCTGAATGGCGAATATTCAAAAATAGAAGGCCATGCCTCGTTACAAAGCTGGAGCCTTCTCCACCGCCTGACTCGTGATGAGCGAGCAGATTTCCACCAAACGAGTTGCCGTCCCAATCTGTGGGAGTGGAGGGGAGGAAAGAGGGAATGGAGGGTTTGGCAGACGGCAGGAAGCCTGTGGAGACCGCAGAGGATCCATGGGTCCGCAAACATTGCCTGCCATGAACTGAAGTGCAGGGCAAGCCTGCCCCCCACCAGAGACTTGTGGATCTGGATGACATCACAACTTTTTGCCCTCGGAGGATGGTGCCTGGGAGGAGGGCTAAAAAATACCCTTGTGGGAAGATTTGTGCTGCTTGCGCCTGTGCTGGCTTGGAGACCGATCTGGCTACCTGGCGCGTCGCTCCTGTAAGCCCCTGAAACCACCAAAGGTACGCTGCTCGATACAAGCACTGGTGACTCTGGCTATCATCCTTGGGAGCAAACTTGTCAGGATTGACAATGATTTAGCTGTCTGAGAGATATTCTTTTTGGCAAGTTCACCGTCCGTGGTCGAGTGGAGAAAGTCCACCCACCTCTAGAATGCGCGCCTGCGCATCAGGGTTAAATTTTGTTGCCTTGAGCCTAGCCGCCGTCCTCATATCGGTGGTGATACAGACCGCTCTACCTGCTGTGTGTCAATGTGAGCCACTGTAGACTCCATGCTATCTTGGCCCACAATTTTGGCCTCTGCCAATCCAGCCTTGAAATTTCCCTCCACAGCTTCCGATTCACTGCTGCCAGCATAGTGTCAGCATTGGCCTGGCGCAGATGGAGTGTGGAATTAGAGTAAACCTTTATGACGTATGATTCCAAGAGCTTTTCCTCCTTCTCAAGGAGCACCGACGTTGGAGCAGCTGACGAAGACTGGCTTGGAGTAGAGGGCGGACGCAGCTATAACTGATGAATGCGGTTGAGGGTGTACTGACAGAATGAGGGATTCTCCCTCCACCTCCCTATACTTGGCATCCAGGTGTTTATTGGTAGGCTGGGTGGGTAGAATGCGGCTTCACCCATCCCTTCTTGGCAAGGGATTCTACATCCTTTTGCAGGGGGAATGCCAGTTCTCATGGCTGGGCGAATGGTCAGCATTTGCGCCCGAACACCCCCCACACCCCTTCGGTTGCTCGACTTGAGGCTGTGGAATCCCCAGGTACTCTGCTACGCCAGTCAGCCTCTCGTGGAAAGCTTTAGCTGACGGGGGAGCATCCTGGTCCTCCTCGTCTGTCGCCCCCGCTGTGTCCTGCAGGTCCGGCACCGACTTGCTGGGTGAGGGCAGCGGTGGTGTGCTGACTGGCAGTGCCGGGGGCTGCTGCGGAGGCTATGCCGGAGGTGGAGCCTGTGTGACTGGCGTGAGATGGGAACCAAGTGTTCAACTGTTACCGAAGTCTGCAACACTTGGGCCTGAGGTGGTGCTGGGGGTAGCATGTCCTTGATGATCCCCTGAGGATGGTGCCCATCTGCAGTGACTTCACGAGGGTAAGGAACTTTTCAAATAACCTATCTTTGCAAGCAGGGGAAGGGCCTCGAGGTGTGGGAGCCATGCCCTGTGGTTGCTGAGGTCTTGGCGGTCTGTGCCGCACCCCGCTGGGCTCTACATACCTACCCAGTGCAGGTGTGGTCAGGTATGACCCACTGAATCCTAATGCGGCCACCATGTGTCATTTTACCTGCAGACCATAACTCCAGGGCATCTGATACCCGTTGTTAAAGCAAGCAGATGTGGTCCTAAACACCTCATACATTTGGTTTCAGTATTTTACATTTCCAAACAGATTTACTATCACATAGGTATGTTTGTGTTGCAACAATTGGCCTGGCAAGCCAAATGTAGCTTTTGGTGTCCCACTATTCAGACTCTTTTAGGCCACAATCATAGGGCTGGTGGCTTTTAAGAGCAGGGTGGGGCTTTTGACTGGAGAGCACAGACCACAAGGCAACTGGAAATCTACTTGGTGGATTGTAAGAACAGAAAACCCAACAGAGGGCCGTCGGCTGAAAGGCTGAACCAGGCTTTATATCTGGTGTTGAGTGAAAGAACAAATGAAAAGGGTCAATCTTGCCTATACGTATGCCCCAATAGTTGCCATGACAACCGTTCCACAACAATTTTTTAAGTACACATTTTTCCAGTATGATTTTGTTAATTATTAGATACACCATCAATAACTGATTGGCACGTAATATATCAACACCGAACGAGTGACAGCTCAGTGACACGTGGGGTACCGCCCTGCATGCAATTCAAAATGGCCGACCACTATAAACCCACCGGTCACCATGACAACGGTCCGTTGCTGTCACTGCTTGACGACGCGGTTGCAAACTCTTGAAGGTAAGCGTTCCCCTTCCCAAACTATGCTTTCATTTCTTGATAAGTCGGGTAACACCAAATGCGCAATGATTTTTCATAGATAATCACGCTCCGAGGCCTGCTAGAAGCTTACGCAAGCCACCCACCACCTTGGATGCCCACGGCACCGCCAGCACCATCGCATCGTTAAGCAAAAGCGATTAAGGTGACTTTTTAAAAAATTTCTTTGAATATGGTACAGCGTGTAGAAGACGCTCCTTTTTGAACATTCCATGATACTTTAGGGATTATTGAGCCATGCTCTCCTGCCACTTTTTTACAGAGACGCACTCTGTGCCCTGTTTTGAATCACACGCCCATACAAGTTGAACTGCGGGAGACACTACGATTGCAATGAGTATGGCAGCGCATCACTCTGTCCACGTGAGACAAAGTGTAATTAAAGTAATTTCTTTACATGCATCGAGCCATTGTACTCTGATTTTTATGTACGAGTACCACCATAACATTGGCATGGGTTATTCAACCATTCTTCTATGTCTCTCTCAGACCCCATAGGAACAGGAACCATACTGAGTATACCCAGCTAGGCAGCAGCCCGCTAATCATCAACGGTCAACCACATTGTTCAACGTTAGAAGATATACCAGTATGTTGAGACCACAACCTCCCTTCTAGACACCATTAGAAGTGAGGCCCTTATATTTATTATTCAGATTGGACACCTGCCTTCATCACACAGGTTGTATTTCAACAATGAGAAGTATGAAGTCAGTCAAGAGGTTACCCAATTCATCATGGGTGCTCAAACTTCTTGTTTGAATCCGTGTGGAATTACTCTTTATCCGACACAGTAAGATAGTTAATCATTCATTGATAAATATGTCACTAGTGATGTTCTTTGCCTTACCTATCCCTTGATATCCAAGTACTAACACTGGCCCATTTGTTTCATCTTATAGGCAACACACAGAGCAGTCCGTCCGGCATCCTTTCGTCCGGATGAAGGCCCGCTCAAGAACTACTGTCACAACAGCCAGTGAGGGCCGAAACACAACTGTGTAGACGATTTCGCAATCCTAAGTACAGTGCAAAATTGTCAACACTGCCTCCATTGACATTTTTCATGTTTTCCGCTATATCAATATACTAATTGTTGTGACCCCTTTTGTGGCAATACACAGTAGTAGATATTGTATTGTCCAACTCCATTGTATTGAATTTTGATTCTAAAAAAAAATGTGTTTTACAACATCATGTATTTGTTTCATGTTTTTGAATGGAAAACTATATTTATGTTTGTTTATTGATTTTGTATGGCACGCCAAACCCAAAAGGTAACTGGGCACAACAGAGAGCAGAAAAACATGTGTACTTAAAAGCTTGTTTACAAAGTAAGGCACAGTATAAATATGAAACATTACATTGACAAATCAGTTAAAGAATATCCATATATACAGTCAGATTGAGTAAGATCTGTGGGTGTGAATTGAGACATGGTTAACCTTGGGTGTCATTAGAGTGTAGCCATGTGAGAATATTCTGTCTAAAGCTATAGTAGGATTGGTCTGTTCTAATGTCAAGTGGGAGAGCATTCCAGTATTGGGCTGCCTTAACTGGGAAGCTGCTGCCACCTGTTTTTTTCAGTCTAAATTTAGGTATCTGTAGGCAGTAGGAATTGACGGTTCTGGTGGGGCGAGTCAATGTTTTTCTCACTATTCTTGCTGCCAGGTTGAGGGGGGGGGGGGGGCTGCATGGTTAAGACATTTGAAGATAAGTGATGCCGCTTTAAGTGAGATTCTGTCACAGATTTTAAGCCATTTGTATTCTCTTTTGTTGGAAATGTGTTCTTTGGAAGGTAAATTGAGGGCAGTTCTTAGGGCATTGTTTTGCAATGTTTGAATTTTGTCAATGCTGCATTTGTTGGCTCCCAAATACAAGGCATTTCAATAGTCAAGTTTGGCAAGTATTAGGGCGTTGGCAATGATGCAGCTGGCTTGGGTGAGGAAAGCTCTACTTGCCCTAATGAGCTTGCAGGTGTAGGCAGTAGAGGATGTTAAGGAGTTCACTTGTTTCTTTAATGTCAAGGCCGAATCAAGGTGAAAGCCTAGTGTTTTCACTGCTTTGGCAACTGTAATTTTATTTCCATCAATATTAAATGCTGAGTAGTTGGGGCCGAGTCTTTTTAGGTTGGCAGCACATCCGAGGAGCAGGATTTCAGTTTTATCATCATTCAGGCATAGGCCATGCATGGTCATCCATGCCTGAATGATGGAGGTATATTTTATTTACCAAGGCGTATCAGTCTCGAAATTGCCCGAAAGGGGAACGAGGCTCTGAGTGTCATCTGCGTAATTAGTGTAGGTGACACCCAGTATGTCCAATTTGTCAAATAGGGGCTTGGTAAAGCTATTGTACAGAGTTGGCGAGACTCAAGAACCTTGGGGTACACCGCAAGCTATTTTAATAGGGTCTGCTGATGCCAATGTGGAGAAGACTGTCGTTGTGCGGTTGTCCAAGAATGATTGGATCCGGGCTATGGCCATCGTTTAAAAAGTGGCCAGCCGATGCCAGGTGTTCACACAGGTCTGTGTGATCCACTAGATCAAAGGCCGCCGACAGATTAAGAGGGAGTAGCATGGTGGCGTTTCCCTTGTCATTGAGCTCGTCAATCTGTACTTTGAGATCAATTAAGGCTGTCTCTGTGCCATGCTGTGGTCTGAATCCTGATTGGTGGGCACCTAGGAGTTAGTTAGTTTCAAGATAGTGCTGGATTTGTAGGTATGCTACTCGGTCTATTATCTTGAGAAGGAACGGTACTGTGGCGATAGGCCTGTAGTTAGTGGGAATAGCGGGGTCTAGGGTTTGCTTCTTGAGGAGAGGCAGAACCCAAGACTCTTTTAGGTTGCTTGGGATAGTGTTGAAGGAGAAGGAAGCATTAATCAGTTTGGTTATGAAGGGGGCTAAGTCCCTTGCAGCATCCTCAATTAGCTGGGCTGGGCAGTTGTCACCCTTACAATTGGATGGTTTGAGGGATACGATAATCCATTCGGTTGCCAGAGTGGAGATTTTGGCAAATTTGAATGGGTCAGTGCCTGGTGGGTTAGTTGTCGTAGGGTAGGTGCTGAGTGGTGTCTCTTTGGGAATTAGTCTTTTATTTAAGGAGATTTTGGTTCGGAGTGTTTTGATTTGATTTGTTAGAGCATTGTGGATGCTAGTGCACCATTGTTTATCTTTGGCTATGTTGTCAGGTGGGGTTACGGGGGATTCCAGCTCCCTTAGGATAGCAAATAATTCCCTGGTATTGGAGCTTGCATTGCCGATTCTTTCATTAAAGAGATTTTTTTGTGAGTAAGATTTCTTTTTGGTAATTATTAGCAAAGAGTTTAAGTTTCAATTTATTTTCTTCAGATGGGGTGTGGCGCCATTTAGATTCTAGTTTCCTTTTTTGCATTCTTAATTCTTTTAAGTGGGGGGTGAACCAGGCGTGTAGGTGTGCTTCTCGTCTACTTTTTTGAAGTTTTATGGAGGAGCAATAGCATCTAGTGCTTTCTTCATAGCATTATTGTAACTTTCTACAAGAAGCTCTGGATGCAGGTTATCGGGAAGAGTATTGATAGTTGGTATAAGTAATGGCAGGAGATTGTCTGGAGTTATATTTCTTTTGGCTCTAGTGGGTACGGGTGGTTTCATAATTTTCTCTTTGGTAATTTGTTTATTAAGAGATAATGTAAAGTAGATAAGGTAGTGGCCTGTCCAATTTAGAGGGGTAATTTTGGTGATATCACAGTTCAAGGTAGCGACCCAGTCCAGAGTCCTTCCTTTGTTGTGGGTTGGGGTGAGAACTTTTTCGGTTAGGCCATATTCAGCTAGCATAGTGGCTACTGATTGGGCTGGTTTGCCATCAGGGTCATTGAATCCTAAATTCAAATCACCTAGCAATAGGATTGGTGAGGACTCTTGTGTTGTTGGCTAAAAGGCTAGATAGATCCTCCTCGAAGGTCCCAATGGGGCCAGGTGGCTTATATACGAGGTAGATTGTTAAGGTGTGGCAGTTGGAGATAGGCAATTTGGCTATGAGGAGTTCGCAAGATTTGAGGGGAGGTTGAGCCAGTAGTTTTAGAGCGAGGTTCGTTTTTGCTATAACGGCCAAACCGCCTCCTCTGCTGTTAGCTCTGCTTATGTGTGCTATCAGACCATTAGGTCCTTACCTTTGAATACAAACACGTTGTACTAACACAATAAGGTGTGTCTTGTATACAACAAACTATTGGGGCATATGTATAGGTATGATTGACCTTTTTCATTTGTTCTTTCACTATATAGCCCTCCTGGGCAGAATGGGGTCATCAACAGGAGCCCCGATATTTTCCGCTATTTTTCCGTATCTGGTGTTAAGGACAGATCCTGCCCCCAATAGACACTATTGAAGAGACACCATTCAAAGATTGTAATGGTTCATATAAGAGATAAAAGCGATGTCATTTGGGGCATGCTGTGTAACCGCTGCTTTCTACCAAAAGGTAGCTCCTGCTTACTGAGTGATGCCTGTTAGCAGTGAGCTTTTAGCTCCTGGTCATCAAATCTTTATTTCGACCCCCTTTAGGTGTCCGTGCACATCTATAGATCACATGTTTTGACTAAGAACAATGCTTCCTGGGAGGGGGGTGGGGGATGACATTCAATGATTCTACAGCAATAGGGAATGGATGTTTCAGTGGCATTGATCACAGGGATGCAATAAGGATAGGTGGGAAGGAAAAGTAATTTAAGGATAGGAAGTATAGAAAAAATACATTTTTGTTCACACAAAAGGTTGCACACCAAGAAACATCAGGGAGTGTTCGAGAGTGGCTAATGTCGCAGCCAGCATAACTACTTAACCATATGACAAATGGAAAGGGATAATGTGGTCGGGGCCATGCTCTAAACATGAAAGCATTTTGAAAACTAGTAATAAACCAGTCAAATAAGACTTCAGAAATAAGGAAATCCGAAATGCCCATAAAATCCAAAAATGCTGAATAAAAAGCAACCCTCCACAATGTAGCACCGGCCCAAAAGAACGGATGTTTAATCCAGATTACTAGCTGCGTTGTACAATTAGCTCAGATTGGACACCAATCAGGTGAAATTAACGAAAAATTAGTATAGTCTTTTCAGCGAAGCATTTTATACATACAATTTCATACTAAAAGAATGAATCAAATTGAACAGACTACGCATTGATTCCAGTATAAGCATGTAAATCATCTCTCAAATTATTTGCAAAAAGCGGTATACCACAACTAACATTTGGAAACCAGATGGTTTAACATCTTTGAGTAATCCGAAAGAGAACATCTTTTTTTAAATAAGTTACAAAGGCAAACAAGTGTTGGAGGTTCAGGGGAGTGGTTACTGAGCTTTAATCCAAACAAGTACAAAACAGGCACCTAGGGAATAAAAAGAAATGCAATAGAACAGTGAGAAATGTGTTATCGATCGTATAGTTGGGAAGGGGACGTCAAGCGTAATATCATTTTTGAGCCACTCGCACCTCCGCCTCCCCCTCGCTCCCTCTCAGCCCCCCCGGATATATTCAGAGGAAAACCATGGACATTGAAACAAAGAAAGTTGAAAAAAACCCTATAAAAAAGACATTGAGAACAAGATTGCGAAAAAGCAGTTCCACAACCTAAAAACGTCTTTTTGTTTAAGGCACCCGGATCTGAGCTCCTCAGAAAAATATGGCAGCCCACATCTTGACAGGCGGCTAACCATCAGCTATGCAAAGCTTACTGCTGAGGGGAGCTGCCAAAGTTGAACATGGCTCCTGCTCACAGAAATCTCCATAATGTGTGTCAAAGTCTTCGTAAACTAGCTATGCAATTACCTGCAGTAAAGCAGGGTCTATGGCTTAAAGATTGGATGGTTTAGGCCCGGCAAGAACATCGGATTGTTTCCATCAAAAAGCTAGATAAACAACCTTGAAAGTCACAGGAAGGTAAAAGGCAGAGTGTTTTACCCAATACTCTGTAGGTGAGTTTCATGAAGCACATCCATGAATTTGCACCCCACAGGCACCACATAACCCATTACTTTCTTCAGATGCCTCAACCTTAGACTTCTAACACTTGGGCAATCAGTACAGAGACGCTCGAAGGGTACAGAACAGCGAACAGTGACGTGAAAAATATTGACACTGTCATGCTACTGGGGAACTCCTTTAATGTTTTCTTAAATTCTTATAAAGTGTTCAAATGTCACATTAGGCACAGGGAGGGTAGCAGATGTATGCATCAGATGCACATGGAGATATAAAACATCGATGCACTCAAAACCAAAATACAGGGCAATAGCTTACCAGTTCACGTCTTTTGTCGTCATCTGTAGCTTCATCTGTCAATTGTGCAAACACTTCTGACAAAAACTTCTCATCTTCCTGTATGACACATTGCACAAAAGTCATCAATAACATTCCAAAGAAGCATATGGTGTATTTGAACACAAATATCCTATCACTACCACATTCTGCTAATCCAAACAGGACATGGAGTACACCAACATGTCTCATATGTACCTCTTTATGTGAAAAAAATGTAAGCTAGAAAAAATATATATTTATAAGTAAACCAAAATCAAATAGTCGCAAACAAATCATGTCCTGATCCACCAGCTATGCCTAAGAAAATATTTTTCTTAGCCTGAACGGGGAGACGGTGAAAACTCACTGCATGTGTCGCTGACAAAAGCTTGAATGTACAGAAAACTGTCAGTTGGTCCCATCTACATTTCTATGGTTACATTAAAAAAAAGTGGAATTGTTAAGTTAATGTGCTTTTATACAATGCCAAATCACCACCGTAGTAGTTTGAGGCCTTAGGCTTGCCCGATGAATTGCTTAATGGGCCACCAGCAGGGGGAGCCACACCTGCTAGCAGAAATAAAACCACCAAGTGGAGATGATGGAGAAGCAGGAAATGGAGGTTACAAATCATGGGAGTGATGGGAGAATGGTTTGCGATGGCATGGGTGCATGTCTGTCCTGTTAGTTGGACCGAAGTCCTGTAAAAGGGAGGAGACAGACGTCTGACAATGTTAACTCTGGCTTCTGTGTCCGGTATACCAAGGTGTTATCACAAGCAGGAGTGTGTTGAAACCTTACACAAGAGAAGTAGAGATTAAAAATCCCAACTCGCTACCTACACTTTGATCGACTAGGTTCTATAGACAGGAAAGCGGAGAGAAACTACAGGCATGTTTAAAATGACATCAAAAACCTAAAAGGGGCTCCTTTCAGTTATTGATGCCTGCTAGCAACATCATGGGGATGGTTACAGTTGGGCGTGGGGTATCTCTGGGGCAGAGGCTGGGCTCTTGAGAGCTACTCTGCCATAACCAGCCTGGTCTACCATTCTCAACCTGTGCTGCAGTTAAACATGTTCTGTTAATACAGAGCAGAATTGGAATCTCTGCACCAAACAGCAGTGTAGAGCATGCTTACCAGCTTACATTTTCAGATCTGATTTTGGTGTTCTATATATGTATTTCAGGGATTTGTAGAGTGCTACCTGCCATAATCCGGCTGCATGACATTAATGTGACACGACATAAGAACAAATGACCGGGAACAACTAGCTAGACAGCACTGAGTAGCATAACACAGTCACATAACAAAAACAGGTCGTATAGTAACATACCAAACAAATAATGTAACCCAGCAAAACAGCAACACAAAGGTAGCAGGCCCATAAATGACAGAGTGGTTGCTCCACACACACCCCTTCTTGATTTCAAACACAGCTCGTCCTAAGCATGCAGCTTCTAGATATGAACTCTGCTCATATGGAAATCGAAAGCTCTTTTGGGAGACAAGGCCATGCAAACCCTTCCTTCATTCTGCCCTAGTGCAAACTGCGCTTTCATTTCGTCAGGAAAGTTCAGTCTTTGGCTCTTTTGGCACCCACAGCATAACTCATTGGGGAGAAATGGTGGCTTAGACAGTTTGGGATTTGTTTTAAACTGCTACCATACTGGCTACCATTTGCTTCCTAGAGCTTGGAGACAAGGCAGTGCGTTGTAAAGACTAGGAATAAAATAAACTAGACCGTTCAGAAAGCTGCAACAAAAGAGGCACCCATTTCTGCATACCATGTCTCCTATACCTCTAATCTCACAATAATATATTATAGATCAGATCAATGTATCCAGGGGAGCAGGGAGGGGGACCAAACGTCACCCCCTAGGCAAGTTGCGCTGTACAAGAAATACAAATATATGCCCTTAACAGTTTGAGATTTAAAATTAGTGTTCGTGTATCCTCCACTGCCTTAGAATACATGAATGTAATTAGTTTGAAATTGTGTTGAACTGTTTAGCTATTCATAATGCTAGCAAAATAAATTAGATTTTGACAAGCCCCAGAACACAATGTTATATGTGCGAAATATTTTACTCTTGACAAATCTTAGTCAGTACACAAACAGCAATTTTAAGACAACAAATAGAATGTTATCTCCAATGTTGTTCTTGGAGAGATTGTTCATTTTGCTATACTGGCCAAAGTCTTGTGTGAACTCTGCCTGAAATTACCACCTTCACAGTTAAGGTACAGGTCACATTCAATTGTTTGGAAACAAATACTTCACCCTCAATCGCATTCAGGATAACCTAACCTTTATCAAGCATTGTGCTTGAAAGTACGAGATGTCTGAAAAAAAGGAAAATGTCTGGTGTACCCAATGGCATGGATGGCCCCAGATATTACACGAGTATGGTGTGCAATCCTTAAGAATATGTGTAACGCCACTCATGCCTATATGACACAGTGACCAAGATAATTCTATCAAACCAGTCCTTTTAAATAGCCTAGGAAGAAATAATCAAAAACTTTTCTTAGCGATATCACATGAAACTGTTCAGAGGTTCATGAACAATAGGCTAATCACTAGACATTCACCTAAAAACAACACCTTTGAGCCTCCATCAGTTAAAAGTGAAAGGATATTTACCAGTAATAGTGGTCTGTCCGCAGTATTACAGCAGGGTCACTTAAACCAATATCCCACTACTGGGTGGTACATGCTACCTCCAATACTCAGATTGGTTAATTTCCGATCTTATTTAGAACATGCTTAATACACAGATGTTTCGAAGCACTGCCCTAGGGAACGAATCTGTGTTGCTCCGTGCAGTCTTGCTTTCAAGCGAGCATTTTGCCCTTGAGCTATCATCCCGAGATAAATGAACTGGGAGGGTTAACAGTGTACATCCTTCAGGATAAATGATGCGACTAAAATACTCCAAATCTTTTCAGGGGACAAAAAACAAATGAGTTATAATGAATGGGCAAATACTAGTCCTTTTCAGATTTATTCCTGTACACCAAAGAGGAATTATGGGTGGGCAAATGGGGCTCAAACAGATACATCCACCAGAAAGCCAATTACTGTGGAGTAACTTGTATGGAGGGAGTCTTACCTCGTCGCCCCCGCCCCTTTCTGGCATATCTTGGGTCACATCCGTTATTGCCCTCATAATGGGACCTTTTTTGTGTCGGACTGGCAGCCCAGTTTTACCTTTCGAAGCATCTGTTTCTGCTAGGTCGGAGTCTGCAATTTTCCAGGTTCCTACATTGTCCTTGCTGCTGCGCTACCCTACTGGGAAGGCCAATTATTTTCCTCTGTCCTGGTCATTGCTGGTCCAGGGTACTGGATCCTTGTACAGATTGCGTTCTCCCGCAGTCTCCGAACCAATTTTCAATTTGGCCTCTTTAATCCTATGGGGATTTTCTACAAATTCAAAACTTAAGTGCCTATTCAAATTATTCATGTGAACACAGACATTGCCCCTGGAGTTTTCTAACAAATAGCGTTATACAGATTTAACTGTATTAAATTACTGCACTCCTGCTAGAAATTGTTTATTGAATACTGTTTGTGGTTACATTGCATCAATCCTTTACCAGGAGTGTCAGATTATACTAGTCTGGTAGTACAAGGCTAAACTTAGTCTGACTTTTTGGGGGGCTTCTCCGCATTGTTGTAAAATTGTACATGCAGTGCATAGAAGGTGTAAAGTGGGTTAGGTATATGGTCTACCAGTATATTAAACATTTTACTAGATGAGCGGTTGTGTGGATTTTCAATGGTTAGCATTATAGGGTCCAGATTATGACATTGTAAATGCATTTTAGTATTGTCTAATGTTTAATAGTCAGACCTTTAGTTTAGGAATGGTAAGATCTACATTTGGCCTGGTACGGTTTGTATACATACACCGTTTTAATAGGTTACATTTAACCCAAGTAATTATTTAACTACTAGTTACTACATGTAGAGTGCACATGTTTTCAGTTTGTATATTTTTTTTTTAGGGTTATCTATTTAGGACCAACTATCCATCAGAACCCCTTTAGTGAAGCTAGACTTCTCTGCCACAACTACAAATACAGTTTACTCTATCTTTATGTAGGAAATCCAGTGTATAGTGTCAGAGCCAAAGGGGATTGGGCGTGTTGGTTATCCCTGCTTTTCCGTGTCCAGTTTCCCCCACCCCCCCTCACCTCCCGCTTGGCTCCCGAACGGCCAACCTTGCATGTTGTACAGATCTTTTCAAAAAGAAATGCTTGCGCATGTGAGGCACGATGTGCCCTAGTCACAAGTTGTTCAGCAAACGACCAAGATTGATCAGGAAGCAGTAGAACCTGGATTGCCCCATGTCTTCAAGTCCTTCCAGTGCACGCCACTGCTTCCCAAATTAGTTCCTAGCCTTGTGCATGCCCGCTGGCTACAATGGATTAGCATTGACAGCAGTGAGCAGAAGACCCAGGTAGCCCCATATGGCCAAGGAAAGGCAGCCACTACCGGATCCTGACTCTGAGGGTGGATGTCTGAGGGAGGATCATATGGGGGAAGACAACCCTCATGGGAGGGAGGTGTACTCGCTAGCTGGAACATGGTATCCGCTTCTACGCTGGGTATGACACCAATCCCTTAATTTCCCAATCCCATATGACAAACAGGACATCCAGTCCGGACCGACAAGGCTCTTTCATACCCTTGTAGTAGAATGACAGACGAAGAGCACTAAAGCAATGCAGAGCGCTGATGCCGGGAACCCAGAGACACTCTAGTTGTTGGCAGGATCTGATGGGTGCCGTGACGTTTAAAAACATCGAGTGTTGAGAACATGGAGAACCACTACTGCCAAAGTGAGTTGAGAAACCAAGAAAAAGCAAGTTGCAGCGGGGAGCAATAAAGCACCTGGAGGCACCGTCATGAGAGGCTTGGAAGCCAGTTTGCTGCATAGAGGCCAAGAGCAAAGGAAGCTATGGGATGAAGGACTAGGCATCACGGGTACCGGAGAGCCAACAAGACGTCTGCAAGAGGAGGAAGCAAACCGCTGGGAGAATTTCAGACCAAGGAGAACGCTGAAGCAGCCAGGAGAAAGCAGTGAGCCCAGAAAGGGGAGTTGGGGTGCTGGGGCGCTTTGTGGCATACACTGCACACCATTGAAGAAACATATGAACCGGGTGATCCCGAGCAGAGGAGTTGGGACGCAAAGTCAGTTGTTGAATGAAGCAAGTGAGGACAGGTCGAGGACCCAATGGTTGAGTAAAGAAAATATAAAAGCGTGCAACTGTTACACATTGAGAAAGTCCTGACAGGGGAGTGCAGCAGGCACACAGAGTCTGGGACCCGCACCCAACTGTGTTAAGATAAGTGCTTACCACTCGTGCTTGCCAAGAGTCTGCTTATAAACTGAGGGGATAAAGAGGAGGGAGCCAACCTCTTGAGTGTATGACATGCAGGGGAAGGGAGTAATTCGCCCTGGATTTGGAACTTGAACTTTGCAATTAGGGGAAGGGAGGCATTCCCCTAGTGATTGGAAATTGTGTTTACCAAGAGAAGGGCAATCTCTGGGTACTGTGATTAATCCAGTGGAGTCATGGCGGATTCCCCGGCGGTAGCCTCCTCCCATGTGGCTAAGGGAAGGCAGCCGCTACCTGATCCTGACCCTGGGGGGGGTAGGGGGGGAGTGGTTTCCTGAGGGAGGATTACATGGGTGGAGACAGCGCCCCCTTCCTATGAGGAAGACCCCCTTATACCCAAGACCCTTTTCTATGAGGAAGACCCTCTGACGCCCCAAACCCTCATAGCATACTCCTGGTGTGAGAAGTGAAAACTATTTTTATGGCCAAACACAACCATGACACTAACTCGCACTGCTCCAACATAACATCTTTTTCTAAGATTCCTTATCGTAAAACCAGTAACCAGAAATATTCCAATCCCATGTGTTCAACATCTAGGAACTTCAACTCCCACAATTCTCCAAGTACTGAGATGGGGAAGATGCAGAATTTTGAACCATGTACCAAGGGCTTAAACCACAATGAGCAATCTAGCTTTTTAAAGCACTTGTGTGTGGGACATTTAAACTGAACAAGTGCACTGTTCTGAGAGGGAGGGAAGGAAAACACATTGGCTCCTGTTTGAGGGCTCACAAACAGTACAGACAAGCATTGCGGAGCAGGGGAGGCCGACACGGAAGAGATGCTGAAGCAGAGACTGCAGTGCTGTGGAGATGTGGGGAGACACGAGGAATGTCCTGGGTGCTCCGCAAGTAGAGAAGCTGCTGTTCTCCATTTCGGATCCTGAAGAGAAGCAGACGTACAATCGCAGAACCGCGAGGGAGGCCGGGAGAAGGTCTACATCCTCCCGATTGGAAAGCGCGGGACCGCAGCATGCCGCAGAAGCGCGAAGCCGTCCGGGGATGCTGGAAGAAGCTGATGAGTCTACCTGAAGCAAGTGAAGACCACGGTGCGTTCTGGCGATATTGATGAAACAGAAAAACACATGGGTAAATCAAGGACAACAGGCGGATGAAAAAAATGTAGACGAAGCCAGAGTAGGGTGAAACGCGTTGTTCCTTTTTTGTGCTAAACTGCTGCTGCCTTCCTTGTCCATGTACTTTTTATTAATAAAGGACTCTTTGGCTGCACGGCAAACACCGATTGTCTGGATTTTAAGAAATATTGAGTTTTTCATCACGAGCACAGCCGGAGTGCCGCTGCGCCCAAGACTGGATCCCAGTCCTTCCTTTTGATTATATATATATACTTGTATCGACTTAGATTCACATGCTATGCATAGGCCGACATCTAGTGGAAGCTGCAGAGTATTACAGATTTTGAAATTCGAAAAGGGACGTCGAAAGGGCGTGCCAGTAATACTATCCCTAGTGTGACATCCACTGTACCTATAAGCCCTCACGCGTCGAGGTCCCTTAGATTGTTTTGTTCTGACATTAATTTTTGTGCAAGTACAGTTGTATCCAAGCAGATATATACAGAAAGCTCATCTAACATCAATGCACCTTCTCTCAGGGGAGGAAGGGTGGGCGCATGTGAATCTAAGCAGATAAAAGCATCAGAAACACGATCACGGTGAGTGATGCATCCCTTCTGAGGCTTGTGGAATCTGCTTAGATCACATGCTATGCATAGATTAGCAAGCAGTGTTCTGAGAAGGTGGTGGGTCGCGAGAAGGAGCAGTGGAAGAGATGTTTTAGAACCGCTTGTCCCACCTGTGTATCCGTCTTGGAATGTGCGTAAATGCAGTAGTGCCGAGTGAAGGTATGTACTGTACTGCAAATGCTGTCTAGGGGAAAATTTGCAATAAAGGCTAAAGTAGCCCCTGTGCTCCGTGCCGAGTGGACTCTGGGTGTAAAAGGCAGTGTCTTGTCTGATAACTAATAGCATAATTGTATAGATTTGACTATCCATCTGGAGATGGCGGTTTTTGAAATGCGTTCTCCTTCTCTGCCTGTAGCTATGGAGACAAACAGTTGATCAGTCTTCCTGAGTGGTTTGGTTTTATCTACGTAATAGAGAACCACCCTCCTCACATCTAGTGTGTTGAGTTTAACCTCAGCTGAGCTAGTTGGCTTCTGGAAGAAGCTTGGAAGTTCAATGGATTGGTTTACATGGAATTTGGAAATTAATTTAGGTGAAAACCTAAGATGAGTTTGTAAAACCAATGGGTCTTTATGGATAATAAAGAAGGGGGCCTGCACTGACAATGCTTGGAGTTCGCTGACTCTTCTTATGGAAGTAATAGCCACTAAGAAGGCAGTCTTGTAGGTAATGTGTTTAGGACTAGCTTGGTACAGAGGCTCAAAGGAGGGTCCCATGAGCTTTGCTAGTACTACATTGAGATCCCAGCCAGGCAGGGGATTAGAAATTGGAGGGTGGAGTCTCTTTACTCCCTCCATAAATGCTTTAATAACTGGCACTTTCCAACATGAGACTTTACTTTGAGATGTGGTGTAATCTGATAAAGCTGCTAGGTGGACCTTTATAGAGTTAAAGACTAACCCCAAATCCAACAAGTGGAGCATATAATTTAGAATGTGTGATGGGGTACATTCTATGGGGTTTGTTTTGACTGGCACCAAATGACAAATCTCCACTTGTCGAAATAGCAGTGTCTAGTGTTCGATTCCCATGCCTCCTTGAGGATATCCATACAACGCTGTGGAAGATTAAGGTGCTCGAACTCTAACCTCAGGAGCCATGCTGCCAAGTTCATGGAGTGTGGTTGTGGGTGTACAGTTGCCCCCCGTGTTGGGTTAACAGGTTGACCTGGTACGGGAGCTTGATGGGATCGCACATTGCCAGTTTGCGCAGATGTGGGTACCACAGTTGTCTCGCCCACATAGGAGCAACTAGGATGAGTGTCATCCGTTATCTGTATTTCGTTTACTATTCTGCTGATCAATGGTGTTGGGGGGTGGAGGGGAAGCTAAGCAAATTTCCCCAACCAGCTCATCCATAGGGCGTCCCCTTTGGAGTCTGGTTGGGGGAACCTGGACACGAAGTCTGGGCAGGACTTGTTTTCTCTTGTAGCGAACAAGTCTAGAGTAGGGTAACCCCATTGAGAGAAGATGTGGTCTACAACGTGTGGAGTTGTTGCCACTTGTGTTCTTCTGGCAGTGGATCTCTGCTGAGAGAGTCTACTAGAGTGTGGAGTACCCCTGGAACATGCTGGAGGACAGGGACATCCCTCATCTTGAGTGACCACCTCCATATTTTCTGAACTAAACTGGACAGATATGGAGAGTGTGTGCCCCCGTTTGTCGATATAAAACATGGCAGTAGTGCTGTCTGTTAGGACTTGGACTGACTGGTTTGTCAGATGTCTTTCGAAAGCTTGTAGAGCCTTGAAGACTGCTAATAGTGCCAGTAGGTTGATATGGTTCTGTGCTGTGACCTATGTCCACAGGCCGTGTGCTGAAGGTAATGGGCCCCCCCATCCGGAAAGTGACAAGTCTGTTGTGACGATCGCTAGCGCTTCCTGTTTGTGGAAGGGTTTCCCCTTCATTACATTTTCTCTTGACAACCAGTGTAGGTTTTGGATTACAGTAGGCGAAACGACCACTAGATTGTCCCACTGACCACATGCCTAAAACCATTGTTTTTCGCCAACCACTCCAGCATTGGTCGCATGCGCAGGCGTGCGTGTGGGACCAGATAAATGCATGATGCCATCATGCCTAGTAAGCACATTGCTTTGCGTACGCTTATCTGGAGACCGGCTTGATATTGGGATATTTGCCGAAGCATGTTTTGTACCTTCTCCATGGATGGGAAGGCTAAGCCTGTCCTTGTATCTAGAACAGCTCCTAGGAACTGTTTTGATGTATCTGGTACCAGACTTGACTTTCTCGTTTATCGAGAAGCCTAATTGGAAAAGAAGGTTTATGGTTATTTGCGCGTTTCTTTTGCAAAGCTGGTACGTTTCTCCCGTGATCAGCCAGTCGTTCAGGTAGGGGTACACTGGTATCGCCTCCCTGCACAGGTGCGCTGCCACCACCGCCAGTACCTTGGCGAATACCCTTGGAGCTGAGGCTATTCCGAAGGGTAGCACTTTGAATTGGTAGTGCTGGTCTGCTATTTTGAAATGCAAGAACCTTCTGTGCGCTGGGAACATTGAAATATAAAATAAGCATCTTTCATGTCCAATGTTGCCATGTAATCCCCCCATTTTAACAGTGGGATTACCTCTTGTAGCGATGTCATACCAAATGTTTGTGGCTTGACAAATTTGTTTGCAGGGCGCAAGTCTAATACTGGGCGCATGGTTAGATCTTTTTTTGGAACAAGGAAGTACGTTGAATAGATACCCTTGTTTACCTCGTAGATCGGCACAACCTCTATGGCGTCTTTGAGGAGTAGTGCTGCGATTTTTTCCATCAAGATGAACTGTTCTTCTCCTGATGACCTTTTCTGCCGTGGGGGAAGATTTGATGGAATCCCCAGGAGTTTCAAGCAATAACCTCCCGCTACCGTAGATAACAGCCACTTGTCTGTGGGTATCCCCTCCCATGCGTGGGTGAAGTTTGCAATCCGTCCCCCGACTGGGGAGGCATGGGAGGGGACCTGTAGCGGGGCGTCCTTGTTTGGAGGGGGTTCCCCATCCCTTGAGGGGGGGGGGGCTTCTGCCCTTACCGCAGCCTCTGCGTTGGCCTCTAGGAGAACCTTGGGACACTTGCTGGTTGCTATTACATGCAGTGCTCTGGTTCGGACTATACCCGGAGCCTCTGAGAATTTTGGCCTCGAAAACGGCAAAAATTGTTACCCCCCCTTTGTCCCGTCTGCTTATCAATAAATGGGCCAAGGAGATTTGAGCATCTCGTAGTCTTCCTTGGCTGAATTTAGCGCATCTTCTACTGCTTTGCCAAATAAAACATTGGGCTCTGTAGGCATATTAAGCAGAGTAGACTGTTTCTAACAAAACCAGACTGACTAAGCCAGGCATGGCGCTTTAGGATGGTGCCTTCCGCAAAAATGCATCCGGCGTTATCTGCAGCGACTAAGTTGTTTTTAAGTAGATTGCTGGCAGTACCTCTGCCCTTTGGCCGCTATCAGGGCAAGTCTTGATTTAAGGGGTTCTGGAGCTGAATCCACCAGGGCTGTAACCTCGACCCATTTTGTGCAATCTTAACTTGCCAACAGAGTAGAATTGTTAGCGATACTCGCTTGATAAGCTGCAGAAGAAGCCATCTTCCTCCCTATTGTGTAGAGCTTTTAACTCTTTGTCTGGGGGAGTTTTGGAAGAGGCCACTGGAGTACCTGCTCTCTTTTGGGTGGTAGTGACTACCAGTGAATCCGGTTTGAGCTGCCCTGTAATGTATAAGGGGTCAGAGGGTGCCAGCCAGAATAGCTTTTCTATTCTCGGATTCACTGCCCTAGTTTGGTTGGGCAACTCTAGGGAAGGTTGAATCCTTCTTTGCACAGATTTTAGCATGGGTATAAACTGTGTGGCTGCCTTTTTGTCCCCAGGATGTTCTCTACTAAATCCTGATCCGGTTGGGTTTCTCGAGTGTCCATGCCAAAATGTTCAGCAGCCTTGAGTAGGATGTCGTTAAACATGGGCTGGTTTTCCACTGGGGAGGCAGGTAAGGGAGGGTCTTGTGGGACTGCAGGGTCCATAGCAAAGACCACTGATTCGTTATCATTATAGTCCTGACCCCCGTCCTCATCCCCAACGTCATCCTCATCGTAGTATGTATCCTGGTCTAGATACTCTTCCTCCTCTGCATGTAGGGCATAAAGACCAGTACCAGTGGAGATGCATGTCCTTTTAGTGGATGGTGCATCATAAATCTCAGCAGGTGTAGGAGAGAGATCTTTTCCCCGACGGTTGGGAAGACTTGCAGGGTTGAGAAGTTACAGGTAAGGCCTTGGAACGGAATGTCTGAGTGGTAGGAGGTGTACTCATTAAACTTTCAGGGGGCTAGGGGGGCTCTTCAAAGAAGTTCGCAAAGGAAGACCGACATCCTGCTCATAACTGTCAATGTCATTGGCTGACCACTTGGCAGAGATTGGGATAATCCCAGGGGAAGTAATGGTAGGAGGCAGGGGGGGGGGGGTGTAGGTAAGTTATTGTCTCCCTCCTCTACTTCTATCAGGATACAATCTTGCTATTGAGAAATGTCCTGTGCTGGGATCTCATCAGGCTCTTGTGGATCTTAACTAAGAGTTTTGTCTTTACTTTTGACCTGAAGGCTCTTATTCTTATCCTTCCGGGGAGAATCCTTATCTGTGTCTATCCTTGTGATTAGGACTATTTGAAAGGGTCTTCTGTTCAGCGTCCTTGGTCTTCTGGGGCCTGTCATGAGGCAGTGGAGGCTCGGAGTGCGCAGAGGACAGCAAATCTGTAGATTTGCCACTAGACGTCGACTCTCGGCGTGTGTGAGACATCGCCATGGGGTATGTCTTTGGTGTGGGAAAGTGTTGTGCCTTTGCTGCCGGGTGTCGTCCACACAACAGACCCGCCGGCCTGTCTACTAGGGTCGGGGGCTAGCACTGGGGAACGAAGATGTTCCCCGTCACCCTCGCCGTCAGAAGGGACGGTGTCGCTGCCGGCGTTCGAGTCTTCCTCCACCTCCATGGCGGCCTCCGCCTGCATGGCGGGCCCAACGCTTTGTCCTGCGGTCTTTTAGGGTTTTTGGTCAAAGCAATTTACAGGCTCGACAAGGAGTCTCGTTGTGGTCTCGATTAAGGCAGAGATTGCACACACTGTGCTCATCGATCCACATATTTTTTGATGCAGGACGGGCAAAATTTAAATTGAGTTCTCTCCATGTTTAGGGTAAGCAGCACGGCGACCAGGGAAAGGGGTGGAAATATACATCTTGTAATGACCGCCCCCCCCACTCTCCCTACTGTAAGGGCCTAGACCCGGTGGGCCTTCCGAGGTCGATAGAAATCTGTCAAAGATCTTCGTCTGACTGTTCGTCCTCTCCTTGTCGAGTTCTTCACTGCATCGAGACACAGCGGTCGAAAAAGGACAAAAAGAGTAACTATTATTAACATTTTATAAAGTCAATGGCGTACGCTGAAATTGCACTCTGCGATAAGCAACTGCTCACGATGGCAGAAAAAAACAATCTGAGGGCTCTCGATGCGCGAGGGATCATGCGTACAGTTGACGTCACACTAGGGATAGTATTACTGGCACGCCCCGTCGACGTACCTTTTCGAATGTCGAAAACAACAACTAATACTACGCAGCTTCCACTAGATGTCGGTCTATGCATAGCATGGGATCTAAGCAAATTCCACAAGCCTCAGATATATATATATATATATGAGAATGCATTACTTACCGTAAAAGCATTTCTGATGGTTGTATCTGCTTAGATTCACATGCTGTGCATAGGTCCGACATCCAGTGGTCACTGCGGAGTATTGCATTTTGTTTTTCGTAGTCGAAAAGGGGACGTCGACCAGGCGTGTCTGAAACACTATCCCTATAGTGACGTGCATTGTACCCACAATCCCTCACGCGTCGAGGTCCCTCTGTTTGTATTTTTTCTGCCCTGAGGGAGCCTTCTAGACGTGAGTGAGTACAGAAAGAGAGAGAGATATATAAAGGAAGTCTATGTTCCTTCCATCCGAGCGGGGAGGAAGGGTGGGCGCATGTGAATCTAAGCAGATACAACCATCAGAAATGCTTTTACGGTAAGTAATGCATTCTCTTCTGATGTTTGTTAATCTGCTTAGAATCACATGCTGTGCATAGACTAGCGAGCAGTACCCGGAGTTGGCGGTGGGTTATGAGAAGGAACAGTAGAGAAAAGGTGTCGTAATACTGCCTGTCCCACCTGGGAGTCAGATCTAGAGTGTGTATCTAGACAGTAGTGTTTTGTAAAGGTGTGCACAGAACTCCAGGTAGCCGCTTTGCAGATGGACTCAAGGGGAACATTTGCAATGAATGCTATGGAAGCCCCCGTGCCTCGAGTAGAGTGTGCTCTTGGCTTAAAGGGTAGTTCTCTCTTAGCAAGAGTATAGCAGAGAGTGATGCATTGAACAATCCATCTAGAAATAGTGGACTTTGAAACCGCATCTCCTTCTCTTCCTGCTGCCACCGAGACGAAGAACTGATTAGTCTTCCTCAATGGTCTGGTTCTTTCCATGTAGAACATGACCGCCCTGCGTACATCAAGTGTGTGCAGAGTCCTTTCTCCCAAATTGGAAGGATTTTGAAAGAACGTTGGTAGTTCTATAGACTGGTTTACGTGGAATTTAGAAATAAATTTCGGAGCAAACCTAGGGTGAGTGCGTAGAACCACTTTATCTTTGTGAACTGTAACAAAGGGGTCTAGAATAGAAGAGCCTGAAGTTCACTTACTCTCCTGATGGAGGTGATAGCTATTAAAAAAGCAGTCTTAAGAGTAAGATGTTTAAGGGATGCTTTGTGCATGGGTTCGAATGGAGAGCCCATGATTCTGGTAAGTACCACATTAAGGTCCCATCCGGGAGCAGGGTCAGCTATTGGGGGGTGTATTCTTTTTACTCCCTCCATGAATGCCTTTATAACTGGGATCTTCCACCACGACACTTTGAGTTGGGAGGTGGTGTATGCAGAAAGTGCCGCTAGGTGGACTTTAATGGAGTTAAACACTAGGCCTGAATCCAAGAGATGGGTCAGGTATAGTACCACATGTGTGGGAGAGCAGTCAATAGGGTTGATGCTTTTACTCTTGCACCAGATGACAAATCTCTTCCACTTGCTAGAATAGCAGTGGCGAGTGTTCGGTTTTCTGGCTTCCCTGAGGATGTCCATGCATCTTTGCGGGAGTTGTAGATGCCCGAACTCTAGGACCTCAGGAGCCAAGCTGCTAAATTCATGTTCTGAGGGCATGGGTGCAGAGTCCTGCCCTTGTTCTGAGATAGCATGTTGTACGGGCAGGGGAGTTTTACTGGGGGAGATAGAGACATCTCCATCAAGTGAGCGAACCATGGCTGTCGGGCCCACATTGGGGCCACCAGTATCATGGTCACTTGTTCCTGGTGCATCTTGTGCACTACCTTGTTGAGAAGGGGAGTCGGGGGAAAAGCGTAAACAAATTTCCCTGACCATTGCATCGATAGACCGTTCCCCTTGGATTGGTTCTGGGGGTACCTGGAGGCGTAACTTGGGCATTGAGAGTTCTCCAGGGTTGCGAACAGGTCTATTTCTGGGAATCCCCATTGTGTGAAGACGTCGAAGACGATGTCTTCGTGCAGACGCCATTCGTACTCTTCGGGCAGGGGGAAATCTCTGCTGAGTCTGTCTGCCAGCAGATTGAGTTCCCCGGGTACATGTAGTGATAGTAGGAACATGTCCTGTTTGAGAGCCCACTTCCATATATTCTGGGCCAGTTTGGACAAGCCTGGAGAGTGGGTGCCCCCCTGCTTGTTGATGTAGTACATGGCTGTAGTGCTGTCCGTAAGGACCATTACTGTCTTGCCTTGTAGGAGTTCTTGGAAGGCTTTTAGCGCCTTGAATACCGCTAGTAGCTCCAGTAGATTGATGTGTTTGGATGCTACGTTCGGAGTCCACACTCCGTGAGCAGTCTGATGGGATAGGTGAGCACCCCATCCTGTGAGGGATGCGTCTGTGGTTAGAGTGGCTTCCGCCGCGGGTGTGGCAAAAGGGTTTTCCTTTTTCCATGTTCCCCTTTGTCCACCACTGTAGCGAGAGAACCAAGGCCTGCGAGACCACCACTAGATCGTTCCATTGTCCGCTGGCCTGACACCACTGGCTGTTGAGCCACTCTTGCATTGGGCGCATGCGCAGGCGCGCGTGAGGTACCAAATAAATACACGACGCCATCATTCCTAGCAAGCGCATTGCTTTGCGTACCGTCACCTCTCGGCCGGTCACATATTGGGGGATCTGAAACAGCATGTTTTGGACCCTCTCTTTGGAGGGGAAGACGAGGCCGTCCCTTGTTTGAATTAGAGCCCCTAGGAATTGTTTGATTTGACTGGGGTCTAGACTGGACTTCTTTTCGTTGATGGAGAAGCCCAGTTGGAACAAAAGGTCTACCGTCTTTTGGGTATTGGAGAAACATGTTTCGTAGGAGTCCCCTGTTATGAGCCAGTCGTCGAGGTAAGGGTAAACTGGGATGGACAACCTGCGCAGGTGGGCCGCAGCCACTGCCAGTACCTTTGTGAATACCCTTGGTGCTGAAGCTATACCGAAGGGTAGCACCTTGAACTGGTAGTGTTTGCCCTCTATCATGAACCTTAGGTATTTTCTGTGCGCTGGCAACATTGAAATATGAAAGTATGCATCTTTCATGTCCAATGTTGTCATGTAATCTCCCTGTGAAAGCAGCGGGATCACCTCCTGTAAGGTCACCATACGAAACTTTTGGGGTTTGATAAACTTGTTCGCTGGGCGCAGATCTAATACAGGGCGCATAGTTAGATCCTTTTTGGGTACAAGGAAGTACACTGAATAAATACCTTCCGTTACCTGAGATAGAGGCACGACCTCTATGGCTCCTTTTTCCAGCAGTAGTTGTACTTCTTGAAGAAGGATGGCAAGATGTTCCGGCGTCAACCGCCGTCCCCTCGGGGGTCTGTAGGATGGGGAACTGTTGAATTCGATACAGTATCCGTGGGCTACGGTGGAAAGTACCCAACGGTCTGACGTTATCTCCTCCCATGCAGGAAGAAAGGAAGTTATCCGGCCCCCGACCGGTGTTGCATGGGAGGGGACGCGAATCTTCGCGTCACTTGGAGTTGTTGGGGGCTTGGGAGCCTCTGGGGGTGGATCCCCGACCTCTCCCTTTGCCCCGGCGTTGGCCTCTTTGGCTGTACTGCCCACTATTGGCTTGGTAATTGGTGGCAGGGTATTGCTGATGCTGACCTTGTTGTTGTTGCCGTTGGCCACGAAAAAAGCGCTTGTTGCCATAGCCGCGTCTGGTAGTGGGCTTAGAGATCTGGTTAAGAGTCTTGATAGTGTCGAACTCTTTTTTGGCCATCTCTAGGGCTTCATCTACCGCCTTTCCGAAGAGGTTGGCGTCCTCGACAGGTTTATTTATTAAAGACGCCTGTGTCTCCGGTTTAAAGCCTGAGTTGCGCAGCCATACATGGCGCTTTAGGAGTATTCCTTGTACCAGGGAACGTCCTGCTGTTTCTGCCGCGTCCAGAGAGTTTTTTACAATGCTCTGGTTCACTTGTGTTCCTTCGCCAATAGTCGACAGTAGGCGTGTACGTAAAGGCTCCGGTGCTTCCTCTGCGTCTTTGCGCAGTTTGGCCCACTGCGCGTCTGCGTAGCTCGCAAGCAAGGAATTGTTGTTGGCAATTCTTGCTGAGAAGGCAGCCAAGGAAGTAACTCTTTTTGCAAGGGCATATAGCCTCTTGCCCTCCTTGTCAGGGGGTGCCTCACTGGTGGAAAGTGGTACTCCTGCCCTCTTTCTAGTATTAGATACAACTAGGGAGTCCGGTATGGAATGTCCCCTAATGTAGAGCGGATCTGAGGGTGAAGGAGCGAAAAGTTTCTCAATCCGTGGATTGACCCCTCTGATCAATGCGGGAGTGGACAGCGACGGGGTGATCCTCCTTTTCACTGAGGCGAGGAGTGGAATGGTCTGGCTGACCGGGGGTTTTTCTTTAATGACTCTTTCTACAAAGTCTAATTCTGGAGAGAGTTCTCCCGTGTCCAGTTCGAAATGCGCTGCTGCTCTGCGCAACAGTGCATTGAAAGTAGGCTGATCGTCAATTGGAGACGTGTTCCTAACTGGAGAATTATCCGGAGGAGTTAGATTTAGGGCATCAGTGTCGGAACACACTGATGGTGATTGCCAGGGGTGCGAAGGTCCTTCTCCTGGGCTAATCCCGAAGCCTTCTTCTATCATATCTGTTCTGTCTTCTAGACATTCCTCCTGGTCCATGAAATAATCTTCTTCCTCGAAGTATTGTTCCTCCCCAGTGAGGTCATATACATCTTGGGAGTCTGAGGCTGTGTCCAGCAGGGGATCGACCAGCCTCGGTTTTTTGGCTCTGGGGTCGTCTTGAGGCCCTTCTCTAGTTCTTCTGAGAGTTAGAGGGGCTTGGGTACTCATAAACTTTTCCATCCTCTCCATACAGAGGTGGAGTCTCTCCATAGTTTCATGGGGTACCCCAGAGCGGTCTAGCGGGGGAAAACTCGAGTTGTCTACCTCGAAATGGCTCGACCTCTCCCAAAGCGTCGAGGAAAGTGTCCCGTCGCCCTCCTCAAAACCCTCAGGTGTGTCGGGAGACTCCCTGACTGAAGGGGGTAGTCCCTGCTTTCCTTCGGGTGTTTTCGGCGTATCCTTTGATCTATGCGTAACGCTCGACGAAATCTTCGGCGTACGCTTTTGGGCGTCGGCTACAACGATCCTGGCTAAGCTATCGGCGACATTCTTGTCGGCGGAAGCTTGAGTTTTCGACGCTATGGGTATCGAGCGCTGTACGGCGGTCTGCGCCTTCTGTTGAAGCGCACCGGCCGATGGTTTGGTGGTGGCGCCCTTGTTTGCCGAAAGCCCAGTCGCAGGTCGCGGCTGCGGTTGCGAGAGGGGCTTCGAACCCGAACGGTCCGAGGAGGCCGCCGGTGGAACCTGCGTCTCCTTGGGCGCCGAAGCTCTCTTCGACTTAGACGAAGAAGAGCCATGGGTTGTGTGCTTACCTTTATGTGAATCTTTGTGTGCGTCAGTGTCGCCGGGGTGTTCATCCCCATAAGCAGGGCGTGAGCCGAGCCCGTCGGGGCCGGGGACAGACGACGAAGCGCGTAACCGCTCCTTAGAGGGGGTTTCGACTTCCGTGGCGGAGGTCGTGTCATCGCGTTCCTCGTCACTGTCGGTGGTAGCAGCGGCGGGTGAACCTTCGGCCTTCGACATCGCGTAGGCCGCCCACCTTTTAACCCTACGGTCTTTTAGAGTTTTAGGCTTCAGAAGCCGACAAGCCGCGCACCCTTCCTTTGTGATCGAGGGGCAAGCAGCGGTTACACCGTGAGTGCTTGTCCTTCCAAGTGAATTTGCCTTTACAAAGTGGGCAAAACCTAAATGGTGTCCTCTCCATAGCAGAGGCAAGAAATCGCGATAAACACCCCCAGGGAAAGGAAGGGGAAAGGGAAAGGCATTCTCAGAAAGACCCAGAGATGTCCCACGACCCCACTCTCCCTACTGTATGTGGCCAGCGAGGCCAGGCCACGTGTTCGGCAGCGCCGAAGATTTCCTCCGCTCGACCCTCCGTCGACGATTTTGCTCGGCGGAGAACAGCTACACTGCGTCGAGGGAGTGCTGTATTAATCTTCGTAGAAGAAACGACCAAAGGTCGAGGGTTGCAATGTCTCTCGAGGAGCTCCGCGTGAAGGCGACCAGAAGCTGGGCGGAAAAAAACAATCTGAGGGACCTCGACGCGTGAGGGATTGTGGGTACAATGCACGTCACTATAGGGATAGTGTTTCAGACACGCCTGGTCGACGTCCCCTTTTCGACTACGAAAAACAAAATGCAATACTCCGCAGTGACCACTGGATGTCGGACCTATGCACAGCATGTGATTCTAAGCAGATTAACAAACATCAGAAATATATATATATATATATATATATATGAGATCCTGACAGGAAACACAGCAAGCAATTGATATAAATATAAAGATCTGGCAGGGGAGTACACCAGGTAAGTGGCATTGCAAAAATAAACCTGGCAGGAGAGTAAAACAGGTAATTTGCTAGCCCCAAGAACTGTTAAAGGAAAGGTGAGCGTGCGTTTGTAGAATCCTGGAAAGTATGATGTTAAAGACATTGCTATCCAAACCACAGATAAAGTTGCATTAAAGAAAGACTGTTAAAGACTTGGTTGCCTAAACATGAATCTTGGTGAGTCCAAACAAGATACCAAGGAACTGTTTACACAAGTGACTAGTCTTACAATCGAGAATCCAGTGTAAGGGATCCACCCTCTGGAACGAAGGGCTCCCGCCCATGAGAAAATGTTTGTTGGAATTATACTTATTTTAGTTGTGAACACCTTATGGCCAGTTGAAGCGATTTTCCCTTACAAACTGTCATTAGGTTTTAGTGCGAGGGTCAGGATAGGGAGTTTGACACAAGCAGTTTTCTTTTCAGTTGATATCCTGAATGACAAATCCTCTTTAGCATAGGGATAGAGAGGCATTTAAACAAATATCTTCATGTGAAAACATGACATGCATGTGTTCGGCTCTCATTTCGGACCCCTGACAGTATTGTGAACATTGCAACCAGGGGAAGGGAGACATTCCTTCTAGCATCATTGGGAGAACTAAGGAGCCAAAAGAAATACCTTCTTGGCATTGTGAATGTGAGACAGATCAAGGAAAGAACCATACCCTTTGAAACGGTGAACTTTAACGAGCCCAAGAAACTCAGGGCAAGGAAATATGCAGAGACTTGTGGAACTTTGGTTGTTTATTTCTTTTATAACTTTACATTGGAACTTTGGAAAAGAGCTGCAGACAACGAGTTGAAAGACTATTTCCCTTTTCACTTCATCTTGAGTTTAGCGAGTAATGGTCAAATTATGATTTGGACACAGGACGGAGAACTTTACTTGGACATTCTGACACAGATATGCTTTAGTTCTGTTGAGGCAAGGGAAACCGCTCGTGTGTTATGGCAAGATAGGACGTTCTCCAACCCCCTTTTTACTTTAATAAAAGTCTTTGCCAATCACTACAATGCCCTTGTGACTGCGTCTTACTCCGAGTTCCTTAAAGTAAGTATAAATGTAATGCTTCTGTATATGCACTCGCACGAAGTTTGAGTGAGTCGCTGCCCGTGTGTTTGAGGGCAGGGCACAAGTAAAGGGAACACACAGGTGGGCACCACCCACCCACTTTATTTTTAAGGGGGCAGATGCCGTCCCCCGCTTGTGTCTCTCGAAGGGAGAAAAAAAAAGAAAAACAAACCTGCTGCAATCTCAAGAAATAAACAAAGCTGCAGTCAGGATTCAAACCTAGGTTGCATGATTGTGAGGCCAGACCCTTCACTGCAAAACCATAGTAAACGGTCTCCTTTTCAAATCTGCTATATAGGACATGTGTTACAGATCTGTGTTCTTGACAAAAGCTTATTTGTCCTATGCAGTTCCTTCAACTCGGAAAGCCAAACTGCATAACATTTCAGGGTTAAAAATTACGATTCAATAGCCAGGAGCTAAAACCAGCTCTTGGGTGTCTGGCATCACCCAGTAGGCAGGAGCTACTTGTAGGCAACAAGGATCGAGTACACAGCACACTGCAAACATCGACAGGAGAAGAAAACTAACTTTTTGCACATTATGTATGATCCTTTGTGTTTAAATGTGTACTAGATGTGTCCAAATTCTTCTTTAGTAACATCCTCAGATACTCAAAGTTGATGTTGCATATCTATGTTTGTAAAATACCAGTTGGCCTGCAGAGCCAAAAATAGCTCCTATTAGCTGCTGGTTTCGAGCTAACCAGACCCTTCTAGAGTAGACGCAGGCGATAATAGCTCCCATGAATTTTGAACCCAGATTAGCATATTTCACGTTAGAATAGGTACACTTCCTGTTTTCCGATCATGTAGGTCAGATTCCACAAACTTTTGCGACTCGAACCCTGTTATGAGTGAGCCACGAAAGCAGGAACGAGCATGTTTGTGTGGTAGGAGTGGGGGAAATTATCCACTGCCAGTAGCACTTGCAAGTGGGCCTAGCTTCATGAAAGTGATGATTTTCCATGGTCATAACAGCATATATATATTATGGGTCATTTTATCTTAGAGAAAGTGATTTATTTTGTCCATAATGGCATAAAAAAGTTGTGGGCTCATCTTCATGAAAGTTATGTATTGTGATAACAAAAGGCATAGATCGATGTTTGGGCTTCGTTTTATGAAAGTGATTTACTGTGAGCATACTGGCATAGATTGTTGGTTCAGCTTCATGTAAGCAATTTACGACTACTTACTTGCATAGATAGATAGTGGCCGCAGCTTCACGCAAGTGATTTTACTATGACCATTACTAGCATAGGTGCACTGTGGCTGCAGCTCCTGAAATGCGCTTACGTACAGTTGGTGACGCAGCATTTACTGGATTTATGCTATGTGTTACCCTAGAAAACCAATTACAAATTGTATTACCTTTTACCCCATTTTTCTAAAAAGAACTGGTGAAAAACGCATTTCAACGCATTGTCTGCTCCGAACCTCCTTTAATTTTGGGCTATGCTCAGTCGCTCGCAGTAATGTGGGCAACTATTTAGCCCACACTGCAACTCCTGAAAATGTTTATCCGCCATAACGGACTGTGAATCAGGGCATTTACTGGATTTTGTTTTCCATGTTAACCCAGTAAAACAATAGTACATTGTAGGTCTTTTTAAAAATTGTGCTAACATCTTTTCAATGCATTATAGTAAACATTTTCTCTCTCGAATCCCTTCACCCCCCTACCCCCCACCACCGTTGACTATTTTGGACTCACACGATATACTCCGTCACTCTCACTCATTTTGTAATTTGGCCACATATTTAAGCTCCACCACTGAAAATATGAATCAGCCATCAGTGACTGCGAATAATGGCATTTACTGGATTTTTTTCACGTTACCCTACAAACATCTGTACATTTGTATGCGCTTTTAACCCAGTTTTTCCTCAAATGTTTTGCTGAAAAATGCACTATTTCAGCACACTATTTTAAAAATGTTCCTGCGGGAGAAACCAAATAAACCAGCTTAATTATTTTGGGCTCCCTCACTACACTCAGCATTCCATACAAACAATATTCAACAGTCTTGACTGACGGCAACTCATTTAAATCCTGCTGCCCCATAAGGGGTTGTCCGCCTCCTCTGGTACCAAAAGTTGCCTCCCACACAGCCAACATTCGTACCCTTAAAATACATGGTTTCATTTCTGCCGTTAGAGGGACATGAAAATCGCACTAAGTGCCTGTCAAGTATGGCGTCACTCCTTATCTGCCTGCATATTCTCATCGGTGCACTCCTGTTTCCCGAAACACCTTGCATTAATGGCATTTTGGTTTGGGTGTGGAAAGGCCCTTCTTTCCTTCTCTGTAGCCTTATGGGATTTTAAGAGTCTTCTTTTTCCAGAGAGGTTAGACGCAGAACTCTGAGGTTTTTCAAGAGCCCTCTAACATAGGTTTTTCTGCACGATGTTACAGGACATTTGCTCCACTGCAGAGTTTGGGAGTCTCAGTGCATGTGCAATTTTTGGATTTGGGGCAATGTCTCAGCAAGTCTTTTGCACACCATATTCTCCTTTTCCAGGGCCTTTTTGTGGGCCCCCTACGAGATGGGCCGTTTACCAGTACAGCCTGTAGGGTCATCCCGGTTTCTCAGAGTTTGCGGGGCCCTGTTCCACTACCGGTGACTCAACAGAACACTTTGGGCTCCTTCTCATGGGGCACAAGAAACTGTTAGCCATGTATGCCTCCATTGTGCACATTGTCTAACACAGTTTACTACTTTCAGCTTTTTTGGTTTAGATTTTCACAGCCCTGGCAGGTGTCCACGAGTTCTCTTTTGGGCCATCGATGCAGGATTGTGTGTTTATCAGTGCTGGGGGTACCTTTTGTTATGGAGGGCCTCAATTAAAGGGGTCATTTCCCTGGCCTCTTGCCACACCAGAGGCTTGAAAACAAATTGATGTAATCAGTTATTTGTATTCTCTAGACTACGTGATGATCCCTCGGAGCTGGCACCAAAACTCTTGATATCCCTCCCCCCTGCCACCACCTTGCTACAGCATCCTAGCTCATTCGCGGGTCAAAGCACTCTCAGGATGACAATATACAAGCTAGGGAGGGCGGCAGTAAACTTGGGGTACAGAATGTAAAAGGAAACAGCAGAGAACTGTGTGCCATGAGAGTCAAGGACAGGCAAGTGCACAGCTGCTGTTGGCGGAGGGGCATGGTCGAGGACAGCAGGGTAGTGGGTATGGAGGACAGGCCCCTACATTAGAAGCTGGGGGGGGCAGAGGGGGAGGGGCTAAGGGCAACATTGGTCCAGGTTAGAAGACTGGAATTATAAGGAAGTGGGTAGGAGCGACGGTGGCTCGTGCTGGCTCATCACAGATTGAAACACTTCATTTTTTTTGTCTTCGGTCCCGCTACTATGACCAAATCAATAATGGTGGAAGAAAAAGGAGAAAAAAAAAATCAAAAAGCATCAACTTTAAGGAGCACGGAGTACAGCTTGAGCATGAACTATAGAGCAGGGCTTGCAAAATATACTAGCCCACTCACATTGGCGAGGAGATTTCATGAAGGGAAAGTACCATTTGCATGGTACACAACCTTGTTGGCGAGTATGGAGATGTTTGAGACTTATTTGACATTTGCTGAAAAAGTTTGTTTGAAGTAAATGGCAAATACACATTTCACTGTGCATGGCTGGCCTTTGGGTGGCAGCATTGCACCAAATATGAAGCATGTTTATGGCGACAAGCACCATTTTACAGAAGCACTGGTAAATATTCTGTCACTTGTCACCATGGGAGCAAGACCATTTCTTGTAGGTCGAGTATGTCAGCTAAGAAACTTGTAATGCAGGCCTAGGGGGATGGAACAAGTTACTTACCTGTAACTGTTGTTCTCCAGCATGGGTCTGGCATGGATTCACATGCTCATGAATATTCCCCGTCAGGCTGGGAATCCTCGGTAAAGAAAAAATCAGTATCAGTTTCGTTTCTGATCTGTCTTTCGTAGTAGTAACCAATCACTGATCTCTGCGTCATACTGACCACAGCCAATGACTGCCCTCTACCTAAGCCGCGCCTCTGGCAGCCATCTTCAGATTTGGTAGCACGTGAAGTGGCAGTATGACCAAGTGAAGAGCCGCAGAGGGGTAGGCGGGAGGGTTCGCATGTGAATCCATGCCAGACCCATGCTGGAGAACAACAGTTACAGGTAAGTAACTTGTTCCTTCTCCAGCATGGGGTCTGGCATGGATTCACATGCTCATGAATAAAGAATACATAGCAGTACACACATGCACAACCACGGGAGGTGGCAAAGGCTCAACATTAAGCAATTCTTACCTCCTCACCAGGCTCACCTTAGGCGAACAGGTTGCGCAGCACTGCTTGGCCGACCCTGGACTCCCGATCGACGCAGTAGAATTTCGTGAAGGTGTGCGTCGACCTCCACGTAGCAGCCCTGCAGATGTCCAGCAAGGGCACACCAGATAGGAACGCCGTGATAGCTGCGATCGCTCTGGTGGAATGGACTCTAGGATGGCCAGGCAGCGGTCGGTTTGCCAACCGATGACAGTACATGATACAGCCGGAGAGCCATCTGGAAATGGAGGCCTTCGAGAGAGTCTTCCCCTGATTGACAGGTCCAAATTTCACACAAAGTTGTGACGTCTTCCGAAAACACTTTGTGCAGTCCACGTAGAACTTCAGCGCTCTAGCCACATCCAGCGAGTGCAAATTCCTTTCAGCCGGCGACGAAGGCGACGGGAAGAAAACAGGCAACACCAAGGGTTCCTTGAGTTGGAAGTCCGACGGTACCTTGGGCATGAAGGAGGGGTGCGTCCTGAGCACTACCCTCGTGTCGTGAAAAGTCAAGTACGGGGCCTTGCAGGAAAGGGCCTGGAACTCTCCCGCCCGTCGTGCGGAGGTGATAGCCAGAAGAAACACTGTTTTCCACGACAAGAACTTCAACGGAGCCGAGTGCAGAGGCTCGAACGGAGGTCCCATGAGCTTGGTCAGCACCAAGTTGAGCTCCCACGCCGGGGCCGGAGCCTTCACCGGCGGGAACGATCTGAACAGTCCCTTCATGAATTCTTTCACCAGACGATGAGACCACAAAGACGTCCGCCCCGTGGTTCTGGTGTATCGGGAGATCGCAGCAAGATGAATCTTGATGGACGTGTGCGCCAGTCCAGCCTTGGCCAGCGTCAGAAGGTACGGCAGTACCTGGGGAGCCGTAATCCGTAGAAGGTTAATCTTCGGTGCGTGGCACCATACAGAGAACCTCTTCCATTTGTGTCCATAGCATTTAAGAGTTGAGGACGCCCTGGCCTTTGCAAGAACATCTCTGCAGTCGGCCGGTATGTCGTAGCCTCCAAACTCTAACGCTGCAGGAGCCAGGCCTGCAAGTTCAGCGACTTCAGGTCGTGATGGAGGATGGCGCCTCCTTCCCTGGAGAGAAGATCCGCGTCCACTGGCAGCTTGATTGACTGGGACGCTGACAAGTCCACAAGGTCCGGGAACCATATCTGTCTCGGCCACGCAGGTGCGACGAGGATAATCCTGCACCGTAACCTCTTGAGCTGGTTGATGAGCCGGATCAGCAACGGCAATGGAGGGAACGCATATAGAAACAGGCCCTCCCAGGGGAACGAGAAAGCATCGCCCATGCTCCTCGGCTGGGGAAACCTGCTGGCGAACCTCCGGCACTTGGAGTTCGTCGCCGCCGTGAACAGATCGATCTGGGATGTGCCCCACCGTCGGAAGAGGTGGTCCACTAGATCCTGTCGTAGTTCCCACTCGTGGCACGAGCGCAGCTCTCTGCTGAGCGAGTCAGCGATGGTGTTTATCCCTGCCAGATGAAACGGCACCAGAAACATCCCTTGGGCGACGGCCCAATGCCACAGATCCTGCGCCTTCTTGGACAGGGCTGGGGATCTGGTACCGCCCTGCTTCCTGATGTAGAACATGGTGGTGGTGTTGTCCGTGAAGATCCTCACCACCTTGCCCTTGAGGGACGGAAGAAAGGACCTGAGGGCCCAAAACACTGCACGGAGCTCCAGGACGTTGATATGGAGGGACTTCTCCATCGGAAGCCAAAGGCCTCTCGCGTGCAGATTTTCGGTGTGCGCTCCCCACCCTTCCAGGGAGGCATTCGTGGTCACTGTCTCCTGGTGGCCGGGGGTCTGGAAGCCCATGCCCGCCGTCAGATGCGCACGGGTGCCCCACCACCGGATCGCTCGTCGGAAACTCTCGAGTGTGATCCTCTCCTCGAAGCTGCCCGTCGTCTGGATCCAGCGCGCGTCCAGGAACTCCTGCAACGGGCGCATCCGGAGCCTGCACAGGCGGATGAGGTAAATGCAAGAAGACATCATTCCGAGGAGGGACTTGATGGACCTCACCGTGGCCGCGTCCGCAACCAGCAACCGCTGCACCTTGCCCAAGATGGCCCTCGTCCTTTCCTCCGATGGAGAGGCCAGAAGCAACACTGTCAAGCTTCGCTCCCAAAAACAGTGCGTCTTGCGCGGGCAACAGGTGGGACTTGGCGTAGTTTATGGAGAATCCCAGGTCCGTGAGTAGTTGGACGGTCCTTGCCGTGTGCTCCACGACAAGCTCCTTCGTCTTTGCTCGGAAGAGCCAGTCGTCTCGGTAGGGGTAGACGTGGATCCCCTCTCGGTGCAGCTGCGCCGCCACCGGTGCGAGGCACTTGGTGAACACCCTGGGTGCCGACCTCAATCCGAAGGGAAGGGCTCTGAACTGGTAGTGACGCCCTTGGACCACGAAACTGAGAAACTTTCGGTGTCCCTTTAGGATGGGAATATGGAAGTAGGCATCCTCCAAATCCAACGACGACAGGAAATCGCCCTCCTCCAGTTGACCCAGGATGTGTTGGAGGGTGACCATCCGGAACTTCTGTGCCTTGATGAATTTGTTCAGTCGTCGTAGGTCCAGGATGGGACGCCATCCTCCCGTCTTCTTCTTCACGAGGAAGTATCTTGAGTAAACTCCGGAGCCCCGAAGCCTCTTTGGGACCCCTCGATGGCGCCCTTCTTGAGCATCGCCTTTACCTCCAAGAGAAGTTGAGGGACGTGATGTTCTCTCCTGGCCACAGGGGGGACGAGCGGGCACCTCTTTAGAAACTCGAGCGCGTGACCCTGAGCCAGGGCGTCCAGCACCCAACGGTCGGTGGAGATGGACTCCCACGCGCTGACGAAGCTCGACAGCCGGCCTCCCACCGGGGTGCTTCGGTGGGGGCCCGACCCCACGGCCGGTTCAGTCCTGCTTCGACGAGGCTTTGCCGCCTTGTCCTCTTTGGCGACGACGGCGGGGTCCGCCTGACTTGCCCCGTCCCCTGTAAGCTTCCTGGGACAACGAACGGGCCGCTTGACGGTAGGTGGAAAATCCGCCGCTGGAACCTTTGGAGGCACCCCGTTTGCCTCCACCGCTCCGAAAGGGCGGCCGCCGTTGCTGGAGAACCCCAAGAGCCCGGCCCGTCTCCGCCTTGATGGCTTGAAGGGAATCGTCCACTGTTTTCCCAAACAGGTTGTTTCCGTCGAACGGCATGTCCAAGACTCTGGTCTGCACGTCCTGACGGAAGTCAGTAGCCTTGAGCGATCCACGCCGCCTAAGGCACACGCCGTTGCCCAACTGGCGAAATCCAGTGTCAGCGATGTCCGTCGCAATCGTAATGGCGTGGTCCGACACCACCTCTCCTTCCTGCAAGATCTCTAGGGCTTCCGCCCTCTTGTCTGGTAGGAAGTCCAGCAGGGGGGACAGTTTGTACCACAACTCCCTGTCGTAGCGGGCTACGATAGCCAAGGCGTTGGCCGCCTAAATCGTCGTCGCTGCCGACAAGATGACTCTGCGTCCCATCGTGTCTAATTTCTTTCCCTCGCCGTCCGGCGGGGAGGTTGACGTAGAGGCCGCGGCCCCCCCCCCCGCTTTTTTCCTGGCCGCCGCGGAGATGACCGAGTCCGGGGTCGGCTGTGCCCAAAGGCACAAGGGGCTGCGTCCGGGACCCGGTACTTCTTCTCAAACCGATCCCTTCTAGCCGGCGTCGTGGATGGGTTCTTGAGGAGGGCGAGGCCCTCATCCCAAATATTGTCTAGTAGAGGTACAGCGAGGACCGTCTTCCTCATGGTCTCGCGCCGTTGATAAAGGAAACCTTCCTTCTCTTCCGGGCAGAGCTGGAAAAGCTCGGATGCCCTGGCGAGCATGGAGCGAAACGATCCAATCTTGTTGGGCGGGGAAGCCCGGGTGGGAGGTGACGACGGGAGATCCTCGTCGTAAACCTCGTCGTCTGTACCCGTCGCGGCCGTGTCAGTCCCCGTAACATCCCCACGTGTCGTGGACGGGGAGGAGGGCTGAGCAGGGCGCGATGGCTGTAAAGGAGGTGGAGGATGAATCCTTCTCTTAGGGGGAGGGCTCCCAGAAGGGCCTGGCTCCGGGTCCCCCGTCGGGAGCGGTTCCTCCGTTGGTGGTAACGGCAGTCTCGTCCTTATCTCCGAGCAGAAGGACTGTATAGCCAACAAAATGGCCGCCGAGTTGTCTTGCGGCACTGGTTGAGGGAGTTCCGATGGGCGATCAGGAGCCCCGTCGGCACCCTCGACGCCCTCGTCGTCACCCTCGACGCCCTCGTCGTCTTCCACGTCGGGGTCCCTCCCGACAGGATGGCCTTCTTCCACGCCAGAGCCGTGGCCTAAGACTTCGATCAGCTCCTCCTCAGAGGTTGAGGCCGAGTCCACGACAACCTCCTGCCCCCCCTTTTTCTTCTCCGGAGGTTTCACGGGGGTCCTGTCGATGGGCATGAAAGAGAACTCCCTCCGCGGTGGCAGGGAGATTCTGGGCCCCGAGGTCGCCACCACTGGTGTAGCCTCCACAGGCTGAGCCAGGGCCGCCGCGACTGTCTCGATAGAGGCCTTGGCCGGATGGATAAAGGCTTTCACCACCTTAGGTGCGCTCACCGCCTTCTCCTTGGGGGGAGGGTCACCACCTCGCTTCCCCCTCCGATGGGGCCTTAGGGCACGACCGGGGTCTCTCCAGGAGTTTCGGCAGGTGCTCGGCCTTCCTCTTACCCGAGCCAGAGCGTTGGCTCGTGGTTGATGGCGCTAGGGAGGATGCGCCCTGCCTGGCGCCCGTAGAGCCCGACCGTTCGGCGCTCCCGGTGCCAGCGGACTCGTGGTGCTTGGCCTTCTGTTGGACCCCGTCGCCGGGGCACCCTCAAAGGTCTTAGAAGACCGCTCGGACTTCTTCTTCTTCTCGCCTGACGGGCTCTTTCGTTCCAGCCAGTTGGCGAGACGTTGATGGCGGTCCTTCATGGTCGGCTCCGACATATTGCCGCAAAATGCACAGTCCTTCTCCACGTGCGTCTTGTCCTCATGCAGGCAGTAAAGGCAAAGGGAGTGTTCGTCCTCCTTAAAGACATTCTGAAGCTGGCATCCAGGGCAGACCCTGAACAGCTTTCCGGGCGTCGGGCTTCCCTTCACCTGGGCCATGCTCGAGAAGGGCCTGAGAAACTTCTGGAATCCTCCAAAAGCGTGCTCGACGAAATCTTCACCCTTGAGGGGCGTAGAAGAATCCGACACGGGTCCCTGTTGATCGGATGAAGAAACGGTGGAGCTTGAGGCTCTTTTCACCGAAAAAAAAGAGAAATTTTTCTGAGAAAAACGCGAAAAAAAGCACGAACGCTCGAGAGCAATAGCACGAGGATCCCAACACTTGAACGTGCGGTAAAAATCTGAAGATAGCTGCCAGAGGCGGGGCTTAGGTAGAGGGCAGTCATTGGCTGTGGTCAGTATGACGCAGAGATCAGTGATTGGTTACTACTACGAAAGACAGATCAGAAACGAAACTGATTTTTTCTTTACCGAGGATTCCCAGCCTGACGACGGGGAATATTCATGAGCATGTGAATCCATGCCAGACCTCATGCTGGAGAATAAGAATTTAGGAGGGTGCAGAGGTGGTTTTACAGGAATTCCCCAGGCGAATACAAACTTTCAGGTTTTAACAAACATATAATACTCTTGAACCTACCACTGTATCACAGATTATGATTAATATATAGAACAAAAAAAAATAGGCTGCAAACTTTGAACTTGCAAGCCAAGCATAAAACGTAACTCACCCTCTCAATTTGCCCGATGCAGAGCATAGCATTTCTTTCTCTCAAAGATTCAATGTTAACAAGCTAGTGTCAGGTACACATTCTGAGGCTGTAAAAGATCCACAAGTCCCAGAAATAGGTTTAATTTTTATTATTATCTAAAATGGGCTTTTTAACATGATCAAATCAAGAGCTGAGCAATGGTCCATATACATTTCCTCCATGTTCTTGAATTAGATCACTAACCGAGAAACAAAATATTCTATTTACTGAACCGTTACAGATCATTATCCCTGAGCAACAGACATGCCAACCATCGTTCATGGCATTTGATTAACCCAATTAAGCAACGCGACTATTCCAAAAGGTTAGCCAAGCAGGATGCTGTCATACATGGAACATTTACTTTACAAAATTGTTACTGCCTGCACTTGGCGTCATACTTAGAGGGGCTTTGTTTCTCAAAGAATGAAACCTTAATATCTCACCATTTAAAAAAAAAACACACAAATCTGCCAAAAGCCCCCTCATAGCCTTGGATTACAGTGTCCACGAAAACACAGGGGGTCTCACTCCTCTCCACGATCGTCTAAAGAAACAAAACACAAGTTTATGCCTTTGCAACATCTCAAAAAGGGAGTATAAATGAGATTAAAGAGTTGTGGGAGGCCCAAGAGTGTGGATCGTCCGTACATTCACAGAGGAAGCCAGAAGAACTAGACACCTGCAAGAGTAACTAGAATAGCTCCAGGGAAATGATCACGAGTCTGACCTAACAAGTAAATAAAGAACACAGAATTAACATTAGATCTAGCTGCCCTGAAACAAGACCGCGAATAGGAAACTAGGAAAAAATCGTTAACTATAAACCATTACAAGAAATATTATCAATGTACTAGCAGTACCACCCGGATCTGTAGCTGATATGCAAGTGGGGGTCTGCTATAGCCTTGTGTATTTGGGTCAAAACCTCCGGTTTTTTGGAATAGTTGCAAAATCGCCAATTTTTCTGCAATCTCCTGAAATCACTTATACTGATAACACTGGACCCCGACCTGCGCACATTTTAAAAATAGGCAGGACATATGCCTTTCACACATTTTTATCAAATGAAAGGAGACACACACACACCATAATCCTCACCAGCCAAAACTGACACAGAAGGTTCAGCAAGCGGAGGAGAACGCAGGGCCTCAAACAGAGTACTGTACATCATTCCTTTCTAACACTATCCAAGTGGGAAAAAAGAAGACAGTCACAAAAACAAGTGGCATTTCAAGACATGAGTTTTCACAACACAGGAGAAATGGTGTGGCAGCAACAACAAAAAATATTATAACAATAGAAAGGGGTAACAAAAAGGCCAAGAGGCAAACGTTTTCTGGAAAACATTAATGAAATGTTCATAAGGAAATTTCAAATAAAAGTTACTGGAAAAGAGGGGTGTGGCTTGACAGCCATGGAGTAGGCTGTGTTTTTCATGTACTCCCGTTGATCCTGCAGAGATCCTGGTGCACGCGATGTGCAGGAGCTGAAGCCGGTGGCTGTCTTTGGTCTGGTGGCTGTCGGAATATATGGGGCATGTGCGGAGCATCCATGGGCTCGGAAAAGGGCCAGGATACTGAAGTTAGAGCAAGACATTAAGGACTGGCCCCGCGGTGGCGTAAACAGGATGGCGGATGCCTGAGGACAAAGTAAGATACTGAGCGCAGACCGGGACTGTTACAGTGCTCGAGAGGAATCCTGTGAAGGCAAGGGTGAAATACTTTGATGCCCTCCAAGCGTTACAGCAGGCTGTCCTCAGCGAGCCCGAGCGCTGCAAGTCCGGGAGGATACTTTGCTGCGGGCAGTGCACGTGCCAGGCAAGATACATTGTGACAACCCAAGAACTGGAATTGCAAGTGACAAGTTGCGGTCCGATACTTGGACCGATGTAGGAGAGCATTAACACAATGCCAATTCATCTCTGAAGAGGTGCAGGAGGTACTTGTGCCCCAGAGCACACAGCATGTGAGAAGTCAGAGGATGCCAGGGATGTGCTGAGGTGGGTCCTCCACCGGAGAGAAGCTGTGACCCAGCAGAGCTCCGCTGATCGTATACGGCAGGGGTGCATCAGAGGCAGGATTCGAGGCCGACGGGGCTAGTGACCTCCCCGACATGGAGGATCTGAGGCTGTGGTGCATGGACCATTGAAGTGTGTACACGGGCAGTCCTGAGCCGCAACGTTGGATGCAGTGTGGTGGCTGCTGCAGGGGAGACGGGCAGCCATTACCTGGTGAGCAGGGTGTTCCACAGTGGGGGGGCCCTCTGCTGGATTCTTCCACACACGCCCTGGAGTGAATATAGGAAGAGTCGCAAGGCGGTGGCACTGTTGCCAGGATTCCTAGACCTGCAAGAAGCGGTGACACGGCCAGGGGCCGCTTGAGACACATGGACATCAGACGGGAGCCCAAGAACAGGGTGTTCATTCCTCCGGCACCTGTTGCCAGAAAAGCGGCGCACGTTATAAGAGTGGCCTCTGGGAGAACTGCTTGTGCCGTAATGCAGGGGCTGGAGCCTGCATGCACACTTTATGCGGTGGGGGAAAGTGAAGAGATGATTCTGATCCAAGGCATTGGATGCATACCATTGATATGCAGCCCACGCAAATGATACATCGGGGGACCTACAGAGGTGTGGAACATGATGAGACATGTCACATGATTGAACCTCTGGCCTGATGAGCATAGTGCAGTAGGGGCAGCTAGCAACCCATGGACCAAATTGAGGACTGGAAGATGTCGGGACAGGCGCAGGAGTGACCAGCAAACCCAGACTATGGTGTCTCACGATGGATAGGCTGCTCTGGACAATCAACATCACCAGGATGACCGCAAGTGCATGCGCAAGTGCGCAGGGATAGCGCCCAGCGGGCATTGTGGCAACAGGCTGACATTGTATGGAAGAGGAACTGCAAGCTCCACTGGGAATCAGTGACCGCATGGGGCAGTAGACCTGTGGACGGGTGAGACGGATCCTACACATAGGGGGCCTGCCCTCTGAGGGGAGGAAGCAGGCGGAGGGCCGTACCACTGAGAGCCCCATACGTCCACTGCACAGCCGATACCCAGCATGAGAACTGGTACTTTGTAGCAACAGACTTTGGGCGGTAGGCAGGCTGAACCTGCGACAACAGGGGCAATGGCGCTCAAGAGTGGCAAAGCTAAAAGTAAGCAGCCGATGGACATCTTTACTAAACCATCACAATCCCTGACCATGCCTGCAATGGCTAAAGCTAACGTACAGGAGGAGAAGACCCCACCACGAGACGAACACCTGATCCTGGACGCCATAACAGAACTGAAATCCTTGTGAGGGACCACGATAGCGGAAATGATTGCGGCACTGGAATCCAAGATCGATGGAGTGGGAGTGGATGTCAATCTCCTGAGACAGGATATGAGGGAGCTGGCAGAACGCACAAGTGGCCTAGAAAGCGCAGTGAAAACTAATACCGAAGACAGCTCTGCTAATGCCAAAGAGGTAAACATCTTGAAACAACAAGTGCACAACTGAGAAAACTGAGCGGAGGAGGCAGAAGGGCGAGCAAGACGCAACAACATCCGCGTGGTGTGGCCTGCCTGAAGGAGAAGAGGGCTTGGACCCAACAGACTATGTGGAGAATATGCTGATCCAAGAGATAGGCGCAGACAAGCTCTCTCAGGGGTTTGCGATTGAACGGGCGCATGGGGCCCAGACGAGGAGGCGCGGTCATTGCTAAAAGTTTGAGCTACAGAGACAGGGAAAAGATCCTGAAATATTTTCGTAAAGGCGGAACGATAACCAGAGCATCGGCGACAGACACTGTGTATCCAGATTACACCAGGCTGGTGCAGAGACAACGGTTCAGCTATGTGGCGGCGAAAAGACGACTAAGAGCGGCTGGCCTCAAATATATGCTTTTGTATCCTGCGAAGCTTAAGGTTCTACACAAGGGCACGGCACACTTTATGAGACGACAAACTGGTTGGATGCCCAAGGCTGCCCAGAGGATGCGGCTGGGTCATCCCGGGATGGACAGGATAAGTGAATCAGTGCCATACTATTGATTGTGATGGTTGGGGTTAATCCATATCACTGGGGAAGTTGTACCGGGCATTTTAGTGGCGTGTAGATACAGACAAATGGCACACTCACCATGTGGACTTGTGGGACTGGAATATAGGTTTGTGTAACGTCAGACATGTGCTAGGAGTGAACGACGTACAATAGCTTGATACGGGAGACACAGGAGGCGCATGACCTACCCCCAGTAGTTAGAGTAGTTGCATCGCCAGTAGGGCGTTATACATTCCCCCCCCCCCCACTGTTTCCTGAGTACTGGCAATAGCCAAGAAAAGGGCTAGATGCAGGGTAGCCTGAGATCCAGGGATGGAGCTGGGCCTCAGTTGGGGTGGGAGTGAAGGGAGTTGGCAACAGGGGGGCGTGAGCTTGGGTTAGGCAGGGCTGAGGGTGGGAAGGGAGAAGCTGGGCAACAGTTGGGGAGGGGAGTTGGGGAGTTTGCAGTGGAATTTGTTAGGGAACGAGCTTACATCCATGCGCTGCTGCGCATTAGGCAGAAGACAAGGGAGGACAGAGGCGGGACTAGATATGGATGAGCGATGGGAGACCTTAAGATAGCAACCTGGAATGTCAGGGTACTCAATAGCTATTTGAAGAGGAATAAGATCATGATGTATCTAAGGAGGCAAACAATAGATATTGCCTTATTACAGGAAACCCACCTCACAAAAGAAAAACAGGAGGCGATATGAAATAAATGGAAGGGGACCACTATAGGGGCAACGTATTCGGCATAGGCTAGGGGGTAATCACTTGGATTGCGCCACACACAACCTTTCAGTTACTGCAGTCTACAGTAGAGCCAGACGGGAGGATGGTGAGGATACAGGGATTGCTAGAAAATATAGGTGTGAATCATTAACAAGACATAGTGGCCTACTTCAGGGCCCTGTACAGAAAAGTCTGTGCATACATGGTGGGCGCAGTTATATGGGGAGGTGATTTTAACTGCACGCTGGACCCCAGGGTTGACAGATCAGACAGGAAACTAGAAAAACCCACCCTCGCCGCCAAAACCTTGAAGACCCTGTTGGGAGACTTTCAGCTGGAAGATATATGGAGGCTGCACCACCCACATGATAGACATTACTCACATTACTCAGCCCCACAAAACTTGTACACACGGCTAGATTATATGTTTACTACCCCGGAACTGACTGGAGAGATAGGACCCTCGCCTTGTATTCCGACCGCACCATCGGATCACTCGCCACTGATCCTAACCTGGCAATACTTGCCTCCCAGAGCTAAGATTCCAACGTGGGGGCTTAGAGCCGAAGCATTGGAAGATAGTGTTCAGAGGGGACCTGAGGGAAGAAATTGTAGAATATTTCAAAAATAACACTGGAAGTGTAGCATCGGCTGGAACTCTGTGGGAAGCATTTAAGGTGGTGGTGAGAGGATCAGCTATATCCAAATCCAAAGAGGCATAATACGGGAGCTACAAAAAGCAGAGGGGAAGCTAGAAGCAATCATGAGTAGAGGAGATATCTCCCAGGAGGACGTCGAAGCCATGAGTCAATTACAGCAAGAATGTGGTGGGCACTGGGAGAGATTATGCAACTTAAATTATAAGAAATACACAGAAAGGCGACACGCAGGCGTGGGTTTCTTAAATTCTATTAACAATTAAATAGAGACACTGAAGAGGGTGAAGGGATTGAGATAGGGGAGGCACTAGAGGATATCGGTTTACCTAAACTGAGTACAGAAGAGAAAGAGAACCTAGATGCCCCAATTACACTAGAGGAACTAGCAGCAGTGGTTAAGCAATTACCTACTAGCAAGGCCCGGGAGCGGACAGTCTCCCCAGTGAGTTTTACAAAACATACAGGATGGAAGTGCTCCCCCCGTTATTGGCAATGTTAAATGAGGCTTGGGAGACAGGGCGACTGCTAGAATCCCTGAGAGAGGGAATCATTCTGCTTCTCAAACCTAAGCCGAACATGGACTGCGGGTGATATAGACTGCTATCTATGCTAAACCAGGATAGCAAGATACTCACAGCAGTGTTGGCAAACCGATTGAGACAGGTCATAAGCAAACTCATACACCATGATCAGACTGGATACGTTTCCGCATGGAAGCATATCCGACAATCACAGAAAGCTCCACCGCGTCATAGAACAAACAGAAGGGGACGCACACGAAGTAGCAATTGTTTCACTAGATGCAGTGAAAGCCTTCGACTCTGTTAGATGGCCTTGGTTGAAAGCAACCCTGAAAGAATATGGAATAGGGCCTAGGTATCTGAAGTGGGTGAAACTGGTGTATAGCTTGCCACTAGCCAGAGTCAAGACGGGAGCGATCATTTCAGGTAAGTGGCAACTCAGCAGGGGCAACAAAAGGCAGCCCATGGTCCCCGATGCTGTACATCCTCGCACTGGAACCCCTAGCGATATATCTGAGACAACAATACAACAATACGAGGGGGTAGGGGTGCACCTAATATCACTGTATGCAGATCACATGCTGCTGTACCCGAGGTATCCAGAGGAAAATCTGCAATACATCTAAGAAGTAATGGAGAGATTTGCGTCACTATCCGGCATTGCCGTTAACCCTAAGAAGTCGTGTACATTTCCCCTGGGGAGATATAAAAGGGATCCCGCAAGAAAACCTACCAGTATTACAAATGCCCTGGGAGACCAGAACTTTTAGATATTTGGAGATTGACACCTATCACATGGTAGAAGATGAACATAAGCATAACACAGAAAGCAGTGGCAAATATTGAGAACAGCATGAGGTTCTGGGCTGAACTCCCCCTGGCCATGGTAGTGAGGGTGGCACTATTGAAGATGCTCGTATTGCCTAGGCCGTTACACTTTGTGAATATCCTATACATGATACCCAAACTTTTCTTCAGTAAACTTCAGAGCTTATGTAGAGGTTTTATTTGGCACAATACCAGGAATAGGATAGCCTTGTGGAAACTGCAGAACATGTAGGACAGAGGGGCCATAAAATTGCCTAACAGATCTACCATCTGGCCAGTCAACTACAGTATGTGGCTAAGTGGCTAACGGAAGACAACAGTAGAATCCAGATTGTGGAGGTCTGAATGCGCCCCGTTTTTTCTTAAAAAATTGATATAGCTGCCCAAATCAGAGCTAAAAGGGCGGTTGAGGCTCCTAGAACTGGGATGGAAGAGATGGCGCAAGGCGTGTCAGGCCATGGAGAACCAGATTCCGTGCTCTCCGCAGGTGCCGTTAGTGGCGTTGCAGGAAGTGGATGAGCAACTAAGGAGGACGATTCACAGGCACTGGGAACCGGTGGGCACTGCAACATTGGGAGATGCATGGCGAGATGGAAAGGTAATGGAATTCAAGTCACTAGTGGAAGAAACTGGTGTACACCCGGGGCAATACATTACTTATACTAGATTGGTACGGCGGGTGAGAGAGTCATGGTCCGAAATAGTGCTAAAAGACCAACCAGACATTGCTATAGAAACAATTTATGATATCTCAGAAGGGGGGCATGAAGTATCCCGGATTTATGAACTGTTGATGTCCAGGGTGGGAAAGGAAGGGACCCAGCTGAGACGGGACTGGGAGGACGACGCTGGGGAACCCATGCATGATGGGCTATGGGAGAGAGCTCAGCTCAGAGGTACCATAAAAAAAAGTGTCCAGGAATGTGAGGCTGCAACAGATCCAGCTATATGTAACCCATAGGGCATACATGACCCCTTAAAGGATCGCCCGTTTCAAGAGCACAGGGACACAAACATGTCCCAAATGTGGGGAAGTGAATGCAGGGATGATACTTATGTTCTGGGCATGCCCGGAAATTGGGAAATTCTGGGGTGAAGTTACCCACTGCTTAACTGAGAAAGGAATCAAGCTAGATGCAGAATCGGTGTGGGCAAGCATGGTGGCAGGGATTCACTAGACGGCGTAACCTGAAACACTTGAGCACACTTAAAGACTTAGCTTACATACTGGCCAAGCGCAGAATAGCCATGGGTTATAAAGCAAGCCATAGACCCAAGATAGAGGTTTGGTCGCATGATCTCCAGAAATGGGCTGAAGTTGAAACAGTAGTATGGAACAAAGCTGCCAACAAGGGGGAGATGGGGGGTGGGGGGGGGGGGGGGGGGTGAGAGGATAAGGAAGCGGGAAAGCTGATCGCCTGGCGACATCTAGTGGCCACACTATCTGGGTCCACCCAGGCCTGCCCAAGTGAACATGGCACCTGTGGGAGCACAGAAGGGAAGGGGGGGTTGCCCCCAGAGGAATTCTTGCAGAGGGCGTAGTGGAGTAGGCTCGGGATTGGCGGGAGGGTAAAGGGATGGCAGCTATCAATTCACAATAATGGACATGATGTTTGAAGGTATATGACATGTACTGTCGGGTTTGTTTTGTTGATTGGAGGTTGTAAAAATTAATTAAAATTGTTAAAAAAAAAGTTACTGGAAAAAGACTGTTTCTGCTTGCAAACACAAAGCAATAATACCCATAAAAATATATTTTGCAAATGTATAATAAACATACATTTATGAAGTACTTTGCTGCAACCCTCTGCTACCAGAAAAAAAGAACACAATATAACAAAGTTTACAAGATATAGAAGACTTTCAGCTGATTGAGTTAAAAGACAAAAGTCACACTTTAATATCAGCTCTGACCTGGGAACCCTCCCTGGACAAGAGTGAAACCAGCAGGCTAAAATCCTTTTAGTATTTTACCCAACACTGGCTGAAGAAAATAGCAACACGTTTCATAAGGGCATTCTCACAAGATTGTATCAAAACCTACAACAGTATGGCAAAATATGCCCACAGCCCATAACAAAAAGACAGTTCACCTATAAAAGCTAAAATGTACAAGGTAGCAATCATTAAAGAGGCATATTAAGGTGGCAATATTGTTGATAACCAAGACCAGATCACAGAGTCACAGAGGCCCACTGACAAGTACATAATGTACACTTATGACAACATCCCCATGATCCCACATACCTTTGCGCACACATGATTTACGTATAGGTTGACAGCTAGATGGACCAATAAGCCAGATGGACAGATAAGCAAAGAATGTACATTTGTGGACACTGCTCACAAGAGAAACAGGTTGCTATAATCTGGCAAAAATACATAAAAGGCAAATTACTTTCTCCACTTACTCCCATCGAAGATCGATAATGAGTGACAGTCATTATGTGAACAAATTAGTCCAGGCCTCAAAATCTGCACTAGCCATTGCCGAGTAATAATGAACTTACAAGAAAGAAATGGTGTGATGTGCGTATCATGGCGATTGAGGTGGCAAGTGACTTTATTCCGGGTAGGTAGCTTCCAAACAAACTGTTACCCTTTTGATTCCTCTCCAGCCGCATTAAGGCCCTACCTAGTCTCCGAGCTTTCCCCTACAAAACCAGATGCTGGTCTAAATCTGCAGCCCCTTGTCTCCTTCCCTCTCCTGCTCGCTTCAGATCATGGTCCAGATTCCCAGGGCGGGAGCACAATATAGCAATACAGAGAAGTCTTGGCACCGAGTCATTAGGGTGGGCAAGTTTGGTCAGTATAAATGCCTTAACAAAAATTCATTACCTAAAATTCATAGAAAAGTCCAACAGATTAATTTGTATACTTTCATATTTACATAGTGTTACACATGCTTGACTTTACAGGAAATCTACTGCATCAAATAGTGTTTTGCATGCTGGATAGTTTCCTTCTGAAAATCAAAAACATTACACATGGAGAAGTAAAAAGAATCAAAGAAAAGTGAGCCGGAAATTGTGGCTCGAATAAACAAGCAAACTAATACGTTACACATGAGGCTTTAAAAGAAATTACCTAATGAAGATACAACAAAAAGTAGCAGAGTTGTATTGTAAATCAAGCGTTCCAAATAATGTTAACACCAAGACACTGCACACAAGTCGAAATCGCCACACCATGCTACAATATGAGCAGGGAAATCTTTACTATATCAAACATTGGTACCAGCTTAACCAGAGAAAGACTTCACACGACATACAATAACCGACAAAAGAACACCCACACTAATAGGATGGTGCAGGTTGATGACCACATTGAAAGACAAGCCCTTGGATTTCCTCAATATGGGAGATTAAGAGGATTGACATAAAACGTAAAAAAAACAGTTGTGCATACATGGGTGTAACCAGGAATTAAAAGACAGTCAAGATAAAACAAATATTTATGTTTACGGATTCGAAAAATGTGAGAGCATGAGAAAAGATTAACAGCACTGAATGAAACATGGAACAAAAACAGATTAATCCATACCCTGGTGAACACACATTCCAAATAAATGGCCAAAACTGTGCAGGACTGTTGAGTGATGAAATTTGAGAGGCAATTTAGGCTTCTAGATGGTGACCTAAAATCCCTGGGGTCAAGTTACAGCCATTTGGATCATCCCCCTTTTGCAACAGTACCGCAGCAGAGTGTGCCTTTAATGCAATCCATCTTGCCGACAATCAGACCTTGGACTAGGTCTAGTTTTTGATGACTACTTGATGTATCCTTGGGTGCAGCTTTAAAAAACGATGAAGGTCTTTGTATACTTTGAAGCGGACCAAGTACATACATTGTGTGATTTAATGCAAACCTTACAATAGTACAGGATTAAGAAACCTGAATAAATCATCAAATCGACAAACTACTTTTTTGGTAGAATTCACACATGGTCTAAGTGAACTGAATACTTTTTTGGTAACACAAATGTCTGTCAATATTGTTGTAGCAATCTAGGTAAATATGATCTATGTAATTACTGCGACCCCCTAAAGTGTCTTGATTTCGGCCCCCTGCAGCCCCCTCTACATGCATTAAATACTATACCCATCCCCCATATATATGGGGTGTAAAGGGGGTCGATTTTCTTTTTAAAAAGGGCATTTTGAGGGTTGCAGTAAATGTGGTCGCAGTAATAGTATAATACCGATAGAGGCCAGCCATCTTAAATACCCATGAAAACCCGGGCAAAAGAGCTCCTACTCCATATTTGTTGTTTGATACAAACAGATAGGAGTAACTAACATCTGAATAACACTTTTAAGAAGTAAAAACATTATTTTTTTAAACATTGTATATCTCAGATGTTTTTGGTGAAAATGGCAAAAATGAAACCAACATCAGCTCTTTGGAGAGACCACCTCCAAATAATGACTGCAAACCTCTAATATAAAACAAAGGCCAGGATGACAAACTGACACATCAACATGTCCCATTCTGCGAGCATTGAGATCACAGATGCACTTCCCGAAAAAATAAAGTGTAAAACCAATGGATGATGCATTCTTAAAATGAGGAAAGTACATTGGGGTCTGCAAGTAAAATCTGACAGAAAGCTGTGCCATTGACAGCATTACATAGTGAGATGCTAAAATGATGGCACTTGGAGGCATCATATTTAACTTCTTACATTGGTGGGAGAGATCTGGTGGGGCCTCCCTCGTACCAGTCTCCATGATGCATTTTCAGCCACAAATAAACTTTGCACAGGCAAGACGTCTGAACAGTCTAACCCCACGCTACAGATCCTCTCATGAACTCGTCTGAGAGGTACCAAATAAATCCACAACCTTAATTAAATGCAGGGCTATTTCTCCAAATCCCATTCTCTGGAGAAATATGACTGGAGCCTTATTTCCCTTTTCCTAATAGTTAATCAGCACCTTCACCGGCCCAGTGCCTCCCCTCTCACCCACCACCATCATCATAACCATCACACACCAGGCTTCCAACCTCCCCGACCACCCAATTCCTTAAACTTGTTATTTACCAATAGAAATCCATGCTTGCCCCTTGGCACACCCTACATAATCCACGTGTTGCCGCTTACACCAAATCTTGTACGCATTGAGCTTGCCAGGGAGCTATTACTTTCTGGGAAGAGGCACAGTGAAAATGACTGGATGCACAGGACTGAACAGTTACACAAGTTCTGGTATCAATTCCATGCACAAAGCTACTGCAGCACTGCAATTAAGGTGCTGTGCACATGACCAGCTTTCAGCACTGAAATATCAGGATAACAGCAGAATAAAGCAATTTCTTTTTTTTCTTATGGAATATATACACATCAGGAAGCAACCTTAACGGTATCGATATTAAATGAAGATTTAAAAACGAAATATGCCCAATTCTGCCATCAGTGAACAAAAAGCATCAGCATTGATGAAGTCAGGCTATTTTAAAAGCAATTATTTTCATCAGGTCAGTCTGCAGTACTGTGGGACTACTTTAGAGTCAGCGGATTAAAACAGTCATCTTCTGATTCATAACAAATGAACTGTGAATTTCATTTGACCAACAGCAAGTATGCTACCGAGCATCAATGCAAGAATGATACAGTAAAATGCATATTTATATAAAACATACATAAATATTGTATTACAAGAGGATTGCTTAACATCTGCGTAAGTGTGCTGTTGGAATCTTACCTGTAGCATGCTAACAATTTCAACTTTGTTGAAGAAAATAAAGGAAGTGAGAGTGGAAAGGAAGTTCTCTTCAAAAACGGATGGTGTTGGCAAGATGATATCCTGGATGTATTGCACCCTATAAGTCTGATGGATCTTTTGCCTAAGTTCAGAGTCTGTTATTGGTATAACCTCTTTAAACTTAGCAGTTTTGGTCAAGAAATCCCTGTGACTTTTAGGTTGAGGCAGAGCTGGATCATACTCCAAGCATCCTACAACATCCATAATACACTCATCAGAAAACATTACCTCAAATAGAGTTGCTTTATTGAGGAATAAAATCCCTCTAATAATTTCATAAAGATGATGCAAGCCTTCAGAATTATCTAGGTTCTCACAAGTTTGGAAGAGCTGTAGTAGTTTTTTTATGTAGCCTTCATTCTCCAAGGCCAGGGCTAACTTCTCCCTACGGATAGGGGATGACAGAACAGAGGTAACTAGGTCAGCAATCTCTTCAAGTTTGTCGATTTCACAGGTAGGAAGGTCAATCAAATGACTAGTTTCTGGCATCTCTTCAAAACGCTCTTCTTCCGATTCATCAACAAGGTCCTGTGTAACTTCGACTGATGGATCCTTACCTTGAACCTAAAAAGGTCAAAATACATTAGTTTTTCTCTTAAACGAAAGGCGGTCAAATAAATGCACCGAAGGTAAGAACATGTGCAGGTTTAGTACAGCAATAATACACAGTCAATGGGGTTCTTAACTAAACAATATGGATAACAATTTACAATTCGCAGATAATTCATGTCAAGTAGAACTATTGCAATTGTAACCTAAAATCAACATTCTTTGAATAGTAGATGGTTATCTAGTTTGGTAAAGGAAACTAATCTACAGCTTGAAATGGCACCCACACGTTTCTTCCCGAGCATTTAAAAGGGATTTACTCTCATACAATAAGCTTTTAGTTATTTTACTAGTTCTTGCAATGTTCATGTACTGTTTAACCATGGCAACGCAAAAGTATCTATTCTTTGTGTCTGGTCACTGCCCTTCTATCTAGCAGAAGATATCTAGAATAACGTACCATTAAGTCTAAAGATCAGCAATGAGTTGTGTCACAGAAAATTACAGGGGGAGAAGTTCTTCCTTTCGTCAGAGTCCTTAATATCCTAATTAGCTTTTGAAGGGCAGATTATTGGAAAATGGTACTCACCATGGGGTCTACTGTACTCAGAGTCCAGAGTCTCCTTTCTGACATACTTCTGGGACATTGTCTCCTACAGGACCGGCCACAGGAAACTTTACAGCACCAGAAATGTGTACATTTCTATGTGAAGCTGGGTGCATGTGCAGCCTTGGCCCTGTTGCTCCATACCCAGACCTCTGCTTTGGTCCCTCACTAATAGCTTAGCTGTTTTAGGAGGCGTAGGTGGGAAGTGGGCACTGGCCTAAGAGTACAGTAGTCCACAGTGAGTAACTTTCATGCTCCTACATCCCAACCCCTTTCCTGCCTACTTATGAGAAATGGCCAATAACGGAATTACATATGACTTTTACCAGTTAGGATAATAAGATTGGAGGACAGCCGGTCCAAATTGAGCAGACCTCGAGCTTGCATCCAGACAACAGAGCCTGCAGGAAGCAGGAAGAGCAGCTCACGTTGCAGCTATGGATATCTGTAAACCCTTATTACAGCTTCCAACTGTTACGAAGAGCCAACTAGAAGGCTCTGAACGGTCATCCTGTCCACATACTCTCAGGGCTCTTTCCATGTCCGGATAGTGGAGGGCCCTTTCAATCTCAGACGTTTGGTTAGGAAAAATAAATAACTTTACAGTTAGAAAAGACAGGCGCATGCAAAGGGCCACCTTTATCTGTGGAACACGGATTGGTTCCTCCACTAATAGGGCATGACTCACCTACATGTCTCACTGAATTTATTGCAACTAATATGGCTACCTTCCAGTACAGAGTCAGGTATCAGCCATTACCATTGGCTCAAAAGGTTTGAAGAGAACGGCTGCAAGGACTAAAATAAGACCTCACTAAGGATACAGAGGTCTTTGCGGTGGGGACAAATGACAACCCATCAAAGTAATGTATTATTACGAGGTTGGAGATGGATAAAGATTGATGGTCAAAATTGAAGCAATCTCCCTACACAGAGATAGGCGTGCATGATTCAATCTAGATGTCAGTCAGTAAACCTTGATCTGAATGAGAGTATGTCTAAAGAGCTTAAACAAAGGATTATGATTTCTGAAGCTCCAGATGTTAGTACATCGTTTGCGTTATGATACCTGTGGCAGCGTTGGAGACTGAAAAGGATTTGTTCCCTTTCAAGACTGCAGAATCAATGTGCCAACTTTGCCCAAGCAGGATGGCCGACACTTGGGTACTTCCGCCAACATGACGGACGCAGCTGGTACCAAAGCTCCTGAAAAGAAAACCATAGGACTTGCCCATTGCATCGCTACTCGCAGGTTAATTCTTCCTGTGCATACACTCCTTATTCCCTCCCTCTGTCACTAGTTTTATTGCATCCTTCCTCCTCCTGTTCTTTCCTCTTTGTTCTGTGTTCCCTGGAGCCTGGCGCCTGCACTAGCCAGCTACTCTTCCTCTGTCCTTCTGCAGCCCAAACCGGACTACAGCTGTAGAGGCAGATTTACAAGTCATCTCTAGAGCCCACCCCCTCACCTTCATACTATAATCACAGCAAGAAAGCACTGTGTGACACCAGGTATCATCCCAATACCGCATTGAAGATAGGAGAGAATTTATGCACTTAGACAACCGTATCGAATGTACCCTTCCACTGGCATGATCGATGTCTGCATACACCACTGGACATAAGAGCTATATGAGGCAGCAGGCCAGACGAATAAAGATGTAACTGAAGTAACAAGAGAACCATTTATGCAGAGATGAAGAAATCATTTTCTTTGAGAAGTTAAGTGAGAAGAGGATTAATAAATGTACATCACAGAAATGAAAGGAAGATAAAAACCTACAGAAGCTTGCTGCAGAAGCAAACATAACACAATTAAAGCAGCCATGAAGAAAAAGATGAGACGTCAGACTTGTGTTAAAACCAACAAAACGACCTCCGAAACAGACCAGATCTGTAGAGCAGAAAGGCGCTGGAAGACTGCTTCGTGCGAGAAACAAAGAAGGTCTATTAGCCTGGGATCAAGAAATACTTACAAGGCATAAGGGGGGTGAAAGAGGATAAGCTATATACGCATGACATTTCTGTTAGATTAAGCAAAGAAGAAATAATTTGCAAGTGCCACGTATTAAACAAAGACACAAAGCATTTGTGAGATGGAACAACCAAGTCTCCAGAGGCCCAGAGGAGTAATAGTGCCCAGCATAATAGATCCTACAAGATCCTCTCCGTGCCCAGGCCTAACCGTGCTGGAGGGGGTGTGGCCCTTATCTTCCCTGAGTGGATTCCTGCCACTGTTACTCCCACGCAGACCTACTCCTCTTTTGAATGTCTTGTCTGCAGACTCTCCCTCTCTCCTAGCCTTTCCCTTACCGTGGCCACTATCGGCCACCTGGTCAAATTTCCACCTTCCTCAACCACTGGGTGGACCTCTCCTCCTCACTCCTGTCCACAACCACTCAACTCCTCCTTCTTGGAGACTTCAACATCCACCTGGATGCCTCCTGGGGACCCTCTGGACTCTTTCGCGACCTCTGCGACTCTCTCTCACTCTATTCTCTCGTCTGGGCCGACCCCTTCTGCAGGGCACACTCTCGATGCTCTGATCTCTTCTGACCTTCCCCTCTCTCCACTCCTCTCACCTGGAGTGATCACTTTCTCCTCTCCTCCCACCTCACCCTCCCTACCCCACAGGCAAAGCCACCCTCATCACTGCCACCTTCCTTCTCGGTCATCCGACCCATGAAGCGCGTGTCAGTTGAGGCTTTCGCTGCCACCTTCTCGCCCCCTCCTCCCCCTTCGGCTGACTCTCACCCTGACACAGCCCTCTCTACTCTCCACTTCGCTATATCCGATACTCTTGATATCCTTGCCCCTGTCATGAGAATCCGCCTGAAGCCAAAAGCCAAATGTAACTCCTGGTATGACTCGGGTCTCGTCACCCTTAAACGCAAGTGCAGGGTGGCAGAGAGGAAATGGCGTGCCTTATGTTCATCCTCTGACAAACTGGCCTGTCGCCTCCTCCAAAGGCAATACCGGCTCTCCGTTCTCACCAAGAAGAGAGCCCTTATCCAATCCCGCATCTCTGCGGCATCTAATAATTCGGCCGAACTCTTTAAAATCTGCAAGGAGCTGGCCAACCCTGCTGCAGTCTACCTCTCCTGTCTCCTCCCAGGCCCTCTGCACGGCACTGGCCTCTCACTTCATCTAAAAAACTCAGAATATCCTGTCCTCACTCTCCTCCTATCACCCTCCCCCCTCTATTCCCTGCTCTACCTCTGGCCCTTCTGCAGCCACCCCTCTCTCCTTCTCTGCCTTTCCCCTGTTTTCTGCTGACAAGGTTTCGAGACAAGTCCGATCTATGAAAGTCTCGTCAAAACAGGTCCACCCTTGTTCCTCCAAAACTATCAAGGACCACATCGACTCCTTGGCTCCTGCCCTTGCTGACTTCTGCAATCACTCCTTCGCCTCTGGAGTCTTCCCATCCCCTCTCAAGCACTCCCTTGTGCACCTCCTTAAGAAACCTTCTTCCGACCCCTCCTGCCCTGCTAACTATCGCCCAATCTCTATCACTCCCTTCCTGGGCAAACTCCTGGAGAAACTGGTCATCTCCCAGCTTAATCCCCATGCTGAATCTGTTGGTAGTCTTCAAGACCATCAGTCTGGCTTCAGAGCTGCCAGAAGCATGGAAACTGCTCTCCTGAACATCCATGAGGACCTGCTCTCGAATCTTGACTAACTCCATGTGTTCTCATTTTGCTTGATCTCTCTTCTGCCTTTGACACCGTCAACCATACCATCCTGCTCAACTGTCTCCGTGATAACCTGGGTATCACTGGTCAGGCTCTGGCATGGCTGTCCTCTTTCCTCTCCAATCGACCCTCCCAGGTCCAATTGGGGTCTTTCCTCTCTGTCATCTTTTTCTCTACCTGTGGTGTCCCCCAGGGATCTAACCTCTCTCCTTGGCCGTTTAACCAGTATCTGGCACTCCTCGCCCACCACATCACCGCTCTCTGCCCCAACTTTCAGTGCTATGTGGTTGATACCCAGCTCATTTTCAGGCTACCCTTGGCCTCCTCTTCTCCTTCCCTCATCTCTGACTGTCTTTCGGCTATCCAGGAATGGTGTGCCGCCAACGACCTCTGCCTTAATGCCAGTAAGACTGAGATTCTACTCATCGGCACACCCACTCCCTCCTTCCCTGCAGCTCTCTGGCCGGCCTCTCTTGGCCCTCTTCCTGCAAGGCAAAAAACCTCGGGGTCATCTTCGACTCCACACTCTCCTTCTCTCCTCACATATCCGATGTCTCTAAGAAGTCACACTACTTCCTTTCCTCTCCTTCCCCCAGAAGCTCACTGTCTCTAGAGCCCTGGTTCTCTCGAAGCTGGACTACTGTAACAGCCTCTATCTAAATCTGCCTGCCTCTACTCTCCGCCCTTTGCAACTTATCCAGAACAGGACTGCGAGACTTGTCCTTGGCCTCAAGCCCAGGGACCGTATCGCTCCAGGACTGAAATCACTACACTGGCTCCCAGTGTCTGCGAGGATCAAGTTCAAAACCCTCTGCATTGTCCACAAGGCCTTCTGGGGCCTTGGGCCAAAATACCGTAAACTCTCTCTTCCTAAATATCTTCCTTCTCGATCTCTTCGCTCATCCGCCTCCAACTCCCTCAGGGTCAGCTGCTTCTCCAAACAACGAGTTGGGGGCAGATCTCTCTCCGCTGCAGGGGCCTCCCTCTGGAACAGCCTTCCTGACTCCCTGAAACTTGAGGAGAACCATCTCCGGTTCCGGAAGCACCTCAAAACCTTCCTCTTTGCCTCCGCTTTCTCTCCCCCTCTCCCCTGCTAAACTTCTGAAACTGCACTGAATCTGCAACTGGGCCACTCACCGTTCCCGGTCCTTGGCCCAGCCACTCTCCCCTGCACTGCCTCCCTGGCTACCCCCTGCACTGCGGGACTGTCTGTATCCCTACAGCCCCCCTTTCCCAGCACTTGTCTGCACTTATCTCGCACTTGCCACTAGCTGGCCCTTGTTATTTATCCTGTATGCTATTAACCATGTACTGCACTCTCCCCTCTCCACTTCCCCCTTGCACTTTCCCCTTCCCCTCTACCCTTGCACTTGCGCTATCTGAATGACACCTGGCCAGGTAGGATTGTTGTCTGTCTTCCCCTTGCGCCCCCCCCCTCCCCGCCTGGTCGCACCTTGAAACCCTTATGTATAGGCGCGTTACAAATGCCATATCATAATTGAATTAAATGGCATCAAATAAAAGGTAGAAATGGACAAAATAGTGGTCTTCTCAGAAGCGATTCAAGATTCGAAAACAAGGCCTATTCATTATGCTCTAACTGAAGATTGTGATGTACCTACAATCCCTTAAATGTCCCGGAGAAGAGAACGGTCAGCAAGGTCAACTACAAAGCAGCAGCCTTGGCTCAGGGCTTGAATGATGAGATGGTAGCATAATGGACCAAGGGGGTAGTAGCCTGATGTTCCCCGCACCGGTGTTTCGTTTTGCTCACATGCTAACGAGCCGAAAGTCCAAAGATGGGATATAATGCCAACCAATCATGCTGGCCTATGTGGCAGTGTACTATACAAAGTTGCAGAAGCCAATCCACTGCCATTAATCTGTATTATACGTATTTAGAGGTAGTTTGAGGCGTGCCTGTCAGATAAGCGGCAGCCAATTATGATATGAACACCTTCACGATATATAGGCATATATGTTCGCTTAACCAATCCCTCCACCGAGGTATATATATGTTCCATAAAGCAATCCCTCCAACAAATAGGTTTTACTGTTTGCCACGTAGAATGTCATAGCTGAAGTACATCGAAGTAGAAAGCCTTTGTATAATCGAAATATCGCCAGGAATGTGTGAGCTGCAATTTGTATGTTCAGCAGGTTTCCCTACTTTATTCGAGCTGATAATAAAGTAGTATGTTGCCATATTCTTTGAGTCTGTCCGGTTATTTGGGTCTGAGATAGTTTACTGGTAATTCCATCTGGCACTTGGAACGCTCCAGGTGCTACTGCACATTTTGTTAGCAGTGCGGATGGTTCTGATCCAGTCTCCTGGCCCAATAGGTAGACTCTCGGATGCTTGATATCTTCCACCATTAGCCAGAAGATCAGAGCTTTCTGTGCATAACGGAGAAAAAGACACATGTGACGGTAAGACGGCCGGCAGGTGCCCCTGTTCGAAATTCCTGTCCCGTCCACGCAGGTGACCCATGAACAGAAGGCGAAGTGGTCGATTGGGTAAGAGTTGATACCAAGGGACTCGAGCTGAACAACGGATGCAATTAGAGCATCTAAAATAGCAGATAAAGGGGAGGGATTGATAGATATCTATATATGATACATTACTCACCGTAATCGTATTTGATGCTTGTATCTGCTTAGAGTCACATGCTGTGCATAGGCCGACATCTAGTGGAAGCTGCGGAGTATTACAGTTGTTTTCGAAATTCGAAAAGGGTTATCGACAGGGAGTGCCAGTAATACTATCCCTAGTGTGACGTCCACTGTACCCATGGTCCTTCAGGCGTCGAGGTCCCTCAGATTGTTATTTTTCCTGACATGAGGTAGCATGAAGTTTGGCGTGAGTACAGTTGTATCCAAGCAGATACTTATCAGACAAGCTCATAAGCATCCATGCACCTTCTCTGAGGGGATTAAGGGTGGACGCATGTGAATCTAAGCAGATACAAGCATCACAAATACGATTACAGTAAGTAATGTATCCCTTCTGAGGCTTGTGGAATCTGCTTAGACCACATGCTGTGCATAGATTAGCGAGCAGTGTTAGGAGAAGGTGGTGGGTTGTGAGAAGATTCATGGGCAAAGATGTTTTAGAACCGCTTGTCCCACCTGTGTATCTGTCTAGGAATGAGTGTCATTGCAGTAATGCTGAGTGAAAGTGTATTGAGCTCCATGTAGCTGCTTTACAAATGCTGTCTAGAGGGACATTTGCAATGAAAGCCAGAGTGGCTCCTGTGCTCCTTGTGGAGTGAGCTCTAGGCGTGAAGGGCAGTGTTTTGTTTCATAATGAATAGCACAATTGTATACATCTGACTATCCATCTGGAGATGGCATTTTTGGAAATGCTGTCTCCTTCTCTGCCTGCTGCTATGGAGACAGTTGGTCTGTTTGTCTTAGCAGTCTGGTCTTGTTTACATAGTAAAGGACCACCATCCTCACATCTAGTGTGAAGTTTTACCTCAGCTGAGCTGGTGGGGTTCTAAAACAAAGCCGGTAGCTCAATAGACTGGTTTATGTGAAATTTAGAGATGAACTTAGGTGAGAACCTAGGGTGAGTGCGTAAAACCAGCTCGTCTTTATGTGTGATAAAGGATCCTGCACGGACTAACCTCTTCTTATGGAAGTAATAGCCACTAAGAAGGCAGTCTTGTAAGTCAGGTGTTTAAGACTTGACTTGTGTATTGGCTCGAAAGGGGGTTCCATGAGCTTAGCGAGTACACCATTGAGATCTCATCCTGGCGGCGGGTTTCAAATGGGAGGGTGGAGTCTCTACTCCCTCCATAAAAGCTTTGATGACTGGCACCTTCCACCATGAGACCTTATTGTGGGAGGTGGTGTATGCTGACAAGGCCGCCAGATGGACCTTTAAAGAGTTGAATACTAACCCTGAGTCTAGCAAGTGGAGCAAAGAATTTAGAATGTGGGATGGATAACATTGTATGGGGTTCATTTGTTTAGACTAGCACCAAATTACAAATCTTCTCCACTTGTCGAAATAACAGTGTCTAGTGTTAGGCTTTCGTCCTTCCTTCAGGATATCCATACACCTCTGTGGTAAGTTAAGATGTCCGAACTCGGACTTCAGGAGCCATGCTGCCAAGTTCATTGACTGAGGTTGAGGGTGCACTGTTAATCCCTCGTGCGGAGTGAGCAGATTGGTCAGGCACGGGAGCTTGATGGTATCGCACATTGCCAGTTTGGGCAGATGTGGATACCAAGGTTGTCTTGCCCACATATGAGCAATTAGGATTAACATCATATGTTTGTCGTGTATCTTGTTCACCACTTTCTTCATGACAGATGTTGGGAGAAATGGTTAAGCAAATTTCCATGACCAATTCATCCATAGGGCATTGCCCTTGGAGCCTGGCTGGGGGAACCTGGATGCGAAGTCTGGGCATTGACTGTTTTTGCTTGTAGCGAAAAAGTCTATTGTGGAAGTACCCCATTGAGAGAGGAGGCATTCTACAACCCCTAGGTGTAGTCGCCATTTGTGCTCCTCTAGTAGGGGGATGTCTGCTCAGAGAATCTGCCAGAGAGTTGAGTTCCCCTGTGACAATAAGAACATTTTCCGTTTGAGTGTCCATCTCCAAATTTGCTGCGCAAGCCTGGACAGATTTGGAGAACGTGTGCCCCCCCTGTTTGTTGATGTAAAACATTGCTGTAGTGCTGTCTGTGAGGACTTGCACAGATTGGTTCACTAGGTAAAACTCAAATGCCTGAAGGGCCTTGAATACTGCCAGTAGTTCCAGCAGACTGACATAGTTTTGTGCAGCCGCACAAGACCACAGACCCCAACCTGTGTGATTAAGGTAATGAGCCCCCCCCACCGCACCTGGCGAGTGAGGAGTCTGTCATGACAATCGCTTGTACTTCCAGATCATGGAAGGGTTTCCCCTTTAAACAGATTTTCTCTTGTCCATCAGCGAAGATTTTGTACTAGTGTTGGCGAAACCACCACTAGTTCGTCCCACTGACCACTTACCTGAGACCATTGTTTCGCCAACCACTCCTGCATGGGTCGTAGACGTGCATGTATCAGGTAAATGCAAGATGCCATCATGCCTATTAAACGCATCGCTTTCCGTAAGCTTATCTGGCGGCCGGCTTGATAATGTGGTATTTGCATTAACATGTTTTGGCTTGATAATGTGGTATTTGCATTAACATGTTTTGGACTCTTTCCTCTGACGGAAAGACCAACTCCTCTTCTGTGTTTATAAGAGCTCCTAGGAACTGTTTGGTTGTGCTTGGCACTAGGCTTGATTTTTTTTCTCGTTGATTGATAAACCCAATTGAAAGAAGGTTGATAGTTATATGAATGTTTTGCCTGCAAATTAGGGGAGACTCCCTTGTAATCGGCCAGTCATCCAGGCAAGGGTACACTGGGATTGCCTCCCTGCGTAGGTGTGCTGCCACCACTGCCAGTACCTTCATGAATACCCTTGGAGCAGATGCTATTCCGAAAGGGCAGCACCTTGAATTGGTAGTGCTGGTATGCTATCTTGAAACGCAAGAATCTTCTGTGCGCTGGGAACATTGAAATATGAAAATAGGCATCTTTCATGTCTAGTGTTGCCATGTAATACCCCTTTTTTTAGCAGAGGGATTACCACTTGTAGCACAGTTATGCAGAACATTTGTGGCTTGACATTTGTTTGCAGGGCGTAAATCTAATACTGGGCGCATTGTTAGATCTTTGTTTGGCACAAGGAAGTAAGTTTAATAAATACCCATATTTACCTGGTTGGCCGGGACGATTTCTCTGGCGTCCTTTTGGAGCAGCATGGCAATTTCCTCAAGGAGGATGCTTTGTTCTTCTTTGGAGTGGGGTTTCTGGGGTCGGGGGTGGTTCCGGGGTCGCTCAAGGAGCTCTATATAATTTCTGCCCGCTACGGTGGCCAGCACCGATCTGTCATGACCACTGCCTCCAAGGTGTCAGACCTAGCCCAACATCCTTGGAAGCAGGGTCATGACCCTTATTCCAGGCACAAGCCGGCCCCCATAGGGGCCTTTTGGACCTTGTCCTGGCGCCAGCGGCGCCAGGCTCATGCTCATAAAGGGACCCAGTCCCGGCACTGGAAGCGCCGGGCTCATATAAAAAGGATTGGTGCTTGGGTGGACTTACCTCCTGCAGACCATGCTGCTTTCCTACCTGCAGGATGAACTCTTCATCCAATCCTGCTGGGACTACTTTAACTGCTGGGTGGGGCCAGCACCACTCCCAAGAATTACATACTGGAACTCTTTTCTTACCTCTAAAAGCTGTGGAAGAAGACGCCTAAGCACTACTGAAGGCTATTTAAACCACACCCGATTGGTTTCAAGTGCTTCGCGTTATTCTGCAATAGCAGCAGGACGCTCACCGTGTCGGCTCCAGCTGCTCTTCTTCTGCACCTGAAAACAGGAAAATCTTCAACTTACCTTCCTGAATCCAGCTCCAGCCTTCCGCGACATCTGAAAAGGAAAACGAGAACATTAGAGTAGCACGAGAAAGTACCAGAGCTGCTCTTACCACCTTCCGGCGCCTTCCAAGGCCTCGTGCCGCCATTCTTCGTTCTCCAGCCATCTGCAACTACAAAGAATACAGGTTAGCGATAACTCTGTGATATCTGCTTACCTGTGCCACGGTCTCCGCGAGCTCCGTTCAGCGCCATTTGTCCGCACCTGTAAAATACAAGAAGGACATTATTAGAGCTCAGGACTCCATTTCTACTCACGCGCCTTAAGCGGTGATACCTGTCCATCCTCCGGCACTATCCTTCGGCATCAGTCTTCATCGCCGATTGCACCGCGACCTGAAAGAAAGGGAAAAAAGACTTTTAAAAGTGCATTTAACTTCAGATGAACTTTTTGCTTGCCTGCAAAAACTCCGGACTTCTCCACTTACCGGATCAGCATACCGGACCTGCAAAAGAGGCAAGATTCTGAAAGGACAATAAAAAGACTCATATAAGGCACTCACCGTTCGTGCAGCTAACGACGGTCTTGCCTTCTGGACTCTAACCTCCGCAATAAAAGGCTGAACTATCGTCCAGTGAAGTAACTGGCTACAGCGCCCCTGCACAGACGCAGGATGGAGAGCGCCGCTTTTACCTACCTAAGGTGAGCACGTGCGGCCTAGGAGAGTTGTAGGAGTGTCAGGAAGGGGAAAGGGCCGAAACCCCGTCAGGCAGACGTTAACCCCTGTTTCTTCTCTGCCCGCAGACATCTCACTCTCCAGATTAAGATCACAGTAAGGAGCTGGCCCTTCCAGGGTGGTGCCAAAGACCTGCGAGTGACTTTGGAAGGTTCGGAGAACGCCCAGACCAGACCCGCGCCTCCGAGGGATTCAGGTGAGCGTTACAGAACGCGAAGCCTACCACAAATAACCCACCCAGGCGCAATGGAAACCTCGGATACAGACCAATTGGCCCAATTGCTTGGGGAGCTGAGGTACATGCATCTCGTCAAGAAACAAATGCCTTACGAAGGGAATTGATCGTTTCCAAAGAGCGAGCGGACGACCTGGCCAGGCAATTGCTACAAATTCAAGCTGGGCAAGCACCTTTGCCTACCTCGGGAGGGAATTATCCACTTACAACCTCAAGCAATCTGGTGCAGATTAATCTGTCAGGGAACGTGCCCCTGGCTCCACCAGAACGTTTCTCAGGTGATCCTAAACGCTACGCAGTATTCATCAACCAATGCCGCTTGCACTTTTTGTGTAGACCCGCTGCATTCCCAACTGACCAAGCTAAAGTAGCGTTTGTACTTTCCTATCTTAGTGGCAATGCGGCTGATTGGTCCATTCCTTTAGTGACACAGGATGATCCGGTCCTCCAAAACTTCCAAGACTTTCAGGCCAGTATGGAAAAGTTGTTCGCACGACACTCACAAGGGCAGGCCTTGGACAATGAACTCCTATCGCTAAGACAAGGTAACCAAGATCTCCTGGCGTACATAGCATCTTTTAACAGACTGGTGGATGAAACCAGGTGGCCAGAAGACAAGAGGATCACGCTTTTCCACAGGGGGCTACGTGGAGAACTTAAAGATGTCTTAGCACAGGTGGTAAATCCTCTGCAAGAGTGCTCCGATTATATCGACCTAGTAGTTCAATTAGATCATCAACTACAGAACAGAAAGGCCGATCGCTCCAGATTTGAAACCCGGACGTTCTCAAAGACTCAAAACCCTGCTAAAGGAAATGATTCCGTGGAACCCATGCAGATAGGCATCGTGAAAGGACCTTTAACTCAAAAGCAACGAGAAAGGCGAAGACAGTTACAGCTGTGCCTCTACTGTGTGAAGTCTGGACACTTCCTTCGAGATTGTTCAGTGAAACCGGTCAAGAAAGCCTTGGGAGCTTCCGATAAAGATGCAAAACAACAAGAATCGGGAAACGACCTCGCCCGGCAAGCGTAGAGGTCCGCTTGCCGAGCGTAAAAACCAGTTCCTTGACCTCGCATTTCGTACTGCCCATGGTCCTCATAAGCCCCGACCAACCAAATCGTATGCATGCTATTAAGGCATTCATTGATAGCGGATCAATCGGTAACTACGTGGATCAAGATATGGCAGCTAGGATGAATCTTCCTTTATGTCCTAAATTGGTAAAAGATGTAATCACTACAGTGGATGGTACAGAAATAGTTTCCGGACCAGTCTCTCACACCACCGTGGAAGTGACGCTGCTCTGCCAGGACGGACATCAGGAAGGAATCGTGTTTGATGTAATCAAGGCCCCGCAGTTTCAAGTAATTCTAGGAGTTCCTTGGTTGGAAAAACACAATCCTCAGATCGAATGGCGAGCCAAGGTAATCCGGTTTCCAGAGTGCACCCAAACTTGTTATTCTCGGCCCGACATCAGGCTGGCAGCCATCGCTTCCGAGAACCTCCAATTGCCTCCTGAATACCAAGAGTTTAGTGATGTCTTCCAGAAAGATCAGGCCAACACCTTGCCCCCGCACAGATCATACGACTGCCAGATAGACCTGATACCCGGATCCACTCCACCGTGCAGTAGAATATATGCTCTTACTGAGCCAGAAAATCTTCACCTCAGACAATACTTAGACCAGTACCTGGCTAACGGATTTATTCGTCCCTCAAAATCTCCAGCTTCTTCAGCTTTGTTCTTCGTCCCGAAAAAGGAAGGTGACCTGAGAACGTGTATAGATTACCGCGCCCTGAACCAGATTACAGTCAAAAACAGGTACCCGCTGCCTCTGATTCCCGAACTATTGGACCAAGTAAAAGGCGCCTGCATTTACACTAAACTAGATCTCAGAGGAGCTTACCACTTGTTACGAATCAGGGAGGGTGACGAATGGAAGACGGCCTTTCGCACAAAATACGGATTATTCGAGTATCAAGTAATGCCTTTTGGACTATGTAATGCACCGGCCGCCTTCCAGTTCTTTATGAATGACGTTCTCCGAGAGCTTATTGATGTTTGTGTAGTCGTCTACATTGATGACATCCTGGTATACTCCTCCTCAGAAGCTGAACACCGATGACATGTCACCGCAGTTTTGCAGAGGCTTCGCCACCATCGTTTATTTGCTAAATTGGAAAAGTGTACCTTTCATGTAAAGGAAGTCGAATTTTTGGGGTTCATTTTGTCACCCAACGGTGTTCACATGGACACAAGAAAAGTGGATACTATCACCAAATGGCCGTCTCCGACTTCGGTAAAAGGAGTACAGAGCATGTTGGGCTTCGCTAATTTTTATCGAAGGTTTATCCCCGAATTCTCTCGAATAGTCCAACCTATCACAGCTCTCCTAAAAAAGAACAAAAAATTCGAGTGGACTCCAGAGGCCGAACAAGCCTTCCAAGATTTGAAAGCCAAATTTATTTCTGCTCCAGTCCTGAAACATCCTCGTCCAGAACTTCCTTATATCGTCGAGACCGACGCATCTAGTCTTGCAATGGGGGCAGTTTTGTCACAAAGAGATCCTGAAACACACCAATTACACCCTGTGGCGTTTTGGTCCCGCAAATTTTCGGCCCCGGAAATCAATTACACAATCACGGACAAGGAACTTCTGGCAATCAAGTCCGCCTTTAAGGCCTGGCGGCATTATCTCCTAGGAGCCCGGCACACTGTCACTGTAATTACTGATCATCGTAACCTCCAATATTTGAAGTCAGCCAAGGCCCAATCTTCAAGACAACTCCATTGGGCATTATTTTTTGCAGAATTTGATTTTGTGATTACGTTTCTGCCGGGCGTCAAAAACGGAAAAGCTGATGCCCTTTCACGAATAGGCGTTAACGAACTCGCAGCTAATCCAGAACCAGTACCCATAATCCCCGAACAAAAGATTTTGGGAGTCATCAACACAATGTCTCTTGACGACATAAAAAGGAAGATCAAGCAAATAACTCCCGAAGATTCCTTGACTTGGCTGCAGAAAGGAAAGGATTTTACGATAGATCAAGATCTATTATACTTCCAAGGCAGACTTTATTTACCGTGTGATGACTTACAGAAACAGGTCATCACCTGCTATCATGATTCCTTAATAGAGGGACATCCGGGTGTAGCCAAAACCTCCGAAAACATTAAAAGACATTTCTGGTGGCCGTCCTGGAGAAAGGATATCAAAGACTTTGTGGCCTCATGCGGCATCTGTGCACAAAATAAGAGCCAGAGAGAAAAACCAGCCGGGCTAATGCATCCGATAGACATTCCACCGTGCCCTTGGCACACCCTCTCAATGGATTTTATCACGGATTTACCCCCTTGTTCCGGATATAATACAATTCTAGTAATTGTTGATCTTTTTTCAAAGATGGCTTATTTTGTTCCACTGAAAGGATTACCCACAGCTTCCATTCTAGCCCGAGAATTCCTTGAAAACATCGTTCGCTTGCACGGGTTCCCTTCCGTCCTAATCTCTGATCGAGGGAGCCAATTCATTTGCCATTTCTGGAGAAGTTGTTGTCGTCTTGCACAAATTGACGTGCGACTCTCTACCAGCCACCACCCTCAAACTGACGGGCAGACAGAGGACTAACCAAACTCTGGAACAGTATCTTCGTTGCATGTTACAACAATCAGAGGGTACTTGGAGGGACATTCTTTGGATTGCTGAATATGCGTACAACAACTCAATACATACCGGAACAGGTAAAACCCCTTTCTTCCTGTTGTATGGGGTTCACCCTCGGACCTATAATTTAGATCCGCCTCAAGATCTCGGAACACCCGCTGTGGACCATCTTCATGCGACCATAACTCAAACATTTAAGGAAGCCGTCGCACACCTTCAACGAGCCAAAGAATCTTATAAGAAAGGTGCTGATCAACATCGGAAAGAGGCCCCTCAGTACCAAGTAGGAGACCAAGTCTGGCTGTCTACTAAACATCTGTCTCTAAAAGGACCACGCACCTTCAATCCAAAGTACTTAGGACCCTACACGATCACGGCTGTGATAAATCCTGTGGCGGTTAAATTAGAATTGCCCACTCGAATGAAAATACATCCTGTTTTCCATGTTTCACTCCTGAAACCTATGCAACCCGGAACCCGTCTGACTAAACCTCCAGAGCCAATCCAAGTAGACGGAGAAAACGAATACGAGGTTCGGAACATCTTGGATTCTAAGTTTTTCAAGTCAAAACTGTATTACCTGATTGATTGGAAAGGGTATGGCCCCCAGGAGAGATCTTGGGAACCTTCAGAAAATGTCCATGCTTCTCGTCTAATCAGAAAATTTCATCGGACCTTCCCCAACAAACCAAAGCCTCCGGGGAAGACCAATTTGGGAGGGGCCTTGAGGGGGGGTGCTGTCATGACCACTGCCTCCAAGGTGTCAGACCTAGCCCAACATCCTTGGAAGCAGGGTCATGACCCTTATTCCAGGCACAAGCCGGCCCCCGTAGGGGCCTTTTGGACCTTGTCCTGGAGCCAGCGTGCTCATAAAGGGACCCAGTCCCGGCACTGGAAGCGCCGGGCTCATATAAAAAGGATTGGTGCTTGGGTGGACTTACCTCCTGCAGACCATGCTGCTTTCCGACCTGCAGGATGAACTCTTCATCCAATCCTGCTGGGACTACTTTAACTGCTGGGTGGGGCCAGCACCACTCCCAAGAATTACATACTGGAACTCTTTTCTTACCTCTGAAAGCTGTGGAAGAAGACACCTAAGCACTACTGAAGGCTATTTAAACCACACCCGATTCGTTTCACGTGCTTCGCGTTATTCTGCAATAGCAGCAGGACGCTCACCGTGTCGGCTCCAGCTGCTCTTCTTCTGCACCTGAAAACAGGAAAATCTTCAACTTACCTTCCTGAATCCAGCTCCAGCCTTCCGCGACATCTGAAAAGGAAAACGAGAACATTAGAGTAGCACGAGAAAGTACCAGAGCTGCTCTTACCACCTTCCGGCGCCTTCCAAGGCCTCGTGCCGCCATTCTTCGTTCTCCAGCCATCTGCAACTACAAAGAATACAGGTTAGCGATAACTCTGATATCTGCTTACCTGTGCCACGGTCTCCGCGAGCTCCGTTCAGCGCCATTTGTCCGCACCTGTAAAATACAAGGACATTATTAGAGCTCAGGACTCCATTTCTACTCACGCGCCTTAAGTGGTGATACCTGTCCATCCTCCGGCACTATCCTTCGGCATCAGTCTTCATCGCCGATTGCACCGCGACCTGAAAGAAAGGGAAAAAAGACTTTTAAAAGTGCATTTAACTTCAGATGAACTTTTTGCTTGCCTGCAAAAACTCCGGACTTCTCCACTTACCGGATCAGCATACCGGACCTGCAAAAGAGGCAAGATTCTGAAAGGACAATAAAAAGACTCATATAAGGCACTCACCGTTCGTGCAGCTAACGACGGTCTTGCCTTCTGGACTCTACCTCCGCAATAAAAGGCTGAACTATCGTCCAGTGAAGTAACTGGCTACAGCGCCCCTGCATAGACGCAGGATGGAGAGCGCCGCTTTTACCTACCTAAGGTGAGCACGTGCGGCCTAGGAGAGTTGTAGGAGTGTCAGGAAGGGGAAAGGGCCGAAACCCCGTCAGGCAGACGTTAACCCCTGTTTCTTCTCTGCCCGCAGACATCTCACTCTCCAGATTAAGATCACAGTAAGGAGCTGGCCCTTCCAGGGTGGTGCCAAAGACCTGCGAGTGACTTTGGAAGGTTCGGAGAACGCCCAGACCAGACCCGCGCCTCCGAGGGATTCAGGTGAGCGTTACACGATCTGAGGCGATTCCCTCACACGATTGGGTGAAATGGGAAATGCGCCCGCCTACTGGAGAGGCATGGGAGGGCACCTGAAAGGGGTTGCCACTGTTTGAGGTGGGGTACCACCTCTGGAGGAGGAATCCCTTCCCCAACCGCGTGACCTGCGCGGTCCTCTCTGGTAATTGGCCTGGCCTCGATTGGTCCCCAGGCCGTTCCCTGATTTTGATTATAGTTGGAACCTCTCTAGGAATTTTGTCCACATGATCGAGAAGAATTGCAGTTTCCCCTCTGGCCAGAAGGTTTATTGGTCAGCTGGCCCAATGATTTTAGTGTATCATATACTTCCTTGGCTGTCTTCAAGGCATCCTCGACGGCCTTACCAAAGAGTACATATTGGGCTCGACAGGCATGTTAATGAGAGTGGCCTGCGTCTCAGGCTTAAAAACGGCTTGGCATACCCAAGCGTTGTGCTTAATAATGGTTCCCTCAGCTATGATTCTGCCTGCGCTGTCTGCAGCGTCAAGATTGCTCTTTAGCAAGCAGCTTGAAACTGCCCCTCCTTCTGCAGCCACCAGTGCTAATTGAGTCTTGAGGGTTTCCGGGGCTGACGAGAGTAAAGTCGAGACCTCATCCCATTTATGGCAGTTGGAACTAGCTAATAAAGTAGAGTTATTAGCTATCCTGGTCCGGAATGCAGCTGCAGAGGCCACCTTCCTGCCCATTGTGTACAGCCTTTTACTTTCTTTGTCTGGAGGATCCTCAGAGGAGGCTAGGGAAGTACATGCTCTTTTCCTTGTTGTAGTAACAATGAGCGAGTCAGTCTTAAGCTGCCCAGTGATGTACAGCGGGTCTGATGGTGCAGGTCTGAAAGGTTTTTCTATGCAGGGGTTCACCGCCGCAACTGATTGGTTGTTTCCAGCGAGGGTTGTACCCATCGCTGGACAGACTTTAGTAGAATATATTGAGTCACAGCCTTCTTATCTCCCAAGAGGTCATCAATGAAATCCTTGCCCTGTGGATCCTCTTGTGTAGATATTTGGAAATGCTCAGCTGCTTTGATGAGTACTTCGTTCAGAAGAGGCTGATTATCTGTGGGTGAGTCTACAACAGGGGGTTCCCGATTAACGGGCGAGTCATGTTATACATGTCTGTATCTGGATCACCCTCATCCTCGGTCAAGGGTATCAGGCAGGCAGATGGGGCAAGCTGGGTGGAGGCTTGACAGGCCTGGCATAGGCACACAAAGAATCCATAACAAATATCTCCATTTATTCCTTCATAGTGTTTGTAGTAACTTCCTGGTTACCACTTCCTGTTGTCGAACAGGAAGTGCATGATAAACTCATGAGCTCTCTAGTGTTTGGGTGTGGCTGGCTATATAAGCCACACCGAAGATTCTTCCAGTGCTTCGTTTTGCTTACTGTGAGCTGTATCAGCCAGCATCTGCTTACCTGCTCCGGATCATCCCGCTTCTGCTTACCCGCTCCGGATCATCCCGCTTCTGCTTACCCGCTCCGGATCGTTCAGCTTCTGCTTACCTGGTTCTTACTCCACGCTGCAGCTGTCTCCAGTCAAGAGGGGACTTCTACACCGGCACCTGTAAGAACAACGAAGAACAGCGTTAACACGCGCACATCAGTAATGCTGCGCATACTCACCGAATCTTCCCACGGCGCTGGAATCCAGGTTAGTTGCGCGAGCGCACAAACCCCTGTAAGAAAGAAGAAACATTCATTGCGCTCGCTCCAATAACACGGCCACTGATTTCACTGTGCTCTCTCTCTACGCAGTGCATACTTACCAAAAGCCTCCGTGCAAACTTACCTAACCACCAAGTCTCCAGTAGCGCTGAACTCGGACTCGAGGCGCTAATACCACATAATTTCTCCTGCAAGGGAAAGGGAGAGACATTACCAGGCGCGCTCGAATTGAAGACGTTGCGCAAACTTATCAGCAGCTAGCTTCTACACGCAGCGCTACTCACCCACAAAAATACCGGCAAACAAAGGCAATATGGACAATTTTGGACACTCCACATTTTCCGCGCAACGTTCAATTGTGGGAAGGACTTTCTAGCCAGTGAAGAAACTGGCGCCTTGAACTCTCGGCCTCGCTGTGAATGCATAAAACAGCGTTTGGCATCTGAACTCAGCCTACAGACATTGGCACCAATCACATGAGTGAATCGCACCCCTGCAAATGCAGGATGGAGTGCACACCCTACTAAAGATCAAAATAAACCCATAGGGAGACACCACAGCACACAGTAAAGGGAAGGGCTCAGGGGAATCGGGTGAATTCAGGTCTGAGTGTACACCTTGTATTTGACAGGTATTCCTCTGGGTGAAACAAGGGAAGTGAATACTCTGGGTCAAGGGAGGCTCATCCATCGCTCCTGCAGAGACAGGTGAGTGTGACATCCTCATTAAGCCCATTATAAGGGTCAGTGGCTTCTTGGACATCGAGGTCTTCGTGATCAGTGCCCGGGTCATATAGGTCAATGATAGTGGGATCTTGCACTAGCTCACCGGGGCGAGGGCTCTTAGCAGGGGGTTGAACAGGGTTCTGAGACCCAGAGGCCGCTGTTGTGGGGGCAAATGGGTGTAGTGAAAGCTTGTGAAGTATTCAGGGTCTTTATCATAAAAATGCGCTATGAACAACATTCTTTTCATGACCCCTATCTATATCTTCAGCTGACCATTGGGCAGAATTACCAGGTTACTAACCGTAGTGACCACCTTACTCCTAGTCCATAGTCCCCTTTCCTCCATACTTCTGGGACATCTCTCCGTCCTGTGGGACGGGACCGGTGCACTTTATAAAAAGCATCCAAATTCTTTTCCAAAAATGTGTCCTTCCTCTCTTTCTTGCGCGGAGCCCGGCACGCAGCTGTAACCCCGCCCATCGTGGCTCTGCCCCACGCATCACCCATCAGTCCTTTTCTATCGCCAGGTCAAAGACCGATTAGCAATAACAGAGGAACCTTATTAGAGGGGACAGGGGGCGGGCGTATGGATGAAAGGGGACTATGGTCTAGGAGTAAGGTGGTCACTACGGTGAGTAATCTGGTAATACTCCTATGTCCCGTCCCCTTTCCTCCATACTTATGGGAGATTCCCAAGTACTCCTTACAGGAACTACGGGTGGATGGAAATACCCCTCACTGAAACAGGTTCTTTAGCACAGCCTGACCATACTGAGCTCCAGCTCGAGCTCATGTCGAGACAGTAATGCTTACAAAAAGCAGATGGGGAGGCCCAAGTAGCTGCCCTAGCGATGGACTCCCAGGGGACATTTCTGAAAAGCAACCGCGACTGCCTTACCCTGCACCAGGTGTGCATGAATACCCTTAGGAGGTTTCAGACGGTGAAAGACTCTGATGCAGGCGGCGATTCACTGAGAAATAGTTGCCTTAGACGCCTGCTTGCCCTGAGGGTTACCGAAGGTCACAAAAAGTTGAGAAGAACTCCTAAACTCCTGAAGAGTAAGTCCTGTCCAGGTAGAACTTACTCTTCGGACATCAAGACAGTGTAGAACCCTCTCAGCCTCAGAGGCAGGGTTCGGAAAAAAGACCGGTAGGGAAATCTGACTGATTCAGATGGAATTCAGTCACAACCTTCAGCAGAAAGGCCGGGTTTGTCCGAAGGACTATCTTGTCCTTGTGAAAGACCAAGAAAGGATGCTCCATCGACAATGCCTGGAGCTCCCTCACTCTCCTTGCTGACGTAACTGCGACCAAAAATGACACTTTCCAGGACAAGTACTTGAGGTCCACAGTAGCCATTGGCTCAAAGGGTTTATGGCACAGTGCCGCCAGGACCACATTTAGGTCCCACAGCAGGTGCGGATTACGAACTGGAGGGTAGAGGGCGTGTCAAGTCAGCAAAATGCCTCTTCACCACTGGGTTAGTCAGGGAATAAGAACACTGGTCAGTAGAAAGATAAGCGGAAACCGCAGAGAGAAGTCTTGCATGACAGAACATGAACCCCTGACTCTGCTGGGGAGGACACGAAGGACAGCACCGTGTCAATCGTGGCCACCCTTGGATCCAACTTCTTCTCCAAACACCAATGACAGAACCTGAGCCACTCTTGTACGGAGATCTGGTCGAGGGTTTCCTGGCTGTCTGGATAATACGCATGTTATCCGTAGACAAATTCAGATGCTCTAAAGACTTGAACTCAGGCACCATGCCGCCAAGCTGAGCGATTGTGGGGAGGGGTGCCATATCTGCTGTTCCCCTTGGTGAAGAAGATCGAGAGTTACTGGTAACCTGATCGGCGGATACACCAACAGGTGTTTAATCTCTGAGAACCAAAACCTGGCCGGCCACCATGGGGCTATGAGTAGAAGGGAACAGTTCGCCAAATTCTTCAACTTCCAAATTGCCCGGTGAACTAGAGGCAGAGGTGGGAAGGCGTAAGCTCTCGTGTTGTGCCATGGAATCTCGAGAGCATCCCCCAGAGAGGAGGCTCCCAGCCCCCCTCTGGAGGCATACTGAGGAAGGGAATAGTTCCTTAGCTGCAACTCCGTTTCTCCAGCATTGGTATCTTTCATGGATTCACATGCTTAGAATATTCCCAGTCGACAGATTGGGAACCCTTGGTAAACTTATAAAGCCGTTTCCCATAGGAAAACTTCCGACACTTTTGGGTCCTATCTACGTCGTTTTTGGGGCCGCCCACGCACGCCCCACTAGGATGTAGCAGTATAAATGTCCCGCCCCCGCGGCTCCCTTCAGATTTCGACCCCTCCAAAGCAGAATGGGGTGAAAACCTAGTTATACAAGTAGATTGCATTCCGGGGAGGCCGGCGGGCGCATGTGAATCCATGAAAGATACCAATGCTGGAGAAATGGAGTTACAGGTAAGAAACTATTCCCTTCTCCAGCATTGGATATTTCATGGATTCACATGCTTAGAATAGAATATACAGCAGTGATCCTGAAAAGGGGAGGTGTGAATGCAATCTGGCACCCTCCTAAGCATACGTATACCGAACCATGCTTACGTAAAACTGCCAATTTATAAATACACAAAATTACATATACTTATGCTAAAATGAGTACAGACCCTTCTTGAAAAGGGCTTACCTTATTGAAACAGATGGCGTAAGACTGCTCTTCCCATTTATATCTCGTCCGCATGCTGCCGTTCGAGGCAGTAATGGCGGGTAAACGTGTGAGGCACGGACCATGCCGCCGCCTGGCAAATATCTGCCAGCGGGATTCCTGCCCACAACGCCGAAGACGAAGTTGCCTTCATGGAATGAGCTCTCGGACGCCCTTGTAGCGGTTTCCCCGCTTTGGAATGACAGAAGGCAATCGTCGACGAGACCCATCGAGCCAGTCCCTGCTTTGAAATTGCTTTTCCTCTCGCCGACGAACCATATGCAATGAAGAGTTGTTGCGTAGATCTAAGTTGCCGAGTCCGCTGAAGGTCAAATTTTAGAGCTCTCTTCACGTCCAAGGTATGGAGGACATTTTCCGCAGCAGATGAGGGGGTCGCGAAAAAGGTAGGCAGGACAATGGATGAGTGTTTATGATAAACTGTAGAAACTTTTGGAATGAAACGGATTAGTTGACAGAACCACTTTGTCCTTAAAGAACCTTAGGTACGGCAGGTCTACGACCAATGCTTGCAATTCTGAGAGCCGCCTAGCTGATGTTATAGTTATTAGAAAAGCCAATTTCCATGACAAGAACTTCATAGACTATGTGGCCATTGGTTCAAAGGGTGCTTTCATTAACCCTGCTAGCACCGCATGAAGACTCCACGTTGGTGGAAAACGTTTAACCGGCGGGAATGTTCGGAACAGAGCCCTCATGAAGTGTTTCACCAGCCTGTCACTAAACAAGGGAGACGACTGCCTCCTCTTCGTGAACCTAGAGATGGCCGCCAGGTGTACCTTAATTGATGAAAAAAATTATCTGCTCTTCGCCAGGTGTAGCAGATACGGTAGAAGTTGCTAAGGAGTTACCCTTAGAGGTTGCACTCCCGGCTGTCCTTGACACCACGTACAGAATCTTCTCCACTTACACCCGTACGACTTGTTGGTGGAAGGGGCCCGTGCTGCTTGCAGGATTCTCCGACAATCCGACGAAATGCTCAAGTCACCAAATTCCGAAAGGTCAGGAGCCAAGCTGTGAGATTGAGACTGTCTGGATTGTGATGCCACACTGTTCCTTTGTCCCGGGACAGGAGATTGGGAACCTTCGGGAACGTTATCGGTTGATCCACTGACAGGTGAAGCAGGTCGGAAAACCACGGCTGCCTCGGCCAACACGGTGCCACTAGGATGACCGGCACCTGTACCTGCATATCCACTGCAGAGTTCTCCTTATAAGAGGGAACGCGTAGAGGAATTTGTCCGTCCACGGGAAGGAGAACGGTTCCCCCAGAGAACCTTCCTGTGGCCATCTGCTGGCATACATCTCGCACTTCTTGTTCCTCTTCGTTGCGAAGAGATCCAGCGGAGGCCGTCCCCATTTCTCGAAGACTTTCTAGAACTGAACACTGTATCTCCCATTTGTGTATTTGGTCCATTTTTCTGCTGAGTGAGTCTGCTTGCTCGTTCCTTACTCCCGGAAGATGAGCTACGATGGATATATCGTGTTTCAGAGCCCAATGCCACACCTTCTGAGCATCGGTGGAAAGGGTTCTGGACCGTGTGCCCCCTTGCTTCCTTAAGTAAAACATTGCTGTCGTGTTGTCTGTCACTATTTTCACTATGGACCCTCTGATGTGCGGCAGGAAAGACTTCAAGGCCCAGCGCACTGCTCAGTTCCAGAACGTTGATGTGCAGGAGTGACTCCCTAAGAGACCAACGACCTTGCGTTTGTAGAGTGCCCATGTGTGCTCCTCAGCCTGTCGGGGATACGTCCGTCACTATGGTTAGCCGAAACTTCGGCTCCTGTAGGGGTACCCCTCTGGATAGATTCTGAAAGCTCTGCCACCACTGAAGAGCTAGTAGGAGGTCGTCGGTCAGTTTGTCCGACCAGAGCCCTTGGGCCTGCGTCCACCGGTCCGCCAGAAACTCTTGAACCGGCCTCATGAACAGGCGGCAGTTGCCCACCAGAGGAATGCAGGACGACATAGCGCCCAGAATCGACATTTTCTCGCTGATAGTCTGGTATTGATTCTCAGCCGACCTGCCAATCAATTGAGTTTGGTGATACTGTCGAGGAATGGCTTCACTAACCCCGAGTGGGTCTCAAATTGCGCGCCCAGGAACACCAAGCTTCTCGACGGCGTCAACGAAGATTTCTCAAAGTTTACCGCAAACCCCAGCCGTTGTAAGAGTTGCATGGTGGCCTGCAAACTTGTGTGAGTCGACATAGGGGAGGACCCCCTCACCAACCAGTCGTCGATATACAGGTACACATGATGGCCTTGCCTTCCCAGCCAGGCCGCCACCGGGGCCAAACATTTCATGAACGTTCTGGGAGAGGATTTCAGCCCAAAAGGAAGTCCTGTGAACTGGTAGTGAGTCCGTCCTACCACAAACCTTAGGAACTCTGTGTCGCCGACACATTGGTATGTGGAAGTACACGTCCTGCAGGTCCAGAGACGCCAGAAAGTCCCCTTCCTGAACTGACCGGATCACTTCCTGGAGCGTGAGCATCTTGAATTTTAGGCTTTTCAACATCTTGTTTAGATCGTGCAGGTCTAGAATGGGACGCCACTTTTCCGTTTCGTTTTTTCACCACAAAGTATCGGGAATAAACCCCTTGACCCTTCTGTGATGACGGAACCAATTCTATAGCACCTTTTTGTAGCATAAGTGCTACTTCCTGCTGCAACACGCTCAGATGGGGTTGAGCTACAAACGCCGGTGGAATGTGCAGAGGGTTGCTTTTAAATTGTAGGGAATGTCCGTATCTTACTGTGTCCAACACCCACTGATACGTTATTTGCTCCCATTCGTCGATGTAGCACGATACTCTGCCTCCCAGAACGTTCCGATTCCTGTCATTGCTGGTCCTTGGTCTGCTTATCTCTCGTCGACGAGTAACCTGTTCTCTTCCTGGGGGTCTGGTAGTCCCGGCGTCGTTTTGCCGCTTGAGAAGCTCGTCTGTATCCCTGGGAGGGGTATGCCGGCCTACTGAAGGATCTGTCTCTCGATGCCGAGAATCTGGAGTTTCCCGATGCTCCCCTAAAGGGACGAAAAGACCTGAAACTTCGACCACTCGAGGGCACCCAAGGATCACGCCGTGTCCGAGTCCTCCTTCATGCCCTTCAGGGCCTCGTCCACCATCTCACCGAACAGAAGGTCTCCCTCAAAAGGCATATCCAGCACCTTGTATTGCACCTCTGGTCTAAAGTTGGTGCATTTTAGCCATGCTTGCCTTCGGAGAACCACACCGTTATTCACCTGTTTAAACCCCGATTCTGCGAGGTCCACCGCAATGTTTATGGCATGATTGGAGGCCTCTTCACCTTCCCTGACAAGCAACATCGGCGCCTTACGATGTTCTTCCGGAAGATGCTCCAGCATAGGTGCCAGTCGGTGCCACATCTCTGTCCTATCTTGCTACTATAGACAGAATTGGCCGCTTTCACTGTAGTTGCTCCTACCGACAGCACTTTTTTGCCAAAGGCATCCTGTCTTCTGGCTTCACTTTCCAGGAGGGGAGTGGGGGGTTCGTGCACTTGTGCTGGGCCCTCGCCTTTCTCACCGCCGCCACCACCGAGTCAGGGGTTGTTTGGGAGGACAGACACTTGGGGGTAGCTTCTGGGGCCTTCAATTTTTTCTACAGGCGACCTTTTATTGCCGGTTCCGAGAAAGGATGACACATGGTCTGTAACCCCTCCTGCCACACATGATCCAGGATGGGTACCAAGAACACCGACCACCTTCTCTTTCCCATGTGGTCGAAAAGAAAGCAGTCCTTTTTCTCCTCTTCCTGGGCCAACCCGAATTCTGTACACGCTTTGGCCATCATGGCGTGAAATGACCCAATGTCGTCCGGGGTAGACGGCCGAGCCGGGCTTCTCGGGGTTTCTAATTCCACCTCAGACTCCCAGGTCGGATCCCTGGGGAATGTGAGACATCCGATAAGGTTCTCCTGTCCGAGACTGAATCTATCAGTTCTCCCTCCTCGTGGCGTGCAGCTGAGGTCTCCACCCGCTGGCACTGCCGTGGGGGTTGACTGAGGTGGCCGAGACTGGCCCGGTTCGGTTCCCAGTCTGTCGACGGGGAATATTCGAAGCATGTGAATCCATAAAAGATCCAATGCTGGAGAAGCTTCTTGTTTACCGCCGTAGCAAAGAAGTCCACCTCCAGTGTGACCCAACGCGAGAAAATCCATGAGAGGACCTCCGCCTTCAACTCCCACTCGTAGCTGACCACTGTCCACTGGCTGAGGGCATCCGCTGTGACATTCAGCTGGCCCGGGATGTGTACAGCAAGCAGCCAGACACCATGAAGCATGGGCCACTCCCATATCTGGATAGACAGGTCCACGAGGGGAGAGGGGGGGTGTAATACATTGACACCACATTGTCCGTGCATATGCAGACCACCTTGTTTGCAATTAGCGGTCTGAACGCCTTGAGCATCAGAAACATTGCCAGAAGCTCCAAATGATTTAGGTGCAGGAGCTTGTCCTGAGGCGACCAGAGGTCCGAGACTTGAAGAAGATCTAACGTCGCACCCCACCCCAGCAGGAAGGAGTCCGTCGTGATCGTCACTGTGGGGGCTGGGTCCTGAAATCCCGCACCCACCGACAGGTTGCTGAGAAATTACCACCAGTCCAGGTCCACTCTCAGAATCCAGAGTCATTATCCGCTTGGAATCCGAGTCCACAGCCTGACGCCAGGAACTCCTAAGAGCCATCTGGGTCCGTCTCATCTTGAGACGAGCAAGAGGAAGAGCCAGCATGCACGAGGCCATGAGGCCCAGAAGCCTCTGGAACCACCAGGCCGACATGCTCTCCGACTGCACAAACATCTGACACGTGGCTAACAGATCCGCCATTCTGTCCCCGGTCAAGTACACTGTGCAGTCGATCGTATTCCAGCGAAAACCCAGGAAAATCAGGTCCTGCGAGACCGTCATGGAAGATTTCTGCCAGTTGACCGACAGCCCAAGATGTAACAGGAGCTGAAGGAGAGACTGGAGATTGTATGCTGCTGCTAGCGGACAAGGGCTGTGTAAGAGCCAGTCGTCCAAATACAGATACACATGGATACCCTGGAGACGAAGATAGGCCGCAATCACCGACATCTTCGTAAAGACACGCAGCGCCGAGCTGAGGCCAAAAGGAAGCACTCGAAACTGGAAGTGCTCCTCTCCCAAAGAGAAACAGATATCTCCTGTGTGGGTTCCAAATCAGGATATGCATGTACGCGTCCTGAAGATACACAATGCTGAGCCAGTCACCCGTCTGCAAGGAGGAGCGTATCTGGCTGGGCGTAATCATCTTGAATTTCTCTTGGGGTAGGAAAAGATTGAACTGGAAAGGTCTAGGATGGTGCGCAGGCCAGCCTGGTTGGGTTTGGGCACCGTAAACAGCCGGGAGTAGAAGCCCTCCCCTCGCTTCCGAGGGGAACGGGTTCCACAGCTCTGAGGTCCAGAAGTTTCTGAACCTCGGCTTTGAGGGCGCGCCCGACAGCTATAAAGGAGGGTTGCGGGGTGGGGTAGGGGGTAGAGGTAAGCAGAAGCCCGCTCGAGCGACTGACAAGACCCATCTGTCTTCTGTGATGGTCTGCGGGGTCTCGTGTGAGCACGGAAAACCCTCATTTAGTAGGTTTATTGGTGGCGGTGCCACCTGAGGAGGAGGTTTAAGAGCGGGAGAAAAACCACGTCCGTTGTTGCCTACGGCGGTTATTCCCCACAGGGGTATCCACTCTGCGTGATTTGTGGTCGAGGAAGCCCCTAAAGCCAGAAGAGGGTCGACTTTGCGACAATGGTCTCTGGGTTTTGAAAGGAGCCTTAACCAGGACAGACAATGACTTAGCTGCACTTCTTTTGAAAATTTAGTGGCATGCAGCCATGCCTGCCGTGAGGTATCAACCCCCAGCATAAGGCCCTGAGCCGAGGTGTCTACGTGATGTGCCGCAGCCTCCAGGTGATTCTGGGCAAAAACCCTGGCGTCGGATAGGCCACCCTTGAAGTCTTCCAACTTCTCAACCGGGATGTGCTCCTCAAACTCCGACAGACCTTTCCACATCCGCATGTTAGCTCATGCTAATATCAACTCTGCATTGGCCTGCCTGAGCTGCAAGGCCGAGTTGGCAAAGATTTTCCTCCCTAGGGAGTCAAGGAGCTTGTCCTCCTTACCCAGGACCTGAGTAGCCGTCATGGAAGAGGATGCTGCAGGTCTGGATTGCAAAGTGGCCGCAGCCATCACTGTGGAGGAGGGAGGCGGACAAGACGACAAGGCCACCTTTTCTGAAGAATGTAGCCTGTACCTCGCGTCAATCTTCTTATTGATGAAAAGTCCCAAGTGTGGCTTTTCCCAGACTCTTGGGACCTCGGCCAGAACATCCTTCTGCAGGAACAGGCCGGTACGCTCCAAGGGAGACAGGGTGAACCCCCCCAGAAAGCACGCCCTCCTGCAGAGCGGGTGCCTCGGGCACCGAGCATCCAAGTAACTCATGTCCAGTACCCGGTCATGAAAAGCTCTGATAGAGCGGGGAAGGTCCTTGTTGTCCTAATCGCCTTGAGTCATCCGACAGGTCAGGATCCTGCTGAGCCGTGTCAGGCACTGCCTTGTCCACTGGGGACAATGGAGGCAAAGGCGGAAGAGCCAGGGGAAGCACCACGGGCAAGGGAGGCCCCGGCTGAACCACCGGAGGAACGTGTGGAGCCAAAGGCGTAGGTGGACATAACTCCCTGAAAAGCCCTTTGAAATATTCCCTCATGGGGTCGGTGCGCATAAGCGCTTGAAATTTACCGAAAAAGGCGTCCTCCAGAGACTGTTCCGGAACCTGAGGAGGCCTCTCATGAGGTGGACAAATCCAAGGATGTAGCGGGGAAGGGTGCCACACCGGCCCCTCCACCGACGTATCCAGATAAATCAAAGGTGTTGCCCCCGCGGGCAAGGAAACATTGTGCGGAAGAGGCATCTGGGCGTTCCAATCATACGCCGGCCGGTAAGGATGCGGACAAGGGACCTTAGGTTCACCCAAGGGACCAAGCCCTACACCAGAGGCCGATGGCGTAGTTGTAGGGGTAGCACTAAAACGGCCGCCGCAGTCGTGGTGGGAACGGGCGCCATTTTGTCCTCATCTGAGGGGAACTGCGGCACTGGAGGTAGTGAGGCAGGGGTCCCTGTCGATGGATCAGGGATCTTAATCTTAGCCTTAACATAAGGAACCTCGGCAGAGCCGGTACTAGGAGGCCTGGAATGTTTTTGTGAAATACCAACCGCCAACTGAGTCTTCGAAGGAAGGACCTCGGCACTGCCTGTAAAAGAAGAACTTTGCTTCTTTGCCCCCTAAACAGGTCTGGTGTCACCACAACAGCGGGAACGGTGAGCAACAGCTTTCACCGACAAAGCCTTGACCGGCCTCTCAGAACTGTTGGTAGCTGTAGCCTCTGAACGAGAGACCTCGGACCCAAGCCCGGTAAAAGCTTTATCTGTGCGGGCCTCGAACATCCGTTCAGTAACAAGCCCAGCCAAGGCATCGGGGCGAACACCGGTCTTATCTTTGAGGGAAGCCGACAGAGGCCTCAGAGCGAGCTCCGGTACTCAGAACTGGGTCTACACACAGCCCCCACAGGAGGGTCTCGGAGCGTACTCCGGTATTCACAGGCCCCTTACGGAGACCCTCAGAGAAAACTCTGGTAGATTTATTAGGCCCTCAGGGCACCTCAGGGCGAACCCCGGTGACAGAGCAACGCCCCTCCTGGCCTGAGAGGAACCCGGAAAGGTATCCCCCGGCCGGGGTGCTCTGAAAAGTAAAGAACTTACCGGGCGTTTCTTCTTCTCGTCGATGAACGCCTGAAAATGTGGAGGATTACGTCGAAACACCTCCTCCCACTGCTCCAACCGACGTTGAAGTGCCCGGACCGAAAGGGAGTCACAGTAAAAACAGGAGTCCCAACGGTGATCCGGACCCTAACACTCTAAACAAAGAGGATGGGGATCTTCCCTCGCGAAGCAACGGTGACAGGATGAACAATCAGGAAAGTCTAGCTTGAACGACAGACAGACCAGTAAACAAACGCTAGCGAGAGCCAGAGAGGAAAAAGGGAAGAAAACTTCGAGGGTGCAAGTGCGTCCGGCCCCACTCGAGCGGAGAAAAGGATTGATGGGCGATGCGCGGGGCAGAGCCAAGATGGACGGGGTTACGGCTGCGTGCCAGGCCCCGTGCAAGAAAGAGGAAGTACATTTTTTGGAAAAAAATTGGATGCTTTTTTACAAAGTGCTCCGGTCCCGTCCCTCAGGACGGAGAGATGTCCCGTAAGTATGGAGGAAACAGGACGGGATGTAGGAGTACTAGGAATGACAACTGGTTGAGGTGGGAGACCTAAATCTTCTGGAGTGGGTTAGACTACAGTAGAAGGTGTAGCCTTTTTATTTAAGGCTGCAGACAGGGAATCCTGTACCTGAGGTGTATGGGTCTTTTACAGATATTGACACAGAACGTCAAATCTCAGCTACGGGCAGATCCGAAGTCTCGTCAGCCGACTCACGACCCTCGGGAATGTTTTTTCCCACAATGTCTGTCCTGTCTTTCAACAGCCGGGGCCTGCCTTGTAGCGATCTCTATCTGGAGTGCCCAGAGGACAGCGATTCAACTGACCTCTCCTTACAAGTCGTGCGTTGCCGTTTGCTCGACACGTGTGTCGAGTCTCGGCTGTGGGTTATACGTTTGGTGGAGGGGGGTGTGAGCGCTTCCGCCGCCGGGTGTCGTCCCAGTAACAAGGTCGCCAGCTTGTATGTTGGGGCCAGGGGCCTGTGCTTGGGAAACCAGAGGAACCCAGTCGCCTTCGGATATCGCGGCGTTGCTGCCATCACTGAAAATCCACTCCCTCCACTTCCATGGTCTCGACCTGCCTGGCGTGGTGGGCCCAGCTATTAGTTAAGCGGTCCTTCAACATCTTGGGTTTGAAGAGTCTACACGCTCGACAGGTACCTTCAACATGGTCCTGAGGGAGACAAAGGTTACACAGGTTGTTGACGCAAAGGAATAATTTGTAGCACTTGCGGCACAATTCAAAAGGGGTCCTATACTTAATGGAATGACAGCAGCTAGGCGAGTAGTGTACAAAAAGGGGTATATACTATTTTAATATGTCCTCCTCCCCCGCCTCTCCCTATTTTGTGGGCCGAAACCAGAAGCGGCCTTCCAAGGCCAGAACGGATCCATTGACTGAGTCTTCAATGGTCATTTCTTCACCGCTGTCGGATGGTCTTGATAGTTGGTGAATATAAAGGATAGTAAGAAAAACTCAATGATTGGTAATAATTAACGGTGATGAGCCGAATTTGATGAAATAGCGTCCGTCTACGATGGCATAAAAAAACAGGGACCTCGACGTGTGAAGGACCATGGGTAGAGTGGACGTCACACTAGGGATAGTATTATTGGCACGCCCTGTCGACGTCCCTTTTCGAAAACAAAAACTAATACCCTGCAGCTTCCACTAGATGTCGGCCTATGCACAGCATGTGATCTAAGCAGATTCCACAAGCCTCAGAAATATATATATATGATACATTACTTACTGTAATCATATTTCTGATGCTCGTATTTCTGATGCTCGTATCGGCTTACATAAACATGCTATGCATAGGCCGACATCTAGTGGAATATTACAGGTGGTGTTTTCGAAACTCTAAAAAGGGACGTCGACAAGGCATGCCAGTCATACTATCCCTAGTTTGACGTTCACTGTACCCATGGTCCTTCACGCATCGAGGTCTCTCAAGATTGTTGTGTTTCGGACATGAGGTAGCATGAAGTGTAGCGTGAGTACAGGTGTATCCAAGTAGATAAACGCTCAAAAACATCTATGCACCTTCACTCAGCGGAGGAAGGGTGGGTGCATGTGAATCTAAGCCGATACAAGCATCAGAAATAGGATTACGGTGAGTAATGTATCCCTTCTGAGGCTTGTGGAATCTGCTTAGATCACATGCTATGCATAGATTATCGAGGAGTGTTAGGAGAAGATGGTGGGTTGTGAGAAGGATCACCGGCAAATAGTTTTTTTTAGAGCCGTTTGTCCCACCTGTCTATCTGCTTTGGAATGGGTGTCAATACAGTAGTACTGAGTGAAAGTGTGCCCTGAGCTCCATGTAGCTGAATTTGCAAATGTTGTCTAAGGGGACATTTGCGATAAACGCCAGAGTAGCTCCCGTGCTGCTTGTGGTGTGAAAGGCAGTGTCTTGTTTGATGATGGATAGTCAAGATGCATACACCTGTGCTATTCATATGGAGATGGCTTTCTTGAAAATGCCGTCTCCGTCTCTGCCTGGTGCTTGGAGACAAACAGTTGGTCTGTTTTCCTAAGCAGTCTGGTCTGGTTTACATAGTAAAGGACCGCCCTCCCTACATCTAGTGTGTGGAGTTTTACCTCAGCTGAGCTAGTTGGATTCTGGAAGAAAGCTGGCAGCTGAATGGATTGGTTCACGTGGAATTTGTAAATTAACTTAGGAGAGAACCTAGGATGTGTACGTAAAACTAATTTTTCTTTGTGTACGACTGCTAGGCAGAAACCTGTGCAGTTCCCTTAGGGACCACTGCAAAAGATTTAAGACTACAGGTGTTTGACAGTAAACCCACTTGGTAGCATTCTGTACCACACAGATTCACTTGGTAGCTGTGGCTGAGCAGTCAGACTTCCCTCAAGAAGAGTTAGGCAGTATGTAGAGGATACACAATAGGTACAGGGATACAGTAGCACAAGCAAACACTGACCAGAGCTTTGGTGTAAAAGTAAATAATTATTTAAAGACACACTTGTAAATTACACTAGCACAAAGAGAAACGTAAATTCAGCACACAGTCACCATTATATATACATATACAACCCTACTGACTTATTAGACAAGTCTTAATGAGAAACACCACTTATTTTCAGACAGAGGTGAGCGCTTAACATAAGATGGCACTCTAAGTTATTAAACAGGGAGGGGAAAAGGCAGAGTTATGGAAGCACGCAAATTTCAATACTTTTAAAAGAACCACAGTAAGGCAGGATAGGTAGAGTTCTACTGGAGAGCAAGGAAGTCAATTGCCAGGCCCACTCTTGGAGAGAGCAAGCAGAAGGGGTCCAGGTTCACACAGTGGGGTCATGCCCAAAGAGTCTTGTAGATAGTTCGAACACAAAGAATGAAATTAAAGTCAGGAAAAGTTAGCTAGGTTGTCCCAGGCCAGCCCAGGTTAGAAAGTCGAGGCTTTACTGTCACCACGAATGATCTGTCTCAAGGGAAGTCAGGCGGGACACAGTACCTTAAGTGTGACGGAAGCTCCAGCAGGGACATTTGTTCCTGGCAGCGGGTGCAAGTCGGAGTTTCATCCAGAGGAAGAGGTCTCGCCGTGGAGGAAAGGTGAAGGTCGTTGCAATGCCAGGGAAGAAACCAGCCGCGGAGTTATTCGGTTAAAAAGGTACTACCCTTTTCTTCGCGGTAGTGGTAAGCCGTGGTATTCGGGTTGCCGGGGTGCTTGGCACGGGCAAGGTGGCCACGAGATGCTCCAGGAAGGTGAAAAGAAGGCAAAACTGGTTATCCCCACCAGTCAAAGGAAGAAGACTCTCCGGACTGGAGATCTCCTCTGTCGTCGGAAAAAGTGGCGAGACGGTTCTGCAGGGCTCCACCGGTGGTGTCGTCGTTGCAGGTCAGCTCAGCTTCTCCCTCCTCGAATTCTTAGGTCCTGTGGCGACTTCTGAAGTTCCAGTCCCCAAAGCCCTGCTTTTATGCAGCAAACCCCCATTCATTCAGCCTAGCTGTCAATCAAACATACTAAGTGGTGAGCCGGCCTGGGCCAATCACACAAGAGTGTGACTTGAGTGGCCAAGGCAACTCAGTCCAGGGTACCTAAACCTCCCTCCGACACCCTCCTTGTGGTACCCAGACAGAGAGGCACCACTTTTGGAGGCTTCTGTGGAGAAGCCCGCCAAAAAGAGGAACAAAGGGCTCGACTTGGGTTGGAGTCACAGAAGAGAACACAAACGCCATTTTAGAATTGAGTTCTGGCAAAAAATACCAACCGGTGAATTAATATTAAATAAATAAACCGGCGGGACGTTTGAGACTATAGGAATTAAATAATTGAAGTTGGTAGCCTCGAACAATGGGAAAATCCCATAGGGATATATTCGCGGTCGAATATAAAAAGTAGTATCCACTGCCACCAGTCAAAACTCGATCAGGGGGGACGGAGACATGCCCCCTCGAACAACAGACCGCGGGGCAAACGAATTGCCCCGACCAGTACGTCCACAATATGATGGTTTGTACTGGTTTCTGTTCATAATTTGGGACTAGCAAAGCCAATGGTGACTTTACATGCCCTGGGAGACAGTAGTCAGTCCCAGGGTATGGAGTCTATGTTGGGGGGTCGGTACGACACCCCCTGGGTTACGGCACGGAGCGTGCTGTGTAACCCACATCAAAAACACATGAGACCCTATGGAGTAAAAGACCCCATAGCCCATAAAACACATGGAAAGACAAAGGAACACCTCAAATCATGTCTACGAGTGGGAGTAAAAGAGTCTCACTCTTAGCAAGAGAAAAAAAAACCCAAAAATCCAGCAAAGCTGCTGGGGGACTCACTAGGTTTGTGAAATTAGCCTTTACAGAGAATTCTCCCTAACAACGACAAAGAAAGGGCCCTGCACTGACAATGCTTGCAATTCACTAACTTCTAATGGAAGTAATAGCCACTAAGAAGGCAGTCTTGTATGTCAGGTGTTTAAGACTTCACTTATGCATAAGCTCGAATGGGGATCCATCCTAGCGGTGCGTTAGAAATCGGAGGGCTGAGTGTTTCACTCCCTCCATGAATGCTTTAATGACTGGAATTTTCCACCACAATGCCTTACTTGAAGACACTTGTGGTATTTTGTTTGTTTGGAACTCCGGAGGCTGAGGAGACAGGGAGGTTGACACTTTTTGGGGAAATCTGACCTTTGTTTTGGATTCACATTTTTGGCAAGTAGACGACTGTGTCTGCATGTTTAGAGAAGTCTTGAAACTTGTTTTTTGAAACTCACTTGAGTGTCGTGAGGTTTGCTTGGAGAGAAATCCCAAGGGTGAATAATTAAAACTGCAAAATGAGCTAATTTTTTTGTGACTTGAAGGCGATAAGAAATTGGCTTAGAAATATGCTCGATGCCAGGGAAGTATTGCCGGCACCAACCATATTGAAAGTGAATAGTGAAGTAGTAAGAACAGAAATGACACCATATATTAGAAACCTGCAGACAATAATGTATCATCTCAGACATGTAATTGAAGACTGGGAAGACTTCCCCCAGCAGCTTTGAAATTGTACCCATTGAAATCTTGGTCAACAGCGGTGATGGCTGGGAACAGAGTTCCTAAAGAACATTTGGCAGGGGTTTGCCATGAAATAGAGGACATGGAGAGTGCATTTTTGACAGACATGAAGAGAGTGCATAGAGGGTTTGCCTATGACAATTTGCATTGTGAAACTATCGTTGGAAACACCTTTGCATGGAGGCAGTTATGTGAAGCATTTGCAAACTAGGTTTGTGAAGAGAAACGAGATGGCGAAAATCTTTGATTTTAATAGAAATGGCCTTTGTAATGGCATTGACAGGATTGATGGCAGCAGTATTTTGCCTACATTATAGAGTGAAAAAATGATTTTGTCTGACAGAAACTTGGATAGCGTTGAAGGAGAACGTAAATGGAGGGAATTGTGCGAAAGTTGGATGTTCTGAGATAAAGGATTCCTTTAATTTTTTTAGTTTGAATGAGTGCATGGAGAGAAGGATTGTTGATGTTAGAAACATCGCGCGGGATTAGCAGACTGTTTATTTGAAGGAGTAAGCAGTGAATGTGAAGGAATGTTGTTTGAATCTGAATTGTATGACAGTGCAGTGTCTATTTGAATGAAATCGATTTGTTCTATCAACATGAAGTTATTCAGTGTGAATACATTATGTTGAAAGGGGAGTGCATGGAAATGACACAGAAAGCAATGCAAAGGAGTGAAATTGAATGACAGGAATGCAGTTGTGAAGTTTTTGAATGTGCAATTTTTGAAGTTGCAATTTTTGGAGTATGTGAAATGGGCTGTTTTGTTCGGTTTTGAAAAAGACAGGGACGGAGTAATGCATCATGAGGCATGGTTAGACAGGCATGGTTAGACAGATGCACTGATAGACTGATACACTGAGAGAAACTAGCATTGATGTCTTCAGAGACAAGGGGAGTTTAGAACTAGCTATGTGCAGCAGTGCACAATGAGAAATGCGGTTTTGTTTTTGGCTTTGAATACATCCGAATCGGAGGGAAAACTGATACTTGCACTACTGTTTTTTTTCTTTGCATGACATCTAGAGACACCTTGACCAGCCCGAGATTTGCAGACCGTGATACACCTTGCAGATCGCCTGGATGATCAGATTGCATTGCATGAATTGACCAGACCATGATTAGCAGCAGCATGACGACTGAAAGCAGCATGACCAGACTGATAGACTGACCAGACCAGACCTTGATGAAACTATGTGACGTTGCATCATGGCTGCTTGCTGCAGCATTGATGAGACAATAATACCTGAAAGCTACATTTTGCAGCAGCACTACTGGGGAATGCCGACCGACCGACCGATTTGAGGCCTTAGGGTGTGGCTTTGTCTATGGCTGTGCTCTGAGAATGTACCCAGAAAACTTGCTTGCTACCTGAATTCCTGGCATGACAACTATTGCCATGGAAAGTGAAGATCGTGACTGACTTGAAACCGACACCTTGCAGCATTCTGTGCCAAGAGAGAAAGCAGTGAAAGATGTTCAGCAAAAGGAGAAATTTGTTTGTGAGCTGTTTTGTAACCTGCAGCGAGAAGAGAATCCATTTGAAATGCCTTACCTTGTGAACCAGAACCAGACAAGTTTGGGCATGAGGAGAAAGAAATGCAGGAATGAGCAGGAAGACGCGCTTTGAAAGCATTTGAATTCCTGCTGGTAACCACGTTTGAAAAGCAGTGAAGCTTTGTCTCTTGAGTGAAAGAGAAAGAGCATTGATCTGACATCATGGTGCTTTGAAATCTGCACTTGCATCCAACGTTGGCTGGCTCCTTATTTGAAGAATAGGGACTGGCATGGCATGGCAACAGCATGACCTGGCAAGGAAGGAGAGAATTTGAAGCTGGAGTTTGGCCTATGTCAAGGGCCACTGTGCATGGAATTGCCAAAGGAGAGTTGCCATCTGCATTGTTTTGCAACACTCTGAATGACTGCCACATGAATGATACATTGGTATCAAAAAAGGATAGACTAGGGAAAGCTTTGGATTAGGGAAAGTTGAGGCATCATCATCAACGAAGGAAGAGCTTGCAGCAGTGAGGTTCTGGAATTTGTCGCTGAAATTGTCTGTTTGCAGATGTAACACTACTCTTTGCTTTAAGCTATGCTTTGATGCCCATACACGTTTGCTCAACACATATATATGCTTGTTGTGACCCATTTGTGAACACTTGCTTTGAACACACGCTTTGTTGACATTCCTTGACTGAGATTTGCATTAGAACTGGATTTGTACTGACTTGGAGGTTTGCGCAGATGTGAGGACACATACATTATGTTGGAATACAAATGATTAGATCACAGACTGACATGCAGTGAGCATCTGGAAATAACTTGGACTGGAAATGTAACTGAATTGGGCTGTATGACCGATACACTATAAATGCATACATCGGAAATGAGCTTTGACACTGAACGGGAGATTGTCATTTTTGTGCTTGACACATTGAAATTGAAAACACCTGAATCCACAGTACACATGCATGGATTCTATGTGTGGCATTATTGTTTTTGAATAATCTGCTTGTAGATACACTTTCACACTTTTGGCTTTTTGAATTGACTTTTTGCTATGATATGATATTAATAGAAATTTGAATATGCTATTCTGAATTTTGAGACATTTTGGAGCTATGCATTTTAATTTTAGCTTGCCACTAATCGAGTGAAATGCTTGCATTTTAAGATTTTTTTGCATTATGAAATGTTTTTTCCCTTTGCAATTTTGCTTGGTTTTAACATGCCACATTGACTCATGTTTGACAAATAGTTACTAATGATTATATAATCCTAATAGGAGAGATTGTAGAACCTGATAGTATGGAGAAGCCTGGTTTGTTATCATTATGGAATCATTACTCATTGTTATGGAATCATTACCCATTATTACCCATTTAGGGATTAGTTATCATTCATTCATTCATTCTGATTAGTAGTGACACATTATTCTGCCACATATGTAGCCATTTGCTTATAGAATTAGGCCGTTTTATCTGAAGTGCCATGTAGAGACACGTTACACATGTAGAGATATGTTATGTATTATGTACAAATTGAGTGTGCATTTAGAATATGCATTGAGCTTTAAGTATAGTGCTTGGTATGAATGAATGTTTTAGGCACTACATTCGAGACTAGAAAGCACGAGGCCTATGCCATTATAAAGCCATTCTGAATGCAGACACACAGAAGCGCCAGGGAGTGCAAAGTTGTTATGAGTTAGTGTGAAGAAAGGAATGTAAACAGTTTCTTGGTAGGAAGGTCGTAACTTTGCCCGAGAAACGAATGAGACGGCCTGGCTTATCAGCATCTTGGAGGCCTTGTGTTCGCAGACAGCAGAGAGAGAGAGAGAGAAGGTGGGGGCCAGGCAGCAGGGAGTGCTTTTGCATGGAGAGGAGAGATGGTCTGTTCTCTGAGGAGAGAGGATAGACGGAATGAATGGAAAAATATGAGAGATGGTAGGATGCTTCACACAGACAGAAGGCCATGATATAGATAGGCCAAAATTTCACATTGACAAAGAACACGCAGTGATTGGCCAGAACAGGGAGGGATTGCAAAGTAAAGAGCATGCAACACAGACATTTAGGAACTGGCTCTGATATAGAACGCTGACAGAGACAGAGGCATTTTAGATTAGAGAGAGACATGTAACCATGGAGAAAGTGTGACATGAATTGACACTATCCATAATGGGGGTTTGTCCTGGCAGGCAAGGAGCTATATAGCTCAATCTCTTCATATTATTTCAAGGTTGTCTCTATGGTATAGGAATCCAAGAGTATTGTGGATAGCCTCCAGTGGGAGTGTATAATTACCACCCAGTGGGGTATCCTAACGCAGGGTCCTTGTCAAATAAATTCAGGAACTCCTAAATATGTGTTCAATATTTATACATCTCTCTGTCTATAGGAAAAATTCCTTGATGTCGAAAGTTACAACTATGTTTAATTCAATTAGAACATTTCAAAAACAAGATAAGTTTTTTTATTGTTAATAAATTAGGTGTAAAAACTTCTAATATCAAATTGTCTATACATACATAGTAAACATTCAGACAAAAAAACATACGACATATTGTGTACCATCTAAAAACATCAGTGAAAATAGGGCATTTTGTATACAATTATGCACAGTTCCTGGACGTATTTACAAATGGGCAAAAATGGATTTACATCAATTCCCACGTAATTAAACATTACAGGTGAAATAAATCAAACTCATGCCAATTAATGTGACATGATATACATATCAAGCGCCTAAATCTGTTACCATCTCAGTGGTGTCTGGGAGGTGCCTTTTTCAATAACAACTCCACTCAGTTTCAATTCTGCAAGGAGTTTCAAGGAAACGGTTCAACCATTATTTTTCAATCAGATCATGTAGAAGTTGTTCAAGGTCAGCTGGAATACCAAACTTGGTTCAATTAAACCTTTTTTATGCATTGAACCAGTCATTTGTCCAAAGAGAGGTCCATGGATACCTAAACTAGGGGTCTATGTATAACACAGGGAGAGAACCTCAAACGGTGCTCCAAACGTACAAGACTGGATCAGGGAGTACATTTGGTATACGTTTCGGCAGATAGAAAAATTGCCAGCCTTCCTCAGGCCCAGTAATAGATGTGATCCGTTATAGAATAGAATAGTTGCGTTCAGTGCCCAATGTGTGCTGGGGCATGTTTGATTTAAATGCTGTCATTACTTTTGAACAGATGCGTCTCTTGCTATGTTGTAGGCTAGTGTAACTGGAGCCCAGTTGAAATTAGCATTAGAACAATACTCTGAGCCGCTCGTGTTAATCGGGGGGAGCTTCAATTGCAGAGACAAAGGACGTAAATGAAGAAATCACATTGTGTGTTTCCAGGGAAAGTGTTCCAGAGAAGGACTGAATTGACACTATAACTGGAAGCCTGAAATTGAAGTAGGGCATGAGACGTCTGGTTGGCATGAGATCGAGAGGCAAGGAAAGGAAGGTGCCGTTGAGAGAGAGAGGCGTTTGGTGTGGGATTGATGCAGCCTTGGCAGACCAGCTTGGGAGAGATCTATGAGCTTGGCAGAGGCGTGAGGCAGTTCGAGTGACCAGACTTGGCAAAGGGAGCTGGTGAAGGGAGAGATGAGACATTTGAGATGAGACCAAGCACATGCAAATGGGAAGTATGGTTTATGGCCTAAACTGATTGATTAGGGCAGACACTCACACGGAGCTATAGATGGGGTAATCAGACAGAGTCCGTCACAGCGAGAGAGTGAAGTATGGTGTGGAATGGAGAGGAATTGTATTGCTTGCATTAGAAGCCTGTAAGACTTACAGTTATTGCACGGTAGATTTGGACCAAAAGCATAGAAGGTGCAAATTCGAGATTTGCATTATAGTATTGTTTGCATCATGCCTTGCTGTGCATAAATAAATGTATTCCATTGTATTATAATTGGTAACTGACTTGTGCGTTTTCATTTGTGTATTTCTTGTGTCATTTCTTAGTGTTTGGTGTGCATGTTATTTCGTTTTGTGTCTATTCTTATAGTTATGGTAATAGGTTATGTTTGTGTGTCCATAGCATAGTAATCTACGAGTAACAGTGCACAAAGGCCCTGAGGTACAAAAGCAGGGGGGGGGGGGGAAATAGTGATTCAAACCCCCCTAGGAGGTTGTCTAAGGCTGATGCATGGTCGCCCACTAGGGGTAGGCCAAAGGTAGACAGGCAGATTTGTTTTACAGTCTCACAGTACGATGATAAAGCCGCAAGGTAGTCCTTTATGGAGTTAAATACTAACCCTGAGTCTAACAAGTGGAGGCTATAGTTTATAATGTGAGAATGAGTAGATTCTATGGGGTTTATTTGCTTAGACTGGCACCAGATACAAATCGCCGCTAGTCGAAATAACAGGGTCTGGTATTTGGTTTACACGTCTCCTTGAAGATATGCATACACTGTGGGGGTAGATTAAGCCGTATGAAATCTATTATCTCAGGAGCCATGCTGCCAAGTTCATCGAGTGTGGTTGAGGAAGGAACAAGTTACTTACCTGTAACTGTTGTTCTCCAGCATGGGTCTGGCATGGATTCACATGCTCATGAATATTCCCCGTCGTCAGGCTGGGAATCCTCGGTAAAGAAAAAATCAGTATCAGTTTCGTTTCTGATCTGTCTTTCATAGTAGTAACCAATCACTGATCTCTGCGTCATACTGACCACAGCCAATGACTGCCCTCTACCTAAGCCCCGCCTCTGGCAGCCATCTTCAGATTTGGTAGCACGTGAATTGGCAGTATGACCAAGTGAAGAGCCGCAGAGGGGTAGAGGGGTAGGCGGGAGGGTTCGCATGTGAATCCATGCCAGACCCATGCTGGAGAACAACAGTTACAGGTAAGTAACTTGTTCCTTCTCCAGCATGGGGTCTGGCATGGATTCACATGCTCATGAATAAAGAATACATAGCAGTACACATGCACAACCACGGGAGGTGGCAAAGGCTCAACATTAAGCATTACATCAAACTCAACATTAAGCAATTCTTACCTCCTCACCAGGCTCACCTTAGGCGAACAGGTTGCGCAGCACTGCTTGGCCGACCCTGGACTCCTCCCTGGAATCCCGATCGACGCAGTAGAATTTCGTGAAGGTCTGCGTCTACCTCCACGTAGCAGCCCTGCAGATGTCCAGCAAGGGCACACCAGATAGGAACGCCGTGGTAGCTGCGATCGCTCTGGTGGAATGGGCTCTCGGACGGCCAGGCAGCGGTCGGTTTGCCAACCGATGACAGTACATGATACAGCCGGAGAGCCATCTGGAAATGGAGGCCTACGAGAGAGCCTTCCCCTGATTGACCGGTCCAAAGTTTACAAAAAGTAGTGACTTCTTCTGAAAACACTTTGTGCGGTCCACGTAGAACTTCAGTGCTCTAGCCACATCCAGCGAGTGCAAAGTCCTTTCAGCCGGCGACGGGAGGAAAACAGGCAACACCAAGGGTTCGTTGAGGTGGAAGTCCGACGGTACCTTGGGCATGAAGGAGGGGTGCGTCCGGAGCACTACACTCATGTCGTGAAAAGTCAAGTACGGGGGCTTGCAGGAAAGGGCCTGGATCTCTCCCACCCGTCGTGCGAAGGTGATGGCCACAAGAAACGCTGTTTTCCATGACAAGAACTTCAACGGAACCGAGTGCAGAGGCTCGAACGGAGGTCCCATGAGCTTGGTCAGCACCACGTTGAACACCCACGACGGGGCCGGAGCCTTCACCGGCGGGAACGATCTGAACAGTCCCTTCATGAATTCTTTAACCAGACGATGAGACCACAAAGACGTCCGCCCTGTGGTTCTGGTGTATCGGGAGATCGCAGCAAGATGAATCTTGATGGACGCGTGCGCCAGTCCAGCCATGGCCAGCGTCAGAAGGTACGGCAGTACCTGGGGAGCCGTAATCCGTAGAGGGTTAATCTTGTGTGCGTGGCACCAGACAGAGAACCTCTTCCATTTGTGTCCATAGCATTTAAGAGTTGAGGACGCCCTGGCCTTTGCAAGAACCTCTCTGCAGTCGGCCGGTATGTCGTAGCCTCCAAACTCTAACGCTGCAGGAGCCAGGCCTGCAAGTTCAGCGACTTCGGGTCGTGATGGAGGATGGGGCCTCCTTCCCTGGAGAGAAGATCCGCGTCCACTGGCAGCTTGATTGACGGGGACGCTGACAAGTCCACAAGGTCCGGGAACCATATCTGTCTTGGCCACGCAGGTGCGACGAGGATCATCCTGCACCGTGACCTCTTGAGCTGGTTGATGAGCCGGATCAGCAACGGCAATGGAGGGAACGCGTATAGAAACAGGCCCTCGCAGGGGAACAAGAAAGCATCGCCCATGCTCCTCGGCTGGGGAAACCTGCTGGCGAACCTCCAGCACTTGGAGTTCGTCGCCGTCGCAAACAGATCGATCTGGGGTGTGCCCCACCGTCAGAAGAGGCGGTCCACTAGATCATGTCATAGTTCCCATTCGTGGCACGAGCGCAGCGCTCTGCTGAGCGAGTCGGCGATGGTGTTTTTTATCCTTGCCAGATGAAACGGCACCAGAAACATCCCTTGGGCGACGGCCCAATGCCACAGATCCTGCGCCTCCTTGGACAGGGCTGGGGATCTGGTACCGCCCTGCTTCCTGATGTAGAACATGGTGGTGGTGTTGTCTGTGAAGATCCTCACCACCTTGCCCTTGAGGAACGGAAGAAAGGACCTGAGGGCCCAAAACACTGCACGGAGCTCCAGGACGTTGATATGGAGGGACTTCTCCGTCGGAAGCCAAAGGCCTCTCGCGTGCAGATTTTCGGTGTGCGCTCCCCACCCTTCCAGGGAGGCATCCGTGGTCACTGTCTCCTGGTGGCCGGGGGTCTGGAAGTCCATGCCCGCCGTCAGATGCGCGCGGGTGCCCCACCACCGGATCGCTTGTCGGAAACTCTAATCGAGTGTGATCTCTCCTCGAAGCTGCCCGTCGTCTGGATCCAGCGCGCGTCCAGGAACTCCTGCAACGGGCGCATCCGGAGCCTGCACAGGCGGGTGAGTTAAATGTAAGAAGACATAATTCCGAGGAGGGACTTGATGGACCTCACCCTGGCCGCGTCCGCAACCAGCATCCGCTGCACCTTGCCCAAGATGGCCCTCGTCCTTTCCTCCGACGGAGAGGCCAGAAGCTACACTGTGTCGAGCTTCGCTCCCAGAAACCGTGCGTCTTGCGCGGGCACCAGGTGGGACTTGGCGTAGTTTATGGAGAATCCCAGGTCTGTGAGTAGTTGGACGGTCCTTGCCGTGTGCTCCACGGCGAGCTCCTTCGTCTTTGCTTGGATGAGCCAGTCGTCCAGAAAGGGGTAGACGTGGATCCCCTCTCGGCGCAGCTGCGCCGCCACCGGTGCGAGGCACTTGGTGAACACCTTGGGTGCCGACCTCAATCCGAAGGGAAGGGCTCTGAACTGGTAGTGACGCCCTTGGACCACGAACCTGAGAAACTTTCGGTGTCCCTTTAGGATGGGAATATGGAAGTATGCATCCTCCAAATCCAACGACGAAAGGAAATCGCCCTCCTCCAGTTGACCCAGGACGTGTTGGAGGGTGACCATCCGGAACTTCTGTGCCTTGATGAATTTGTTCAGTCGTCGTAGGTCCAGGATGGGACGCCATCCTCCCGTCTTCTTCTCCACGAGGAAGTATCTGGAGTAAACTCCGGAGCCCCGAAGCCTCTTTGGGACGAGCTCGATGGCGCCCTTCTTGAGCATCGCCTTTTCCCCCAAGAGAAGTTGAGGGACGTGATGTTCTCTCCTGGCCACAGGGGGGACGCGCCGGCACCTCTTTAGAAACTCGATCGCGTGACCCTGAGCTAGGGCATCCAGCACCCAACGGTCGGTGGAGATGGACTCCCACGCGCTGATGAAGCTCGCCAGCCGGCCTCCCACCGGGGTGCTTCGGTGGGGGCCCGACCCCACGGCCGGTTCAGTCCTGCTTCGACGAGGCTTTGCTGCCTTGTCCTCCTTGGCGACGACGGCGGGGTCCGCCCGACTTGCCTCGTCCCCTGTAAGCTTCCTGGGACGACGAACGGGCCGCTTGATGGTAGGTGGAAAATCCGCCGCTGGAACCTTTGGAGACACCCTGTTTGCCTCAGCCGCTCCGAAAGGGCGGCCGCCGTTGCTGGAGAACCCCAAGAGCCCGGGCCGTCTCCGTGTCCGCCTTGATGGCTTGAAGGGAATCGTCCACTGTTTTCCCAAACAGGTTGTTTCCGTCAAAAGGCATGTCCAAGACTCTGGCTCTGGTCTGCACGTCCTGACGGAAGTCAGTAGCCTTGAGCCATCCACGCCGCCTAAGGCACACGCCGTTGCCCAACTGGCGAAATCCTGTGTCAGCGAGGTCCGTCGCAATCGTAATGGCGTGGTCCGACGCCACCTCTCCTTCGTGCAAGATCTCTAGGGCTTCCACCCTCTTGTCGTCTGGTAGGAAGTCCAGCAGGGGGGCCAGTTTGTACCACAACTCCCTGTCATAGCGGGCTACGATAGCCAAGGCGTTGGCCGCCTTAATTGTCGTCGCTGCCGACGAGATGACTCTGCGTCCCATCGTGTCTAATTTCTTTCCCTCGCCGTCCGGCGGGGAGGTTGACGTAGCGGCCGCGCTCCCTCTCCCGCTTTCTTCCTGGCCACCGCGGAGACGACCGAGTCCGGGGTCGGCTGTGCCCAAAGGCACAAGGGGGCCGCCTCCGGGACCCGGTACTTCTTCTCAAACCGATCCCTTCTAGCCGGCGTCGTGGATGGGTTCTTGAGGAGGGCGAGGCCCTCATCCCAAATATCGTCTAGTAGAGGTACAGCGAGGACAGTCTTCCTCTTGGTCTCGCGCCGTTGATAAAGGAAACCTTCCTTCTCTTCCGGGCAGAGCTGGAAAAGCTCGGATGCCCTGGCGATCATGGAGTGAAACGATCCAATCTCCTCGGGCGGGGAAGCCCGGGTGGGAGGCGACGACGGGAGATCCTAGTCGTAAACCTCGTCGTCTGTACCCGTCGCGGCCGTGTCAGTCCCCGTATCATCCCCACGTGTCGTGGACAGGGAGGAGGGCTGAGCAGGGCGCGATGGCTGAAAAGGAGGTGGAGGATGAATCCTTCTCTTAGGGGGAGGGCTCCCAGAAGGGCCTGGCTCCGGGTCCCCCGTCGGGAGCAGTTCCTCCGTTGGTGGCAACGGCAGTCTCGTCCTTATCTCCGAGCATAAGGACTGTATAGCCAACAAAATGGCTGCCGAGTTGTCTTGCGGCACTGGTTGAGGGAGTTCCAACGGGCAATCAGGAGCCCCGTCGGCACCCTCGACGCCCTCGTCGTCTTCCACGTCGGGGTCCCTCCCGACAGGATGGTCTTCTTCCACGCCAGAGCCGTGGCCTAAGACTTCGATCAGCTCCTCCTCAGAGGTTGAGGCCGAGTCCACGACGACCTCCTGCCCCCCCCTTTTTCTTCTCCGGAGGTTTCACGGGGGTCCTGTCGATGGGCATGAAAGAGGACTCCCTCCGCAGTGGCAGGAAGATTCTGGGCCCTGGGGTCGCCACCACTGGTGTAGCCTCCACAGGCTGAGCCAGGGCCGCCGCGACTGTCTCGATAGAGGCCTTGGCCGGATGGATCAAGGCTTTCACCACCTTAGGTGCGCTCACCGCCTTCTCCTTGGGGGGAGGGTCACCACCTCGCTCCCCCTCTGATGGGGCCTTAGGGCACGACCGGGGTCTCCAGGAGTTTCGCCGGGTGCTCGGCCTTCCTCTTACCCGAGCCAGAGCGTTGGCTCGTGGTTGATGGCGCCGGGGAGGATACGCCCTGCCTGGCGCCCGTAGAGCCCGACCGTTCGGCGCTCCCGGTGCCAGCGGACTCGCGGTGCTTGGCCTTCTGTTGGACCCCCGTCGCCGGGGCGCCCTCAAAGGTCTTAGAAGACCGCTCGGACGACTTCTTCTCGCCTGACGGGCTCTTTCCTTCCAGCCAGTTGGCGAGACGTTGATGGCGGTCCTTCATGGTCCGCTCCGACATATTGCCGCAAAACGCACAGTCCTTCTCCACGTGCGTCTTGTCATCATGCAGGCAGTAAAGGCAAAGGGAGTGTTCGTCCTCCTTAAAGACATTCTGAAGCTGGCATCCAGGGCAGACCCTGAACAGCTTTCCGGGCGTCAAGCTTCCCTTCTCCTGGGCCATGCTCGAGAAGGGCCTGAGAAACTTCTGGAATCCTCCAAAAGCGTGCTCGACGAAATCTTCACCCTTGAGGGGCGTAGACGAATCCGACACGGGTCCCCGTTGATCGGATGACGAAACGGTGGAGCTTGAGGCTCTTTTGACCGAAAAGAGAAATTTTTCTGAGAAAAAACGCGAAAAAAAGCACTAACGCTGGAGAGCAATAGCACGAGGATCCCAACACTTGAACGTGCGGTAAAAATCTGAAGATGGCTGCCAGAGGCGGGGCTTAGGTAGAGGGCAGTCATTGGCTGTGGTCAGTATGACACAGAGATCAGTGATTGGTTACTACTACGAAAGACAGATCAGAAACGAAATTGATACTGATTTTTTCTTTACCGAGGATTCCCAGCCCGACGACGGGGAATATTCATGAGCATGTGAATCCATGCCAGACCCCATGCTGGAGAAGCACTGTTATTTCCTGTGTTGGGTCAATAAATTGTCTTGGCACAGGAGTTTGTTGGGATTGCAAATCGCCAGTTTGCGCAGATGTGGATACCATGGCCGTCTTGCCCACACAGGAGCAACTAGGATGAGCGTCATCTGTTCTCTGTAAATCTTGTTCACTACCCTGCTCATTAAAGGAGTTTGGGGGACGGGGAGAGGGGAGAGTAAGCCTGACAAGCTCATCCATAGGGCGTTCCCCCTTCGAGTCTGGTTGGGGAAACCTGGACGCGAAGTCTGGGCATGGCTTGTTTTATCCTGTAGCGAAAAAGTCTGGCGTGGGGTAACCCTACTGTGAGAAAATGTGGTCTACGATGCTGGAGTCTAGTTGCCACTCGTGTTCCTCTGGTAGGGGATCTCTGCTCGGAGATTATGCTATAATGTTGAGTACCCCTGGAACATGTTGGGGGGATGGGAACATCCCCCGTTTGAGTGCTCATTTCCATATTTTCTGTGCTAGCTTGGACAGATTTGGAGGGTATGTGCTCCCATGCTTATTGATATAGAACATTGCTGTGGTGCGGTCAGTTAGGATATGAACTGACTGGTTTGTCAGCTGTGCTTCGATTGATTGAATCGCTTTGAATACTGCTAGGAGTTCTAGCAGGTTGATGTGGTTCTGTGCTGTGATGAGTCCACAGACCATGTACTGTGTAGTGAAGGTAATATGCTCCCCACCTTGAGAGTGAAACGTCTGTTGTAACGATCGCTTGTGCTGCTGGGTCATGAAAGGGTTTTCCCTTTAACAGGTTTTCCTTTGTCCACCAGCGTAGGTTTTGTACTAGTCAATGACTAGGGATCTATTCAGTATCCTGCGAGAGCTGGAGTCTCCTTTACCCCCCCCTCCTGAGTTGGGCACTAAAGACTAGACATGGTGCACTAATATTCAGAATGCATTATCCGACAAACTCGCACTCCCGCAAGCGAAAATGGAGACAAAAAAATCTAGTCCGACTAACTCGCCTTTAATCCTGCCAACCGTACCTACTCCAAACCCAGACAACTTGTTTAAATGTATCGACTAAGGATGTCGAAGACAATTACAAATCTGAAACCGTCAAGATGTCAGGGCGACATCTGCCCTGCAACAATCACTAAAAGAGGCAGGAAAGGAACTTGCTCCCCTGATCACCTCAATAATTAAGGCCTCGTTTGAAACCAATAGTCCCGACTAAACTAAAAGACGTCTGGGTCTTGCCTCTCCTAAAAATGCCTTCTCTTGACCCAAATATCCCGACGAATTTCAGACCTATCCCCACAGTCCCGTTCTTGCTGAAAATCCTCGACACAGCGGCCTACCTTCAAGGCACAGAAACAGCTAAAAACACAAATCACACCATATAAAAAAAAATAAAAAAGAAGGGTAACTTAGCGCTTTCTACTACTTGACCCGCCGGCTGCATTGGACTTGGTAGATCACAAAGTCTTATGCAACCACCTTACGACAGCCGCACAATTTTCTGACCAAGCCACCTCCTGGATCCAGTCTTTCCTGAATAATAGAATGACTAGAGTGTTCTCACCTCTTGCCTCAGCAGAACCCACACCAGTTACGTGTGGAGTCCCCCCATGGCTCTTGTATATCCCCCACGCTCTACTACATTTTTACAAAGCGCCTTTTTGACTAACTAGATAATTTGGGTGTCTCCTATAATAACTATTCGGATGACACCCAAATTCTCATGCCCATCACTGGCGATTATGACACCGACTAAACTTCTGAAAGAGGTTTACCCGATCATACAAGCCTGGATGGCCTTAATGATGAGAAGACAGAGCTTTTGCTCACAGTATCCCAAACCAGACTCAGACTAGATAAAGAATTTGACTCATTCAATATTTAGGGCAACAAAAATCTAAAAGTGGTAAAAACGCTGGGTAAATACCTCGACTCTGCACCAACTCTGACCAGACAAGTTAATATGACAGCCTCAACTACAGCATATACTTGTAAACTAATTAAGGCACGGAGGCTGCTTTTCTTATCCACTGCCAATTGCATTATTATATCCAGGGCTCTGGTCCCATCAAAACTAGACTATTGTAACGCCCTGTATGCAGGAACTAGCCAGCGGAACCTAAACAAGTTACAAACACTACAAATTAACACACTCAGATTAGCACTCAACATACCTAGATCTAACAATATCTATGAATTCAGACGTGGGCCACACTGTCTCTCAAAGAATTGCGTTGATCACACTGTCACTTGCACATAAGTGTATCTGACCAAGCCCCCAAATACCTGAGCGACAAACTTGTAAGGAACCTCTCCGACTGCCCAACTAGATCCTTGCAACAAAACTGCCTCATAATACCGAGATTCAAGCTTCAGAAAGCAGGTGGTAGAAGTTTCCTGGTTCTAACAGCCAAAAAAAAAAAAAATGGAACCTACTGCCCACTGCCTAAATATCAGAAACCTTGTACTTTAATTTCAAGAAAAATGTTAAAATCTGGCTCCTCTCACAGGAACAGTAAGACTGGGTTCCTGACCACATTCAACCACCTACGGTGTCTTTGTCCTGATATATACTATTTTGCCTCGTACGTACTTTATGTAAATATGTAAATTATAAGTATCCTGTACCATATCTATTCTTTTATGTCTTGATTGTATGTGGTCTTTAAAACATGTATCCTCTGCAGAAATGGGCACAGATACCTATGGGTTTAGTGTGCTATACAACAAAATACAAAAACAGTGCTGGCGAAACGACCACTAGATCGTCCCACTTGCCCGAGACCATTGTTTCGCCAACACCTCTTGCATGGGGCCCATGCGCAGCTGTGCGTGTGGGACCAGGTATATGAACGCTGCCATCATGCATAGTAACCGCATTGCTTTGGGTACGCTTATCTGGTGACTGGATTGATAGATTTATTTGCCGTAGCATGTTTTTAACTCTTTCCACTGATGGAAAGACTAACCCTACTTGTGTGTTCAAGACCGCTCCTATGGAACCGTTTGGTTGTGTTTGGCACAAGGCTTGATTTTTTTCTCGTTTATTGAGAAGCCCAATTGGAAGAGAAGGTTTATGGTTCTTTGCATGTTTTGTTAGCAAAGATGGGGTGACTCCCCTGTGACCAGCCAGTCATCCAGGTAGGGGTACACCGGGATCGCCTCCCTGCGCAGGTGCACTGCCACCACCGTCAGTACCTTGCTGAATACCCTTGGAGCACATGCTATTCCGAAGGGTTGCACCTTGAATTGGTAGTGCTGGTGTGCCATTTTGAAACGCAAGAGTCCTCTGAGCTGGAAACATTGAAATATGAAAATAGGCATCTTTCACATCCAGTGTTGCCATATAGTCTCCCCGCTTTAGCAGTGGGTGGGGGGGGGGGGGGATTACCTCCTAGTGTTGTCATGCAGAATTTTTGTGGCTTTACATAAGTGTTTGCAGGTCGTAAGTCTAACACTGGGCGCATAGACAAGGAAGTAGGTTGAATAAATACCCCCATTTACCTCGTATGCTGGTAAGATCTCTATGACGTCCTTGAGGAGCAGCGCAGTGACCTCCTCGAGAAAGATTAGCTCTTCCTTCGTTGATTTTCTTTGACGCGGGGGGTGGTTTTTGGATGAGCTCCACACAATAACCTCCCGCCACGTTTGATATCACTTACTTGCCTGTGGTGATTCCCTCCCATGTGTGAGTGAAGTGTGAAATGCGCCCTCCTACTAGAGAGGCATGGGAGGGGATCTGTAGAGGGCTGTCATTGTTTAGGAGGTGCACCTCCACCTCTAGATGTGGAGGAGCTGCCCCGGCCACGAGATCTGCACTGGCCACTCTGGAATCCCCGTTAGGCTTGGCCCTGGTTGTTAACCCAGGAAGAGCCCTGACCCTGTCCGTAACCGGAGCCTCCCAGTTTTGTCCACGAAACTGACGAAAATTGCTTCTGCCTCTCTGGCCAGGTGGTTTGTTCGTCAACTGGCCTAGAGATTTTAGGGTGTCATATTCCTCCTTGGTGGACTTTAGCGCTTCGTATAGGGCTTTCCCGAATAAGACATTAGGCTCCACCGGCATATTAAGAAGAGTAGCTTGGGTCTCAAGTTTAAAGTTAGACTGCCGTAGCCATGCGTGGTGTCATGTACGGTCGTGCAAGCAGTGTTAAGAAACGACTGCGTAGCCCTTTAAGGACGCTGTAACCAGGTGCCTGGAAGTTGGCATGGCAACGCTGGCGTCCTCTGTGTTTCCTACGGCCGACGCCGGAATCCGCGTAACGCTGTCATGTGAACTTTCCTTTTTAGGCACTGCCTTCACTTCGTATCGGTGCTTCCGATTGAGAATTGGTGGTGCCTTGTACCTTGTGCTTTTTATCCTGTTCCCTTGAACCCCGGTTTGCAGTACCCGTCCTCCTCCCCTTTCCCTCCTGTGTTCCTGATTGCCTCGTTTCCCCGACCTGGACCATTACCTGGCCTTGATTCTGGACTGCCTTCTTGTATACTGCCTGTATCGTGCTTCGGCCTCGGCCTCCTCACGGACCTCTTTGCCTTCGCCCATTTGTTTTGGTTGCTCTTCGTCTGTCTTCTGGATCCTCACTCACCTGGATTGCGTCTGGGGAATTCGTTTTTTGGAACTCTTCGAACTCTGGGATTGTTGAAACTTTGGAACTTAGACTTCCCTGCTACGTACACTATCTCAAGACTGCCAAGTGTGTATTAGGCGTCCTCGTGCCGGCGGGATAGGTGGTTGGGCGTTCCTTGGATTCTGGATTGTGGATTTGGATTTGTTGCCCTGCTTTTTTCCACCTGACTGTCGCCCGGCGGTGATTAACACAAAAACACGGTAAGCCATAGTCTCGCATGGGAAGGGGGTTGTTATTGGAATCTGACAAACACGTATTGTATTCTTGATCTGTTTTCGGGTCTTGTCAGAAGGGCTGTTGGTTATACATTCTGTGTTGTGTTAACCCCTCACTTGCAGATACAACGCCTGTCATCGGCCACTCGCACCACCCTGGCTTCACCGGTAACAACTCCTGCGGCACGTGTCATCATCTGGGTCGTCTGGGTCTCATCTGGCATCCTTTCTTTCCTCTGATTGATCACTCTGGTTGTCTATTCCTGGAGCCAGAGGGTTCCATCAGGAGGAAGAACTCTTCGGTTACACGACGTGGGCAACTCGCATCCGACACGTGGCGCTTGAAGGTCCCTTCGGCAATAATGCTGCCCGCATGGTTTGCGGCGTCTAGGGTTTTATTCAGAATGCAGCTGGATGTTGCCTTGCGATCCGCTGCTAACTGGGCCAGTTGTGACTTCAGGCTCGGGAGCGGAAGCTATCAGAGTAGTTATCTCGTCCCATTTGTGGCAGTTCCAGCTTGCCAACAGCGTCGAATTGTTGGCAATCCTCGTTTGGAAAGCTGCCGAAGTGGCTACGTTTTTCCCCCATAAGGTCGAGTTTTTTGCTCTCCTTATCTGGGGGTGCCTCCGATGAGGCCAACGGTGTTCCTGCCCTTTTACGGTTTGTGGTAACCACAAGTGAATCTGGCTTAAACTGGCCCTTGATGTAAAGAGGGTTAGATGGCGCTGGGCGGCAAAGCTTTTCAACCCGTGGGTTAACTGCCCGTGTCTGGTTTGGTGTTTCCAGGGAAGGTTGAATCCTTCTTTGGCCAGATTATAGAATAGGAATTAATTGGGTGGTAGCCTTTTTGTACCCAAATACATCTTCTACAAAATCTTTATTGAGCCGAGTCTCTTGGGTTTGGATACCAAAGTGTTCAGCTGCCTTAATAAGCATATCATTATGGAGAGGCTGATTGTCAACTGGCGAGTCCTGGACCCGCCTGCTTTCACTCTTAAATATTGGTGTGGCTGTTAAGGTTAGTGTATGATGCTCGAGTGGGTCTGTTGGATTGGTTCTGATGATTTGGTTACTAAAGTAGGCTCGTGCATTGTTGGCAAGACATTTGTGGGCGAGAGTGAGAATTTTAAATGTGATCCTGTCGTGGACAGGGAGCCAATGTAGAAGTCGTCTGGTTGATGAAATGTGCTTGTTCTTAGGTATATTCATCGCTGCTCTAATAGGATTATTCTGTACTACTTGATGTTTTGATATTTCTGGTGCTGATGCCTGCAAATAATGAATTACAGTAGTCCATCCTCAAGAGGCTCAGTGCACTTGCTAGTGTGAAACTATTGTCTGTAGAGCAGAAGGGTCTGTTAGATCTGATAAGTTTGGATGTGTAGGCTGCAGACAAGACAATGGCTTTGACCTGTCTGGTGAGAGGGAGGAGTCGATGTAAACCCCCAATATTTTTATTTCTTTGGCGACATTGATTATGTTACTATCAATATTGTAGGATTCAAATTGTTTTGACAGTTTGTCTAACTTGGATTTGGTGCCTATGAGGATTAACTCTGTCTTATAATTGCAACATAATCGTTTTGGGGCATCCAGGCTTGGATAGCAAGGTATATTTTGTTAAGGTTATAGGTGTCAGAGTCATGACAGCCTGATATGGGTATTAATATTTGCGTATCATCAGCGTAATTGGTGTATGTGATACCCATGTTGTCTAGTTTGTCGAATAAGAATTTTGTAAAGGCGTTATACAGTGTTGGTGATACGCAAGAACCTTGCGGGAAACCGCATGGGACTGGGGAGGCTGCAGATGAGGAGGAGAAGACTCATTGGATGATTGGAAAGAAAAGATTTGATCCATTTAATCGCTTCAGTTTTCGTGGTGGTAGCATAGGATTTTATGGTTGACCAAGTCAAAAGCAGCAGAGTGGTCTAGTAGGAGAAGGATGCATAGGTCTCCTGTCTTTGAATTGGTCCATCTGTATTTTTAAGTCCAGTAAAGCGGTCTCTGTACCGTGGCCAGGTCTGAACCCAGATTGTCTTAGTCCTAAAAGTTTGTTGGTTTCCAGGAATAGTTGGATTTGCAGGTAAATTGCACGGTCGAGGAGTTTTAATAAGAAAGACTGTAGAGATGGGTCGAAAATTAGTTGGGATATTAGGATTTGGGGTGTGTTTTTTAGAAACAGTAATACACAAGCTTCTTTTAGGTCGTCAAGTTTGGAGGTGAATGAGCGGTTAATAATTGAGGTGATGAGTGGGGCCAATTCATATGCGTGAATCTTTTATCAATGTGGCAGGACAAATGTCACCTTTACATCTCGACGGTTTTAGCCCTTTGTTGATAATGATAGTTTCTGCTGTGGTCACTGGCCTAAATGTACATTTGTTGGTCACTGGTGGTTGTAGAGTCGAGGGTGTAGTTTGGTTGGCGGGGCCCAGATGGAGTTTGGATTTTTTTATTTCAATTTTACTTTGCAGGAGGGTGATTTTATCTGCTAGCGCTTTTTGCACATTAGTGCACCATAGCTGGTCTTTGATGGGGAGGGGGGAATCAGGACTGGGGTGGGCGATTACAGCTCACGGAGAATGGCAAATAATTCTCTGGGGCTAGATTGGGCATTCTGGATTCGAGTGTTGTACAAGTTACTTGGCTTTGATGATGACTTCCTTATAATTATTAGCTAGTGTCTGCAAGAGGGCTTTCTTTGTCAGTGTTGGCAATTTTCACCAGTTGCATTCAGCAGACCTTTTGGTCGCACGCAACGTTTGTAGGTCAGAAGTGAACCATGTATTGGCATGAGCTTTAGGTTTAATATTTTTGGATTTCAAGGGAGCCACTTTATCCATGGCTGTTAGCAAGGTTTTATTGTGCAGGTTGACTAGTGGGGATGGATTGTCTGCAGGGTAGGTTGAGTTTTTTTAAGGGCGTTAGTAAAAGTGAACCTGTTGTGATTGATATTTTTTAAACCTCTAGATCGTAGCGTGTGTGAAAGAAGCGGTACTTTGTCAGGTTCGGATATTATAGAGGTGGTGAAGATTATGGTGTTGTGGTCAGACCATGGTGATTAAGTGTTCGATATGATGTCGGTGACACAGTTAATGTCAGCAATACAATCTAGAGTGCAACCTTTTTCGTGGGTGTACTAATGAAGTGAGAAAGCCTTGGGCTTTCATAGAGTTAGCTAGGTAACCTGTGTGGGTATCAGAGGGATCTTTCAGGCCAAGGTTAAAGTCACCTAGGATGATTGCTTTAGATTGTGGTTTCGCGTTTAAGGCTAGAAGTGAGGTAATGTCATCTTCGAAAGTGGAAGGAGGACCAGGGGGTCTGTATACAAAGTGCAGAGTGCATGTACAAGTGTGAGCAAGTTACATTTTCAAGGTAATTACTTTGCCCAAGGTTATAGAGAGTTCTCCTGATATTCGGATATCGAAAGTGTTTTTAGGTATTAGAGCTACACCACCTCCCTTGGCTGCTGTTCTATCCTTCCTATATACTGTGTAGCCCACTGGGATGGCTAGTGAGAGGGAGTGGTCTGATGCCATATGGAGCCAAGTTTCCATGACTGCCACGATGTTTAGGTCGTTGACTTTGATGATGTCCGCTATATCTAAGGCGTGGGCTGTGATTAATCTTGCATTAACAAGGCCGCCTTTCAGATATATCAGCGTGTCAGAACCCTCTAATTTATTAGTATGTTTGTTATGGTTCATAGGGTTTCTCAGTTTGTTCCAGGTATGTTTGACGTTTGCTTTGTTGGGATGCCGAGTGACAACTTTGTGGATAGAGCTGATCTATTTATTAGTTTAGGCGACGGTAGTGCTAGGGTGTCCAAAATCTGGTATTTTTGGGGTGTTTCCCCGGTAGGTAGACTAGGTGGCAGTGTGTGGGCAGTCATGTTTCTGTTGGTAAAGTGAGGCCCAGTTCGAGATGATAGTGTAAGTTCACTTATAGGATCAATGAAAGGACATGTAGATTGGTGTCTAGCTGGGGCCATGGTGCTCAGTGTCTCGCAGGTATGTACTAGTTTAGTGGTCGGGGGAAGTAGTGTTAGTGCAGGGAAGGGGATCACTTTAGGAAGGAAGGGGGTCGGACATGGGAGGGGGGGGTTTACTGTGTGCGTAACAGACGGGCAAGGCCGTTCCCTACACAGGTAAAGGAGCCAGTTGAGCAAGGCAGATCCCTTAGGCTAATTGTGACCATGATTAGCATTGGTATTAGACTGGTTGTGATCATGTTTAGGATTGGCGCTAGGCAAGGTACAGTATTCTGTGTCTCAGGAAATAGTGTGTAGATGGCAGACTACCTAATCTGATCAGGTAGTGGGCGGGGTGCAATAGTTAATATTTTAATAGATAGGCGGAGTACAGTAGGTACAATTCTCAAACTAATCGGGCAGTGGGCAAGGTTCAACAGGCAATATTGCTAGCAAATGGGCACAATGCACATCATTCTTGATGGGTACAAGAAGAGAACAAAAAGCTCAAGGCAGAAAGCAGGATGAAGTCAAGTTAGTTCAGAATTTTTGCTATAGAAGGAGCAGTATTGACAAGTGGTGAAGGTGACACAACACAGGATGTACAGCCAGCACAGCCAAGCAATGTAGGGTATTCTATATATCAAGGTGATTACAACCTTTGGCCACGAGGTAGAGGAAGTGGACCCAAAATCCTCAGGCGGGAGGAGGATTTAATTCACGACAGCCGCAGCAATGTTGGAATTGTGGAAGGACAGGACACATGGCCGAACATGTAGAAGCAGAGGGAGCATACAGCAGAACTGGCAAGCTCCAAGAGGGGGGGGGTGTTCTCCACAGAATAACAAAGAACAGCAAGAAGATTATGCCCTCTAACACATGCAGAATCAGATTTATGCAGCGCAAATACAGCAAGCACAGCAAGTACCAAACCAACGACAACCACAGCAAGCGCCTATGCAAACAAGTACAGACTCAGCAAGTACAGACAACAAGCAATACTGCCACAATGGAATACAAAAAAAGGAGTCCCACAAGCAGCCACACCATGAATAGGGAGTGTGACTGTGGTAGGGAGGGAGGAAATGCTTTCACGGGTACTGGAATGAATTTATATCCAACAATAGGAAAGCCCACAGAGTGACCTGATGTGTTCAGTACCATCAGTGACACCAGACCACCAAGTGGAACCAAGGGTCCACGTAACAATAGGAGGCAAGACATTTTCGTTTCTTGTTGAACACTGGAGCGACTTGTTCCTGTGTTCGAGAGGGAAAGCATCCAATGTCTGGCATTGCCATGAAAGTACACAGGTTCTCTGAGGCTATGAGCTTAGTTCCCATCACTGATGAGTTACCAATTTCCATAGGCGAACAGGACGCGTCTATGCCACTATTGTATTCTCAGCAGACACCAGTTTACATATTAAGACGCAATTTGATTACAAAATTAATCATGACAATATCTTTTACTGACAAGGAATAGTGTGTTCCACTCAGTGCTCCAGATAAGATTTTGAGGTGGGAGTATTTTACGCATGATTTTTCAAATTAGAGTGTAAATGCAATGTCAAGAGAGTAAAAAGGAGTTTTCTCCTCTGCAAGTGTAAAACGTATCCAACATACACCCAATGCATGCGTAAAATAAGACCCGTAGCCCAAAAGAGTTGTAGATCAAAGTTGTCTGGCTTGGCTTTAACCATTTTATTACACTTGTGGAAAATATTCTGCCATTAAAAAAAACTTAACCATACCTGGTACTTACAAAGCTTCATTTTCAAAATTCTAGAGCCTAAAAACTCTGTTAAGAACTACTATCGATTGAGACTGATGTATTGCCTGCAGAGGGAGTGTGAGTAAGCAATTGTTAGCATATGATTTACTTACAGGAACTTGCACACATAACCTTAGCAAAAGTCACAAACTGCTAATCTACCTTTCCCGCTGTCTGCTGCAGGAAATTAATGTGGATCGCCAGACACTAGTTAGCAATATCACTTCAAATAACCAAAAAGTTCATGCAAGCTGAATTGCATTATGGTAGGCATATTTATAGTTTTACTGGTTTATTGTTTGTGTACAAAGCCAAAAAACATAATTCTGGCAATTACAGTTAGGAAGAAATGCAGGCAAGTGCATAAATTGAAGACTGGTCCCAAAGCCCAACTTCAACACTAAAGTGTGTGATCCTGGACAAATACTTTTGCCACTGTGCCTTTTTAGCAAAAATAGAAATTGCTACTACAAGTGACTTATTTCCAACTAGTTACTACTAAAAAAGCCTGACTGGCCTCTGTTCCACTGTTCAACCTGTAGCATTAATAGTAGTGACCATTTATATAATGCACATGACAAAGTTTATGTCTCTTGCCTTACTCCTTGCTGCTTGTTTAATATAACTTCACATGAACTCTGAGTATTAAAGACTTGTCTGTACCTTCCCCCATCTTCTACTTCCATCCTACGAGAGCAGTCTTGATTACCCGATAGGTTTCCTCCTAGATAGCCAAGAATCTGCATCTCGGACATAACACGCATCACAGCAAATTCGGCCCATGACCGCTAATCACCTCAGTGGTGGAAGTGGAAAAAAGGAACTAGTGGTCCTCTGGTTGCATCCAAAAAGGAGGGAGTAGGATGGCCGGACAGATGGGGTGGGAGGAAGGGTGGAGTATGGGGACAGGGAACCAGGATCACAAACCTTGGCTGAACAGTGAAGCATGGATTTTAATCCACTCTGCAAATTTGACCACATACCTTCCAAGCATTACTCAGTACAAATCGTTTTAAGGCCTACAGTAATCATGTCTTAAAGTGTTTACTTCCAAAAACACAAATTGCATAATAACACCACATGGCAACATGTAAATCCTTACATCAACATGTTAAGCCTCAATGGTAAACTAGAAGTCCCAAAAATCTAGTTAACCCCACTGTACTTTCAGTGATTTAATAAAAAGAAGTTGTGTAATACACTCAGATATGGAGATTATTTCCATCTAGTGGAGGAAAGTATGCTTTTTAATGAAAATAAATACAGCGTAAATGGTACGCAGAAGAAAATTAAATGCTCCATAATGGCTATAATTACATGCGTATAAAGGCAAGATACGCACCTTATCTGTAGGGCTGGTTCCACTCCAAGGATACATTATATGAATGTTAGAGTTTATATTAGCATTTGCAGGCAACAAGGCATTACGAGGAGTTCCATTAGCCCCAGAAGTACTTTTAGATGAAGTAGCTGTTTTGTGACCATGGTTACCCAGATTGGTAGGTAATATTACTGAGGATACTGGAAGCATTTCTATTCAGGCCAGAAATACCTATGGAGGACAGATTATCCCACAAGAACTAGAAGCAGCAGTGGTCAGAAAAAGGGTGGTTGTCCATGGGACAGATCAGGGAAAAGGATGGAGAGCAGTGATCGCTCTCAGTGAAGGACATTGATAAACAGTTTTGACAGCCGAAGAATGTTTCAGAGATGATTATCCAGACGATTAATTAGTATTTTTCATAAGTCTCACTTATTGGGTCAAAGTAGAGACTAGAAAATCACGCAGAGAATGGCACTGGTAATAAAGAAAACATACTTTTTCCAGGAAAATTCACAAAAGGTGGCAAGCATTTTATGGACCAAGAGTCAATATGACGTGGGCTTAGTAGGAGCAGTTCAAATCAACCTCAAACCTGGAGCACTTACCACGAGCGAAACAGTATCCTACGTCCAGAGAAGCAGATGAAGGTATATTTGAAACCATTTCCGCTTTAGTACGGCAGGGAATATTACTGCCATCAGAATCCTGATGTAACACGTCTATGTACCCAGTGAAGATATCAACAGGGGGGTCATGGAGATGTATTCAGGATCTCCGTCCCCTAAATAATATAGGTGCGATTGGTTGACCCTGAGTAGGGCACCAGTGTCAGCAATATAAATGTGCCGCTTGTTGACGAGGACACAGCAGCCCTTTTCCTGCATTGAGTAGTACCACACATGCATTTCAAGCATCAAAGTTAATTAAAGAAGACTTAAGACCAAGGTTTTTCAAACCCGAAAGACTAAGAAAGAAATATTGGGAGACCGTTACTATGCAGAGTTACCATTTAAATGACAAAGTTCTGAGGGGGTTACGCATCTTAGTCTTCCCAGACTTCAACAATGCGGAAGATGCTGATCTAGCAGAGAAGTGGGAGGACAACCTCAACTCGAGCTCAAAAGTCATGATGGAACTCCTGGTGGGACAAGCGACTGGGGAACATACTAGAACACAGAAGCAAATAGAAGTGGTCAAGAAATAAATATCTGCTATGCAAGCTTTGGATACCAATAAACAGAAAAACTACCACCCTATGTATGAAATTCTTAAAGAATACAATGACAAAGTTAATGTTAAGAAATCAATAACGTTCTTCTGAGATGACAAGGACTACAGAAAGGATGTTTATACATTTCAAGGTAACAAGGAACAATGTTTTACTACCCTAAGGATCATAAGAACTATGCTGGAAGTTGGGTATTGCTTCAACAAACTGGAGAGTGTTGCCACATGACGTGCAGTGTAGATGAGCACAAAGAATGAAGTTGACCTGAGGGGGGAGGGGAGGTATGCTGACAAATAGATTACAAAGAAACCAAAGTATGGAGAAAAATTGAAGAATGAGCTAGAGAAGGTGGTCAAGGACTCGACCAGAGGGGGGAAATGTAGAGAGGCCGATGTACACGTCCTCTCTAGTGCCCGCGCCCTGACCTCTGTCATACTGAAATTGCAAGAGAGCACTGTGACACACCCGGTATCTTCCCAATACTGCATCGACGATGCAAGAGAGGTTATGCACTTAGACAACCGTATCGAATGTACTGACGCAGTGGAAGGATGTCTGCATACACCACTGGACACATAAGAGGCATCAGAGCACAGTGACGTCATGAAGAGAAGACACAGGGACGCACTGAAACGATATGCAAGTATTTTACAAATGAAGATGTAACTGAAGTAATAAGAGAAACATGTATGCAGAGACAAATCATTCATTGAAAAGATAAGTGAGAAGAGGATCAATAAATGTACATATGCAGAAACGCAAGGTAGATAAGACAAATGGAAGCTTGCTGCAGAAGAAAGCAGGATTAAAACAGCCATGAAGAAAAAGATGGACGTCAGACTTGCCTTAAAACCAACCACACTACCTCAGAAACAGACCAGGGCTGCAGAGCCGAAAGGCACTCTAAGATGGCTTTGTGCGAGGAACAAAGAAAGTCTATTGGCCTGGGATCAAGGATGCCACATCAAGAAATAATTGCAAGGCATAAGAGGAGTCATAAAATGAGTCAGAGGATAAACTATGTACGCATGACATTTCTCTTGGATTAAGCAAAGAAGAAAACCTTGCCAAGTATTGAACTATTAAAGACACAAAGTGTATGTGAGATGGAACAACCAAGTCTCCAGAGGCCAAGAGGAGAATAGCACCGAGCACAATTGAATTAAATGGCATAAAAAGGATGAAATAGACAAAATAGTGGTATCCTCACACGTGATTCAAGATTTGAAAACTAGGCCTATTCAATAAGCTCTCACTGAAGACAATGATGTACCTACACTCCCTTAAAAGTCCCAGTCCCTTAAAAGTCCCAGAGAAGAGAACAGTCGGCAAGGTCAACTACAAAGAAGGAGCCTTGGCTCAGGGCTTAACTGATGAGATTGGAGGATAATTGACCAAATGGGTAGTAGTCCAACGTTGTTACCCGCACCTGGGTTCAGTTTTGCTCACGTGCTGCTAACGAGCCAAAAGTCCAAGGTTGCGAGAGAATGCCAACCAAATCATGAGGGCCTATGTAGCAGTGTACTATATAATATTGCAGAAGCCAATCTGCCGCAGTTTTTCTGCTATTCATCTGTATTATACATATTTAGAGGTAGTTTGAGGCGTTCCTACTAGAGCAAGTCAGCAGACCCAGAACTGAGCTCCCGGTTAGGGAGGTAGACATTTATTGTGAAGGTATTCAGCCCCGAGACCGTAGAGGGTGCAATGAACCGAACAGAGCAATTTGAATTTAATACGTTGGGCCACCGGTAGCCAATGTAATGCACTTAGGAATGGAGAGATATGACCTGCATACAGGGCTCTAGTAGCAACTCAAGCAGCAAGAGTCTGAAGGCGTTGAAGTCGCTGGACAAGACCTTTGGGCTGGGCGAGATAAAGCATGTTACAGTAATCCAAACGGCTAAGAACAAGGGCAGCTACAACTGGTGGCCCGAGTACAGGAGGTATAAGGGGGAGCACTTTCCGCAGGACCTTCAATTGGAAGTGCCCCGCCATGCATACGGCCCGAGACCTGATGATCCAGCGAGGGAATGGAGGAAAGCATAACAGCAAGATTCTTTACAATCGTGACTGGAACAGGGGGAGACCCAAGTGCAGACGTACAGAAAATCATCAAATCTTTGTGCTAAATGGATTGGACATTAGCTCAATATCACTTTCAGTCAGAGAATTTTTGTTAGCGTCAATTTTAATTTTATTAGTCCGAGGATTCGTTCCCAATGTGGATGCAATATTTTCTTAACGGGAGTTCGCTTGTGGAACTATTATCAATCTGTACAATGAAGTGATCCACCAGTCCACATGCATTTTTAATGGAGACCCAGTTCAAATCTTAGACTGGCCATAGGAAGGGAGAGGGCCAGGCTCAGTACTTTCGGCCCATCTCTCTCTCCCCCCTCCCCAACTCCCCCCCGGGAGTCGATCTTCTACTCTTATCCAGTTGGTCTCCCAGAGCAGATGTTGGGTGTCGATCCCATTGAGCAGAGCTGGGAGTACCTTACAGAATTTTAGTAAAGGCTCCAAGGAAAACTTACAATATGTTTTCAGAACTCTAATCATCTGGCTAGCCAGACCTTTTGGTTTATCAAAATAGATCCAAATTCAATGTATTCAGTGTCGGGCAGGCATATAATTTAAGCCCAGCTATGTCAACGTTGTCACTACCGTTATCTCATCTCCTTAGGCCCATTTTAACTGTCAAACTTGTTTCCCTGGCCTTTTGCAGATTATTATGTTTGAATTTCTCACATTAATCTCAAATTCATTTATCTCTGCATAGTTCCACATCGCTTTTTTTCCTAATTCTTTTTTATTGCTATTTAAAACATGACAATAGAAACGGAACAGCGGGACTTCAACATAGTCCCTCCCCTTTCCCTCCCTCCCCCCCCCCCAACCCACCGGCTGAGGAACCTTTATCACATTTGCGGTATGTCTTTGGTATCATTCCCTCATGTAAATATGTCCAGGATTCTGATTTTGTGCGGGCACCATTGAAGCATAAAGTCGCTTTGTAAGTAAACAAGTACTGGCCCCCAGTCTGATAGAAAGTTCTGTCGGACCCCCTGGATGTTGTATGTTATGCGCTCCATTGCTATGAACAGCCAAACTCTCTGCAGCCAAACTATAGTGGATGGTGGTGATTTCTGTTTCCATCTTTGGGCTATTGTTAGGAGACCCATAAAAATGTATCTTCTGTGTTTTTGTCAGTGTCCTGACACTGGGGTCCCACATGCCGCACATCCAAACTTCTTCTTGAAGTTGTTCTGCACCTTTAAACATTGCTTGCATTTGGGTTTTTATCTCCAGCCAGAAGTCTTGTAGTTTGGGGCAGTCCCACCAGATGTGTCTCCATGTTCCCTCTGCGTCACAATCCCTGAAGCATTTGTTTTGTTTGGTGTTGAACATTCTATGTAGTCTTTCAGGGGTGTAGTGCCATTGTATCATTATCTTTGTCCAGGCTTCTCTCATCTGTATCGCCCTTGTCCATTTGGGGATAATTTGGCAGACATATTCCCATTGGTCTCTCGAGATTTTTCCCCAATGTTGTTTCCCCATCTCTTCATATGATGACATTTCGTGTCCTCCGCCTGGGCGTGAATTTTTAAAAGGTGGAGACGAATTGTTTGTCTCCTGGGTGTGACATGAATGTCTCGAATGGGGGAGGGGGAGGAGGGTGTATCTTGTTGCTGCATGCTTCATCTTTGTGGTGGTGAGCCAGTGGTGTAGTTGTTCATATTTGAATCTATCTTTTTCCGTGAGCCCGAGAAGTGTACAGCATTCCGCGAATGTTCTGATATGTTGGTCTTCGTACATGTCTCCCACTTTTGTGCATTCGGCTTCCATCCATTTTTGGAACTTGCCTTTCTCTGTGCCCGGTATGGAATTCAGGGTTCTCAAACATCGGCATGAAGGGAGCAGGGTTTATGGTTAGTGTTTCTTTTTTTGTTGCCTTGTTCCAAATTTCCAGCACTGCACTCATGATCTCACTTATGCTGACATTTGGGCGTCTGTGTTCCGGGCTGGTCCACAGTAGATGTTGTAGGCTTTTTCTTGCCACCGCCCTGTCTTGTGCTTCCCATATTTTCTCTGAATTGTTGGGTATCCATTCTTTCAGGACCCACAATTGTGCTGCGTCATAATATTTTCGGAAATGTGGGAGTGCCATGCCTCCCTTGTTCTTCGGGCTGTTAGTATCATGTTGGAGAGTCTCAGCGTTTTGTTTTGGCAAATGTATTTGCTCATCATTTTGGTGAGTGCTTTGAAGAACGTGGGTGGGATTCTTATGGAGAGCTTGGAAATGGTATAGTAGTCTGGGCAGGATTGTCATTTTTAATCGCTGTAATTCTGCCCCACCACGTGACAGAGTGGATTCCAGCTGGCCAAGTCTTTTCTTATCCTGTCTAACAGGATCGGGAAGTTCCCTGCATACAGTCCCGAGTTGGTGAGAGTGACCCCCAGGTATCTGATCCCTTCATCCGCCATTCGGAGTTGCAATTCCCTTGCTCGCTTGTGTATTTCTTTGTCGCCCGCCAGCACCATTAGCTCTGACTTTTGCCTATTTATCCTTAGACCCGAGACGGCTCCAAAATTCTCTATCGTTTGAATGAGTGGGGGTAGCAAAGCTGCTGGATCTGCTAGGGCGATCAACATGTCGTCCGCATAGGCTGCAGTTTGTGGGTTATATATCCCCCATTGTGATGCCTTTGATTTCAGGTGTGATCCTTATTTTAGTCAGTAGCGGCTCTAGAAATATTGCGTACAGGCGTTGGGAGAGGGGGAATCCCTGTTTTGTACCTCTTTCTATTCGTATTGTGTCTGAGAGTTCCCTGATCACCGCTATTCTGGCTGAGGGTGAGTTGTAGTTGGCTCGTATCATTTTGATGAATGTTTCATCAATGTCCAGTTTCTCCAGGATGCGGAAGAAAATGGACCACTCTACTCGGTCAAATGCTTTTTCTGCATCTATTGCTAGCAGCGCGGCTGGGACGTTAGTGATCCTCACCTTCTCGATCAAATGAGTGATTCTTCTAATACTGTCGTGGGTTGTTCTGTTGGGGATGAACCCTGACTGAACCTGATGCATCAGTTTGGGAAGCAAGGGTGTCAGTCTGTTGGCTAGAGTTTTGGTATATAGTTTGGCATCTAGGTTTATTAGAACAATGGGACGATACGAGCCTGGCGATTCCGGGTTTTTCCCTTTCTTATGGAAGACCAGGATTTTTGCCTCGTTCATTGAGCTTGTGATGTTGGCTGAGTCCTTAAAGGTGTTGAAGAGCTCTGTGAGGACTGGACTTCGGGCATCCACGTAGGTTTTATAGAATGTGGCTGTATAACAGTCTGGTCCCAGGGATTTATTTTTTGGTAGGTCCCTTATCGCTTTGGTAACTTCCTCCATCGTTATTGGTGCATTGAGTGATGCCTTCTCCTCTGGTGTGATGGTTAGGAGATTCATATCCTTTCATTTATCTGGTCTATCTTTTGGTTTGACCGATGTGTACAGATTTTGGTAATAGGCCCTGAACGTTTCTTTAATGTCCTTCATTTGTGTTTTCACATCGCTTTTAAAAGGCGTTGCAGACCTACTGGAGAATAGTCCAGTAGGACTATATCATCGGCATTAGCCAGCCGTCGGACAAGAGTATCTCCCATCATGGGGCTGACCAATGCTGTGGTACCTAAACTGTCTAAATCAGCCAAGTAGAGGTTGAATAGAATGGGTGCTAGGAGGCAACCCTGCCTTAACCCTCTTCCCACCCTTATCAGGTCTGACAGCTCGCCTGCTGCATTCAGTCTGATCTTCAGGAAGATGTCTTCATGGAGGCTTGCCTGTATAGCTAAAAGGTGCCTCAGCATTCCTGAGGCATCGAGTTTAACCCAAAGGCACTCTCTGCATACCGTATTGAATGCCTTCGATAGATCGATTAAGATAACATATAGGGCAGGGCCTCCTTTTACCCAAGAGTTTGCTGACTAGATTCAGAACTAATCCAGTATAATTGTCAGGATGCTTTCGTTTGGGTTGCTGCTTCCCTCTTAACCACCCTTTTACTTTTGTTACTCCGAGAACAGTCACTTTTGTCCCAGAGTATGCCACTACTCCAAACTACTTCAATGTGGAAACACCCAAAAAGACTGAGGGCAAAAAGACCAAAGCCCAAAAGCTCGGCCCAATTTGTCCACATTACACAGCCTGCGGTAGCGGCCATGTAGTTATGGTTAAGTTTCTCAACTCATAGGAAAAGCACTTTTTGGGCGGCTTATAACTTGGCTCCCCCTGGATGAATCCTTACCAAACTTTGCCAATAAAGTATATGGCCTGGTCTGAATTTCTTTGGCAAGTTTGGTGAGGTGTCATCAAGTGGTGATGACAAGTTAAAGGGGGGGGTACCAATTTTTTTTTTTCATAGACATGGAAAAGAAATTTGCTCACGCCTACAACCCAAACGCTGGACGCATTTTCACCAAATTTGCACCAGGGGCAGCGGCTTGGTCCCGAAAGCGTGCTTTTATAAATTTGGTGTAAATTCGTCCAGTATTCTTTTTTAAAACAACCAAAAAGTAGGTCCAAAAAAAAATCTGCGATATCTCCTGTTCGGTGAACGGACAGGCATCCGATTGGCCTAGAGGGTGCCGTGATGTCCGCAGACATCGGACGCAGCCCACTTATAGGAAGGTGAAAAGCGCGAAGTGCGTCAGATTTTTGGAAACGCCTGCCATGTTGGATTCATGTAATGGCCTCAAGGGTAAAGTTGGCGGCCGTGTGAGGTGGTCCCGTAGGAGTATTGTCCAGGTAGTCCGCGACTGAGTACACTCAGTGCATTTCACTTTTGTAGCGTTAGCCTTTGGTACATTCCCAACAGTGGTAAAGAACCACCAGACCCATGATTCTCTCTGGGTGCTAGAGGTGGGCACTTCCTCTACCTCATCTTCTTGGTTCTATTCATTGTCTTTGGAAATACTGCACTTTTCTTGTTGTGTGGGTCCTCCAGCTGGTGATGGTGGCTCTTGGGGAGCAGGGATGGCAATACGTGAAGCCATTTTTAAGATACATAGCAGTTTTGCTACTATTCTTCCAAGTATGTGCTTTGTACTAGATTGTTAATGGAAAATGACTAAGAATAGGTGTAGGAGCTGTGCAAGGGTACATTTTGAGCGTTAAGGGTCCTAGATCAGTAGAAAATGCAGTATCCGAACTGCCCTCAAAGCAAGGACGTGAACGCAAAGTGCAAACACGTTCATGGACAAGTCATGCCGCGCGCGAGCGCATGGTCACGTGGCACTCTCCGAAAGGTCTGCGATTATGTCAGATGTTTGCAGATGCAAAAACAGTGGAAAAAGTTGCAAAAAGTGTATAGAAGTGTTAAAAATGATGCTAGAAGGTGGGAAATGGGAGAGTTTTAAAGGTGAAACTTTGTAAATTGGACAAACGTTGCTATATTGGGGTAAGTATGGTTTGTTTGCTTTATTTATTTGTATAGCGCTCCAGACCCAGGGGTATATGGGCACCCAAGGATATGGTTACAGGCATAATACAATAGAATACATGTACAAGATTTATACAGTTGCAGCAGTACAGTTAATGCAGATGGCAGAGAGATAATGTATGGTAAACATTTCGTAGTTAGAGTTTTATGGGCTATGGAAGCTAATAATGCTGTAAACTTAAGTGTGCTATGTACAAGGTGGTGGTGGGTGGATGCTGGTATGTGTGGGAGGTGTCCCCAGGGGCTGGGAGGAGTTTGTGTTTGTTTAGTAGCCAGGTGATGACCCGAGTTCTGAAAGGTTGAAAAGGTGGCGATGGATTTGATGTACAGTGGGAAGAGTATTCCAGAGTTGGGCGGCTAGAACCGGGAAGCTGGATCCCCCAGCTCTTTTTAGGGTGTGTTTGGGCACCAACAGGCATAGTGTGTTAGTGGATCTGGTGATTCTGGTAGCAGGTTTTAGTGTGAATTGACTAGTTAGATAGGGCGGGCAAGGTGATTCAGGGCTTTGTAGGTGAGGCAGACAGTTTTTAGATCTATTTTTTGTTGGATGGAAAGCCATTTGCATGATATTCTGTTGGCAGAGATATGATCTCTCCTAGGAATATTCAGAGCGGCTCGGAGTGCATTGTTTTGGAGGACCTGTAGTTTGTTGATCACAGATTTATTTGTGACTACATATAAGCCATTACAGTAGTCCAATTTAGACTGTATAAGTGCTCTGGATAATGTAAGGCAGCTGTTAGTGGATAGCAACGATCTACAGGCTCTAATCAGCTTGCTTGTGTAGGCAGTGGCTGAGGCGGTCATGTTGATTTGTTAGGCGAGGTTAGTGTTGTCTAGAAAGAAACCTAGGGTTTTGACACTTCATGATGGGAATAGTATTATCATCAATGATAAAGCTAGTATAGCTAGGGCTGAGCTTCAGGATGGTGTTAGGGGATCCGACCAGAAGCAATTCAGTCTTATCATCATTCAGGCAGAGGCCACGAGTGGCCATCCATGCCTGAATAATGGAGAAGACTTCATTGATCCGGTTAACATCCGAATTGTAATTTCCGGAGAGTGTTAGGAGTATCTGGGTGTCATCTGCATAGTTAGTGTAGGTGACACCCAGACGGTCCATCTTATCGAATAGAGGCTTTGTAAATATGTTATACAAAGTAGGCGAGACACAGGATCCTTGTGGGACACCACAGGTGATGGGAGTCGGGTCAGCCGCTGCCAACGGTGAGAAGACACGCATGGTCCTGTTATCGAGGAAGGATTGGATCCATGTGACTGCGGACTGGGAAAAATGTGCTGTGGTTGCATAGGATTTTATGGTCAACCAGGTCGAAGGGAGCAGAGAGGTCTAGGAGGAGGAGGAGGAGGAGGAGGAGGAGGATGGCAGCCCTACCTTTGTCTTTGAGATCGTCGATCTGGCTCTTGAGATCAACAAGGGCCGTTTCTGTGACATGTGGAGGACGAAAGCCAGACTGACGAATTCCTAGCAGTTGGTTAGTCTCCAGGTAATCCTGAATTTGTATATACGCCACTATCAAGGATTTTTAGTAAGAACGGGACGGTGGTGATCGGTCTATAGTTGGTGGGTATAGACGGATCAAGTGTTTGTTTCTTTAACAGGAGGTAGGACCCATGATTGCTTCAGGTTGTTTGGGAATGCGTTACTGGTGAATGATAGGTTTATACGTTTGGTAATAAAAGGGGATAGATCCCTTGCTGCGTCTTTGATGATCTGAGCGGGGCAACTGTCCCCCTTGCAGTTTGATGGTTTCAGGGATGCTATGATTTTTTTGTACTTCAGATAGTTACCTTTTTGAATGTAAAGCCCGAGTTGATAATAGTGGGCGATGGTATGGTTGGACTGGAGGTTGGGTCATGGGTGAGTTGTCGTCCTTTATTTTCAATTTTAGTTTGGAGCACTGTGATTTTGTTGGCGAGGGCATTCTGAATACCTGTGAACCAGGACTTATCCTTAGTACAGGTATCTGTGGGTGGATAAGGGTTTTCTAATTCCTTTAAGATGTTAAATAGTTCTCTCGTGCTAGAGCCTGCCTGAGTTATCCTGAGGTTGTAGGATTCTTTTTTGGCACGTATAATCTCATTTTTGTAAAGAAAGGTGATATTAGCGAGATTGGTTTTATTTTCTGGTGAGGGGAATGTTCCCCATAGTTTTTCAAGTTTACTTTTTTGTTGTCCAAGTAGTTTCAGCTCAGGGATGTACCATGAGTTCAAATGAGCTTTCGGTTTTCCTTTGTGCATTTTCAGTGGGGCGATGATGTCAATAGCTTTGGACATGGATTCATTGTAGGTATTGACCAACAGATTCAAGTCAGCTGTGGCTGATAGTGCATTCAGAGTGGGGACTACCAAGGGCACTAGGGCTTCGACAGTAATGTTACTCTTATTCCTCGTTGGGCAGGCTGGTGTGATGAATTACTTTTTGTGCAGTATGTTGTTAATATTGATATCTAGCAGCAGGAGGTGGTGATCTGTCCAGATGAGAGGCAGTGGGTCTTTGAGGATCATGTTACAATTAAGCGCAGCAACCCAGTCGAGAATCCTGCCTTTTGAGTGTGTGGGTTGGGAACAGAGTTGTAGGAGGCCATGCTCAGTTAGTGCAGTAGCCAGGGAGGATGCTGGGGAGTCATGGGGGTCATTGAACCCAAGATTGAAGTCTCCTAGGATGATACATTGAGCTGAGGGTTTGGCACTCTCGGCTACTAGTGATGTGATATCTTCTTCAAATGAGCCAGGCGGACCTGGGGGTCTGTATATTAGATTAATCGCAACTGTGCTCTTAGGGGATGTTTGCAGTTTGACTGAGATGCTCACATGATTTAAGTGGAGAAGAGTTCACTAGTCTAATGTCGAGGGAGGATTTGAAGATGATGGCTACACCACCTCCTCGAGTGATAGGTCCATCGACTCTGAGGATGTCATATTTGTCTGGGATGGCTAGAGTGAGAGAAAGGCCCGCTGCGACATGAAGCCAGGTTTCCGTCACAGCAAGGAAGTCCAGGTTATTGGTTATAATGATATCTGCAGTCTCTATGGAATGGGCAACTAGGGATCTAGCGTTTAGAAGTGCTTCTTTTAACGGGGGTAGGTTAGTGATGTTGGAAGCTGTATTCTGGTTGTTGGTTTTGTTGGGAGATTTAGCTGGGTGGTCACTGTTCTTGTGGAAGAATCTGGCACCAAGTCTATTATTGCGCTCAGATAAGTCGAGAATGGTGGTTTGTGTGGACAATGGTTCTGATAGGCATATGTCCATGCGTGGGGCTAGATGACCTCGTACTGGTGTGGTCCCACTTGGAATTACTGGTGTTCTTATGGGCTAGTGAGTTAGCCGAGTGGGTGCGGTCATCAGTGGGAAAAGCAGAGTGAGTTCCTGGTGGGAAGGGTGAGGGTGGTGTAGTGGGCAGAAATGGTGTAGGGCAGGCGATGGGGTGGTGCTTAGGGCAGGCAGGTCTGGCTAGACCATTTTTGTAGGGTCTGTAGCTGTTATTGCTACACGGAACATTATTATGTACAACACAAAATGGAAACATGATAAAAATAAGCCAAAGTTGCATGGTAGTGGTGATGCTGTGGCAAAAAGGGATAAGCAGTATGGCAGCAGCGAGTGTGAGGTCAGGTCTGAAGGGTTGGTGGCAGATACACTAAGAGACCAGGCGCAGATCTGGCCCAGACAATAGCTGAGGGCCAAGTACAAATCAGGCGAGGCACAACATCTGTGTGTGGCGCAGAGCCGGCCGAGGCATAAAGCAGGAACTATCATATGGGCGCGCAGAGACAGTAGTGTAGTGTCTGGGTGCAGCATAGGGTAGGGGCATATTGGGTGAGTGCAGTATGTGTGGAGCATTTGCAACACAAATTACAACCAAATAACCGAAGAGGCCTTAAGCGAGCTGTATATGTGTATATCAAAATAAGCACAGTGGTTAGACAACATTGATGGCAATGCGTAACTTGTATGTGCGAGCAGTTGGGTCTAACATTCAATTCCACAGTGTTCAGTAACAGACACGGTAGCCTATCTGTGCCTGCACAATCTACGTGAGTGGGTATCAATGAAGGAAGGTCTTGGTACAGTGGTCATACAATGTATGTAGATCGTCAGCTGTTGCGAAGGTTATACCTTACAGGTGACGCAAGGGCAGGGTGGCGATAGGCTCAATGTGTGGGAACTTTTCTGAATGGGTTGCCGGTGAGCAAATTTCGCCGCCGCAGAGTTCCATAGGAGAGTCTGGATCAAGGTTTTTGCGAAGATTGTCGGCGTATCTGGGAGTGGGTGAGGCCAGCTGGCTGGAGATTAGTGCCCCAGAGTAAATAGTAGGCAGCTTACCTGGAGCATTGCGGATGCCACCGGTCAGGCCCAGGTTTCCGACGCGAACGGTCGCGGTCAGGCGCAGTCAGGCCCTTATTTGCGGCCCTTAGAGGACAGCACGGCTTCCGCCTCACGGTCGTAGGTGTGGTTCAAAGTAGGCAGCTGCAGCCAATCAGCGGCTGCGTTGTCCGATGGGGCGTTGCGGAAGGGAAGGCTATTGCAAGCCTTGCGCCGCCATGGAACACGTTGCCTTCAATGGCGGACGGCCCGAAATGGCTTTGCCTTGGTCGTTGCCGGGTTCGGGCTGCTGTGCAGTGCTTCCAGTATAATAATGGTATTGATAAGTTTTAGGAAAAAAGCATGCACTGGTAGAAACCAATTACATTTTCAGAAAAAACATTAAAAAGGGACGTTATGGTTCTGAAAAACCACAAAAAAAAATAATGAAAAACCTCAGAAATTTGCCAGTTATGGTAAACTATGCAACCACTGTGCACTGCTAAGACTAACACCCAGGACAAAGATGACATCACAAATGGCATTGATGACATTACAAATGGCATTGATGACATCACATATGAAATTAATTTTGATGAAGTGCCTACAAGGGGTTGTGTTTATGTTGTTAACAAGATGTCAGGGGTGATCGGGAGACTTATCATGAACTACTTAATCTATTAAAGAATGCACTCATCTAAACAAAACATTTTACAGGAACCTAATACATAAAAATAGGCAATGGCTACAGCATGCACCATAGAAGTACTATATTTATAATCTTGACATTTTGGATAGTAGAATAATGGCTGCTACATCAGAGTGTTTAATGTTAAACATGTAATAACTAGCTAACAATTCAAGACTTACTACACACTTGTGCTAGTAGAAACAATACATATGAAGCCCCACAATGCATACAAATCAGAGGCACATACAGGGAAATTAAAGTAATGCAGAAAGAACAGCATTATCAGAAAATGTTAATAGCATTAACGTTTATCTTCATGTATACAAATGAATTGCGTGTTTGAGGCCTGCTTATTTCCCCCTGTATGTTGGCTGAGACCAAACCCTGAGGAAAGTACTTTAACATATGACAAGGTTAACGTCTAGATATAGATCACCTTTTCAATGTTAATATTCTGACTGTCCGTGGACAAAACCACCTGGCCTAGATATGTCAGCGAACAAAAACAAGTGGGCCAGATATGTGCTGTCATCAGTAATGTCAATGACATTTGTGATGTCATCTTTGATGTCCTGGGTGTTAGTTTTAGCAGTGCACGGTGGTGGCGCGATTTATGGTTGCTTAGCTTACCATGACTGGCAAATTTGAGGTTTTTCTGTTTTACTTGTTACCATAACGTCCCTTTAACAGTTTTTTTCATTGAATTTAATAGGTTATTAGTGCAACTTAACCATAACGTCCCTTTAACAAAGTTATTTTAATATCCACCGACAGTTGTCATACACCACCGCATTTCAAGTACTTCTACTTCAGTCTTATATTATAGGAATTACTAGGCATGCATTGACAAGACAACTATATGTAGGCAAAGCACTCTTCCTTTCTATGCTCCAAGAAAAGGGCTGCCACTTTGCCTCTTCCGTCTGTCTCACTGCCACAAGTATAACCTGTTTATGCCCCACGACTGACTTCCTCTCAGCCTCAGCATTACAGGTTATTTGCTTAATATTCTTGACAAGCACCCAGCTCCCTTCCTTAGCTTTACTCACACCTTCTCTGATCCAGCAGCTAGCCAGAAGCTGTAGTGACACTCTTTCAGCTTACGGTAACAATGCCACACTTGTATCAGGGGCCACTGGACCATTAACAACTTCAGATTAGGTGTATGGGTTTAAACAAGCTTTGTTCCACTATGGAAAGGGTTTGCCTCTTGGCTTGTGTAATGCTTGTTCCCTCATCTGTATAATAACTTCTGGTAACAAAGAATGCTTGTTCCAAGGGAAATGTATTGATGCACAAGCAACCACTCTAAGGTAGATCTCTAATCTTAAAGGACTGCCAGTAATTGTATTCCCAGTCAATCTCACAGAGATGATTTTGGACTTCTTTCAGGGAAAGACAACTGGCCACATGCAACCTCACTTTGATGTTGTATTCCCTTATAACTGGTGAAAAGTCAACTTTAAGGGTTTGGAATTGTTTTCACAGGCGTTCCCTCTTAAATTAAGGATACGCGACCACTCCGGTAACAGAAAGAAACGTTGTACAATGGAAAGATGTTTTACTTCTTACTTGAACACTACGGCTTTCATTATTAGTGTGTGTGCTACATTTCCATTGTTACAAAGGATTAAGAAAACAAACCGCTTTAACTCTCTTCCAAGTACATGCAAGCCACTTTAGAGCTAGATGCAGTTACCGGCAAGGCTTACTGAGTGAACCTGAACACTGAGCTTCACTCACCGGCTCCAAGAACACTGTGGTGGCTGCTTCACTTTCCTGTTTTACACAACTTCTACTACTGCTATGAGCACACTTGGGCCCACACCCTTCTGCTGCACTGGTATCTCTGGTCCGGCCACGTTGCAAGGGAGTCTCCTTCACTACTCAGTCCCTTGATTTGCCTTCTGCTACAGGCCTCAGGCTTCAGGACAGTCACGGCTCTGCAATCACAGCAACTCGGCACACACGAGGAAAACTTTACCCTCAGCACGTCTCCGTCTGTGCAGCCACGGCAAAACCAGTTGAGAACACAGGACCCTCTCAGAACGTGCAGGTAAAATCTGTTGTCGCCACGTTCCCGCGTCCTCTCTGTGCTCCCACTTCCTTGTGAATTGCCAGCCTCATGTTTCTCTTCTACTACTGTCAGCCTTCCAACTCCTTCCTTCCCTCTTCTCCTGCTTAGGCCTTTCATGCCTCACATGCCTCTCAGGTTTTGGTAATTGGCTTCAGGTGTGAGCTTAGTTTCAATTGCCTGACTCCTGCATTGGCCATTAGGCCTAATTGCCCAACTACTACATCTACATGCCTCTTCAGCCCTCTACCTCGTCTCAGTCCCTATAGGATTCTGGGATATATAGTTTACTTCAAAGTTACTTTTCCACTTCTTGATTGCATTTAAAGGTAGATTTAATTACCTTAGTAATTTCAACAGAGGGGCCGTAGGTTTTAACTTTTATAGAGGAAGATGGTTTAGAAAAATCTCTTGGAGTTTTGAGGGAGGCCTTTATTTGTAGAAACCAAAAGGGGGTCTTTCTCTTGGTATAATATGCTTTGGTGTTACAACCTTAGGGTTTACCACCTTAGATTTAATAGGGGGTTGAGAAACATCAAAATGACAATAAGCCATAACCTGTTCTGGCACAGGTGCAAGAGTCTCCCCGTCAGAAGAAAAATACTGTGTCTCATCCCACAGAATGTCCTCTCCAACCTGGGCCTTGACTTCACCCAGATGATCCACCTGCAGATCAGGAAGTGTCTGCCTTCCCCTGGCCACCTGGGAGGAGACCTTAGGCAGGGTTTCAGTGAGGGATCAGCAGGATTCTTCACATATCTGAATCACTTCAAGGGTTTTCTTCCCCTTGTGGGTTTCTTTGGTGAACACCGTCTGGCCCATACCACCACTGGTTAAGTAGTGCTTCAGAGGGACATCGTACATCACTAGCAATGACACCACCTTCTGGACACCAACATGTTAGTGACACCAGTGGCAAAGCCACAGCCACTTACTCCTATATTGAAAATGTAGTAATGCATTCCTTGCAGTCCGAGTGACGCACATTTACCATGGAGGTGTCTCTCCATAGTGAAGAGTAGCACCAGCAAGGTGATTAGGTTACAGCCTTGCAGAGAAGAGGCCTTCAAAGTGACCCCTCCATCCCGCAGTCTATATGGTGACCAGGTGCAGAGGGAGTATGCTTGCCAGATGATGCAAATCCAGAGAATTTTCCAAGCCCCGAAACACTAGGGCAGCAGACCTTTAGGCTGGTTGTGACCACTAGCACATAGTTGGTCATCCTTCAATGGATACTTTGCTCCAAGGGTCAACATCCTGAGTCGTTTCATAGGCCCTCCTTGTATCCAAGAACACTGGAGGTGACCCTCAACCCACCAATAAAGAACCTGCAACATTTGCAGTTGGCTGTACAATGCTCAACAGCCAATCTGCACAACATCCTCTTGAGCCGAACCTTCCAAGCTTTGAAAATAGAAGTCCATCTACCTATGCTGTGTTTTAGGACACTTCAGAGAAAAGAAGAGAAAGGACCACCCATTAAGGACACCTTTTGTCAGATTGCAGCTAAGTGTGCGTCCCTCATGTCAGCCATCTGAAGCACCATTATCACTGGTTCATTAACTTGTTATTGGGATCCTGTATATTCACCATCATCGTTAAGAACTAAATCTAAATGTGAAGGGGGACTGACAACTATTTTCAAATACCTCTGTGGTAGATTATCTGGGAAGCAGTAACACTTTGTTCGGGAACATGCTGCCAAGGGCTTTTTCTGAAAGGACTGGAATTTAGCAGGGTTCGAAATTGCCAGAAGCTTTGAGCGATTTAGCTCCTGGCTACGGCCAAGGAGAGCCTGGTTACCTAGACACCAAGTGATACCCAGGGCTACTTCTGACCCCTGGCAAGTGGTGCCATACAAACATAGCTGTGTAGGTTTTGGTATGTGTATAAAAGATAATAAAGGACACACCTAGGAGACATTTAAAGCATATTGAATAATACATTAAAATGGACAGAAAGTTAGTGTAAGGAGGTTACGCAAAAATTACATTTGCTGTGCACCGCTACTGGTTGCCCCGGCGTAGCTCCTGCCTAAGGTGGTGATGCCCGATACCAAGGAGCTGCATTTTTCTCCTGGTCAACAAATCCATATTTCGACCCCTGTCTAGGAATGTCTACGTTTTCAGCCACAGGGTAAGCTTACCTCAGCCTGGGCAGTGGCAGAAGGCTTTTCGATCAGTTATAGGAATGCTGCGTGTTGCTACTGGTAATGCTCCAATTAGGGCAGACTGAAATGGGTTGTATTGCTTACTCTGTTGTCCCTCTTCCTTTGACCACCATCTCAAACCCCAACCCACCCTGGTCTTTGTCCCCCCTTTGATGTGAAAATGTTCCTTTTCCTATAGCAAAAGGATATAAAATCAAAATGCTGGGAACTTGTGAGAGAGGGCAGGTGGGATGGTTGTCACCTTTTGGGGATGGGGATGGGGATTTTCAGGCCAGGGCTGTTATAGAAGCCTCAACCGTCAAATTCGACATTTAATGTATTACATGTTTTTCCTTTTTTTACAGTTGTGCAACTTCTTTGAAGCTATTTGATTCCTTCCCAGTAAAGTGGCCACTTTTAGAAACTTTTCACAGGTTTCCTTTCCAGTAACATCACCTTATAACACTCTTGCCTTATTTTACGCGCCAGCGAATCAAGGATTTAACTTAGTTTGGTGTACGATACTCCGGACCTCCAAACCGCTCACTTGCTGTAGGGCCCATGCCTACTTGGTTTTCTTCCAATCTTGCCTTAAGGTGCCCAGCCTGCAAGGGTTAAATATCAACTTAAAAGAAAACTGGCAAAAACTCCTAATGCATAGAATAAGCATCCAAGAATTCATGCGTGTAAACGAAAACATACCTGACAAATTTTTTCCCAGATTTCATCACAGCCAGCCTTTTCTTGGAAGCTAAGCGCAAGGTCATAATTTTCAGCTTCTGACCAGACGATGAGGGTGTCCTGATTAATAAACAAAATAGAGCAATGTAAAGAGCATATTTAAAACAGGAAAATGAAGCCATCTGAACAAGCACGATAAACCTTTGGAATTGGGAGAACACCCATAGCCTTCAAGATCTCACCAGGAACGTCTTAAATGCTCCAACTAATGCATGCGAGCTAGGTTTCTCAAATTCAGACAACAGGCATGCAGATCCAACTTGTACCAGTAAGTTCCCAAAAAGAATTGTGGTATGGGCACTATACTAGAGATTTGTTTTGCAAATATGCGACAGCAGCACTGGTGGTCTATCCTGGTTTTCACAATCTGCCCTAGGCAAGTCCCACCGAACTCAGACACCAAAACAGTTTGATCCTTTCAAGGAGCAGAAAGTCCCTCGGGGTCAGGGTACACCATCTTTTCCCTTTGAGAGTAACCTCACAAACTGGCTTTGAAGGTTCACCAGGTATTGGAAGCCCTTTAACAGTGCTGCATAGTTTACCTTTAGTATGGAAATAGTTACCTTCTATCCCTTTGCCTAATTCAGTGCAGAATCCTGCAATCAGACAGTTCAAATCAGAGAGCAATTCTCCTCAAACAAGGTGTTAGAGACCATTTGCGGCCTTCCCCCAATGGAGCTCGGCAACCACTTGACTGATTTAAGACCATAAACCCTCTCACACTCCCCCTGAGCCTGTGTTTCCCTCCCCCTACCTACCTCCACCCATTAATACGACTTCTCCTATCACTTATCAATTTCTCCACTTACTGTTGCGGCCAAATACTAGCTCTGATGGTACCTGCTCCTCCTTCCTTGCCTCTCTTATTCCTGCAGTGCTGGTAGCACTTCACTGTTCTTGAACACCTTATTTGCTACTCCCTCTCACTGCTCCTATCTCTCTACTACCCCTCATTAATACTCCCACTTAACAGCTACTACCACTTTCACACCACTAATATTACTACCGTTCTCCCTCTAGTCCTACTCTTCACGATCGCTACTACATACTAACCCTCCCTCTTACTACTCTAATACTCATAACACTATCTCCACTTCCCAACTACCACTAGCTCCTCTCTACTCCTATCCTACTGCTAGTTCACTTGCTCCTTATTCTCAAACACACTCCACAGACACCCCTCGCCCGCAACCTCTGATAACGTCTGCACTCCTTTCGCACTCGCCTCCTCTGGTCTCTGAGACGCACACCACCAACTCCTGTCCTCACCCCAAATAACACAGACACTTAACACTTCTTAAATACTCTGAAGCCCTTCCCTCCCAGGATTGGCTTACTAACCCTGTCCAATCAGTCACCTCACTTCCAGGGGATGTGACTGGGTAAGGGCTTAGAGGCTTCAAAGGGCTTTCAAGCCCAGCCCCTTCTTCGTGCAATCTGACTGCATTTCTAACCTAGAGTATAACGGCACACAGCAACCAATTCTTTTAGGCCTCCCTGAAATATTAAAATCCCTGGTGGGCTAGTGGACTCATGCCCAAGGCCTGTGTTGGACCTTTCGTCATGAACCATAAACCCTGGGGGTTTAGTGGTGTGTATCCAGTCGGCACGGGTGCCAGCTGGATCTGTGCTGTTTTTACTCTGCGGCAGCCGGTGTTGTCCCAGCCGCCACATCCCAGGGTGTAGGTTCACAGCCGCAGCTTCCAGCAACCAATAGGATGACTTTGGGTGCATCCCATGGCGTCCTGCTGCTGGATGCTCTGTGCGGGATGCCTTCTTCCAGGCTGCAGCGGGCCTGCTGCACTCCCACAGACTCTTGTCTGCGGTGGGGTCTGTTGCGGCCCCGCCTCCACGTAACAGAGAGGGAGGGGGCCTGCCCACACATGCTCTGGCACCTACGGTGCTGTTTGGGCTCTGGCGACCTCCCTCCCTCCCATGACAGGACCGTAAAAGCAGACCCGTCATATGATACTAACTTTAAAGATTTTCCTGCTGTCACATTTTTTTGAGGCAATTGTCAGTGAAGGCCCACACATAGCAAGGACAGAGCTTCCTACTGCCACATTCAAATGTCAAGGAGATCGCCACAAACTATAGAAGACTTGACTTGTCTTGGTGCCCAAACTGGAGTGCAATTTACTATTATATTAAAAATGTAATAAACACTTTGTTCTGAGAACTATGTGGGTGCTGCACACTGGTGCAATGAAATGGTTATGACATTGCATAAAAGTTGACACTGGCCAAACAACAACGCTACATAAATTACTTAACTCTCGGTAATGCTCCTTGCAATTAATGTTTCTCCCAGGGATTCCTCAACTGTGATAATTAATCTCCAGCACCAGTTACCTTTGGAAACTTTTTTGCCACCAGGTGGCGTTGCACAGCTCTGCGCCGGCACCCCTACACATCCCACAGTGGATGCCATATTGGACTAGCATATATGGAGCTGCCATGACACATGACCTCAGTACCACCATTTTCATCCCGGTCACTAAGCGACAGCGGGACAGATGAGGTGCACATGCTAGAGATCAAGATGGGCATGCTGCGAGGGCTATATTATGTTGATTTATACCACGCACTGCTACCATTTGCATGGTCTCCAGGCACTCACGTGGCTCTGTAAGAAAGTAGTGAGGGAAGAGGGATAGGACAGAAGTTGATACTTGCTGAACCAGGAGACACCAGCGTCTGCATGCCAGCTTTCTGAGTGTGCTTTGATGGCGTTCACTGGGCTTGTGATAGTTAGATCGATAGATGGGATACATTACTCACCGTAATTGTATTTCTGATGTTTGTATCTGCTTAGATTCACATGCTGTGCATAGGCCAACCTCTGGTGGAAGCTGCAGAATATTACAGTTTGTTTTTCGAAACTCGCAAAGGGGTGGCGAACTAGGGCGTGCCAGCAATACTATCCCTAGTCTGACTTTCACTGTACCCATGATCCCTCATGTGTGTAGGACCCTCAGATTGTATTTTTTCTGACATGAGGCAGCATGAGTACAGCGAGTACAGCGTATCCAAGCAGATAAGATAGATGAGACTACAAGCATCCATGCACCTTCTCTTCAGAGGGGAGGAAGGGGGGGGGGGGGTCGCATGTGAATCTAAGCAGATACAAGCATCAGAAATACGATTACGGCGAGTAATGTATCCCTTCTGAGGCTTGTGGAATCTGCTTAGATCACATGCTGTTCATAGCTTAGTAAGCAGTGTTAGAAGGAGGTGGATTGTGAGAAGGGTCATGAGCAAACAAATGTCTTAGAACCGCTTGTCCCACTTGAGTATCTGTCTTGGAATGAGTGTAAATGCAGTAGTGCTGAGTAAAGGTGTGAATAGAGCTCCATGTAGTTGCTTTGCAAATGCTGTCAAGGGGTACATTTGCAATGAAAGCCAGAGTGGCTCCAGTACCTATTGTTGAGTGGGCCCTTGGCGTAAAAGGCAGTGTTTTATCTGAAAGGGAATAGCACAGTTGGATACATTAGACTATCCACCTAGAGATGGCATTCTTAGAGACGCGATCTCCCTCTCTGCCTGGAGCTATGGAGATGAACAGTTGATCTGTCTTTCTTAGCGGCCTGGTCTTGTCTACATAGTAGAGGACCACCCTCCTCACATCTAGCGTGTGGTGTTTCACCTCAGCAGAGCTTTTGGGTTCCTGGAAGAAGGCTGGTAGGTCAATACACTGGTTAACATGGAATTTTGAAATGAACTTAAGTGAGAACCTTGGGTGAGTGCTGTTAAGACGGATTTCTGAACTCTGTCCTGGTGGCGCAGAAGTTCAGAAGGCCAACCTAATTACTTGGAACAGGGTAACCTCTGGACGAGCCAGACCAATCAAGGTAGCGATCGCGGCGGTCAAGACTAGGTCTCAAGAGGGGTGAGGGTGACTGAAAGCCCGCAATGAGCACACAAAGCAAGAGCGCTTACAAACTACTCCAAACAGTTGTTATATCAAAAATATATACACATTTATTTTAAGGCCTTTAAAATAATGACCGTAGCGAGAAAATCACAATATCACAATACTAAACCAACACATACCATATCAACACAATATATATACAAATACACAGTCGCAAGCGTTTAAAGCACGAAATATGTAGTCCACCTGAAAGGAAAGGAAAACATGCAGTGCGATAACGCTTTAGACTCAGTTCGCCTTCAGAGGCACCTAACTAGATGGAAGTCCGAGCCCTGCGAAGAGTGGAGCCTTGTGCTCAAAGTACCTGCCACGCCGGTGCCAACGGGCAAAAGGGGAAGCTCTTCGGAGGAAGTCAGGCAGTTCGGGTTAGTGCACAGCAGAAGGAGAACAGGTTCCGCAACTCAAGCGCAGCCTCCACAGCGGGCAGAAGCAGAGCGCGAGTACGGCCAAAAGGGTGCTGTTTTTACACAGCAGGGAAAAGCAATGGGATACTGCAGGAGGGCGACCAGATCCTAGCTAAACTACTCACCGGTCCCCGAAGCAAGCAGACCCAGGCTTCTCCACGTTAGTTTCAGCAGCTGGCAGGTTCAGAAGAGCAGGAACGCCTCGTAGTCGTGTAGAGCAAAAAGACGTCCCAATCGACGAAACCAGCACAGTTTGTTGCCGCAGCAGGACAACGGAGCGGCCGTGTGTATTCGAGCCAAATGTACACTCCTTCCTTCAGACTTGGGAACACCAAGTGTACTAAGCGTGGGAGAGTGACAAGGACTCGAAATACAACACAACCTGGCGGCGGTTACAGAGCAGGACTCCCTTGTAAGCTGGTCAGTCAACTGGATGGCCCAGAGACACTCCCGAAGGCTTACTTGGCAGGAGATGATGAAGTCGCCGGGAATAGCTGTTCCTGCTATTCCAACGGTCGAAGCACCAGTACAGGCCTTCTGGTTCGATCCAAGGAGGAAAGGGTTTCACAGGACGACAGCAGTGCAAAGGAGGATTCCTTCAGCGGGTCACCAGCGATTCCTCGGTCCAGCCTCTTGGTTGCAGGATACTTGGCTCCTGTATTCCTTCGTTCGTGAGAACTCAGGAGATCGACACGGTAGTGGTGTTTCCAGCTCCCTCTTATCCACTGTTCCCTTCGCGCCAAAACGGAGGGGAGCCAATGGGAGATCCGCTCATCAACACACATACCATACGTGGACCAATCACGGACCACGGTGGTCCCAGGCATTCACACCACCCTAGACTCTCTGGCACCCAGGATGTGTATTGGGACCAGACATCCCAGCCCACACCCTGGAGGCACACAAACGACATGTAGAAGCCCGCGAAAGCAACCACGTTTCGCGGGAAAGTACATGCCCAAATAAGGAAGGCCCCGGGTCGCCCGACCTGGGGAAGGTGAAGGGAGCAAGACGGTCAGTGGACAGGACAAAGGAGCCTCGTGGTCTGGCCATTTTGGGAGCCAGGCCACCATTTTGGGTTCAGTGCGAAAAACGTGCTCAGAACGCCAAAAGGAGCTCAAAATAAACAAAACGATCGTTGCCACCATTCCAGTCCCTGAATGACTTGCACCGATCAAAATACCATCCTAAAAGAGTATCTAGGGCCTGTAGAAGGCTAGAGACCCAAGAGAGCTGTAACTTAGCTTACAGTGCCCTCTTGTGTCATGTTGCACTAAAGCCGCAACATGATAAAAGAAACTACGGGAAACAGCGTTCCCCGGTACTGACTGTCTTAAGGGCATGTCAGTTTCCCCGTAAGAAAGGAGCGAAAGCCCAGAGAAGTGCGGCAGAAGGCTGTACTTCTCTGGCAAAGTCAAGAACAAGGTTAAAAACAATAGCAAAAAGTTTACGGGTTGCCACATGGAAGGAAAATTCCCTACAATTACGAAATCTTTCCTAACAAGTGCGTAAAACCAGTTTATCCTTATGAACAGCAAAGAAAGGATCCTGCACTGACAGAGCTTGAATTTCACTGACCCTTCTTATGGATGTGATGGCTACTAAGAAGGCAGTTTTATAAGTCAAGTGTTTGAGACTAAATTTGTGCATGGGCTCAAAGGGGGATCCCATGAGCTTAGCAAGTACCACATTAAGGTCCCAACCTGGTGGTGGGTTGGAAATTGGAGGGTGGAGTCTCTTTACTCCTTCCATAAAAGCTTTGACAACTGGCAGTTTCCACCATGACACCTTGTTATAGGAAGTGGGGTAGGCTGATAAAGCTGCCAGGTGCACTTTGAGTTAAACACTAACCCTGGCTCCAATAGGTGGAGCATATCAGGAGGCGTACAATCAACTGGATTGATTTGTTTTTTTAATTTTTTTTATTTACTTGATTTTAACCAAAAGAAATTATTTTTACAAGGTATAAAAAAAAAGGCGTAGCATAGGTGCTTCTTTCGTTGCCTACACCGCTTGTGAAGTCTGTTCGGTTGCTTTCGCAGGTTTCCGTCTCAGGTGCCTTTGGTGTCGGGTCGGCGACGATAATGTTTTTTAAGGCAGCGTCGAAGATCTTAACTGCTACTGTAACCCATTTGGTTTTTTCCCCCGCAATCAGTCTACACCACCAAGTGTGCTCTTCTCTGAGAGGGGTGTCATGAAGTAGCGGAAGTAAGAATGCTGTCCGTAGGTAATAGGTTTTCGGACAGTTTAGAATCAGATGCCTTGCTGTTTCTATAGAGTCTGGATTTGCACATAGTCTGCAGATTTTGTTTTCAGATCTAGTGCGACTAGCCTGGATCTCTTGGGTTGGCATCAGATTTAATCTTGTTCTCAGGAACAATTTCCGGAGATTCTTGTTTGTGAATTTGATGCAATAGTTCAGGGGGAGGTTCAGTTTGTTAGTAGTAGGAGGAAGATGACCAAGAAGTTTGTTTGCGGTTGCTAATTTGCATGTAGTAATCCAGTCATCTTGTGCTACTTTGATTTTGATTTTTTCCGGGTTGTGGATCAAGTCCTCTTGGGTGCATGCAAGGTCCTGTAGCTTTGCCGTTAGTTTTTTTTCCCAGGCGGTCAGTGCTTTGCAACGCCCCAGCTTTAGTTCTTCTAGAATCGTTTTGTAGATAGGCAGTGAGTCTTGGTCAATGATGCTGCCAGGGATAGTAAACCAAGCTCGCGTCGTATGGCTGCGATGGAAACAGATTTTGGTAAGCCCAGAACAGCTTTCCAGAGATATCCCTCAAGTTTCGGCCAAATTGACACCTGAATGTTGAGTGTCACGTCCATTCCATAGATTAATGACAGTACCACCTTTTGCTTGTAGAACTGGATCGCCGGTATTAAAGAGAATTTTCCATATTTATTGTCAATTAGCCTTGTTTGAGTGGTGAGTGTTTTGACTTTGGACCACAAAGCCACGATGGTCGAGTTCTCAGTTTTATGTTCATCAATCATTACACCTAGGTAACTGATGTTTGTAACTATTTCAATCTTTACGTTGTTTAAGAACCAGGAGCCAACCGGTTTGGATTTTGAGAGCTTTTTCCCCAAAACCAAGACTTTCGATTTCTGTGTGTTTATTTCTAGGTCATTTTCAGAGATGAATCTAGCCAGGTTTACCAACTGCCGCTGGAGACCGACTTGGGTTTGGTCCATCAGTATGTCGTCGGCATAGAGTAACCTAGAGAATGCAATGTTTCCAACTTTCGGCGGGAATGCTCTCACAAGGGTTTGCGTATATTGAAAATCACCTAGAAATGCAATGAACAATGAAGGGGCTGAAGGACAGCCTTGTTTGACTCCTCTTTCAACCTTGACTGCTTCCGATAGCGTGCCTTGCCGGCTTAGACGGACTCGCATAGTTGTATCTGTATGTAATGTGATTATTGGGTTCAGGATTTCCTCAGGACAGTTCCAGTTGGTCAATTTAGACCATAGTCTTTGCCGGCTTACTTTATCAAAGGCCTGAGATAGGTCGATGAAGGCAAGGAAAACTTTCGGAGCCCCGTTTTTTACATTGTCTTTGATGATGTTCAAGATCATGATGTTTATACTTGTCGAGGCTGTTTTCAAGAATCCCGTTTGGAAGTGGTCGGTTGCAGGCGAAGTTCTTACCCAGTTTTGAAATTTTGAGAGGAGTAGCGTCGCAAACATTTTTCCCATGATGTCCAGGAGGGCTATCGGTCGATAGTTCGCCGGGTTATCTCTACTTCCCTTTTTAAAGATGGGTACAATGACCGCCTCAGTCGATAAGTTTTCGGGATTTGTCTTGATGCTATGCAGTGATCGAAAATTTTTGTTATCAAGATGGACCATTCAGTTTGGTTTTGCTTTAAGTCTATATTAGTCAGACCATCAGGCCCCGGTTCTCTAGAAGTTTTCAATTTTGAGATTGCTGACTTTATTTGGTCTTGAAGTGCTAGGTTTGTCCATAGTACTTCATTTTGGGTTATTGCATCAGTTACGGTTGCAGAGATTGGGGCAAAATGTGCTGAATAGAAAGATGTCCAGGATGATTCTGGTATCGAATTGAGGAGTTTGTCATCATTTCGGATGCCTTTGTTTTTTATTAATGCCCAGAAGTCTCCTACGCTTTTTAAAGATAGCGTTTTTAACATCTGTTCTGCATCTTTCTGATAGAGTGCCGCTCTCCGATGTCTTACCCAGGTTCTATAAGATCTAGTCGCCGCAGTCAGCAGTTGTTTGACGTTTTCGTTGGTATTTCTTTTATAATCACGTTGTAATTTTCTCAGTTCTCTTCGTTTTTGCACTAATGAATCGTCGTATTCATGCTGACCAGTTGTTGTGGGCTTGAGACTCTTGCTTTTTCGTGTGGAGTAATAGAAGAGGCAAGTAGTTTGGCCTTTCCATGCTACTAATGGAATTTTTTTGATAATCAACGTAGCTTTGTGTTATTTCTTTAACGTTGAGTGCTGTAAACTGAAGCCGCCTTTGGTTCGCTGCCAGTTCCACCCCTGGTGTGTAGCTCAGTCTCGGCGTGTTTATGGATTCCACCGTCATGGCTAGAAGGTTGTGGTCGCTTTCTTTCGTTTTGTAAATCTCAAACGTAGTGACGTGAGAAATTAAAGCGAGAGATATGAAGATGTAGTCAAGCGTGGCTGTTGAGGAGTCACGCTCCCACGTCGGGAAAGCGGGAAGTTGGCCCTTCACCATAGCCACGTTATGAACATTTCTGGCTTCCATCAGGTCCAACCACAGATCTCCTCTTACTTTTGCTGCTGTCGCCAGTACCGAGTGGCTAAAATGATCGCAGTTGGCGTTCAGATCGCCACAAATAATGATGTAATCAATGGACAATACAGCCGTGATCTTGTCTAGTAGCGTGGTCATTTCTTCACAGAAGTCCTTGTTTGTGGTTCTTTGCGGGTTCCAATAAGTATTGATGATGGCCAACTTTGAGTTTTGGTTTCCCTTAGGACCGGTTGTTGGATGGCGCCACTACGTCTGCAGGGCGAGGATGCCATAGGATTCTGCTATCTTTCCCTTAACATCGATTCCTGATCCAATCCTGATAGAGGTCAAAAGGCCTGCCGATGGTCTGCCTAAAATGCCCTTTGTCGCTGGAGATATTTCAGTGGTGTAGCCATCTAGAATTGGTTTTTCCCTCAGCCAAGTCCTTGGAGGCAGATTATATCAAATTTTGCTAAGTCTTGTGCTTCCGGGTTTAGCAGATGGTCGTGGCCTCTCGTGTTCCACGAACACATGGAAATGGTTTGGGTGATGGGTTCGGTGGTTGCATACGACGACTTGTCTGACTGTCGTGAGTCGTTGTTGGATAATTGCTAATTTTGCGGATTAGGCTTTAACACTTTTCTTAACCACGACCAGGGGCCTGAGGGAGCTCGTGGTTGTGAGTGGTTCAGCAGGTCTTTATGATCTGCCGGGCAATCATCCGCTGAGTTTCTGTCTGACCTAAGACGGGTTTTTTTCCAATTTTGGACTCCTTCTGGTCTGAGGTGGCGGGCTCTGCTCGTCCAGGTCCGTGGGGTATATTTAGGTCTATCACGTGGATGGTCTCGTGATTCTACGTGGTGGCTTCGGTACTTAATGTTCTGTTGCGTTTGTGAGGATCGTTTGTAATTTCTGGTTGGAGAATTCGTATTGTGTTGTGTTGGTCCAGTTTGGGTCGAAGGTTGAGGAAGTTGCAATTCTGATAAACCAAAGCCCAGTAGATTTAAAGTTTCAAGCGTTTCTTTTGTTGGCTCATGTCTGGGGATGGTTTTTACGTGTAAATATGCTTTGGCCTTTTTCTGTCTATGATAAGGCTCGATTAAGATAAAGTTGGTAGAAGACAGGTGAGTCAAACTAGGGACTTTTGCCAGTATTGTAAGGACTGTTTTTCTGTTCAAAACTAGGAAATTCTTTCCTGACACTAGTTGTTCCATTTTAAAAAGGCGAGTTTGTCTCGTAGTTTGCACGTCTGTAACAGGGGCCTTTAATGTTTTGTTTGATTCTGGGTTTGACTGGGGGACTATTTCGGTGCCCTCTTTGTCACTTTTCTGCGAATTGTCATCACCAGTCATTTTGGCCATTACTGTATGGTGCCAGTTTCCTGATCGTACTTCAACAAAGGGTTTTTTGACCATCTTTGGTGCAGATGGTGGAGCTGGATTCGATGTGCCGACGGACCCTTTTATTTGGCCCAATGTACGAGAGGAAGTGGCGAGATTTGTTGTCTCTGTAGGTGGAGGCTTCTGCGGTGTAAGGTGTGTATTTGAAACATCTTTCGGTTCCAAGTGTTGTGTCAGGTTCATCAGAGAAGAGTCTGGGGAGGATGAATCGGAGTCATCCACCTCAATTATTGGTTCAATTACTAGAGACGCTGTGTCTTTCTGGGAATTTCGTGCCTCAGCTTGTGGCGGGCTTCTTTTAGGTTGCGGCTCCCCTCCTTGCTTGCTCCAGCTAAAGATTTCTGCAACTTTAGTTTCCGGTTTTTTTGTTTCCTTTTTGCTAGTCTCTGTGGATGGCATCGATTTTCTAGTAGATTCAGCTACACATCCATTTGACTCTCTGACTTTCTGAGGTACGTATGCTTTTGGTGTTTCGGTTACGGGCATAGTTTGTGTTTCCCTGATGGATTGACCCTTCTTCGCTTTGTCCACTTTTTCCTGTGTGGTTATGAGTCCATTTATGTTTATAAATGGACAGGGTATCTGTGGTGGTGCTACCGCCTCCTTCCTGAATTTGGCTTCTAAATGCGCCATTCTTTGCTCCCACTGATGTTCACGCTCCCTGTTTTTTTGTTCGGAAGCCGTAATGAAGCCTTCCAAAAAGATCACTTTTGAGTTTGTGGTAGCTGCTATTGCAACTAGATCTTTCATCGAATCATTGAGCTTTACGAATGGGGACAGGCCCACCGTGATAGCTGACATCACTGCAAACATGTCTGTAGACTGGTTTTTTGATCCATGGACTAGTTTCGGAGGGGATAAGTCACCAGTTTTGTCTTTCTCCGGCGTGGAGGAGCTTCTCTGAATGTCTGGATGCTGCTTATTTGGAGTGAGTTGGTTCGTGGTGGTTCTTTGAGGTATGTCGTCGTTCCTAGTAATTTTTGATAGCTTGGATTTGTCCAGGTCCGAACCGATGGTTCCCAGCGGTCGGACTTCAGATGATTCGACGGGGGATCTCAAAAGTGATTGTGTACTTCCATTTAATGAATTAAGATGTGAGAGGTCCAGGTTACTCTAGTACCCTCACTGGAGAAAGGCGTAGATCGATTAAGGGTAGAGTTGGTAAATCAATCACTCCCGTTTTCCTTTGTTTAGGATCCGGGGGAGTTTCAGCAGTTGCGTCCAATAATTCGGCGTCCGAAAGTTCAACTTCTCTCTCCAGCTGCCTTAGTCTGCCTGGCAAAAAAGTCTTTTAGCGCATGGCATGTAAGCCGTTTAGAGTAACGTTTTCCCAATCTCAATTTTTTTGGCTGATGCTCTGTTTCCTTTGGTAGTAGTTTGTATTGACTAAAACGCCGGACTCCCGTGGTTTCTGCTGGTGGAGTGCTTTTCTTTTTTAATAAAGCTATAGCCGTTTGTCTTTGTAGGGCGTAGGGTTCTGTCCCCGGCAGATTCACAGCATTTACTATTGAATCTACTTCCTTCGATGGATTAAAAGGGGCCACCATTGGAGAAGAAGTTGGGAGACTTTCCACTCTCTCTATGGTTGATTACATTGCCGGTGGAAATGATGATAGAGTGGTAGACGATTCGGTGCAGTCTCTTTCGCCAAGGGTTGTCGTATAGCCAAGATTTGCATGCAATTCAACTTGAATGGGAGTTCCAGACTTAACACACACCCCTTGAATTTCTTGCAGGTTTCCATCTTGTGGTAGGGGCGTGTCAGTGTTTCGCTTATCAAAAAGTTGTCGGGCGCTTCACTCGACTGAACATTTCGAGATCTGTTGATCATCCCAGACTGGGCCGCAGGGGTCTTGCCGGCGGCGCCCTCCGGCGTGATCCCACTCGCCGCGACCGGGACCACGGCGGAAGCGGGCCAGTCAGGAGGATTTTGTGGCTACGGTAAGACCAAGCCGCTAGGATCATTCCGGCTGCGCCCTTCGGCGTCGTCAGATGTGGTCCCACTCGCCGCGGCGGAGGCAAGCTGGTCATCGGAAGTCGTGCGGTAGTTACGTGTTGGAGAACGCGGGGTGTTTCCCAGGCTGTTCGTCATCAGCGTTGTGCCATTTTCTATGGAGCCAACAGGTAAGTGCGCCCCCGAATTGTCGTACGAAGGTGCTTGGATGGTGTCAAGGGACTGATCAAAAACTTCGTCCCTCACCGAGTCCGGTTCAATAGGCTCAACGTTTCCCTCCCCAATGTCAGCCCGAGACCTTGCACCCAAAAGAGCAGGGGTGTCTGGTGCACTTGATCTTGATCTTGACAGTGAGGAGGAGGAGGAGGAGGAGGAAGTTGAAATAAGTTTAGCCCCCCCCCCTTTCTCTTCTTTGCGTTTGGGTGTAAACTGAGGTTTTCTTTACCTTTTTTATTTCGTCGGTCGATTCGCTCCAAGCGAGTATATTGGCTGCGTAGAACACGGCCAAGCAGGGTTGTCGGCACTGGCGCTTGATTGAAAAGATCCAAGGCAGCCGAAGAGGCCATTTCGGCCTGGGCTGCCTAGAGTGCCGTGGACTGCTCGCAAATCTGGCGAGCCAACTCCGCGTGCCGCTTCGCACTGGGTCGAGGGTTTTAACTGCTCCTCCCACAACAAGAAAACAGCAACTGTGGAAAGACTGTTGAGACTGCCGTAGACTGCACGCAACTCTGGCGAGCCAACTCCGCGTGCCGCTTCGCGCTGGGTCGAGGGTTTTAACTGCTCCTCCCACAACAAGAAAACAGCAACTGTTTATTCTGATGTGTTTATTCTGGCACCAAATAAGGAATCGTTTCCATTTGCCATAGTAACAGTGCTTTGTGTTAGGTTTTCTGGACTCTTTCAAGATATCCATACATCTCTTGGGTAAATGGAGAAGTCCGAACTCTTCAGGAGCCATGCTGCCAAGTTCATTGAGTTGGGATGGGGATGCACTGTTAGGCCCGGCTCTCGTGGTGGGAGAATAGGTTGTACCGGCACAGGAGATTGATGGGTTTGCACACCGCCAATTTGCATACGTGTGAGTACCACGGTTGTCTCGCCCACATAGTAGCAACTAGGATGAGTGTCATTGGGTCCCTGTGGATCTTGTTGACCACCTTCCTTAGAGGGGTGGGTGGAAAAGCGTAGGCAAACATCCCTGACCAATTCATCCATAGGGGTTTCCCCTTGGAGCCGGTTCCATGTGTTAATATCCACGCGAAAATATCCCCATATTTTTGCAGTGATATTAAGGCATGGAACCTGCGGGGCAACCGCCACAACCCCCATATTATTTTAAAGGGAGCGGGGACACCCCCACAACCCCTGCTCCCAAAAAACCCCCCCAAATATTATCCCCACTAATCTATAGTGGGGAAACCACACACAGAAGAGGTCTCCTACGACTTCTTCGTGTAGTGTCCACTAGTGTTCTTCTGGAAGGGGATCCCTGCTCAATGCATCTGCTAGCGAGTTGAGATCTCCTGGAACATGTTGGGATGACAGGTAAATCTTTCGTTTGAGTGCCCATCTCCAAATTTTCTGGGCAAGCTTGGACAGATTTGGCGAACGAGTGCCCCCTTGTTAGTTTAAGTAAAACATCGCTGTTGTGGTGTCTGTTAGGATCTCCAATGACAGGTTGGATAGGAGGGGTTTGAATGCTCGAAGCGCGCTGAAGACTGCCAGATGTTCTAGCAGATGGATGTGGTTCTGAGCCACTGTGTGAGACCAGAGACCCTGAGCTGTGTGGTGCAGGCAGTGAGCTCCCCATCCTGCCAGGGAGGCGTGTGTTGTGACGACGGCCTGGATCTCTGGATCGTAGAAGGGTTTCCCCTTCGTAAGAATTTCTCTTGTCCACCAGCAAAGACTCTGTACTAGCGTTGGTGAAACACCCACTAGATCGTCCCACTGACCACTTGCTTGAGACCACTGTTTCGCCAACAATTCCTGCATCGGTCGTATGCGTAGGCGTGCGTGGGGAACCAGCTAAATGCAAGAAGCCATCATGCTAGCAAACGCATCGCTTCGAGCACCCTTCTTTGGCGACCGGCCTCATATTAAGGAATTTGCAGCAACATATTCCGAATTCTTTCCTCTGATGGAAAGGCCAACCCCTCTTGGGTGTTTAGGACAGCTCCTAGGAACTGTTTTGAGGTGCCTGGCACCAGGCTTGCTTTTTTCTCGCTGACTGAGAAGCCCAATTGGAAGCGGAGGTTGATTGTTCTTTGGATGTTTAATTTGCAAATTAGGGGGTGGGGGGTCTCCCCTGTAATGAGCCAGTCGTCCTGGTAAGGGTACACTGGGATTGCCTCCCTGCATAGGTACGCCACCACCGCCAGTACCTTGGTGAATACCCTTGGAGCCGAGGCTATACCGAAGGGCAGCACCTTGAACTGGTAGTGCTGGTTGTCTATTTTGAAACGCAAGAATCTTCTGTGCGCTGGGAACATTGAAATATGAAAATAGGCATCTTTCATATCCAATGTTGCGATGTAATCCCCCTTTTTAGTAAGGGTATTACCTCTTGGAGTGCAGTCATGCACACATTTTGTGGCTTGACATACTTGTTTGCAGGGTGCAAATCTAATACTGGGCGCATTGTTAGATTTTGGCACAAGGAAGTAGGTTGAATAAATACCCCCGTTTACCTGGTTGCCCGGGACTAGTTCTATAGCGTCCTTTGCAAGTAGAATGGCGATCCCCTCGAGAAGGATTTTCTGGTGCTCCAACGAGTGTACCTTCTGTCTTGTAGGATGGTCGTGGGGGCGCTCTATTAGTTCTATACAGTATCCTGCAGACACTGTTGACAGCACCCATCTGTCCGAAGTGATCCCCTCCCATGCGTGGGTGAAGGTGGGGATGCATGGGAGGGGACCCGAAGCTGAAAGTCACCGTTTACTGGGTGGCATACCACCTCTGGTGGGGCTGCCTCTACCCCTACTGCGGCCTCTGCGCTGCCCTCTGGGGAAGGCTTGTGATACTTGGAACTGATTGTTGCCCCATGAGGTTCCTTGATTTTGATAGTAATTCGAACCCCTCTGGGAGCTTTGGTTCCGAAAATTAGAGTTTCCCCTCTGTCCTAAAGGTTTATTTGTACGTTGTCCGAGAGATTTTGTCTCATACTCGTCCTTAGCCGTTTAAGGCTTCCTCCACTGCCTTGCCGAATAGCACGTCCGGCTCTACCGGCATGTCTATAAGAGTGGCTTGGGTCTCGGGTTTGAACCCCCGACTGTCTTAACCATGCGTGCCGCTTTATGATAGTGCCTTCTGCGATTAGTCTTCCAGCATTATATGCTGCATTATATGCTGCATCAAAGTTCATTTTCAAATACATCCCGATACCGACCTGCCATCTGCTGCTAGCTGGGCCAACTGGCTTTTCAGTGGTTCAGGTGCGCAGGATACCAAAGCAGCTACTTGTTCCCACTGGTGGCAATTATAGCTTGCCAACAGAGTTGTGCGGTTTGCAATTCGTGCCTGAAAGGCAGAAGTGGTGGCAACTCTCCGGCCGAGAGTATATAGTCTCTTGCTCTCTTTATCGGGATGTGCTTCCGAAGAAGCGAGGGGTGTACCTGCCCTTTTTCTGGTGGTTGTTACTACCAGGGAGTCGGGTTTTAATTGGACCCTAATGTATAGGGGATCAGAAGGTTCGGTACGGAATAATTTTTCAACTTGTGGATTAGCCGCACGAGTAAGATTTGAAGTTACAAGCGAGGGGTCAATTCTACGCTGGATAGACTTTAATATAGGGAGAGCCTGAACAATGGCTTTTTTGTCACTGCCACCATTTGTGGTCCGTTTCATCACAGTACGACTCGGGATGGTAAGAATCAGTGACCAAAGGATCTGACTAAATCCTGCACCTGGGCAGGAGAGCGGGGTCTTTAATTAGGGGGTTGAGAATCCTTGGACCCCAAAGGGGCCGAGGTTGCTGGTTTGTTGGTATAACTATGAAAATAATTAGGGTCTTTTTCATAGAAGTTTGGCATAAATGACATTCTTATCATAACCCTATCGATATCAGCTGAGCTCCAATCTTTGGAGCTCGGGACGACTACAACATCTTCCGTTTCTCCTTCCCTACCCATTTCTTGGGCAGTGGGTGGGATGATTTTCCCTTTAGTGTGAGGGTCAGGGCCCTTGGACCTCTACTGATTTAGTGCCCTTCTGTTTTTCCTTATGAACATGGTGTTCTGAAGGTTTTTTCTGTTTCTCCTCCTTCCCATGACTAGAGGAATGTTTAAGGGCCTCCGATGAGATTCGGAGGTGGTATCGGATCCCTCGCGTCGAGAATCGGAGGTGAAATGAGATTCGGAGGTGGTCTTGGAGGAAGGGTGTCAAATCTCGGGAGTAGATGCTACGCGTACTTCCTGGGGATAGCGGTCGGATTCGTCGTCTGACGGTCAGGCCTCCGGGAGTATTGGGAGTGCAACCCCTTTTCCAACCGTGGTCGGTTGGCCTTTGTCATGAGGCGATCTCGAACGAGAACGGTCAGAGGACATAATCGTTGGACCGCTCTCTCGGTGTCTTCCGTTGCCGATCGCTCAACATGCGTGTCGAATCGGGGCTGGGGCTGATGTGTTTAGTGGAAGTGGTGTGTGTCACGCTTATGCCGCTGGGTGCTGTCCACATAACTGAACCACTGGCCAGTCCTCCGGGGTCGGAGGGTTGGGTGTCTGAAGTCCCCCCTCTGCCCTCACCGTCCGAAATGGCGGCGTTGCTGCCATAGCTAAAAGACCCTTCGGCGTCCATGGCCTCTCATTGCCTGGCATAGTGGGCCCAGCGTTTAGTGGAGCAGTCCTTAAGTGTTTTCAGCTTGAAGAGCTTGCAAGCTCGACAAGTAGCCTCAGGATGGTCTCATGGGAGACAAATTGCATATATTGTGCTCATCTACCATGGGGAACTTCACGTTACACTTCTTTCAAATTCTGCCCAGAGTACTCTCCATATGTATCAATTTGGAAGCAGGCGGGTATATGTAGGAAATAAAAGGTGGGCGCCTGTATGACCACCCCCCACTCTCCCTAATTGTACAGGGCCGAGGCCAGAGGCCTTCCGAGGTCGAAGGTCTATCGTGGAGTTTCAACGGCTGGTTTCCTAGATCTTCGCCAGTTTCAATCTTCTGTATAGGGTGGAAAGAACTTGCCAGGTTACTCACCGTAGTGACCACCTTACTCCTAGTCCATAGTCCCCTTTCCTCCATACTTGTGGGACATCTCTCCGTGCTGTGGGACGGGACCGGAGCACTTTGTAAAAAGCATCCACATTTTATTCAAAAATGTGTCCCTCCTCTCTTTCCTGCGCAGGGCCGGGAACGCGGCTGTAACCCCGCCCACCTTGGCTCCGCCCCACGCATCGCCCGTCAGTCCTTTGCTATCGCCGGGTCAAAGACCCATTAGCAATAACAGAGGAACCTTATTCGAGGGGACGGCGGGCGTATGGAGGAAAGGGGACTATGGACTAGGAGTAAGGTGGTCACTACGGTGAGTAACCTGGTAATACTCCTACGTCCCCGTCCCCTTTCCTCCATACTTGTGGGAGATTCCCCAAGCACTCCTTAGAGGAACTACGGGTGGATGGAAATACCCCTTACTGAAACAGGTTCTTCAGCACAGCCTGACCATAATGAGCGTCAGCTCGAGCTCATGTCGAGACAGTAATGCTTACAGAAAGCAGATGGGGAGGCCCAAGTAGCTGCCCTAGCGATGGACTCCCAGGGGACATATTTCTGAAAAGCAACCGCGGCTGCCTTGCCCCGCACCAGGTGTGCATGGATACCCTTAGGAGGTTTCAGCCCTTGGACGGTGAAAGACTGTGTGATGCAGGTGGCGATCACCTATAAATAGTTGCCTTAGACGCCGGCTTGCCCTGAGGGTTACCGAAGGTCACAAAAATTTTGAGAAGAACTCCTAAGCTCAGAAGTCCTGTCTAGGTAGAACTTAAGAGCTCTTCGGACATCAAGACAGTGTAGAACCCCTTCAGCCTCTGAGGCAGGGTTCGGAAAAAAGACCGGAAGGGAGAGAGACTGATTCTGATGGAATTAGGTCACTACCTTCGGTAAAAAGCCGGGTTTGTCCGAAGGACTACTTTGTCCTTGTGAAAGACCAAGAAAGGATGCTCCACCGACAATGCCTGGAGCTCACTCACTCTCTTCGCTAACGTAACAGCGACCAGAAAGGACACTTTCCAAGACAAAGACTTGAGGTCTACCGTAGCCTTTGGTTCAAAGGGTTTATGGCACACGGCCGTCAGGACTACATTTAGATCCCATGGCGGGTGCGGATTACGAACTGGAGGGTAGAGGCGTGTCAAGCCAGCAAAATGCCTCTTCACCACTGGGTTAGTTCGAGAATAAGAACAAAGGTCTGTAGAAAGGTAAGCGGAAACCGCTGAGAGATAAGTCCTGCATGACAGAACATGAACCCCTGACTCTGCTAGGGAGGACACGAAGGACAGCACCGTGTCAATCGTGGCCACCCTCAGATCCAACTTCTTCTCCAAACACCAATGACAGAATCTGAGCCATCTACTCCTGTATTGAGATCTGGTAGAGGGTTTCCTGGCTGCCTGGATAATGCGCATGTTATCCGCAGATAAACTCAGATGCTCTAAAGACTTGAACTCAGGCACCATGCCACCAAGCTGAGCGATTGTGGGTAGGGGTGCCACATCTGTTCCCCCTGGTGAAGAAGATTGGGAGTTACTGGTAACCTGATCGGCGGAGACACCGGGCAGGTGTTTAAGCTCTGAGAACCAAAACCTGCCAGCCACCACGGGGCTATCAGTAGAAGGGAACAGTTCACAGAGTTCTTCAACTTCCAAATTGCACGGTGAACTAGAGGCAGAGGCGGGAAGGCGTAAGCTCTCATGTTGTGCCATGGAATCTCGAGAGCATCCCCCAGAGATGAGGCTCCCAGCCCCCCTCTGGAGGCATACGGAGGAAGTTTCTTGTTCACCGCCGTGGCGAAGAGGTCCACCTCCGGTGTGCCCCAACGCGAGGAAATCCATGATAGGACCTCTGCCTTCAACTCCCACTCGTAGCTGACCACTGTCCGCCGGCTGAGGGCATCTGCTGTGACATTCAGCTGGCCCGGGATGTGCACTGCAAGCAGCCAGACACCATGAAGCACGGCCCACTCCCAAATCTGGATGGACAGGTCCACGAGGGGAGGAGACTGTTCCCCCTTGCTTGTTTATGTAATACATTGAAACCACGTTGTCCGTTCTTATGCGGACCACCTTGTTGACAATGAGCGGTCTGAACGCCCTGAGCGCCAGAAAGATCGCCAGAAGCTCCAAATGATTTATGTGCAGGAGCTTGTCCTGAGGCAACCAGAGGTCAGAGACCTGAAGAAGATCTAACGTTGCACCCCACCCCAGAAGAGAGGAGTCCATCGTGATCGTCACTATGGGGCTTGGGTCCTGAAACCCCACGCCCACCGACAGGTTGCTGAGTGATGACCACCAGTCCAGGTCCACTCATGGAATCTGGAATCATTATCCGCATGGAATCCGGATCCACTGCCTGACGCCATGAATTCCGAAGAGCCATCTGGGTCCGTCTCATTTTGAGACGAGCAAGAGGAAGAGCCAGTACACACAAGGCCATGAGGCCCAGAAGCCTCTGGAACCACCAGGCCGACATGCTCTCCGACTGCGCGAACATCTGACACGTGGCCAACAGATCCACCATTCTGTCCCCGGTCAGATACACCCTGCAGTCGATCGTGTTCCAACGAAAACCCAGGAAGATCAGGTCCTGTGAGACCGTCATGGAGGATTTCCGCCAGTTCACCGACAGCCCAAGATGTAACAGGAGCTGAAGGAGAGACTGGAGGTTGCCCGCTGCTGCTAACCGGCAATCGCTGCGTAAGAGCCAGTCAACCAAATTAGGATACACATGGATACCCTGGAGACGAAGATAGGCCGCAATCACCAACATCATGTTCGTGAAGACACGCGGCGCCGAGCTGAGGCCAAAAGGAAGAACCCGAAACTGGAAGTGCTCCTCTCCCAAAGAGAAGCAGAGGTATCTCCTGTGTGGATTCCAAATCAGGATATGCATGTACGCATCCTGAAGATCCGCCACGCTGAGCCAATCGCCCATCTGCAAAGAGGAGCGTATCTGGCCGGGCGTGATCATCTTGAATTTCTCTTGGGGTAGGAAAAGATTGAACTGGGAAAGGTCTAGGATGGTGTGCAGGCCAGCCTGGTTGGGTTTGGGTACCGTAAACAGCCTGGAGTAGAAGCCCTCCCCTTGCTCCCCAAGGGGAACTGGTTCCACAGCTATGATTTCCAGAAGTTTCTGAACCTCGGCTTTGAGGGAGGGTGAGCCCGACAGCTGAAAAGTACGGTTGAGGGGTGTGGTAGGGGGTAAAGGTAAGCGGAAGCCCGCTCGAGCGACTGACAAGACCAATCTGTCTTCTGTGATGGTCTGCCATGCCTCCCAATGAGACGCAATGCGTCCTCCCACCGGGGTCTCGTGCGAGCGCAGAACACCTTCATTTGGCAGGTTTATCGGTGGCGGTGCCACCTGAATCTGATGATGCTGAGGAGCGGGAGAAAAACTGTGCACGCTGTTGTCTACGGCGGTTATTCCCCGCAGCAGTATCCACTCTGCGAGATTTGCGGTCGAGGAAGCCCCTAAAACCAGAGGAAGGCCGACTTTGCGACAACAGTCTCTGGGATTTGAAAGGAGCCTTCACCAGAACAGACAATGATTTATCCGTCTGAGTGCTATCCTTGGTTTTGGTGAGCTCCACATCAGTAGAAGAATGAAGAAGCTCCTTACCATCGAATGGAAGGTCCAACACCTTGTCTTACACTTGCTTAGAAAATTTAGTGGCATGCAGCCACGCCTGCCGTGAGGTATCAACCCCAAGCATCAGGCCCCGAGCCGAGGTGTCTACGTGATGAGCCGCAGCCTCCAGGAGATCCTGTGCTAAGACCCTGGCATCGGAAAGGCCTCCTTTGAAGTCTTCCAGCTTCTCGACCAGGATGTGCTCCTCAAACTCCGACAGACCTTTCCACATCCGCATGTTAGCTCCCGCCAATATCAATTCGGCGTTGGCCTGCCTGAGCTGCAAGGCCGAGTTGGCGAAGAATTTCCTCCCGAGGGAGTCGAGGAGCTTGTCCTCCTTTCCCAGAACCTGAGTAGCCGTCGTGGAAGAGGATGCTGCAGGCCTGGACTGCAAAGTGGCCGCAGCCACCACTGTGGAGGAGGGAGGCGGACAAGACGACAGGGCCACCTCTTCCGAAGAATGCAGTCTGTACCTCGAGTCAATCGGTTTATTGACAAAAAGTCCTGAGTGTGGCTTTTCCCAGACTCTTCGGACCTCGGCCAGAATGTCCTTCTGCAGGAACAGGCCGGTACGCTCCAAGTGAGACAGGGTGAATGCCCCAGAAAGCACGCCCTCCTGCGGAGCGGCTGCCTCGGGCACCGGAACATCTAAGAAACTCATGTCCAGTACCCGGTCATGAAAGGCTCTGATAGAGCGGGGAAGGTCCTCATTGTCCTGATCGCCTTGAGGGTCATCCGACAGGTCAGGATCCTGCTGAACCATGTCAGGCACTACCTTGTCCACTGGTGACAATGGAGGCAAAGGCGGGAGAGCAGGGGGGGGGGGCACCACGGGCAAGGGAGGCGCCGGCGGAACCACCAGAGGAACAGGTGGAGCCGGAGGCGCCGGTGGACACATCTCCTTGAAAAGCCCTTTGAAATATTCCCTCATGGGGTCGGTGCGCATAAGGGCTTGAAATTTACCGAAAAAGGCATTCTCAGGAGATTGTTTCGGGACCTGAGGCGGCCTCTCATGAGGTGGGCAAATCCAGGGACATAACGGGGAAGGGTGCCACAGCGGCCCCTCCGCCGACGTATCCACATAAATCAAAGGAGCCGCCCCCGCGGGCAACGAAACTTTGTGCGGAAGAGGCATCCGGGCGTTCCCATCATAATCCGGCCGGTAAGGATGCGCACAAGGGACCTTAGGTTCACCCAAGAGACCGAGCCCTACACCTGAGGCCGATGGCGTAGTTGTAGGGGTAGCACCTAAAATGGCTGCCGTGGCGGGAACGGGCGCTATTTTGTCCTCATCTGAGGGGAGCTGCGGCACATGAGGCAGGGGTCCCCGTCGATGGATCAGGGGTCTTAATCTTAGCCTCAACATAAGAAACCTCGGCCAAGCTGGTACTATGAGGCCTAGAATGTTTTTGTGACATACCAACCGCCAACTGAGCCTTCAAAGGAAGGACCCCGGCACTGCCAGTAAAAGAAGAACCTTGCGTCTTTGCCCCCTCAACAGATCTGGTGTCACCATAAGAGTGGGAACAGTGTGCTTTCACCGACAAAGCCTTCACTGGCCTCTCAGAACTGTTGGTAGCTTTAGCCTCTGTACGAGGGACCTCGGACCCAGGCCCGGTAACAGCCTTTCCTGCGCAGGCCTCGAACCTCCGTTCGGTAACTACAAGCCCAGCCAAGGCCTCGGGGCGAACCCCGGTTTAGTTTTTGAGGGAAGACGACAGAGGCCTCAGAGCGAGCTCTGGTACCCCACGACTCAACAGAACCTGGTCTACAAACAGCCCCCACAGGAGGGGCCTCGGAGCGTACTCCGGTGTTCACAGGCCCCTTACGGAGACCCTCTGAGAAAACTCTGGTAGAATTATTAGGCCCAACGGGCACCTCAGGGCGAACCCCGGTAACAGAGCGATCAACGCCCCTCCCAGACCGAGAGGAACCCAGGAAGGTATCCCCCGGTCGGGGTGCTCTGAAAAGTAAAGAACTTACCGGGCGTTTTTTCTTCTCGTCGATGAATGCCTGAAAATACGAAGGAGGAGTTCGTCGGAACACCTCCTCCCACCGCTCCAACCGACGTTGAAGTGCCCGGACTGAAAGGGAGTCACAGTAAAAAACAGGAGTCCCAACGGTGTTCCGGACCCAAACACTCTAAACAAAGAGGATTAGGATCCGCTCTCGCTAACGCCAGAGAGCCAGAGAGGAAAAAAGGGAAGAAAACCTTCCGAGGATGCAAGTGCGTCCGGCCCCCATCGAGCGGAAAAAAGGACTGATGGGCGATGGGCAGGGCAGAGCCAAGGTGGGCGGAGTTACGGCCACGTGCCGGGCCCCGCGCAGGAAAGAGAGGGACACATTTTTGAAAAAAATGTGGATGCTTTTTACAAAGTGCTCCGGTCCCATCCCACAGGACGGAGAGATGTCCCACAAGTATGGAGGAAGGGGACGGAACGTAGGAGATGGGGAAGTTTTAACAAATTTAGTATACTTGGCTAATGCCAAGGGAACTCCGCAACATGCGCCCGACTAGTATGGCGGAAAAAAAATTAATCTGAGGGTCCTACACGCGTGTGGGATCATGGGAACAGTGGACGTAACACTAGGGATAGTATTACTGGCACGCCCTATTTCAACGCCCCTTCGAGTTTCACTATAATACTCTGCAGCTTCCACTAGAGGTCAGCCTATGAACAGAATGATATATATATATATAAAATGGCTATCCCTTTTGGGCGTGTGTGTGGTACGTGGGCAGTATGCAGGAGAGGAGCAGGGGGTTAGTAGTGTGTGGTTGTTTTATTGCTGGTACCAGGATCTGTACTCTCCCATGAGGATTGTCTTAGGACCGGGTATGTTTTGTGGGAGGTGCCTATTTTTATTCTTGTCTTGTAATTGAATAGCCATGTTTTCAGACATTTTCTGAAAGTTATCTTCTGTTCTTATTTCCTTTGGCAACAGGTTCTATAGTTTGGCTATCAAACGGGAGAATGCGGTTCCTCCGAATTTTCTTTTCTCGCAATGTTTCAATTTGGACGTCGGTAATCAATCTTCAGTTTCTAACTGGTTGGTAGCAGTTGATTTTGGCTTGGAAAATTCAGCTCCTTGTCCGTGTATGATTTTTGAGCGAGGCTGATGGCTTTCAAGTTTATGCAATTTTTTTTTACTGGAAAGCAATGTAGGCTCTCAGGCCTGGTGTGACATGGTATCTTCCGTTTAGTCTCAGGAGTAGTTTTATTGCAGTATTTTGGAAGCGTTGGGAGTTTGTGAGGCGTTCTGACATTCTAAGGTGGATGCTGCAAGCTATAAAATAAGCTGTTCCGCATTGCAATCTGCTATGCAATTCTGTAGGCTTGCCAACTAAATTGCCACTTGTGTAGCACAGTTAACTATTTAAAATCACCCTGATCACCGAAACAGCAGATTACCCAGCATTAATCTCTGGCCCACAGAGCTCTCCACCATCTTTCCTATGTTCACTGCAAGTTCAATGGGACTATTGGTGAGAGTGCAGCAGTAATCATCTTATTCACTATTAAGTGACAAAGGCCTGTGTGGCAGTGCTAGGAGAGAAGTTAGTTCTTTTCTTAAATAGTTGCAAACCAGAAGTAATCGGAATGATAATTTTACTAAACTAACTATATCCTGTTGGGCAAAGACCAGTATGTATTAAATAAAATACAGTTCAGAGTCCTTTATTTCCAAACTTTTAAGTTGTTAAATAATGACAAAGTTACTCACCGTATGGACTACCTTACTCATAGTCCATAGTCCCGTTTTCTCCATACTTGTGGGACAGTCCATCGGGACGGGACTGGCGCACTTTTAATGCATCAAAAAAATGAATGTGTCCTTTCATTTTACGCAGGGCCACCGCACGTGACCACAGCCTGCCTTCCTGAGCTCCGCCTCACGCATCGCTCCTCCAATCCTTTTCTATCACCAGGTCCTGGATGATTTAGCAACAATAGAGGATAATTATTAGAGGAGACGGCGGGTGGGCATATGGTGGAAAGGGGACTATGGACTAGGAGTAAGGTAGTCACTACGGTGAGTAACTGTCATACTCCTACGTTCCGTCTCCTTTCCTCCATACTTGTGGGAGATTACCAGGCACTGACCAAAGGCGTCTCCTAGAACTCCTCTGAAGAAACTCCCTGCAGCCGAACAGGTCACACTTCCTGTTGACACTGGACGCAAACAGATCCCCTAGAGGGGTTCCCCCAAAAAGCAAAGATCTCTTGAAGGACTTCCTGAGCCAACTACCACTCGCGCAAGACTGTCCTCTACTCTGCCTGCTCAGAGCATCCACTGTGTTGTCCTCTCCGGCTAAGTGAATAGCCGTAAGAGAGCTCCCGTCTTTCAGTGCCCAAAACCAGAGCTGCATTGCCTTCACTGCACAGCGGCAGTGACCCTAAACCCCCTCAATTGTTGAGGTAGAGCATGGCCAATGTGTTGTCAGTTATTATCAGGATGTTTTTCCCCGTACAGAGGGCAGAAAGACCATCAGCGCCAGTCTGATTGCCCTCAGCACCAAAGGATTGATATGCAATTTGGATTAGACAGACCAGTGTCTGCTGAACGTCAGACAACCGGTGTGTCCTCCGCAACCAGAGAGGGAGGCATCCAACCACTGTAATTTCCAGCCATGGTTGCCAAAAAGGTTCCCCCTTTCAACACATTCTCCTTGCAGGCACACCACAGGAGATCCTGCACCACATTACTTGGAATCTGGACCAGATCTGTCATCCTGCCAGAGAACTGAGACCTCTGGGATCTGAGAGCCCACTGAAGGGAGCTCAGCCTGAGGCGGGCCACTGGCACCAGAAAAATGCAGAATGCCATAAGACCGAGCAACCTCAGAAAATCGAAGGCCGGAAGACTAGGGGTACTTTGAAATTTGTTTACCATCTGCGATAGGTGAAGGGCCATACCTTGGGTGGCTGAGCTTTCCCAGAGGAAGAGTCCAGGATAGCTCAAATGAACTGCAGCTTCTGGAAAGGAATCAAGTGGGACTTATTGAAATTGTGGGAGAACTTGGTACTTTCAAGGACAGGCCTCTTGGGGAACAGTTCAGAGGTTTCCTTAGAAAAGGAAGGTAGTACTCCAGGGCAACAGTTTGTAGAGCTCAAGCATCTCTAGTAATACTTTGCCACTCTTTCAGATGCTGTGTTAAGCTGCCTCCCACCACCGTCATGCGTCTTAAGTGGTTTTGAGGCACCAGTAGGTGCGGATGGCAAGGAAGTGGAGGGTGCAGCGCCACCTCGGCCGCTACATTCACAGGAGCCACAAGGCTGTCTACTCTCCAAAAACAGAGCCCTTGTTCTGCCAAACAGAGTAGTAGCAAAATGAACGGTTCCTTCATCCCGCAGCAGAGGATGGAGCAGAATGGGCCTGGTTGAGGCCATCTAATCGCTGCACAAAGGGATTTAGCAGCTGCCTAAAAAGATTGTAGCTTCAAGGCTTTCATCTGCTTTGGATCCAAATAAGTGTGATTCCCTCAAACGGCATATAGAAAAGTCTGGATTGTAAGTCAGGAGCAAAATCTGGACTTCCTTCACCAGGCAAACCACCTAAGAACTGTATTGGCGGCCATAGAACGACTTACACAGTCAGCTGTGTCCAGCCCAGTCTGTAAAGACTGACACATAGCGTCTTTGTCATCTTAAATTACTCATCTCTCTTCGCCTTCTGGGACATACTGATCTGCCATAGCAGACATCTCCCATAAGGTATACATACATTTAGCCAGTGCACAGGTAGCAGAGACCACTTAACCCCATGCTCCCGGCAGAGAAGACTCTGCATGTCCAGACCAATCAGGGGTGCCAAAATCCACTTCTGGGGAAGTGTCAATACCACTGGCTTCTTTAAGAGCGTCCACAAGGTCTCATTTTGTATTCTTGAAATAAGCTCCTCTGGAACACAAGGAGTGCCATAATCAAGCCCAAAACCAGGGAGTTCCTCCTCATGAACAGGAGGTCATGGACTTAAAAAAAATAATAATCTTTTTTAGCCTGAGGTTTGAAAACCTTTGATGAACCTGAAGACTACATCAAAGCCTTCGACACGGTCGACTGCGAAACACTCTACTTTGACACCTTCAATGGCGTCGGTTAGAGAGGAGGTGGAGTGGCTCCTCAAGGCGTCGAGACCACAATCGTACCAATGGTCAAAGCCGCTATACAAACGTCCAAAAACATAAGTGGTGCTCGAGAGGCCTTCGGGGCCTTGCTGTAATGGCTTTTGGGCGCGTGGCCAGCTGCTTTCGATGACTCAGTCAGCCTTTGGCTCGATGGCGTCGGAAGTCTCCTTCAACTTCTTTAAAGGGGTCAGTGCTGCACCCTTTGCAAAAACCTCCGTTTGGAGTCGGAATTTCTCCAACTTCGCTATAGAAGCCCCTTTCCTCAGCAAGCTTACCCATTTCTCCCTTGGGCAAGGTATTCGACGAGGTCCATCTGGAGCAATGATGCCTCTTCTGAGACCTCAATGAGGATGATGAAGTCTGTCGAGACCACGATCTTGAGCGTTTAGCATGTGGCCATGTTTCTTGGCCTAGTGTGGAGATCTCTCAAACTCGTCTGTTCGGACGGTTTAGCCATCAAAGGGCTAACTGAAGATGATTTATGAGAGGGCCTGCCTAATGCGAGTTTACCCTCTCTTTTAAGGCGTTTACCATCGTAGATTGGCATGGGCCACAGTAGTCTACGTTGTGGCCCGACGCCAAGCAGCATAGACATACCAGATGTGGACCGGTTATGAACAAATTAAAAACCACAATCGGGACATCTCTTGAAACCAGTTTTAGAGGTAGAAGTAGACTTACTTCGACAATTATTCTCGAACTATGCAATTCAAAAACACGCAGACGCGAAAGAACCATTTCGAGCAGCTGCGTGGAAAAAGGAAACCGAGGCAATGCGCGGGGTGCGTGCCTTTTATACTGACATAATACTTGAAACAGACCCTCGAGGGGCATGAAGCTTGCAACGACGCACTGCTCCCTCGGCTGTGAAAAGTTTCCCCAACTGTAAGCAAGATATAGTATATCAAAGTTGAGCACTAGGTGGGAGGACACAATCCATTTGCAATACAGGTTTTAAAAAACAGCATTCATATTTAAATATTTCCCTTTTTCTACACAGGTTATGCAGATTAAAAGTTTACTTGTTTGCACTTGTCCTAAACTTACAGTGCACCTCCCCCCATGGAGTACCTCCAGCTGTCTGCAAAGAAAAAAAGAGACATGAGAAATAGTACTATGCCACTGTAAATACAAATATTTATATATTGTCTAGAAGAAAATGGATTTTCCCACCGTGACTGAAATCTGACATACGCAGCACAAAACTGTGCCCAGTTCCGGGCAGCAGTAGGCGAGGTTGGAGGTCGTGGAAGGTATAGTGGTGAAGGTGGATGGTGTAGACTGTATATATGGATCACTAATCCTCAATTGGTCCTTTTACTACAGCGTTATAAAAAAGCACATTTGTCTGCAAATCATAGCCGCGACTATCCTTTATATTTGCCGCAGGTACAAGCCCCAGTCGTTGCTGCGACTAAACGCACCTGCATTATAGCCAATAACATCTTCATGGTAGCTGCGACAACAATTAATGTATTTAGGCCCTGGGAGCCTATTCCATAGAGCGTCTCATAGCCGCAGCTATGAAAAGAAAGGTGTACAAAATATACATATGTAGATGTGTGTGGACGGCAGTCCTGTAAAGTTCCATTTTAAGATATGAGTGCAGTGTTTGTGGAAACTTACTTTAACACTGACTTTCTATTCATCAAACAAATATAACTAAAAAAAAAATTCACAGTAGGGGGTGTGAAGTTAAGGTGGCTTCAGCTGAATTTCTGGGCTTTTATTGGGTTCACCTTAACGTCCCTGCAACTCAAGCTTTTACGGGTTTTCCCCAGAACTGTGCTAAGGGAAGCAGGTAAGGCATATGGTTGCATGGGCTCTAGCCTGCACATCTCGTGTAGTGAATAACGGAAGACCGATGTCGAACTAAAGTAGACTGCTAGCAGGGTGTGTTGCTGTTGCAGGTGTTAAAAATTTTGTTTAAAAAAATAAAAAAAAAATAAAATCAAATAATGAGCCTCACCCATAGCAAAAAATAAAAATCGCTAGAGTCCCTGTGAGAATGAGGTGACTGGAGATGGTAACTGGTACCACATTTTTTATTTTTTTATTTAGTTTAAACAGATTTTCAACAGGTTCATTAGAATCAAAAAACAACAACTTGCTTCGCCAAGTCCTTGTGACGGCTTAACATCTTCGGTAAGGATGCATTATCTCAGCGTCTCCCCGCGCCCCCTCAAATCCCCCATCTCTTCGTGGTTCTAATAAACCCACTGGTACTCGTCAGGGCTGGGTCAGTCGTAGTCTGGATCCTAGATGGAAACAGACTGGAAAAAGACAATGCATCATTTGTGCCATCTTTTATACTTCCTTTTTCCTTCATGAGCCAATCACCCTCTCCAATACCCTACTTTCAACGTTGAGTTTCAATTGTACACCCTGCCCTCCTTTGTCTTCTTGGCCACCATGATGACTTCCTTCCTACATGCTCCAGACTCGCCTTACTGTGTATGCCAGAGTTGGAGGTTGCTTGGTTTTCGGGTAAGTGTGATGTTATCATAGATTTTCTCCGGTTATCAGCGCAAGCTGGTCTTATTGTAGAGCGGAGTCCCCGCAGGAGTTCCATCATGGCAGTCTCCACGTGGTTTGTCTAATTGCCACAGTGTCTGCATGATAAGATGGTGCAGTCCGCCTTACAAATGCTGTGAGTGCTGTGTGGCTCAGTATCCCACCAAGTTGTCCATTACGTGCTTTGAACGACTCATTGTCAGGTTTCTGTTCTTTATCTGATCCATGTTGGACGCTCAAGGAGGGCCTGTCAGAGTGAATTCCCCCACCCCAATCATACCGGTTCAGAGTCCAAAAAATGATCTTCGACCAGCTCCAGAACTGGATGCTGACGGTATGTCCGGAACCTTAAGGCTTGGTTCAAGTCTTGAAAGGTCTGTCAGTGTGTCAACTAGCCCAGGGTGCAAGATTTGCACTCGCCACGATCCATTGGCTGGTGATATTCAACTCTTGGCGAATAGGAAATGGGGTGTGGTGTGTATGTATAGAATTGAGGTGGCAAATTACCGTTTGACTAATAACTACCAACTTGAACAGACACTATTCCCACTTCTCAGCACCACCCACGCAGTACATACAAGGATGGATTACATTTTTGTGGGAAGTGAACCGGCTCATCATTATCACGCATGACCAGTATAAAGGTAGATCTTGTCGGATCATGCCCTGCTTAGTCTATAGTGGCAATATGTGCCCCCCAGTGCCCAGAAACCAACGTGGAGGGATAGGAGTGAATCGCTGAGGGATCCCCCATTTCGCGATTGCATTAAATACTGCATCACTGAATAAGTCTCACACAATTTGGGCAGTGTACCCAGTGGTGGAACCTTTTGGGATGCATTAAAGGTGGTGGTTAGCGGGGGTCGATATAGCGGGGTCCAGCCGTGTCCAAGCAAACATCAATAGGGAATTGGCCTCTGCTGAGGAACGATTGAGGAAATCTCGAGAGCAACATCCAGACAGAAATGCAAAGGCTAGTGAACTAAAACAGAAATGCATGGACTGCTTGGAGGCGCTAGGCAAACAGTTTTGCTAAATGCACAGAGAAGCAGCACATAGAGGGGATAAGCCTGGCAGATTGCTAGCATGGTTATACAAGGAGGTACAACAAGGCCTCATACACTCAAACACAGGACAAGGGAACTTATGTGATTATAATCCCCACCCCATAGAAACACATAGCCCATCTTGTCTTGCCTTGGTCCTTATCCTACTCTGAGTAGATATATATATATATATATATATACACATACCCTGGTAACTTGTTGAAACTGTGAGAATTCTCCTTGCATCCTGTCTTTAATGTTCAAGTGCTAGTGACATCTCTTTTCAATGTTGTCTTGTGTAAATTATAAGCCCCTTGTATATTTGGAGCAATCAAACTAATTTCCATATATTTTATTGTTGGGGTTGAGCACTGGGTGACAAGGTTGACCTCGCGAATCAACCTTGGAGCTTACTGTGTTTGTGTTCCTCTTTAACAATATAGCCTAGATAAGTTAGGGAAAATGTTACTTAACTTTCTTTCAAAACCGACTCACTTTTAACTGCTCTATTTTCCGAAAAATTAACCTCACTCTACCCCCCCCCAAATCTCTCAATTCACCAGCTATATTCACTTCAATAGTGTCCCTGGGATGAACAAGTTACTTTCTTACCTAGTAACGTTCTTTCGATGGGATGTTCCGATGATGTATTCCACATCTACGACAGGTAATCACCACAGATGTGCTGCTTCGGAAAATTTCGGCGTCGACGACGATCGCCCCTTCGAGGACCTCCTCCGACGGCTAACGTCACCCAATGTTATATGTAGGACACACAACGCCCGTAGCCTCAGTTGTAGTTTTTTCCCCAGAATGTGTGGCACCAATCTTCTGCCAGAATGACTACAGAAAGCCTTGCGGAAACAAAAGCTGCAATCGCATAAGAAAGTCTGTAGAGGGGCAGGTAGGGAGGGAGTGATGTGGAATACGTCGTCGGAACATTCCCATTGAAAGAAGGTTACCAGGTAAGAAAGTAACTTGTTCTTAGAAGGGATTGGTACCTCCGACGTATTCCACATCTATGACAGACTCCCAAAGCAGTAATCCCGAAGTAATCCTAAATACAATGGAATGATTAAGTTGAGTTTATTTGACATTGATGAACCATCAATTGATGGATTTTGAAAAGAGTGCATGGGACGAAGGGCTCCTACCTTTGGATCCTCATTTCTTTTCTCACTTACACGTTGTAGTGATTCTGTGCCAGGATCACTTTTCCTCCCCCGCACCTGAAAATAATATGTACATTTTTACACATTTTTTAAAGTTTACTTTATAATTGAAACACTTGGTGTGCACCTACTTATCCCCCTTTTTCTGCAGACTCCCAAAGCAGTACTAACGTTAGGAGGTGGGAAAAGAATTTAGAATTTTAGAATGCCCAATTAAATTGCAGAATAGAGGACCGCCTTGCCAGAGGCCAAATCTTGCCCATGGATAGAATCCAAGGAGTAGTGTTTAACAAAAGTATGGACAGAGGCCCATGCGGCTGCTTCACAAATGTTACGAATGGAACACCCCTCTGCAGGGCAGTAGAGGCAGCGACACCTCTAGTAGAATGGGCCCGTAAGCCTACCGGAGGGTCCTTACCCGCCAAGCGGCAACATTCAGAAATTGTCAAGATAATCCATCTAGACAAAGTTTGTTTATTAACAGCTTGTCCCAAACTCCTTCCAGCGTATCCTACAAAGTGTTGATCGTCCACTCTGACCCGCGAAATGCGTGAGATGTAGAAACTTAAAGCTCTCCTAGGATCCAACCTATGGAGCCCCTCCTCTTCCTTATCAGGATGCAGAGGAGGATAGAACGCCGGAAGAATGACCTTCTGGCTTAAATGAAATTCCGACAACTTTCAGACGAAAAGAAGGACGAACCCTAAGGACAACCCTGTCCTTATGGAACACTCAGTGAAAGGTGGCTTAATGGAAAGTGTCTGCAACTCACTCACTCTGCGAGCAGAAGTAACCGCAACTAAAAATAGTTTAAGGTCAACAGTCTCAAAGGGCAAGAATGTTAAGGCTCAAACGGAGCTCCCATGAGGAATTTTAGAACCAGGTCCAAATCCCAACCGGTCACCTGGAAAGGTGATGGTGGGAACACATTAGTGAGCCCTTTCAGAAACTGGAAAATCCAAGGAATTTTAAAATATGAACACTCAGACGAGCGCTTAAATATGGACAGCGCCGACAGGTAACCCTTTATGGTACCCACTTGCAGGCCCTTGTAGGCTAACGAAAGCAAAAAAAGACAACTACAGGAATGGCACATGAAAAAGGATCTACATTCTTAACCCTGCACCAGTCGCAGAACTTTCTCCAACGGCAACGGTACAGGGACTTTGTTGCCGGCCTTCTGGCCAAAAGCAACACCTCCATCACATCTTCAGGGAGATCCCAATCCTTATACCTCAACCTTTCAGAAGCCAAGCATGAAGGTTGAGGGACTTGACCTCTGGATGGAGAACCTGACCGCCCCCATCCCGTGAGAGCAGATCATCTCGGTAGGGAAGACGGCATGGATGGTAGATGGACCGGTCGAGAAGGTCCGGGTACCACGTTCTCCTGGCCCATGCAGGAGCAATGAGGGTCATTCGGGAACAGAACCTCCGCAGCACTCGCGGAATGACGGGGACTGAGGAAACGCGTAACGTAGTGGGAAGGACCACTCCACTACAAACGCGTCCCCTAAGGCTCCTCTTGGAGGAAATTCCAGCGAGCAAAATCTTTCACACTTCCGGTTGACACTGGAGATCCACTTGTGGGGTCCCCCAAAGGGCGAAGATCTCCAGGAGAATCTCCTGAGCCAGCTCCAACTCGTGAGAGACCGTGCTCTACCTGCTCAGAGCGTCCGCCGCCGAGTTTGTCTCCGACCAGATGAACTGCCGAGATCGAAACTTCCTGCTGGATGGCCAGAACCATAGCTGCATCACCTCTCTGCACATAGTGAGAGACCTTGCCCCCACCCTTTTTGTTGAGGTAGCGCATGGCCACTGTATTGTGTCAGAATCAGGACAGTCTTCCCCAGCACAGATGGCATAAAAGCTTTCAGGGCTAGCCTGACTGCCCTCAGCTCCAACAGATTGATATGGAGTCTGGACTTCGACGGAGACCAATGACCGTTGACTGTCAACTTGTTGGCATGAGCTCCCCATCCCGTGAGGGATGCGTCCGTTCAGATAGTCACCTCTGGCTAGGGTAGCCAAAATAGAGCCCCCTTCATCAGATTGCCTTAGACGGCCCACCACAGAAGATCCTGGGCGACCGAGGGCAGCACCCGAACAGGATACGACACTGCATCGATCTCATCTGCAGCCTGGCCTCTGGCACCAGGAGAATGCAGGATGCCATGAGGCCGAGCAACCTCAAGAACTGGAACGCCGGGAGACTCTGGGCATGTTGAAACTTGTTCACCATCTGCAGAATGTGATGAGCCCTCACTGGGGAGGAAAACGCAGCCCCAGGGATGTGTCGAGCACTGCTCCAATGTACTGGACCCGCTGGGTAGGCTTTATTTAAGTTGAGGGAGAAGCCCAGCCTGTGAAGGGAGTGGCAGGTAACAGATGATCCAGGACTTGCACGGGAGAGTGAGCCCTGGTCAACCAATCGTCCAGGTAGGGGTAGACGTGAACCCCCCCCTTTCCTGAGATACGCTGCCACCACCACCATCAGCTTGGTGAAGACCCTCGGAGCGGAGGTCAATCCGAACGGCAGGATCCGAAACTGAAAGTGCGAGTCGCCAACCGTGAACCTCAGGTACTTCTTGTGCTTCGGGATCAAAAAATATGGGGAATACCATCCCTTGTTCCTCTCCGCTACAGGCACCAGTTCTATGGCGCCTTTCTCCAGCAGGGATTGGATTTCCTATGCAAGGAGCGGATCCGGACACTTCAAAGAGAATCCCTGGTGGATTGTCGCGAGGCCTCTGCCGGAAAGGAAGACAGTAGCCGTGGGCTATGATCTCCAGAACCCACACATCTGAAGTAACGGCACGCCATTCTACAAGATGCTGCGCCAGCCTTCCCCCAACCGGCGAACCATGAGACATGGCCTTGTGACTGAGCTGAAGCGGCTGCGGCAGTGCCGGAGGGCAAAGAGGCAACTGCTCGAGCGGCTTTGGCACCTCGAGTACCCTGTTTTCCACGTTGGCCCCTTTGACTGGCCGAAAGAGTAGTATCGAAAGGAACCTCTCCTCCATTGCTGTCCCCTAGGACGAAAAGGCTGAGGTTGGCGAACTGCAGCGCTCAACAACTTTGCTGCATCCTTTGAGGTCTGCAACCTCTCAAGGCTCTCGTCAGCCTTGCTGCCAAAAAGATGGACACATTCAAAGGGCATATTGAGAAGCCGGGCTTGTACGTCAGGAGCAAACCCCGACTTCCACAACCATGAAAATCTGCGCATCATGATGCTCGCCGCCATGGACCGGCTGACAGTCTGCCATGTCCAGACCCGACCCGACTGAACAGATTCACAGATGGCATCCTTGTCATCCTGAACGAGGGCAAGAAAACCATCCCGTTCCTCCCCTTTGGGAATATATGTTCAGCCGCCCAAGACACAATTCCACAGAGTGTGAGTGAAACGTGCCAAGGCACATACAGTTGGCTGCCTGTAAAGCCATACCCCCTAAAGAAAACACTTTCTTCGCCCAGCCATCAAAATGTTTGTCGTCCCTTTCAGGGGGGATGGTAGGGTACGACGCCTGCTTTGCTGGGGCCGTAGCCGCCTGCACCACCAAACTCTCCGGAGTGGGGTGGGTGCGTAGTCAAGTAGCAGGGGCCGCTACTGGCTGGCTGGCATTTTTTAGACAACGACTTGCTCACTGCCGGGAAACTCTCCGGAGCAGTCCAAGCCACCGCCACCCTTCTCTGTAAAGCCATATGGAATGGCAACACCGGGTCAGTGGGTGGCCCTTGGTCAAGGATATCTGTCAGGTCATTCGGCAGAAAATCCACTGGTGGCGCAGACCACCCCAAGTACTCCGTCACCCTCGACATGAGGCGCCTGTACAAAGATTCAGCATGCGTACCAGGCTCAGGCCTGCCAAACTCCACCTCCGGGGAGGTAGCAAGACCACTGGCGTCGTGCAAAGACTGACGCAGGTCTTCCAACTGGCTATGACCAGACAAGAGTTCGTCGGGAACCTCATCAGGAACCAAACTTTCATCAGACCCTTCATCCACCTCAGAAATATAATGCAGAGGCTGGAATTGGGGCACAGAAAAAGGCACAAACAAATTTTTTCGACTTGGAAAAGGCCTTACTCGGGGGTTCCACCGGTCTCCGGGGTAACTCGGATAAAGCCTCCTCAAAAGGCGTTGAGGGTATAGACAGTGTTGATGTCGCGCGTGGCGCCGATGATTTCGACACAGGCCTCGAGGGTGGTGCCCGGAGCGTGTCCTTAGACGGCCTTGGCACCAATGGTGTTGAAGACTTCCTCGGAGGCGGAGCCTCGAGAGAGTCCCTCGACGGACATGGCGCTGATGACGTTGAAGTCCTCTTCTAAGACCTCACAGGTTCCAACGGTCTGGAGGGCGTCGAGGACTGGGACCTGGAGCGGGCATGGCTAGAGCAATCCACCTTGTCCGATCGGGATCTCGAAGGCTCCCAAGGATAGCCCCGACCACCCGAGCCTGAAGGCGTGCGAGCAGCGGCCCTAGCACGTTCCCTGCCGGCTTCTTTCAAAGGCGCGGACAGAACGCAGCCCTGCGATGGGAAAATCTCCAACATCTCCGAACGAAATGCATCCCATTCCGCAGAAGAAGAGTGCTTGTTGGGACAAGCCACCCGCCGACGGGCGGAGTCCTCGGACGAGGAAGGCGACCGGTGACTGCGCTTCCGCAAGTGCCTCAAAGAGGCAGAGGAATGGCAAGAACCACTCCGGGACCGAGACCCCCTCTCCCCCCCTGGACTTACGCCGATGACCTGGAGAATCGTCGGTCGAAAGCCCAGCTGATTTCGACTTTCGGGGCTTGGAAACCTTACCGACAGAAAGCTTCTTACGTTCCTGCAAGGCCTTCGATGTTAACGACTGGCAATCGTCAGAGTCATCCGTGGCGTGGTCCTCACCGAGGCACCAGAGGCAGGACTCGTGCGGGTCCATAAGTTACATCTTGGAATCGCAGTCCTGACACTTCTTGAATCCAGACTGCGGGTTGGAAGAAGACGAAGACATGATATCTTCTCAAAAAAGACGTTCAAAAGAACCGATAAAATAACTCGGAAGAACCGAGGCGCGCCGAGATCTCCGAAGCGAACACGTTCGCGGAAAAAACGGAACTGAGGCTACGGGCGTCGTGCGTCCTACATATAACATCCGGTAACGTCAGCCGTCGGAGGAGGTCCTCGAAGGGGCATATCAACGTCATCGAAGCAGGACGCAGAAATTTTCCAAAGCAGCAAAGATGTGGTGATTACCTGTCATAGATGTGGAATATGTCGTAGGAACCCATTCCTTCAAAATATATCTATTCCCCAGCCCAAAAACTGCACTGCAAAACAGTATTTCACACGTTTTTATTAAAAACCGTTTGGGTAATTTAAAGCGGGAATTGAGAAAATGGCAAGTTTTCCAACGTGTCATTTGGCTGCAGCATGCTCTAAACTTTCCACTCATTTTCAAATTGCATGCCTTTTGCTGATCCATTGCCTTGTGATTGCCAGTGATATAACATACCTTCTATTGTGATAAAACATATGTATATTATAATTTAACCACACCAATTATTTGTAAAATTCGAATGTTATTTTAGGCCTTTGCTAAGGGTTTAAAGTCAGTTTTTGCCTCTTATTCTGTGAAGCAAGTTCGGGTTGTGATCTTTTTCTCCCTCTTATTCCTGGCTACCTGCTGCTTCTTTCTATCCACTTAGAATTCGATTATTTGTGGGTTGAGGGAACATTGCAGGGGGAAGCCTTAACTTGGGTGCTATCTTTCCTAATATCAAAAAGTGCTCCTATTCAATTGTGCAGTGGATCTGTTCTGGGAGAAGGTTAAATTAAGTGCATTGCTTCCATTTTTACTGTAATTATCACCCATTGGTGATTGGTGCCCCATATTAAAAATTGTATGATTCCTTTTGAATTTTAAAAATAAAATATTGTATTTTCAGCAACCGGCCTAGTTCCTGGTCCATGGTGACCCAGGGTATTTCAAAAAGGGGTGTGATAAGAGTTGTGTACCATCTCAAATAGAATTTGCATAGAATAAAGAAAAGGGAATCTCAGTTGTGCGCTACATACTAGGTGGAGACAAAGTTGTGCGACGCCCGATTGAAATCCTTAACAGAATCATTGACCCTGAAGGACATGTACTACACCACGATCAAAGAATCAGCTTACAAGATATGTTACAGGTGGTACATGTCTACATGTCCCCCCACCACCCATCACCTACACAAAATCAATACAAAATACCCCCCCTACGTGTTGGAGGCACTGCAGGGAGAGGGGGGGGGGGACCTGTACCACATGTGGTGGTCGTGTCCAAAAGCAGTAATATATTGGAAAGAAGTGCTAGGGCACATAAAGGACATTAAAGGGGTGGCACCTCCAATGTTACCCAAGACCGTCTTACTAGCAGCGGCAGCAGAGGGTACCTATGCAATGTCAGGGCATAGAGCCACTTCAATCACGCAACTATTGTCAGCTGCGAGAATGACCCTGGCACAGAGATGGAAGAATGAAACTGGTCCGACGACACCCTGGTGGTGGGTCAAGATCTGGGGGTTATGGCAATGGAAAAAAATCTGTACCCTCAAAACAGGGAAATACCTGACATTCTTGGCAGTCTGGAATCCCTTCCACGATTTTGTGAAGGACAGAAGCACATTTCTACAAACCATGAATACTTAGAAACATGCAGGTCATCTGAAGGACCATCTATGGACACAACCTCGCACACAGTTTGGGGAAAACTTAGTATAGACAGAAGCCTCTGGACATCAAGTTGGGGCAAAGGGAGGCGGGGGGCAGCCACATGTTAAGACTATATTGAACATAGTCGGGGGCAGTTGAGTAGCCAAATGCGACGAAGTTGGTACACTGTTCATATGATAGTGTTATTGTCATTGCTGAATGCTGTAAAGCCTCTGATTAATAAATAAAACTTTTTAAAAAAGAAAAAACAATTGGACCGGCCATTAGCGGACGTTGTAGTGAATGGCAGGCTGCCTAGCGGAGAGTGGCTGAGGACGACCACACAGGTGGTATTGGGCAGGAGGCATCAAGACGAAGAAAAAATAACGCTCCCAACAGTAAAGAAGCAGGGAGAGGAGACAAGGGATCACCCCTTTTTGATTGAGGGTATTGCAGGCAGGCTCCCGCCCAGGGGACCGGGGGTGCATAGGTCCTGAGAATTTGATGAGGGGAGTTGGGCAGTAGTGCACCACAGGGAATACGCTTAAAGCCCCAGAGGGGAGTCGCCTTAGTGAACAGCAACTGTGGTTGATTGAGAACAGGTAAACAAGTTTAATACCTCCCTAAGCAGCTAAACCCAAGAAGAACCAGTCAACCCTGGGCAGTTTCACTAAGTCTTGAGGACTTGGGAGATAACATGGACTCTGCAAAGGAGAATGAAGGGGGCCCCAAGGAGTTGCATAACCAAGTGATGTTGGCGATTGCAGACTTGAAAGCTACGTTGGGAACGCAGATTGAGGCAGTGCAATTTGACATTGGTCTCCTGCGACAAAATGTGCGGAACCTGGCGTAGTGCACTACCACGCCATAAACACAGGTAATGGAGAATATAAATTGGCTCCGAGACACGAAAACAGATGTCCACGCACTACAGCTAAAAATGTGTCTGCTGGAGAACTGAGTGGAGGAGGTGGGAAGGACGGGCCCGAAGGAATAACAAATGAACAGTGGGCCTGCCTGAAGAAGGCGGCTCATATCTGACAACTGTCAGGGGTATTGACCCACGTTTGGACTATTATGCTGCAACATTTGGTGCTGTGGGCTTAGGAAATCCAAGATGGCGGAAAAGCCCACATTGCGCCAGAATCCAGGAAAACCGTGCAGTTTTGGCACACACCAAAATGTTCCCCCGACCTGCCATCCACCAGTGCGAGCGTGATGGGCCAGGAGTGCCATGGGTGAAATGTGTGCCAAAGGAAAAACAGCAGTGCCGGTTAGCTCAGAAAGCGCTTTAAAATCACCTTTGTTTCTCTGAAATGCAAGCTAAAAATGCCTATTTTAAACATTGCAAGATATTCAAAAATCTCAATGAACACCAGCAGACATTTGGCAGAAGGTAGACTTGTGTGCATACAAAATCTGGAAAGAGAAAGCCCAAAATAATGTTCATAATGAAACTGGCTGAGCTGTGGGTGTCAGCAGCTGAACTGAAATTGGACTTAAAGCCACTAAAATCGAAATGTTTAAAATAAATGAGTGACCTACTGTTGAGTGTCACATAGTTTGCAACTGTTAAATGTCAGTTTTGAACTTAGAATCAGCGTTCTAGCTGCATGTGTAAAAATTGTAAGTTTGATTTGGATGAAGAAAAACTGGGAACAAAAGTGACATTTGGCTGAAGCCTGGCTTGAAGAGAGTGAATTCTGCCCGGCAACTACCCCCGACAGGAGTTGAAACTTGCTCAGCCACTCTTCCCAGGCCTGGCTGCATTCTGCTGCCCCCACCAAAAGGAGATGACACCTCCCTGATTGAATCAGGGGAGGAGCACCTAGGACTGGAGAGAAACAGAACAATGAGCCTTCCTGGGCACAGGCAAATGTTAAATTAGGGGGGGTCGTAAATGGCTTCCTCTTGAGAGAAACGGGGAGGGGCAGTGCCTCTGTGAGCACCTTGAGTTGGAGGAAGTGGACAAGCCAGAAATTCAACCATGTGCTTTGGGAAACCGCACCCCTCTGGGCCAGAGCATAATTTTAAAAAGATGGATAATTCATAGTACGGACTTGTCAAAATTGATATAAAGATATAATTAATATCATTATTCTTGTGCACATTTTAAGAGGTTTTAGGACTCTGTACCATGTTCTGAGGCAAAACCCCATGAATTATGGAGATTTCAGACACGGGGTTCACGCTAGAAAAATGAAAATTTACTGGAATATGTGTAGAAAGGCGGTGTACATCTGTGTCATTTTTGGTAAAAATCCAAGATTGGTAAACCAACCAAAAAGCGCCAAATGTTGTAATTTCTTAATCATTTCTTAATCCAAGCTCTTAGAAACATCAGAGTTGGAACAGAAACTACCTTATGGGATATATGATGTGTATAGGTAATGTCAACCACTTGTGTATCTGGAAAATTTGTTTAGTTATGAAAATGATTTTCCAAGGTAAAAGCAAAGGGGAGTGTTCTTTCTGTATGCCATAAAGATGACACCTGATGACTCACTGCTCCCTTCTCAAATCAGGTCAAAGAGAAAGCCTTGACCTATCAAATCGTGAGTGGGTTGGGCATAGAAAGATAGCCTTCACACCCACTTCCCAAAAGACATAAAAAGAGCCACTGGAAGCCAGACAGGGACATTCATTTTCCAACCTTCAACTGGATTCCTGCGCAGCACACTGACGGAGAACTCCAGAACCAGAACTCCAGAGATCCAGACTAACTTCAGAACAAAAACTCCAAAGAGCTGAACTCTTCAGCAGGCCTTAAAATCTTTTGCAAACTATTCAACCGCCGCGCTGTGCGGTGTGCTGCTTGCTATGAATCCTGTGTATCCAGAACAGACCGCTGTGAACAGAACCGGTGCCTGATTGACCCGCCGAGCAGAGAACCGCAGCTAAACTTGTTGACCAGATCCGTGACAAGGCCATTCCCTTCAAATTTATAGTGCAAGTACCCAGCTAGAACTGTGCAGAACCCATCTCTTAGCTTAAAATAATCCGATTCAAAACATTTAACCTGTCCAAAACTGCATCATAGAATCTTGTGTCCCTTCTCCGATTTCAAACCTGTAAAATTGTCATTTGCCATTTTGAATCATTATTTCATTTCTGAAAAACTACCTTCATAAAATCGTCCGTATCTCTTGAACCGTTTGTGCTAGGAACGAGATTTAACTTTCACTTGGAAGCTAAGATTCCCAGCTTTCTAAACTTTCTATTCGTTATACTTTTTCCGTAATCGCGCTCGACACACTTGGAAAAAAAGAGCCCCGATTTGCGATTTGGCTCAAATTTCTTCACTTGTCAAAATAGCAGCTTCTTGCTTTCCTTTGCTGAAATTCGTTTGCAACCTGACAATCATTCATAGAGCATTGCTAAAGTGATCCTGAACTAATTTAAAGTAGCTATCACCCACCCTGAATCTCTTATAGGGAATTAAAAGCATTTTTAGCATATTTTTCACTTCATTGCCACCACATTAAAGTATTTTGGGCCTGTGTTTAAAAATCATCCCTGGTGCGCTCAGCTTGCTAGGGGGGAATTGGAACATTGTATTGCTTTCTTGTTGGTATTCTTGAAGACTGTGTGCTCTCTTTCAATTTTCCTTATATTGCATTAAGGGGGGGGGGGGAGTGAATTGTCAAGAGAAAAAGTGATCATATTATCTTTTGCTGAAATCATACCAAGTTTATTTCTGTACTGCCTTTTATTCATCTTTGCATTTCCTTGAAACCGTAAAGCATTCCCAGCTACCTTGTTCTTTCCATACCAACTCCTAAGTAATAAAATAAGTGTGCTAGTGTAAGATTATCCATTGTTGATCAACATCATACTCATAAGTGCGATATCAAATATTAATTTATTATAAAGTGTGATATATATCTATTGTTTAATTTTTCAAATAAACCTTTTTAATTTGCAAAACAAACCTACTTCTTGGCTCAGTGGGATCGGGGGATTCTAAGAGAGGGGCGCTATACAAGGGTTCATCATCCAGATTATAACAGGTCATAAAAATATATAAATAAGGGCTTCCCTTGAGCAATCCCAGACAAGGCACTGACTTAGTGGGAATGCTTGATTGGAGTCATTAACACAACGTATGTGGAAAATATGTTGCTTCAAGAGATTGGGCCTGTGAACCTCACACAGGGCTCCACCATCGAGAGAATGCATAGAGCATTGAATAGGTGACAAACCCCCAAGGGCAATTGTTGCCAAGGTCTTGAAATGTAAGGACAAGGAATAAAATGGGCCGCCATTTTGTCGATGCCTGAAGAGAACTGCGTCACATGTGTAGATGAGGCAACCGTCTCCTCAGGCTGGTCAGGGGACTTAAGTAACACCTTAGCCTTGACACAAGGATCCTCGGCAGAGCCGGTACTGGGGGTCTCGGATGTTTACTGGACATCTTGGAAGTGGCCCCAAAATTAGCCTCCAGGAGGAGGAACCTAGGCAGAGCCGGTCACAGGAGTTATGTTCTATGACTGCCCCCTTTGCCCCCCTCGACAGAACCGGTATCTACATGACCCGGAGCGCGGGAATGCTGAGGAATCACCCTTACAGACAAGACCTTAGGAGCAGGTCTCTGTTTTGTCGGTACAGACCTTAGCCTCAAAAAGAGGAACCTCAGGTTTTGTCCCGATATGTGTAGCTCCCTTGGAAAGGGCCTCAAGACGTGGCTTGGTACAGCAAGCTCCAAAAAAGGAGGCCTCAAGGCGTGCCCCGGTGACTGTGTTCAAAGCACCAGAAACGAAGACCTCGGAGCGAACCCCGGTGTCCAAAGCCACAGATGAAATGGGCTGAGGTTTAGCACCTGACAGGTGAACCTCGGAACGTGGTCTGGTCTTGGCAGGTCTGACGTGGGAACCCTCAGAGAAAACTCTGGTACGCCTATTAGGCCTGCAAAGCACCTCAGGGGAAACCCTGGTGGTAGAGCTGCTCAAGCCCATTCCAGACTGATAAGACCCCAGGATGGAATCCCCCAGCCGGGGTGCCCTAAAAAGTAAGGAACTTACCGGGAGTCTCTTCTTGTCGTCGATGAAAAGCGGAAGATGAGGTGGAGGAACACACTGAAAGACGTCCTCCCACCGAAGAAGACGTCGCTGGCGTGCACCGATGGAAAGGGAATCGCAGTAGAAGCACAAATCCTAGCGGTAGTCCGGCCCGAGACACTCCAAGCAGAGAGATTGAGGATCCGCTATAGCGAAGCGCCCTTCGCATTAAGAACAAGACACAAATCTTAGACGCTGCGGCATAGACTGAGGACTAAGCAACCGCCGAACCGTAGCATGATAGAAGGACAACGGGAACAAGAAAATGTCCCGGTGCTGCAAGTGCGGCCAGCCCCGACCGCGCAGAGAAAAGGACTGAAGGGCGATGCGCAGGGCAGAGCTCAGGAGGGCAGGGTCACGGCTGTGTGCGGTACCCCACGTAAAAAGGACAAACATTTTTCATTTTTGATGCTTTTTAACAAAAAGTGCTCCGAACGGAAGAAAGGGGACGGGCCATAAGAGTAAATGCTTTACAGTCTCTTATTTGCAAAGCCTTATACATTGAACACACCTTACTGCCCACAAGAATGCCCGGGTGGAGAGACCATGCAGTTTTAAAGTGCAAATTGGCAAAGATCTGCGCAGACACAGAGCTAAATTGGATCCAAGCTCTGCCAATAGTTTCAATGTACATACAGGGCTTAATTAATAGAACCACTGGCCTCCCCTGAAATGGTTACTGCACGCCCCATGCATTTACCTGCAGTAGCTTATTCATCTTTCCATTGAGTGATGACATGCTACCGTACTTTATTTCCTTGACCTCTGCCCTCCAGTCTCTCCATTCACAGATCTCAGCCCCCTTCTGAGAGCAACCAGAACAGCCGCTGCACGATATCCAACCTGGGGATATTGTGTACCAGCACGGATTACTGGCATCAGCTCTCAGGAACTGACCATATGTGCTCCTCCTGACATTATATAAAGTGGTGAAGTGTGAGGGCATACCGACATTGTATTGGAGGTGCTGTTTATATTGTGCCTTTTACCATTATTAAAGGCTCAATGCACTAGTGGTGGAAAAAGCCCTTGGGGACAGAAGTCCAAAATGTGGAGATCACAGAGTAGGATTAGAATGTGTGTGTACATCTGGCCACAATAGGGCTTAGCAGGGCTGGCCAGGGTCTGGTAGAAGCAACCCATGAGGTCAGGCATGTGTATGGGTGCTGAGCAGAGTCAGGAGATGGCATGAGCTCTAGAGCCTCGCTATGTATACAGCTGGCACGAATTTGTCCATGGTCTACAATGCATACAGATACATGGGGTGTCGAGACGTGGTCTGGAGTAAGTAAGCGGAACAATTATGTGGCCAGCAAGACCAAATATTGCAGTCGCTGCTGTATTCTGATGTGTACTGGTAGGCATGCCTGCAGCCAGTGTCCACCAGAGTGGTGCGTTTATACATACCCAGAAACTTATATGGAGATTTGTTGTATAAGCATCCTATCAGGTAATGTCATCTCTTGCTGCTGCGACAAATGGTTAAGCAGGCAATGCTTTACAAATTACCACTAGTAGAGGATGCACTATAATTTTAAGTCCTTCTGTAGTTCCATCTCAACAGCTTAGATTGTGATTTGCTAATTTTACTTATACGACATTTGCAGCGACTAATCAATCTGGTGGCATTTCATGGAGTGAAAGCATGATGGCCTGTGTCGGTTAGTGGTGCTTTTGGAGAACCAAGGTCCTGGTTGTTTGAAAAGTTTGTGAGGTCAGCGCAGCCATAATAATGGCAGGCACCGCCTAGTGGTTAAGTGTTTGTATGCTCGGATTGGGAATTGGAAGGTTAGGGACAGGTTTCAGGCCATTGTGGAAAATAGCCAGGTTTTGAGGAATTTTTGAAGGAAAGGTAGTCCTCAGTGCGGCAGATGTGCAGAGAAAGTGTTCCAGATGGTGGGAGCTAGGATAGAGAAAGCTGAGCCGACAACTCTAGTGGAGTGGTTAGGGGAATAGCGAGCAGGAAAGCAGAGCGCAATTGGAGGCTTCTGGGGCTGTGTGGATTATCTTTTCCTGTAGGAACTCTGGTCCCGTATTATGGAGGGAATCGGTGTGTGATGCACATGGCTTTGAAAGTCGCAGGTCGGCCCATAGGGAAGAAGTGTAGTACTATGTCAGCGGGGGCGATATGTTCTCTGGGCGAGAGAGTAAGGCGTAGTCTGGCTGCCGAGTTTTGGATTTGTGCGAGTTTCTTGAACTTGCGTGCTGGTACAGCGAGATAGAGGGAGTTGGCGTAGTCTAGGCGGGAGATGGTGATGGCAAGAAGGGCCAACAAACTAAACACCACCTGGGAGTACATCCCTCACTCCGCTGGCCTCGGTTAATTTTATTTATAAATAACCACATGGAAAAGAATACATTTTTGGCACAAAAATGCATTCAGGGTCTGTGGTATTTCCCTGCATGCTGATTTCATTGAAGCCCTCTCATCCAGGCTAGCAGGCTAGATTTCGGCACTGCAGCAAAGCCCCTTTCCATGCCCCCTTCCCTCTCCATTTCCAATGCAGGGGACATCCATGTAAACCCCGAACCCCCACCTTCCCAGGCGTCTGCTCTGCCACCCCACCCACCGCCGTTCCGACTCTCCCCTTCCTGACCTACTTACACACACACCCAGGTATGCCACAGACACATTCCCTACACCTCCACAAGCCCCCCCCCCCTTACCCACAGTCTGTGTTGCCGCCATGATCAGCCCACTTACTCTATGCACAGTTAACATTTGCGCATTTCCCCAGACAGCTTTGCAACTAAAGTGGCCTTTCGGGAAATTAATGAAAGGAAAGTGGGCAGATTGCAAAATTTACCATGGATAAAGTGGAGGACATTTGTCCTGTACAATGGGGTGAGAGAATGTGACTTGAAGACCAGATGTTGCAGGGGAAGGTGAAAACAAACCAGGGACAAGAGCAGCACAGAAAGACATAGGATCAGGATGGTGGGGGGGGGGGTGCAGGGGGGAGGGGTGGGTTGTCCATGAAGGGTAGGGAGAGGAAAACAGGGCGATGCAGTATTGTAGAGCGCTAGGATATAGGTCATTGCAAAAGGAGAACTTTGAGGTTGGATTCAAATACTGGCAGAGTTGGAGAAGTGCGGAGCAGAAGCGCATTAAGGATGCTAAGAAAGTACACGAAAACAAGAAGCACAGGAGGCTCGAGTGGTGGCAAGGAGGTGAGCCGAGAATGATCGTCATGAGCAAGGACGACAGTAGGGAGCGAGATGGCCAGATAGGAGGGTGGGGCAAGACCATAGATAGTTGTGAAGATGATGAGAAGTTGTTTACACTTAGCCCTTTGTTTCATATATAGACAGGCAATCTGGCGGCGGGCAGAAGAAGCAGAGGTAAAGCGAGAAAGGTTGAAAAGTGTGAGGACCCCAAAGTTGAGGACTTTAACCAGAGGTCAAAAAGCATAGTTGGGAAGGCCATAGAGGAGACTGGCACAGTAGTCCGATCTAGAATGGACTAAGGAGATTCGCTGTTTGGGAAGATGACAGATTTTTCTGATATTTAGGAGGTTGAATCTGGCTGCAGTGGCAGATTTTGGCGATGAAGTGTGATGGGTCGAAGAGCACACCAAGGTTACGAGTAGAAACAGAGTAAAGAAGGTAGTTTAGAGAGAAGAGGGAGAGGAAGAGAAAGCCTGTTTGCCTGGGAAGTAGAGAACTTTAGTCTTAATGGAGTTGAGCAAGTGAGACGCCATCCAGTATTTGATGGCGGGGAGACAGTTTGATAATTTAACAAGCAGATAAGGCGTTAAATGAGAAGATGATTAGAGGGTCGTCAGCGAAGAGCTGATAGGTGAAGCCGTAGGAGGCAGTGAAGGTGCCAAGAGCTGCAGTATATAAGTTAAGAGAAATAGACCAAGGGCAGACCATTGGTGAACTCCAACAGTAAGGTGGGAGGGGATTTAGTGGGGGGTAATGTTGGTACAGGCTACCTGAAAAAGTCTGGGGGCAAAGTATGCAGCAAACCAAGCGAGGGCCTCATCTGATGCCAAGGAGAGAGAATGTAGAGAGAAGGTCCGAATGGTTGACCGCATTGATGGGTGAAGAGGTGGAGAAGAATAGAAAGGTTTGCATGATGAGCGTAATAGATGAAGTTGCTGACATTAAGGAGTGCTGTCTCAGTAGAATGCAAAGGTCAGAAGCCAGATTAAAGAGGGTCCAGGAGCATGTGAGTATCAAGGAACGCAGTGAGCCAATTGAATACTACTCATTCTAGTATTTTGAAATTGTGTGGTAGAAGAGAGACAGGGTGAAAGGTGGCATGACAGTTAGGATTGAAACCAAATTTTTCAAGGTGAGATGACAGCAGCTGTCTAACAGGATGAGGGGAACAGTGGCATCGTCAAGGGAGGAGTCATGTCCTTCATAATGTGCGGGGACAAAGAGGCACACAAAGGGTCAGCCTTGATAAGTAGGGCAAGAATCTAATCAGGGTTAGTGGTGGCAAAGGAAGAGCTAGTAGCGGAGAGTAAGGAGGAGTGGTGGAGAAAATCCAGCAAAGGGGGGTGGGGGGAAAGAAGGTAAATTGCAAGGGTATTGTGCATGCAGTACACGAGATACGATGAGGTGTGAGTATTTTACCCCATTTTAATTAAAACAGTAAATGCAATTTCAAATGAGTAAAAATTAGTTTGTTCTCCACAACAGTATGTGAGAATCCAGCAGACTTATCCCAAAAAGTTAAAACTGTATGGAAATATGCGGCAGTGGTCCACATAACAGAAAAGCAAGTTTCTCACATGCATGCAAAGAATAGGGACAAGGGCAGCATACATTTTCGCTCACAGTTATCTTGTGTAGGGGCCAATCAGGCTTCTTCCCTCACACAAACATAAAAGGCAAATCAGAGTAACACCAATTCAAACTTTCATCATGTAAAATAGGGAGTGGATCAGTGCAAATTAAGCAAGGGTAGAAAATACCCACACAGATAAGGAATGGGTCTATAGAATAGGTGCAATCTAGGAGTGCACACTCCCCATCCAATAAAGAACCTCAGTATAGCATTCTTTACTCATGTGCAACAGGAATGTCATGTGTCTCATCATTACAAGATTACCACAGAGAGGTCTCACAGCAGTAGAGGTTCCACTCACAGAGAAGAAACTGCATTCGCTAGAGCAGTGCAAGCACCCACATGCGAAACAGGTAAATAAAGGGCGCCAGAAATGTAAAATACACTTGCATAGAACTGAAATAGCATAGGCTTAAGCAGTTCATAATCCACTCACAAAGAACACGTCCAGCAGTGATGCAATTGCCTTGCAAGGCTGTGACAATTGACCCCTGGTCATCAGTCATTTATGTATAAATCACCCTAGGCCATGTCCCAGTGCTTAAGAACAGGCAGGCCCAAGCGCTGGTGTTATGAACATAATTAAACATACATACTCAAGGAATTAAGGTTCTTGACTCACTCAGATAACATTCTAACTTGTTGCACTTAAATATACAACAGTTATCATTTTAATATGATCCCATATCTTCAGAGGGTTTGCATTCTCGTTATACAAGCTAGAGCAAAAGCAGATATATCATGAATCCTATGAACAAGAATATCATGTAAGCAAAGAGCATGGTGAATATTCAAATGAGGAAACAAGTGATGTTTAGTTTAAAAGCACGGGAAATGCATATCTCCTAAACTACTCTACACTCCACTCATTATGCTTTATGGCAGCATCAGTGCATCAGGGAAACTCAGACGATGTCAAGTACCGTCTGTTGGATAAAATGTTGGTTGGAAAGGGATAGCTTGCAGATTTTCCTTTAAAAGGAACTTTTTGATGCCAATGACTGATCGCTCCACCTGGCCCAACTATAAAGTAACAGAAGATCTGCATATCACAAATTACTTAATTTAAACTATTCGCCACAATCCGTTCTGCTGAACAAGAAAGCCAAGTAAGGAACAAGTTACTTACCTGTAACTGTTGTTCTCCAGCATGGGTCTGGCATGGATTCACATGCTCATGAATATTCCCCGTCGTCAGGCTGGGAATCCTCGGTAAAGAAAAAAATCAGTATCAGTTTCGTTTCTGATCTGTCTTTCTTAGTAACCACCAATCACTGATCTCTGGGTCATACTGCCCCCAGCCAATGACTGCCCTCTCCCTAAGCCCTGCCTCTGGCAGCCATCCTGAGATTTGGTAGCACGCCAAGTGGCAGTATGACCAAGTGAAGAGCCGCAGAGGGGTAGGTGGCAGGGTTCGCATGTGAATCCATGCCAGACCCATGCTGGAGAACAGTTACAGGTAAGTAACTTGTTCCTTCTCCAGCATGGGGTCTGGCATGGATTCACATGCTCATGAATAAAAGAATACATAGCAGTATGCACATGCAAAACCACGGGAGGTGGCAACAGGCTCAACATTAAGCAATACAACAACTCAACATTAAGCATCTCTTACCTCCTCACCAGGCTCACCTTTAGCGAACAGGTTGCACATCACTGCTTGGCCGACCATGGACTCCTCCCTGGAGTCCCGATCGACGCAGTAGAATCTTGTGAAGGTGTGCGGCGACCTCCACGTAGCAGCCCTGCAGATGTCCAGCAGGGGCACACCAGACAGGAACGCCGTGGTAGCAGCGATCGCTCTGGTCGAATGGGCTCTCGGACGGCCGGGCAGCGGTCGGTTTGCCAACCGGTGACAGTGCATGATGCAGCCTGAGAGCCATCTGGAAATGGAAGTCTTCGAGAGAGCTTTCCCTTGATTCACAGGCCCAAAGTTCACAAACAGTTGTGACGTCTTCCGAAAACTCTTTGTGCGGTCCACGTAGAACTTCAGTGATCCAGCGAGTGCAAAGTCCGCTCGCCGGCGTCGAAGGCGACGGGAAGAAAACTGGTAACACTAAAGGCTCGTTGAGGTGGAAGTCCAACGGCACCTTGGGCATGAAGGAGGAGTGCGTCCTCAGCACCACCCTCGTGTCATGAAAAGTCAAGTAAAGATAGGGCCTGGATCTCTCCCACTCGTCGTGCAGAGGTGATGGCCACAAGGAACGCTGTCTTCCATGACAGGAACTTCAAAGGCGCCGAATGCATAGGCTCGAATGGGGCTCCCATGAGCCTGGTCAGCATCACATTAAGCTCCCACGCCGGGGCAGGAGCCTTCACCGGCGGGAATGATCGGAATAGTCCCTTCATAAATTCCTTCACCAGGCGATGAGACCACAAGGACGCCGGTCCCGTAGTCCTGGTATATCGGGAGATGGCAGCCAGATGTATTTTTATGGAGGCGTGAGCCAGTCCAGCTTTGGCCCGCGACAGTAGGTACGGCAGCACTTGAGGGGCTGTAATCCGCAGAGGGTTAATCTTCTGTGCACGGCACCAGACAGAGAACCTCTTCCATTTATGACTAACACTTGAGAGTTGAGGACGCCCTGGCCTTTGCAAGAACCTCCCTGCAATCAGCCGGGATATCGTACCCTCCAAACTCTAGTGCTGCAGGAGCCAGGCCTGCAAGTTCACAGACTGTGGGTCGTGATGGAGAATGGCGCCTCCTTCTCTGGAGAGAAGATCCGCGTCCGCCGGCAGCTTGACTGGTGGGGACATTGACAAGTCCAGAAGGTCCGGGAACCAGATCTGCCTCGGCCACACCGGTGCGACGAGGATCATCCTGTACCTGGACTTCTTGAGCTGGTTGATGAGGCGGAGCAGCAATGGCAACGGAGGGAACGCGTATAGAAACAGGCCGTACCAAGGGAACGAGAAAGCATAGCCCATGCTCCTTGGCTGTGGGAACCTGCTGGCGAACCTCTGGCACTTGGAGTTTGTCGCCGTCAGGTCGATCTGGGGTTTGCCCCATCGTTGGAAGCCTCGATCCACTTGATCCTGGTGCAGTTCCCACTTGTGGCACGAGCGCAGCTCCCTGCTGAGTGAGTTGGCGATGGTGTTTTTTATTCCTGCCAGGTGGAAGGGAACCAGAAACATCCCCTGGGTGGCAGCCCAGTGGCACAGATCCTGGGCCTCCTTGGATATGGCTGGGGATCTGGTGCCTCCTTGCTTCCATATATAGAACATCGTGGTGGTGTTTTGGTCGGTGAGGATCCTCACCACTTTGCCCTTGAGGGACGGAAGGAACGACTTGAGAGCCCAGAACACTGCTCTGAGCTCCAGAATGTTGATGTGGAGAGACCTCTCCTCCAGGAGCCAAAGGCCTCTTGCGTGGAGGTCTCTGGTGTGGGCCCCCCAACCCTCCAGAGAGGCGTCCGTCATCACCGTCTCCTGAAATGCCAGGATTTGAAAGTCTGTGCTTGTCGTGAGGTGAGCACGGATGCCCCACCATAGGATTGCCCGACGGAACTCCTCGTCGAGACAGATCCTGTCCTCGAAACAGCCCCTCGCCTGAAGCTAGCGGGCATCGAGGAACTCCTGTAGCGGACGCATCCAAAGTCTGCAAAGGGGTACAAGATAGATGCACGAGGACATCATCCCGAGGAGGCACTTGATGTACCTCACCCTGGCCACGTCCGTGGCTAGCAGGCGCCGCACCTTGCCCAGGATGGTCTTGGTCCTCTCCTCTGAAGGGGAGGCCAATTGCCCCACTGTATCGAGCTTCGCTCCCAGAAACAGTGCTATTTGCGATGGAACCAGGTGGAATTTGGGGTAGTTGATGGCGAACCCCAGCTCCATGAGCAACCGGACAGTCCTCGCCGGCGAGTTCCCTTGTCCTTGCTCGGATTAGCCAGTCATCCAAGTAGGGGTAACCGTGGATCCCCCCCGCAGACGCAGCCACTGGTGCCAGGCACTTGGTGAAAACCCTGGGTGCCGACTTTAATCCGAATGGTAGGGCTCTGAATTGGTAGTGGCGACCCTGAACCACGAACCTGAGGAACTTCCTGTGCCTTTTTAGAATAGGGATGTGGAAGTAAGCATCCTCCAGGTCCAAAGACAATAGGAAGTGGCCTTCCTCCAGCTGTCCCAGCACGTGCGGAGGGTGACCATCCTGAATTTCTGCACCTTGATGTACTTGTTTAAGCGACGCAGGTCCAGGATGGGGCGCCAACCGCCTGTCTTCTTCCTGACGAGGAAGTACCTTGAGTACACTCCGGAGCCCCGGAGCCTTCTGGGGACGAGCTCAATGGCACCTTTCTTGAGCATCGCCCTTACCTCTAACAGCAGTTGAGGGACGTGATTTTCCTTCCTGGCCACGGGAGGAATGCGAGGGCACTTCTTTTGGAATTCCAGCGAGTGCCCGTTGGCCAGGGTGTCCAACACCCAACGGTCGGTGGAGATTGACTCCCACACGGTGACTAACTTCGTCAGCCGGCCTCCCACCGGGGTGCTTCGGTGGGGGCCCAACAACACGGCCGGGTCAGTCTTGCTTGGAGACGGCCTTGCCGCCTTGGCCTCCTTGGCGACGACGGCAGGATCCCCCTTGCTTGCCACAACCTCTGTGGCTTCCTGGGAAGAGGAGCGGGCCGCCTGGCGGTAAGTGGAGGAGACACCGCTGGAACCTTTGGAGGCACCCTGTCTGCCTCCAGAGCTCCGAAAGGGCAGTCGCTGTTGAAGCACACCTAGGGCCGTCTCCGAGTCGGTCTTGATGGCCTGTAGAGACTCGTCCACCGCCTTACCAAAGAGGTTGTAGCCGTCGAACGGCATGTCCAACACTCTGGTCTGGACATCCTGGCGAGTCTGTCGCCGTGAGCCATCCTCGTCATCGGAGGCAAACTCCGTTGCCCAGTTGGCGAAATCCGGTATCAGCAATGTCCGTTGCCACCGTTATGGCGTGATCCGACGCCACCTCGCCTTCCTGCAGAATTTCTAGGGCCTCTGCCCTCTTGTCAGGTAGGAAGTCTAGCAGGGGAGCTATCTTGAACCAGAGCTCCCTGTCGTAGCGGGCCACGATCGTTAAGGCATTGGCCGCCTTAATCATTGTCGCCGCCGCCAACGACGAGATGACTCGTCGTCCCATGGAGTCCAACTTCTTGCCCTTGCTGTCCGGCGGGGAAGTGGAAGTTGAAGCCGCCGCACCCGCAGCCTTCTTAGCCGCTGCCGAGACGACAGTCCGGCGTGGGCTGGGCCCTGAGGCACAAGGGGGCGGCATCGGGGACTCTGTACTTCTTCTCGTACCCGTCTCTCTTGGCGGGTGTCGTGGAAGGTTTCTTGAGGACAGCAAGCCCCTCGTTCCAGATGTCGAGCAAAGGCACCGCGAGGACAGTCTTCCTCTTGGCCTCTCGTCGTTGGTACAAAAACCCTTCCTTTTTTTGTTCTTCAGGGCAGAGCTGGAAGAGCTTGGATGCCCTGGTTATCATGGCGTGGAAAGAGCCAATTTCGTCAGCTGGGAAGCCCGCAGGTGGGGAAAGGGGGAGAGGGGTGATGACGGGATTGCCGCCGTCATCGTCCGTCCCCGTCGCTTTGTCATTCGCCGCATCCTCTAGGGTCCGGCGAGGACGAGGGGTCCACAGGTCTCGCAGGCACGAAGGGCGGAGCAGGGTGGACTCTCCTTCGCTTGTTCGGAGGGCTACCCGACGGGCCCGGTTCTGGATCCTCCATCGGGGTCCGTGGTAATCTTGTCCTTATCTCGGTACATAAGGATTGGATTGCCAACAAAATGGCCGAGCTATACTGGGGCTCGGGTAATGGCTGCAACGGAAGGGATGGCCGTTCCACTGGGCCCTCTATGTCGCCATCGTTGCTATCTTCGATCACGTCAGAAGGGACCACCCCCTGGGATCGAACCCTCTCGAACCTCTCGTTGAGGCCTATAGACCTCTCATTGAGGCCTATGGACCTCTCATTGAGGCCTATGGACCTCTCATTGAGGCCTATGGACCTCTCATTGAGGCCTATGGACCTCTCATTGAGGCCCTTCTCGGTTTCCACCAGCTCCTTCTCAGAGGCTGATTCAGAGTCTGTAATGGCCACCGGCCCCCCCCTCTTTTTCCGCCGGGGGCTTCACGGGGGTCATAACGATGGGCTGGAAAGAGGATTCCCTCCGCGGTGGCAGGGATATTCTGGGCTCAGAGGCCATTTCCACTGGCGTAGTCTCAGCCGGCTTCGCCAGGGTCGCAGTGACCACTTCGACAGAGGCCTTTGCCGGATAGATCAAAGCCCTCACCACTTTAGGTGCGTCCTTGGCCTTCGCCTTGGGGGGGAGGGTCAGCGCCTCGCTCCCCCTTCGAGATCGACCAGGTCCGCTCCAGCAGCTTACCTGGGTTCTCAGACTTCCTCTTCCCCAAACCAGAGCGCTGGCTTGTGGTCGAACGTGCCGGGGAAGTAGCGCCCTGCCTGGCAGCCGAAGAACCCGACCTTTCGGCGCTCCCGGTGCCCGCGGACTCGCGGTGCTTGGCCTTCTGTTGGGCCCCAGTCGCTGGGGCACCCTCACAGGACTTAGAAGCCCTCTCAGACTTTTTCTTTGCCTTCTCACCTGCTGTGCCCTTCTCCAGCCAGGCGGCGAGGCGGGAACGACGATCTTGTTTGGTCCGTTCCGAAAGGTTCTTGCAGAACGCACAGTCCTTCTCCACGTGCGTCTTGTTCTCATGAAGACAGTAGAGACAACGTGTGTGTTCGTCCTCCATGAAAAGGTTCTGCAATCCGCATCCAGGGCAGCACCTGAACAGCTTGGATCCAGGCGTCGAGCTTCCCTTGTCCTGGGCCATGTCCGTTGAGGTAGGCTGCAGATCTTCCGGAATCCTCCAAGAAGTGTAAACTGGACGAAAACTTCACCTTTGAGGGGCGTAGAAGAATTCCGAAACGGATACTCGTTGTCGGAAGTAGAAATGGTGGAGCCTGAGGCTCGAATAAACCGAGAAAATGAGAATCTCCTGAAAAAGCGTGAAAACGCAGCAAAAAACTCGAGAGCTAAACACGAGGACTCCCAACACTTGAGTGTGCAGTAAAAATCTGAGGATGGCTGCCAGAGGCGGGGTTTAGGGAGAGGGCAGTAATTGACTGGGGGCAGTATGACCCAGAGATCAGTGATTGGTTACTATTAAGAAAGAGATCAGAAACGAAACTGATACTGATTTTTTTCTTTACCGAGGATTTCCAGCCTGACGACGGGGAATATTCATGAGCATGTGAATCCATGCCAGACCCCATGCTGGAGAAGAACAAGTTATTTCTTACCTTGTAGCGTCGACGGGATGTTCCTACGACGTATTCCTTATCTTTGATAATACGTGTCCAGCTTGCTGGCCTCGGAAATCTTTTCTGTAGAGGGCGCTGCGCATCGACGGCCACCGTATCGGCGCCGACGTCACCATGCCCAGAAATAGCCACACGCGGCGTCCGTTGCTCAGTTCCGTTTTGTAGCATAAGAAAAGTCATGCCTGAATTGGTTATTGACCTTGAAGGAGCGTAAGCTGCAACCACAAGGGAAGTATTACTGCGGGGATGGATGGGAGGGGCGATAAGGAATACGTCGGAGGAACATCCAGTCGAAAGAACGTTACAAGGTAAGTAGTAACTTGTTCTTCGAAGGGATTGTGTCCTCCGACGTATTCCTCATCTTTGATAGACTCCCATAGCAGTGGCATGTAATTGGAGGTGGGAGTAAGAATCTTATGTATCCCTTTAGGGATGGACCGAATGTAATACGGCCTTGCCAAATCTGGTCTCTTGACTAGTGGAGGAATCCAGGTTGTACAATTTTGTGAATGTATGTGCGGATGACCATGTGGCAGCAGCACATGTCTCTGACCAGTACCCCTCTTTGGAGAGCCGAAGAGGCTGCGATACCCCTGGTTGAATGAGCCCTAGGATTTTGGGGTGGCTCTTTCCCTGCCAGTTTGTAACATTCCAGAATGGCCAAAATAATCCACCTGGAAATGGTTTTGTTATGGGTAGTCCCAACTTGTGACCTGAGTATCCTACAAACAGTTGGTCTGCTTGCCTGATAATAGCCATTCTGCGGATGTAAAAGCTGAGCGCTCGCCTTGGGTCCAGCCTATGTAGCCTTTCTTCCTCTTTCCCCGGATGGGGAGGAGGGTAGAACGAAGGTAAGGTAATATGAAATTCAGAAACCACCTTTGGGAGGAAATTAGGCTTCACCTGTAGGACAACTTTGTCCTTGTGGAAAATAGTATGTGGGGGTTTCCAGGAGAGAGCTTGTAGGTCGCTCACCCTCCTAGCAGATGTTAGTGCTACCAATAGGACAGTTTTAAGCGTGACAAATCTCAGCGAACATGAGTGAAGTGGTTCGAATGGAGTGCCCATTGGGAAGTTTAAGACTAAGCTTAAGTTCCATAAGGGAACCTGGAATGGTTTTGGAGGATAAACATTAGTTAATCCTTGGAGAAATGTTATCACTAGAGGTAGTTTGAAATACAATGGTTCCTCCGCAGTGCGCTTGAAGATTGAAAGCGCTGCAAGATAGCCTTTTACAGTGCCAACTTTAAGGCCTGAGTTTGCCAAGTAGAGTAGAAACGATAACACCATTGGTGTACCACATGAAAACGGGTCGATATTCTCTTCCCTACACCAGCTGCAAAATTTGTTCCAACGGCAGCGGTATAAAGACTTTGTTGCTGGCCTTCTGGCTGAAAGCAACACCCCCATGACGTCATCAGGGAGATCCCAATCCTTGTACCTCACCCTTTCAGAAGCCAAGCGTGAAGGTTGAGGGTTCTGGTGTCTGGATGGAGAACCGGACCTCCCTTCTGCGAGAGAAGATTCTCTTTGAGTGGAAGACGGATTGGAGGGTAGATGGACATATCTAGAAGGTCCGGGTACCACGTCCTCCTGGCCCAGTCTGGGGCAATTAGGATCATGGTTTTCCGAAATCTTCTCAACCTCCTGATCATTTGAGGAATAATAGGGACTGGTGGGAACGCGTAAAGGAGTGGAAACTCCCAGTCCACTACGAACGCGTCTCCTAGAGCTCCTCTCGGGGGAAATTCCCTTGAACAGAACAGATCGCACTTCCTGTTGGTGCTTGTGGCGAACAAATCCACCTGAGGGGTTCCCCAAAGGGCAAAGATCTCTTGAAGGACTTCCTGAGCTAGCTCCCACTCGTGGGAGACTGCTCTGCCTGCTCAGAGCATCCGCTGTGAAGTTCTTCTCTCCGGCTAGGTGGACTGTTGATAGAGAGATTCCTTCCCGAATTGCCCAAAACCAGAGCTGCATTGCCTCTCTGCACAGTGGCAGTGACCCTACACCTCTTTTGTTGAGGTAGTGCATGGCCACCATGTTGTCCGTCATTATCAGGACATTTATCCCCTGTGCTGATGGCAGGAAAGCTCTCAGTGCTAGTCTGATCGCTCTCAGCTCCAATAGGTTGATGTGTAGTCTGGACTCCGATGGAGACCAACGACCGCTGATGGCCAAGTCGTTGGCATGGGCTCCCCACCCAGTGAGTGAGGCGTCTGTGACTACTGTTATCTCCGGCCATAGTTGCCAAAACAGTTCTCTTTTCAAGATGTTCTCTGGATAGGCCCACCATTGAAGGTCGCGGGCTACTTTGTCCGGAATCCGGAGGAGATCTGTCATTCTCCCTGAGAATTGCGACCACTGAGTTTTCAGTGCCCACTGAAGAGATCTCATTCTCAGGCGAGCCTCTGGCACAAGGAAGATGCAGGATGCCATGAGGCCTAGCAACCTCAAAAAGTCGAAGGCTTGGAGACGTTGGGCATTTTGCAACTTGTTGACCATCTGCAAAATATCTTGAGCCCTCACCACTGGTGGCGAGGCTTTTCCCAGGGAAGTGTCCAGGACCGCTCCAATGAACTGGAGTCTCTGTGATGGTATCATCTGTGACTTCTTTAAATTGAGGGAGAAGCCCAGTTTGTGAAGGAAGTGGCAGACATAATCTAGCTGGGTCTGAGCTTGTTCCGAAGATACAGCCCTGATCAGCCAATCGTCCAGGTAGGGGTAGACGTGGATCCCTTCCCTCCTTAGACTTGCAGCCACTACCGACATTAGCTTGGTGAAGACCCGCGGGGCGGAGGTCAGCTCAAATGGCAGAACTCGAAATTGATAATGAGAGTCGCCAATTGCGAACCTGAGGTATTTCCTGTGTTTGGGATGGATTGGCACATGGAAATTAGTATCCTGAAGGTCCACAGATACCAGCCAGTCCTGGAGCTGGAGGGCCTGAAGGATCTGAGAGAGTTACCATCTTGAACTTTTCCTTCCTGAGGAACTTGTTCAATTCTCTCCAGGATGGATCTCAGTCCTCCATCCTTCTTTGGTATGAGAAGTAGGGGGGAGTACCAGCCCTTGTTCCTGTCCGCTACAGGTACCGGTTCTATGGCACCTTTCTCTAGCAGCTCTATAATTTCCTGCAAGAGGAGCAGATCTGGAACTTTTAGAGAGCTGTTCCCCGGTGGATGACTCTGAGGGATGTGTAGAAAGGGTAGGCAGTAACGCTCGGCAACTGTCTCCAATGCCCAAGCATCTGACGTTATAGCCTGCCATTCCGTCAGATGGTGAGTTAACCTGCCCCCTACCGGTGTCTTGTGTGGAAAGACACCAGAGTGGTTTGGGGGCGGCTGATGCAGATGGAGGGTAAATAGGCACTTGCTGCTGCTGCGGCATTAGTACCTTTGACCCGTCCACCTCGGGTGGATCTCCTTTGGCCTCTTTGAGCCGGCTGTCCTCTGCCTTTCCCGAATGCGGAATAATAGCGAAAGGACTTTCTTCTCCCAGAGGTTCCTGAGGGGCGAAAAGGAGTTTGGCGGATAGCAGCTCCTAAAGATTTTGCTGCTGCTTTAGATGTCTGCAACTTTTCCAGACTGTCATCAGTCTTTTTTCCGAATAATGAAGAGCCGTCAAAGAGCATATTCAAAAGTCTGGCCTGTACATCTGGAGCAAAGCCAGACTTTCACAACCACGCATGCCTGCGGATTGTTGTACTTGCCGCCATGGCCCTGCTGATACTGTCAGCGGAATCGATGCCAGTTTGAAGTGACTCGCACATGGCATCTTTGCCATCTTTAATAATGTTAAGGAAGGCTTCCTTTTCCTCTCCTTCGGGTATGCAGTCAGCGGCTGATGAAGCACACTCCCACAGTGTGTGACTGAACCTGGCGAGCGTACAGGTGGCGTTGATGGACTTCAACACCATACTACAAGCAGAGAAGACTTTCTTTGCCATAGAATCGTACCTCTTCTCTCTATCCTGTGGGACAGTAGGGCAAGCGGTCCTGCTGCTTGATGAAGTTGCCGCTTGGACCACCAGGCTCTCTGGAGTCGGGTGTTTCGATAAGTATTCAGGGTCAGCAGCAGCTACCCTATACTTGGCTGATAATCTTTTAATTGACAGCAGGGATAACTTCAGGAGTTTCCCAGTTAGATGCAATTTTTCTTTGTAAGGCTGTATGGAAGGGACCACAGGATCCTCCTGTGGACCTTTGTCTAATATGTCTGTCAGGTCATCCTGTTGAAAAACAGGCAAAGGTGCAGACCAACCCATGAATTCAATAATTCTTGCCATCAGGGTTCTATAGGGTGTTTCGGCATGTTCCCCTGGGTCTGGCTTAACAAACTCCACTTCTGGGGAAGGTCCAGCCCACTTGCCTCTTGTAATGACTCCTGTAGGTCTTTCAACCTTCTTTCCTCAGAGGTGAAATCCTCTGAAACAGGTAGTGTGGTCCTCTGCAACTCGAAGATTTCCTGGTCAGAATCTTCCCCTTCTTCATAAATTGAAGATAATCCAGGGTACTCTGACCTCTGAAATGGTATAAAACCCATTTCTAAGGCAGAAGGAGGCAAATTTGTCATTATTGGGCGAGAAAACATCGATGTCGACGCTGATGTGACAGGCTTCGAGAAAACCGGAAGAGGCCTCGAAGAACTCGAGTGGATCGGGATCCTACTCGAGGACATCGACGACGGGCTCGGCGTCGTGCCGGAGGCTCTTGGTATCACCGTTGACTGTGGAGTAGCCGTGGTCTTCTCTTTCATCGGCGTCGAGTCGATCGACCGATGCGAAGAACCTTTTGACAACGGCGTTGATGGCGCCGATCCATGCGTCGAAGGGATCTTCGAAGACGGTGCCTTCTTACCCGATGGCCCGTGCCACTCTCGGGTGGAATGTTTCGCCGGGTGCTGCGACTCGCGGCGTTTTGATTTTTTGGGTTTTTCACCCGGGGTATCACCCTCGAGGGGGACGAGGCTGCTTTCTCGAAGACGCTTAACATTTTCTTCCTGAATTCCTCCCACTCAGCCTGAGAGCTGTGTTTTGTGGGGCAGGAGACCCTTTCTGGGGAAACAGAAGACGACGAGGAAGGGGATCTTCGACGTCTCTTCTTTAAGTGTCTTGATCTCGAATGGTGGGAGCTACTTCGAGATCTAGAATGGGAATGTTTGACGGCGAGGAGACGAATGCCTCGGCCGAAGAAACTTTCAAGGAGGTTTTGACTGACTTACCCCTCTCGAGCTTCCCCTTGCGCTCCTTCAAGGCTTTCGCCGTCACGGACATGCAGTCCTCACTCCGAACAATGGTGCTCGGCTCCCAAGCACCACAAGCAGATCCTGTGTGGATCCGTTATCGACATTTTTTTACCACAGTCTCAACATTTTTTGAAGCCGGATCGCGGCTTTGTCGGTTCCGATGAAGATGCCATCGAGAACGAGTTGGTATTCGAGTAGATGTAGATTAGATTATCTGACTGAACAACGATGTTCCGAGGCCCCACGAAGCGGGGAAAAACGGAACTGAGCAACGGACGCCGCGCGTGGCTATTTATGGGCATGGTGATGTCTGCGCTGATACGGTGGCCGTCGAGGGACGTCGACGCACAGCGCCCTCTACAGAAAAAATGTCCAAGGCCAGCAAGCTGGAAACGTATTATCAAAGATAAGGAATCCCTTCGAACTATAGGTTTTGTCGTTGGAAGTGCGGGTGAAAAATGCAGTTTAGCACTTAGAGACCGTACTCTGTAACCCTCACAGTGAGGTTTTGACATCCATTTGGACTCTACTTATTTAGTTCCAACATTTTCACAAATTATTAGAAATTTTGCATTAAATCCAGAAAATATCAGACAATCAAGCAGGCATGCATTATATTAAAGAAATGGCACCGCTCTTCCAATGAGGGAACTCGGAATGCAGGCTTTACTTCTTGGTATTTCCAGTCATCCAAGCCCTCAAGCAGCTGATATCATCCCGTCCTCATGGGGCAAAGGCCTATGGTCACCAAGCACAAATCCCCCCCCCCCTAAACCTCTCCTAGCCTCCCTAGCTCCCCCAATCTCTGCACCATTCCCTCACAACTGTACCAGCCTTGCATCATCCCCCAACTCCACCAGTCCCGCTACGTCGATCAGCAGCAGTAGCTGTCATGGAAAGGTTGACAGAACTAGGAGTAGCCCTCTTCACACATTTTAGTCCACTGCAGTGTTTCTCAACTTAAAATAGAAAAAATGCAAGCTATTAGCACACCGCAACACACACCAGAGTGCTAATCACAATAACACCATAGGTGATAGGGCAGGGTAAGGGGAGGCATTACCGGTCAAATAATGGCGCCAGAGCCCACTGCAAGCTCCTTAACTCACTCTGCCAGTAACTCAGGGCCGGACCATTAACTAACAGTAGTCCCCACCTATCACAGAATGTTATTGCTTAATTATTTCACCCAGTCAGTAATTCTTCACTTCCATATGGGATATTCATACTGTAGTAATATTGCTGCAGAAACAAATGCAAATGGTTGGTGCATAATCATAAAATACAGCCGCACTTAATTCAAGCATATGTGCAGTTGTATGCATTTTAGCAAACTCGGTTTAGGCTTGGATAGTTTCATAAAGGCCCGTTAGTGCCACACTTTTAATTGATCTAGCCTACCCTGGCAATGACTTGGTGAAGGGGGGTGTGTTGTATCAGTCTTATGTATCTGTCTGGGCAGGGAAGTGTTGGAGTGTATGTCAGAGTGAGCGTGATGTAACATACAGAATGTGTATGTTATGAACTGTAGAATGCCTAATCCCGTGCTCAATAGAGGCAGTTGGAGGAATGGGAAATGGGCGGTGGGCACCAGTGGTTCGTCACCTTAAGACCTTGCTGAAGCAACCATGTTACCTTAAAGAACCTATAATGACGTAACCTGAGCAATGGAGGATGTACTTTACAACATGACTTACTAGGCGGAAGTGTCTAGCACCACTCATTGAGGCAATGAGGTGCTCAGATAGGTGTTTGGCACTAGAGAAAATCTTCAATTTGAAGCTCAGTGGTAGAGACTGTTTCCATTTATTATATGTATACAAAAAAAAAAAATAGGCTGAGCTTGTGGAAGTGTCTTTCTAAAACTGCATGCTAATTTAACTTGAAGTCAAATCCCTGAATTATCAATGCCACCCCTGCTGTCCTAAATTGATAAAGCACCGACTGTCACATCACCTAACAAACTGTTACTATGTGGAGAGCAGACACTGTGGGCAGAAGAGTTAGGACATAGGGAATATTCAGTACTTTCAGGTGTAAAAACAATTAAATGCATAGTAATACTGGATTTGATCATTGGGAATTAAAGGAATGTGTTGCTATTGTCCCTGGTCTACCATAAACATGAATCAGATGCAATGTTGGTTTACTGTACAAGGTAATGGAGAAAACTCATCCCTCGCCCCCTAGAGTGCAAACTGCCAGCCACCTAGGTTAAGATTTTGCATTATGCGTTCTGTTTATTAAACTTCTGATTCTTAGCCTTTGGGGTGTGGATAAAAAGGGACATTTAGCTGCGGAAATGAGATTTATGTTAATACGTTTTATAGAAATGATCAGCACATATATAGCCCAAAAGTTGAAGTGTGATGTGATTAAGGGGATGTTTGCCTTGAAAACAAAATACCATAACCAGAGGTGAAGAGGAGGCATATATTAAAGAAAAAGGGGATTACTCATTTGATTTTAAGATCAGAGTTTGAAATTGCAGTTGCTCTGGATCCACAGAGTCCTTTATTACAGGAATGTTCCTTGCTGCGTCTCTCTGTAGTTAGCCCAACAGTTGTCTTGCATTTTCCATTTGTTGGCGTGGACAAGAACTGAATAGACTGGAGGGTCAGGCTGGTGTTCCTCGCCTATTCTTGCAGTGCTCCATAATTATACATAAATGCAGGGGGGTGACTTTTCAGAGCGTTAAGCAGTCCATAGGAAGGTGCCCACAGTTACTAACCAGGAGCAGCAAAGAAGAATGCATACCTTATTTTTTCTCATCACTTCCATGCAGGACAGGTCAACAGAATGCCCCGCCTCTGACACACACCTTTTCTCAAACAACCAAATGCCGTCTCTTTTGCATTACGTTTTGGGGTGCATCCAAAACGCAAACGCTACGTAAACACAAAGTGCAGAATGTTATCACCCCAAAGAGCAAAAAACTTACTTGCATATCTGTGAGTTAAAGTCTCTTTTTTTAAAATAAACTGATGCCCCAAACATCAGTATGAATTTAGAGACATGATAGTAAAGACTTGTGCAGGCAAGTGCCTTCTATGGAGGACTGGGTCCAAAACTGAAGACCCTGGGGACTTTGTCCACCGGGGGCAATAAAACTGCAAGTCTGTAGTTATACATATTCATGGTCCTGCGGCTTAGCCCCCTTTAATCCTATACAGGCTAAAATCCGGTTGCTAGAGTGAAAACAAGAGAATGGATAGCAGGTCTGGACTTCTGACTAAGGCAATGTAGTTGACCATCAACAACTCACAAATAAGGAACTACGAGAAAAGGGGGTAGAGGAGTCAAAGAACAACAAGATGGTTTGCACCATGACGTCACCTACCCACAAGGCACCCTCCCCTGCCTCTACAGCTGCACTCCTTTTGCCTACAAGCAAGAAATTCCATATAGCATACATGCAAGCTCTTTCAGTTGCACAAACTACCAAAATCCTCTGGTTTCCCCAAACATGACCTGTAAAACAAAAAATCTTGCTCTCAACCTTATGGATACAGTTTCAAAGTACAAGTAGTAACCAGGATACCGGCAGCAAATTGAAAATAGACGGCAGCACCCTAACATACGATCTCAGCAATTCTGATGCAACTATTTGCAGACTTGAGATGCTAATCGCCGACAAAGACATTATGCGATGTACCCGATCGCAGAGCATTTGAAACTGCCAATTCTCCTAGTGTAGTATGTCCGAAGAGCATATGTTGTCTGCCTTGGCCAACTGCAGTTTTCTTCGAGTAAAAACATTTTCAGGCTATGCAAGTAGCATGTTCACCAGTGGCATTAGTTAATTTGCTGCTACATGGGAATAATGTTTCAGAGTACAGAGGAAGAGGTAAAATCACTTAACTAGCTCAACAGTTTAAACAATGTAGAAAGCAGAATTATGAAATCAGAAACAAGTACACAGAATTTAGGAAAAAGACCAGATTTAAGGATTTGTAGAAAAATAGGACCTTACCTGCTGCTTCTGATACGCTGTGTTGGAATTAATCTTTGATTCCAAAAGTAGAGAACCTGAAAGGTAAAAATATACAATTATTTAAAACATATATAAAGTATTCTCCGTGATAACAGGTTATATTCATGAAATGCCTGCACCCTCATGCCTTGATGACCAGAATACTTAATATATGCAAAGAGATACATTTTGGAAATCAAGGATCCAACCAGTAGGAGAAATAGTATTTGAATCCTAGAACCAGAGGGGAGAGAAATAAATATGAAGATTGTAGCTTGAGGTTTTACACCAGTGCCACAAACATTTACATTACTTGGATACCACAAGTTAAATAGCAGGCAAGTCAAAATCGTGATTCAAGTTCTCCTGTGTTGGGATCTTCAGATATATAGGATAATTTCCATCCGAGTTAGGATGTGGAAAAAAAAAAAAAGAAAAATCCCAAAACATAGGTTAAGATCAAAACTGCAAATGTCTCCGTGAACACCACAAAGCGGTATCACAATTAGTAATTTAAGTTGGGTCGGTCTCCACCCACAATTCCCGCTTCTGAGGAAAACATCTTGCGGAAACGTACCCAAGAAATTCAGTACGATAACTTAGGCAGTGGTAGCAGAGTCAAAATTCATTTATCTAAAGCTGTACAGAAACAGACAAGAACACGGAATATCACTACTATGATGAAATGACGTCTACCGTGCAGGAGTACAGTAATGAGTAGTGGCTAAAGCACCTAACTCAGCTCGCCAACAGCTAAAAAACAAGAGTGATCCCAATCAAAGGTAAACCAGGAGCAGCTAAGAGATGTACCTTTTGTGGCAACGTGGGCCAGTGGAAAGCTATAGTCTGAAGAGGGGTGTGAATGTGATTCAGTAGCAATCCAATCTAAGTATAATAGTCCAAAAAAAAAAAAACAAAGTGTCCAATCAAGGTTCTACACAAATATATACTTTAAACACGCGATATGCAAGAATCTCTAAGTAGAACACTAGGTAAGACTAACCCTGGAGGGAAAATTAAAAAGATAAAATATAGAATATGCAAATTATGAATCGGGGTGAAACGCAATAACCACAATGTATGTTTAGATTTTCTTTTTTTAAAAAGAAATGTTCAGGTGAAACAAGTGACCAAAGCACTCTCTAGGGCTCAAAACGGGACCAAAGGGGCAGTTAATAGTCAGTAAAAACCTTTCGGTGGTTGAACAGCATCAAATCCAGGCTTCTTGGTGCTGTGTGAGCAGATCAAGCCAAGTTCGGGTGCAGTGGTTTGTGTAACCCCAAGCAAGAAACGGGCGTTGGGCTGGTATGAAAAAGGTAGCTAAGAGCAGTTTGCAGGCAGCGTTCGAGCAACGCATTTCGCATGGCTCTCCAGGGTCGGTTCGACGATTGGGTCAGGTTCAAAACATAACTGCTAGTTAGGTTTGGCATGTGACATTCCAACCGTCATAGATCAGGTCCGATGAAGGATTAAAACTGAACTTTATGATGTGCGGCGCAGAGGAGACAATAAGGTTGAGCCAGTTAGAGTAGATGGGTAACCACTGGATTGGGAAAATTTGTTACACTATTCTTTCAGCGGTTCAAAGATAGGGCCGACAAACGAGCCGTTGGTTTGAGCTAACAGGTGACAGGCTCTGCTAGAGATGCAACTGCGTCAAACGGGCTTGCTGTGGTTCGATGAGATGGTCACTGAAGTGCAGATCATGTGCGCCACCAGATTTGGTTCGACAGAAGGAGGGGACATGCGAAGATCCTGGAGACTGGATGTGCAGTTCGAGTTGGGTGGTTTGATGCAGTGTTCAAGGTCGCTATTCAATTGGTCGTCCTGGGTCTGGTAGATTAGTGAAGATCGGCAACGAAGACACTGTAGGTTTGAAGAATGGTTTGAACAGTGAAGAAGTCATCAATGGCTTCTTGTTCCAGCCGAGGGGACAATGAGCTCGGCAGGTGCGGTCCAGCTGCAAACTGGTCTGAAAGGTACTACACAGTGGTTCATAGGATCAGTCGAGTGCCAAAGTAATCACCAGAGGGTCCTGTTGGTTTGACCAAGCTGAATGAATTTGAATCGGTTTGACAGAAAAACACAGATCTCCTGGTTGTTTTGAGTCTCAGGTTGCTTTGAGTCTCAATCTAGGGATACGTTTTAGTCCTTGTGCTCAGACCTCACCCTGCAGCCCCCACCACAGAGGAGGTTGTCCCACAAATGCAGGTGGACTTAAAACACAGGGAGTGTATTGAGTACTGGTGTGGTTGGCAGAGAGGCAGGTCTTGTACCTCCAGCAATTCACCCACAATGTTGCTTGAGGATGGTTAGGGGGCTTGCCTCTGCCTTGGACACTAGTCTTCACCTCACGGTGCAGGACCTTTGAAAGATCAACTCTCCCAACAAGAGGTCCAATTAATCTTTCTTTTAGTGTTGGTCTGAAAGAAAATCAAAGGAGTGGGAGACCCTTCTTTCCAAAGAAAAAGCTCTTATGTGACTGGAACAAAGGTTGTGCTACAGGAATAACAAAGTTACTCACTGTAGTGACTACTTACTCCTAGTCCATAGTCCCCTTTCCTCAATACTTGTGGGACAATCAATCCTTTGGGATGGGTCAGAGCACTGCTATTAAAAAGCATCAAAAATAAAAATGTTGCCCGTCTTATTTTTACACTATGCCACCGCGCGTGGCCGTAACCCCACCCTTCTGAGCTCCGCCTCGGCCTTCAGTCCTTTTCTATTGCCAGGTCCGAGACCATTTAACAAACAAAGTGCCAACTAACCAACTAACATTTCCATCCCTCTGCATACACCTCTCAAACTATAACCAAACACAACCACAAGCCTAAAACGCAGCAATCCGCACAAACTTCACAACAATGTAAAAACAAACCACACACAGATTTGCACAAGAGCACACAACGACTACAGACCATAAAACACCCCAAGCCCAGCCAACGGGCACACCGTGCTGAGGCTGCCAACAGCACATCACTGCTCTCTTGCACTTTTCCAGCTTACTCCCACTAACCCACCCATCTCCTCCCCTTTTTCAGAGCCGCCAGAGCGCCAGTGGACCACTTCGGTGGTGATAATGTTAAAGGACATTTGTACCGCGCACTAACAAAGGATACTTTTTAGAGTGGATGGCGGGCGGGCATAGAGAGGAAAGGACACAATGGACTAGGAGTAAGGTAGTCCCTACGGTGAGTAACTTTGTTATACTCCTACGTCCCATCCTCCTTTCCTCCATAGTTGTGGGAGATTCCCAAGCACAAACCATAGGTAGTACGGGTGGATGGAAAATCCCTTTAGTGGAATAAGTTCAGAACAGCCTGGCCAAATTGGGCATCAGCCCTGGAGCTTAGGTCTAAGCAGTAATGCTTGCAAAAAGCTGATTGGGAGGTCCACGTAGCCACCTTGGCAATGGACTCCCAAGGAACATACTTTTGGAATGCAACAGCAGCCGCTTTGCCACAGACTAGATGTGCACGGATGCCCTTTGGTGGTTGAAGGCCCTGAATCTTATAGGCCCCTGAAATTAAATACATGAGGCAATCCAGCGGGAGATAGATGCTTTGGAAGGTGGTTTCCCTTTTGGGTCTCCGAATTTAACAGAGCTGTGAGGAGCTTCTGAAATCACTCATTCTATCGAGGTAAAATTTGAGGGCTCACCTGACGTCCAGGTTATGTAAAACTCTCAGCATCAGATGCCGGATTAGGGGAAAACACAGGCAAGGAGATCGATTGATTCAAATGTAAATCAGTAACCACCTTAGGCCGGAAGGAAGGAGGAGTGTGAAGCACAACCTTATCTCTGTGGAAAGTGAGGAACGGATGTTCCACAGAAAGCACTTTGAGCTCGCTTACTTGCCTTGTCAATGTTATTGCGATCAGAAAAGCAACTTTCCAAGAGAGGTAATTGAGATCGGTAGTGGCCATGGGTTCAAACGGCTTATGACATTACGAAGTCCAAATTCACATCCCATTTGGGATGAAGAGTCCACACCGGCGGGAAGAGATGAATAAGATCCGCAAAATGCCTTTTGATGACCGATTAGTCAATGAAAAAGGACAGCTGTCCGTGGACAGGTAGGCCGCAATGGCGGATAAATAAGTCCTGCATGACAGAACATGAATGCCAGAAGTTGCCAGGTGAGACACAAAGGATAGAACATTGTCGACAGAAGCATCCCTGGGCTTGAGCTGTTTAGCTGAACACCAATCAACAGAGATTTGCTCCTGTACTGGGACCTTGAAGAAGGTTTCCTGGCCGCTTGGATAATTCGCAAGTCTTCTGACAGATTGAACTGCGCTAAAGATCTGAACTCAGGCACCAGGCCACCAAGCTGAACGATTGTGGGGAGGTGTGCTACAGCTGGCGATTGCTCTGGTGAAGAAGGTCGGGAATCTACGGCAATCTGATAAGGGGAAGTACTGACAGATGGTGTAGTTGGAAAAACAGAATCTGGCTGGCCACCAAGGAGCCATGAACAGGAGAGTGCAGTTCAATGCAGTCCTGAGCTTGCAGAGTGATCGATGAATCAGTGGCAATGGAGGGACCAGCATAAGCCTTCATGTTGTCGCATGGAATCTAGGGCGTTCCCCCAGCGAGGACGCTCCGAGCCCGTCCCTGGATGCATAAAGATGAACTTTGTTTGAATACGTTTCAAAGAGGTCCACCTCTGGAGTGCTCCATGGGAGAGGACATCGCTGTTAATTTCCCACTCGTAACGGGCTGTCGACTGATGACAGAATCTGCAGTCACATTGATGTGACCCAGGATGTGTACAGCCTGGCGCCAAACATTGTACTGGATGGCAAGATCCACAAGGAGAGGCGACTTGGTGCCACCTTGCTTGTTGATGTAAAACATCGCCACAGAATTGCCAGTGCGAATACGCACTACTGTTGGTGATAGTCAGTTGAAAAGCCTTGAGCGCCAGGAACACAGCCAGGAGTTCCAGGTAATCGATATGAAACTGTCTGTCTTGATGCACAAACTGAATACTACGAGGTGACGCAGCGTCGCTCCCCACCCCAGATGGGAGGAGTCTGTAGTAACCGTTACTTGTGGGCAGGGCTCCTGGATGGAGGTCCCCACTGGAAGGTTGTTGGTAGAAGACAACCATTGTAGATCCGCCGTCATGCAGGAAGGAACTGGAATCCGGATCCGAAGCCTGGGACCGGTAGCTCTGAAGAGCTAGCAGAGTGTGCCTCCTCTTTAGACGTGCAAGAGGTAGAGCCAACACGCAAGAAGTCATGAGACCCATACGTCTCTGGAGCCACCAGGCCATCATGTGCGATGAATGGAGGAAGAGTGACACGTGGTCAACCGGTCTGCAATCATGTCAGTCATTAGGAACACCTTGGTACTGACCGTATTTTAACAGGAACCCAGAAAGATCAGGTCTTGAGCGACTGTCATGGATGATTTCTGCCAATTTACCGACAGCCCAAGACGGAACAGGAGCTGAAGGAGTGACTGAAGATTGGTCAAAGCCATCTGTGGGCAAGGACTGCGCAGGAGCCAATTGACCGACATCTTCGTAAACGCACGCCGTGCCAAGCGGAGACCAAAAGGGAGTACACGAAAATGGAAGTGTTCTGCTCCCACAGAGAACCGCAGATATTTTCGATGTGGGCTCCAAATCAGAATGTGCATGTATGCTGGGGAGCAGGTGTAAGTGGATCTAGGTTACCTGGCCTAAACCCTGCCCACCTGGTGCCTTCCTGCTTGCCGCTCTTTTCCCTACTTAAGGAGCCCTCCAGCCGCTTTTCCTTTGCAGATGGGGAGCAGGTGTAAGTGGCTCTAGGTCACCTGGCCTAAGCACCACCCACCTTCTTAGCCCTGCCTCTTCCTTTCTGCTCTTAACTCTTAGATCAAGGGCATCTCTCGCCCAAGCGTCCGAAGTGAAGGGCAGTCAAAGACAAGGGCAATTCCTGTTCGGACCAGGAGGATCCAAGATCCGACTCCCTGCAAAGACATCAGGTAACCATGCACCAACATGTGTTTACACCCTCTGTCCCCACAGGCCATCCCCACCCTCTCTGTTCCCCCTGTGGTGTTCCCTTGTGCCCCCCCCCTTCCCGCACACAGGAGTCTGTCCTGATACATTCTGGTTTCACCATCACAGTCTTGTGGCCAATGCTGGATTTTACTTTTATGGACTTCATTGATTCACGGTGCGTCACCCTTTCTCAACTCTCATGCTGGACTTCTTTTGCATCTTGTACTCATGGTGGCCCTGAATCATGCTGTTCCCATCTTCATCTTGTATCCTGGCTTGCAACATTATGTGTTACTACTGACTTCTGCAATTATATTCTCTCTCCACTCTTTTTGACTGCTTACTCTGTTCTCTCCTCCCTTCCCCTCTCCCTTTTCCCATCTCCTCCCCTTACTTTCTTCTATGCACTTACTCTATCAGAATTGTGGCTGGTTTCCAAGATGGCAGCCACAACAAGGAGATGTACTTGGGTTTCTCTCCTGCCGGGCCGCGGCATAATAAAGCACTTCATCAGGAATTTGGTGCATGTGGGGGGCATACCTCTCCTCCCCAGGTTCGCCACAGAGGACTGTAGTGAGCCTTTGAAAACAAGGAGAAGAAACAGTGCCGGACGACCGCCTGGTCTGCGAAGCACACCGACCAGCTTTCCAGGACGAGAAGGGAGCGAACCAGTGCAGCGCCGACAGTTTGTTGAGGCAGAGGGGCCCCCGGGACCTGAAGAAGCAGAGGTCGGTTGCGGCCCCCTCACCCCTTCCCACTCCTGCCGAGGCTGCTGCAGACATCCGCGGGGGGGGGGGATAAGCCTGGAGGACCCGTGGTGAGTGCCCCCGGGGAAGATTGGGAGCCGCTGAGCGTGGAGCACCCGCACCAAGGGAGCAGTAGCCAGTGGGCGAGGGGTCCTCACCAGCCACCCACCCGGGCTGTCTAAAGGATGTCTAAATATTACAAGGATCTCCTCCGGGAGGTGGACTCACCGCGTCACCTGCCACCACCTCGATTCCACTGTGGTGGGGGCCCAATCAGACGGGGAAGATACCGCAGAGGACACAGGGGCCAGAAGGTGGCGTGGAGAAACCCCAGCGAGGTGGTGAGCGGCACCCCAGAAGCGGTGATCTCCTAAAGCCATCAACGGGTGCTCCCCGGGGGAGACCCGCCAGGGGTCAGAGGCAGCCTCACCCCCCACCGGAACAGGCGCAGATGCGGAGCCCCCCAGGGGGTGACCAAAGGCTTGTGAATCGGCTGAGAGGAGAGCGATAAAGAGACAGGAGCACTCCCCAATTTTATAGGGCAGGTGGTAGATTTTGAACACACCCCCCTCTCATATCCCTACCAGGGGAAGGAGGGACATTACCACAGAGCACTTCAAGAGGGCACTCCTGAGTAGCCCGCCTGGTTGATACCCGGCAGGAACGTGAGAGGCATCCAGACAATCTCTCCAGGGAGGATAGGAGGCCAGATAGTTTGAGCCCTCCAAGAGCCGGGCCATCTGTGGAGAGAGGGGGAGGGCCGTGTCAGGATTGACGTCCACAGGAGGGTCGCAGACCAAGGGAGCCATGGAAACACACGGAGCGAGAACGAGAAGACGCTTGAGCAGCACCCCCTGCCCGCCAAAGCAAGGGCCAGCTCTAAGAGAGCCAGGCACAATATAAGGTACCTCCGCTTGGGTGGTAAGTGAGCGCAAGGGGCACTGGGACAAAGGCACAGGAGGAAATTATCGAGCAAATACCCCAGCCAAAGTCGGGAGCGGGCCTGTCCAAGCAGACATACTCCACGTGGGGGAACACAGAAGACTTTGCATAGTGTGCCCCGCACAGATACAGAGAGGGGAAGCTGGTGCCAATTCGTGAAGAGAGGAACCCCCTACGGGACGCAAAATGTCGAATAATAAAGGGAAAGGGGGCCACCCCAGGTACAAACCCATTCCACTAGGCAGGATGCGAACCAAATACAAATCTGGTCCTCAGACGTACCAAGAAACTAGAGAGGTAAAAACCCATGAGGATTCGCCGGGAGATATGAACCAGGCTCCTCAGCAACCACTGCAGGCTTCGAAGGAGAATATGCAAAAATGGTTTGAGGAACTGCAGGACAAATTTATGACCACTGTGCAAGAAAAGCTTGCATCTTTGAGAGAGGACATTAAACAATCAGTGCAGGCGATCAGAACGGATGTATCCAAGCTGGAAGAACGGATGGACACACTGGAAAGAATCGTCCAAATTGTGGAAGAGGAAACACAGGAACATCTCGTGAGGCTCACGCACAACTTAGAACTACAATGTGAGGACCTAGAGAATCGCTTGTGCAGGTCCAATATATGCATCAAAAATATGGTGGAGACGGTGGAAGATAAAGATCTCAAAACAGCAGTCCAAGAAGTCTTCAGGGACATTTTGGCAGCGGAAGAGACAGAAGGCATCAAAATCGATAGGGTTCATAGGGTGGGCCCAAGAAGATCAGGGGAACCGTGGGAACACCCCAGAGATGTCTTGGTGGCCATGGCTTCATATCCACAAAAAGAACAGATATTATGGAAGGGAAGAGCAATGGATTACATTAGGATGAATGGGGTGGAGATCCAATTATATCAAGACCTTGCAGTGGTGACTCTGCAGAAAAAGGAGGGCCATGGCCCTGGTGCTGAAAAAACTGGGGAAAAGGAACATAAAGGTATAAATGGACCTTCCCGTTCAGAATTCTCTTCACTTGGCAGGGTAAACAATGGAGAGTAACATCCTGCGAAGAAGACATGCAGGTGATGGGCATCCAGGAAGAAGAAAATGCCGAACGGAGTCTGCGATCAAGGGAGGTTGCGTGCAAGAAGCCATGGGAATGGGAAACAGTGCAACACAGGAAGAAACAAGCAGGGGGAGGAAAACGTTGAACACACCAGAATTACGCAGAGGAATGGTTCAACGACAGCTGTGCTGAATACAAGTAGGGGTTGGAGAGAACAGGAGACAAGTGCAACCAAAGAGCAGTAGGAAACGTGGCCCGGTGGGGCATCACCGCCGGAAACCAGGAAACGAGAGGTAAATGCAGGGTTTAGAACTCCCTGCGAGGTTTCCCCCCCCCCCACCCCTCTGAGTTTTAAGAAAGCCAGGAGCGACGGGCTTAGCGCCCTAGCAACTTTAGGTCACTGGGCCTCCTCGGATCAGTTGTTGATTTGTTGGGATAGTTAAGTTTTGGGGGTGGGGGGGAGAATGGTGGGGGGGAGCAGGGAAGGAAGGGGGGTCTTCCGGAAGCATGGGCGGTGCGGGCCATCAGGAAGCACAGGTATCTAATAGGGGTAAAAGGGACATGGAAAGGCTGAAAGTCCTTACGTTCAATGTGAGGGGTCTAAATGCCCCGGTAAAGAGGAAAAAAAGTGGAGAACCGCCTAAGCAGGGAACGGGGAGATGTTCTATTGTTGCAAGAGACCCTCATTAGATCCAAGGACAATTCCAAACTACGATTACGGGGTTATAAGCAGATAATACAATCCAAAGCACCAGACAAAAAGGCGGGGGTTCTTCTTGCCCTTCGACATAACAGTGACATACAAATCCAGAGCACACGGGTAGATAAACGGGGACGTTATTCATTTGCCAATGCCCTGATCGAAGGGACGGGCTACACGCTGGCGTCAGTTTACGCACCTAATTCAGGTTCATGAAGGAGACGACAAGGAACCTGGAGGAATTTTCTGGGGGGGGGGGGGGGGGACACAGCAATTCTGGGTGGGGTCCTGAACACGGCATGGCACCCATCAACGGATAGGATCTCATGGAACCACCAGGGCCAGGAGGCGCCTTCAAATAGTCTCTGCCAAAAAGACATGAGACATGGCGCTATGTGATGTTTGAAAGGGCCTCAAAAGGGATTCACTCACTTCTCCCATGTTTATAATACCATGTCCAGGATAGACTACGTCTGGGTTTCAGGGGGGATACAGGGGAATGTCCAAGGGATTGAAATTGGTCCAATAACTCTCGGATCACGTCCCCATATGGATTGATTTAACAACCACAGGGAAGGAAAGCTCCCTGTGGAGATGGAAGCTCCATCAGGATATACTTCTAGACCCCCTCCTGTGAGATAATATTCGTGAAAAAAATATGAGTATTTTGCCGACGACACAGGGAACACCTCGTTATGAACACTCTGGGAGGCATTCAAAGCTGTCCTGCGGGGTCATATGATCACCTTGAATGCGTCCAAGGATAAACAGATATAGATGGGAGCAGGAACTAGAACAGAAATAACAGATACAAAGAATTTACGAGGGACCCCACATTGAGTTTGAAGAGTGCTCTGAGACATGTGCAGGATCAAGTAGAGGTGCTTCGTACTAACAAAGCTGAGAGGAGCCTCATCCATCTCAAACATTGGTATTATATAAAGGCCAACAAGGCGGATAAACTCTTAGCCAGACAGCCAAGTACCAGACAGCTGGCGCTTACGATTAAGAATGTGCGGAATGGCCGAGTGCGCATGTGCGAGCCGCCGATGAGGAGCTAATCGCACCAGCTCCCGGCAGCCCCCAATATCTATACAAAAACCTCTCCCCCCCCCCCGCAGGAGTCGGAGGCCCCCAACCCAGGGCACCACCAAGCAGCAGAACACCCCTGGAGGCTGACCACCGCATCTCTGACAAAAATCGGAGCGGCCACAGCAACAAACAAACCCCGGGTCCCTCGCTACCCGAGATCCGCCATCTTGCAACCAGGCAGCTGCCGAATATACGTGCCGCACCAGCCCTGCAGGCCCCCTGAAGGAGATCCGAGGCCGTGCGCCACCCGCGGGGGCTCCTGCAACACCGGGCACACACTGCAGGAGAGGCGGAAGCCGGCCGTGCCAAGACACGGAAGACCACTGGCACACGCGGTGAGAGGCTTCCCTCTCCCCCTTGATCCCCGCAGGAGTGCCGACCGAAAAGTGAGGTGTGGCCTGGGCGAGGGAGGCTCTCTCCAAGAAGACCTTGCCACGACTGGGGGCGGCCAGCGGATTGCCCTCACCCCCCCCCAATACCACCTAAACATCATACGCCTGCACGGCCGCCACCAGCCAGAGACCCGGAGGCTGAGATCAACCACACTGCTCTGGTTGATCTCAGATCAATCAGAGGCCCCTCCCCACCCCCTCTTCTGATCCCACTCCCCTGGGATTCTGAGGCCACAGGACCACGCCACCTGAATAGGCCTACCCAGATACGAGGGCGCTCAGCCCACCCACCACTCACGGGCTCCAGCACCAAAGCAGAGCCAAGGCAAGACCTCAGAATGCAAACAGAGGGGAGCAATCGGCAGTACCTGGATATGTGCCAGGTAAACACCCACATACCCCAAGCACCACTGTCCACATGACGACCCAGGCCTCAAGGGCAACCACAGAACGGCGGCCAGTGAGCCTCAGAATAGACAGCCAGCCCCTCCCACCCCCCCCTCCCCAAAGGCCCTGCAACACTGGAAGCGACCTGGGCACATCACTACCAGGCCAGAAAAGAGGAAAGGAGCCCCCCAATAAGAACTCTACTCCCTCTAATGAATGCAAACAAACTTGGGGAACCCACCATCCCTCGACCCAGACCCTGGGAAAGGGCAGAAAAGACCAACAGCTCAATATCCTGCAGACGAAACTGCGCAGATACCAGCAACACCCCTAAAAGGGCCCCCTCCCCCAGAGACCTTAACCACACTGGACAACCCACAACAGCAGTGACCACACACAAGGTGAACGGACTGCACAGACACCTGCCCCAGAGAGGCTGTTAGGCAGAATTCTCTGTAAAGGCTAATTTCCCCAAACCTAGTGAGTCCCCCAGCAGCTTTGCTGGATTTTTGGGGTTTATTTTTTTCTCCTGCTAAGAGTGAGACTCTTTTTACTCCCACTCTTAGACATGATTTGAGGTGTTCCTTTATCTTTACATGTGTTTTATGGGCTATGGGGTCTTTTACTCCATAGGGTCTCATGTTTTTAATGTGGGTTACACAGCACCCTCCGTGTCGTAACCCAGGGGTGTCGTAGCGACCCCCCAACATAGACTCCATATCCTGGGACTGATTACTATCGCCCAGGGCATGTAAAGACACCATTGGCTTTACTAGTCCCAAAGTATGAACAGAAACCAGTACAAACCATCATATTGTGGACGTACTGGTCGGGGCAATTCGATTGCCCCGGGGACTGTTTTGGCTGGTGGCAGTGGACACCACTTTTTATATTTGACCGCGAATATATCTCTATGGGATTTTCTCATTGTTCGAGGCTACTAACTTTAATTATTTAATTCTTATAGCCTTGAACATACCGCCGGTTTATTTATTTAATATTAATTCACCGGTTGGTATTTTTTCCCCAGAACTCGATTCTAAAATGGCGCTTGTGTTCTCTTCTGTGACTCCAACCCAAGCCGAGCCCTTTGTTCCACTTTTTGGCGGGCTTCTCCACAGAAGCCTCCAAAATTGGTGCCACTCTGTCTGGGTACCACAGGGGGTGTGGGAGGGGGTTTAGGCACCCTGGACTGAGTTACCTTGGTAACTCAAGTTGCACTCTTGTGTGATTGGCCCAAGTGGTGAGCCGGCCGGCTCACTACAGCATGTTTGATTGACAGCTAGAGCGAATGGGGGTGTGCTGCATAAAAGCAGGGCTTTGGGGACTGGAACTTCAGAAATCGCCACAGGACCCAAGAATCCGAGGAGGGAGAAGCTGAGCCGACCTGCAACGACGACACCACCGGTGGAGCCCTGCTGAACCGTCTCACCACTTTTCCCAACGACAGAGGAGATCTCCAGTCCGGAGAGTCTTCTTCCTTTGAGTGGTGGGGATAACCAGTTGCGCCTTCTTTTCACCTTCCTGGAGCATCTCGTGGCCGCCTTGCCTGTGCCAAGCACCCGGCAACCGGAATACCACGGCTTACCACTACCGCGAAGAGAAGGGGAGTACCTTTTAACCGAAAGACCTCTGCAGCTGGTTTCTTCCCTGGCAGTGCAACGACCTTCTTTCTTCCATGGCGAGACCTACTCTTCCTCTGGACGAAACACCGACTTGCACCCGCTGCCAGGAACAACTGCCCCCGCTGGAGCTTCCTTCACACTTAAGGTACTGTGTCCCGCCTGGCTTCCCTTGCGACAGATCGTTCGGGGTGACAGTAAAGCCTCGACTTTCTAACCTGGGCTGGCTTGGGACAACCTAGCCAACTTTTCCTAACTTTAATTTCATCCTTTTTGTGCAAACTATCTACAAGACTCTTAGGGCATAACCCCACTGTGTGAACGTGGACCCCTTCTGCTTGCTCTCTCCAAGAGTGACCCTTGCAATTGACTTCCTTGCTCTCCAGTAGAACTCTGCCTATCCTGCTTTACTGTGGTTCTTTTAAAAGTATTGAAACTTGTGTGCTTCAATAACTCTGCCTTTTTCTATAACTTATTAGAGTGCCATCTTATGTTAAGGGCTCACCTCTGTCTGAAAATAAGTGGTGTTTCTCACTAAGACTTGCCTAATAAGTAATTAGGGTTGTATATATATATAATAGTGACTGTGCTGAATTTACATCTCTTTTTTGCTAGTGTAATTTTCAAGTGTGTCTTTAAATAAATAATTATATACTTTTACACCAAAGCTCTGGTCAATGTTTGCTTGTGCTACTGTATCTCTGTACCTATTGTGTATACTCTACATAGTGCCTAACTCTTCTTGAGGGAAGTCTGACTGCTCAGCCACAGCTACCAAGTGAATCTGTGTGGTACAGACTGCTACCAAGTGGGTTAACTGCCAAACACATGTAGTCTTAAATCTTTTGCAGTGGTCCCTAAGGGAACTGCACAGGTTTCTGCCTAACAATACACAAACTGGTGCCCCGGCAGGTCAAGAAAGTGCAGACCAACCCCCGTAGAAGATTTGTACTGCTACTCAATTCCTCGTGCAAAGAACCCAAACCACAAAGGAGGCCCTGATAACGGCTTAAGAAGCCCTTAGCAACATAGCCCTGGATAACGCACGGACTGCTCACTGACTTGCTCGAAGCCAAATTTACGAGAAAGGGGACAAAGCAAATAAGACCCTAGCCTGGCTCGAAAGACGCAAACAAACAAAAGGGCATGTGCGGACTACCCGATCATCTGAAGGGGAACTACTAACCACAGACTCCGACATAGTGGAAGCATTCGCCACCTTTTACGAAAAACTTTACGCCCCACCCATAGGGGACCCCACATAGGCTCCTTCTAAATTTCTTGACCGGATCGAGATTCCGAGGCTCTCCGCACAACAAGCAGACCTCTTTGATGCCGATATCACTGAAAATGAAGTGCAAGAGGCGCTTGCACAGCTTCAAACCGGAAAGAGCCCGGGCCCCAATGGTTTCCCAGCAGAGAGCTGTTAATACCTCGGCACCGCGCTACCTGGACACATGCATCGGATGTTTCTTCGAAGTAAAGAACAAGGCGCACTTCCCCTAGACCTCAGAAGAGCATGCATAGTGGTCATACCCAAAGCAGAATGTGCCTCCTACCGCCCCATCTCACTGATCAATGGGGAAGCCAAAGTCCTCGCCAAGATACTGGCAAATAGACTCCAAGGTAATAGATTCCCTTGTCCATCCAGATCAATGCAGATTCATGCCCAATAAGTCCACCCGCATGAACCTACGCAGAGTCCAACTTGCCCTTCATAGGACCCCAGAAATACTGTGCACACTGGCCCTCCTGACGGTCAATTTTGAGAAGGCATTTGACTCAGTCGGGTGGGAGGCCTTGTGGGACATCATGGCCCGGATGAATTTTGGGCGAGACTTCATCTCCTGGGTTAGACTCCTATACGCATCCCCAGAAGCAACCATAAGGGTAAATGGCAAAACTTCTTGACTGTTTCCACTGGGACGCGGGACCAGACAGTGCTGCCACTTCTGTCCCCTCCTATTCTTGCTAGCTATTGAACCACTAGCAATTAAACTCTGATCGGATAAAAACTGGTCCGGATTCACCTAGCCAGGAGGAGAAGATCGGCTCTCGCTTTACGCAGACGATCTCCTCAATGCCGACTGTGTCCCACACCCTCAAGAACTACCAAAACGTTGCCGGCCTAAAGGTGAACGAGCAAAAAAAAAAAACATCTACTTCCCGATCCAGGGTGGTGACACTGCGATCCTCGAGACCTGTCCTTACCACGTCTGCATTCGAGAATTCACATACCTAGGCATACGTATCGGCCCGACCCTAGACAGATACCTCCAACTCAATCTGCAGCCTGTACTGGACAAATTTACCCAAGATGTCTCCCACTGATTATCGCTCCCCCTATCATTAATGGGCAGGGCAGCTCCGTTTAAGATGACACTCCCCAGACTCCTATATCTTCTGCAAAATGCTCCACTCCCCATCCCCCACAAAACATTTGCATGCATAGACAGAAGCTTTCGCGCATTGCTTTGGGGCGGGAAACAACCCAGAATCGCTCTTACTACCCTCCAATGCTCTGTATGGGAGGGAGGCATTGGATTGCCATGTATACGCACGTACTATCTACCATCACAGAAAGGGGTGGTAAATGAATGGCTATACAAGACTCGAAAAGATAGGACTTAATCCTTTATCAACAGTTATCCATTCATCTGAATGCCATTGGTTAATTCAAAAAGTACAAATTTTAATGGAGATAGCAAAATAGTCTAAAATACATGATTAAACCCTCTAAAAAGATACAAGTGTATCGTGTTGACAAAGACAAACATTAAGAACATACAATTCTAAAAGATCTTGGAGATAATGACTTTCTAATCTCTAATTCTTCTATTCTAATTCTATTCAATAATTAGGATTAGATTGTCCCTTCATTGGAATTTTCAATTCACTCAGACAGTTTAACTAATTAGACTGACAAAAAATTCTCGACATGTTTGTCCTCTGTGTAGGTCTTGGGACTTTCTTCAGGAGTGGTCAATAAGGGGGGTTTAGAATGGGCTTCAGCTAAGTGTGAACTCTTCTGGCCTCTTCTTTAAGATGATAATAACTGTTGATAAAGAAACATTAAAAAAGAATCAATTTATGTTTCTTTAGACCCGTTTAGAGGTGTCAAGAAAGACTACAGGGTCCATTTGGTTACCTGGTCTTCTTAGTGTGGGGGCTTTCTTGATTAGCAGGCGAAAAAATGTCCACATATGTTGGGCATCAATTTCTTGGGAGGAAGGATATTCCTACCGAATCTGCAAACAACAAATTATTTTATTTACAAGAAAGTCTACTCCAGCCTTCAGCTTAGAAAACACAAAGCATTCTGGTAATTGCAGTTCGTCTGCGAGGTCGTTTAATTTGGAGAGGAGTGGTGTCCTTTCTTTAAAATATATAGAAACCATAACCAATTACTAAACGTATTTTAAACATAATGGCGAGATCATAATAGCTTATCCCTTATGCATGGGTTCTTAAAAAGGTCGCATTTTAGTCAGCTTACCAGTGGTTAGTCACTCTCTGTTCTTTTCCTTGCCGCGATGTTTTGCGGATGTGTTAATGCAGTTTTAGCTTCTGTGTAGAGGCTTCTACAATTGGTTTCTGAAATAAACCACACGGGTTGTATCCGTTAGTTCTAAATGGATTCCTGTTTCCCATTGCTGAAAACAGTTCGAAAAAAAGACTTCAGTAAAACTGTTCTCCAGCTATTCTTAAAGCTAGAAAAGTGCTAAAAAATGCTAATAGGATGTTAAAAAATGCAAGTCAAATGCTGAGTTTAAATCTAAGTGCTATCTTACTTCTCTGTATTTCAATACTTTGCACAGGCTACCGTGTGTATCATGATTTACCCGTTTCTTGGTCTCTAGTAATTCCCAATGGTGCCACTACAGGGTGGAGTGGTATCCCTGTGGGCTGGTGTCTTCTATGGGCTGATTTTAGCTCCTTCTGTAAGATCCTCCTTCATGGGTGCCTGCGCCTGTTCTGGTTAGTATCTATGTTTGGGCCGCCATTTTGAGGGGTCTATATATAGCTCTCTAGTAGTCCTTTTTTAGTGTTTATGTCATTAAAGGGCCTCTACTTCAATTGTGTTCTCTGGCTCTGCTATTAACAGTCAAAAAGAAGGTTTTGCCGATGATTATAAATTATACATTAGGGCGATCAGATTTTTAACCAATCTATAGACTTGTTGAGTCCTATTTTGTCACTTTTAGTTAAAAAAATTAATCTCTGTTCTTTTTCAAGTAGGATTCTATTTTTTGTATTGTGATCTCTCCCTTGTACCATTAGTAAAACGGTCCAGCTGAAGTTTTCATAACCATGTTGTGCTTCCCCAAAATGTTTTACTAGAGGTGCGTTAGTGACTTTATTTTTCAAACAGCTTTTATGTTCAAGCATCCTGGTTTTTACCTTCCGGTTTGTTTTCCATATGTAGTGTTTATTACACAGACATGTGATCATGTATACTACATATTCAGAATTGCAATTAGTCATTAGTTTTTGTTTCCAAGGGGTGAGTAACCCTATGTCTATTTCTTTGGTTTTTTGGGTTAATTTACACATTGCACAATTAGTGCATGGGTAATGTCCAATTAAAGGTTTAAGTCCCCAGGATTCAGTCAGGCTCAGGGTTTTTGTTGGTTTTTCTTTGAGTTTGTTACTACTCACTCTGTTCCCAATCGTCTTGGATTTTTTGTATGCAAAAAGAGGAACAGGAATCCCTATTTCACTCTTCTCAAAGATTTTCCATTGGGTTTTTACTATTTGGCTAATTTTCAGACTCAAATTCGAGAAAGTGTTAACACATACTAGCATATCTTGTTGCAGTTGTTTAATTTTTGCTTCTAGGAGGGCTTCCCTGTTCGCCGCTCTTTTGGCTGACTTTTTGATCAGTTTTTTAGGGTATCCTCTTTGTTTTAATTTGGCCGTCAGATTTTTTGCTTCTGTTTCAAAGTCTGCATTTTTGCTGCTATTTCTCTTGAGTCTTAAAAATTGGCCGTATGGAAGGTTATCTCTCAGGTGTTTAACATGATGACTGGAGTAATGTAAGAGTGAATTTTTTTCTTTTTTTTATGGTAGTGTTTAACCAACAGGCGCCTGTGCTCATGAAAAATGGTGAGGTCGAGGAAATCGATGGAGGTTTTTTGAATATTAATGGTAAATTGAAGATGTGGGTTACAATTGTTGAGCCAAATTAAGAATTCCTCTGCTTTTTCTACTGTCCCTGCCCAGATTAACAGGACATCATCGATATACCTCGCCCATGACTGTATATGTGCTTCAAAAGGATTTGTTGTGTAAAGGTATTTTTTCTCAAAAAATTCTACAAATAGATTAGCTAGGCTCGGGGCCATCGTAGCCCCCATCGCTGTTCCTTCTATTTGTTGAAAGTATGAGCCTTGAAACTCGAAATAATTTCGTGTAAGAGCTATTTCTATACACCACATAATAAACTAGCTGGGTACTGGGTCGTTGTCAAGTCTATTGAGTAGAATTTCGCTGATTTCAAGTGTAGCTTGTTGAGGGATGTTAGTATATAGGGATACAATATCTAGACCTATAAGGAGTGTTTTCGCGGGATCGTATGGGAGATTTTCATATTTATTGATCACATCTTTGGTATCTTTTAGGTAAGATCTCATTTTCTCTACATATCCTTTCAGGTAGTGATCTGCATACTTAGATAACGGTTCTAAAATAGAATTAATCCCTGAAACTATGGGTCTACCCGGTGGTTTAGTCAGCATTTTATGGATTTTGGGTAGGCAGTAGAACTTGGGTGTTGCTTGTTCCATTTTGTTCAGAAAAGCCCATTCCTGTTTGCTAATCCATCCTCTATCACAAGCTTTGGTAGTTTTAGTTTCAATGAGGTTTTCCAATTCTTTTGTGGGATCTGTAGGTAATCTCTTGTAATAGTTCTCATTTTCTAGTTGTCTGTGGCATTCTTCTATGTATTCTGTCTTATTTAGCAACACTATAGCTCCCCCCTTATCTGCTCTTTTAATAATGATCTTATCATTGGAAGCTAGTGATTCGATCGCTGTTCTCTCATTAGTGGTCAAGTTTTGATACATAGGGATGTTCTGTTGTTCCAACTTGGCTACTTCCGCCAGAACTCTTTTTTCAAAAATTATTGATTCTAGCGAGTAAGTGTATGAGGGGGGACAGAAAGTAGAGGGATTTTTAAGCCCCGAGTGGTTCAGAGTGGTAGGTTCTCTATTTGTTTCGTTACGTGTAGCAAAGAATTCTTTGAGTCTTATTTTCCGCATACATTTTTAAAAAATCTGTGCGGAACAGAAAAGGATCATGAAATAACGAATCCTAGGCCCTTTTCCAGAACTTGTTTTTCCATGTTAGTAGGCGTATACGTGGATAAATTCACTAGAATTGATTTCGGCTCCTCAGGTATCTCTGGTCCCCGTTCCATTGGCCCTGATTGGGCCCTTGGTATAAAAAAGGCCGTGTCCCTTGATTCCCGTTTCCTCTTTTTTGTCTATGGCTGATGCCAGATTACCATATATATGCATTGAGACCGAAACTATGCACCCCGTATCACCCCTTCAAGTCCTATACGCCACCAGTAACCGAACCTCGAAAACACCAAGAATGTCACTCCATATTCGCCATGTCTGGAGGGAAGCACATAAGCATATAGGCTGGGGAGCAAAACCAACACTAGCCCAACCCATATGGTACAATACACACCTCCCAGAAATACAGAGAATGGGCTGTTTCGAAAACTGGGAAAAGCGAGGAATAACTACACGGGCACACGTGATCCAAGAGGGACGCATACTAGAATTCGAAACTCTCCACAACAGATTTGGTCTGACGCCGATGGACCAGTTCTGACACGCACAGTTGGCCCACGCCATACACACCCAATTCCAAGACATATCCACCATACCTCCCTGCTCCCCCTAGAGACCAACACTCTTCCGCAATGTATTCCATCCGAAGTCACCTCCACGCTTTACCAAGCCCTCAACTCTTTCGGAACTAAAGAACTCACCAAACATGAAAAGTTGTTCCTAGCAGTGGCACTGGGAGCAAGGAAACTGCTGATCGCTGCAACATGGGGCTCGGCAGACTATATGCTTGGACCGCTGGATCAATGAACTAAGCAGGTGCGCATCTATGGAACGCTGCATTTACAACGTGCGGTGCTGCCCCCGAAAATTTGAAAAGATATGGGGGAATGGCTAGACACGTACTGAGATGCCCCCCTCCCCCTCCCTACCCTCCACACCCCACTCCTTTACACCCCCCGCCCCCATCTTTCACCTGTCCTTATCCCGGGACATGTCACACTGCCAGAACTACCACCCACTTTCTGACTCTCAGGTGTGCCTAAGACACCCCTATGGCTTTGTTTACCGCCATTGTCAACACTACCATAATTTTCTTTCTGATGAATGCCCATGTTTATGTTTTGTTGTTTAAACTCAAATAAAGTTATAAAAAAATAAAAATAATTAATGTGCGAAATGCACAGGGGGAGACCCCAAGCACAATCCAGCGAGATAGGAGAAGTCTTTAGAGGCTATTACCAATCACTGTATGCAACCGATCAGCCTAATATGCTGACCAAGACGCTTACCTAAGATCTATTACCTTGCCACAAATTACCGAGCAGGAAAGAGTAGCTTTAGATCGGGATAGCGAGGAAATCGAAGTGAAGCCAGCAATAAAGGGACTTCTGCTAAACAAAGCACCGGGCCCTGATGGGTTCACGGCACAATTTTATAAGAAATATGCAGATATTCTAGCCCCTTTCTTAAAGTTATTCAATTCTTTTAGGGAGGTGGGAAATGTAACACCATCCATGAACAAAGCCAAGGTGTTAATCTTTCATAAAGCTAGGAAGGACCCATCCAACCCAGGGTCCAACAGCCCGATAGCTATTATGAACCTTGACTGAAACCTCTATACCAAGATCTTGGCAGCAAGACTATCGCCGCTGCTCCCCCGGCTGATTGCGGCATATCAATTAGATTTTATCCCCGGCCGGCAAACACATGATAATTTGAGGAGATTGACACCTGGTAGAAAAGATCAGCATCACACATACCCCAGAAATGTTATCACTGGATGCCGAAAAGGCTTTTGACCGGGTGGAATGGTCAATGCTGTTCAGAACGCTACAACATATGGGGTTCGGGGAACATTTCATGGAAATGATTAAGGCCAACTACAATACTCCGTCCATTAGAACAGCCATAAATGGGGAAGTCACGGGCAGAGTGGAGATTAAGAGGGGCACAAAACAAGGATGCCCACTTTCCCCCCTGTTAAACGCCATTTTTCTGCAACCACCCTTAATCCGAATCAGCGGGTCACCCACCCTCACAGGAATAGAAACTGCAGGCCAGCAGCATAAAGTAGTTGCATACATGGACGATATGCTGGTGGCCCCTATGGAAGCTATTCAGGAACTATCCAATTTTGGGGCAATTTCGGGCTTAAAATCAATAGAGCCAAATCAGAAATATTAATCTTGGCAGGGGATAGAGGGGACATTACATGTAAAGCAGCAGCTCTAAAATTTAAAGATAGGACTAGACCACCTATACGGCGCCAACTATCCAGACCTCCTGGGGAAGGTGAAGAGGGATACGGAACAGTGGAACCCACTAGCGATCTCATGGTGGGGACGCATCTCCTCGGTAAAGATGACCATTCTCCCGAAGTTGGTTTACTACTTTCAGGCCATCCAGATAAAGATCCCCAAATCTTTCTTTAGAGCACTCACTAAAATAATATCTGCGTTCATCTGGAAAAGGAAGCCCCCCCAGGATATCCAGCTCAGTTCTAACAGCCCCAATCCAGGAGGGTGGAATGTCTCTCCCGCATTTTTATAAATATCAAGCGGCACAGCTGTGCGTGCTTAAGGAATGGATTGGGGAGGCCCAAAAAATGTGGGCACTGCAAGATAGGGTGGTGGCGAGATTTCCCCCCTGGTGGGGACATTGTGGAAGGGGAAACTACACAGGCATTCAAACATTCGGATTAGGAAGTGATGAAGGCACCTTTGAAAGTCTGGGATGAGCTCCAGCGGAAGGGCCTCCTAACAAGAGCAGGGACCTTTTACAACCATGTTTGGGAATCCAGACTCCTCCCCCCTAACCCTCCTGGGGATGGAGAAAGGGGCATTTGGTATTTGGGAAGAAGCAGGATGCACTAAAATAGGGGAAAGGTTTCAGGACCAAGAAATCAGTTCATTCGAGGCCTGTAAGGGATTGCTGAATCTTAAAGAGGTGGACAGATATAAATATGACCAGTTAAGACACTGGTTAATGACTCCTACGGTCAAACAGGCTGCCACAAGGGATTTCACCCCGTTTGAGAGATTTACATTGACCAACCCCGGGTCCAAGAAACTGCTGTCGTTGTTGTATAAATTTATAAACGTTCAACAACAGGTACTTAAGTGGAGTTATATGCTTAAGTGGGAGCGTACCTTGGGGGAACCTATCAGTACAACTCAGTTGGAGGATCTCTGGAAGGGCATCCCTAAACTGACTAGATCTGTCCAAATGTGGCTGAAGGTGGTGATCCAGTGGCACTATACCCCAGTGAGACTAAATACAATGTACCCGCATACACCAAAAGGGTACTGGAGAGGCTGCCAGGGGGAGGTCAGTTGGAGACATATTTGGTGGGACTTGAGGGATTCTGGACTGAAGTAAAGTCCCAAATGAAGGGGAGGTTTCCTCAGGTGGACCAATTGGGTGAGAAGGTATGGTTGTGTGGGATGAGGGACCAGATCGCAATTTTCAAACTCGCAATGGAGAAGCTTTATGGGTCTGTTGATAGCGGCATGGGCGACGTTTGCCCAAAACTGAAAACAAAAAGGAACCACCCCTATTGTTCAGCTGGCTCCAGAAGGTGTGGACACTATTAGCAATGGAAAGACTAACACATAATATTCAAGGCACAAAGGGATCTTTCACAATAGAACGGGGAGAGGTGTTGGAATATCTCCAATCGGACTATATGGAGAAGTGGTGCCCACATAAAATAAGAATCCTGGACATGTTCAATGCATAATTATTGCTCGTGTAGAACAGAAGGGGGGGTGAGGGGGGAGTTGGGGTTGAATTTTGTATTTGAAACCAATAGAAATATAAACACTTTTTTTTTAAATTGTCCCTGGACCTAGTATGATAGCAACCTTGTCTGTCGCTCCCCCATCCCCTTACTGTCCCCCCTCCCTCCAGCACTAGCTGAAACGTTGTCAGGCCTAGTACGATAGTCGCTGGTTTTGTTCCTCCCCTCCCTTTCTGCACCCCTCTCCCTCACCTTTTTCCCTCCGGCTCTACCAGAAATGTTGGACAGGAAACTACCGTACTAGGACTGACGTTTCCATTTCCTTCCCACTCTCCCCCTCCCTTCCTTATCTTTGTCTTTGTCTTAGCTCTTGCACTATCTGAAATGTCGTCAGGCCGAGTACGATCATTCATTTCACATACTTACAGTTCATGGCCTGTAAGAATGTTGTATTTTCCCTTGTTCCCTCCCTTGCCTTGAAGCGCTTTAAAACACATTGTGCATAGGCGCTATATAAATAAACTATCATCTCATATACATCCTGGAGATCTACCACCCTGAGCCAGTCGTCCTTCTGGAGAGAGGACTTTATTTGGCAGGGCATAGTCCTCTGGAAATTCTCTTGGGGAAGAGAAAGATTGAACTTGGAAAGATCAATAGTGCACAGGCCAGCCTGGTTGGGTTTGGGCACCATGAAGAGACTATTAGTAGCCCTCCCCATGCTCCCATAGGGGACCAGGCCGCACCGATCTGAGGTCTAGAAGTTTCTGTACCTCAGCTCTGAGAGAGGGCTACCCAGACTGCTGGAAGGGAGGGTTGAAAGGTGGGGTAGAGGAGGCGCAAGCGGAAGCCCGCCCGAGCGATTGACAAAACCCATCAGTCTTCAGTGATTGTCTGCCATGGCTCCAGAGGAGACGAAATTCGTCATCCCACCAGAGTCTCGTGCAACCGACAAAATATAATTTGGATGATTTGTCAGCAGGGAGACTACCTGTGCCAGGAGAGGAGGCTGTTGGGCTAGAGAAAAACCAGCAACTTTGCCCCTGCTGCTTACAGCCGGGCCCGCCAGACGGAGCATCAATCAGCACGCACAACACAACTGAAAACCCCTGAATGCAGAGATGGGCAGAGTTTGGGACCCTGACTTCTGTGTATAAGGAGCCTTAGCTGGAGCTTTCGCCAGAACCGATAAAGACTTGGCTGTTTGAGTGCTTGCCTTGGTCTTTGTTAGTTCCTCATCTGTGGAGGAATGGAACAATTCCTTACCATCAAAAGGAAGATCAAGTACCTTGTCCTGCACTTCCTTTGAGAACTTCATAGCATGCAGCTACGCTTGGCGGGAGATGCCGACCCCAACCACGAGGCCTCAAGCGGAAGGGTCTACGTGATGTGCCGGAGCCTCCAGTAGATTCTGTGCCAGCACTCTGGCGTCCGACAAACTGACTTTGAAGTCCTCGAGCCTATCCGCAGGAATACATTACTGGACCTCTGCTAGTTCCCGCCATAGCTTGACATTGGCCGCCAGCAGGATAAGCTCGGTGTTACCCTGATGAAGCTTAAGAGCTGAATTGAAAAAGACTTTCTTCTCAATGTCGTGAAGCAGCTGGTCATCCTTGGAGAGGATTTGGGCCTCTGCAGTAGAGGTTGTAGATGCTGGCTTGGACTGGAGGGTGGCTGCTGTCACCACCATCGACGGCGGCGGGAGCAGAAAAGGAGATCTCCTTAGAGGTATGAAGCTTGTAGCGAACATCAATCCTCTAGTTGGGATGCTGCCCGGAATGAGGTTTTTCCCAGACCTTACGGGCCTCAGCCAAAACATCCTTCTGGAGGAACAGGCTAATGCGCTCCTGAGGCGACAGAGTGAAGCTCCAGAAAGCACCCCTTCTTGTGGAGCTGGGGCCTCGGATACTGGAATGTCAAGGAGTGCCATCATGTCCAGCACTCAGTCGTGAAATGCTCTAATAGAGAGGGGAGGCTCATCGCTGTCCTGGTCCACCTGATTCTCGTCCAGTGAAGCAGGAGCAGAGGACTATTCTGCTGCACCTACTGCCTTGGGTCCTAAAGTGTTGTCAAGCTGTGCTCCTGGTGTTTTCTCTACCGGGGAAAGTGTAGGCAGAGGAGGAAGTGGTGCAGGCGGTCGACAGGCAGAGGTGGAGGCGGAAGAAGCACCACCAGTACCTGCATAGGATCTGCCATAGCAGAATACGGTACAGGCGGTCTAGGATACATTTCCATAAACAGATCCTTAAAGTACGCCTTAATGGGATCAGAATGCATCTGCGTCTGAAATTTCCCCCAAAAAAACGCATCCTCGGACGAAGGTCTAGGCGCTGGAGTGGGCAGATTCCACTCAGAAGCGGCATACCCCCAGGAACGCAATGAGGATGGTTACCAGGATGGACCTCCACCAATTGGGTTCCCATAGACCAACGGTGCAGATGCAGGAAGGAGCGAGACTGTATGAGGCAGCGGTGTCCGAGCACGCCAATCCATTGGAGGGCGGAACGGGTTCTTATTATCCACATAGCGTGGAAAAGGCTGCTCTACCCCAAAAGGAGCCCAGCACCAGCCGTAGTGAACAATGGTGTAAGCGAAGTAGTCAAAATGGCCTCTGTGGTCCGGGGAGGTTGGGCTGCCATTTTTCAACACCTGGGGCGAACTGCGTCATAGCGAAAGTGAGGCAATAGTCTCCTAAGGGGCCTTATGTGCCATTTTAGCCTTGAAGCAAGGAATCTCAGCAGAGCCAGTACTGGAAGGCCTGTGGTGCGTGACTGCCTTCTTTGCCCCTCGACAGAACTGGTATCACCACGGCCGTGAGCATGGGAAGGCTGAGAGATGCATCTCACAGCCAGGACATTCGAAGAGAGTCCCTCAATTCTGCCGGTGTTCGCTTTAGCCCCAAGAAGGGGAACCTCGGGTTGAACCCTGGTATGTTTAGCCCCCTCGAGAGATGCCTAGAGACGAGACTCTGCAGTGAGTTCCAGATGCGGAAACCTCAGGGCAAACCTTAGTACCCATAGCCACAGAACTGGGCCCAACCTTATCCCCCAAATGGGGAACCTCGGACGAAGATCCTGTTTTGGCAGGCCTGCTGCGAGGACCCTCGTAGAAAGCTCTGGTGCACTTATTAGGCCCCTTGCAGGACACCTCAGGGATATCCCTGATAGAAGAGCTACTTGAGCCCCTCCCGGTCCTGGAAGATCCTGGGAAGGAGCCCCCTGGCTGGGGTGCCCTAAAAAGAAAAGAACTCACTGGACTTTTTTTTGTCAATGAAAAGCTGCAAATGCGGTGGAGGAATGCGTTAAAACACCTCCTCTTACCCAACAAAACAACACTGGAGTGCACGAAAAGAAAGGGAGTCGCAATAGAAGCAGGAGTCCCAACGGTGTTCCGGGCCTAGACACTCCAGGCAAAGAGTGGTGATCCACCCTCGTGAAACTAGGTTTGCAGGATGAACACTGCGGCATAAACTGAGGACAAGAGGACTGTGGAACCGTAGCAGGGAGGAAGGACAAAGGGAATAAAAGAAAAAATGCCCAGTGACGCTAGTGGGTCTGACCCAGACCACTTGGAGAAAAGGACTGAAGGCGATGCTCAGGGCAGCGCTAAGGAGGGAGGGGTTATGACCACGTGCGGTCCCCCCGCTTTTACATAAAAGGACAACAATTACATTTTTGATGCTTTTTAACAAAAGTGCTCCGGTCCCGTCCCGTAGGACGGAATGTCCCACAAGAATGGAGGAAAGGGGACGAGACATAGGAGTATGGGTGTGGGGGCGGGAGAGGGAGTAAGCGGCAGGGAGAAACAAGACGGTGGAACCTTTCTCCAGCTGTCAGGAGCTCCCTCTGTCTACACTAACCCCCACCCCCTTCCATTCTGAATAGGACCAAAAGACCTTTGGTATGCTGCACCTTGGTATGATGCTATTCCTTTGGTGAATGGGTGTGCCCTTGTATTCCTGTTCCTGGGACAGCTTCTTGTGGAGTGCCTGTCCTTAAGAACAAAGAGGCAACCGCCAGTGGTGCAAGACTGAAGCTCTGGGGGGAGTTTTGAAACAGCAGTGCATATCTTAAGTGTAGGCCTTGCACTGCAGTCACTGGACTGTCACAGCAGCTGTCAAATTGCACCTGTGACCTCTGAACCTGTTTTTTGCCACTGGCGAGCAGGCACCGCAGATCAGTTTACTGAAGTAGTAGGGCACAGGTTTGCACTATGCTTTTGGCATTGGGTTTATGGAAGGGCAACACAATTAGCAGATTTCCCTTGCCGAGACAGAATTACTGGTATCATTGTATTAACTTAACAAGCCAGGTCTTCCAACCCACACCCACTTCTTTCCCTCACCAGATAACAATCTATCACAATGCCCATCTCAAGAAAATGGTCCGAGAGCACAGCTCTCAGGGGTTTTACAGAATGCGAACTATACATGAACAATTAAGATTTATAAAATAATAAAACAATACACTTCATAACACAACATGCTTCGTACTGGAAAAGCAAGGTCTAACAACACCATGTTGCACCTCTACAATTCCATCTCTGCCTGCAGCTGATCGCTCCAGCCTGCAAACAAGACGCAGTCCAGTGAGTGGAACTCACGTGCCTCCTATACCGGTTCTCAGGCAAGGATTCCTTACCCTCACGTGTGACGTGTCACCACATGTGCTCATCTCCAGAGATGGGATTTAACATCCCAGTTGCATAGCCTTATGGCTATTTCCCAATCTCTGACAAACAATTGTGGCTAGTCTCGGCCATGCCACGTCATTTTGCTGATCGTGGCTGCGTTGCCCCTCTGTGCACCATCACTTCTAATGAAATACACAATCTATGGTGGTTTTCAAGTTTTAAGATGTTCGAGGTTTTAACAGGGCACCCGAGGCATGGGTAAACATTTCAAGTTGCAAGTTGCTAGCCAGTTCCCCATATGCACACAAAATCTTACTTGCCATAAATACAATATTGGCTATAGGAAATGGATTGTCTGAGGAAAATGCGCCCTTCTAGAGCGTAAGCTCCAGCTGCTATTTGCAATATTCCCACACGGACTTGGAACATATTTATGTCATCCTAGTAGTACACGGTCATCAATTATGTTGCATCCCAATGACCACCTCTAATCTTGTGCTACGGCACTACACCAACTTTTGACATGGATTCAACCTTGGGCTTTACTGGCCCTCCTCTCCAGTCCGTAGTCTGTATGAATGGTCGGTAATAGGACCACGATTGCGGGCCTGCGATCCCCACGTATACGAAGTTTTGGGGACAAGCTAGTAGTCGTGAAGGCACATTTTCATCATCCTGCGCCACCAAGAAAACATGAATGCCAGTTCCTACGTGAGAAAACAGTTTGTGGTTTTTAAAATTAATGACCGGGTGAGAGGGTGTAACCACATAAGCACGAGTTGCCCATTATTGCGGTAAGCAGTCAGTCCAAATATATGCTATTAGAACAATCAGTAGCAAGAAGAATAAAAAAAAAAAGCTAGTCATCTTTGCAAGTCAGCTATGTTGTCATTAGAAACATTTTAATTACTTGGATGCATGCCTTTTCTCAGACTACCTAAAAAACAATTTACTCACTTGGATTTTATCAAAGCGTAAAAGTTAAATGCAGCCTTCCCCTTGGTTCTTTTTTTCTCTCAACTCGGTCACCACTGCTGTTGTAGCGGGTTAACCACGAATCACCATCTGTCCTTTCCTATGTGTTAGGTTGCGATTTATAACCCGCATGCTGCGATATTCATTGTCTCCAGGCGCTCTAAGCACGTAGAACACACGTTTGCGGAGTAAGTCTTCAAAAATGCAATAACTTTGTAGGTTTTACTTTTTTGTACAGTTTGTCTTACTTTTTATACTCGGACTTCCAGAAAACAAAAGGTTACATTTCCAAAATATTCTCATTCATTTATTCCTTGCGAATGTCGTTATCAGACGCGATCGCCCTTCTTTTGTAAAGCACTGATCAGAACATTGCATCTGCCGAGCTCCGATAGCTATGCTAGTTACAGACTTTAAACAGGATGCTGCAACCACACAGGATGAGAGGTTCTTGTTGTTACAAGTTACCTCCCTGGTATGTGCAAACTTCACCTCTCCATTAAGGGACAAAATGAACAGCTTATTTTTGCTAATCAAGCATAAGTATATGGCTCAACTAGTTTTAATTTACCATGTGCAAGCAGCAACACTTAAAGGCGGTTTTAAACATGTGAAGAAAAATGTAACATCACGTTTAAAAAATGTGTGCGTATATTGAGAGGCCTATAGTCATGTGTGCAATGTAGAATAAAACGTGTGCATCCAAGATTTGAATACATTGGTCATTAAGAATTTGAGCCAGGACATGACCAGATATAACACCCGATGACATAACACTGATACTGCAAGCAACATCTGTATACGAATACAACAGATCCAATATAATTAGTGCGCTTCTAAACATTCAATTGGAAACAGATTGTTCCATATTTTACCATCACTTGCTCGTTTAGAAACAGAATACAAATTATGGAGCCGCACAGAGACGATAATCTGGTAGCATGCGTGAATTTGCAGTGCCAAAAGTAAATGTATAATATTGTTAACCAGCAGCAACAATACTTCGAAATAAAATATTATACACTTACTATCTGCTACTAACACATCGGACCATTAAACCCAGTATGTACGAGTGATGATATGGTTGCCGTTTAGATTGATTACAAACAATGCTAAACCTTTAATCCATACTTGATTGAGCATTTCAGTAACACATTTTATCGGTTACTGGCACATTTGACAAGAAGCTGTAACACTATGCATCTGTTCAACACCCTCACAGACATACCTGGTTTGACAAAGCTTTGGAAGAGAGCAGCCATGTACACTGCATCACGTTACAGTTGTTCTTGAATACGGCACATAGATCAAACACAAACTGCTACAACTGTGTCTCTAGCAAAGCGGCCCCCGTAATTTGTGGCTACCCTCCACCCATAACCCCAACCCACCAAGGGTGCCACTGAAAATGTCCAGGGTGAGTACCGTGTGGCAGGGTGGGAAGGAGGCTTGTGAAAGGCAGTATACAAAAACAGTTTCCTCACTTCAATTGAATGTATAGGGTAATAAAAGATTTGTTACATCCAAAAACACCACATATCGAACATTAAAAAAGGACTTTTTGAAAATACGCAGAAATGTAAAAGCAAGGAAAATAAGCATTAGAGGTTTTAGAAGCTTCACATCATGGTGTGTGGTAGGAGCAATGTGTGTTGTGTGGCATACTCACATCGAGCATCAACGACCAAAGTAGGGAGCAAATAGCTAGACCTCAAAACCTTACTTGGAAACATGATCAAGTATTTAAGTATTACAATGTGTAACCACAATTACTTCTATATTGTATGGTGCTACTCTAAAGGGTGCAGGGGTTAAAAATAAAATGTGTGGAAGGTTTTCAACGAAAGGGATCATGTACCTGACCGAATTGTCTTCACCGTTACATTAATGCAACAACAGTTCAAGCTGGTAATGCCTACTGTGATGACCAGTTCGCACTTCACTCACTGTGCTGTACCAGATACCCATAGACCAGACAAGAGGCACTGTTAAGAACGTGGGATCGAAAAGGGCTATGTTGTAATGGGTGTGGTAGGCCAGAATCAGTACTCTAGCAATGAGACATGGTGTAACGTTATTTTGTCAGCTTTAAACAATCTTTACCCGTTAGCTTTGCCTATTAAGATAGGAAAAAAAGATGGTAGTCAGAATGTCTGTAAGCTAATAACAGCTCTCTGTCCCTGTTCTCAACAGCGATGATTAATCTTCTTGTGTATATCGACATCATGTTAATCTGCCACTATGCGTTTCGAGTCTTCCAACCTCCATAATGACACTGTATCCTAGGTATGCGGCCATCTTCAATGTAAATGTCCTAATTTCCTTCATGTACGATTTAACCTCCAATCTGTTGTCATATTATTGTCAGAAGCAGCATCATTCATAGTGGTTACTATATATCATCAGCAATTCATACTCCTGTATAAATCGTTCCTCCAAAACCAACTGTAGACTCTGTTTGAACGCTACATTTTGTGTCTTTCCACTGAAGAAGTCTATGAGCCTCGAAAAAGGTGTTGGCAGAGTAACATGGTTTATCCAACAATGTCATTTGATCATTTATAAGAATTATGGCTACATGTTTCATGAAATACATCTAATGTGTGGCAGAGCATTCATCAAGACAGCCTATTATACTATAGCTATTGATCAGGTGGTGTAGACCTCAATAGGCCCAAGTGGACTAATTGATGTAGATTTCATAATGCGTTGTGACTTTCTCGTCATACTTCCCTTACACAGATTTGACAAATTAGCAGTGCAAAACCTCCATTTAGCCCAAAAAAAAAAAATAGCTGCGTTTAGGAGGCTCAACGTGAAATCATATTAGGACAAAGATCCTGTACCCATAGTACACTTTAATAAAAGCTACCAAGATGGAAGAAAAGAGCCCAAACAGAGCAGGACAATAGTTCAATATAATTCACGTTTGGTTCCTAGAGAATCCCACGATAACATCAAGCCATCAGTTGTCCTCTGGAATCCAACCAGAGCTATTCAATCTCTGTAATCCATGCTCTGAACTCCCAACTGCAATAACTCACCAACTATGCACTGGGTATCCACTGCTGCACACTCCATTGGTCTTTCAACACCCTCTTAAAAAGGACAAGGCGCTGCATTCTAGCAACTCACACAATTAATCCACTCAAGGGTGCCTCAGGACAACTTTTCACAAGTACCTTATCCAAGGAACACCATTTACAGAGATGCCAACAGACACAGCAGATAGAGACTCCAAGTGGCCCTACTTGTTGAACTACCCTCCCAAGCTCAAATAAGCCACTCGCACAGCAATTATATAATCTTCCAATAGACAGCAGAATGCTACACCTATACAATCAACTTACAGATCACATTACTTGCCACCTCCAAAACCACTCTTATGCAACCTAAACCATGGCCTAAATGACCCATCTGACTTAAACGCAAACTCAGTGGCCAACTCCCTCAGCGCATTAGGATTTAAACACTGCATCAGCGCCACTACCGATGCCAAAGGGTGTATTCTGGACTGGAGAGTGGACCTTAACTGCCAGGTCTCTGATACAATAGACCCTGCCCATGGCGTGACCACCATAGTGTCCATCATCGCACCCATTAGGCCCACCACAGTCGCCACCCCATCTCTGTCGCCCACACTGGCCCGCAACCCCAGGAAACTCACTAAAGATCGCATTGTGCCCCTGCTCAAGTAACTCCAATTCACATTTTCTTGTAGACCTCTACTCTACAACTGCGATGGCAGCAGTCAACAACATCACCCCTCTAGCAACACGCAAAACTAAACCTTCTGGTCATATCACCTCCTGGTTTACCCCGGACCTCCTAGAACTCCGTACTAAAAACAGCTAGCAGAACCTAACTGGGGGTGGGGGGAGAAATTCACTCAGAAGTGGCTGTTCTCTTCTGCAGCCAAATGATACAAACAAGCTATCGTTATGGCCAAGTCCTCCACCTATAATTCCAGAATTGGCAAAACTAAAATTTGATACCCAAGAGATTTTTACCATCTTCATGTAATTGGAATCCCCGGCCGTCTCCCCTCACCCACTATTACTAAAGACAAGGCATGATACACAAATATACAAAGGGCCTTGCTCGACAAAAGTGACTCCATTAAAAAAAAATATATATTTTTTTTTATAACGTCCTCAAACAAGCTTTATTTAAAACGTCTCAACAGCCAACCCCACCATTCATCCACCCGCTGCCACCAGTCAAGACCTCCCCTTCTTCGGCTTCAATTGACATCTCAAAAACCGAGGTCTGAGCCAGCTTAAAGAGTCTGAAAACTACAAGGTGCAAAGGCGACATATGTCCCGCACACATCAGTAAGGACTGCTCTGAAATCTTGACACCCTTCATCACCACATTCATCATTGTCTCCTTCTCCTCAGGCATAGTCCCCACCATCCTCAAGGAATCCTGGATACTCCACGGATTAAAAAACCCTCTCTAGACCAGACGATCCCAAACTACCGGCCGATCAAAAATGTCCCTCCACTGAAAATCTTGGACAGAGCGGCCTACATACAAGTTCAGCACTACCTAGAGACCAACACCCTGGAAATGCGTCAGTCAGGTTTCCATCCAGGCTATGGCACCAAATCGGTCCTTCTCGACTTGATGAACGAGCTCAACAAGTTCAGGGATGATGGGAAGCCTGCCCTCCTACTTCTGGACTTGGCAGCGTTCGATCTGGTTAACCATGAAATCCTCTGCCATCATTTCACTACTGCAACCATCTTTTCACCGGAAGGAATGACCTGGAGTGCCTCCTTTCTAAAACAGATCCGTCAGAGTGTTTACCGAAAACGCTAGCGTCCTCCCAACACCCATCTCTTGTGGTGTGCCCAAAGGTTCCTGCGCATCCCCCACCCTCTATAGTATCTCTACTAAACCACTATTCGACTTATTAGACTCCATCGGCATATCCTACACCAACTATGCCGATGACACACAGTCCTTCTCTCGGGCATCTACCTGGAAGACATTGGCAAGGAAAACTCGGTTTAATTGACCATCCAAGCTTGGATGACAACCCACCGCCTTTGCCTTAATGACGATACTGCTGGTAGAGCCACTGGCGGTACTCAAGAAGCTCAATGCCCAATATGGCTCTTGACAGCCTTCATATCCTGGTCTCTTCCTCAGTGAAGATATTGGGCGTTTACCTTGATGCCAGTCTTTCACTTATTCGCCTGCTAAACGCTACTGCTTACTCCCCTGCCTACATGCCAAAACTAATCAATGCCTCAAGACCATTTTTATCACAGGACAGCTGCCCAACAGTGGCACGAGCAGGCATTGGTTCAAGGCTCTACTACTGCAACGCACTCTTTGCAGGCACTTCGTCGCACAACATCAGGAAGATGCATGTTATCCAGAATAATACCCTACGAGCAGCACTGAACATTCACAAACATTTCTCTGCAGCAAGAAGAGAAGTCCATTGGCTCCTAGTTCGAGAAAGGATCATGTTCAAAACCATGTTGATCACACACAGATGCCTCACCAATGTCGCGCCACCTTACCTCTCACAGAAAACTATCAAAGCACAGTCTTGCAGGCCCACTAGATCTGCCTACTCTCACCACTTCGTCCACCCAAAATTCAAACGTGCAAAAGCTGGAGGCTCTAGCTTCCCTTATAAGGAGGCAAAACATTGGAACGCACTTCTTCCCATTTTGTGAGGGGAACAATCCTACTGGGCCTTCACGAGAGCCCTTAAAACCTGGTTGTTTGTATAATCTTGAGTTTGGACTCCTAAACGTACTGGCATTTGAACATTTACTGTAACCCGAAACACTTATTGTGAATAACTGTCTTGTAACATTGCCTCGATGCCCCGGGTTTAGTGCGCTTTCTAAATGAAAAAAGAAAGCATGTAACAGGGGGCGCTGTTGCGCAACAAGATGGCCGCCCAAGAGTGGAGCTCCTCTCCGGCGTATTATCCTTTTAAAATTATATCCTTTATCTGCCTTCATCCACGCTACCAGACCAGTGGAATCCACCATTACAGCTATCCTGCACCCACCGGGTGAAACAACGGGTGAAACCGGACCCGGCGTGCCCAGATACGGACGGGGTCGCAGACAGCAGGCCCCGGGCCGTTCCTCAGCTCCGGAGTAACCAACGCGAGTGCCGCGGCTCCGGGTGGAGCGTGGGCTCTGCTGTGGGCGGGTCTGGCCCTGCGGGTGGAACGGACTCCCTGTACCCGGACTGCCGCGAGTGCCACCAGAGAGGGAACAACATTCGCTCATTGAGGACGGAGTCCTTTCTGGTAGGAGAAGCGCCTTGCGTGAGACCTGAACTGCATGCGCCCTGCACCGTCCTCCCAGCCCGGCGCTGGAGGCATCCGGTTTCCCTTGCACGGCCCTGGGCGGTCCTGATCGGGTGGAACCCCTACTGCTGGTATCGGACGCCGTCATGAAGAAAGGGGGGAACGAAATGAAAAAGTAAATGTGCTGTTCCAAACGCTAATCCTGTGGCCGCCTGTGAACGCGACCGCACGGGGCACCAACGCCGGCACGCGTAGTACACGGGCAAACGAGGGAAGCAAGTTGGGACACTGTACGACCCTGCTGAAGGGAAGCTCCTGTTGAATTAAAGGCTGTCCACGCTACAACGCTCACCTCACGCACTGCATCTTCCTTAGACCCAGGGTCGACAGCACCCTTTTAACACATCACGGCTTTGCGACTAACTACTACATCAGGCCCACTCACAGTCCGAGGCGAACCACCCCTCAGTGGCCACCTACGATCCTTACCACAACGGATATTGACAAGTGGACACCAGTGTGATGCCTGGGAAAAACGTGCTCAAAGGCAGGAAGACTGGGCCGATGGATTCCTTCACAAACTCACAAGCATCCTCAGAGGCCTCGGGCCCATCGACAACATCTGACCTCCCTGCTACGGAGGACTCCAAGTTTGACCATCTTTTGACGACGGTCCAAAACAGATTCCTGGCGATAAATGTCAAACTGGACGATATTGTCTCCACGATAGGCTCCCTCAAAGCCAAGGTAGATAAGGAAAGTGCCAGAATCACGGAAGCCGAAAACAGAATAAGTGCAAACGAAGACTCGACCCACCAAAACACTCATGACATTGCTGTCTTGAAAAGCGAAGTTAACAAACTCTGTGATAAGTGTGATGATTTGTAGTCGAGGTCGACAAGGAACAATATACGCATTGTCGGCTTAGCAGAATCCTTTTGCAAAGGCCCGATGGAGACCCAAATCGAAGCCCTTTTCAGGACCCTCCTTGGCTCAGACTCCTTTTCTCCACAATTCTTGGTCGAACGAGCACATCGCACCCTGGCCCCACCGCCCAAACCGGGGGGCTCCCCCCGCACGATAGTGGCAAAGCTTCTAAATTACAGAGACAGACGCGGTTTTGAGGCTGACAAGGGAAAAGGGCCCTTTGAGACACGGCAACAACAACATACACATATATCCGGACTTCTCCGCGGGAGTCCAAACTCAGAGACGTTCCTATGAATCCATCAAACGGCAGCTGCGGGTGAGACAGGTCCCATATGCGCTATTGTTTCCAGCAAAGCTACGCATACAACACGGCGGACGTGTGCACTTCTTTGATTCTCCGGCAGCCGTACTGGCCTACGTGGAATCCGCTATTCCCCTACCTCCTGGTAGAAACGAACCTGATCAAAATCTTCTTCAGCAGCCGGTATAGTAATCAACATGGCATACTACCCGACCGCAGCAATGAACCGCCTCCAACGAATCGTTCATTCTTGTTTCACCAAAGAGAGGCAGAACTGTTCTCTTATTTGTTGTACATCTTATTATTCTCCAACAATTAAAGACAGCCGGATGAGATGCGCTTGGCTACGAAAGCGGTGTTGCAGCACTCGCCCCCCCCCTCCACGAGTGAAACCACAGGGTTTTAAATGGGGTTCATCATCAAGTTGGGCCAGATGGTGGGGGTGGGAACTGGGAATTTGGGTCTGTTTAATTGGCCAGATGCATGGTCATTCAAGTCGAAAGCCCCAGTTGGGAAGCAGTTAACGGCTGTGTTTAATGTTAAAAATGCAGTCACAGAGTCATGCGCTGATCCCCCCCCAAATTGACATCCCGTCCTCCCAAGATTGTCTTTAATCCATCGACATGGCACAGAGACCCCATACCTCCAGCGGGTTGACACTTAAGCTGCTAACTTGGAACATCCGAGGTCTGAACAATAGAGCAAAATCCAGTAAAGTGGGGGCATACATCAACAGGCACCGCCCGCACATAGTAATTCTTCAGGAGACCCATGCTCTGCGAGAGACGAACGAGAAGATTTTGAAACAATGGGGTAACAATAGGTATTATACCGAATACTCGTCACAGAACAGAGGTGTCCTCACATTAATACATCCTTCGCTGGGGTTCGCCCCCGAAAAAAGTAAAACGACCCGTTGGGTAGATATGTAGTGGTATGGGGCACAGTGGCGGGGGAGAGATTGGACCAAAGGAGTTGACCAGTACCAAACACGGACGACCCCGAATTTTATGCTCATCTCCTACACGAAATCGACACAACTGACACATGGGTGCTGTGGGGTGGAGACTTTAATACTATCCTAGATGTACTATTGGACAGGTCCTCCAGTCGACAAAGGACACTCACCAGATCCGTTAACACCATCCATCAGGCCCTACAGGACAGGGCGCTGACCGATGCCTGGAGAGGGGTGCACCCTACAGACCGTCAATACACTTGCTATTCGTCAGCCCATGACTCTGAATCCAGGCTAGACTACTGGTTCATATCCGTTCTCCTGCTGAGCTCCGTGGTGAGCTGTGAAATACTCCCCCATACGCTCTCTGACCATTCCCCAGTTACGCTTGAGACATCGCTCCAGAATATAAACGACCGTCCCTGCGCTGGAGAATGCCTCCAAATATCCGAAGGACCCTAACGTGGTTGAATCACTGCAAACTGAGATGGAGGAATTCTTTCAGCTGAATACGGGGTCGGTGGGGGAATGGGCTACGGTGTGGGAAACCGTTAAGGTCTGGGTGAGGGGTAATCTTATGTCTAAAACTACTGGCCTCCTGAAAAGTGTCAGATCCAACCTGAATAACACCGAAACACACCTGAAAACTCTTGAAAACGATTATAGTGTAGCACACGACAAGGACATATTGGCCGATATCAATGCACACTCTTAGATTTAATGAGCTAGCAATCCAAGAACTACAATACATGTCCACTCCGACCAGGGCCCATAGATACAGTGAACGAAATAGAGCAGGACACCATTTGGCACGTATATTGCGAAATGAACACAGTCATGCCCCCCATCACTAGCATGACAGACAACGGTGATCACGTGCACACAGAGGAAGAAATCAACGCCGAATTTGCTAAATATTACACCAACCTATACGCAAGTCATGATACACGGAGTCAGGTAGACATTGCAACATACTTGAACGAGATCGACCTCCCTAGCCTCAAACCTGAAGACAACCTTGCCCTTGAACAAGAAATACCCAAGGAGGAAATCGCTGAGGCAATTAAGTCACTGGCAGCTGGAAAAACCCCAGGCCCTGATGGCCTAAGCTCGGACCTCTATAAAACATACACAATACTATCCCCATACTAACTCACGTATGGGAGGAAGCCTTGAGCTCCGGCTCCCTCCTAGAATCAATAACTGACGCAGTCATAACAGTCCTATTGAAGCCTAGACGTCCGGCCCACGACCGCTTGTCCTATCACCCACTCTCCCTTATAAATACAGATGCCAAGATATACGCGAAAGTGCTCGCAAACAGACTTCTCCCTAAAATGACTTCCCTAATACACCCTGATCAATGTGGCTTCATCCCGACGAGATCCACTGCCCTAAACCTGCGTAGACTGTTCGGAATTATGGCACAGATCAAACCTGATGCACAGGCAGTGGCCGTCTCGTTGGACGCCGAGAAGGCATTTGATTCCGTCTCATGGGCATACATGTTCGAGGTCCTCAAAAAATTCGGCTTTGGCCCATACTTCACACACTGCATCAGGCTGCTCTACACCTCTCCCAAAGCTAGGGTCCTAACAAACCGCACCCTCTCTACCCATTTTACTTTACATCGTGGCACCAGACAGAGTTGCCCCTTCTCCCCCATCCTGTTCGCACTCACTATTGAACCAAGGGCGGCTGCAAGCAGAAGAAGAGAACAAGAATTGAGGGGCATCAAGTTGGCCGGCAGCTACCAATCTATCTCATTATATGCGGACGATGCCTTACTGTATATACGTAAACCGGAGAATAACTTGGAACACATATTGGCAGTAATACAGGACTTCACTCTACATTCAGGGTACAAAATCAATAGAGCCAAATCTGAAATCTTCCCATTGACACAGTCCACCCCCTGCCCTTCACGCACAAACGGTCTAAGATGGTCCCCTGATTACATCAGGTACCTGGGGGATCCTTGTATCTAGAGACAGTCCCTATATATAGATAACTACGAATCCATGTTACAGACGATCCACACCAAACTCCAAATCTGGACCAGATTGCCCATTTCACTGGCTGGTCGGATAGCGGTACTCAAAATGGTGATCCTCCCCAAACTCCTATATATCTTTAATAATGTCCCGATATGGCAAGGCAGACCCTTTTGAAAACCTACGGTCCCTGGCAACCACCTTCATTTGGAACAGGGGTGCTAACAGGCTCAAATGGGAAAAACTGGTGGAACCCTACGACACGGGGGGCTTCGCTGCGCCCGATTATGAGCTGTACTACCTTGTGTCACAGGCTCATTATGCCAAATACTGGCAGAACCTCATAACAGAAGCACCACATGTCCCCATTGAACGGCACTTGGTCCGCCCAACGGACTTGAGATCTATAATCTTTGCAAAATCTTACAAAGACAAATGCAAATTTGACCCCCACAGCTTGCACAATCGCAGCCTGTGTACGTTAACACAGGCCGCCTGGTGCCCCCGAGAAGGTGTCGGTCGCATGAAAATGGAGGCGGCGTGTGCGGCCCCCACATCAGAGAGGAGGGGAACTGCTCGCCCGCAGCGCTGGCCGCGTATGCTGCCGCCCCCTGCCCCACTGAGAGGAGGAAGATTCAGCCTCCGCCGCAACAGAGGAAGGGCGGGTCGTCGCCCGCAATTGGTAAGAAGCCCCCCAAGAAGATATTAAGCGGCATCCGCCGCGTGGAAAGGAGGGTGAGTCTGTGCCCCCCTACCTGGGGAGGACTGCCCCACGGCCCCGGCAGCACCAAGGTGAAAAGGCGGCATCGGCCGCAACAAAGGAGAGCATGCGGGTGGCCGGAGCCGTAACCAGACACCCAGCGGCCCCCGGCCGCAACAAAGTGGAGCTGTCACTCCCCCACCGAGGCAGCCATGCACGCAGTATCTGCTGCATGGTGATGAGCTGCCCCCCCCCCCCCGCCAAGGAAAATCGCTCCGGTTTGGAGCATTCAAAAAGGAAAAGTGACCCAGGCCAAGGTAAGGAGTCTCCCGACCCCCTCCTCCCCAAACCCTGCAATGTAATATTGCATAGGTGCCTAAAAGCACCATAGCGCACTCGGCGCGTGGTCACTCTCCCCAGCCCACCCGCTTCCTGGTTCCCCTGTACCCGCCTCCCAACACGCCCACTCCAACCGGATTGGTCCCCATACACCACTTCAAGGACATCCAAGGACAGCCCTCTGCCCGGCAGCCCTGCGGCGAAGGACCCCGAGGCAAAGGACGACCCCAAGATGTGTCTGCAGGTGTCCGCAGGGGACGCCAAGGAAGCCAGCAGCCAACAGACACCAACAAAAACCGTGAGTGTGGTATGGGTGGGGGATAGAGCAATCACTCTACTCCAGAAAACCCCCGCCACTCTATCTTACCTACCAAGAACATAGACTGCCATAATACTTACATGTCCACTCTTTATAGAATTGCGATTGTTAACACATTCACTCTTTATAGAACTTTAAATGTTAGCATGTCCACTCTTAGATAGAAGCGCCAAATGTGATTGTTAGCATGTGCCACACTTAGATGGAATTTCATAAATGTGATTGTTAGCATATGCCACACCTAGATGGAATTCTCAAGCTTAGTTTGCGCCAAATCTAGGCAGTAACATGATTGTTGGCATGTGCCACACTTAGACGGAATTCTCAAACTTAGCCCGCGTTGCATCTAAATAGAAATATGATTGTTAGCAAATACCACACCTAGATAGAATTTCAGAAATGTGACTATTAGCATATGTGACTCTTAGCATGCACCACACTTAGAATTATGAACCTAGCTTGCGCGGCATCTAGATAGAAATGTGACTGTTAGCATGTACCGGACCTAGATGAAATCCCACAATTGCAAGGACAGCAATGCCAACTAACCAACCAACTAACAATTCCATCCCTCTGCATACACCTCTCAAACTATAACCAAACACAACCACAAGCCTTAAACGCAGCAATCCGCACAAACTTCACAACAATGCAACAACAAAACAAACCACACATAGACTTGCACAACAGCACACAACTACGGACCATAAAACACCCCAAGCCCAGCCGACGGACCCACCGGGCTGAGGTTGCCAACAGCACATCACTGCTCTCTTGCACTTTTCCAGCTTATTCCTACTAACCCACCCCCCCTCCTCCCCTTTTCAGAGCCGCCAGAGCGCCAGGGGACCACTTCGGTGGTGATAGTGCGCAGTACAAATGACCTTTAACATTAACATCGATATCCCCTACGACTCCCAACCTCCATTATGGAACTTCCCGGGCATTGCCCCCTTGTATGACCCAGGTATACAGAAAGCCTGGATTCCGAACTATGACCTCACAATGAAGGCTATATTCCCTAACAGAAGTTTCGTCACCCCTGAAGACTTCGCTGACACAGTGGGGAGGGGCCAACTAGTCACGTTCAAGAAACGCTGGCCATCATACCCAGCTGAACCACCCGAGCACCCCTGTTACCAGGCACTTCACTCACAGCCCCACATAGGTGTCTCCACACTATACAACATAGTCCAAACACACACGAAATCCTCCAATGATATAAAGTCCTCCCGGGAAGAAGACATGGGTATAACAATAGAGGAAGGAACATGGTCCAGGTACTGCCTCCTTACAAAGAAGGTCTCCCTCAATGCGTGGCTCAGACTCATACAATTCAAAATGCTCAATAAACTTCACTATACCCCAGTCAAGATGGCTAAATTCAAGGAGTCCACAAACACGAACTGCCCCAAATGCAATAACCCTCAAGCTGACTAATACCATACGTACTGGGCCTGCCCTGAACTAATTAGATTCTGGACGGCAGTAGCAAGCACACTGGAAGACATTACTCAAGTCCCTGCACAACTCACCCCCCAAAAATATCTGTTCGGCGACATCAGAAAACTCCCAGAAAAAAACAGGAGGCTGTTCAACATCGCAAGAGTGGTGGCTAAAAAATGTATTTTGCAAAAATGAAAAAGTCCCCATGCCCCTTGTGCAGAACAATTCTTAAAAACACTGGCATATGTGCACGAATGTGAAGAAAACGTACATAGGACTGGTCCCCTCTCCGTGTAGACCTAAAGACATATGGTCAGCATTCAGGACTTGCCTTCTCACCACCTCACCTAACCCGGGAGAGTCTGATACCGACTGAAATGTGTGCCTTAACTCCAGCAACATACGTTTAATATCATTAATTGTAATGTTTTATATATGTAAATGAATGGGAGAAAACAAAGTTTATACTATGTATATCCAGTAACATTGGGTGGTTAATGCGTGTGTAATGTGAATTGCACCCGAAAAATAAAGAAAGCATGTATCCTAGCACCAGTCATGCAAGGATGCAGTCAACGCAAATTCCTCCATGCGCTTCACAAAGATCATCTAGAACGAGACCTGCAAGCAGAGGTCAAGGTACTTCCAAAACACTTATCAACCCAACAGCAAAGCTATTTTGCATGTTCTTTCTCACCCCCACTAACCTAATCCCTTCTTTTTCAGACGCACAAGAGCGCCTAGACCCCAAAAAGGCGAAACATGTTTGGGGATGCTTGTGGTCTCATGCAGAGGTATGTGACCAGGCACATTGCCTAGAGTAATGGAGAGGCTACACTTCGGGATTCACTATAAATTACACGAAATTCAAGGCGCTGGGAACATTTGGGTAGGACGTATCCCCTCATTTGGGAAGAAAAGAGTATAGCAAATTTGGGGATAAAACTGATGAGGGAATATAGAGGGTTGTATGGAGCACATATAACAATTGCAGGACAATATGCATAGATGCAATGCCCAAGAACTCTTGGTTTACACAAATTGCGGCGGTCAAAATGACCCTGCTTCCCCGAATACTCTATACCGTGTGCTCCCTCCCTGTATATATACCACCCGAAAGATCAAGGAATTGCAAGCTGCGATAATCTCCTTTATATGGCACCGAAAGAAACAGGATACAAAAGCAGATTCTGACATGCCCAACACTCCTGGGTGGACTGGGGGTCCCAGACGTAGAGAGATCAGTCTTAGCAGCGCACATAGCGCTGATGATGAAATTGGCAGGGCAAGACAGTCTTAAAAGGTTGCTGTGGCATAGAACAACTGGTCACAACCATCCCACTAAAAGTTCTAAACCCTCTCAGTAGAGGGGTTCGGTGGGTCAGAGGGACAACTGCTAGAAGCTACTAAAAGTGTCATTGTGGGGATGGGATCAAGCACTCAGGACGAAAATACAGCGTGGTCTAGGCCCGTACACCCCGATAGCCCACAATGCAGATTTCACCCCAGGTCAAAAGAATGTTGGGATGCTTTGACGGGAACAGACCCCATCCTCTTAAGTGAAATGTATCAAGGTGGGTCCCCCTCCTGTTTGAAGAATGTTAACAAAAATGTGGTATAGGAAAGAAAGGTATAAATATACACAAATTAGGTATTGGATCTCCCAGAAAAGCATTAGGGAGACGCGCACAAGGGTCTAGAATTGTCCATACAGAAAGGTACGACAAGTAAAGGGATAGCAAATTATAGAGGTTGCTGGACGGAGGGCAAATGCGAGACAAGCTTTTGTACAAGGACAGATGGGAAGAGGACTTTGGCAAGCCAATTATGAAGAGGAATGGGGCACATTTGGAGAAGGGCGCACAAAACCTTTCAAAGTACAGCCATCAATGAGACAGCATATAAAATATGTTAGGCTACACAGAATGAATGCAAACTATTCCCCTTGTGCTGGAGACAATGTGTAGGGAAAGTGGACCTGTACCATATGTGGTGATCATGCCCCAAAGCCACAATATACTGGAAAGAGATTCTTGGGCATATAAAGGAGATCACAGGGGTGCAATTGCCAGACTCACCGAAGGTGGCGTTGATGGGAGTGGAAGGGATATACGCAGCAAATGGGCACAACGCTGCCCTTATTACTCACCTGTTGATGGCAGCACTATGACCCTAGCGCAAGGGTGGAAAACGGTGGAAGGCCCTATAACAGCTTGGTGGTGGGTTAAGATCTGGGGAGTAATGGCTATGGAGAAAGTATGCGCCTTGCAAGTGGGAATGTATCTGAAATGTATGGCAGTATGGAAGCCCTTCCATGAATATGTAAAAGACAGGGAAAACTGCTTTCACAAACCGGCGCTACTTAAGAATATTCGCATGTATTGAGCAAAGGGAAAGGAAGGCAATGGACTGTCCCTGGAGAATGAAACTAAGCCATACAAGTTGGGGTTAGGGTGGGCCTGGGGAGGGGGTTGGGGGAGACGGTGGAAAGTTAATGTTGCAAGTTATTTTGTGATATAAAAACTCATGAACATTACAATTGCAAGAGATTAAACCAGAAATGTACAAAATAATATGCTAACAAGCAAAAGTTACAAAGGATACTGCTGGCGATATGAAAGAATTGTGTTCAGATTTAATACATTAAAATAAAACTTTTCAAATCTGTTTTTTTGGTTTGCATTGCTTGGGCTCTTGGGTTCCCTTCGCCTGTAGCTTTAGCGCCTAGATGCCCTTGGGCCTTAGGTGTAATGTAAACAAAATGTATAGAGCGCAACTAACGGCCGTGAACAGGATGGTGCCCTGTTATCCAAGGTGAATCAAATTTGATTCAGGAGGGGGTGCTCCAGTAGGGGCTCCTGGATTGTATCAGGGCTGGCTCCTCAGATTGCTGGTTCTGTGCATTTTGTGGGCTGTGTTATTGGGCCTCTGGAAGTTACCAGTTGTTACATGTTCCCAAAGGAAAATAGAGTCCGGAGGAGCGAGAATCACGCCAGCAAGGTAGCGCTCTGTTATAACTAATGTTCTCATTAACAATGTTGTCCAGTTCATATGTAGAATGTTACAAGTTAAGATTAGAAAGGAATGATAGGAAGGCAGTTGAAGAGTCAGAGAGGGAGGAGGTGTGTACTGTGTAACTTAAATAAAAGGATTTATTACAACTCCCCTGGGAGGAATATCACTTTATAATATTGGTGACAAGTGCATAATATCCCCAAACGCAACTGCAGTGGAGGGGGCTGGACACGAGTAGCGTACGCGTTGGAAGGAGCGGTACGTCCTGTGCGGAAAGAACCTGGGAGGTGCATTTCACATTAATCAACCCATCGGAGCCACATTGGTTATAATTGGTGCAGGCCTTGGGAGCGCCCTGCGGTCAGCCAAAGCCAGTCAGATTGGAGGCACATTGGTTTTGATAATTGGTGCAGGCCTTGGGAGCGCCCTGCGGTCAGCCAAAGCCAGTCAGATTGAGGAGTGGCCTGGGAGTGCTCAGTGAGCGGCAACAGCGGACATCAGGCAGCTCAAGGGTATGTGACGGTGCGTTGCACAATAGCGCTCACATTGACTTCACTGAAAGGTCGCTTCAGCTTCATAGAAGATTACAGGGGGGAAGTCATCTGTTGCGGAATTATCTGATCTCATAAAATTTGAGCTAAGAGAGCAGCACCACTGGTTTGTCAGTTTTTGTGCCCTTTGTTTCTCCGTCACCATTTTTCTCATACCCCACATAACTTGCTTTTCTAGGATGAAGTGAAGGACATTATGAAAGCTTCAGTTTTGAGTGGCTACAAAGTAGAGTTGAAAACCAGTCGACACACTAATGCCAATGATGCTGTTCGAGTAGCCGTTTTGATGCAGGAAGGTGGTGTGAGGGAGAGCACCATTCTGTTTGCATTGAGAGCACTAAGACGTTGAGGCCAGCTACTCAGAGCAGGAGGCTTTGGCCTGTGTGTGGGCAATATCGAAATTCAAAATTTCTGTATGGGCGGCCTTTTGTGGTTAGGACGGTTCACAACACCCTAGTATCAATATTCAACAAAAAAGATTTGGAAGCAGCGACAAGGAAAATTATCAAGTGGGTCACGAGACTGCAAGAATTGAACCTTGTGGTACATGTTTCTGGGAAAAGATACATGCAGTAGTTGCATTCTTTAGGAATCCTATTGGGAAGGCAGTTGGATTGAAGCCTGTTTAGAGGATGCGTTTTATTAGAAAGTGACAGTTGGTGAGAGGGAGTTGGACAAATTTGAGTCATGAAGGATACGATGGTTGTGATGAACTCAAAAAGTACAAGTGATTAAAAGATGAGTTCGGGATTCAAGCAAGTACGTATGCAGAGGACAGACTTGGTGCCGGATGGATGGAGGGAGTCTGATCAAATTAGGACATGAAGGTCATATGGAGATTTCCAGGACCAAAGCTGTAAAACAAACCATTTCTACTGGCCATATATGGATGAGTTCATGGAGGTACAAGTAAAAGAGTGAAGAATGTAAGGACAGGGACAAGGTCCTGAGAGTATAGTACCTCCAATGGTTCCACAACAAGCACCAGAGGTACCATGGATGGGAATTGATAGCTGTTAATTTGTTAGGCCAATTAAACTTTAGGAGTTACTGACAATTATGTAATAGTGATGGATTTACTGCCCAAATGGCCAGAGGTAGATGTTTTGAGAGCTGCAACCACAATAGTCCTCAATTCAGGTCACGTGAGTTTTAAGTTTTTCTAAGAGTTAATAGCATTAAGCACCTTAGAAACTCCTTAGATCATCCCAAACGCAATGGGTGTGTAGAGAGGTATAATAAATCATGGATGGAACAGGAATATCAATCAATTCCAACGACGATTGGTGTAGAGTATTGATCCAGTGTGTATTTCGGTACAAGATCATCCCTAATAGCATGACTGGGGTTTCGTCTTTTGAAGTTTTGAGAGGTAGAAAAGCAAACACCTTGTTGATTCCAGGATGGTTGGGCAAGTCGGAGCAGAGATTGTCGGAAGCAGCCTCATTCCATAGTGGTTCCTGGAGGCGAGGCTTGGCGATTGTCTGGGGGCCTGCATACGTTGTGTACGCAGTTAGGTTCTTTCCCTGCGACACACTATCGGTCAATGGCTGTTCTTGTTGTGCTCGATACGGACTGGTGCCATGTCGAGGGAGGACAGGAGGGTGGTGCTGCCTCCTGTGGTAGCTAGGCAGTGGTGGACTGTTTTCCACAGTTGTACCGTTATTGAGACGTGCTTGCCACAGTGCGGTGGTGACCATTAGCCCAATAAGGAGGGGGTGGGTGCACGAGCAGCCACCGGCCCAGAGAGCCTTCTGGTAGGTGCGATAACGTCGGGAGCTGGTAAAGCTGTACATCAACACAGAAAGCTGATAGTTTTATGTGTACGTGTAAATAATCTCTGGCTGCGGTTTAGTAGTGTTGTGTGGGCGTCTGCCCTTTGAGCTGCGCACCAATGGATTCATGGTGCAATTAAGGAGATTTTTCCTCTTAATTAGTGGTGTGCGCTTCAGCTGAAGTGCAGACAGATTGTAGAAACAGACCAGTTGTGCAAACTTGTTAAATGTCTGGGAAAACTGGCCAAAAAAAAGATAATGTAAGACAAGCCAAAAAGACCAATATGAAGGAGAGAAATGTAGAAAGGCCTCAAACGGTTGAGGCAAATGAGTGTGTTTTAAGAGTAAAGCTAGAGAAAGGAAAAAAGTTACAATTTTTTTTTGATCTGCATGATTTTTCCATCGCGGACCTTTCCGTGACAGAAAAGATTGCATGAGAAATGTGCGAACCACTAACTCTTTGTACATTTTCCATGCAAACATGCATTTAAAACTCCTACAAACCCACACCCACGAGACACACACCCACACCCCCCCCTCCCAACATACCCACCCCCAAACTTACCTTTCCTTCACGCTGTGTCCCTGCGACACCAGTTCCCTTTCACTTCCGTGATCGGGAACCGGTGTGACAGGGTACTTTTCTTTTTTATGGAAGCTGCAGGGGTTTCCCCCGCAACACCCGCTCACTATATTATAAAGTATAGTGAGCTGGGTGTTGCAGTGGGACACCCCTGCAGCCCCCTTTTTTTTTTCTCCTCGTGTGTGCTGCGGGGTTGTCCCCGCCAACACCCCACTCACTACAGTGAGCGGGGGACAATCCCCCAGCCCCAAGTCCGACCCCACTAAAAACACACTCACACCACGAACAGTTCGGACTTTTGGTAGTCTGAACTTTTTGTGGTATTTGTTTTAGGTATTTTGGTGGGGTCGGACGTTGAATTCGGTCAATTCGTCCTGTACCGTTTTAAAGGGCGCAACTGAGGGTATGGCAGAGTCTCATCCGGAGTCCAACAATGCAGAAAATATAGAATGTGCTCAAGGCGACATTTCGGCATAATTTCAATACAAAGTTCTCACAAATCTATGTTACTCATTGCAGACCGAGGTACAGCAGATTGCGATGTCAAATAGGACATTGAGAGAAATTAATATAATACCAGAGGACGATCTTTCCCATAATATTAAATTGACAACTTTACCATCAGTAAGACGGTCGTGTTCTCCGAGGTGAACTGACCTAGTGAATGAGGAGTAGCCCGAGAGGAGATGTATGCACAACAAGAAAGGGGTAAATGGGAAGATGGGAGAAGTCAGCTAGGTTGACATTACTGTTACAGAGGAGATAGTTACTCCCTCTGCACATACATCTTGCACTAAAATCCTACTAAAACTGCAAACACATACATAATGAAATGCTTAAGCATTTGGCATGGTTTGATAGGCTTGAGAAACAAATAGTGTATTGCTCAACAAAGAAACCTTGAAAAGGATGGTAAAAGTAGATTGCAGGGCTCTTGTATAGGTGGGAACAAATCTATTGGGGACGTGATAGTTGAGGACGATGCCCCTACTGAGGATATAGTGCAATAAACAGAAATTGATGTGTTTATACTGGAGGAAGAGCCCAGGGAGCCAATGAAGCCAGCCATAAGACCATAAGACTATGATCAAGAATAGAGCGCAGGAGATGTAAAAGGTAGTCAACTAAAAATATGTGCACAGCACAGGGTGTGGGAGTGTTAAAGAAACTAGCATGCCCCCTCCCCTCCCACCCCCCAACAATAAAGGGCAAGCTCAAAAGAGGCCCAAAAGAAAGTTGCCAGACGTGACAAGAACGCAAAGAACAAAAAGGGCAATTTGACAAAATTATTCACTGGGTGTAAAAGTGGAGAGCAGGAAAAATGTTACACAACCCATACAGACAGAGGGGACTCGGACGTGGAGATTGGTTGTAGTAGCAAGGACACGGTAACGTATGATTTGCTCTCAATTGAAGACTGGTGTGAAGGAGCCAGTAAAAGATCTGAAAGGACCCGAAAGCAGTCCAGAACCTTTACCTTTCTCCTCATTCATGATCTTTAGTCTGTTCGAGGAAGATAAACTACCTGTAATTTGTGGTTTTACTTTACAACTGTGTAGTCGATTACCTGCTTTGAGAGTGTTGAAAAGTGCTGATTTGGATTTTGTGGAGCAATTTCCACCCTTACCTAGAGCACAATGCTATTCCTCAAAGGTGGCCTCCGTTGTTAGGGAGAACGCAGAGTCATTATTAAAGTGGGGATACAATCTAGATCGCCCAGTGAGAGCAATTGACAAAGAGCAAACGATCATTGCTGGGGGTAAAACCCATGTAGCGCCACCTCCGAGTGGTGGGGGTAATGGAAGGTCGCAAGAATATGAGAAGGATAAAAAGCCCCGGTTGAAAGTGGGATTGGCTGTTTTTACCACCAATGGCAAATCCTGATAGTCCCCGACAGTAAAGTCCTGGAACAAGCGTCGACATGCACACTTTTTTATGAAGAACGGCTGAATACGGAAGCAGAGGAAACAATTCCCATTGAAAGGATTCACAGTCGGTCCAAAACAGGATCCGGGTGCCAGTCCCAGAGACACACTGGTGGCCCTAGCAGGTTATTCCCAGAAGGAACAAATTCTTAGGGAAGCCAGAAAAGCAACAAATCACACTCAATGGGAATGAAATCCAACTGTACCAGGATCCCTCACCAGTGACACTACAAAAGAGAAGGGAAATACGTGAGATCCTGCAATACTTACGATCCCAGAAGATAACATACAGATGGACCTTCCAGTTCAGTTGAGATTGGACCAAGCGCATGAGAAGGGTCCAAGCCCTGGTATGCCCCCCCCCCCCCCCAAGGAACACGACAATGGGAATGGACAGTGCAATGGACCCGGACATGAATTCAAAAAGGCCCTACGCCGGCAGAGAACCATGAAGGGTAAACTCTCACTTGGCTAGCTTTGGCATGGTGAAATAAGGTACATTTTTTCTGTTTATGAATGATACCATGTAAGAATATGGGGCGCACGGACGCTCATCTTGGAATTTTTTTAGGACAAATAAATAGGGTTTTAGTATACCTTGCATTTTTTACCTGGGTTAGGAGGTAGGCAATCTCCGAGGACGGAGTTAGAGGAGAGAGCAGCAAGGATGGTCAAAACCAGGGAGAGGGCAAAGTTGTTGGGGAGCTGTTGAGGAGGGATAACTGGGAATATGGTGATGTGGGGGTGGGGAGGGTGTTAATACACAGGACTGGAGAAAGAGGGTTAGAAAGAAGTCCTTCAAATCACATTCCCAAAGTAGCGGTTTTGTAGATGGGCTATACCTTCTGTTTGACACTATATAAGGGGGCTTAATACCCCTGTCAAGAGTAGGAAATTGGAACGGTTATTAAGTATGCAACAGCCTGATCTTATAGCCTTACAGGAGACACATATTAGGTATCAGGATCGCTACAAGTTGAAACTAAGGCAATACCCGATAATAAAGGCAGGCTAACGCAAAGGGGAAGACAGCGGGGGTACTCATCGCCTTTAAGATGAATACGCAGGTCTCCATTATGAAGATAGACGCTGACAAAGAGGGCCGCTTCCTTTTTATTGTAGCGCCGATTGGATCAATGACCCTAAATTTGGTGTCATATGCCCCGAACGCTGGCCAAGAGGGCTTTTTGAAGACTGCATTGTCTCATTTGGAACAGTTTGGTCACAGCAAAAACAATCTTGATGGGGGAATTTAAATATTGCATGGGATCCTATACTAGATAGAAGTTCTACTGCCACTTATGTCCGTCCCCTGCCTTCCTTAGCCCTTAAAACAGAAATTCGATCAGATGACACTTAATTTGGCCCACCCTAAAGAGCGAGGAAAGGGCATATGCTTATTACTCCCACGTTCACAAGTCCTTTTCTAGGATAGATTATTTTTGGGCTTCAGTTAGGCTGATAAGAAAGGGGACACAAAGACACACACGATCACTATTTCAGATCATGCACCTTTGACAATGGATCTGTACTTTCCTAGGGTTGTTAGACTTGGATCTGGAAATTCCTGAAATAAATGTCAGACCAGATTCTTTGCAATGAGAGGGGAAAATTAACAAGTATTTTGATTCCAACCTGGGTGGGGAAACGGGTTTAGATGTGGCTTGGAAAACAGGTTTAGATGCGGCTTGGGATGCTTTTAAAGCAACCCTCAGCGGAACACTTATTTCAATAAAGGCGCATAGGGGGAAACTTGGGCATAAAATAGCAATAGAATTAGAGAGAGGTAAAAGACATCCTGAAACAAAACAGAAACAGACCCCCCCTCCCTGAATCTTCAAAGGCAATACCGAAACGCTAAAGGTAAATTGGATCTAATTCGAACCAAACAGGCAAAAAAAAAGCTTAATGTATTTCAAGCAGGGGATATACATTAAGGCAAATAAAGCAGACACTTTATAGCTAGACAATTAAAGCAGAAAATAGCAGCTCAGACAATCCAGGGAGATGGGGTTGTGGGGCAAGGGAAGATTCAGTAGGGAAGAACGTAATAACAGGAAATCATAGCCCAGTTCCGAATGTTCTACACTGCCTTGTAGAAGTCAGACTCCCCAGATTGTCACAAAAAAGTTACCTGCAATGAATCCAGTTGGAGAGGATCTCGGAAGAGGGTAGACCAAATCTAGAAAAAGGATACCATTTCGGGAAGAATTTTTGGCTGTTATTGCTAACCTTCCTATAAACAAATCACCATGACCGGATGGGTGCATCGCATCTTTCTATAAAAGGTTTCGAGCAACTCTAGCCCCGACATGGACTAACATCTTTAACTATTTTACCACGAGTGGTCAAATAACTTGTATGGAAGAGGCTAAAATAATCCTAATTCCGAAACTGGAGAAAGACCCTGCTAAATGCGGTTCATAGCGCCAGATTGCACTCATGCATGCCGATGCAAAAATATACACATAAATACTAGCAAACCGACTCGAAGGTCTTATGCCTAATCTTATCCGTCCTGACCAGACCGGATTTATAAAAGAACAAACCCATGATAATACACGACAAATCTGTCATTTAATTGAAAAAGTGGCTTAAAAAAAAAAATAAAATAAATAATTAAAACAGGATGCAGTGATACTAGTCTCAGATGCCGGAAAACCATTTGACTGTGTCGAATGGGTCTTTTTATTCAACACCTTACAAGCTACGGGCCTCGGTCTCAAATACCTACCGATGATACAAGCTAATCGAAGAGGTATGAAACAGGGTTGCCCACTTTCTCCTTTTTCTTTATGCATTGCATTTAGGACCATTATTGACACCGCTTTGCCACTGGGAGGAGCTAGTGGGCATATCCTTTGGGGGAGAAACTCATAAGGTGGTGGCATATGCAGATGATATGCTTCTCTATCAATCAGAGAAAATCATTACCTGTGGCATTGGTTCAATTGGAAAGGTCAGGTAAAGAGGCCCGTCTTAAAATTAATATCACAAAATCCGAAATCTTAAATTTGAGGCTCAAACAGGGCGAACTAACTAAAGCAATGGAAACAACACTGCTTTGTTGAATGCCGAATGCTATTCGGTTGTTGGGAGTAATTATTACACACTCGCTTCAGGAGCTATACTCTGCTCATTTTCATCCATTAATAGTCGAGATTCAGAAGCTTGTCCAATCCTAGAGCCCTTGAATGGTTTCATGGCTTGGACGGATTAACTCAGTCAAAATTGTGATTTTACCCAAGATCTTGTATCCGTTTCAGGCCCTACCGATCCGAATTCCGGTTTCCTTTTTTTGTACACTTCATAAAATAATATGAAAGTGTATGTGGAAAAATAAGCCTCCTTGCCCCACATTGAAAGCAGTAATGCCCCCCTTAAACAGAGGTGGAGTGGGCCTCCGTAACTTTAGGGATTATTAGCGAGCTGCACAGTTGCGTGTGATAAAGGAATGGTTTAGGGAAGGCACAACTAAAAGATGGCGACAGATGGAAAGGGCTATTGTGGGACCTTGGGAAAGAAACTATGGCTGCCTAGATTGGATAGACCTTGAGGGGCGTATAAAGTTCAGCAATATGTTTTTTGGGCAGGATATTAAATTGTTTGCTCTATGTAAGGAGGAGTTTGCCCTCCAGGAGAGTCTTCGCTTTCAAGATTGTCAAGTTCACCATTTGCTGATGACCCCACCAAATAAGTCAGCAGCTTTGAGAACACTGACCTTTTGCGCACTTTCAAAAAACTTGTTCAGAAGACTCACACTTGATCTCTAAATTATAGAAACATAAAGGGATGAAAATCCACAACTCCCACCTGCATTTCAACTGGCCGAAGACATTGGGGTACATGTCCATAGAAGAATCATGGTCATGCTGATCGTTGGACATCCCAAAAATGACTAGGTCTACACAGATCAGGGATTTTTTGGATCAAATTAATGCATCAGTGGCACTATACCACCGAACGATAATTTCTCCATCTGTTTCGGATTCTTGTTGGAGGGGTTGTGGGGAGAGGGGATTGGATTCCTGTTTGGTGGTCATGTTCTAAGCGGTTTCTATTCTGGGAGGAGGTGGGGGAAGAAAATTAGGGCAATGTTTGCTTTCAAGTCAGACCGACCCCTAGGGGAAAGCCACTTAGGTTTGGCATAACAAGATAACGAACTTTGGGCCGAAACACAAGAGAAAGGCATTTTGTATTCTTCGGCTGGCAGCGCTGTTGGTAATAGTACAGAAATAGAAAACTACTGACCCTTTGCACATTAAAGACTGGTACCTTAAACTATGGAACTGTATCTCTGGAGTGGGTCACTTACACAATCAAGGGGAACAGGCCAATTTCTCAATGGAATGGACAGCGATTTTTAACTTTCCTCATGGGGACTATATGGAACATTGAATATAATCTGACTTAATCATAGACTGTCAACCTGTGTACAGGGAGGGGGAGGGAAGTAGAGTGGGTATATTGTATATTTTGATTTATGTATATCTGAAAACCCAATGAAACATTTTAGAAAAAAGAAAAAAAAAAGCTAGTGTGGTCTACATGAAGTTCAGTGACCATGTGATGTTAACTTTGAGCAAGGAGCTCGATACGCATTTTAAGAAAGGATATATTAAGTAGGTGTTGTGCAGGTGAATGGTGGGAAACAACTAGGCTGATTGGAATCTGGAAGCCATTAAGAGTTTTATGAATTCAGTAGATAATGAGTATAAGTTGTGGGAGACACCCAATGGAATAGTTGGTTGGATACTCGATTACAGCAAAATTCGTACCCATGGCAGCTGTAAATTCACTAAAGTAAGTGGTAAGATGGATCGTCCTTAAGACAATGTGATCAATAACGAGAAGAAAGTATTGCGGCAGGATCGTAGATGTATTAGGAACTAAAATAGATGTGAAGAAAAAATAAAATGTATTCAGTCAACAAACAATTGATGCAGAAACTGGGTCAAGCAATATAATTTGTCAAACAATAATGCAGCATGGCAGGAAATGTACGCTATTCTAAATGCAGGGGGAGTAGTCAAAAGCTTGTGTGTTTTCAATCAAAAGAAGAGGCGGAAATGGAACTTATTTGTTGCATTAAGGAGACCTGGTGCAAGTTCCCAACTGAAAAACTCCAAACTGAAATAGTCCAGAAAATAATAAAATCTGGTATCACGCTGAAGTTTTGAGGACAAAAGAAATAACAAAAGGTATTTCTTGGCCTTAAACAGTCCTAGACCCCTGATCCTGATTGGGTATTGAATGCGGTACTGAAGCAGAATCCCATACTCAGGTCTGAAATCCCAATGAAATCTGATGAACTAGCAAGTGTAGGCTATGTAGTGAAAAGAATCAAAGCGAGATTATTATTAGGCATGTGCCCACGCAATGCCCTGCTATGTTGAGCATTATGTGTTATTTTGGGAATAATTTAGAACACATGCAGGAAATTAATAATGAGAATTTTTGGCTAAAATATTTATCTTGCTGTTTGGCTGAAACCCGGCAATGGGTTTAGCAGTGGTGAGAGTCTGGAAGGTGGCTGAAACCAGATTGGCCCTTAAATAACAGATTTATCTCTGGGTTAGTACATGGGCAAAAAAGAGCTATGCTGGAAGTAATCAACGAAGAATGTAAATGCCTATGTTTGATTCCTGTAGTTACTGTGAGTGGGCAAGTCATTTTGTTCGCCTCTGTTGATATTATTGTTGTTCTCATTAGTGTTGATTAATCTGTATAGATAATTTGTATGTGTATTACTCCTACATCCCCTTTCCTCCATACTTATGGGACATTCCTCCGTCCTGTGGGACGGAACTGAAGCACTTTGTAAAAAGCATCACATTTTTCAAAAATGTGTCCTTCCTCTCTTTTTACGCGGGGTACCGCACGTGGCCGTAACCCTGTCCTTTTTTGCTCTGCCAAGCGCATTGCCCATCAGTCCTTTTCTCCGCTTGCTCGGGACTGGACGCACTTGCATCTTCGGAATATTTTTTCCTTCCAGTTCCTCCTCTTGCTCTGGCTCTGGCTTGGCGGTCGCATGGTGGTCCGTCTATAACGTCAGCTAAACTTTCCAAATTGTTCTCGTCAGCGACGCTTTGCTAGGGTGGATCCCCATCCTCTGTGCTTAGAGTGTTTGGGTCCAGACCACCGGTGGGACTCGTGCTTTTATTGCGATTCCCTTTCGGTCCGGGCGCTTCAACGTCGTTTGGAGCGGTGGGAGATGGTGTTTCAACGTACTCCTCCGGCGCATTTTCAAACTTTCATCGACGAAAAAAAGAAATGCCCGGTGAGTTCTTTACTTTTTAGGGCACCCCGGCCGGGGGACTCTTTCCGGGGTCCTCCCGGTCCGGGAAGATCATCAAAAGCTCCATTACCGGGGCTTGCCCTGAGGTGCCTTCCAGGCCTAAAAATTCTACCGGAGTTTTCTCCGAAGGCATCCGTAAGGGGCCTATTGACACTGGATTGCATTCCGAGTCCCCTCCTGTGGGGGCTGTTTGTGGGCACAGTTCTACTGAGGCACCAGAGCTTGCTTCGAGGACTCCTTGGTTGGAGCTTCCCGTAAAAATCACCAGGGTACACCCCGAGACCTTGATTGAGGTTGCTGACACCTAACGAAAGTTCGAGGCCCTCGTGTGGGGGCTTTTAGCGGACTGGGGTCCGAGGCCCGTCATTTAGAGGCTAAGGTGAACAACAGTTGAGAGGCCTGTTAAGGTCTTGTCAGTGAGGTGTGTTCCTCATTGTTCCCACTCTTGCAGAGACCCCAGTTCTGTTGAGGGGGCACGGAGTGAGGTTTTGGATCGTAATGCCTCTGTCACCGGCAGTGCCAAGGTCCTTCCATCGAAGGCTAGTTTGGCTGTTACGATGTCACAGAAACATTCTAGGCCACACAGTACCGGCTCGGCTGAGGTTCCTTGTGTTAAGGCTAAAATGAAGACCCCTGACCAACCTGTGGGGACCCCTGCTTCACTTCCACACGTGTCGCAGTTCTCCTCAGGTTCTGACAGAATGGTGGCCGTTCCCGCCAAGACCACGGCAGCCATTTTGGATACATCCCTTACAACTATGCCATCGGCCCTAGGTGTAGGGGGCGCTTTTTCATGTGAACATCGGTTTCCTTGTGCACATCCATTTCGTCCAGTTTATAACAAACGCGCGGATACCTCTACCGCACAATGCCTCGCTTCCTGCGGCATCGGCGCCCTTGATCTATGTTGACAACAGTGGGGAAGAGCCCTCTTGGCAACCCTCTTCCTTACGCCCCTGGAATTACTCCGCTCATGAGAGGCCTCCTCCTGTCGCACCTAAATCATCGGCGGAGGATGTCTTTTTCGGCAAGTTTCAAAAACTGATGCGTTCCGACCCCATGAAGGAGTACTTTCGAGGCTTGTTCAGGGAGATTTGCCCGCCTGCGCCGACGGTCCCGGCTGCAGAGCCTGTGCCTCTGCCGGCGCCGCCTTTACCGGCTGGGCCTCCCCCAACTCTTCCACCACTGCCTCCATTGTCTCCAGTGGACAAAGCTATTGTGGTGCCGGATGTGACTGAACCTAATCCGGACCTATCGGATTATGTACAGGGCGATCAGGACAGCAAAGACCAGCCCCGCTCTTTCAGAGCTTTTCACGACCGGGTGCTGGACATGTGTCTGTTAGATGTTCCAGTGCCTGAGGCACCCACTTCGCAGGAGGGCGTGCTTTCAGGGGCGTTCACCTCATCTCCTTTGGAGCTTTCCAGTTTGTTCTTGCAGAAGGACGTTTTGGCCGAGGTCCGTAAAGTTTGGGAGAGGCCCTACTCTGAACTGTTTGTCAACTAGAAGATTGAGACGCATTACAGGCGCCATTCTTCAGAAGAGGTGTCTTTAGCATCGTGTCCACCCCACTCCACCACGGTAGTGGCAGCAGCCACTTTGCAATCCAGATCTGCATCATCCTCTTCTTCGACGGCTACACAGGTTCTGGCCAAAGAGGATAAGCTTCTTGACTCCCTTGGCAAGATTTTCGTTAACTCAGCTCTGCAGCTGCGTCAAGCCAATGCAGAACTGGTGCTAGCAGGGGCGAATATGAAAATGTGGAAAGGTCTGTCAGAGTTTGAGGAGTTTATTCCCACTGAAAAGTTGTAAGATTTTAAAGTGGGTTTGTCGGACGCCATGGTCTTGGCACAGGATCTCCTGGAGGCTGCGGCGCCCCACATCGACACCTCGGCCTTATGCTTGGTGTGGATACCACTCGTCAAGCTTGGCTGCACGCCACCAAGTTCTCCAAGGAAGTGCAGGATAAGGTTTTGGACCTGCCTTTCGATGGCAAGGAGCTCTTTCATTCTACAACAGACGTGGAGCTAACCAAAACTAAGGACAGCACTCAGACCGCCAAGTCCTTGTCTGCCCTGGTTAAACCTCCTTTCATGACACAGATAGTTGTCAAACCCTCTGCCCTCCTCTGGTTTCAGGGGTTTTTTTTAGATCGGAAATCCCGCAGGGTTGACACCCCTTTGGGAAATTGCCACCAAAGGCAGCAACAGAGTCGGTTTTTCTCCCGCTCCTCTCAGCCTCCTCCTCAGGGTCAGGTGGGGCTGCCACCGACAAACCAACAAAATGAGGGTTTTCTGCGCTCGCACAAGACCCCAGTGGGAGGACGCATTGAGTCTCATTGGGAGGCATGGCAGACCATCACCGAGGAACGGTGGGTCTCGTCAGTCACTCGGGTGGGCATCCGCTTACCCCTTCCCCCTACCCCTTCCCCCTACCCCACCCATCAATCCTCCCTGCCAGCAGTCAGGGTTGCCCTCCCTCAGAGCCGAGATTCAGAAGTTACTGCATCTCAGGGCGGTGGAACCCGTTCCTCTAGGGGAGCCAGGGGACGGCTTCTATTCCCGGCTGTTTAGTGCCCAAACCCAACCAGGCTGGCCTGCGCACCATCCTAGACCTTTCCCAGTTCAATCTCTCTCTACCCCAAGAGAAATTCAAGATGATCACGCCCTGTCAGATAAAGTCCTCTTTACAGAAGGGCTCAGCGTGGTGGACCTCCAGGATGCGTATATGCATATCCTGATCTGGAATCCGCATCGGAGATACCTATGGTTTTCTGTGGGGGAGGAGCACTTCCAGTTCCGAGTGCTCCCTTTTGGCCTCAGCTCGGCACTGCGCGTCTTTACAAAGATGTCGGTTATCGCAGCTTATCTTCGGCTACAGGGTATCCATGTGTATCTGTATTTGGACGATTGGCTGCTGCGAAGTCCTTGTCCGCTGAAAGCCTCGAGCAATCTTCAGTCTCTCCTCCAGCTCCTGTTGCACCTTGGGCTGTCGGTGAACTGGCGGATATCTTCCATGATGGTCTCTCAGGACCTGACTTTTCTGGGTTTTCGTTGGAACACGATCGACTGCAGAGTTTACCTGATCGGGGACACTATGGCGGATCTGTTGGCCACGTGTCAGATGTTTGCGCAGTCGGAGAGCATGTCGGCCTGGTGGTTCCAGAGGCTTCTGGGCCTCATGCATATTGGCTCGTCCCCTTGCTCGACTCAAGATGAGGCAAACGCAAATGGCTCTTCAAAGTTCCTGGCGTCAGGCTGTGGATCCGGACTCCAAGATAATATCGATTCCGGCTTTCATGAGAGTGGACCTGGTGTGGTGGTCGTCTCTCAGCAACCTGTCGGTAGATGCAGGTTTCCAAGACTCTGCTCCAATGGGGACGATCACCACCGACTCCTCCCTTCTGGGGTGGGGCACGACGTTGGATCTTCTTCAGGTCTCTGACCTCTGGTCGCCACAAGACAAGTTCCTTCATATAAATAATCTGGAGATTCTGGCGATTTTCCTGGCGTTCAGGCCAGTCATTGCCAACAAAGTGGTTTGTGCCTGCACGGACAATGTGGTGTCCATGTTTTACATCAACAAGCAGGAGGTGGGGAGGGGGGAGGGGGCGACACCAAGTCTCCTCCTCTTGTGGATCTGGCCTTTCAGATTTGGGAATGGGCGGTTCAGCATGGTGTCTGGCTGGTGGCAGTACACATTCCGGGCCAGCTGAATGCTACGGCAGATGCCCTCATCCGACAAACAATGGTCAGCTACGAGTGGGAATTGAAGGCAGAGGTCCTCTTACAGATAGTCCTGTGTTGGGGCACTCCGGAAGTGGACCTCTTCGCGAAATCGGCAAACAAGAAAATTCCTCTGTATGCCTCCAGAAACATGCTAGGAGCTTCCTCCCTGGGAGATGCTCTCGATTTTCCATGGCACAACATGAGGGCCTATGCTTTCCCACCTCGGCCTCTGATTCATCGGACGATTTGCAAGCTGAAGAACACAGTGAATTGTTCTCTTCTGCTCATAGCTCTGTGGTGGACGGCCAGGTTCTGGTTTTCAGAGCATCAACATCTGTCGATGTGTGCACCGATCAGGCTTCTGCTAGTTCCCGACCTGCTTCACCAGAGAGATCGTCAACTATGGTACCCCTCCCCACAATCATTCAGCCTGGCAGCATGGGACCCCCGAGTTCAGATCTTTAGAACATCTCACCCGGTCTGCTGACAACATGCACAAAATTCAGGCAGCCAGAAAAACCTCGACGAGGTCGCAGTATAAGAGCAAGTGGCTTCGGTTCGGTCACTGGTACTTAGCCAAACAGTTGGACCCCAGGGTGGCTACGATTGACACAGTGCTGTCTTTCGTTTCTCATCTTGCAGAGGCATTCATGCAGGACTTCTCTTTCGGCTGCGGCCGCCTACCTATCCACGGACCAGTGCTCGTTCTCACTATCAAATCCAGTGATTAAACAGCACTTTGCGGGTCTTATGCGTCTTTACCCTCTGGTTCGTAAACCGCATCCGACGTGGGATCTGAATGTGGTTCTTACGGCCTTGTGCCATAAGCCCTCTGAACCAATGGCTACGGTAGATCTTAAGCACCTTTCGTGGAAGGTGGCTTTTTTGGTCGCCGTTAACTCGACAAGGCGCAGGAGTGAGCTCCAAGCTTTGTCGGTGGAGCATCCCTTCTTAGTTTTCCACAAGGATTAGAACAAATCCTTCTTTCCTACCAAAGGTAGTTTCCAATTTCCATCTAAATCAGTCAATCTCGCTGCCTGTCTTTTTTACCAACGCGGCTTCGGAAGCTGAGAGGGTTTTGCATTGCCTGGATTTTAGAAGAGATCTTAAGTTCTATTTGTACAGAAATTCTGAATTTAGGAGTTCTTCTCAACTTTTGGTGACCTTTGCCAGCGCGCAAGGCAAGCAGGCCTCCCGAGCGACCATCTCCAGATGGATTGCTGCCTGTATTTCGGAGTCTTACACTGTTCAGGGTGTACAGCCTCCTAAAGGGATTCATGCACATCTGGTACGGGGCAAGGCAGCTGCTGTTGCCTTTCAAAAGTATGTCCCCTGGGAGACCATTGTGAAAGCGGCTACTTGGGCCTCCCCATCGGCTTTTTGTAAACATTACTGCTTGGACTTGAGCTCGAGATCTGATGCTCAGTTTGGGCAGACTGTGCTGATAAACTTCAGTAAAGGGGTTTCCATCCACCCATAGTTCCTGTGAGGAGTGCTTGGGAATCTCCTATAAGTATAGAGGAAAGGGGACGGGCGTAGGAGTAAAACCAGGTTACTCACCATAGTGTGTGACCACCTTACTCCTAGTCCATAGTCCCCCTTCCACCATACGCCCGCCGTCCCCTCTAATAAGGTTCCTCTATTATTGCTTAAAGGTCTCTGACCTGGCGATAGAAAAGGACTGATGGGCGATGCGCTGGGCGGAGCTAAGAAGGGCGGGGATACGGCCGCGTGCGGTACCCCGCGTAAAAAGAGAGGAAGGACACATTTTTGAAAAATGTGATGCTTTTTAAAAAGTGCTCCGGTCCCGTCCCACAGGACGGAGGAATGTCCCATAAGCATGGAGGAAAGGGGACTATGGACTAGGAGTAAGGTGATCACTACGGTGAGTAACCTGGTTATTTTCCTTTAATGTAAATAATTCTCTTGGTATTAGTATGTGTGAAAGGTTATTGTTATAACTATCACACTATATAAATAAAATAAGTAAAAGTTGACCGCACTGGATGTTCAATACATCAGAGAGAATCAAGAAGAGTGAGGGGCACTGGGTTATCCAGCTAAAGCACAGACAGGGGGAGGGGGATTTAAAGGGTGTGTTGCCGTTTCAGGAATGGTTACTGCATATTTAAGTTACACATTTCTGAACCAAGTCTCTTTACAAGTGTGCTTACTTTATGTTGCCTAAGGAGATGTATCCAATCATGCTGTTCTCTAAAAACAAAATTAGATGTTATGTTATTTTGCATTTGTATAGTGCCTTGTATAACATTGGTATGGTCTGAAGGCGCTGGTAGGTTGAACGCCCTTGGGAACCGAAGTTCGGGTCAGTAGAGAGAGTTCAAAGGTGCGAGTGCGCACCGGTATGTGTGCAGCTGGTGCGGAATTCGTGTGGTAGCTGCTTCCTAGCGGTAGGTGTGGTGGTTGGGAGATCAGGGATATGTGTTCGCTCTGGCAGGATTTATCCAGACCGAATGGGGCTGCGTTAGGCCTGAGGAGAACGCCTGGCTGGGGGGTGTGAAACCAGCAGTGATTACTTGGAGTGATGGGGAGTGAGCGGTAGATGTTGATATGAGAACAGTTATACCGAATGGTGTCATAGTATCTCTGTGTTCTAGTTGAGTGGGGGTGTGAAGAAGAGAGTAAGCGTGGGGTGTGGTAAGATATATGTCCTTTCAAATGTTCACTGGATTCCAGAGCATATTATGTACGTCATGCAATGCTATGCAATCAGGTGAATTGGGTACACTACTAAATGCAATTGGGCACAACTTCTAAGTGCAGCTTTCCTCAGAGAGGCAATTGGGCCCAACTTCTAAATGCGATTGGGTATACTTCTCAATGCGATTGGGTACCCTTCTAAATGCAATTGGGCACACTTCTAAATGCAACTTTCCTCAGAGAGGCAATTGGGCATAATTTCTAAATGCAACTTTCTCAGAGGGACTATTGGTCACAACCTCTGAATGCAATTGGGTACACTTTTAGTTGGAACTTTCTCAGAGGGACTATTGGTCACAACCTCTGAATGCAATTGGGTACACTTCTAAATGCAACTTTCCTCAGAGAGACTATTGGGCGCACTTCTAAATGCAATTTTCTCAGTGAGGCTATTGGGCGCAATTTCTTAAAGCAGTTGGGTACACTTCTAAATGCAATTGGGCACACTTCTAAATGCAACTTTCTCAGAGAGGCTATTGGGCACAACTTCTAGATGCGATTGGGTACACTTCTAAATGCAATTTCTCAGAGAGGCTATTGGTCACAACTTCTAAATGCAGTTGGGCACAACTTCTAAGCAACTTTCCTTAGAGAGGCAATTGGGCATAATTTCTAAATGCGGTTGGGTACACTTCTAGATGCAATTGGGCAGATTCTAAATGCAGCTTTCTCAGAGGGACTATTGGGCACACTTCTAAATGCAACTTTCTCAGAGGGACCATTGGTGACAATTTCTAAATGCAATTGGGTACACTTTTAATTGGAACTTTCTCAGAGGGACTATTGGTCACAACTTCTAAATGCAATTAGGTACACTTCTAAATACAACTTTCTGAAGAGGCTATTGGTCTCAACTTCTAAATGCAATTGGGTACACTTCTACATGCAATTGGGAGACTATTGGGCACACTTCTAAATGCAACTTTCTCAGAGGGACTATTGGTCACAACTTCTAAATGCAATTAGGTACACTTCTAGATGCAATTGTGCGCTCTTCTAGATGCAATTGGGTACACTTCTAAATGCAACTTTCTCACAGAGACTATTGGTCACAACTTCTAAATGCAATTGTCTGAAACAATCGGGATAACTTTAATTCCATCGGTTATCATTTAGGTCAACAAAATACACTGGAGGTCTTTCAAGCTCCCCTACAGCCTCAATTGATATCAGAAAACAGAACCAACAACAAATCTGAATCATTTGAGAAAACAGACCTTGATGAATGAGCTTCGTTGGAGTCTGCGCTGGAAAGGTTTAAAAAAAATAAAAGGCAAAGCAGCCGAGCCTTTGAGGGAGGGCCTTTAACATTAACTACATGGAATATTTGCTGATATCTCAAGTTGAAGGAAATGGGTGCTTCGGAACTAAAGAGGGCAGAAGTGCTACTGCTACAGGAGACTGATGATGATCACTTGGAGACTATGATGATCACTCTTTTTGAGCTGGAAGGGTTTCACACCTACAACAAAGTGGCCATTAGGGGACAACAAGGAAGACCGTCAGGAGGTTTGGCAATCGCAATAGATCTAAATTTTGACTGTATGCATCACGAAATGGAGGTGAACTCGAAGGACCTTATGGCTGTGAATCTCTTCCTGGCCACTATAAATACCAATCTGCCGATTGTTAACCTCTACCTTAATCACTCGAATACTAAAATGACAGACCTACAGCAGGATCTAGATCTCCTGCTTAGGAATTGGTCTGGCAGGGGTGACAAGGAACTCATTGTTGTGGGTGGGGATCTGAATTTCGCTTGTGTATCGCCATACTATACGGGGGGGAATTGGTGAACACTATGGGCCACCCCCCCACACACTGTATGACGGGGGTGGCATGGAATCATTGCTGAGAGCAATGGGATCTTCTGTTATGTCTACCAGGGGACCAAGAAGTGAAGGATTTGTATACGTGGTATCGGGGGCTGGGGGCACTTCTGAAGATCTGGGACACCTCTGATCTGCTAGAAAAGGTGGGGGGGGGGGGGGAGAGTCATGGTAGTGATCACCTTCCGATAAGCCTGCCAATTCGTCTTCCACTTACAATCCACCACATTCACCACAAAACAGCATTCCCTTTGTCAGAAAGAGGGGTTTGGACGGTAAAGTGGAATGCCAGAGCGTATAGAACTTTTAGTGACATATGGGAGAAAGAAATAATAAAACTAGAGCTGGGAGGACAGAGGTTTATAGTCAACAATTATACCCATATTGTACTGGATGGTCTAAAGTCTCTCACTAATAGGTGACAAATGAGTGTAGGAAAAAAAGAGCTAAATGGAGGGAAATGGCGGAATAAGCTAAATTATTAAATCTGCCAGCTATTGTCTCTCTCCCAGAGTTGGGTGGAAGAGAAAACCAGAGAATCTGGGGCCTTCATTACAAAATTCAAGGAAGGAGGCGAGCGGAGAAAATAAAAAAAAAAAAAAAAAAAATTCCAAGTAAGAAATTGAGTGAAACACTTACCTTGATAGGGTCATCTAAAGCAGCGCTTTCCTATGATTTGGCCACTGTTAAGAATAACCTTCATAAATACGACTGGGTGATCTCATCAGGTGGGGACATACAGGATGTACGCTTACAGTACATTTCTCACTAAAAGGGAGGAACTCCACAGGCATGTGTGATGATGGAAATGCATTGGAGGGACAGGGCCCCCGCATCCTTGTCCTTTACTGCTTTTTATCGTGTGTTCTGTCGTGTTTTCCGCGCAGGAGTTCATGTGGGACTCCTGGCGGTGCAGCGCTCTTTCTTTTGGTTTGGTGAACGGACCCGTGGGATACCCTTATGGCACCCATGGGTGGCCCACAGAGCAGGGTATGGGCTGGTGGCAGCTCCATGCTGAATTTGACAGGTACGCGGAGTATCCTCCATTTTGGGATACCCCGGCCCTGCCATTGGGATCAGTTGATTCCTGATGGAAAACAAGATGGCCCCGGTGGCCTCTTGCTTTCTATTACCCATTACCTTGTTTTCCCAAAGTCCTGGGAAGCCCTGACTCTGTCCCTTCCCCCTGACTGGCTGTGGGGTGGAAGTGCCATATATGGTGGTGTTGTGAAGGCCCAGTCAGACTAGCTGGAGCCTTCCCGGTGATGTATGTTGTGGGTACCTCCTGTGGGTGGGACCTGTGTGAATAGAGTGTGTGACGAATATGCATTCTGTGTTGTGGGTGTCTAGTATCTGGTGGTTGACACAATGACTGAGACAACCATGCCCGAAACCGGTATGAATGCAGCTTGGAGTGTTGAATGGCTCGGTACTTGTCCCAATACACAACTTGTTGTGAGTGTCTGGAGAGAAGTGAATGGCCTGAATACATCATGTGCCGGATTGGCTGCCTGCCTGCATGAATGCTCGTAGTCGTGATTGGATGCTGGAGTGTGACCCAGCGGAATGAATGGGAGATCAACAGTATTTCTGGGGACCTCTCACTTCTAGGAATCGTGTTCAGAAGCTGAAGTCCACTACGACGAGTAACTGGATTAACTGACGCTAGACCTTGAAGCCCTGCTGGACGAGAAGAATTGCTGTTGCTCTCCTTCACAATCTGAAAGCTGCTGTGCCTCCGAGGACTGACCCAGAGAGGACCTGGTAAGGCGCCCTCTTCCCGAGCTTTGAGGGACCATCGTGCACAGCTGATCTTTGCCAACGCTCCCTGGTAGACAGACCTACGACAAGCTGCCGACCGATACGGGGACTGCTGCGGAACTCCAAGGAGAAGCACTCGGACTGTTGTCCGCCACAGTCGACGACTGCTGTCGCCGACCGGAGCCGCCGTGCTCCTGTTTGCCTAAGAACTTCCATTGATCATCGGACGCTCTCGTCTGCATTGTCATCCGCTTGTCTCCCGCTGGAGAAAGGCCCGACCGTCGACGCGCCGAGGAGCATCCACCGGTGGGTTTCCCGCCACCTACAGACCGCAGAGACGCCAACGACTCGACGCCCTTGCTGGGCCACAGCTTCATCATCTCTTTGCGGTCCAGAACTATTGTCACCGAGGTGCCCCGCACGCCTCTTCCTTGCAGGACGCCAACGCTCCGTCGTCGACGAGCACCGCTTGGAACGAAGCTGCCACTTCCTTGCCGTAGTTCACCCTGTTCACCGTCGGTTGTTCGACGACCCGTGACTCCCGTCACTAAAGAGGGGCTGTCGATTCCCCGACACCGAACGCCAAGTTGCCCGACACCTCTCGACAATCCGTGGCTCCCGCCTGAAAGGGAGGCACTCAAGAAGGATTGGTCGGTGCATCGTCGGAGAACTCTACTCCACCAGGTACATTGGGGGGGTAAAACCTTAATAGGAAAAAGTAAGACGACCGAACATTATATGGACTGGGCTTGTGCTATATATCTTTATTTACAGGTTGCCCAGGTTGGGGTGGGGGGGGGGGGGAATCTCCACACAGAACTGTGCCTAGCGGTAGGGGTCAGTATTCTGCCTATTGTTTCACCCATCTTGCGTTCCTTCCTATCTCTAGTGCTGGTTTCCTCGATATTGATCTGTGAGACATTTTAACCATACAGTTGATGCACTTTAATGAGATTTGATAACATTAGTGGTACCACTCTAGACGTGTATACATTTATCATTATTGACTTCCAAGTACAAAGTGCGTTATTGTGATCGTGTACATACCTTTGAATATTAATTATATAAAGACTGTTTTCAATAATACAGTGTGTGGACATTCCTTTGTGGGGGTTCAGGGACCACACTGTACTTAAGAACCAGCTCGCATCACCTTCAGAGAAGCTAGGCCTTGATTGCTCGTCCATTGCTACCTTATAGAGAATCTTGGCTGGGGTCCGCTGTGCCTCCCCTCTACCATAAAGAGAGCAGACACCCCCTACCAGTCTTTACAGCATGTTCATATATTTCCTTGTCCTAAACGTAGGATAGTTTACCTACGCTTCAGGCTTAAAGGGATGGTCTAGTAAAACATTTTATTTAAAAAATAGATAGGCCACATTAAAAAAAGAAAATACTAGCATCCTCCGTTTTAAAACTTCCTATGGGAGTGCCCGAGAGCCCCAAATGGTAAAGCAGATTCAGGCAGACAACGCGGCATTGCGGAAAACAACCGCGTTGTGTCCCAACGGGGAGCCCGAGAGCCCCAAATGGGAAATCAACTGCAGGTAGAAACACTACGCGGCATGTAAACATAACCGCGTGTGTTTCTGCCTGCTGTGGGAGCACCGGAGACCCAAAGTGAAAGCCACAGCAGGCAGAAACACACGCGGTTGTGTTGGAAAACGCTGCAGTTTTTCTTTCCAAGTTTCTCAGGCTCCTCCGAGCCGGAGGAGCCTGAGAAACTTGGAAAGAAAAACCGCAGCGTTTTCCAACACAATAACGTTGTATTTATGTTTGCGGTCGCTTCAAAAGCTCTCTCTCTCTCTCTCTCTACCCTGACCATTGCTACCATTTACCAACCTCCAGGTGCTTACTCTCCGTTTCTCTCAGAGTTGGCCGATTTCTGTTCCTCCTTACTCTCTACCAGCTCCAATCTGCTACTCCTGGGTGACCTTAACATCCATTTAGACTCCCTGTGCACAGCATCCACCCTCTTCGTTGACCTTTCCACCTCCCTATCCCTTTCCATTCTTCCTTCTGGTCCAGCTGACTCTGCCGGACACACGCTGGATGCCATCACCCATTCCGACCTCTGTCTCGTATCCTCTGGTCACCCCTCTTTCTTGGTCTGCTAACTCTCCTCTCACCTCACCCCCTATAGCCCTGTGACAACGGCAATAGTCCTGCCAACCTCGTTCACAAACATCCGTCCGATGAAACGATTGTCAGCTTCTGCCTTCACTTCCACCTTCATTACCCCTTGCCCACCCAACTCAGACTCTACCTCTGAATCTGCTCTCCGCAACCTCTATCTTTCCATTACCAGTACCCTTGACATCCTTGCCCAGTCATGAGATCCGCCTGAAACCTGCCTCCAAGCACAACACCTGGTACAACTCCAAACTTGCAGACCAAAACCGTAAGTGCAGGGCTGCAGAACGGAAGTGTCAAACTTCAGGTTCACCCTCTGACAAACTGGCCTGCCGCCTGCTCCAAAAGGCATTACAGACTATCTGTGCCCAAAAATATGAATTAAATTGGCCACTAGGGGGCGCCTCTGTGTGAGCTCTGCCTCCCTTGGTCCCATAAGTGGGGTCTGAGCCCCCACTTATAGACCCCCATTCAGGGAAATTTGAATGGATCTCCTGTATGAATATCCCCCCCCCCCAAATTCCCCACGCCCCCCCCAACTGGGAGAAAACCCAAAGGAAATCGGAGGTGGGAATCGCTGAGAAACACACTGGGAAAGTCCAGCGCTCTTGCGACGGCCCAACACAACAGGCAGAGAAAACAAAAGCAACATGACGCCTGTGTAAGCAGCGGAGGGCCTAACTGGAAACAGTTAATGCCGGGGAGCCACCTGAAGAAGTTACTGAATGAGAGGTAGGCACCGTCCATAGGACTTATTCCCATCGGCCCAGCTGCAATACAGAGGCGGAACGCAGAGGTGGATGATTGCAGCTACGGTCCAATACACCCTCGAAGCGCCGGGAGGAAGCCCGAGTCCCACCAATCCCCAAGAGTCCCTGCCACGGCTCGCTGCTAGTCTCCCGCGCCCTTATCCATCTGGGCTGCTCGGTGGCGGGAGGGATGTGCAACGGAGTGGTACTCTGGTCCTGCGCTGCCTGCGGTTGCAGTGAGTAGCGCATCTCGCGCACACCCTCACGCACAGAGACCCACTCTCAGAGTATTGTTACACTCCGAATACCGGAGATGTATCCCTGATTAAGGGGACACAAAGAGGCATGGAATAACCCTATCTGAGACTTAAAACCTGTGCAATGGCACGTGGCGTTCCGGGTGATGAGAACCGCCCCATACCGCTTTCAGGAAATCCCACTACAGCACCTGGCCTATCCATGCACCTCTCCCCCCAGGAGTGCACACACAAGAAGGCGCATTGGAGAGATGAGGTACGCTCCCTCGAACAACCCGCACTCACAAAGCAGATCTCATCCACGGATCACCTCGACCCTCCCCCACTATGTCAGAGACAGGAGATGTGCGGAGGGCCCAGCGGCCTTTTGAATACGTACGATGAGACAAAGACAGCTCTCTATTGACATGCCCATTGAGCGTTCCCCAGGCTGTGTGTAATCTAGCAGCTCGCCCAAGTGCTGGAAAGTCTGAAGGTGGATGCACTACCCACAAATGTTGAACACATGTTTTGAAGCAGTCCTGGAATAATTCTGGGGCCCCCTGCATACCGGCCTGCATTATGCATACATCTACACCGACACAAGCACTGTGAAGCATCGATTATACCAAGTGAAGGACTGCAGAAGGGAAGCTCGCCCATAAGGCACAAGAACACGACAGATAGAAAAATATAAGGAAGTTGGAAAACGGTGGCCCCCAACCTCGCATGGGCATGACACTCTTATGTATTGAGAGGCCTGAGTAACAGGACTGTTTAAAAGCCATGATCACTCGCAAAGGAAGTAGATTCCCTTTTCATCAGACGGATAGGCTCAGCAAAAGTACGACAGAATCACCAACACCAACACCAACTAAAGACCTTGCAGGTGCTTTTGATCTGTCACGTGCAGCATTTGGTGAGTGGTGCCACGGACGCTAACCAGAGGGTTGGGCCCCCGGAAATGGAGCATGTGCCCTCCTCCGGCACTCCAGCAATTGTCCGACACTGATAAACACCCCCACCCATGGACCTGTGCAGGCCACCAACAAAGTCTACGCCCAGAAAGCATTCATCTGATCAGCCACTGGGACCCCATGAGTGGTTCTTTGGGACAGAACCACCACCTTCTCACAGTGGTGACACACCATCAAGCAAGGTGGATGGGAATGACAGGATCCAGGTCTACGACCGTTCTTGAAGGGCTGGGCCCTCAGGGTTGAGGGTGTGACCTCCTTCTAAGGCCGCTCAGGTAGAAAGAAAAGAGTGAGGCTTCCCAGTTACACTACGGAATTGACCCACCCCAAAGAAGGCAACACGCCACAGGCACAGAGAACAACCCAGAGAAATCTGGCCACCGCAATAACCCTCAAGGGAAATCTGTAAAGCTCACCTTTGCTCCGCAGGGGCACCTGGAAACCTCTGCAACTGCTCTGGTATGCTCGGGCTCTGGGATTGCTGGATAGTGAAGCGTGTATCTGAAAAGGAACATGCCCGTAAGTTACCTAAGGCTGAGTTCAGGAAGAAACCCCTCACCCGGTACCACCCAATACCCAATCCCTGGGATCCTCTCTCACCTGTCTTATTGCTTTAGGAAGCTCTCCGGCCCGTTATATCTCACAGGGACGCTTGTAGATTCGTCCAGTTACTTCACTGGTTGTTGAGGCTCCGCCCAGACCTGCTGCGGCGTCAAGTTCCTTAACGAGGATTGTTCCAGGTGGTTTCATGCAATGCTCATGTAAGAGTCCTTTTGCAACTAGTCCTTGGGGCAATGAGGCCAGTTCCTTTGTGACAGTCTTGCACTGCTATAATGATGCAGGCTGTTTGAGAGTCTATTAGATTCCAGTCCCAGTGTTGGAACCTTGACCCCCTTTTAAAGAGTTAAACAAGTGTCCAAAATGCCCTTGGCTGCTATAGCGTCTGTTGATAACAATCTCACAGGGCAGGCGCTTTATTGTGCTTCTTTGCGCCTATGGTGTGAGAACAGGAGATCGGAGACTATTTGCTGACCTTCTTGTGTGAGTCTTCTTTGAGGACAGGGCCGGCGCTGACTGCCGAGGTTGTTCACGAAGCAGAGCAGGGCCCGCGTGGAAAAACAGCTGATGAGCGAGTGATGTGAAGAGCCGGAGGTTTCCTGGAAGTTGCAGCCGAGCCTCTGCTGTCACCCGATGTGCAGAAGTGGTTTCATGGAGCTGAGCGGGACCCGCGGTGGAAACAGCCGATGCCTGGAAGAGTGAGAGATCCGGAAAGTCGTCGCGGCAGACCGAGTGCAGGTAACAGCTTGAGAACAAAAACCAGAGGCCGCGCGCGTGCTGACAATGCTTTTCTTCTTTCTTCACAGGGAACGATGCCGGGAGCGTCACGCTGCTGAAGCAGAACGACGCAAAGTAGGGATTGTGGTTTGGGCGTGGCTTTTATAGGGAATCAGTCAGCCACGCCCAGGAGACTGGCCTGCTGAGTAGTGCCCATCCTAAAAGGGCCTAACAGGCACATCACACCCCGGATGTACCCACCGTGACTGTATTGAATCCTTGGAAGTGTCCCAGCCTCCAGTATTAACCTATGCATGCCCATGAATGTCAGAGGATTAACCATTAATGTACTCAGGTGTTCCTGGTATGCCCCCAAATCCGCAATGCCTTAACCCACCTTGCCCCTGCCTGTAACCTAACCCGAGACCTCCCACCGTGCTTCAGGTGGTGTTTTGGGGCGCTAAGACTAGGGCAAGAGAGCAAGTCCCCGGAACCCAGGCCTGTGATCGTGACAAAATCAAAGGACACAACGCAAAACTAATAGAATGTGAGGATCACATGCACACCCTCGGAAAATTGGCACAATATTGCTACACCCGAATCACTCAGAGTGCCTTGAACCTGCAATGGCGGCGAAAGAAGCAGAATCAGCTGCGACCAAGGCCGACGTGGCAGCCCTACTCTCCGAGTTGAAAAGCATGAGGGCCGATATTGGTGGGAAGGTAGAGAACACTCAGAATTGCCAAAATTGTAGAGATTGGAAGGAGTGGAACACAATCAAACCTCCCTCAATACCATGGAGTCCCAAATGGACCAAAAGGATCCCAGATATAGAAACTAGAGGGGAGGAATTTTGCCTAAAGATGGATGATATGGAAAACCGTGAGCGTCGGAACAACTTGCCTATCTTCGGGATCCTGAACAGGGAAGGGCAAACCGAGCAGGACCTGAAAAAGACCCTACATACGATTATGAAACTCCTGTTCGAAGATGATGCAGTCGATGAACCGAAAAATCGACCGGATACACGGGGCTGGAGGAGCTGCGAGCGGACCAAAGACAGTCTTTGTAAGATTCGATAACTACGCCGACAGAGCCAGAATTATTGAAAAAGCCAAGTGCACCCAGCCACTTCTTTTGGCTACATCAAAAGAAACGATTTTCCAAGATCTCTCCTCACTCACGCCATGCGGAGAATGTGCAATGCCTCTAACAAAATGGCTTAAGGATAAGGGAGACAGATACCGCTGGGGCTATCCTTTCTCACTCAAATTTGAACGGGAAGGAAGGAACAAGTTACTTACCTGTAACTGTTGTTCTCCAGCATGGGTCTGGCATGGATTCACATGCTCATGAATATTCCCAATCGTCAGGCTGGGAATCCTCAGTAAAGAAAAAAAAAAAATCAGTATCAGTTTTGTTTCTGATCTGTCTTTCTTAGTAGTAACCAATCACTGGTCTCTGGGTCATACTGTCCCCAGCCAATGACTCCCCTCTCCCTACGCCCCGCCCCTGGTAGCCATCCTCAGATTTGGTAGCATGTAAAGTGGCAGTATGGCCAAGTGAAGAGCCGCAGAGGGGAAGGAGGGAGGGTTACAGGTAAGTAACTTGTTCCTTCTCCAGCATGGGGTCTGGCATGGATTCACATGCTCATGAATATAAGAATACATAGCAGTACACATGCACAACCACGGGAGGTGGCAAGGCTCAACATTAAGCATTACATAAAACTCAACATTAAGCATCTCTTACCTCCTCACCAGGCTCACCTTAAGTGAACAGGTTGCGCAGCGCTGCCTGGCCGACCCTGGACTCCTCCCTGGAATCCCGCTCGACGCAGAAGTATCTCGTGAAGGTGTGCGTCAACCTCCACGTAGCAGCCCTGCAGATGTCCAGCAGGGGCACACCAGACAAGAACGCTGTGGTCGAATGGGCTCGGACAGCCGGGCAACTGTCGGTTTGCCAAGCGATGACAGTGCATGATACAGCCGGAGAGCCATCTGGAAATGGAAGCCTTCGAGAGAGCCTTCCCTTGGGTCACAGGTCCAAAGTTCACAAACAGCTGTGATGTCTTGCGAAAACTCTTCGTTCGGTCCACGTAGAACTTCAGCGCTCTAGCTACATCCAGCGAGTGCAAAGCCCTCTCGGCCGGCGACGAAGGCGACGGGAAAAAGACTGGCAACACCAAGGGCTCGTTGAGATGGAAGTCCGACGGCACCTTGGGCATGAAGGAGGGGTGCATTCTCAGCACGACCCTCGTCTCGTGGAAAGTCAAGTATGGAGGCTTGCAGGATAGGGCCTGAATCTCTCCCACGCGTCGTGCAGAGGTGCTGGCCACAAGGAACGCTGTCTTCCACGACAGGAACTTCAACGGAGCCGAATGCAAGGGCTCGAATGGCGGGCCCATGAGCCTGGTCAGCACCACGTTGAGCTCCCACGATGGGACTGGAGCCTTCACCGGCGGGAACGATCGAAACAGTCCTTTCATAAACTCCTTCACCAGGCGATGAGACCACAGGTACAACCGTCCTGCAGTTCTGGTGTATCGGGAAATCGCTGCCAGATGTATCTTGAGGGAAGCATGAGCTAGTCCAGCTTTTGCCAGCGACAGTAAGTACGGTAGCACTTGAGGGGCTGTAATCCGTAGAGGGTGGATCTTCTGTGCACGGCACCAGAAAAGAGAACCTCTTCCACTTGCGTCTGTAGCACTTGAGAGTCGAGGACGCCCTGGCCTTTGCAAGAACCTCTCTGCAGTCAGCTGGGATATCGTACCCTCCAAACTCTAGTGCTGCAAGAGCCAGGCCTGCAAGTTCAGCGACTCCGTGTTGTGATGAAGAATGGCGCCTCCTTCTCTGAAGAGAAGTTCTGAGTCCGTCGACAGTTTGACTGGTGGGGACGCTGACAAGTCCAGAAGGTCCTGGAACCATATCTGTCTCGGCCACGCCGGTGCGACGAGGATCATCCTGCACCGGGACCTATTGAGTTGGTTTATGAGCCTGAGCGGCAACGGAGGGAACGCATACAGGAACAGGCCATCTCAGGGGAACGAGAAAGCATCGCCCATGCTGCTCGGCTGGGGGATCCTGCTGGCAAACCTCTGGCACTTGGAGTTTGTCGCCGTCGCGAACAGGTCGATTTGGAGTTTGCCCCATCGCCGGAAGAGTTGATCCACTTGATCCTGGCATAGTTCCCACTCGTGGCACGAGCACAGCTCCCTGCGGAGTGAGTCGGCGATGGTGTTTTTTATCCCTGCTAGATGAAGGTACCAGAACATCCCCTGGGCAACGGCCCAGTGTCACAGATCCTGGGCTTCCTTGGACAGGGCTGGGGATCTGGTTCCTCCTTGCTTCCGGATGTAGAACATCGTGGTGGTGGTGTCGGTGAAGATCCTCACCACCTTGCCCTTGAGGGACGGGAGGAATGACTTCAGGGCCCAGAACACTGCTCGGAGCTCCAGTAGGTTGATGTGGAGCGGCCTCTCCTCCGGGAGCCACCGGCCTCTCGCGTGAAGATCTCCGGTGTGCGCTCCCCACCCCTCCAGGGAGGCATCCGGCATCACTGTCACCTCGTATGCTGGGGTCTGAAAGTCTGTGCCTGCTGTGAGATGCGCACGGGTGCCCCACCATCGAATTGCTTGGCAGAATACTTCGTTGAGCGAGATCTTGTCCTCAAAGCTGCCCGTCGCTTGCATCCAACGTGTGTCGAGGAACTCCTGCAGAGGACGCATCCGAAGCCTGCACAGGCGCACCAGATTGATGCAAGAGGACACCATCCCGAGAAGGGACTTGATGGACCTCATTCTGGCCACGTCCGTGGCCAGCAGACGCTGCACCTTGCCCAGGATAGCCTTCGTTTTTTCCTCCGACAGCGAGGCCAGTAGTGCCACTGTGTCGAGCCTGGATCCCAGAAACAGTGCAACCTGCGACGGAACCAGGTGGGATTTGGGGGAAGTTGATGGAGAATCCCGAGCAGCCGGACGGTCTTCGCTGTGTGTTCGACGGCGAGCTCCCTTGTTCCTGCTCGGATGAGCCAATCGTCCAGGTAGGGGTAGACGTGGATCCCCTGCAGGCGCAGCCGCGCCACCACTGGACCTAGGCCAGTGGTAAATACCCTGGGCGCCGACTTCAATTCGAATGGGAGGGCCTTGAACTGGTAGTGCCGCCCTTGGACTACGAACATGAGAAACATTCGGTGTCCTTTTAGGATGGGGATGTGAAAGTATGCATCCTCCAAATCCAACGACGATAGGAAGTCGCCTTCCTCCAGCTGGCCCAGCACGTGCTGGAGGGCGACCATCTGGAACTTCTGTGCCTTGATGTATTTGTTTAGCCGACGCAAGTCCAGGATGGGACGCCAACCTCCTGTCTTCTTTCTGATGAGGAAGTATCTTGAGTATACTCAAGAGCCTCTTTGGGACGAGCTTGATGGCTCCTTTGAGCATCGCCCTTACCTCGAACAGCAGTTGAGGGACGTGGTTTTCCTTCCTAGCCACGGGAGGAATTCGGGGGCACTTCTTTAGAAATTCCAGAGTGTGCCCGTGGGCCAGGGCATGCAGCACCCAACGGTCGGTGGAGATGGACTCCCACACGCTGACGAACCTCGTCAGCCGGCCTCCCACTGGGGTGCTTGGGTGGGGGCCCGACGCAATGGCCGGTTCAGCCTTGGCCACCCTGCCGACGACGGCGAGATCCGCCTGACTTGCCTCGTCCCCTGTAAGCTTCTTGCGACAAGGAGCAAGCAGCCGAGGAGCCGCAGCCAAATCCTTTAGAGGCACCTTGCTTGCATCCGGAGTTCCGAAAGGGCGGCCGCCGTTGCTGCAGAACTCGCAAGGCACGAGCCGTCTGTGTCGGTCTTGATGGCCTGCAGTGACTCATCCACTGTCTTTCCGAACAGATTGTTCCCGTCGAAGGGCATGTCCAAAACCTTGGCTTGCACGTCTTGGCGGAAATCCGTCGCCTTGAGCCACCCCCGCCGTCAAAGGCAAAAGCTGTTGCCCAACTGGCGGAAACCGGTGTCGGCAATGTCTGTGGCCACAGTTATGGCATGGATCGACGCCACCTCACCCTCCTGTAGGATCGCCAGGGCCTCTGCCCTCTTGTCCCGGGAGGAAGTCCAACAAAGGGGTGATCTTGTACCACAACTCCCTGTCGTAGAGGGTCACAATCGCTAGGGCGTTGGCCGCCTTAATCGTTGTCGCCGCCGACGAGATGACTCGTCGTCCCATGGCATCTAGTTTCTTTCCCTCGCCGTACGGTGGGGAAGTTGAAGCCGAAGCCCCCCCCCACTTTCTTCTTGGCCGCTGCCGAGACAGGCAGGAGTCGTGGACGGGTTCTTCACGAGAGCAAGACCCTCGTCCCAGATGTCATCCAGCAACAGCACCGCGAGGACCGTCTTCCTCTTGGCCTCGCGCCGTTGGTAGAGGAAGCCTTCCTTTTCTTTTCTTCGGGACAGAGCTGAAAAAGGTTGGACGCCCTGGCAATCATGGCGTGGAAGGAGCCAATTTCGTCGGGCGGAGACGTCCGAGGAATCAGAGACGGGAGGTCAGTCCCGTCGTCGCGCCGTCATCCGTCCCCGTCGTGGCCGTGTCTGTTCCCGTGTCATCCCTCGGGACCGGGTAAAGCGACGAAGGCTGAGAAGGCCGTGAGGGCTGAGGGGGAGCCGGATGAATTCTCCTCCTCTTGTTTGGAGAGCTTCCCGACGGACCCGGTTCAGCAGGGTCATCTGTCGGGGTAGGGGCAGTCTCGTCCTAATCTCCGTGCATAAGGTTTGGATTGCCATCAAAATGGCCACCGAGTTATCTTGTGGCTTGGGCCGTGACGGACGTGCCCGGGAGCGACGTTTGTTCTTCCTCCACAGGAACCGCGTCGTCGCCACCCTCGCTCTCGTCGTCCCCCTCGTCGGGATCCCTCCCATGGGACCGGGCCTCTTCCAAATTTTCAGTCAGTTCATCCTCGGAGGTTGTGTCCGTAATGGCCACAGCCCCCCCCCCTCTTTTTCCACCGGGGTCTTCACGGGGGTCTTCGATGGGCATAAAAGAAGATTCCCTCCGCGGAGGCAGGGAAACTCTGGGCCCCGAGGTCGCCTCCACTGGGATAGCCTCCACAGGCTTCGCCAGGGCCGCAGCGACTCCTACAATAGAGGCCTTGGCTGGATCAAGGCCTTCACCTTAGGGGGGAGGGTCACCGCCTTGCTCCCCTTCAGCCTGTTCCTTCGAGATCGACCAGGGCCTCTCCAGAAGCTTAGCCGGGTTCTCTGGTTTTCTCTTCCCCGAGCCAGAGCGTTGGCTCGCGGTTGGAGTCGGTGAAGGTGCGCCCTGCCTGGTGGCCAAGGAGCCCGACCGTTCGGCACTCCCGGTGCCTGCGGACTCGCAGTGCTTTGCCTTCTGTTGGGCCCCCGTCACCGGGGCGCCCTCACAGGACTTGGAAGACCGCTCAGACTTCTCACCTGCTGGGCTCTTGCCCTCCAGCCAGTTGGAGAGACGGGTCCAACGATCCCTCATAGTCCGATCCGACATGTTCATGCAAAACGCACAGTCCTTCTCCACGTGCGTTTTGTCCTCGTGGAGGCAGTTAAGGCATTTCGAATGGCCTTCCTCCTTGAACACATTTTGTAGGTTGCATCCAGGGCAGATCCAGAACAGTTTTCCCGGAGTCGAGCTTCCCTTCTCCTGGGCCATGTTCCTCTCGTCCGCGAGGTAGGCCTCAGAAACTTCCGGAATCCTCCAAGAAGCGTAACTCGACGAAAACTTCACCCTTGAGGGGCGTAGATAAATCCGAAACGGGTCCCCGTTGATCGGAAGTAGAAACGGTGGAGTTTGAGGCTCGATTAAACAGAAAAATCAGAAATCTTTGAAAAAGCGAAAAAATGCAGTAAAAGCTCGAGAGCTAAGCACAAGGACTCCCAACACTTGAACGTGCGGTAAAAATCTGAGGATGGCTGCCAGGGGCGGGGCTTAGGGAGAGGGCAGTCATTGGCTGGGGACAGTATGACCCAGAGACCAGTGATTGGTTACTACTAAGAAAGACAGATCAGAAACAAAACTGATTTTTTCTTTACCGAGGATTCCCAGCCTGCCGACGGGGAATATTCATGAGCATGTGAATCCATGCCAGACCCAATGCTGGAGAAATACGATACGACTGAAGACGGAAAAAGACATAAGAGCTTGCACGTCGGACGTACTGGGCGAACAAAGCGATGGACAAAATCACAGAGAAGAGCGTGTGGACGACAAACTATGGCGCATCCAAGGTCAGAGACGAAAGAAGATCCCCCGGATCCAGAAAACATAGGAGGATGAACGCCTACCCAAATGTTGAACTTTAAGAAAACAGGGAAATCCAGAACCACAGGAGAAGGGGCACCTTCTAGGGCGAGCTGTAACGATCAGGTGGTGACCTCCTGTATGATGGCCACTGGTGCCATTTGCCCCTGCAGGTCGCCTTGTGGAACCAAACACTAGGGATGACCGTAAGAACAGGAACGGTCACCCCAAGGTGAGGCGACAGCTCGCTTGAACATGGGACAAGGGCTAACCCTTGCAGAAAACTATGGTTCTCCAAAAGGGAGTACCCCGAAGGTAAGAGAGGGATGTCTCTGGCACAGCTAATTTCAATGCCAATGATGGTTTGTGATCATGGATAGATTGCTCTGACACGATGCAGAGGGTTGATGAGCTATAGGGAGGCGGGGGGATGTGGGGGGTATGGGGACTCCATGTTTGATGCAGTTATCTAAAATGGGATTGTGAGAGGCATGGTCCCTGCTGGTGGTCCGGTTCTGGCAAGCTACTGATGTCCTGGTTAAGTTGGACGCCACTAGGGTTGGATGGGGAGGGATTGGGGGGCTGGGAGACACAATTTTCAATGTAAACATGAATAATGATCCACTGAATAGGTTTGGAAGAGGTTGTATGTATGGGGCATGTGTGTGGTATAGACAGAAAGGGCCATGGCACTAGAGCAGTCACTTAATAGTCCCAGGCCTCTCCAGACAGGCATGCTTAACGTCAAAGGCCTATATACACCAACAAAACAATTTCTAGTCTGTAGATAATTCAAAAGAGCAATGCTAGATGTGCTGTTCCTCCAAGAGACCAAGTATGTGCGAGGGGAAGAGCGTAGGGTCCTGAGCTCCAGGGTGGGAACGGAATATTGGGGCTCTGGTCCCATGAGGAGGGTGGGGTTGGGTGTACTGATAAGGAAGGGACTCCATTTTGAAACCACTAAGGTATGGACCGATACTGAATGGAGGGCCATCATAGTTGTGGGTAAGATACACAATCTCACACTTACTTTCGCAACACTTTACTCCCCCAAAGTTGGCCAGTCTCGCATCCTGCACCATACTGTTCCGAAAATAATGTTGGAAGACACGGGACATGTCGCAACAGGTGGGGACTTTAACTTATGGGCAGACACCACACGGGATAGGCAGGCTGGCAAACCAGAAGCAGGCGAACCAATAGACCGTAGTCGCATGGAGGTGATAGAAATGATGGATATGTACGGTTTGTGCGATATTTGGCAAACCCTCCTTCGTAATGAAAGTGTATACATTTTACTCAACACCCCACTCCACGTTTACTAGAATAGATTACCTATACCTGTCGACAGGCCTGAGCAATGCCGCGACTGCCTCAGAGATCGTCCCGATTTCGTGGTCAGACCACAATATGGTCACCGTCGATGAAAACCTGGCCACATTGCCGCAGAAATGTGCGAAGTGGTGCTGAAATGAAACCCTATAGAAGGACCCAGTCTTCCACGTCAAACTGACGGGTGAGATTGAAGAGTACTTAATACAAATGACACGGGAGAGGTACCCAAGGGAGGGCAACGTGGAGAGGTATCTTGATTAGGGAGGGGGCTGAGAAAAAGAGGGAAAGAACCCCGATAGAGAATTGATTGAGAAAAGAAATTAAACAGCTGGATATTGCAGCACAAAATTCCACCGAGGGGAGGGCGGAGAAAGTCGCAGAGGCGGTACAACGGAGAAGGGAACTCTGACGATTGGAGGAGGGGCTGGTTGTGCATAAACTTCAGTTTCTCAGACAAAAACATTATGAGAAAGGGGACAAAGCATTATGAGAAAGGGGACAAAGCAGATGCATTGCTGGCTGCTAGGCTGCGGGGACAGCGAGCTGAGAGGTGGGCTGCTGCCATACATGAGGGAGGAGGTGCCCAGGCGGCAGAGGCGAGAGACGTCCCGGAAGCCTTCGCAAAGTTTTACGAGCTATTATATATATCAGAGACAGTTAAGGGGGAAACAGAAAATCGATACATGCGAACAGTGAACATGCCAAGACTCTCAAGGGATATATCCTAGAAATGGAGTCCCAGATAACCGCGGAGGTCGTCAAGAGTGCAATCAAGAGGCTCCCATTAGGGAAAGCATAGGGGCAATGACGGGTATACAGCAGGATTTTATAAGACCTTTATTTTTCCCCTCCTCCCATTCATGGTTGACCTATTTAATGATATTTTGCAGGCAGGGGTAGCTCCCGAATCCTTCACACAGGCGCACATCTCTGTGATCCCCAAAGACGGCAAAGACCCTAAGCACTGCTGGTCATACCGTCCCATTTCCCTACTCAATATAGACTCAGAAATCTATACCAGAGTACTGGCAGCCAGACTTGAGATCCACATGCCCCAACTAATACACTCTGACCACGTCCGATTCATCTTGGGAAGGCAGGGCACAGACACGATGCGCAAGACGCTCCACCTAATTCATGAGCCCGAGAAGATGCCGGATGACCCTGCGCTTCTGTCAATTGACGCGGAAAAAAGCATTTGATACGGTGGAGTGGGGCTTCCTAGAAGCAGTGTTCAACAAGGTTGGGCTGGGTCCCATCTTCAAAAGAGGGGTCAAGGCTGTCTACACATAACCTAAGGCGTCTGTCATGGTTATTTCAGAGTATTCCAGATGGTTTGATCTGGAGAGAGGCACGAAACAGGGTTGCCCTCTCTCTGCAATACTGTTTGCCCTCTCCGTGGAACCACTTACCCAGATACCCAGAGCGGATCACCAGGTTGAGGGCCTTCAGGTGGATGGGAGGGAATATAAGAAAGCCCTATATGCGGATGACATTCTCTTGCATGTTAAACCACCCACTCCACCCTCTACCCGCCCCCCTGACATCAATACCCAGGGCCATACATCGGATAGAAAGGTATGGGAAACTTTCTGGTTTCAAAATTTAGAAAACTAAATCCATACTCTTCCCATTACAAGAACTCACCCCTGAAAATGGCACGAAATTCTCTGCACTTGGTCTGGTGATGGGGGGGGGGAAAGACACCCACCCTCCATTACCTGGGGATTAACTTGACGCGAGACCTAGGGAAAATTTATGACACGAATTTCCCACACCTCTTAGCTGGTTTTCATGCGGCGAAATGGCAGAAGCTCACAATCGCATTAATGGGGAGACAATGCAGTAAAAATGGTTTGTCTCCTGAGGTTTTTGTACCCATTCCAAATGCTCCCTTTAAGACTCCCGGATGCATTCTTTAGAGAAGTGAAAAGTGCCGTTCTAAAATTCTTATGGAAAGGGAAAGAAAACTGAGGATAGCATATGAAGCTCTACCAGATCTGAAATTATACTACTGCGCTGTGCAACCGAGGGTTCCGATTCCCCACATGAGCGGGGGGGGTGGGGGGGGGGGTGGGGAGCTGCAGTGCTCTAGCCCCCGCCACGGTCTCGGAATGGCTCTGCGTTCCTAGGGATACACTGAGCCGAAGACTCAGCCAATAAGGACACCCTGCCACTACTACACATTTGTTCAACTTGTAACTGTGGACAAAGAAAGGAAATTGTGTTCTAGGGTGAGGATCAGAGTGGGGTGGAGGGAGAAGTTGAAGTTAAGTTATAAGTTAAGGCTACAATACATTTGGTTGGAGGAGGGGAGAAGGGATAGCTGGCTTAATATGTTCCAAATGACGCCTGTATGTTTCTAATACGTTTCATGAAATTAAATAAAATCACATTTTTAAAAAAAGGGGGCCTGCATTAAAGGCACGAGTATCTAGCGCGTCCAGCAACACAGCTGGACTCTTCAAAATCTGCAGGAACTTGCCAACCAGTCCGCAGCATCCTCGGCCCCTACTCCTTCACAGGCCCTTCGCAGTGCCCTCCCCAATCACTGCACCTCCAAAACCCAGGACATATTGAACAGCCTTGTCATGCACTCTTCCAACTCCTCCCTTCTCCTCCTGCTTCCCCCCGATCACTCACCTTCCTCCATCCCTCCGGAAGAAGTCACCAGAGCAGTCAATTCAATGAAGGTCTCTTCCTAACAGGTTTCCCCTTGCTCATCCAGAGCCATCAAGGACTGTTACGCTCACCTGGTATCCACGGGGACGCCACACAGCCAGCTGGTCGCTGATGCCCTTCCTGATGGTTCCCCTGTGGTCTCGGTGTCAAGGGAATTCTGCCTGGTTGCCGGAATCGGTGGGCTCTCCGTCCTGCTCTCTGGGCAGGGGCGCGTTGGCTTTTGTGGGCGGTGGCTTTCCAGTTACTTCACTGACTGCGGCCCTTGTAGTGTCTTTCAGGTAGGTCTTATTGCAATTAATGGCTTTGTATTTCTTGCATGCCTTTTGTCTGTTCTAATGTCTCTTTATCATCTCCTAGGGGCGTGGAGTGTCCACTCGGAGAACCGGATGTGCTGGTTCTCACCGGGAGATGGTGCGCTATAGTGCTATGATGCGGTAAGGAGGCGCTTTGCGTAGCACAGCAATGCCTTGTCCTCACTGACCTGCGTTTTCCCTTTTCGTAGGTCGCAGAGAGTACCCAGCGCAGATGGGGTTTCCGGAGCAGTGCCGGTCAAGAAGTAACCAGCCAGGTAAGTCTTTAAGCGCTTTTATGGTTGTAATGTCTCTAGTACCTCCGTTAATAATGTCTTTCTCCTTTTCTCAGGTCCCTCAATCGGGGCGGCGAACTCCTCCAACAGAGATGCCCAGGAGCTGTGAGCAGAGATGGATGAAGATTGCAGGTAAGATTCTGCTGCTAACAATGGCTTTGTTTTTTCTGTAGGTCCGGAATTCGTCCGGTTCATGAGAAGCTGGACACGGTGAGCGTCACGTTGCTAGAAGCAAAGTAACACGAAACTTGTGTTCTTGTTCGGGTGCAATTTAAATAGCCACTGTAAAGTAGCCCAGGTAAAGTAGTCCCTAGGCCACCACACCCAAAGCACTAGACCGCATAGCTTGGTTCTAGGAACCCAGCTATGTGGATGCCTCCATGTTGGCTGAAAGCCTTAATAAAGTAGTCCCTTAAGCAGATGCCTCTCCCAAATGATGAGCCTGGCGCCAAAGGCACCAGCACTGGCCCCAAGAGGGCTTGAAAAGTGAAGTCTGGCCTTATTAAAGATCCGAGCCCTGATTCCACCTGGCTTGTGGGCTTGCCAGGGAGGGGGGTCAGGGCTGAGGGTCGTGACAGGACAAGGTCGTGACAGGACAACATTTCCTCTCTCGCATCTGCTCTCGCTGATCTTTGTAACCACTCCTTTGCATCAGCAGACCCTTCCTGTCCGGCCAACTATCGCCCCATTTACTTCACCCCTTTCCTGGGGAAACTGCTTGAGAAGTTGGCCCTGCCCCAACTTAATTCGCACACTGAACTTACTGGCGGTCTTCACGACCATCCATCTGGATCCAGAGCAGCCAGAGGAACGGAAAATGCTCTTCTGAACACCCGTGAATAACTGTTTGCATCCATTGATTCCAACTCCCCTGCGGTCGTCATCCTCCTTGATCTCTCTTCTGCATTTGACACAGTGAACCACTCCATCCTCATAAAAAGGATGCACGACACCCTTGGAATCATCGGGGCAGGCACTGCACTGGCTTACCTCCTTCCTAACTGACCGCTCTTCCAAAGTCATATTGGGAACCTGCTCCTCTCCTACATGTGCCTCCACCTGTGGCGTCCTGAGGGCTCCATTCTTTGGTCTTCGCTCCAACATCTACGTTACTCTGCTGGCATGCCTCGTTTCCTCAATTCACCCCCCCCCCACTGCCCCCTCCAACTTCCAGTGCTATTCTGATGACACACAACTCTTTAAGCTTCCTACAGACGTCCTTGCACCCTCTGTCATCCTTGCCTGCCTCTCAGCCACCCAGGCCTGGTGTACGATCTTTTCCTCAATGCCAGCAAAACAGATCCTACCTATTGGGACCCTGGCCCCAACTTCTTCCCTTCACTCTGGCCTTCCTCCATGTGCTCTCGCCCTGTTCCCTCTTCGGAAGCCAGAAACCTCTGAGTCATCTTCAACTCCTCCCTTTCCTTCCTCCCTCATACTTGGGACATTGCCAAGAAGTCCCACTTTCAGCTTTTCCTTCTGAAAGGAATTCTACTTTTCTTCACCTTCCCCGAGAGGCTCAAGGTACCCGGGTTCTGGTTCTCTCTAGGCTCAACTATTGCAATGGCCTCCTCAATTTATCATCGTCCACCCTTTGACTCCTTCAGCTAAGCCAGAATAGGGCAGCAAGACTTATCCTTAACCTGAAGCCCAGGGAGTGCTTCTCTACTGCCCTACAAAGTCTTCACTGGCTCCCGATTGCAGCACAGATACAATTAAAATCCCTCAGCATCATCCACAAAGCTGTCTGGGGCCGTGGACCACACTATCTGCAACTTTTCCCCCTCTAGACCCCTGCGGTCCTCTGGCACCAACTCCTTGCGTGTGAATCGGTTTGCTGAACAGAGAGAAGGTGGTCGTTTGATTTCCTCATCGGGCTCCATTCTTTGGAACAGCCTGCCCCTCCCGCTTGGTTTTCAGCAGGGCCTCCTTAAGTTCCGGAAAAGCTTCAAGACCTTCCACTTTACCTCTTCCTTCACTCCCTCTCTCCCCTGCTAATTCAGGACCCTTATGCATCCTCAGGGCCCTGACCTCCCACATCTTATCTCAGCTGCTGTCTATCCTGCACTTGCTTTGGCCCACACTCCAAGTCGCACTTACCCTTCTTCCTAGCACTTCACCTGCGGCTCTCCATGAGCACCACAGCACTGATCCCATACCCCTCTCACTACTGCACTTGCACGTTCTGAACACTCAGACGACATAGTAGGTTAGTCTTCCCCTCCCCACGGTCTCTTCTTATTGTTGCATTATTTAACATTGTTGTAATTACATTGTCTATCATCCCCATGTCCCCTCGCCCTGTGGTCACTTTGTAACAGTATTTGCTTCCTCTATAAGTGCCTAACAAGTGAGCAATAGCAATATAACTTATTAGCTTGCGCTTACCTGTAAATTGATCACCAGCACTCACATCCACCAGCACAAATCGGGGCAGTATTACGATGTACCGTCACACTGTAGCAGGCATTTAAAACACATGCCAACAAACCATTACTGTGCCTACCTGTATATGCTGCAAATATGGCAGCCATCTTGTCGTGGACTGTGGACATACAGGGTCAGACACATCAATGCGGGATGGGTAATGGTGGACCTGCTTGTCTTCAATCATTATAAAACAGATAAATGAAGTAAACTGGTGCAAGGTAATACAAATTGGACAAAATGGCATGTAGCAAGGTATAAACACAAGGTTTGGGGTGTGGAATTTCAAGTGCAACTGTTATGTGACCCTTACGGCCTAGCTAGTTCTTTGGTCTACATTGTGTACGACATCTAATCAATGTTCTTAGAATAAGGGTGAGAGCACCAGGAACACATGGCTACCGTACTGAACTTATTCGATCCGTGTTTGAGGTTGAAGCTGCCGGCTGCAAGAATCCCTTGGGGCAGTGCTCCTGTGGCCCAGTCAATGGGTTAAAAAGTTGTGTTGGATTCCTGCAATTTTGGCGCCTTGTTGATAGATTCTAGAGATTTTTGAATTCTGTTGTATCCCAGTATCATTAGAGATGTACTAACTTGTTTGTGCCATTAGCACATCGACCGAGATCCAGTTACTATGTGGGGACTACGCCATAACAAGGCACTAATCAGTGCATTGAACTACCACTGGCAACACGTCAACTCAACCCAGTGCTCAGGATTAATCACCATTGCCTTGATAAAGACCCTTGAGTGGTGGAAACACGTGTCGGCACCTACTGTGATAATAAAGACCTAATGGCACAAATCCATAACAAGAGCACTACATCTCTAATGATACTGGGATACAACAGAATTACAAAATCTCTAGAATCCATCACCTTTGTACAGAGCGCCAAAAAAAAGAAATCGCAGGAATCCAACACACAACTATCTAATCAATGTGCGCCTGGGTGTGTGCAACACTGGATTGGAGCCTTCTAATTTAATTCACAGAGAAATGTGTGCCCTCGGCTAACATGTAGAATTTGTCAGCCTGATGCACATGTACTGACCAGTAACTGGTTATGGTTATTCTTGCTTAATTGGTGAGTGAGCACCGCTGGTTCTTCCGTTTTTCACTTACAAGTAGTTATTGAAGAAACACTTCTTCGGTTTTAGATATTGTGTAAGTGGGTGCATACCCATTAAGCTGGGTCTCCATACTGGGCATAAATGTATAAATAGGGGGAAAAGACCAAGGCCATCTAGCCTTCGGTGTGGGCTGCACCCATATTAAAAAAAAAAAAAAAAAAAAGATATTGGGCCTCATTACGAGGTGGGTGGTAAGGGATTACCGGCACCGGTAATCCCTTACCGCCCTACTATGAGTTCCCTTTGCTGGTCCTCCCTTAACGCCTGGTTTTTCCAGACGTTAAGGACACGGACGTCATAGCCCGACACGGACACTACACATTACTCAATGACAGACTGCACATTAGCCCTCTATTTAGATTTAGGCCAGTGTTCACAGCCTCTCCCCTCCCGAGTCTATTAGTCATCGTATTTCTGTATTTTTTTTTCTCACATATATATATATATATATATATATATATATGGGATACATTACTCACCGTAATCGTATTTCTGATGCTTGTATCTGCTTAGATTCACATGCTGTGCATAGGCCGACATCTAGTGGAAGCTGCGGAGTATTACAGTTTGTTTTTCGAAGTCGAAAAATGGGCGTCGACACAGGGCGTGCCAGTAATACTATCCCTAGTGTGACGTCCCCTGTACCCATGATCCCTCACGCGTCTAGGATCCCCAGATTGTGTTTTTCCTGACATGAGGTAGCATGAGGAGTAGCGTGAGTACAGATAGTCCAAGCAGATAGACAGAAAGGTAAGACTACAAGCAACCATGCGCCTTCTCTCGGAGGGGAGGAAGGGTGGGTCGCATGTGAATCTAAGCAGATACAAGCATCAGAAATACGATTACGGTGAGTAATGTATCCCTTCTGAGGCTTGTGGAATCTGCTTAGATCACATGCTGTGCATAGATTAGCGAGCAGTACCAGAAGAAGGAGGTGGGATGTGAGAAGGGTCATGAGCAAACAGGTGTCTTAGAACCGCTTGTCCCACTTGTGTATCTGCCTTGGAATGAGTGTCAATGCAGTAATGCTGAGTAAAAGTGTGAATAGAGCTCCAAGTAGCTGCTTTGCAAATGGTGTCAAGGGGAACATTTGCAATGAAAGCCAGAGTGGCCCCAATGCCTCTGGTAGAGTGGGCCCTTGGCGTAAAAGGCAGAGTTTTTTCAGAAAGAGAGTAACACAGCTGTATACAGTTGATAATCCACTTTGAGATAGCGCCCTTAGAGACGCGATCCCCCTCTCTGCCTGTAGCTACGGAGACAAACAGTTGATCTGTTTTCCTTAGCGGTCTGGTTTTATTTACATAGTATAAGACCGCCCTACGCACATCTAGGGTGTGTAGTTTCACCTCAGCTGAGCTTTGTGGGTTTTGGAAGAAAGCCGGAAGCTCGATGGACTGGTTTACATGGAACTTGGATATGAATTTTGGTGAGAATCTAGGGTGTGTGCGTAAAACCAGTTTGTCCTTGTGGATAGTAAAGAAAGGATCTTGCACTGACAGAGCCTGAATTTCACTGACCCTTCTTATGGAGGTAATGGCTACTAAGAAGGCCGTTTTATAAGTCAGGTGTTTGAGACTACTTTTATGCATGGGTTCGAAGGGGGGCCCCATGAGCTTAGATAGCACCACATTGAGATCCCATCCTGGCGGTGGGTTCGAGATAGGAGGGTGAAGTCTCTTTACTCCTTCCATGAAGGCTTTAACCACTGGTACTTTCCACCACGAAACCTTGTTATGGGATGTGGTGTAGGCTGAGAGGGCTGCCAGGTGTACTTTCAGAGAGTTAAAAACCAACCCTGCATCCAGCAGGTGGAGCATGTATGTTACAACGTTGGAAGGAGTGCAATCAACCGGGTTGATTTGTTTACTCTGGCACCAGATAACGAATCTTTTCCACTTGTCAAAGTAACAGTGCCTTGTATTTGGTTTCCTAGATTCTTTTAGAATGTCCATACACCTCTGTGGTAATTTGAGATGTCCAAACTCTATGACTTCAGGAGCCATGCTGCTAGGTTCATAGAGTTGGGTTCCTGATGCACTGTTTGACCTTGTTGCTGGGACAGAAGGTTGTACCAGGCTGGGAGTCTGATGGGTTCGCATACCGCCATCCTGCGTAGGTGTGGAAACCATGGTTGTCTCGCCCACATGGGAGCAACTAGGATGAGCGTCATCGATTCCTTGTTCATTTTGTACACCACCTTCCTGATGAGAGGAGTTGGTGGGAAAGCGTACGCAAACATCCCTGACCAGTTCATCCACAGGGCATTCCCCTGGGAGTCCGGTTGTGGGAACCTGGATGCAAATCCTGGGCATTGTTTGTTTTCGCTTGTGGCGAATAGGTCTATAGTGGGGAAACCCCACTGAGAGAAGAGATCTTCTACTACGTCTTTGTGAAGGACCCATTCGTGTTCTTCTGGGAGGGAGTCTCTGCTTAGAGCATCCGCTAGGGAATTGAGCTCCCCTGGAACATGTTGCGATGACAGGAAGATGTTCCGTCTGAGTGCCCATCTCCATATTTTCTGGGCAAGCTTGGACAGATTTGGCGAACGAGTCCCTCCTTGCTTGTTCAGATAGAACATGGCTGTCGTGCTGTCCGTCCTGATCTGCACCGACAAGTTTAGTAGATGGGGCTCGAACGCCTGCAGCGCTCGGAATACTGCCAGAAGCTCTAGCAGATTGATGTGGTTCTTGGCTACTGAGTGAGACCAGAGACCCTGAGCTGTGTGGTGGAGATGGTGAGCTCCCCACCCCGTCAGGCATGCATCTGTAGTTACCACTGCCTGTACTTCGGGATCGTAAAAGGGTTTCCCCTTTGCGAGATTCTCTCTTGTCCACCAGTGTAGGTTCTGTACGAGTGTTGGCGAAACGACCACTAGATCGTCCCACTGACCACTTGCCTGAGACCACTGTTTCGCCAACCATTCCTGCATGGGACGCATGCGCAGACGCGCGTGGGCGACCAGGTAAATGCATGACGCCATCATGCCGAGTAACCGCATAGCTTTGCGTACTGTTATCTGTTGACCTGACTGATAATGCGGAATTTGCAGAAGTATGTTCCGAATTCTTTCTTCCGAAGGGAAGGTCAATCCTTTCTGAGTATCTAGGATAGCTCCTAGAAACTGTTTTGAGGTGCTTGGCACCAGACTTGACTTTTTCTCGTTGATGGAGAAGCCTAATTCGTGGAGGAGGTCGATGGTCCTCTGAATGTTTGACCTGCAGATTCCTGGGGTTTCCCCCGTTATGAGCCAGTCGTCCAGATAAGGGTACACTGGGATTGCCTCCCTGCGTAGGTGTGCAGCTGCCACCGCCAGTACCTTGGTGAATACCCTTGGTGCAGAAGCTATCCCGAAGGGCAGTACCTTGAATTGGTAGTGGCGACTGTCCACCTTGAAGCGCAAGTATTTTCTGTGCGCCGGGAGCATGGAAATATGAAAATAGGCATCTTTCATATCCAAGGTTGCCATGTAATCCCCCTTTTTTAGGAGTGGGATTACCTCTTGTAGTGTGGTCATACGGAATTTTTGGGGCTTGACATACTTGTTGGCAGGCCTTAAGTCTAAAACTGGGCGCATTGTTAAATCTTTCTTTGGCACAAGGAAGTAAGTTGAATAGATACCCTTGTTTACCTGGTGTCCCGGGACGAGTTCTATCGCGTCCTTTTCTAGCAGAATGGCGATCTCCTCGAGGAGGATCTTCTGATGTTGTAAAGAGTGGACTTTTTGTCTTGGAGGATGGTTTAGGGGACGTTGCAGTAGTTCTATGCAGTACCCATTGGATACTGTTGACAGCACCCATCTGTCGGATGTTATCCCTTCCCATGCCTGGGTGAAACTTGATATTCGTCCCCCTACTGGGGTTGCATGGGAAGGGACCCTGAACTGAGCGTCACTGCTTTGGTGGAGGCGTGCCTCCTCCTCTACTGGGGCTGCCTCTGCCTCTACCACGTCCTCTTTTACTACCCCTACCATACGCCTGGGTAGACTGTTGTGAGCTGGTGTTCCACTGTGTCCCCTGGGTGTGGGAGTAGCTATTTCCTCTATTGGAATTTTGGCCGCGGGGGCGACGAAAATTGCCATTCCCTCTTTGGTTAGGTGGTTTGGTAGTTAACTGGCCAAGGGATTTGAGGGTGTCGAATTCTTCCTTAGCGTTTTTTAGAGCGTCCTCGACTGCCTTCCCAAACAGGAGATCACTTTCCACTGGTTTGTCTAAGAGCGCAGCTTGTGTTTCTGCTTTGAATCCCGACTGCCTCAACCAAGCATGCCTTTTGATGACAGTCCCCTCTGCTATAAGTCTACCCGCATTGTCAGCGGCGTCCAGAGTTGCTTTTACAGTGCAGCCTGACACGTTCCTTCCTTCCGCACAAATGCGAGCTAGCTGGCTTTTAAGGGGTTCGGGAGCAGAGTCTATTAGTGCTGCCACTTCTTCCCACTGGTGACAGTTGTAGCTAGCCAACAGTGTGGTGGAATTCGCGATTCTGGCTTGGTAGGCTGCCGTGGAAGCTACTTTCCTGCCAAAACCATAAAGTTTTTTACTTTCTTTGTCGGGGGGAGCCTCAGAGGAAGATAATGGTGTACCAGCTCTTTTGCGGGTGTTGGTTACTACTAGAGAGTCTGGCTTAAGTTGACCTCTAATATATAGGGGGTCCGACTGGGCTGCTTTAAACAGCTTCTCCACCCTCGGATTTACAGGTCTTGTCAGGTTTGGGTTGACAAGGGATGGTGCTATTCTGCGTTGAACAGATTTTAGGATGGGAATGGTCTGGGCTACTGGCTTCCTTTCCCCTATTAGTTCTTCCGCAAAGTCCCTTTCTTCCTGGACACCTTGTGTGTCTATGTGGAAGTGGTTAGCTGCCCGAAAGAGCAGTTCATTCAGGAGGGGCTGATTATCTATTGGGGAGTCAGACACTGGGGCTTCCCTTTCGACTGGTGAGTCCATTCTGAAAATATCTGGGCTATTTTCTGGCTCATCCTCGTCTTCGTCTTCGCCGTAATAATCTGATCTTGCAGGATCTTCTGGCGTGTCAATTTCCTGACCTTCTATAAGGGAAGAGTTTCCTTGGTCTGTAGGGAAGAGGTAAGAATAGGGTTGGACCTCGATGGGGTCTAAAGGCCTAAATGGTGTCTCGACCCGGGGTCTTTTATTTGAGGTGATAGGGTCCCTTGACCCTGAGGGAGAATCTTCCTGAGGGTTTAAAGCTAGGAGTTGTTCAGGGTGTCTTTCGAAAAAATTCGCCAAGGAAGACATCCTTGACATTACTCTGTCAATGTCCTCGCATGACCAGAGTTTTGAGCTTGGGGTGACCTTGCTGGGACTTTCTATGGATTGGCCCTGAGAAGACTTGGTCAGTTCTTTTGTAGTGGAGGACTGCCAGGGTTGTTTCCTTTGCTGTTTACCCCCTTCCCCGTGGGTGGAAGTGTGTTTCCCCTTTCCCTTATCTTTCGACGCCTGGCGTCGAGGATCGGAGGTGGAATCCCTGTCTTTCGAACTAGCCTTCGAAACTGGCCCCTCTTTACTCCCAAGTGATGTACCCTTTTCCTGGGGTGCAGTCTGGGGGTGGAAGTCGTGTTCGTCTCCGGACGATTGATCTTCCGGGATATTAATGGTCGAGGCACTCTGTGCAAGTGTGGAGGCTTGCCTGACGTCGTGCGGCGACCTCGACCGGGACCGCCCAGAGGACGTCCTTTCGGACCGCTCCTTCTGTGCCTCTTTCCGAGGTTTCGACGACGTCGAATCTCGGGTGGATTTTTTGTGTTTAGCGTGTGTATGTGTAACGCTTGTGTCGCCGGGGGACTTCCCCATAGTCGCCGGGACGGACGACCTTCCGAGGCCGGGGACGTGCGTTCGGCTGTCCTTCGACGCCTTGGTGCCCTCGCCGTCCGAAAGTTCGGCGTCGCTGCCGTCGCTGAAGGTACCCTCCGCCTCCATAGCTGCTAGCTTGGCGTGGTGGGCCCAACGCTTGGTGGAGCGGTCCTTAGGAGTTTTTGCCTTAAACCTGCTACAGGCCCTGCAACCCGTCTTGCGGTGGTCTCTGGGTAGGCAAAGGTTGCACGTAGCGTGCTTATCTACCCAAGGGTATTTCTTATTACACTTGGGGCAAAACTGAAAGGGCGTACCCTCCATACGCGCCTGTGGGCAGCGGGCAAGTGTGTGTAGGTAAGAAGGTGTCGAGTGTGGAAGTGTACCACCCCCACTCTCCCTACTTGTAGGGCCGAGGCCAGCGGCCCAGGCCCGAGCCGAGGCGGAAGCCTCAAGGCCCAATCCGTCGGGTATTCGACGTTGATCTCCTCCCCGGTTCGGCGTCGAGATGTTGATCGACGAAAGGTTGGCCAAACGGGGCAAATTAGAATTAGTTTAGAGTGAAAATATGGCAAAGCCAGGGAACTCCGATGAAGTGCTTCCGACCAGAATGGCGGAAAAAAACAATCTGGGGATCCTAGACGCGTGAGGGATCATGGGTACAGGGGACGTCACACTAGGGATAGTATTACTGGCACGCCCTGTGTCGACGCCCATTTTTCGACTTCGAAAAACAAACTGTAATACTCCGCAGCTTCCACTAGATGTCGGCCTATGCACAGCATGTGATCTAAGCAGATTCCACAAGCCTCAGAAATATATATATATATATATATATATATATATATATATATATATATATATATATATATATATATATATATATATATATATATTCACATGCTGTGCATAGGCCGACATCTAGTGGAAGCTGCGGAGTATTACAGTTTGTTTTTCGAAACTCGAAAATGGGCGTCGACACAGGGCGTGCCAGTTATACTATCCCTAGTGTGACGTCCACTGTACCCAAGATCCCTCACGCGTCTAGGATCCTCAGATTGTATTTTTTATGACATGAGGAGTAGCGCGAGTACAGGTAATCCAAGCAGATAGATAGAAAGGTAAGACTACAAGCAACCATGGGCCTTCTCTCAGAGGGGAGGAAGGGTGGGTCGCATGTGAATCTAAGCAGATACAAGCATCAGAAATACGATTACGGTGAGTAATGTATCCCTTCTGAGGCTTGTGGAATCTGCTTAGATCACATGCTGTGCATAGATTAGCGAGCAGTACCAGAAGAAGGAGGTGGGATGTGAGAAGGGTCATGAGCAAATAAGTGGCTTAGAACCGCTTGTCCCACTTGTGTATCTGCCTTGGAATGGGTGTCAATGCAGTAATGCTGAGTAAAAATGTGAATAGAGCTCCAAGTAGCTGCTTTGCAAATGGTGTCAAGGGGTACATTTGCAATGAAAGCCAGAGTGGCCCCAATGCCTCTAGTAGAGTGGGCCCTTGGCGTGAAAGGCAGAGTTCTTTCAGAGAGTGAGTAACACAGCTGGATACAGTTAATAATCCACTTCGAGATGGCACCTTTAGAGACGCGATCCCCCTCTCTGCCTGTAGCTACGGAGACAAACAGTTGATCTGTTTTCCTTAGCGGTCTGGTTTTATTTACATAGTAGAGGACCGCCCTACGCACATCTAGGGTGTGTAGTTTCACCTCAGCCAAGCTTTGAGGGTCCTGGAAGAAAGCCGGAAGCTCGATGGACTGGTTTACATGGAATTTTGATATAAACTTAGGTGAGAACCTAGGGTGTGTGCGTAAAAAAACAGTTTGTCTTTATGGACAGTAAAAAAGGATCCTGCACTGACAGAGCCTGAATTTCACTGACCCTTCTTATGGAAGTAATAGCTACTAAGAAGGCCGTTTTATAAGTCAGGTGTTTGAGACTGCTTTTATGCATGGGTTCGAAAGGGGGTCCCCATGAGCTTGGCTAGCACCACATTAAGGTCCCACCCTGGTGGTGGGTTTGAAATCGGAGGGTGAAGTCTCTTTACTCCTTCCATGAAGGCTTTAACTACTGGTACTTTCCACCACGAGACCTTGCTATGGGAAGTGGTGTATGCCGACAGGGCTGCCAGGTGTACCTTCAGTGAGTTAAAAACCAATCCTGCATCTAGCAGGTGGAGCATGTATGTAAAAATAGTGGAAGAAGTGCAATTAACAGGGTTGATTTGTCTACTCTGGCACCAGATAACGAACCTCTTCCACTTGTCAAAGTAACAGTGCCTTGTGTTCGGTTTCCTAGATTCCTTTAGGATGTCCATACACCTCTGTGGTAAATTCAGATGTCCAAACTCTATGACCTCAGGAGCCATGCTGCTAGGTTCATTGAGTTGGGTTGCTGGTGCACTGTTTGACCTTGGTGCTGGGACAGAAGGTTGTACCATGGTGGAAGTTTGATGGGCTCGCACATCGCCATCTTGCGTAGGTGTGGGAACCACGGTGGTCTTGCTCACATGGGAGCAACTAGGACGAGCGTCATCGATTCTCTGTTCATCTTGTTCACCACTTTCCTGATGAGAGGAGTTGGTGGAAAATCGTATGTAAACATCCCTGACCAGTTCATCCACAGGGCGTTCCCCTGGGAGTCTGTTTGGGGGAACCTGGATGCAAATCCTGGGCATTGTCAGTTTTCGCTTGTGGCGAATAAGTCTAGTGGGGAAACCCCACTGAGAGAAGATATCTTATACGACCGCTCTGTGTAGAACCCATTCGTGTTCCACTGGGAGGGAGTCTCTGCTCAGAGCGTCCGCTAGGGAATTGAGCTCCCCTGGAACATGTTGTGATGACAGGAAGATGTTCCGTCTGAGTGCCCATATCCAGATTTTCTGGGCAAGCTTGGACAGATTTGGCAAACGAGTCCCTCCTTGCTTGTTCAGGTAGAACATGGCTGTTGTGCTGTCCGTCCGGATTTGAAATGACATGTTTAGTAGGTGGGGCTCGAAAGCTTGAAGCGCTCCGAATACTGCCAGAAGCTCTAGTAGGTTGATGTGGTTCTTGGCCACTGAGGGAGACCAGAGACCCTGAGCTGTTTGGTGGAGATGGTGAGCACCCCACCCCGTCAGACATGCATCGGTAGTGACTACCGCCTGTATCGCGGGATTGTAAAGGGGTTTCCACCTGGACAGATTCCCTGTTGTCGACCATGGAAGGCTTTGTACAAGTTTTTTTTTTTTAAAAGAATTTTTTATTTTGAGAATAAACAATACAAACCAAACTTGCAGCATTAAGTACAATAGAACCGTAAACATCAATTAACGCCCGTTACTGCTCCCCAGTTCCCTCCCCCCGCTCAAGAGCTTATCAACCTTTCGGTTCTGTATCCGCTACGTGTGGCTGGGTGTCGCTTCCTTCCGAAGCTGCAGGGTCCACTGCCGTGCCAAACAGTCCTGTAATTAACATCCTCCAAGCCGTCAGGTTACCTACATCTTCCTCCCCGCAATTGCTACATGCATCCTGCCATACCACCGTTTCAGCCTCCGCCCATTTTTGTAAGTCCCGCCACCATACCTCTATCAGTGGCTTGTGGCATTGCTACCAGCTCATGGCTATCCTCCTTTTAGCTAGCACATACGCCAGGTCCCTCAGTTTCCCAAGATGTTTAGTGTTCCGTGGTCTGGGAAACCCTCCCAGCAGGCAGGCCCAGGCCGTATCTATGTGTAGCGGGACCCCTTTGTCTGCCAGTTTCCGTGCCACTTCCCCCCCAAAAAGCTTCAATCACTGGGCAGGACCAGAACATGTGTGTCATGTCTGCGTCTTCCTCATCGCATTTCGGACATGCTCGTCTTCCTGCATTCGCAAACTTGGATATTCTTTTCGGGGTCATATAGGCTCTATGCGTAATGTATAGCTGTATTTGCTGCAATCCAGCATTCCTGGACACTTTATGGTATCCCATGGCCCGTTCCCACATCCCATCGGTCAACTGCGCCCCCACCTCCACTTCCCAGTCCAACCTCAAGTCCATCAAGTCCTTCCCCACCCGGGTCATCACCACCTCGTATAGTCTAGAGATCTCGTGCCCTCCCTCCGATATGTCATATCGTTCCAATTAGAGCGTCTGGTTCTTCCGCCAGCACAGTCTCCGGCCAGGTTTTACGGATGGTCTGCACCAGCCTAAGATACGTAACATATTGGCCCCCATGCAACCCTGTCTCTTCTCCCAGGTCTTCGAATTCTTTAATAGCCCCTTCTTGCCATATATCTCCCAATGTGGCCAGCCCAACCGATTCCCAATAGGTCCCGATTATCATCCTAAGATGGCTGTCCCCCTTAGTTAAGGCAACTAGCGGCACTTGTGGGGAACACGGGTACGGGCTCTCCATCAATTGGCATGCTCTGTGCCACATCTTCCACCCAAGCAACAGCATACTCGGGCGTTCATTCAGTTCAAGTCTAGGAACCCAGATGATCTCTTTTAGGTAAAACGGGGCGCAGTCCTGCCCAACCAGCCTAGATTCAGGAGTTTCTTCATCAGAAAGCCATTTAGTTACATATTGCAATTGGCTGGCTACATAATAGGCCTCAAAGTTCGGCAGCTTGATGCCCCCTTTATCATGGAAGTTCTGTAGCTTCCATAGCGCCACTCTATTGCGGGTGCCGTGCCACAGGAAGTCCCTACACATGCTGTTAAGTTTGGCAAAGAACTTCTTGGGTATCAGGTATGGTATATTACTGAAAAAGTGCAACAGCCTAGGCAGGACCACCATCTTGAGCATCGCCCCTCGCCCCATCATCGCCAGCGGCAGCTTCTCCCAAAACTTCATGTTCGTGCGGATTTTCTTCACAGCCACCTCGGTATTGTGCAAGTGTTCCCCCTCCACAGTGTGATATACATCTATTCCGAGGTAGCGGAAAGAGTCAGCTGCACAAAGGCACGGACAACACTGGCAATCGTTCCAGAGGGACTCCTGTGTAGCTCCCTAATGGAAACATGCTCGATTTTCGGGGGTTTACCGCTATGCCGGACAGTTCCGCATACTTTTCCATGACCTCTAAAATGTACAGGAGATTTTCCTCTGGATATTTTAAATACAGTAACAAATCGTCAGCATATAAGGATATTAGGTGTTTCTCTCCTCCCACTTCAATGCCAACCAGGTCATATTGTTGTCTGAGGTACACTGCTAAAGGCTCCAGGGCTAGAATGTATAACATCGGGGACGAGGGGCACCCTTGGTGCCTCTACTGAGTTGCCACCTCTTAGATATCACTGATCCCGTGCGCACTCTGGCCAGTGGTTCGCTGTACAACAATTCCGCCCACCTAACGTAACCCGGCCCCATCCCGTATTCTTCCAGGGCCGCCAGCAACCATGGCCACCTCACCGAATCAAAAGCCTTAACTGCGTCTAGAGACACCACCACCATCTCTTCATCGCTTCTGTTCCCCTCTTCAATCACCCGGTGGAGTCGCCTGTGGTTGTGAGTTATATTTCTATTGGGGACATAGCCTGTCTGATCCGGGTGTATGAATTTACTGATGACCCTTCGTAGCCTATTAGCTAGGACCGCCGTCAGGATCTTGCTGTCCTGGTTCAACATTGACAGCGGCCTATACGAGCCGCAACAATGCCCCGGTCTGTTGGGCTTGGGGAGCGGTACGATTAGTGCTTCTCTAAGCGTATCCGGTAGCCGACCCTTCTCAAAAGACTCATTAAACATCTCTAGCATAGGGGGAAAGGGGGGGGGGGGGGGGGGGGGGGGGGGGGGAGTACCTCTTCCCTATATACTTTATAAAACTCGCTCGGGAATCCGTCCGTGCCCGGGGTCTTGCAGGTGGGCAGCTGTTTCACCACCTCCTCTAGTTCATCCAGGGTAATAGGTGCGTCTAGTTCCTCCCTTTCTCTGTCACTAATCCTAGGTAGTTCCATGTCTTTCAATGTTTCTCTGATCTCTTCCTGGTTTTCCCCTCCCCTGTCCTCATGTAGTATTCTGTAATAGTCAATAAATGCCTCATTGACTCCTTCCTGGGTGTCAACCTCCTCTCCGTTCTCTCTAGTTATTATCCTAATCGGGGGCCTGGGGGTTTCGCTCTTATATAACCATGCCAGTAAGCAGCCAGTTTTGTCCCCCAGCCGCATGTTGCCTCTCGACATATTTTCTATAGTTAAGGTTGCAGAGCCTTTCCCAAAGCTCCGCACACCTTTGCTGCAGCTCGAGTACTAGTTCCGCGTCCCCTCCTGCCCTGTCGCTTTCGTGCTCCAGTTGCTTCTCCGCCTTCTCTAGTTCTGTCAGGACCCCACCTTGCAGGCCCTTTGACTTGGAAATGGCAGTACCCCGCAACACAACCTTGAAAGCCTCCCAGAGTGTGCTCGCTGAATCCACACTGCCCGTGTTCACCTCAAAGTACTGCAAGATCGCATCCCTTATGTCCTCCCTGAAGAGTGAGTCTCTAAGCGCCTCCGCACGGAGGCGCCACGTAGGAATCCGCGCCCTAGGGCGACAGTACTGCCAGGTCAGCACCAGGGGCGAGCGGTCCGACAGGACCCTTGCTCTATATTCTATTTGGGTGGTCTCTATCACCACATCTGGCGTGGCAAAAAAATAATCCAATCTCATATGGAAGTGCTGCGGAGCAGAGTAGTGAGAGTACTGCGTGGCATTAGGGTGTTTCAGTCTCCAGACATCCGCCAACCCAAAGTCCTCCAGTAATGCCTGTAATACCCTGGCCGCCGGGGTGGGCCGATTAATCTTCTCATCAGACATGTCTGCCTTTGGGTCGAGCACGCAGTTAAAGTCCCCTCCCCAAATAATCGCTACCCCCACACACGCGCCCAGGTGGGTACATAGGGTTCTGAAGTACGTGGCAGTGTTTTGGTTGGGGGCATATGTATTGATAATGCACACCTCTTTGTTCTCTACCAAGGCCCTCAGCATGACCAGCCTGCCCTCCGTGTCCACCACCTCCTGTAGGAGTCTGAGCGGAACATGCGGTGCCACCAGATCAGCACTCCCCTAGCATAGGCAGAGTACGGAGAGCCCACTACCGTGCCCCTCCACTTTTTCCCCACCAGTTCCAACTTCTGTTGGGTCAGGTGTGTCTCCTGCAGCAGCGCAATGTCAATCCTCTGTCTTTTAAAGGTACATCATGACCTTGTTCCTTTTTAAATAGCTGTTAAGTCCCCTGACATTCCAGGTGACGATCTTAAGGTCTCCCATGGCACATGCGTATCTTCCTGCATCCCATGTAGCGACTCCCCTTTGCCCACGTGATACAGATAGCCTCTCGTTCCAGTAGCTCCTCGTACCTGCTCAAACCCCCTTTAACTATGTGTACAGCAAAACCCCAACTTCCCTCCCCTCCCCCCCCGTCCCCGTCCCTTCCCCAACATCACACACCCCAACTGCTGCCCAGCTCTAGCTTCGGAGCTCAGGCACCCCCACATCTAGCCCCGCAAGCACTGATCGATGTAGAGCTCAGTAGGGTGAGGTCGCCCTAATGGCCACCCAACAAAAGCTATCGTGGGGTAAAAAGAATCGTTCCGTAAGGCTCCCGTTAAGTAAACATTAATCACAGTGCCCATGACAAACAGTGCAATCATCTGACCTTCTCTACCGAAGGCTTCACAAACAACTATATTCAAGTCCCACGTGCCACGCCATCTTGCGACGCCATTTTCATGCCTCCCGTATCTGTTCCGAGCCCTTCCTCGTCCGAACTTCTGACTCCTGAGGGCATCCTTGTGCGTCGAGCCATCCCATGGCATCCTCCGGGGTCTCAAAAAAACAGAGTTTTATGTGCATGAATGACCTTCAATTTTGCGGGATAAAGTAACATATTTGTGGCCCGCCTCTCTCAGTCTCCGCTTTACTGACCCAAAATTCATGCGGCTGCGCTGTACAGTCAGGGTATAATCCGGGTAAGCCGTGATGTTTACCACTCCTCGTATGATCGTGCCTCCTTTCCGAAAGTGTTCCAGTATCCTCTCCCGGTCGCGTTAGTTGAGAATTTTAGCGATGATAGGCCTAGGTTCCCCGGCGGCAGCCTCCTCGTTAGGGCTCTGTGTGCCCTCTCTACTGCAAATCCTTGGGATAGGGCTCCTCCGGGTATCTCTTGTAATAACATGGATTCAATGAATTCCGTAGGGTCACGGCTCTCCATCCCCTCCGGCAGGCCCACGATGCGGATGTTATTGCGACGGGCTCGTCCTTCCGCCTCCTCCGCTCTGCTCTCCAGGTTGCCCACTCTTTGTATCAGGGCGTGCAAGTCGGCTTTATGAGAGGCGCAATCCGCAGTATTCGGGCCGACTTCCTTCTCAAGGGACTCTGTGCGCTCCGCCAAGGCCCTGACATCCTGTCGGAGCAGGTTAATGTCTTCTTGAACCTCTCCGACCTTGAGGTCCAGCGCCGTTTTTAGTTCGGTGACGGCCAGTTCAAGCTTAGATTCCCAGACTGCCCTTAGGTCCGCAATCGCCGCCAGGATTTCTTGGTTGGCGCCCGAAGTCATCGTGCCGCTCGCGGCCAGCGCATCCTTGCTCTTAGTGGTGTCCTGGCCCGGGGACGTCCTAGTGAAGTCATCCAGGGTGGGCTGTTTCGCCTTCGGCCGCACCGTCCTATTCGACATGACCCAGGGAATCTGCAGTCTGCTCAAGTGACAAATGTGCGCGCAGTGCGCCTCCTCCGCTGGGTCACCGTGCGGCTCACTTCTTCCTTTGTTCCGGACCCTGGTCGGCCATTTTGTATCGTCCTGCGTCCCCGGTGTCCTTATCTCATTCGCACCGATCTCCGTCGTCGTCACTCCTGCACCATCCAGAAGTTCACCATGCGTAGCCCACACATTCACACACCGGCATGTGTTTAGTCAGCGGTCCGTCCTAACGCACTTGTTTGCCCGGATCATTGCAGGATCTCGGGAGCTCCTCCAGAACGCGTCCTCCTACATGGCTCTCGTAGCCACGCCCCCCTGGGGGCTTTGTACAAGTGTTGGCGAAACGACCACTAGATCGTCCCACTGACCGCTTGCCTGAGACCACTGTTTCCCCAACCATTCCTGCATGGGACGCATGCGCAGGCACGTGTGGGGGACCAGGTAAATACATGACGCCATCATGCCCAGTAAACGCATTGCTTTGCATACCGTTATTTGATGACCGGACTGATCATGCGGAATTTGCAGTAGTATATTCCGAATTCTTTCCTCTGAAGGAAAGGTCAACCCCTCTTGAGTATCTAGGATTGCTCCTAGGAACTGTTTGGCGGTGCTTGGCACCAGGCTTGACTTTTTCTCGTCGATTGAGAAGCCTAACTCGTGGAGGAGGTCGATAGTCCTTTGAATGTTTGTCCTGCAAATTACTGGGGTTTCCCCCGTTATGAGCCAGTCGTCCAGATAAGGATACATCGGGATTGCCTCCCTGCGTAGGTGTGCAGCTGCCACCGCCAGTACCTTGGTGCCGAAGCTATCCCGAAGGGCAGTACCTTGAATTGGTAGTGTCGACTGTCCACCTTGAAGCGCAAGTACCTTCTGTGCGCTGGAACATGGAAATATGAAAATAAGCATCTTTCATATCCAAGGTTGCCATGTAATCCCCTTTTTTAGGAGCGGGATTACCTCTTGTAGTGTAGTCATACGAAACTTTTGGGGCTCGACATACTTGTTGGCAGGCCGTAAGTCCAATACTGGGCACATTGTCAAATCTTTCTTTGGCACAAGGAAGTAAGTTGAATAAATACCCTTGTTTACCTGGTGTCCCAGGACGAGTTCTATCGCGTCCTTTTCTAGCAGAATGGCGATCTCCTCGAGGAGAATCTTCTGATGTTCTAAAGAGTGTACTCTTTGTCGTGGAGGATGGTTCCGGGGACGCTGCAGTAATTCTATACAGTACCCTGTGGATACTGTTGACAGCACCCATCTGTCTGATGTGATCCCTTCCCAAGCCTGGGTGAAGTTGGAAATGCGTCCCCCTACTGGGGTTGCGTGAGAAGGGACCCTGAACTGAGAGTCACTGCTTTGGTGGAGGCGTGCCGCCTCTCCTGCTGGGGCTGCCTCTGCCTTTACCACGACCTCTCCTATTACCCCTGCCGTAACCCTGGGTAGACTGTTGGCTGTTCCACTGTGTACTCTGCCCCTGGGAATAGTTGGATCCTCTGGGAATTTTGGCCGCGTGGGCGACGAAAATTACTATTCCCTCTCTGGTTAGGGGGTTTATTGGTTAACTGGCCAAGGGACTCGAGTGTCTGGTATTCGTCCTTGGCATTCTTAAGTGCGTCTTCGACCGCCTTACCAAACAACAGATCGGCTTCCACCGGTTTGTCCAACAATGATGCCTGGGTTTCTGCCTTAAAACCAGACTGCCGTAACCACGCATGTCTCTTGATAACAGTGCCTTCTGCTATCAATCTGCCTGCGTTGTCCGCGGCGTCAAAGGTTGCTTTCAAAACGCAACCAGACACGGCTCTACCCTCTGCGGAAATTCGAGCTAACTGGCTCTTTAAAGGTTCAGGAGCAGCGGCTATGAGTGACGCGACTTCTTCCCACTGATGGCAGTTGTAGTTTAGGCTACTTTCCTGCCGAAACCATATCGTTTTTTGCTCTCCTTGTCGGGAGGAGCTTCGGACGATGACAAGGTTGTTCCAGCCCTCTTACGAGTGTTAGTGACAACTAGGGAGTCTGGCTTCAGATGTCCCCTTATATAGAGAGGGTCAGACTGGGCTGCCCTGAAAAGTTTTTCAACCCTGGGATTGACTGCTCTGGTGAGGTTCGGGTTCACCAGGGACGGGTCTATTCTTCGCTGAATAGACTTAAGGATCGGGATGGTCTGGGCAACAGGCCTCCTTTCTCCCACTAACTCCTCTGCGAAGTCCCTCTCCTCCTGGACACCGTGGGGGTCAATATGGAAATGTTCTGCTGCACGTGCGAGAACCTCGTTTAGGAGGGGATGTTATCGACAGGGGAGTCGGTAACCGGGGCTTCGTTTTCTACCGGAGAATCTACTCTGTAGGTTTCAGGGTCTTCCTCTTACTCTTCCTGGTCCTCATCATCCCCATAGTATCCCGTCCCGGTGTGCTCTTCTACCATGCCAAATTCTTGGTCCTCACCAAAGGAAGCCTCTCCTTGATACAGTGAGTATGGTCTTGAGTATGGTTGTACCTCGAAGGGGTCTGTAGACCTCATTGGTGTTTCAAACCGGGGCTTCTTACTCGGGGGGGGGGGGGGTAGGATCATTAGAGCCTGAGGGTGTTGCCCCCTGTGGATCATACGAAAGGAAATGGTCTGGATTTTTATCGTAAAAATCAGCTAAAGAAGACATCCTTGACATGACCCTATCTATGTCTTCACTGGACCATTTTTTGGAACTGGGAATGACTCTCTCGGCAAGTCTCGGGGATTTATCTTGAGTAGATTTGGTTTTAGACAGATCAGCAGACCTGGTCTTGTCTGTCTGTTTAGGGGGAGTGGTGTGTTTCACAGGTGTGGAAGCGTGCAAAGGCTGCTTCTTCTGCTGTTTTCCCCCCTCCCCGTGAGTGGAAAAATGTTTTCCCTGCCCTTTTGTGGCTCCAGAGGTTTTCGACGCCCGGCGTCGAGGATCGGGGGTAGGGTCCCTGTCCTTCGAGCGTGGGGCCTCGCTGATTTTGTCTGCGAGCTACGACTCCTGGAGCGCGGCCTGGGGGTGGAAGTCGTCTTCGTCCTCCGACGATCTAACTTCTGTTAGCCTAGGGAGCGAGGCACTCTTGGCGAGAGTGGATGATTGCCTGGAGTCATGCGGCTATCTCGATCGAGAACGCCCAGAGGACACCGAATCGGACCGTTCTGTTTGTGCCTCTTTCCGAGAACTCGACGTCGAGTCTCGGTTGGACTTTGTGTGTTTAGTGTGTGTGTGTTGTGTGAAGCGCTTGTGTCGCCGGGGGTCTTCCCCATAGCCGCCCTGCTGGACGACCTTCCGAGGTCGGGGGACTTGCGCTCGGCTGTCTTTCGGACGGTGAGGGCACTAGGGCGTTGAAAGTATGGCGTTGCTGCCGTCGCTGAAGGCGCCCTCCGCTGCCATGGCCGCTTGCCTGGCGTGATGGGCCCAACGCTTCGAACGGTCCTCAAGTGTCTTAGGTTTAAACCTACTACACGCTCTGCAGTTCGCTTCGGGGTGGTCCCTCGGCAAGCAGAGATTGCACGTGGCGTGCCTGTCGACCCAAGGGTATTTGCGATTGCACTTGGGGCAGAATTGAAAAGGGGTACCCTCCATACGCACCTTGAGGCAGCGGGCTGTTAAGTGTAGGAAATGTATAAGGTGTACCTATATACCAAGAGTGTAGAGTATGCACAACCCCCCACTCTCCCTACTTGCAGGGCCGAGGCCAGAGGCCTTCCGAGGCCCAAATCCGTCGTGCAGCAGCCGATGGTCGATTTCTTCTCCAGCCGGCATCGAGTGTCGATGTTCGACGTTGGGACGGGGAAGGATGTAAATAAATTAATATTTTAGCAAAATTATGGCTATGGCCAGGGGACTCCGCAAAATGCTTCCGACCAGTATGGCGGAAAAAAAACAATCTGAGGATCCTAGACGCGCGAGGGATCTTGGGTACAGTGGACGTCACACTAGGGATAGTATTAATAGTATTACTGGCATGCCCTGTGTCGACGTCCATTTTTGAGTTTCGAAAAACAAACTAATACTCAGCTTCCGCTAGATGTCGGCCTATGCACAGCATGTGATCTAAGCAGATTCCACAAGCCTCAGAAATATATATATATATTTTGTTGTCTTGTCGTCCAATGTGCATTATGATTTTTATAGGATTTGTATTTGATGTATTCCACCATTGTTCCTGAAATGAATGTTCGATCTCCTTTCACTTGATTCTATGTTATAACTTATTTTTTGTGAATTAGGATTTATATATCATTTACACTTATGCCCCTCCACAACCCATTACTCTCTCCACAAATGTTGGGACTACATCTGTGGGGCCTTGTGGGATCTAATTTTTCACTAATTATTACTATTTTCCCCTCGGATTTTGGTGTTGTGTTGTTGATATAGGCCACAGGAACCTGTAATAACTGTCGATCTTTATTCAAACATTATGACACACCCGGTCAATGTATTATATTATTGGTGGCACACATACTTGTTGAAACATATGCTTGACCCATGCATTGACTCAATGGAATTATTGCTCCTTGATGAACAGTTCACTTTCTGTGATTCATTCCTTGTGATTAATTTTGTGGGCTTGATTACATTTCTTTAATTCCCCCGATTGGGAATGGAGTCATGATATAACTGTGGTTAACAATTGGGAATTTGACATAATTATGGCTTAATTGATTGGTCAATATTATAATAATCAGATGATTGAATCATGCCCTGACGAAGGACTGTGTATAGTCTTAAAAGCATTGGCAATTGTTGCATCTGCACCATCTATCTAATGAAGAAACTGAAAACTTTTGGAATAAAACAGTATTGAGAATTTTGTGAAACAAATGTTACTTTGAAACAATATGAGATACTGTATCAAATGTTTTACTAAAACCACTTCGTGGATGTTCGGGAGTGCAACCCACACCAAAGGCTAGATAGCCTTGGTCTCCCCCTCACCCCCTCACCTCCAAGATAAGTTTATTATACTAGTGATCCCATTCGGTAGTACTAATCATTACAATGTAACCTGCTGCCACACTAACACTGGATTTACTCAGTGGCTACAGGGGCACATGCAACAGATGCCAACGTAGTAAATTGCAATAGATTTCAGGCGCCAGAGAAAACTTTTTGCAAACACCAATGAGTAAGACTGCACTTGATTTATTTCAGTTGAACTCTCATGTGCAGCAGGTATTGACTGCTAAATAATATTTAATTCTTTGTTATTTTACTGGTTCATATCTAAAGCGTCCACAAGCTCTTGGTCTTGTACAATTGAATACGAGATTGTGTTACTTATTGTAATTTTCACGTTTCAATCTTTGGAATTTTTCTGGTTTCCGAACGTTTCCAAGCCTCCTCTTACTAAACCACTACACGTGTTTCACCACTTAGCTGTGGCTCTTCAGAGGGTAAGTAAGATAGTTTGTGACTTTGATAGTCAAAAAAACATTTTTGCTATTTTCAAAATGACATTAGCCAATGGAATTAATCTTGTGTTTGGATAGCAGTTAAGCCTAATCCAACTTTGAAAAAGGGATACATCTTTCCAAAGTATGTTAACCAATGAGACACTTTCCTATTAAATCACCTTCTTTTCCTTCTTTTTTCAGCTAGTCAAAAACAATAATCTTAACTAACATAAAGGATATTGAATGAGCAATCCAAACACAAAAATCATTTTATTGGCTATTAATCATTTTGAAAATAGCAAATGCTTATTTTTTTGACTATCAAAGTGACAAACGATCCAACCTCCTGAAGAGCCACAGCAAAGTAGTGAAACACTTGGAGGTTTAAGAAGAGGTTTTGAAAACTTAGCACAAGTTTCGCAAATATTGGACCAATAAACATTCTTTGTGAATATAGGATTAACAAAATTTGGAAACCAGAAAAATTGAAAAGATTCTAAATCAAGGAAGGCTTAACAGGGAAAAGAAACAAGAATATTCCAAGATGGCGGCCATGAGGGGAGGACGCGCGTGAACGTCTCTACCTCCTGGACGCAACAGTAAAGAAACGAAATAAAGCGGATCGAGCAATTATGTTCGTGTGACCCCGGCGGGACAATAATCAGAAGAAGGGAACGCTACCAGACGGGTTCCGCCGAAGGAAAGGAACAAGTTACTTACCTGTAACTGTTCTCCAGCATGGGTCTGGCATGGATTCACATGCTCATTCCCCGTCGTCAGGCTGGGAATCCTCAGTAAAGAAAAAAACAGGTCGATCTGGGGATTGCCCCATCGTCGGAATAGGAGATCCACTTGATCCTGCCGCAGCTTCCACTCGTGGCACAAGTGCATCTTCCCTGCTGAGTGAGTCGGCAATGGTGTTCTTTATTCCTGCCAGATGGAAGGGTACCAGAAACATCCCTTGGCCGACGGCCCAGTGCCACAGATCCTGGGCTTCCTTGGATAGGGCTGGGGATCTGGTGCCTCCCTGCTTCTGGATGAAGAACATCATGGTGGTGTTGTCGGTGAAGACCCTTACCACCTGGCCCTTGAGGGATGGAAGGAACGACCTGAGGGCCCAGAACACGGCCCGGAGCTCCAGGACATTGATGTGTAGTGACCTCTCCTCCGGGAGCCAAAGGCCTCTTGCGTGGAGATCCCCGGTGTGCGCTCCCCAGCCCTCCAGGGAGGCGTCCGTCGTCACAGTTTCCTGGTGTGCCGGTGTCTGTAAGTCTATGCCCACCGCCAGATGCGCGCTGGTGCCCCACCACCGGATCGCTTGGCAGAAAGTCTCTTTGAGCAAGATTCTGTCTTTGAAGCTGCCTGCCGCTTGCATCCAACGGGCGTTGAGGAACTCCTGTAGTGGTCGCATTCGCAGTCTGCACAGGCGCACAAGGTTGATGCACGAGGACATCATGCAGAGCCGGGACTTGATGGACCTCACCCTGGCCTCATTAATAGTCAACAGCCGTTGCACCTTGCCCAGGATGGCCTTCGTCCTTTCCTCCGACAGAGAAGCCAACCACGGTACTGTGTTGAGCCTGGCTCCCAGGAACAGGGTGACTTGCAACGGTACCAAGTGGGATTTCACAAAGTTGATCGACAATCCCATATCCGTGAGCAGTTGGACGGTCTTCGCTGTGTGAGCGACGGCGAGTTTTCTTGACTTTGCTCGGATGAGCCAATCGTCCAGGTAGGGGTAAACGTGGATCCCCTACAGGCACAGCCGCGCCGCCACTGGTGCGAGGCACTTTGTAAACACCCTGGGAGCCGACATCAATCCGAAGGGAAGGGCCTTGAACTGATAGTGTCGCCCTTGGACCACAAATCGCAGGAATTTTCGGTGTCCTTTTGGAATGGGGATGTGAAAGTCGGCATCCTCTAGGTCCAACGACGATAGGAAGTCGCCCTCCTCCAACTGTCCCAGCACGTGCTGGAGGGTGACCATCCAGAACTTCTGGGACTTGACGTACTTGTTGAGACGACGAAGGTCCAGGATGGGTCGCCAACCGCCAGTCTTCTTCCGGACGAGGAAGTAGCGCGAGTACACTCCGGAGCCCCGGAGCCTCTTTGGGACGAGCTGGATGGCTCCCTTTCTTAGCATCGCCCGTATCTCCAGCAGCATTTGAGGGACGTGGTTTTCCTTCCTGGCCACGGGTGGAATACGGGGACACTTCTTTAGAAATTCCAGAGTGTGCCCGCGGGCCAGGGCATCCAGCACCCAACTGTCGGTGGAGATGGACTACCACACGCTGACGAATTTTGCCAGCCGGCCTCCCACCGGGGTGCTCAGGTGGGGGCCTGACGCTACGGCCGGTTCAATCCTGCTTCGTTGCGGCCTTGCCGCCTTGGCGACGATGGGATCTCCCTGCCTTGCTGCGTCCTCTGTAGACCTCCTGAGACAAGGAGCGGGCTGCTTGGCGGTACAACGAGGAACCGCCGCCGAATCCTTTTGATGCACCTTGCTTGCCTCCAGAGTTCCAAAAGGACGGCCGTCATCGTTGAAGAATCCCCAAGGGCCGAGCCGTCGGCGTCTGCCTTGATGGCCTGCAGTAACTCGCCACTGTCTTGCCGAACAGGTTGTTCCCGTCGAAGGGCATCTCCAGAACCCTGGTCTGCACGTCATGGCGGAAGTCGGTGGCCTTGAGCAAACCGCGCCGGCGAAGGCAAACGCTGTTGTCCATCTGATGAAAGCCAGTGTCACCGATGTCCGTGGCCACCGTAATGGCGTGGTCCGACGCCACCTCTCCTTCCTGTAGGATTTCCAGGTCCTCAGTCCTCTTGTCATCCAGGAGGAAGTCCAGCAGGGGAGCGATCTTAAACCAAAGCTCCCTGTCATAGCGAGCCACAATCGCGAGTACGTTGGCCGCTTTAATAGTGGTCGCTGCCGCCGACGAAATGACCTGTCGTCCCATGGCGTCCAGTTTCTTTCCCTCGGCGTCCGGAGGGGAAGTTGAAGCCATCACCCCTGCCGCTTTCTTCTTGGCCGCCGCAAAGACCACTGAATCCAGGGACGGCTGCGCGCTGAGGCACATGGAGGCGGAATACGGGACACAGCATTTCTTCTCATACCGGTCTCTTAGCCGGAGCCGTGGACGGGTTCTTCAGGAGCACCAGTCCCTCGTCCCAGATGTTGTCCAGTAATGGGACCGACAGGACAGTCTTCCTCTTGCCCTCCCGCCGTTGGTAGAGGAAACCTTCCTTCTGTTCTTCGGGGCAGAGCTGGATGAGCTCAGATGCCCTGGCGATCATGGCATGGAAGTAGCCAATTTTGTCGGGAGGGGAAGCCCGAGCTGGTGGTGAGGGAAGGTCAATTCCGTCGTCGTCATCCGTCCCCGTCTCATCCCTCAGAGGAGGGGGAAGTCTGTGAAGGCTGTACAGGCTGGAAAGGAGGAGGGGGATGAGTTCTCCTCCACTCGTTTGGTGGGCTTGCCAATGGTCCAGGCTCCGCTGGATTATCCGCTGGTGTTAAGGGAAACCTTGTCCTCATCTCCGTACACAAGGCCTGAATAGCCATCAAGATCGCTCCCGAGTTGTCTTGTGGCATAGGCACTGGTTGGGGAGTAGGATCCTCCGTCCCCTCTACGGCCCACGGTTCCTCATCGGCACCGCCGTCTCTTTCTTCGTCCGCCTCGTCGGGATCCTTCCCGTCGGTCCAGACCTCCTCGAACTTCTTGTCCAGGATCTTTGCGACGCAAGCCAGCTCCTCTTCAGAGGTGGCATCTGTGTCCGTAATGGCTACCGGGCTTCCGCGCCCCCCCCCCCTCTTTCTCCACCCGGGGTTTCACGGGGGTCTTATCGATAGGCTGAAAAGAGGATTCCCTCCACGGTGGCAGGGAAACTCTAGGCCCAGAGGTCATCTCCACTGGGATAGCTCCCGCAGGCTTCGCCAAGGCCGCCACAACGTCCTCGAGCGAGGCCTTAGCGAGGGGAATCAGGGCCTTCGCGACTTTGGGCGCGTCTGAGGCCTTCACCTTGGGGGGAGGGGTCACCGCCTCCCTCCCCCTCGGCTGTCTGTCGGGATCAACCGGGACTTCCCCCGAAGCTTACCCGAGTTCTCCGGTTTCCTCTTCCCCGAGCCAGAGCGTTGGCTCGTGGTTGATGGTGTTGGTGATAATGCGCCCTGCCTGGCAGCCTCGGAGCCAGACCAATCGCGCTCCCGGTGCCCGCAGACTCGCAGTGCTTTGCCTTTTGTTGGGCCCCCCCCCCCAATCGCCGGAGCACCCTCAAAGGTCTTAGAAGACAGCTCGGACTTGTTCTTCTCACCTGCTGCTGGGCCCTTCCCTTCCAGCCAGTTGGCGAGTCGAGTACAACGATCCCTCATCGTCCGTTCGGACATGTTCTTACAAAACGCAGTGTCCTTCTCCATGTGCGATTTGTCATCGTGAAGGCAGTAGAGGCACCGAGAGTGCTCATCCTCCTTAAAGAAGTTCTGAAGTCCGCATCCAGGGCAGCTCCTGAACAGCTTGGATCCAACAGGCGTCATGCTTCCCTTGTCCTGGGCCATGTCCACGCAGGGTAGGTATCAAAGATCTTCTGGAATCCTCCGAGATGTGGAAAACATGACGAAAAAGTGCCCTGGAGGGGCGTAGAAAATTCCAAAAACGGGTCCCCGTTGATCGGAAGTAGAATTGATGGAGCTTGAGGCTCGATTGACTGAAAATATAAGAGTAAACTCTTAGAAAAAACGCAAAACGCAGTAAAAGCTTGAGAGCTAAAGCACGAGGACTGCAACACTTGAACGTGCGGTAAAAATCTTGAAGATGGCTGCCAGAGGAGGGGCTTAGGTAGAGGGCAGTCATTGGCTGGGGGCAGTATGACCCAGAGACCAGCGATTGGTTACTAGTAGAAAGAAAGTTCAGAAACTAAACTGAAACTGAATTTTTCCTTTACCGAGGATTCCCAGCCTGATGACTGAGAATGAGAATGAGAATGAGCACGAGCATGTGAATCCATGCCAGACCCCATGCTGGAGAAGGAGAGGACACCCCTCCGTAGTGTGGCAAGCAAGCAGAACAGGCTGAGATGAGTAGGCGAGCTTTGAAACACCACCCACCTCCCGCCCCTCCCAGGAACTTTCCGGAACAGCGAGGATCGCAGCGCATGCACCTCGAGCGACCAAAGAGTGGGGCGGCTCCGGTGAGGGAACCGAGAGCAGGGAACGGACCTCCCCCCCCTCCTTCGAGATGAAAGACATAAGGATACACAGTGGTGGGATGGAGGGAGGAGCCCCTCGGCATACTATCAGAGCCTCAAGACGGGGCCAGGGTGAATGATCGTGAACGTGGAGTGACGGCAGAGAGAAAGCCACAAATACCATCCAGTCGGAAGCGGAGAGCAGCCGCCACCCACCCGGGCAGAACAAAACAAGGCATCATTTCCAATGGGAAACCTCCGTGAGGACTGACGGCGGAAAGGACACAGGATGGCCTCAGAGGAGCAGCCAACGGGACCATTGACTCCCACAACAGATACAACCTCCTCCTCCCTCCCCACCCCTCGGAGCGCTCTAAAGCCCTGAGGCACAGCTTCTTGGACCACCCCCACATGACTGGGACCACAGGCGTCACACCCATAGTGCGAACATTAAAAGATAGGCGGCATAAGGATTTGCCGCAAAAATAAATAAGTACAATAAGAAAAAAAAAAATCACACAGGAGGGATAAGTCTGCAGGGGGATCTGCCCTCCGGCTACTCAAACACGACAAAGGGACCATGCAGGCTGGGGTAACTCAGCACACTGAAGGGAAATACCAGGGGCAAGGAAACCACAGTAGAGAAGCCAGAAGGACACCCAAAAGAAGCCAAATAGAGCCTGGGGAGGAATCCCATTATTCCACCTAGGGAAACTGAGCTAGGAGCAAGCTGCAGACACAGCACAGTCACCCCATGAAGATCCAACACTGATTGCCCCCGCGCATTGACAGAGGAGCGAAAGCAGTACAAGCAGGGGGTAACCAGCCACTTCAAAACAGAAGGACAACCAATGCAGCTGTGCCAAGATAAGAGCAACAAAAACAAGACAGCCCTTACAAGAGGGCCCTCAGGTGCAAGGGGCACACGGGGAGACAAGCCCTGCAGGTCTAAAGAAAAGTTGGCATGGAACCCAAGAAAAGACATCTTGCACATGACCAGTCCCCCGTGCAAAAGAAAAGAGCAGAGACCCGCAGAAAGAAAGAAAGATAACAATATTGTTTTATTTGTATTTATATAGCGCACAACAGCCCATAGGCAGTGTGGCACTTGTTACAGAAACATGCTTGGTTACAGAAAATAACACGTCGACATTTGTTACATATCGTGGGCGGTATGTATAAAAATATTACATTTGTCAAGTGAATGTAGACAAGGGATACAATATATGTACATAGATTACATTATATTTATATTACATTTATATTACAATATACATATTAGGAACAGTGGACATAGTAGCAGCGTTAGTTCAGGAGAGTGGTCTTGAGGTTTTTGCATAAAAGCAGAGATGGATGCTTCAGCTCTAAGGGGGCAGGGAGTGAGTTCCATAGTTTAGGTGCAATGTATGAGAAGACTAGCCCTCCGGCTATAGCTCTCCTGATACGGAGTATGTGTAACTGGTTGGTGTACTGAGGTCTGGTAGGGCGCGTTGAGGCGGTTCTTGATATAGCTTCAGCTAGATATGTGGGAGCTGTGTAGTTAATGCATCGGTGTGTGATAGTGAGGATTTTGAGAGTAATGCGGTCTTTGACCTGTAGCCACCGTGCCGCTTGGGCTATATGGTCTCTTCTGGGGATGCTCATAGCAGCTCTTAGTTGCATTGTTTTGTGTGGTTTGTAATCGGTTTATGTTTTTGGAGGAGGTGCCAGCCAGGAGAGCGTTGCAATAATAGAGTTTGGCACCTATTGTTGCTCTGGCTATTGCAAGGCAGTTTGGTGCAGATAGGTAGGGTTTAATGGCATTGAGAAGTTTCGTGCTGTGGGCTGACCCAGAAGCTATGGCGATAACTTGTTTGTTCATAGATAAATTTGCATCAATGTGGACACCCAGAGTCTTGACTGATGAGGATACGGTGATGGTGGAGTTATCTATATTAAAAGCTGGCGTATTGGGGACTTAGCTTTGTTCTTTTGTTTTTCTGTCTGAGGATAAGGATTTCTGTCTTGTCCCCGTTAAGACAAAGGCCACTGACGGCCATCCAAGCTTGGACTGTAGCCTGGATATCATGTAGGGCCGTTGCATCTTGGTGATAGGAGCCAGATAGTGGTAGGAGTACTTGTGCATCATCAGCATAATTGGTATATGTTACACCCATTACGTCAAGTAGGTCAAAGAGGGGTTTGGTGAAGAGGTTATAGAGGTTGGGGGCTGTACAAGATCCTTGAGGAACTCTGCAATTTGTGGTTGTAGGGTCGTCGCTGGCTATGTTGGAGAAGAGCTTCATGGCTCGACCTTCAAGGAACGATGTAATCCAAGAAGCTGCTTATTTAGAGAAATGGGCTGCCTGAATGAGATTGGTAGTTAGTGTTTTGTGATCTACCAGATCAAAAGCTGCTGATCAATCGAGCATGAGGAGCAGGGCAGGTTTACCTTTGTCCATGATCTGGGAGATTTGATGTGTTTTTTTTGGTCTAGTAAGGCGGATTCTGTTCCATACCCTACACGGAAACCAGATTGCCCTTTACCCAGTATAGAGTTGGCTTCTATGAATGATTGGATATAGTTATGAACTGCTTTGTCCAAGATTTTCAGAAGGAACGGCACTGTCGTTATAGGCCTGTAGTTGTTGGGCTGAGCTGTGAGTGTGGTCTTTTTTTTAGAAGGGGGCGTACCCAGGCTTCTTTGAGACTGTTAGATACGGAACCTGTTATTAATGAAGGCTTTAATTAATAAGAGGGTCGAGATTGTTGGCACATTCCTTGATAATTTTGGAAGGGCATATGTCTCCTTTGCAGAGTGATGGTTTGAGGAGTTCAAGGACCTCGGATTCGGTAGTGTCTCTAAAGGCGAATTGGGCGTGATTGGGATTACTACTTTTGGCTTGTGTTAGGGCGCTTCGTCTTTTGGTTAGGGAGGGCTTTGCAGTGGTTGTGAATTTTTTTTGGGAGGAGCTCTATTTTTTTCAGCATTGCTGACTGGATGCTAGCGCACCAGGCCTTGCCTTTAGTTATCTCATCTGAGCTGGCCGGGGATGTGACTAATTCGTTAAAGATTGTGAATATCTCTTTAGCTTGCGAGTAAGCCTTGGAGATCCTCTCATTAAAAGAGTTTGCTTTTGCTGCGATGATATATTTGAGAGCTATCTGTTTGAAGAGGTTCTTACTTAAGTCACTTGGGTCCGCTTGCCAATTTTTTTGTAACTGCCGCTTCTGAGCGTGGAGCGTTTGGAGTTCGTCCGAGAACCAGGAGTTACAGTAAAAGGATTTTTTTCGTTCTTTCTTACTTACAAGTGGGGCTATTGTGTTTATAGCATTGGCAAGAGTATCGTTGAAGATGGCTGATTGGCACATTAGGATCCCGAGAGAAAGGTGGTGCTAAACAGGGATTGTTGAGGTAGGGTTGGAGGTTGTTTGCGTAGTTTTTTTGAACTTCTTGTTATGGCTGGTGGCTCATGGGTGAGAGCTTTGGGACTAGGGGTGGTGGGGATGGGGAATGCAATGCATGTGTGCTCGGTCCATGGATAGGCGGTGTTTGATGTAATGTTGGATGCACAGTTGCGATCCATGACCCAGTCAAGGGTACGGCCCTTGGAGTGAGTGGGAGCGTGTACTCCTTGAGAGAATCCTAGGTCTGCTAGTTCCTTTGCTAGGATTGAAGCGGATTTGTCTTTAGGGTCATTGTATCCTAAGTTTAGGCCTCCTAGTAGAAGGATTTTAGAGGATTTTTTGATGTTACTGAGTCGGTGGGAGAGGTGGTCTTGGAAGTCTGCTGGGAGTCCAGGAGGCCTACAGGATGTGGATATTGATTGAATTGTTGGGAGAGAGCATAAGCTTGGCTGAGAGGATGTCGGCATTAACACCCCCATGTACTAGGGTCTGATAGCCTAATGGAGAGTGAATCCTTGTAGATAAGGGTGACTCTGCCTCCAATTCTGTCAGGTCCATCTTGTCTCAGGATGGCGTAGCCTGGGATAGGGCTAGTCAGATAGCTGGGCAGGAGGCATCATTGAGCCAGGTTTCAGTGATGTTTAGTAGGTCAAGATTATGGGTGGATAGTAGGTTATTTATCTCTAAGACATGTGCAGGTACGGAAAGTACATTCAGCAGTGCACATTTGAGAGATGAGTATTGTGCGATCGTTTTTTTTATTTTGGGATTTGATAATGTGTACTTATCGTAGTGTATGGTACTGTGCGTCTTAGTGCGTGGTAGTGCTGAGGAGGGGTGAGGTGAGAGGGACAATGCCTTTGCAGCTATTGGTGTGTAGTGTCGGCACAGTGTGGGTGCCTAATCTGGAGTTTCTTGAGGTGAGAGGTGCGGGTGAACATGGCAGGCGTCTGGGAAATGTGCAGTTTGAGTCTGTAGAGTGACTGCTGGACTGGGTGATGTTATGGTCTGGTGAGGTGGAGTGAGTTCAGTGCACGGCAATGGAGTGTGATGTGCCGGGTGTGGAAGTATGGGGACCATTATTGTGATGGCTATAATAATGGTCTTTAGGATGGCTAGGCAGAGTGTGGCAATGAGAGAGAGGGTGTGTGAGTCTTTGTTGAGAGTGGTGTGTGATAACTTGGGCAGCATGATGGGGAAAAGTCACTGATGTGGGTGCGTGCAGCTGGTGTATGGCAGGGGAAATCAGCGTGACCGTGCAGCTAGTGGAGGAGCAGGTCAGAGCAGGTAGACTAGGAGGCTGTGGGTAGTCTGCTCGGTTGAAGTGACAAGGATCATCTATGTAAGCTTTTCAAAGTTGAAGTACAAGCATGGAAGTAAGCACGCTAATACATTAAGATACTTAATGCTTCAGGACACTAATCACATTGGAGTGCAGTAGATCTGTCTATACTTTACCCGTATTGTGGTATGGACATGTGCAAAAACATGTTGGGTGATGGCAGGTAGGTGCGGTTATTAGCAGACAAGGCGGGAACATTATTCCCTTAATGCCCAAGGTCCCACGGAAGCCCCCACGTGCATGGGGGAGCCGTTGCCACCGAAGACAGCACACATGTTCAAATCAAGGGGAAAGGCAGCACAGGTGTCTGCGCAGAACCCCACACCCTAGCAGGTCACAAATCAAAGGCAGCTTTGGGGCACTGACTCACTAACCACTGATGAAAGGAAAGGGACAAAGACCCACAATCCAACACGGATCAGGGCCCAACACAGACGGAGATGGCCATGAAAGAGGATACGTAATCCTGGTTTAAGGAATTTCAGGAACAATTTATGACCTCAGTACACAACCAATTGGAAACATTGAAAGATGAAACGAAGCAGGCAGTAGAAAACTTAAAAACTGATGTAGCACAACTTTAAGAGAGAACGGACACATTGGAAAGAATAGTACAAAATGTGGAGGAGGAAGCGCAGCAAAAATGGAGAAACACAGGAACGGCTGTCCAACCTTACGCATGGACTCCAATGTGAGGACTTAGAGAACCGCTCCCGTAGATCTAACATATGGATCAAGAACATGGTGGAAACGGTGAAAGACAAAGACCTCAAAGAAGCAGTACAGCAGGCATTCAAAGATATCCAAGGAAGACGAAATAGACCGAATCCATCGAGTGGGCAGCGAAGAACGGGCGAACCAGGGGCACGCCCCTGGGACGTCTTGGTCACACTCACGTCCTATCCCCAGAAGGAACAGATCCTTCACAAAGCAAGGACAACGGGACACATACAAATGAATGGGGTGGAGATTCAGCTAGGTCAGGACTTGGCCCTATCAACACTGCAGAAAAGACGAGACATGGGCCCAGTGGTCAAGGAATTGGCAGCCAAGCAAATCCGATACAAATGGACCTTCCCATTCGGGCTCTTATTCACCTGGGAAGGGAAACATAGAATAACCACCTCTGAGGAGGCATGCGAGCGGACCCAGGCCAAGGAGGAAACTGATACACCAGAAGACAAAGGCAGCAAGCAGCAAGAAATAATCGCCACAAAGGGAACTGGACGTCAGGCAAGGATAAAGACTCTGCGGCCCCACAGGGGCATACTACAGAAATTAACCCCATACGGGGCAATGAGAATAAGAATCCAAACATTACATGACGGCCGGGGGGGTGGGGGGGAGAGGGGGTGACAGAGGGATAATCCCACAATCAGCCAATGAAACCACAGTGGGGTTTAAGACCCCCCCCTCCCCCAAAGTTATTCCTGAGTGTGCTGAGGCCCTGATGCAATGCTACAAGAGACACATATAAGGGCAAAAGCCAAGGGGGAAGACCCATCCGAGAGGTTACAACCAGATAATCCAATCCAATGCGCAAGAGAAAAAGACTGGGGTATTATTAGCATTTCATAATAAACTGAAGATACAATTATAAAATACACAATCTGACAAATCCAGGAGGTTTATATTCGCAAATGTACAACTGGAAGGGCGAATATTAACCCTGGCCTCAATATATGCTCCCAACACGGGACAGGGTGGCTTTCTAAGGGACACACTAGATAATTGGAAAGGTTTGCCACAGGGGAGGTGGTATTGGGAGGGGACTTTAACCTGGAATGGCATGCTATCCAAGTTTGGATAGAACAGGTGCCAGACCACATGGTCTCAAAAACCCTATGCAAAACAAATTGAAATGCTGCCCCTGGTAGATGTATGGCAGGAGAGAATGGGACACAGAAGGTATACACGCACTACTCGCAGGTACACAATACAATGTCCACGATAGATTACATATGGGCATCAGCAGGGCAGAAGGGGAAGATCCAGAAGACATATCTAAACGACATCTTTGTCAGACCATGCTCCACTTTGGGAGTAACTGTCACTTACACAGACAAGACCTGGGCTTTGGCGATGGAAACCCCCTACCCAGACATTCTTCATGATCCTGCACTGGGGAATACGATCAGAACAGGTATTATGGAATACTTCACCCAAAATAACTTGGTGGAGATGTTAAGGGAAACCATATGGGAAGCCTTTAAAGCAGTCACGAGGGGGCAGTTCATAGCACTGAAAGTGACTAGAGACAAACAGAGACCAATGGGAATCCGAACTAGAAGGGATACTGGGCAATCCAGGCAGAAATAGTACAGAAACCCTCGAACAAGCTGAAGAAAGCTTTAAGACATGTGCAGGGCCAATTAGAAACTGCACAAAAAGCTGGCGGAGAAACATTTACTTCACAAAACACTGTTACTACAAGAAAGCAAGAAAGCAAATAAAGCAGATAGCTGATAGCGCATAGCTAGACAGCTAAAAGCCAAACAAAACTCACAAATACTCAAAAGAATGGTTAACAGTCAGCGGGATTACTAAAATATTGGGAATTAATTTCAAGAATTCTATCAAGCCCTCTATTCTTCAGAGAAGCCCTCAGGTAGAGAGCAGGATGCATATTTAAATTCTATAAATGTTCTGAATATATTGGAATCTGGAAAGGTATCAATACCAAAGCTAAACAAACGTCCCTGGACACTTTCACTAGACCGGCACAAGCGATGGAGAGCACCAAGGCACAGTCAAAAAACGCAGACGGTGAGGAAACGCAACCGCACATGGACCAAAAGATTCTGGGGCTAACAGCGGACCTCAAGGCGTCACTTGAACACAAGATAGACGCAATGCAAATAGATATGAACCTGTTGAGACAGGATGTCCTGACGTTGGCGGAGCACACCGGAGCATTGGAGAAGGAAGTGACAACCAAAGCCACTAACAGCACAAAGTACGCCAGGGAGATTCACACCTTGAAACAAGTCCAGAATCTGGATAACAGAGCGGAAGAAGCAGAAGGGCACGCTAGGCGCAACAACGTTCACATCATTGGACTGCCTGAAGGGGGAGGAAGGTAAGAACCCAACCAACTATACTGAAGATCTGCTAATACAAGAGGTAGGGGCAGGCACGCTCACCCACGGTTTCACAGTTGAGAGGGCACAGAGCCCCAACAAGGAGACCCCAGACGGGCACCCCACCGCGGCTGATCATAGCCAAAAGTTTGAATTATAAAGGGAGAAAATATTGGAACACTTCCGCAAAGGGGGTACCATTCACAGAGTGTCAGCAACCATCACCGCGTACCCGGACTATACCTGGCAAGTGCAGAAAAAGAGGATGGATTATGGAACAGTGAAAAGGAGGCTGAAGGCAGCCCAACTCAAGTATCAACTCTTACACCCAGCCAAGATGAAAGTGTTCCACAAGGATCACGCCATGTTTTTTGAGACTCCGGAAGTGAACGACTGGATGGACACCCAGAATTTTTCCCGTCGGAACAGCGCAACAGAGGAGAAGCAGAGAGTGATAAGTGACACATTGATGGGGGATGCAAATGTGAAAGGGGGTGGGGGAAGAAGAGCATAAGGGAGGGCGATAGACACTTGGACAAGTAACAAATCACACTCTGTAGCCTAGGTCATGTAACAAATCACGGGAGCGACGCGCACAGCGCAAGTAACAGGGATACAGGGAGCGATACTACCCCCATAGGGTAGTAAGTGAGAATACTAGTAGCATGGTATACACCTGTAGCGCTCCAAGTACTGGCACTGTGCCGGGAACAGAGGGAGATGCAGGGAGGCACAAGATCCTGTATAGGAGCTGGGCTAAAGTTGAGGTTTGTTGGGGGGGGGGAGCCGTAAGAGTAATGGGACAAAGGGGGGAGCAGCTCGAAGAAAATGGGAGAAATTAAGATAATATCCTGGAATGTCAGGGGCCTGAATAACTACATCAAACGCCAGAGGCCACAGAGTGATGACGTATCTAAATAGACAAAGGATAGATATTGCATTATTGCAGGAGACCCATCTGACCAAAATGAAACTAGAGGTTGTGACCTGTAAATGGAAAGGGATAAACAAAGGAGCTACATAGTCTGCGTACGCCAGGGGGGGGTTATTACGTGGATAGCACCCTGTGTTCCGTTTCAATTGTTGAGATCAGAAGTGGACAAAGACGGGAGACTGGTGTGGATTAGAGGGTGGTTGGAAAACAAAGAAATATGCATCATTAATCCATATGCACCGAATCAGGACACCACTGCTTCCCTCAGAACCCTATACACCAAGATTAGCCATGTATGGATAGTACGGTGGTATTGGGGGGGGGCGGGAGGGGAATTTTAATTGTACATTGAATCCACTCCTGGATAGGCAAACAAGGAAATCACACACCCGACCCCAGCAGCCAAAGCCCTAAACTCCCTATTACAAACTTTCAGTCTGACAGATGTGTGGAGAGAGCATCACCCTCAAGAGAAGTTATTCACATTACTCGGCCCCGCATAACCTACACAACTAGGCTGGATTACATTTTTATGGAGACGGACACATCGTAAGAGGTGACACAGATATATAAAGCCAATTGTTTTATCGAATCATGCACCTCTGCTGGTCACATGACCAAGAGCGAGGATCCCCACCTGGAGAATGAGAATAGAAGCCTTGAAGGATGCAGGGTTTAGGGAAAGCCTGAGGGTGAAATAAAAGGAATATTTCGACATTAACATGGGCAGCGTGGACTCAGCCGGAATAGTATGTGAAGATTTCAAGGTGGTGGTCAGGGGAACAGCAATGGCGAAATCTAAAGGGTTGCGAGACACTATAATGAGGGATCTACAGAAACAGAAGTTGGAAAGGACAATGCAGGAAGGTGCCAAAAACAGAAGGCAGGGCCAGAGAGTATTACCGCACTGCAACAAGAATGTAAAGAACACTGGGAGGGGGTTGAGCAATCTGAGCTATTGGAAGTATTTGGAAAGACAGCATGCGGAGGGAGACAAACCCGGCAATCTACTGGCCTGGCTCTACAAGAGGGAAACCCCTAAGCAGCCCATAAGTGCGGTACAAGGGGATGATGGGAGAAAACTAGGTACACAGGAGGGTGTGAACAAATGCTTTCTGGACTTTTACAAGAAGTTATATGCAGATCCCATAGAGGAGGTGGAGATAGACATACTAGAGGCCCCAGAGATCACACTCCAAGCTTGAAGCGGATAGGGAGAGTCTAGACGCTCCGATAACAGAGGAACTGGACCTATTGAAAAGGCAACTGCCCACAAGCAAAGCTCCAGCAGATGGGCTTTCCGATCGAATGTTATAAAACAAGATACTCCCTCCTTTACGGACGATGCTAAATGAGGCACTAGAAAAAGGGAAACTACCCGAAACCCTTCGGGAAGCGATTATTCCACTCCATAAACTGAACAGACCAGAAACGGAATGTGGATCATATAGGCCCCTATCACAACTAAATCAGGACAGCAAGATCCTGACGGCAGTGCTGGCGAATAGATTAAAACCTATGATACACAAACTGATACACGAGGACCAGACTGGGTATGTACTGCACAGGAACATAACTGAAAATTTGAGAAGGCCTCACCATGCAATAGACCACACCCGAGAGAGCACACAGGAGGTAGCAATGGTCTTGTAAGACGTGGTCAAAGCGTTTGACTCTGAAGTGGCCTTGGCTGCTGGCGGTTCTGAAGGAGTACTGTTTAGGACCCACATATTTGAGGTGGGTCCGTCTGCTGTACAGTGAGCCGATGGCACAAGTCAAAACCGGCATGAACATCTCAGAAAGATGGCAGCTGAGCAGGGGCACCAGACAAGGGTGCCCATGGTCACCGATGCCGTTTATCCTGGTGCTTGAACCCCTAGCAGCATATTTACGTCAACAATACAGAGAAGTGGGGATTGCAGTCACAGGGGTGCAGAACTTGATATCATTTTATGCGGATGACATGCTGCTATATCTGAAATACCCTGAAGAAAACTTGCAATATATTCTAGAGGTGATGGCACGATATTCGATCCTATCGGGCATAACAATAAATCCACACAAGTCAAGTATATTCCCCCTAGGGAGATATGTAGGGATACCGAGACAGGAACTGCCAATACTATCGATAGGGTGGGAGACGGAGCATTTCCGATACCTAGGCATAGGTGTACCATCATGTAGAGGTGGAACACAAACAGAACACAGTAAGGGCAGTGTCAACATAGAGAGGAGCATGACATTTTGGACCAAATTACCATTATCCATGATGGGGAGGGTGGTGCTGTTAGAAATTGTGGCATTACCGAGACTCACCGAGCTGGCTTCCGGAAACCTGCACAGCGTTACGTTACAGGGATTGCCTCCACTCTGCCCGGTGAGGTCCCATGCCACGAATTAACCAGAATGCCCATCGGGAATCAAGTTTACTGAGCTTTTACTGTCCTTTGTGGACTGACACCTTTGGGGAGACACTGATGAGGGTGTGGTATCCTGTAACCAGTGAAAGACATTTGAAGCGATCGCCAAGATGGCACAATACCCATGCTTGATCTTGTAGCCCTGATGAAAGTGGTTCTAATTGGACGACACTACTGAAACTAGTAGGCTCTTTTTCTCATACCCAACAAATGCGAAATCAACAACTCGGTGGAAGGTCGGACATCCTCTTGGAAATAGAAATTTGAGGATGAAGAAAACCTCAAAGACTTGTTTACAATGTACAGGAAAAAATACTGATGAATGACGGTGTCTTTTTCAACTGCGTTCTGAGAACAATGTTTTTGGCTGATGTTTTTTGGTTAAAACTTTAAGTCCTGCGGTCCAGAGGACTAGAATAAAAATTCTATAAACATTCCATCTGCAAAGCAGTTTTAAGAGTGACCTGAAGATTCTGAGAAAAGGGCGAGAAAAACAGAATCAGTATTCAAGACAAAATGAAAGAAACCCCACAAATTGTTCATCTGAGATCCATGTGTTATTGTGTAAATAAGGGAATACTCAGGTGCAAGACCCCTGATGGCCCAACTAGATTATTACTGGGACTACTGCATGGGTTCACAAAATGTCCTGTATGAAATAACCAGGCGATTTTTTAAAACTATGCAGCATATGCAGGGGATTCATATGGCACAATACTAGGAACAGGGTAGCATTGTGGATACTATAAAATGCATATGAACAAGGCGGCATCAGACTGCCAAATTTTGAAGTGCATTATCTAGCCAGTCAGTTGCAATTCGTAACCAGGTGGCTCTCTGGTATACAAACATCAGAATTCAAATTACCAAGGTAGGCGGGCGCCCCATACTTAAACAAGAGGATATGGTTGTGGAAACAAAGGGGGAGATGGAAAACCTGTTGAGTCTGGGTGGGATGATCTGGCACAGAGCCTGCCAGTTAATGAATAACCCGACCCCATGGTCCCCACAAATACCGCTAGTGGTGTTACAAGGGACAGATTATCAAATGCAGAAGAATACCAGGCGGAAATGGGAACCAGTAGGCATAGCGTCAGTTGTAAATGTGTGGTTAGAGGGCCAGCCTAAGGAGTTTGAAGGGCTGGTGGCGGCAGCGAGACTACACAAGGGGCAGCATATAGTATATTCTAGGATAATGCAGAACATTAAGCGAACGTGGCCCGACACAGAGCTAACCCTGCAAGAAGATGCGGTGATAGAAACTTTTATAACGTGTCGGGGGCGGGGTGTAAAGACTGGAGGAGGGGTGTCTGTACTTCTGCTCTCTATATGGCAGAGGAGAGGCACAGAGGACCCCAGCCAAGATTCTCTATAGGGTAGCGCTGGTCGAGCAATCAAGGCCTAGCTTCTCAGGAGGTGATGCAGGCTGGTTCTTAAGTACAGTGTAGTCCCCAAGCCCCCACAAAAGGAATGGCCACACACTGTATTAGTTAAAACAGTCTTTATATACAATATTCAAGGTTATGTACACTATCACAATAACTCGTTTTGTGCTCAGAAAATCCACAATGGCAAATATATACAGTTCTAAAGTGGTACCACAATTATCAGATCTCGTTAAAGTGCATCAACTATACTCTGGTTAAATGTCACACAAATCACTTAATAACGGCAACAATAGACATAGAAGGAAAGCAGTTGCTTAGGACAATTGGCAGGATACTGGCCTCTACCGTTAGACAGTTCTGTGTTGAGATCCCCCCCACCTGTGCAACCTGTAAAGTAAAGATATATCACAATCCCAGTCCATATATTGTTCATAAGAGTCTTCTTTCCTTCTAAATTAGTTCTACAACCCCAATGTACCTGAAATAGAGTTAGACGTCGGGTTGTAGACAGATCCTTCTTGAGCGGCACCCTTTACAGTAATAGCCAAGGATCGTCGAGATCCCACGAAGAAAATCGTTGCACGGGGGCACCTCGGTGGCGATAGTTCAGGACCGCAACGAGTTTGAAGAACTGTGGCCCAGCAAGGGCGTCGAGTCATCGGCGTCTCTGTGGTCTTTTAGTGGCGGGAAACCCACCGGCGAATGCTCCTCAGCGCGTTGGTGGCCGAAACTTTCTCCGGCGGGACAAAGCGGTCGACAGTGCAGGCGAGAACGTCCTTCGATCAAATGTTACTTAGGCAAAGGGAGCATGGTGGCTCCTGTCGCCGACAGTGATGGACAACAGTGTCCGGGCACTTCTCTTTGTGATTCCGCGGCGGTTCCCGTCTCCGGTCAGCAGCCTGTAGGTCTGTCTATCAGGGAGCTTTGGCAAAGATCAGCTTGTGCACGACGGTCCCTCGTAGCCCGGGAAGAGGGCGCCTAACCAGGTCCTCTCTGGGTCAGTCCTTGGAGACACAGCAACTTTCAGATCGGTGAAGTAGAGCAGCAGCAAGACATCTCTTCCAGCAGGGCATCAAGGTAAAGCTTCAGATTTCTCCAGTTACTCTTCGTAGTGGACTTCAGCTTCTGAACATGAATTCTAGCAGTCAGAGGCCCCCAGATATACTAGTCGATCTCTCATTCATTCTGCTGGGTCACACTCCAGGCAACCAATCGGTCAGAAGAGCATTCATGCAGGCATGCAGCCAATCAGGTGCATAGTGCATGGAGGTCATTCACTTCTCTCCGGACACTCACAACAAGTTGTGTATTGGGACAAGTACCCAGCCATTCAACACTCCACACTGCATCCATACCAGTTTCGGGCAGGGCCGTCTCAGTCATTGTGTCAAACACCAGAAACCAGACATCCACAACAAGAAGTGCATATTGGTCACACACTCAATTCACCCTGGTCCCACCCACAGGGTGTACCCACAACATACAGTCACTGGGAAGGCTCCAGCCAGTCTGGCCTGGACTTCACAACACCATATATGGAACTTCCACCCAACAGCCGGTCAGGGGGAAGGGACAGAGCAGGGGCTTCCCAGGACTTTAGGACAACAAGGTACCAGGCAATAGAAAGCAAGAGGCCACAGGGGCCATCTTGTTTCCTATCAGGAATCAACTGATTCCAATGCCAGGGCCTGGGTATCCCAAAATGGAGGATACTCAGTGCACCTGTCAAATTCAGCATGGGAGCTCCTACCAGCCCATACCCTGCTCTGTGGGCCACACACAGGTGCCTAAACACATACACTAGGGGCACAGGGTTGCACCCCCACCCATGGGTGCCATAAGGCTATCCCATGGGTCTGTACACCAAACCAAAAGGGAGCTGCACCGCCAAGAATCCCACATGAACTCCTGCACGGAAAACACGACAGAACACACAATAAAAAGCAGTAAAGGACAAGGATACGGAGGCCCTGTCCCTCCGATGCATTTCCAGCATCACGGGGGAAGGGGGCACGAAGTATCCCGCATTTACAAGCTCTTGATGTACAAAATAGGAAAGGTGATCACTCAAACTAGAACAGACTGGGAGGAGGAGGTGGGGACACAAATGGAGAATGGGATGTGGATAAGGGCGTAAGTATACCACAAGAAGGTGTCGAGGAATGCCAGATTTCAACAAATCCAGCTGTACATAACCCACAGGGCATACATGACGCCCCAGAGGGTGACCAAATTCCACCAAGCAGGCACACAGCCTAGCCTGAAATGTGGGGAGGTGAATGCAGTTATGACATACATGTTCTGGGCATGCCATGAAATTAAGAGGTTTTGGAGGGAGGTGGCCTAACACATGGCAGGATGGGAAATCAAGCTAGACAGAGACCCCCTGGGCATGTCTTCTGGGGGGATTTCCGAGGCCGCGCAAAGTTAAACATGTAAGCAAACTTAAAGACCTGGCATATATATTGGCCAAACGCAGAATAGCGATGAATTGGAAGGCGCGCATAAGACCGTCTGGATATATGGCAGCAAGACCTGCAGCGATGGGCGGGGTGGAAACCGTAGTGTGGCAAGAGGCAGTGGAGGGGTTGGGCGGCCGAAGCGGCTCTAACACTTGCGGCTTGTAGACAACTGGTGGCCACAATAGTAACGTCGGAAGCAGCACCTGAGGAGCATGAGCTGTAAGGGGAACGAAACAAATATGGACTATTGAAATGGAATGTAAAGGCTATGTGAGAGATACAGTAAGCCAGAGGGGGCCGGGGGGGGAAGGGGGACAGAGAGGGGGAGACATGGTTAACAAAAAGTGACATGAAACTGTGCAGTTGCACAAAGTTATGATGAGTACCGGTTACCATGCTGTAAATTTATGTTACAAAATCTAGTAAAAACTTTTTTAAAGGCAACTGCTAGACAAGGAAATCATAGTAGATGAGGTGGAAAAAGCCATTCTAGAGTTAGCCGGGAATAAAGCACCCGGCCCAGACGGCTACACTGCACTCTTCTATAAGAAATTTAAGGACATTCTAGCCCCTATCCTTACTGAACTTTAATACTTTCAAAGAGAAAGGGAATATCACCCAGTCAATGAATGAAGCTAAGGTCCTAGTGTTTCACAAACTATGAAAAGGCCTGGAACTTCCGGGCTCATACCGCCCGATTGCACTAATCAACCTGGATGGGAAATTATATACAAAAATCTTATAAAACAGATTAACGCAAGTGCTCCTGCAGCTAATACATCAGGACCAGTCAGGCTTCATTCCAAATAGGCAAACCCATGAAAATATTAGAATAATCCACCTAGTGGAAAAGACAGGGATCACCCAGACCTAGGCCATACTCCACTCGTTGGACGCAGAGAAGGCGTTCGACCGCTTGGAGTGGTCGCACCTATTCCGCATCCTGAAACAAATGGGCATGGGAGAAATCCTTTATCAGAATGATCCAGGCCAATTACAATTCCCCCAGTATCCCCATAGCAGTAAGCGATGAGATCTCGGACAAGGTGAACATTCAGCGAGGAACAAAAACAAGGGTGCGCCCAATCCCCCTTGCTCTATGTAATCTTCTTAGAACCCCCCGCCCCCATTAACTCGGATAAGGGACTCAGTAACCCTGAAGGTATAGAAATGTCAGGAATCCCCCATAAGGTAGTGGCATGCGCGGACAACGTGTCGGTGGCACTAGCGGGCCACAAAAAGACACTCCCGTCCCCGCTACAAGAGAGAAAAATTTGGAGCGATCTCAGGCCTGAAGATAAATAGGCAGAAATAGAAAATGCTAGTCCTAGCTGGAGATAGGGAGGCGCTAAAAGGCCTGGCCTCCTCCTTGTAGCTGAGAATGGCCGACAGAGGGGTGACATACCTGGGCATAACTTTAACGGATACAGTAGACAGGCTATTTAGGGAGAATTACCCACAATTACTGGGGAGGATAAAACAAAACTAAGAGAGATGGAGCCCATTATCAATCTCCAGTTGGGCCGCATAACCTCCCAGACTGTTGTGCTTCTTCCAGGCGATCCCAATCAAAATCCCCAAAATCATACTTTAAAGCCCTGACCAAAACAATCATGGCGTACATATGGCAAAATAAAACCCCAATGGTCCTCACGGAGGCAAAGCAAGGGGGAGGGCTCCCCCTTACACACTTCGCAAGTATTACGAGGCAACACAATTGTGGGTGTTGAAAGAATGGATACCAGGGAACTCCATTAAGATTTGGGCCTCCCAAGACAGAGTGGTTGCGACTACACCACTCTCAGTACTGCTCTGGAAAGGGGAAAACAGTCCAGACACCCAAATCTCCAAGTAAGTGAGGTAATGAAAGCAACATTAGAGATTTGGGATGAGGCAACAAGGGAAGGAACACCAACACAAGACCCTGCCCCCTTCATGCCCATGTTCCGTCACCCGGTCTTGCTGCCGGGAATGGAAAAAGAGGCATACAGGTAATGGGAGGAAGCGGGGTGCACCAAAATAGGAGACATGTACAACGAACAGGAAATCAGATAATTTGAAGACTGCAAAACCCTATTGGCTTGACAAATAAAGACAGGTACAAATATGAACAACCAGTCCACTGGTTGTCGACCCTGCAGGCAAGGCGAGCAATGACCAGGGAATTGACCCAGTCTGAACTGTTCCTAACGACCCACACAGGCTCCAAAATAAATTTGCTGCAATGTATAAATTCCTGAAAACGCTTGGAGGAAGATATCCAGTGGACCTAGATGGGGAGAAAACATCAAGAGTCACAATTCCCAAGATACAGTGGGAATATATACATTTTACATGGCCTGCGGTAGCAGCCATGTAGTTATAAATTGCTAAACCCATAGGAAGAGCACTTTTTGGGCGGCTTATAGCTTTGCTCCCCCTGGACGAATCCTCCCCAAACTTTGCAAAAAAAGTATATGGCCCACTCTGAATTTTGGTGAGGTTTTGTCAAGGGGGGTGGGGGGGAGCAAAGTTACAGGGGGTGGTCCCAAAATCTCTTTCCCCCCCCCATAAGACCTAATGGAGAAAAAATAAAATAAAAAAAAAACAAAAAAAACATTTACTCACACCTACAGCCCAAACCGCTGGACGGATTTTCACCAAATTTGCGGCAGGAGCAGCGGCCTTTTCCCGAAAGCGTGCTTTTGTTAATTTGGTGTAAATGCGTCCAGAAGTTTGTTTTTTTAACGACCAAAACGCAAGGCAATAATATTAGTGATATCCATGTCCGGTTCGCGGACTGGCCTCCGATTGGCCCAAAAGAATTCACTGACTTTTGCGTGGTCCGTGGACATCGGGACGCAGCCGCTGATTGGATGGTGAGAAAACATGAAATGCGTCTGTTTCCACAACACGCCCGCCATGTTGGATTCGCAGACTTTTTTTGGGGTCCACGGACAGCGCAGCGAAATATATATATATATTTTTTTTTTTTTAATACACAAAAAAAATGCAACATTGCACTTGTCAAACTTAAACAATCTCTGGGGAGGTAAACACGTCCAGATACCTGGGGATAGACATTTATCACACAGTAGAGGCAGAACACCAGCATAACACTGAGAAAGCGGTAAAGAACATCGAAAGTAGTATGAGGTTCTGGACTAAGCTCCCCTTGGCAATGATGGGAAGAGGGGCGCTGCTGAAGATTGTTGTGTTGCCGAGATTATTACATTTTTTTGGGAGCATACCATACCCGATACCGAGGAGATATTTTATTAAGCTAAAGAGTATATGCAGGGAATTTCTATGGCACGGGACTAAGAACAGAATCGCCCTTTGGAATTTGCAGAACACGCATGATAAAGGGGGTATAAAACTGCCACATTATGAGATCTACTACTTAGCTAGTCAATTACAATATGTGGCCAAATGGCTATCAGAAGACCCGACCTCAGAATCAAGATTGTGGAGACTGGAGTGTGCCCCGTTCTTCCTGAAATAAGTGATATGGCTGCCCAAATTAGAGCTGAAAGAGCGCTCAAAGTGTTGGTACTGGGATGTAAGTTATGGCGAAGATCTTGTCAGGTCATGGAGAACCCAGCCCTGTGCTCTCCACAAGTGCCGCTGGTTGCACTGGCGGGAGGGGATGGGCAACTAATGAAGACTATTAGGAGACACTGGGAACCGGTGGGAATTGTAACAGTGGGAGACATAGGGCAAGAAGGGGAGAGGAGGTATTCAGGACGTTGGTAGAGGAAACAGGGTTACATGCAGGGCAATATATCACATAGAACAGAATGGTATGGCGGATCAGAGAGACATGGTCGGAAATAACACTAGAAGAGCAACCTGACGCTGCCATAGAAACGATATAGAAGGAGGGCATGAGATATCCAGACTATATGAGCTATTGATGTCCAAAGTGGGGAAGGAAGTGGCACAATTAAGACAGGGCTGGGAAGAAGAAGCTGGTGTACCCATGAGTGACGGGATGTGGGAGCGGGCACAAGGGTACCACAAAAAAAAAGTGTCTAGGAACGCGAGGCTACAGCAAATGGAGTTGTATATAACCCACAGGGCATTTATGACCTCCCAAAGGATAGCTAAATTCAAAAACGCAGACCGACAACCATGCCCCAAATGCGGGGAAGAAAACGCTGGGATGACATGTTTAGGGCATGTCCTGAAATTGGGAGATTCTGGAAAGAAGTAGCCCACCTGCTAGATGAGAAAGGGATTAAGATAAATGTTGAATCAGTGTGGGCATGCTTGGTAGGAGGATTCCCTAGGCCACACCAACTAAAACATGTAAGTAAATTAAAGGACTTGGCATACATACTTGCCAAACGTAGAATTGCCATGGGATGGAAGGCATGCAACAGACCTAGGATAGAAGTCTGGGGGAGAGACCTTCAGAAATGGACTGAAGCTGAAACAGCAGTGTGGCATCAAGCGGGTACTAGAGGAGGGGAGGAAGAAGCAGAAACCCTGACAGCCTGGAAACATTTAGTGGCCACACTGTATGGGCCCAACCAGGACTGGTCGAGCGACCAGGACTCTGCTGAGGACATAGGAAAAAAAAAAACCTTTGAAGAAGGAGACGCGGACCGCGAAGTGGAGTAGGCTCGGATGGGGGGAGAAGAGAGAAAGGGGTAGGCAGCAGACATTGAACGATATATGCGAATTTGAAATATTAAGACATGTACTGCAAGTTTATGTTGTAGGTTTGTTATAAAATAGTTTAAATAAAAAAAACAATCTCTGGGGAGGTGGGGGGGAAATGAGGATGGGACGGATATGGCCTTAAGAAGCAAAAAAACGGGTTGTTTTAATCCCCGACAGTCCGCATACACTCCATGTCCTGTGGTGTCCGCGGACACTTTAATGTCCTAGGACATCTGCACCTATTTCTGCATTACAGGGTTTAAGAAAAGCAGTTTTTGGACGGCTTACAACTTTAGCACCACTCAATGAAACTGCATGTAATTTTGCAATGTTATTCTAGACCTAACCCTGAATGGTTTTGCAGAGTTTTGCGGGATTCTATCAAGAGGGGGCAAAATTAGAGGGGGGGTCCCAAAATATTGTAAAGGCATATAAATGTGGTGTCAATTTGACGAATCTGCACATTTGGCAAAACGATTTTGGATCTAGATAAATGATTTTCTAAAGTTTGGTGGGATTTTCTCAAGAAGGGCGAAATTAGAGGGGGTGGGGGGCCTCAACACTTTTAGATGGCTTATAACTTTGTTGCTATTTGAAGAATGTGGACAAAAAGGTTTTGAGAAAGATTATAGACCCAACCATCAACGTTTGTGTATAGACGTGGGGGCTAAGTTATGTGACTATTGACTATTGTGACACTTGAAAAAATAAAACATGAGCGGATTTCGAGCAAACTCGTGAGGAGCATTGGCAAGGACATTAAAGCATGGTTTTGCAAATGTGCCTGTGTTTTATTTTTTGACAAGTGTCATAATGTAGGTACAAAAAAAAAAAATAGTCATATACCTTTGGTGACTGAGGTATAGCCTGTGGCCGTGGGCAGTAGCCAGATTGTCTGGGTCATGGCATAAGGTCATGATGCGAACAATCTGGCTACAGGCCAGGGATGTAAAATGGTGTTAAAGTGGGCATGTCCACCTGGGACCGGCTGTGTGGTAAAGTTATTTGAAAGTAAGATAGGTTTGAAAGGCAACAAAAGAAAATAATAATGTGCTTGTGGTAATATGGTTCTGCAGGCTGCCAAAGAAAGGGAAGAGGGGCTATGTACGGAGCCCTGCCTTCTCTTTCCATGGTGGCCATCTTTGAAAAGGATTATCCTTCCTTCCTACTGTAGGGAGAGACTTTTTTTTTTAAAACCACCCCGGCTTCCCGCTTTGGGTACCAGGGTTGCTAATGGCATCTATCCCCCATTGCAGGGGCTGCAATGGAAGATAATGGTCCGGAGTCCTTGTTATTTATTTAGAACACACTAAAGCCTGCAGACATCAGGGCACACACACAGACACTTCGCTTGGGCCGCTAACTTGGGCCGCCGGGCTGTTATCCCCTGCTGCGAACGAAAAATTGTGTTAAAGTGGCCATGTCCACCTGGGACCGGCTGTGTGGTAAAGTTATTCGAAAGTAGGATAGGTTTGAAAGGGAAAAAAAAAAATATGTGCTTGTGGCAACATGGTCACAGGGTTCTGCAGGCTGCCATAGAAAGGGAAGAGGGGCCCTGTACAGAGCACCGCCTTCTGTTTCCATGGTGGCAACTTGGAAAAGGATGGCCCTTCCTACAGCGGGACGCCAAGGAAGAAAGTTTTTTAGCACCCAAGGTTCCCGCTTTGTGCATTTCACTTTGGAATTTTAAGCCTTTGGTACACTCCCAACAGTGGTAAATAACTGCCACACCCACGATTCTCTCTGGGTGCTAGAGGTAGGCACAGCCTCTACCTCATCTTCATTGTCTTTGGAAGTACTGCGCTTTTTCTGTTGTGTAGCTCCTCCAGCTGGTGGCTCTTGGGGATGAGGTAGGGCAATATCCAATGCCATTTTAAGAGAAATAGCAGTTTAACTAATATTCTTCCAAGTATTTATTTATTTATTGCATTTATTACTCGCCCAAACCCTTGGGTACCACGGCGATGTTACAGACAGCTTGGTTAAAACATTTCTTAGAGATTGCCAATCGGGCGCAGTGCATGTGAATACAAAATAATCATACACAAAGACATTTAATGCAGGGCTTCAGTACAGTGATATTTCCTGAAGCATGGAAGGGGATATTAGTCTTGGTTAAATAGCCACGTTTTCAGGGATTTCTTGAAGCCTGAGAACGTTTGCTCATTTTTGATGGGGTGGGGAAGAGTGTTCCAATATGTGGGTGCGAGGTATTGGAAACTACTGCCTCCTGCCTTGGTTGTCTTGTAACGGGGGATGGCTAGAAGTAGTTGACTGTTAGATCTGAGGGGCCTCTTTGATACTTTTTTGGTGATGGCGTGGTTGAGGTATATGGGGACACAAGAGTGGATGCATTTGAATGTGACGCACAGGGCTTTGAATGTGACCCTGGCTTTGATGGGGAGCCAGTGATGGTTTCTTCTAATATTTGAGATGTGATCTGACTTCCTTAATCCAAGGGCCGCCCGAAGGGCTTTATTTTGAATAAGCTGTAGTTTGTTTAGATTGGCTTTTGAGGTACCCAGGTAGAGTACGTTGCAGTAGTCGAGCCTGGATAAGATTAGAGCTCTTGCCAGTGTGATACAGTTGGTGGGTGTCAAGAATTGGCGACAGAGCAATAAGTTTTGAGGTGTAGGAGGTAGAGGAAGAGAGGGCGTTAATGTGCTTGGTCATGGTGAGGTTGGCATCTAGGTAGACACCTAGTGTTTTTACTTGTTTGAGTACTGATATGTTTGTGCCATCGATGTTGATGGATGAGTAATCAGCATGTAATGCTTCTATTTTGGATTGGGAGCCCACAATGAGAACCTCAGTCTTCTCATCATTGAGACAGAGGCTATTTAGTGCCATCCAATTTTGGATTATGGCATATATTTTGTTGATAGTGTCGGTGTCTTGAGTGTAGTCTCCCGATAAAGGGATGAGGATCTGGGTGTCGTCTGCAAAGTTGGTGTAGATGACACCCATGTCGTCTAGCGCTGAGAAGAGGAGTTTAGTGTATGCATTGTATAATGTTGGTGCGAGACAGGAACCTTGGGGGACAACAATGGGTACTATGATGGGGTCGGCGGCTTCTTTACCTATGGCGACCCTGGAGGTGCGGTCAGCAAGAAAAGATTTGATCCAAGTAGTAGCTTCGGTGGAGAAGTTGAAGTCTTTCGCTAGTGTGGCGCACAGTTTATTATGGTCTACTAAATCAAACGCTGCGGAGAGATCGAGTAGGAGGAGGATGCAGAGTTTTCCTGAGTCTCTGATGGTACCCATCTGGATTTTTAAGTCAAGGAGTGCCGTTTCTGTGCTATGGTTGGGGCGGAAGCCTGATTGCCTCGTGCCAAGGAGGTCATTTTGTTCAAGGTGAGTTTGGACTTGGTTGTATGCTAATTTATCCAATATTTTGAGGAGAAATGGGACAGTTGTTCTTGGCCTGTAATTAGTGGGCACAGTAGGGTCTAGGGTAGGTTTTTTCAGGAGAGGGGTGACCCAGGCTTCTTTGATGCTAGCTGGTACTAGGTTAGTATTGAAGGATGCGTTCACGAAATTGGTGATAATGGGGGTGAGGGTGTGGGCGCAGGATTTGACTACTGATGCGGGGACAGAATCTCCTTTGCAGTTGGAGGCTTTAAGTTTGGCGATGGTGTCAAACACTACATTTTGGGATACTGGTGTGAAGTGGAATGGGGAGCTGGTGAATTCCTGATGTGGTCGATTTAGATTAAGGAGGGCAGGTTTGTTGGCTAGTGATTGTTTTTTGGATGTGATTTTTATTTGGAGTAGTTCAATTTTGGCTGTTAGTGCGTCTTGAATAGTGGTGCACCATTCCTTGCTGGGGATGGTTGGGTTCATGGCTGGGGTAGGGTTTTCCAATTCTTTTAGAATGGCAAATAGTTCCTTGGTATCTGAGGTCGCATTGCTGATCCTACTATTATACGCATTAGATTTGTAGGTAATAGTAGCTGTTTTATAGGTTTTGTTTATTTCTTGGTAGGCTTTTTCTGCCTCTGCAGTAGGGTGCTTTCTGTAGGCATGTTCGCATGCGCGTTTGGTTCTTCTTAGGGCGATAAGATCATCTTTGAACCAGAAGCTAGATCGCTTGTCTGAGCGTTTTGCCTTAGTGGTGAGCGGTGCTATAGCATTAACGGTTGCAGTGAGGCAGTTGTGATATATGTCTGCTAGGAGACAGGGGTTGTCACTAGTGATCGAGGTAGAATCTAGGATTTTTGAAAGAGGAGGCGTGAGGTTTTCTGGCGTGAGTTTGCGGGCGTTTCTAGTTTCATAGGTAATCATGGTTTTAGGTTTCTTTTGTGTGGGTTCGGAGGGATTGATTGTAAATACAATGTTATGGTGATCGGTCCAAGTAAGAGGGGAGATGGCCTCAATGGTTATGGGGGTATTAAGGGAGAGGTTCCAGTCAAGAGTCCTGCCTTTGATATGTGTGGGTGCATTAACTAGTATGTGCTTTGCACTAGATTCTAAGTATAGGTGTAGGAGCTGTGCAAAAGGTACATTTTGAGCTTGAAAGTTCATAGATCAGTCGAAAAATGCAGTTCCAAACAGTCTTCCAAGCATGGACCCGATTCCGAAGTGCCGACACGTCATAATGCTGCATGCGAGCGCATGGTCTCGTGGCACTGTCTGGAAGGTCTGTGATGATATCAGACGTTTGCGGACATCGACGGATGTAAAAACAGTGGAGAAAGTTGCAAAAAGTGTATAGAAGAGTTAGAAATGATGCTAGAAGGTGGGAAACGACAGAGTTTTAAGGTGAAACATTGTAAATTGGACAGAAGTGTTGCTATATTGGGGTAAATATGATATTAGTAAGTTGTAGGAAAATAGCATGCACTGGTAAAAACCCTTGAAATTCAGTGAAAAAAAAACTTTTTTAAAAAAAGGGACGTTATGGTTACAAGTAAAACCGAAAAACCTGAAATTCGCGCGTTATGGTAAGCTAGGCAACCATAACTCACGCCACCACCGTGCACTGCTAAGACTAACACCCAGGACATCAAAGATGTCATCACAAATGTCATTGATGACATCACATATCTGGGCCACTTGTTTTTGTTCACAGACATATCTAGGCCAGGTGGTTTTGTTTCTAGATGTTAAGACAGTCATGTTCTTAAAGTACGGTACATATGGTTTAGTCTCAACTAATGGTGCACATACATGGGGAAATAAGCAGGCCTCAAACACATTTCATTTGTATACATGAAGATAAATGATGCGGTTTCTTTCTTCCTTAATTTAGTTTCCCTTTATGTGCCTTTGATTTGTATGCATTGTGGTTATATATACACACACACACCAAAACTGACATGGGCGATACAAACTAGGGAAATGTGTATAAAGATTCTAGTCCAATGGCACTACACCCCGTAGCGACTCCACGCAATGTATGTTCAAACCTCAAATCTATGTTGGCGGGGATGCAGACAAATAGGGGACTGGAGGCATGTTTGGTGGGAGTGCACAAAAATCCAGCATTTCTGGGCAGATGTGAAAGCTCAGATGCACGGGATGTTCAAAGGCCTGGGAAAAGTGGAGGAAAGGGTTTGGCTGTGCAGGCTATGGGATCCCCGGGCAAAGCTGCCGAAACCACAGAAATAGAACTTTATGGGGCTACTAATTGCAGCATGGCTCGCAATTGCGCAAAAATGGAAACCGACAACCCCACCGTCTATCTTTGAATGGCTCCAGAGGGTATGGTCTATCACTGCGATGGAATTGATCATGTACAAGATCCAGGGAGAGTAACACAAGTTGAAGACTGATTGTAGTTAAGTGATTACATGGAACAATGGTGCCCACACAAAATAAGGATCCTCGACTTATTCGGATCATAAATGCGTGAGCTCAAACATTGGCAGCAAAGGCAAGTTCCTTCTGGGGTGGGGGCCTGGGGAGGATATTGTTCTATGTTTTGTTACTTCGAGTAATTTGAAAACCAATAAAAATGTTTAAATTAAAAAAATTCCAATACGTAACACATACTCTTATTCAATTGGACAAGACCAAGAGCTTGTGGACACTTTAGATATGAACCAGTAAAATAACAAAGAACAGATTATTCAGCAGCCAATACCTGCTACACATGATAGAGTTCAACTGAAATACAGTCTTACCTCATTGGTGTATGCACATTTTTTTCTTTGGCGCCTGAATCTAAAGATTACAATTTACTATACTGCCAGGGAATGCTTACATCGAGCCCCTTGGTATCGGTTTTGAGCCAATGACAGATATGGTTGGTTCTAACAAGTGTTCTCAGAATGTTGTACTATCCCGATAACATAACCTGCTGTCTGCACAGGTACCTAGGTTACATGTTGACTAAAATCCCAATTTATCCTCTTTTTTTGTGTTCCACCAGAGCTGGGAAGGAAGAAGACTGAAAAGCCCAGCCAGACACGGGAACTGATTGACTCGAACAATCACGACTAGTATTACCTCATTATCGAGCTGCTTTACATGTGGGCCCTAATAGCGCTGCCAGCCGATCAAGTAACGTGATCAAGTAACGTAAGTGGGGGAGGGGGCTTTGCCTACGTTATTGGTTTAGCATCCCTCCAAGTCGAGAAGTCCACCCATGCAGGGGATTATACATAGTTGACTTTACCTTATTTGGGTTTTGGGGCGGGGGGGGGGGGGTGGTCTGTAGTTAAGGTATCGAAAAAACAACTGATGTTCATGGGAAATGGAGTTCAAGTTGAAAGTTTATATTTTGTTCTGGATGCCATTCTCCAAGATTAAAGTTAAAGAAGCATAATAATACTTCCCCAGGGTCTTTAATAGATTCATGAATTTGCTAAACATTAGTATGAAAACTCTGAACACCATTTTGAGGTGAAACAAGTCAGATATATTATGATATGTTATTTTATTTATATCACGCCCATACACAAGTGTGGCGGGGCAAGGAAGGGGTACAAGAGAGGACAAAACAACGATCTTACTAGGCCCAGTGACATGGAGAACGCTTAAGTGCAGGTGAGGGGTGGAAAGTGCTCAACACAAGATCAAAACAGGTAGGGCAGCCAGCGGGTGACAGTGCATGACTAAAGCGCAGACAACGGGTGTCTAATAAGTGCAGGTGAGGTGACTGTAGGGTTGAAAATACAGACCCAAGTGCAAGGGTTGCCAGGAGGCAGTGAGTGCAAGCAGCAGGTTGGGCAGGGATCCAGGCCTGAAATCAGAGGGTAGCCAGATGCCCAACCCCGAAACAGAGATCAGCAGGGGAGAGGAAGAGAGAAGGCAGAAGCAAATAGGAAGGTCGTCTTGAGGTACTTCTGGAAGCAAAGATGTTTCTCCTCAAATTTCAGAGAGGCAGGGAGGCTGTTTCAGCGGGAGGTCCCAGCCGAAGAGAGACCCACCACCAACTTGTTGCTTGGAGAAGTGACTGGCCCCGAGGGAGTTGGAGGAGCAAAGGGCTTGAGTAGGAAGCTATTTCCAAAGGGAGAGTTGAAGGGATTGCAGACCCGGAAGCCCTTGTGGACAATGAAAAGGGTTTTGAACTCAATCCTTACAGCCAGTGGGAGCCAATGAAGAGATTTCATTGCTGGAGAGATATGATCCCTGGGCTTGAGGCCAAGGTCAAGTCTCGCATTCCTGTTCTGGATAAGTTGCAGAGGGCGAAGAGTAGCAGCAGGCAGATCGAGAAGAGGCTGTTGCAGTAGTCCAGCCTAGAAAGAACCAGTGCTCTAGAGACAGTGAGCTTCCGACAGCATATACTCCTCACTGACACCCTGGTGCTACTCATCCTTGCTATTAGCAATTCCTTCCGAAGTCTGAACTTTTCACACCCCATTAAATAATGATCCACCATTTCTAGTCTTCTTTACATTTCACAATACGCATAAGTCTTAAACTTCCATCCTTTCAAACCTGCACAGCCCACTCCAAGCAGATAGTAAACTAACTCCCCATCCCCGCACATCTCTTGCACTAAAATTAGATGTTACACTACAAAGAGTTCAAAAGGATAAATAAAAGAAACATTCTCTCTTGAATTAAAATCATATTTAACAGGATAAGTAAAGAGGTACGCCTGATTTTGTTTTACATGACACAGAAAGCTGCACTAATACGTTTGGTTGCACGTAAGTATCTGATGAGAAACTTAAACAAAAAAAAAAGAGAAAAAAAAAAAAAAAAAGTAAAAATGCAACCTTATTCTCCACTGGTCCCTCGGTGCAGTGAAATATATATTACATAAAGATAATATTTGAAGTTAAAATAAATATATATTTCACTTGACGAATAAATAACCCCAATGGAAAAGGGAATTCAATAAAGACAAAAAGTACGACCAGGTTAAAAAAAAAATATATATATATATATATATATATATATTTGATTTTGAAGAAATAATTTGCTGCGTATCTGGAGCTCCGGTCGTGAGAACCTGACCGTCGGGAGGCATAACGAGCGCGCTTGATACGTGCACCACTTCTGCGTAGCTCTGCTTACTGCTACAAGAGATCTCCCGGGAATGTGTGCTGGTTTATGTGTTTGGACTTCCGTCTCGTAGCAACAAACCGAGTAATCAATCTGAGCGTAGGGTTTATACACTCTGCGCGCACCTGTCAACCAGTACCGCCTTTCAAAAAAGTTTCCGCAGAGTGAGGGGGTGGAGAAGTTATTCCAGGGCAAGAAGATCCTCCCCGCAGACAGAAGACAAAACGAGCAACCACAGGAGGAAGGCGAGCACCCACTCAAGTCGGGGTGAAACTTCTTTTGTGCGCTACGGTATGGAGAAGCTAGTGTGGTCTGTGCAAAGTAATAAAGACATGAGCGAGCGGAGAAAACTAACCACTGCAGCCTTTGGCAGTATGGTTGCCCCTTTCCAAACACTAACAAATGTCCACATTCCCTGCGACCGGTCTCTTATTCTCTGATAAGAAAAACAAAGACTACCATCAAAAGCACATTTTAGTTTTTAATTTCTCGCGTGACAAACAAAACTCAAATCAATAATCCCCATTAAATGTGCAAATTTGCGAACACCATACTTCTTATAAACACGCTCAATATGAAGTCCCGAACAAAGTTTACAATCTATTTCCCCAATGTCCATTTGCGCCCTCTGCATTGCCACCATCAGTTTACGTTGGCCAACACTTGAAATGGCCCGAGTAAACAAAACCAAAAGGAACAACTGCCATCAACGGTCTACCAGGCTAAGAAGGTAATAGTGGCCCTTTGGTATCTGCTAAAAACTCAACTATTACGCCAAGTAAACCATCTGAAAAGACAATATGTTTTTACCCCCTCCCCTCTGAGCACTCTCGTACTACATACAACTCATGTCACAGATCCCACCTACTAGATCAATGGGCTCTGGCCAAGCAACCTCCCAAACATTACCCAGCCACCGACATGTAGGGAGGCTACTGACAGATGCCACTACCCCCCCACACACCCATTGAGACTCACCATCTACCTCAGCCCGCACCAGCAAAGACATCCCCTTCAGCCTCTCCACATAGGTTGAGGATACGTGTCCAGTGCCCCGATCGTCCCATTGTCGGTCCTCATTCAGGGTGTAGACCTTCACCCGGCGCCGCGTGTCCGTCATATTGCGATGTGAAGTCAGAGCACCCAACCGGGGGCTCTACCTTTGCACTTGGCCCACCATGGCCGCCGCCCCCTTTGGCGAGGCTAGAGGCAGCTAGTGTTGCGCTGCCGCGGGGAGGCGGCTCCCTGGGCTCTCGCGTTCCGGTCCTGCCGCCCCGCCGCAGCAGCAGCAACTACACACCGGCCATCTTGAAATCTGACGCTTTCTCCTTTCTTTTCCTCACCGGGAGCAGCAGGACTGTGAATACAAGCTGCACCCGAAAGACCTACGGCAGCCGGGTTGTTTAAAAGTCAGAAAATAAGGCCGGTGTCCAGCTTCCGCGAAGCAGAAAAAAGGAGGCGGAGCAAGGAATCCGAGAGAGAGAGAGAGAGAGAGAAACCGAAGTGACAAGTGTTCGCGCAGGCCCAATAGAACTAGCACTCAAAGCGGTCATCCAGACCTGAGAGCAGCGGCTTTCGGAAAGGGAAACCATAATATTAAGTGGGCTGCGGTGCGAAAGAGGCAACAAGAAACTTCAGGGCAAATTTCGTTTTATCCAAATTAAGGTTCAACATATTGCTGCAATGTACTCGTTTTAATGGTAGATCCACGTTTTTGTGCCACACAAATTATATACATTACCAAATAAATGATTTGGTTGCTGAGATTTCTAGATATATTTTGTATTTCAGATGCCGGTCGAATGGCTGACAAATTATCAAACCACAAGCGAATGCTTTCCGTAATACTCCATTCAAATATGGCTGCTAGATATTTTTCACTGTTGTTGACAAAGTAGATGACTCGTAATCTAGGGTCACAACTGTGTTGTTTTCGATGCCAAGCTCCGCCCCAAAAAAAAAAACAGACACCTGACAGGCTTAAAAGGGTATAACGTCAGAAAACGAATGTCGAGCAGCACGCCCGAAAGAGTGTGTGGGATACTAGGGCAGATGCTATATCCCATTCCGTGCGGGAGTTGGTAGACAGTCGTATTTTTTTCTTTTTATTCTGGGGAATGGTATAGATTTCGCCATTTATAAACAAGCTCTACAAGTCCTAAAATGGAAAGAAACAAGCATTGTTTGTTTGTTTGTTTTAATCACTTGTAATGCGCACCAGACCCGGAGGTTACTGGGCGCAACAGTACAGAAAATGCGAGACTTCCGTTGCAGGTTACAGATTATGTACAGTGATGAAGATAAATATACAATTATGACACGTTACAATAATGTACAATGATATAGGTTATGTGATGACTGGAGGGCAGAAATTATGTAGGGCAGGCTGGCTAGGTGTAAATGAAGCTGTAATGCAATGGAGTGCGGCATGGGGTAATATAATGGCCGGCTGTAGCCAAGCTAAATATACATAGACCAGGGCAGTTTCTAGTCCATTTGGTGCTCAGGGCGCAACACTAAATTGCGCCCCCCCCTCACGCTCGGCACGCGTGCTGCTCCTAAACTATACCCTGCGGTTAAGTAACTCCTACCCAACATCAATAAATCACTGTTATACACATGAAACAGGTTTTATTACATTGTGATTCAAGAACTTTTTATTAAAATAGCATTTTATTTTTCTAACAATTAGTGTCTATTTTAATTTCTTGTATGTGTGATTTATAAAAGCACATCATTTGCTTTTTGGACCCTTGGCTTCTCTGGTCCATCGTGCAACTGGTCCTTGATTCGTCACTCTCCTCCGGTCCTTGACTCCCTTGCATGCCTGCCAGGTATTTCCATGTCCTTCGTGACACTGAGCCAGCCCAGGCATTTCCTGTTAATTGCTAGGACTGGTATTTGTGTTCTTCCAATTATAAGTATGGGCCTAGAAGGACCTCCATGCAAAGTGAAAATTCAGGACAGACTCATGGCGTCACGCATGGCATGGGCCCCCCACTTGGCAGCAAGGCCCTTGTGAGTTGCTCTGCTTTTCTGTCACCCCTCTGGTCCTTGACTCCCTTGTGAGTCGCTCTTTTCTGCTCAGTCGCCCTTCTGGTCTTGGGGAACCTGGTTGATCGCTCTCCTCTGGTCCTTGGTTCATATGACCCATCACCCCTCTGGTCATTGGTTCCCTCATGAGTGTCTCTTCTGGTCCATCACTTCTCGGGTCCTTGGTTCATATGGCCCATCACCCCTCTGGTTATTGGCTCCCTCATGAGTTGCACCTCTAGTTAATCACTACTCACATTTTGATGTAATCATAAAATACCTGGGTGGTTACCGAGGATAATTTTTGGCAAAATAAGGGAAGAATAGTGGATTTACAATGCATCCGCTTGTACTCCCCCAAGTGAACAAGCCAAGTACCAGATGCTATGGCTGTATTGGCAAAAGGACTCAGTCATCTGGTTCACACTAGAGTTGTCCTGTCAATGTACTGGGCATGAAGGAAACTCTTTCAGCTCTCTTTAATCAAGCCTTAACATCAAACATTGCACTCAAAGTGCATGCCAGTGTTTTTTCAAAGCAGTCTTGTGAGAGTTAATGACTTAATTTGAGCTGGAACCCCTACTGGTGTAGTAAAAATGTCTTAACCAGGTCTGCTTTCAGCCAATCGATGTATAAGCACTGTGACTGTCCATCAGCGAAGTCCTGTTGATTTTTTTTTTGGCAAAGCCAACAGTTTTTGGCTTGTGTATACGTTTTAGGCATTGGGTGTTCAACCTTTCTTTGCACACTTTACTAGGGGATTATCAATTGGGCAGGCTGCTTGTAGCACAAAATGAACTTGAATTCAGGTGCGGCCTGATGCTATGTGTGTGGGGGCACCATCAGTCATCCCAGGTCGCGCATTGGCTTTCAACACTGTTGACTATGGGGCATTACTAAAGGTTATATTCATCAACATGGAAAACTAGGGGCTACTTTTTAAAGCGGGTTTCATCTCCCTAAAATGGATGCTCAATTCGCGCAGATGCATCCTCTCAAGCTCGGACCGCATTACTGTGGAGTAGATCATGGTGTGTCCCAGGGGTCAATAACAACCATGCTATTCAACATGCATATTTTAAGTGAAATCATTCAAAGACTGAATTTTAGTGGATAAGTTCACCTTCTTTTACTTATTCAAAATGAAACTGTTTTTTTTACTTTGCCATGCTCACGGAGGTAATCTGCATTTATTTATTTTTTTCCGTTCACTTTTAGATTCTGCTTGAAATGGATGCACCCTTGTCTTGGGGGAACAAAATGCACCTAGTACGGTCCTTTCAAACTGTACAATCTGAAACTGACAAAAAGCCAACATCTTGTGAGTTTCATACAGTATTTCAGGCCCTGGTTGCTTTTAATTTTTACCAGCGAAATTAGCTTTCCGCCTTCTATTTTGCCTCCTTTACAAATCATTGTACATGCTACAACAGGCCACAAAAAGCGCACTAAACATCTTCATGTTAGCGAGAACCGTCTCTGGGCACTTAAGAAATCGTGTCCTGTAAACACGAGGACAATGGAGGGGGAAGGGAGTCTTTATGCCTGGGTACAGGGCAGTTTCTAGTCCATAGGCTGTGGTGCCAAGCCCATAAAACTTTGCAGCAGCGATCAGCGCTGCCGATAAGCCACGGGGAAGTTAACTCCTAACATGATTGAAAAAGGAGTTAACTTCCCCAAGGCTTATTGTTTCTTCACTTCACCCGCTGTGGCGCTGAGTCTCATAGTGACCCCTGCTGCTAATGAAATTTAGCAGCAGGGGTCCTGGCGCCGCAGCAGGGATTGAAATGAAGAAGGCTGAGGGGCGGAGGATGTCAAAAGGAGGTCGTTTGTGCACGATTGCTCGAGTAGCTGATGTGCTCACAGGTGCCGGGGCAGGCACCTAACGTGAGCACATCAGAGGCAGCGCCAGCACCTGCTGCTTCTACTCGAGCAATCGCGCACAGCCCAAGGCAATTGTGCTTGCCGCATGGCGAATGCACCCCCAGGCCAAGTCGAGCTGTCACCCGTGTGGGCTATTGCGCCCCCGGGGCGATTGCGCCCCGGGCAATCGCCCGCCTCGCCCGGGCCAAGAAACAGGCCTGACATAGACCGTAGGGTCAACTAGGGGCCGGATGAACTGGCGAGGAATAGGTCCTGGCAAGCTTGCTAACACTAATGGGGGGGTGCAAGTGTAGTGGTGGCGCAGTAGCCAGGTGGGAGCTGGCGTGGATGCTGGTGAGAGTGGCAGGTCTGCACTGGAGGTAAAGGCATTGGGTGGTTGCAGGTTGACTAGCTGTCGGCAGCTTTTAGGAGATTGATGTAATTCGATCTAAATTCCAGAAAGGGCTGCTCTTCACGTAGGGTAGGTGATAGTGAGTTCCAGAGTTGGGCTGATTGTACCTGTAAGTTGCTTCCTCCGGCCTTGGACAATCTGAATCTCGGTATGATGAGGCTGTTGACATTGGAGGTTCTTGTTGGTCTAGTAGAGCATCTTTTAGTGAATTTATCTGTGAGATAGCTAGGAGCGGCATTATGCAGGGCTTTATGAACCAATGATGCCGATTTTAGGTGGATTTTATTCAGAGTGGAGATCCAGTTATTTTGGTGCCTAATATGCGATATGTGTAGTCTTTTGGGTACGCCAAGAGCAGCTCGCAAGGCTTTGTTTTGAAGGGTTTGTAGTCTGTGTATGATAGATTTATTGGCACCAATGTAAAGGGCATTGCAGTAATCCAGCCGAGATAGGATTAGGGCTCTGGCTAGGATGATGCAGTTCTTATTAGATAGGAAGTGTTTGCCAGCTCTAATAAGTTTGCAGGTGTAGGCAGTGGCTGATGCCAGGGACTTCAACTGTTTATCGAATGAGAGGGTGGAGTCCAGGTAGAAGCCGAGCGTCTTCACTTCCTTGGACACCTTGATGGAGTTTCCATCAATCACGAATGAGGCATAGTTATGGCCTAATTTTTTTAAGTTGGCGTGAGTCCCCAGGATGATAAGTTCTGTTTTATCATCATTCAGGCATAGACCGTGTGAGGCCATCCATGCCTGGATGATAATATATATACCCTTTTCACCAAGGCCAAATCCTTGTTGTAATCCCCAGAAAGAGGGAGGAGAATCTGGGTATCGTCTGCATAGTTAGTGTAGGTGATACCAAGATAGTCCAGATCATCAAAAAGGGGCTTAGTGAATATGTTGTATAGGGCGGGGGAGACACAGGAGCCCTGTGGGACTCCACATGAGATGGGGATCGGGTCGGCTGCTGCTGAGGGGGAGAACACTCTCATCGTCCTATCGCTGAGGAAGGACTCTATCCAGGTTATGGCCTCTTTAGAAAAGTGAACAGCTGAATCCAGGTGGGTGGCTGAAAAGGACCCTGTGGTCCACGAGGTCGAATGCAGCCGAGAGGTCCAGCAACAGGAAGTGAGCCATTTTGCCTTTGTCTCGCAGGACGTCAATCTGAGCCTTCAGATTGATGAGGGCTGTCTCAGTGCCGTGTTGTGGCAGGAATGCAGATTGGCGTACTCCTAGGAGCTTGTGAAATTCCAGGAATTTTTTAATCTGATTGTAGGCAATCTTGTCCAGGATTTTGAGCAAAAACGGGACTGTCGTGATGGGGCGATAGTTCGTGGGAATAAGTGGGTCTAGGGTTTGCTTCTTAAGCAGAGGGAGTGCCCAGGATTGTTTTAGATTAGTTAGTACAATACCTGTTGCAAAGGAGGAGTTGACAAGTTTTGAGATAAATGGGGAGAGGTCTCTTGCTGCGTCTTTTATAAGCTGGGCAGGGCGGGGTCACCCTGGCAGTTAGATGGCTTAAGGGCCAGGATGACCTTCTCGACCTCAAGGATGGTGACTCTAGAGAACGTGAAGCGTGCAATAGTGCCCTGTTCCTTAGGAGGTAGTACTGTATTGGCGTTGCTGGACTGGATTGGTAGACTAAGGGTAGCCTTTTTCTTAGATATTTTGTTTTGGAGCATCGTTATTTTATTAGAAAGTGCTTGTTGGATATTCGAGCACCATGTTTTATCTTTAGAACATATGTCTGGAATGGGGATGGGGGACTCTAGTTCCTTGAGGATAGTGAACAGTTCTTTCATGTTTGATTTGGCATACCCTATGCGCGTGTTATAAGAGTTTTGTTTGGCCAGATAGATTTATTTTTTGTATCGGGAGGAGATTTCCGTGAGTCTGTTTTTATGGTCCTTACAGGGGGATAATCTCCAAGCTGATTCACAGCTTCTTTTGAGGAGTCGTAGGTCTTTTAATTCTGGGGTAAACCATTTATTTAAGTGGGCTTTGGGTTTACTTGGTCTAAGTTTTAGAGGGGCGATGTTGTCCAAAGTGGTTAACATAATTTTATTGTATTCATCGACCAATGTTTCTGGGTCTGAGTAATCTGCTAATTGGTTAAGAGTGGGTAGGATAGCAGGAATCACGTTCTCCTTCGTGATGCACTTTTGTTTCTTGTAGGGCAGGGCAGGGCCATGATGGGTGCTGGCTTGATAGATCTGGAGGTCGATAATTCGAAGAACACCAGGAAGTGGTCTGTCCAAGGTTGTTGTGAGATGGATTTGATGTTGACTGTGCAGTTGAAGTCTGCTAGCCAGTCAAGGGTTCTGCCTTTGATATGGGTAGGTTCGAGCGTTCTTTGAGTTAAACCCAAATCGATAGTGAATTAGCAATGATGCTTGCATTTTTATCTAATGGGTCATTGTAGCCCAGATTGAAATCGCCGAAGACCAGCAATTGTGATGTAGTTTTCAGGTTGTTGGCGAGTAAGTTATGGAGATCCTCCTCGAAAGTCCCGGTGGGTCCAGGAGGTCTGTAAATGAGGTGGATAGACAGTGTCTGAGAGTTCACGAGGGGGAGTTTAATGGAGAGCGCTTCGCAAGAGTCTAAGCCTGAGGTAAGTGTAGTTCTCATATCTAGGCTAATCTTAGCAACGATGGCAATGCCGCCGCCTCGTGTGTTGGTTCTGTCCTGTCTCAATATAGTATAACCAGCTGGGATTGCTAATGATAGGAGGGGGCCTGCAGCGTCATGTAACCAGGACTCTGTAATGGCGAGAAAGTCCAAATTCTCAGCTAAAATCAGGTCATGAATATCGGATGCATGTGCGGTTATGGATCTAGCATTGATTAGTCCACCTGTAATAGGGGGAGAAGTAATCGTGGGAGGGGTGGGTGCTGAAATGGTAGACCTGGATGAAGATTGTAACTTGTGGTTTTTGGTGGAAGGGATGAAGGCCTTCTGGGTAGCGGACCTAATGTTTGTAGGGGGCAAGGTTCTAGTCAACGGCTCATGCAGTCTAGACAATCTTGCTCTGAGTCTGGTGTTTCTACATGGTAAGCTACAAGGGGTGCTTAGAAATCCGCTGGGAAGATTCAACAAGTTGCTTTCCATAATGTGGGCAGTGGTAGTGGCTATATATCTCGAGTAGGATGGAGCTGTCTTGGTTCCTATTGAATGGGTACTGTTTACCTTGCAGTAGCTAAAGCCCCATAAGCATATGTAGAGTAGCAGGCAGAGAGCTATGCTGTTCATGGTGCGAGAGTGTGTGATGTGGAGGCTGGGTAGGGTAGGTGACTACTGGCAATAGTATAAACTTGGTTATGCTAGAGAAAGCTGGAATCTTATCGAATAAATGGGTGGACAATGAGGTCTGGGTTCAACCGAGGTGCATATGCGACATCAAGGGGTCACATGGGCGGAGGTTAGGCTAGATTCCATGGGCACGTACAAATTAAGCTAGATCAAGTGTGCATAGGCTAGCTAAAATCAAGGTCACATGGGCAAGTAATGCATTGTACAAATTAAGCTAGATCAAGTGTGCATAGGCAGCAGGTTGGCTAAAATCAGAGGTCACATGGGCAGAATATGCATTGTACAAATTAAGCTAGATCAAGTGTGCATAGGCAGCAGGTTGGCTAAAATCAGAGGTCACATGGGCAGGATATGCATTGTACAAATTAAGCTAGATCAAGTGTGCATAGGCTAGCTAAAATCAAGGTCACATGGGCAGGATATGCATTGTACAAATTAAGCTAGATCAAGTGTGCATAGGCAGCAGGTTGGCTAAAATCAGAGGTCACATGGGCAGGATATGCATTGTGCAAATTAAGCTAGATCAAGTGTGCATAGGCAGCAAGTTGGCTAAAATCAACGGTCACCTGGGCAGTAATTGGGCTAGGAAGGAAATTGTGCTATAATCCAGCAGTTCATCCGAGATCGTCAGGCATGCAGGAGAAGGGTCAAGTAGGGCTGAGTTCTAGCAAGGGTGCGCCAATTGAAGGTTGCTTTGGGTTCACATAGGCTACGACCGATAGATCGTTCTGGCAATGGATGAGCATCGACTTGGAAATAGTTATTAGGCCTCCAGTTGATATAGTAACCGAGGGTCGCACAGGTGAAAGCAGGATGGGAGCAGGATGTGGGCCGGTGTTTCTGCGTGCTGCTGAGGTGGAACAGACTAGGTGTTTGGGAGGTATAGCAACGTACCTATACACGCATCATGTGGGCTGGATGGGTGTTACTTCAGGGGAGCTGGATACCTCTTGTTCTGTAGGAATGCGGCCATAGTAACTGGCCCTTGGCTCCGATGCAGCTGGAACTGGGCTCAGACTGGCCCTTATTTGCAGCCCTTGTGAGGACGGACCGGCTTCCGCCTCACGGTCGTGTTAGGTGCCGGAAATAGGTGTGTGCAGCCAATCGGCTGCTGCGAGGCACGAAGACAATCGGGTGGGGCACAGCTGGTGTAATCCTAGCTCCGCCATTGAACACCTCGCTGGAAATGGCAGATGGCTGGGCGCAGGATTCACTGGGCACCAGGGTAGCTCATACCTCAGTGCCAGTGAGCATAGAAGCGGCGTAATGCACTATGATGTGCTTTAGGTTGCATAAAATCAAAAAATGCAGTTAATTCCGGAACGGACTTTCGAGGATGTAATCTCACCCAAATGGCAGGGGTGTGCTCCTGACGATCGTAGTGTTGAAGGGGGATGTCGATGGGGGAGAGCAGGCTCCTGCCTCTCTTTGCCCTCCTCCTCTGCACTGCGGCTGGATCCGGGCTCAGACAGGCCCTTATTCGCGGCCCTTGTGAGGACGGACCGGCTTCCGCCTCACGGTCGTGTTAGGCGCCGGAAATAGGTGTGTGCAGCCAATCGGCTGCTGCAAGGCACGAAGACAATCGGGTGGGGCACAGCTGGTGTAATCCTAGCGCCGCCATTGAACACCTCACTGGAAATGGCGGATGGCTGGGCGCAGGATTCACTGGTCACCAGGGTAGCTCATACCTCGGTGCCAGTGAGCATAGAAGCGGCGTAATGCACTATGATGTGCTTTAGGTTGCATAAAATCAAAAAATGCAGTTAATTCCGGAACAGACTTTCGAGGATGTAGTCTCACCCAAATGGCAGGGGTGTGCTGCTGACGATCGTAGTGTAGAAGGGGGATGTCGATGGGGGAGAGCAGGCTCCTGCCTCTCTTTGCCCTCCTCCTCTGCACTGCGGCTGGATCCGGGCTCAGACAGGCCCTTATTCGCGGCCCTTGTGAGGACGGACCGGCTTCCGCTTCACGGTCGTGTTAGGCGCCGGAAATAGGTGTGTGCAGCCAATCGGCTGCTGCAAGGCACGAAGACAATCAGGTGGGGCACAGATGGTGTAATCCTAGCGCCGCCATTGAACACCTCGCTGGAAATGGCGGATGGCTGGGCGCAGGATTCACTGGGCACAGCTGGTGTAATCCTGTCTATGCCAACAGTTTGGGATTTTGTGTAGGCATGAGAAAGGCACTTGCCAGGCACAGCCGCAGTGGTAGTAACTACCTATTGTTGGTAGCAAGTGCAAAATGGTGCAAGTACCTGCGCATTGTTCTGATGTCAAGCATAGGCCCAATAGCTCTGGCCCGTGTGGGTGTGAGGGCTCCCGGATTGGGGATGGCCTGCGTGCATGCTGCATGAAATAATGCACACCTAGCCAGATTTGCAGCTTGCGTGTGACTGCCATTCTCTCTGATAGGAGCGCAATGTCATGCCGTTTATTTGACGCCCCGCTCCAATGCTGTGACGTGATGTGGATACAGCATCCCTCTTTTTTCCCCCCATGATAACTATTTACAAAATTAGCTTTGTTTGAGTTAATTCACAAAACAGTCCCAGATTAACACACATAGTCATTTAGCTTCCCTGGGGGCAGAGCCGCCGGGTATGGGGAAGTGCTGGTCTGCTGAGCTTCCTCTGGAGTTAGGGCAGGTCTCTCTACTTCTCCTTCCACATCGTTCGGGCCAGAGGTATTCCCCGCCCTGGTTCCCTTTCCATTGTCTCTTCCACTAATCCTCTTCCATCGGTTGGCCCAGGTTTTCTCTCCGAACGGTCGTTGGGATTCTTTTGAACCATGATGTCTCAAAGATGCCCCTCCTCACCCCAAGATTCATGTCGAGACGAAAGGCCTGAAATGCTTGCAGCCATCCATCTTATTTCAGACGAATCCCAAGAGCATCAATGATGGACAAGTATACGGAAAGGTATCCTCTCAGCTAGCCATGCAGACCGAATACAACGCAAGTATTTACATGTGTAGAGGAAGAACCGGAGATCGTGCATAGAAAAATCTATATGGACAGCCTCGACTAAGCACCAAGGAGCCATGCTACTGACGTCATTAGTAACACCACGACGTAGCAGTATTAGACATGAAGCACACTCGCATACCTGCACTGCATCACACAAACACACACTCGTATACATGAAGAACATAAGTGCACAGTTCTATAGCTAGAGGACAGATACATACTGTCATTGCTATTATTATTCTTTTCATTAGCCAAATGCACTAACGCAGAACCGCAAGCACAAAAGATCCTGAGCAAACTTGCAGTTGCCTAACGCGAATAACCCCATGGGACTACATGGATATATATGGAGCCTGATAGGACCAAGTTTGTATAGAGAACCTAGCATAACATGGACAATGTAGAAATTGCATTACAAAGGTTAGGAACATTACAGCAGGCCTGAAGCCACTAAGATGAGCAACGCTGATTCAGGCGGCATGGAGCAGGAAGCAGACTCACAGCCAAGGTCAGTGATACGCAGACACATTCCAATCTCAGACAACAAGGGGATCAGCTTGTTACGCTCACCTGGTATCCACAGGGACGCCACCCAGCCGGGTTACTCGCTGGTATGCTTCTCAGCTTTGCCCTGATTTGGTCTGCGGGGAAGGTTCTGCCTTGTGGTAGAATTAGGCGTGCTCTCTGTCCTGCCTTCTTTGCAGGGGCGCGTTGTCTTTCATGGGCGAGTGCGGTTCAGTTACTTCACTGACGCCGGCCCGTTTGATATTGTTCAGGTAGGTCTTATTGTTGTTATTTAGTTTTGTTGCTATCCTGCATGGCTTTCTTTGTTTAAAATGTCTCTTTTTTCTCCCTTAGTTATGCTGAGCTTCAGTGCGGCGAACTGGCTTGGTTGAGCCCCGCTGATAAATGATGGCGCATTAAGAGCGCTATGATGCGGTAAGTAAGGGCTATGCGCAGCGCTGCGAAGTCTTGCCTTTGCTAACCTTTGTTTTCCTTCCTTGTAGGTTGCAGTGTTCTTCAGCACAAGTGGAATGTCCGGAGTGGCGCCAGCCGAGAGGTGACCAGCCAGGTAAGCCTTTTTTTTTTTTTTTTAATTCTCTTTATTGAAGTTTTCAACAAATATAACAAACCCCAAAACTCCCCCTCCCCCCTGGTGCTGTCCCCAAGAGTACGCAGTTCAATGCCCTTTCTAGATGGTCGTGCAGGATTATTCCAGGTCCAGGAGCCTCAGACGTTGTGGACACCAGCCAATCCTGAAGTCATCCCTGAGAAAACTGAGGACCTCCCCCCACTCACCCGCAAAGTTCTGTGTTGCATTATTGATTCCGCATGAGGCCCATTCCAACGCCACCATCTCCCAAATTTTACGCAACCAGTCTTGGAACAGCTGAACATCTGGACTTTTCCATCTCTTGAGCGATAATTGTCATTGCCGCTAAGGTGAGCATCACCCTCGCCCTTTCCCCACCCCTTGCACCCCTCATCGCTACTGTTGGCTTCAGTCCTAATAGGGACCATTCCAGGGGTATGCTTTCCACCGATCCAAACACTTGTTCCATTGCCCTTTTAACGTCCTCCCAGAACGGGGCTATTTTCGGGCAACCCAACCAGATGTGTTCCGCAGTGCACTCCTGGCCACATCCCCTCCAACATTTCCTTGATGACCCCGGGTAGATCCTACACAGACGAGCTGGGGTATAATGCCACCCGTACAGTATCTTATACCAAGTTTCCCAGGTCTGCGAGGCTCTCGCCAGTTTAGGGATATTCTTCCATAACCGTTCCCAATCCGATTGCCCGAATTCCTTGCCCACTATGCCTTCCCACCTCTGTCAGGTTCTGGTTCCAGTTCCCCCTTCACCTCACCTGAATACTCGGAAGTACGTTCCTTAAGTGCTGTTTCAGGCTTCTTCTTGTCCTTTCTTTCTTTGGGCGGACTTTCCTTTAGTTTCTGTCCTTTTCTTTCGTGTAAATAAGGTCTGGCCCCTCCAGAGGCCACCGTGACAGAGATGAGAACCTGCTCAAGGGGACCTCCAGGAGGGCCAGCCTCGCCCCAGGGAAAAAGCCGGAAGGCAGAAAAAACCCTGGTTCTGGTGCTTTGCAGATGTGGGGAAAGTTGAGTTTCCAAAGACCAAAGTCCTGAGATGATCCAACGGGATCAGAAGGGCAAAAGAAATAAGAGGATGGAACCCAATAAAAAAAGGAGGAAGTACCAAAAATACAGAGAGATAGCACTAGAGCCAACAAGGGAATTGCTATGTAAACTGAAAACCTATACAGATGGAATCATAAACAGAAAATAAGTAGGAACGGACAGGCGCCGTGAGCCTATGCTGAGAATCACCATGAAAGTACACAAACACAAAGTAAACTCGTATGTAAAAAGAAATCAGCTGTGCAGAATAGGCAAGCTCCGCGAATGTACGGAGCAGAAATGGGAGTCGCGAGAGCAGCTCGCGTGTAGAACGAAGAAAGGAAGCAGTGCGGAACGGCAGACGCCGTGAAGGTAGGAAGGAGTAATGAAGTCGCGAGAGCAGTTCGCGTGCAGAACGAAGAAAGTAAGCAGTGCGGAACGGCAGGCGCCGTGAAGGTAGGAAGGAGTAATGAAGTCGCGAGAGCAGTTCGCGTGCAGAACGAAGAAAGTAAGCAGTGCGGAACGGCAGGCACGTGAAGATAGGAAGGAGAAATGGAAGTCGCGAGAACAGCTCGCGCGTAGAACAATGAACGGCAGGCGCCGTGAATAGAGATATGGAGTCTAAGCTAGCGGAAAGAGGAAAACAAACAGGCGAACCGAAGTAGAGTAGCAGGGGAAATACAGCGAGTAGCCGTAGAAGTTAGAAAGGACTGATAGCAACGGATACTATAGAACGACAGAATTGAAATCACGAGAGAAGGATTCAGAAAAGCAGAGCGCAGTAACGAGAGGTAAACAGATACAACGCACTGGCTGGAGGGGCGGAGCCGGAAGATATAGTGCGTGCTGCCATCTTGAATGAGGACTAGAACATTACTCTGAAAAGGTCACTGCCTCCAACCCTTCCAAAGTCTCCACCTGCCGATCCTGACAGTATACCCCCTTCTCATCCGGGGTCCCCCAGGCTTGCCCGGGTGAAAGTGGTGAAATCTCCTTATCAGTCTGGGGGCATGAATATGGCTCACCGGTTCCCAAGACCTCTCTTCCAACGGGTAACCCTTCCAATGTACCAGGTATTGTAACCTATGCCTGTGGTACCGAGAATCAACCAAGTAGGCCACTTCGTATTCTTCTGGTGTTGGGTTCACTTGAGCACGTACCCTGTGGACTGGTCTTTGGAAAGGATCTTCCTTGTATTCCTTGAATAAGGAGACATGGAAAACCGGATGTACCCTCTTGAGGTAATCAGGGAGTCTAAGCTTAAAGGCCACCGGGTTAATCCGTTGTACTATGGGGAACGGCCCGAGGAACCGTGAGGAGAATTTGCCGGAATGTACCCACCTAGGCAAGAAACGGGTAGACAACCAGACCAATTGTCCAACCTGCCATGTAGGATTGAGGCTTCTGCCCTTGTCTGCCCAGCTCTTTTGTGCTTGTTGACTGCTCAGGTGTGCTTTCTGAGCTAGCTCATGAACTTCTTGTAAGTCCTTCAGAACCTCAGCCACAGCCGGAATCTTGGTGGAAGGGGCGCTGAGCCAGGGCAAATGTTGGGGATTGTACCCATAAGTACAAAAAAAAGGACTCATCTGGATGGTAGTATGCAGAGCATTATTGTAGGCAAACTCTGTTTGCGGAAGGAAACGAAACCAATTCCCCTGCTGCGGGCTACAAAAACACCTCAGGTACTATTCCAGACTGGCGTTCAATCTCTCGGTCTGTCCATGACTCTGAGGGTGATAACCCGAAGAGAGAGCCCTGTGAATCCCCAGAGTCTGGCAAAGAGAAGCCCAAAACTTAGAAGTGAATTGAGGTCCTCTATTTGAAATCACTGTCCGAGGTAACCCATGTAGGCGCACTATATCTCGGAGGAATACTGCCGCTGTCTCAGAGGCTGAAGGAATGTGTTTGAAGGCGGAGAAGTGAGCCAACTTACTGAAAGAATCAACAGTCACCATGATCACAGTCAAGTTTTCGGATGGGGGAAGATCCACAATAAAATCTGTGGAAATATGTTCCCAGGGGCGTTCAGGCAAGCAGGGTTGCTGCAATAACCCTAGCGGTTTTCCCGTTCGAAGTTTGTTGGAGGCACAAACCGAACACGTAGATACATACCGATCCACATCATTCCGAAGCGCTGGCCACCAAAAGCCCCTGCGTAGCAGATTGTAAGTCTTTCTGACTCCTGGATGACCTGTTAGTGGGGTGCCGTGGCACCAAGAGAGGACAAGAGTCTGGAGTCTCTTGGTGGGAATGAACAGTGCTTCTCCCTGATAATACAACCCGTCCTTACCAAGAACGACCGAGGAAGGGAGTTCAGAGCCTGTTTGATACTCAGGTATTAGATCTTGAAGAAAAGAAAGAGAGGATGCAATTATCCTGCGTCCTGGGAAGACCAATTCATGTCCCATGTAGGTACCTGAGCATTCCCCTAGACTGCGAGACAAAGCATCAGCCTTCATATTCTCTGTGCCGGGAATATAGGTGATGTTAAAGTCATACTGCAGGAAAAAATATGCCCACCGGGCGTGGCGTGCGTTTGTGCATTCCATCTGTTGTAGGACCCGAAGGTTACGATTGTCTGTTCTGATGTCAAAGCTGTGGGCGGCTCCTTGCAATAAATGACGCCACTCTTGGCATGCTAACTTGATTGCTAAAAGTTCCCTTTCAATTACAGAATAATTGCGCTCACTTGTAGTCAGGGTCTTGGAATAGTAGGCCACAGGATGTTCTACACCATCTTCTAGTTTCTGTAGTAGGATTGCCCCGACTGCACCCAAAGAAGCATCGGTTTCCAGAATGTATGGTTTAGACTGATCCGGTTGGACCAGTATGGGTGCCCTAGAAAAGCATTCCTTAAGGGCGATAAACGCTCTTCTGGGCTCTTCACAAAAGACGAACCTTACGCCCTTCTTTAACAAGGAAGTTAGAGGAAGCACAGTGTTTGAGAAATTGGGTATGAATCTTCGATAAAAGTTTGCTAAACCCAGGAAACTCTGTAGCTCCTTTACATTAGTAGGTTCCTTCCAGTCTCTGATTGCCCTTATCTTGATCGTATCCATCTCTATCCCTTGCTTAGACAGGATAAATCCTAAGTAGGACACTGATGTAACCTCAAATTGACACTTTTCCGGTTTGATCAGTAGCTGGTGGGACTGAAGACGCTGCAACACCTGTATGACAAGTCTTCTATGCTCTGCAAGGGTTTTGGAAAAGATTAAGATGTCATCTAGGTATACCACCACCGTTATGAACAACATATCGGAAAACACCTTATCCATGTACCTTTGGAATACGGCTGGGGCGTTTACCAGGCCAAATGGCATCACCCGGTATTCATATAAGCCAAAGGGGGTGCGGAATGCAGTCTTCCACTCGTCCCCCTTTCTTATACGCAGCAGGTGATAGGCACCTCTTAGGTCAAGCTTCGTGAAGTAGACGGCTCCTTGTACCGCTTCTAATATGTCCCGAATCAATGGCATGGGATATCTGTCACGGATGGTAACCTTATTCAAGCCTCGATAATCTATACACGGACGTAACTCTTTGGAATCCTTCTTGGGGATAAAGAACAAAGAGGCCCCACAGGAGGACCTTGATTCTTGAATAAGTCCGTTCTGAAGATTATCATCCAGATAGTTTCGAAGGGCAGTCCGTTCAGGGAGCGATAAGGGATACATACGTCCGAAAGGAACCACGGCTTCTGGTATCAAGTCGATGCTGCAGTTCTCAGCTCTATGCGGGGGCAGCTTCTTGGGTATAGCATCCATGAATACCTCGGCAAATGCCTGATATTGTAGAGGGATAGAAGAAACGATCACTGGATTGTGGATTGGTCTTCCTGTTTCAGCTCCGACATCTGTGGTTCCGGCAATGGAAAGTTCCATACAGTGGGTCTTACAGAACTGTGAGTCAAAGTTCACCTTGTTATCTGTCCAGTTGATGTGTGGGTTATGTTTTCTTAACCACGGAATCCCTATTATCAAGGGAAAATGAGCTGCTCTGATCTGGTCAAATACCAGAATCTCTTCATGGTGGCCCATCATCATCTTGAGCAGGAATGTTTCAGAGGTAATGGGTCCAGATGATAACGATCTGCCGTCTACACCCTCAACTGGTATGGGAGCAGACTTGAATCTGGTAGCCACCTGGTGTTCGGTTGCCCATCTTAGGTCCATGAAATTTCCCGCTACTCCACAGTCCAACATAGCTAATACCTCAGTGGGGGCAGAACCAGACAACCAAAGTTTAACCTTGAACACCATCAGACTGTTCTCTTCCGGGTTGTTTAAGGTTCTTGTGTTGATGCAAGGGTGCTTGTCAATTCCCCCGACACTTCCCTTGCAGCAGAGCGGGGGCTGAAGTTTTCCTTCCGTCGAGGAGGTACATCCGGGCAGTCTCTCAGTAGGTGTTTGGAGGAACCACAGTACATGCATAACCCGGAGTTCCGTCTTCTCTTTCTTTCTTCTGGAGTCAGGGGGCCCCGGGTGGCTCCGATCTGCATGGGTTCTTCTGCTATGGTTGAGGGTCTTGTGAGAGGAGAAGGGGAAGTGAAACTTAATGCCTGAGAGGTTCCTCTAGGTCGTCTTCTTTCTTGTCGCCTTTCCTGTAGACGAAATTCAATCTGGAGAGACAGAGTTATCAGATCCCTGAAAGAAGCAGGTCGGGCTACTCTAGCCAGCTCATCCTTAATTTCATCATGAAGGCCTCGTCTGAAATGGTCTGTTGGGCCGAATCTGGCCAGTCCGTCTTGGCTGCTAGTCTCTGGAAACGGGAGATGTAAGTTTGCAAATCCATGTTTCCTTGGCGAACGTCCAGAATGGCTTCCAAAGAGGAATAGAGTACTTCCGGTCTTTCAAACCTTTCCTTAAACAGCTCCAACAAAACGGTCGTAATCATTTAAGGACGGGTCATTGCTTGTAACGAACGGCGTTACCCAAGATAATGCGTTTCCAGAGAGGTTAGCGATGATGAACCCGACCCTTGATCTGGCCGTATCATATGCATGGGGCCTGAAGGCAAAGTACACCTTACAGGCATCAAGAAAGTCCTTTAGACCACCAGGATACCCATCATACTTTCCGAAAGAGAGTGGCATAGTTGGCAGGTCTCCATAGTCATCACGGCGTAAAACGACCTGTTGTCGGATTGCAACATTCTCCGTTCTCAGGGCTTGCACCTCCGCTGTTAGATTCTGCATCGCAGCTACCAGTTCTTGGTATTGCTCCGAGGAAGCCATCGTGTGAGTAGGGCGTTGTATGCTGTCAGGTTCCGGTTCCAGTTCCCCCTTCTCCTCACCTGAATACTCGGAAGTACGTTCCTTAAGTGCTGTTTCAGGCTTCTTCTTGTCCTTCTTTCTTTCTTTGGGCGGACTTTCCTTTAGTTTCCGTCCTTTTCTTTCGTGTAAATAAGGTCTGGCCCCTCCAGAGGCCACCGTGACAGAGATGAGAACCTGCTCAAGGGGACCTCCAGGAGGGCCAGCCTCGCCCCAGGGAAAAAGCCGGAAGGCAGAAAAAACCCTGGTTCTGGTGCTTTCGAGATGTGGGGAAAGTTGAGTTTCCAAAGACCAAAGTCCTGAGATGATCCAACGGGATGAGAAGGGCAAAAGAAATAAGAGGATGGAACCCAATAAAAAAAGGAGGAAGTACCAAAAATACAGAGAGATAGCACTAGAGCCAACAAGGGAATTGCTATGGAAACTGAAAACCTATACAGATGGAATCATAAACAGAAAATAAGTAGGAACGGACAGGCACCGTGAGCCTATGCTGAGAATCACCATGAAAGTACACAAACACAAAGTAAACTCGTATGTAAAAAGAAATCAGCTGTGCAGAATAGGCAAGCTCCGCGAATGTACGGAGCAGAAATGGGAGTCGCGAGAGCAGCTCGCGTGTAGAACGAAGAAAGGAAGCAGTGCAGAACGGCAGGCGCCGTGAAGGTAGGAAGGAGTAATGAAGTCGCGAGAGCAGTTCGCGTGCAGAACGAAGAAAGTAAGCAGTGCGGAACGGCAGGCGCCGTGAAGGTAGGAAGGAGTAATGAAGTCGCGAGAGCAGTTCGCGTGCAGAATGAAGAAAGTAAGCAGTGCGGAACGGCAGGCGCTGTGAAGGTAGGAAGGAGAAATGGAAGTCGCGAGAACAGGTCGCGCGTAGAACAATGAATGGCAGGCGCCGTGAATAGAGATATGGAGTCTAAGCTAGCGGAAAGAGGAAAACAAACAGGCGAACGGAAGTAGAGTAGCAGGGAAAATACAGCGAGTAGCCGTAGAAGTTAGAAAGGACTGATAGCAACGGATACCATAGAACGACAGAATTGAAATCATGAGAGAAGGATTCAGAAAAGCGGAGCGCAGTAACGAGAGGTAAACAGATACAACGCACTGGCTGGAGGGGCGGAGCCGGAAGATATAGTGCGTGCTGCCATCTTGAATGAGGACTAGAACGTTACTCTGAAAAGGTCACTGCCTCCAACCCTTCCAAAGTCTCCACCTGCCGATCCTGACAACCTCCTCATAAACGCCCAATGCGGCCTTGGAACCGCCCCATCTAGGATCTTATAAAGTTGCGAGATGAGGCCCCTCGAACCATCATTGGTCGTCAAGAATTTCTCAAAAGAGGTGAGCGGTCTTGTGGCCGCTTCCTTATTCGTGGGGTGCAGGAGCCAGTGCCGCAACTGAGAGTATCTTAGCCTTTCCCCCTCCCCCAATGCAAAGTCCCTTTTACAATCCACAAAAGTACTGATCTCCCCACCTATGAACATGTCTCGTATCCAATAGTAAAATCTTTATTATTGAAGATAGGGGTGAAGGGGAATGGGAATGTTGTGATACGTCGGACCAGACTGTCCCAATTGTCTGCGACCAATTTGGTAATGGAACTCAGATACATATGGTCCGGCTGATGTTGTCTAGGTAGCCACAGGACCTCCCCCAACTTATGCCTCGTAACCGCCCTGTCCATCTGCACCCAGTGTATTCCCTCCCCCTCCCGCAGCCATTCCCTGATCACCCTCAACTGAGTCGCCTCATAATACTGACGGAAATTGGGAAGCGCTAATCCACCCCCACTCCTCGGGGCCATAAGCAGCTGCCTACTCTCCCTTGCCCTCTTCCCCTCCCATATGAACTCATTCGTTAACACCTGGAGTTCCCTAAAGAAGCTGGCCGGGACTGCCTGGGGGATAGCCTGAAAGAGGTAGAGCAACCTCGGGAGGATGACCATTTTTATAGCCTCCAACCTCCCTAGCCAGGAAATCCGGAGATTCCGCCACTGAAGGAGAACTTTTTTAATTCTTTTCAATAGCGGGGGATAGTTCGCCCCATACCACCCTTTAAGGGTCGGAGTAATTCTCACTCCCAAATACTTGATTCCCCCCGGGCGCCAGGCAAAAGACGTGGACTCCTTCAATTCCTCCCTCTCCTCCCTCGCCAACGTCAGGTCCATCAATTTGGATTTATGCATGTTTATGAGCAACCCGGATGCTTCCCCAAAGTCCTCCAGCAATAGCCTGCATTGCCTACTCGACTCTATGGGGTTGGTCAGGGCAAGGAGCATGTCATCCGCGAAGGCCGCCACTTTATGTTGCCTACCCCCAAACGGTATCCCCCGTATCTCTTCCGATTCCTGAATCGCCTGCAGGAGGGGCTCCAAGTAGATCGCATAAAGTAGGGGTGATAAGGGACACCCTTGCTTTGTACCTCTTTGAAGATGGAACGGCCTAGAAAGGGTTCCGTTGACCACCACCCTCGCTCGAGGACCCTCATAGTTCGCCTTGACCATCTGCAGATAAGAGCCTCCTAGCCCCATTTTGTCCATCTTGAAAAGGAAGGACCATTCCACCCGGTCGAATCCTTTTTCAGCGTCTAAACATAAAAGTGCCGCGGGGGTACTAGTCTTTTCCGCCTTTTCCACCAGATGGGCCACCCTCCTGATATTGTCCGCTGTCTGCCTCCCCTTCACAAATCCCGCCTGATCCTGGTGGATCAGATCCGGGAGAAGCCCCTCGAGTCTGTTCACTATAATTTTAGTGTATATTTTAGCGTCTACATTAATAAGCGCTATTGACCTATAGGAGGATCTTTCGAGAGTGTCCTTGCCCGCCTTCAGGATTAAAGAGATCTTAGGTTCTTTAATGGACGGGGTGATCTGCCCACTACCTTTAAAGGAGTTGAAGAGGTACGTCAACTGCGGTACCAGCACTCCGGCAAAGGTCTTATAGAAGGACGCGGAGTGCCCGTCGGGGCCCGGGGCCTTACCTGCGGGCAGCTTCCGGATAACCCCCCTCACTTCCTCTTCCGTTATGTCCTGTTGAAGACCGGTCTGCGCCTCTCCCTCAATTTTGCCCAAGTTAACCCTTTCCAGGAATTTCTCCTGGTCTTGGTCGCAGGGATGCTGCGACGTGTATAAGGACTTGTAAAATTTCGCCATAACTTCTCGAACGTCTTCCGTTCGAGTAACCCTATCCCCCGAATCTGAGTTAAGTGCCGTGATAGTGTTCCTTGCGGCAACTCCCCGAAGGAGGCAGGCTAGCATGGCGTCCGCTTTGTTCCCCTTAGCATAGAATTTTTGCCTCGCAAGAAGCAGAGCCCCCTCTGCATTTTTAGTGCGAAGGATCCCCAATTGCCCCACCGCCCTCCTATAGCCCTTCTGATTATATCTACTGGGGTTCCTCGCCACCCTGCCTCTCGCCTCCTCGACCTCAGCCTCCAGGCGGGACTCCAGGACCTGTAACTGTGTCTGTCTTTGTGCCTTGGCTGCTATAATTTCTCCCCTCATCGTGGCTTTAAATGCGTCCCATCTTATATCTTCACCCGTGTCCCCTCTCTTGTTACTATCAAAGAACTCTCTCATCTTGCCCTCTATCTCCTCCCTAATCAAGGGGTTCCTCAACAGATACTCCGGGTATTTCCAACCATACAAATCCCTCCTCTTCTCTCCCAGGTTCAGCTGCATGGTGTGTATTTTGTGGTCAGCTATTCCCATGGGCCCCACCTCTATCTCCTTGACTTTGCCCACTAGGTTGGCCGAGACCCAAATGTAGTCAATTCTGGACTGCATCCCGTGGACTTCGGAAAGGAAGGTGTAACCCTCCGCATCCTCTTTTACTTCCCTCCAAACATCTCTCAACCCCATGCTCACCACTTTGTCCCACAGTTCCGCCGAGGCCACCGCTCCCCCTCCCCGGTTTCCAGACAGCCCCGACCTATCCTTAGCCTTGTCCCACGCAATATTTAGGTCGCCCATTAAAATCATCCGGCCCCTCGCCCAGTCCCCTAATCTCCCCAAAATGCCGCAGAGGAAGAAGTCCTGCCCTGTATTGGGCGCATAAATAACCCCTATTGTGTACATCTCCTCTGCTATTTTGCCTCTCACAATAACATATCTACCCTCTTTGTCCCTTAGGGTATCCTCCATACGGAAGTTCACCTTGCCCCTGGTGGCCAGCGCCACCCCCCGCTTTCGTGGGGCCAGATGCCTGAATAACCTGATCGAACCCTCTTAACCTTAAGCGGTGCTGATCCTTACGGAGCAGGTGGGTTTCTTGTAACCCCAGAAAGTCTGGTTTTCCCCGCCTCGTTAAGTGGTCCAACTTTTTCCTTTTCAGCGGAGTGTTGAGGCCCCGCACGTTATGCGTTACCCATTTGAACTGTGAATAGGTATCTTCTCCCGCCTGTTATATCCCCTCCTCCATACCCCCCTCCTCTCGTTTGCTCCATGCCCAGCATCCGACTACAAGGACCCTGTTAACCTACCCCTTGGACAGCACCCGAGGATCCCCCCAACCCCTCTCCCTCCACCCCCCTCCAAACCCCTGAGGACCTTAACTCCAGGCCATCCCGTCCCTCCCTGCCCCTCTAGGCTTCCACACACTTAGCGATCCCATGATGTTTGCTCTTAGCTCCCACTCTCCCCCTTATGTCAAAAAACCCAAAGCAGCCTTTTTATCCACCACCCTTTAATATTGTAGGGCACCAATTCAATTCTCCTCGCCCCCAGATCTTTCCTCCCCCGCTGGCTCTGTTTCCCCCCGTTTCCTGGGGGCTCTCCGCTGTGCGGGCCTCCTCCTCTTTCCTTCACCAACCACTGACCATTTCCATGGTCTGGAACGCACCCCACCTCCTCCCCCTGGCGCGCCCCCCGGGCCCGCCGTACACCGGCCCCCATTCGGCTCCTGGTCCAGATCAATTTGCAGAATGGCCACGCCCTCTTGCATCGTAGTTATCCGTTTTTGAGAGCCAGCCCACTCAAAAACGAGTCCAAAAGGAAAGGTCCATCTGTACCTGATCCCCTTCTCTTTAAGCTTCGAGGTGAGTGGACCCCATAGTCGTCTCTTGAGCAGAGTACTGCTAGCCAGGTCCTGAAACAGCTCAATGCGTTGGCCGTTGAAGCTTATCGGCTCTTGATGTCTAGCGGCTCTGAGAACTGCTTCCTTTTGAGCATACCTTGTGAAAGCAGCTAGTACGTCACGTGACCTGGAATTAGGGTTCTTGTTGAGGGGCCCGACCCTGTGGACCCTATCCAGCTCGATCCGATCTGACGAGGGCTCTCCCAGCAGCTCTGCAAAGATCCCCAGAACTGTCTCCTTCAAGTCTCTATCTTGTACCGTCTCCGGCAGAAGCTTCAGCCTAATGTTGATCCTTCGAGACCTGTTTTCCATGTCCTCCATTCTTATTTCCTAGGTTTCGCGTTGCCGTGTCGAGCCTCTCGATCACTTCGCTGTTCTCCATGGCTTCTTTGCCTACCTCCTGCAGGCCTTTCTCTACAATGTCCGTCCTCTCCCCCAACTGACTCACTTCCTGCTTGATCTCCGCCAATGCCTGATTGATGTCCGACCGCATCAATTGAAATTGCTCTTGAAAGGTTTTCCCCAAGGATGCCTGCAATGAGAGCATCTCCCCATGTACATGTAGGCCCTGACGTGAGATGGATGCAGCCGCTTCCGAGGTCTCCGTGTGCTCCTGGTCCACGCCACCCCCCTGTGTGGCTCTGCGTTCCTCCGCCGAGTCTTTGCCTGCCCACAGGGCTAGAATATTGCCGGGGGCATCCCCCTGAGACAAGCCACTTTTGCTCGCTTTGTTTTTATTTTTGTTAGCCATATTTGCAGGAGAAGAGCCCCCTGTGCGCCCTACCAAGGTGCCTCGCCGGGCCAGAACCGATCTTCTCCCCCAATACCGTGGGTTTCAGTGTCACCTTTACTCCGTGAAGAGCCTGAGGGGACAGGTACCAGTCCAGGAGGCCCTGGGCCTCAGCTCCACAGATGGCGCAGCGGGGGCGAGGCCCCTTGAGCACAGAGAAGGGCCCCCCCTCTCCTCCACAATTTAACCAGCCCGGGGGCCCCCCCCTCCAGAGTCCCCTCGGGTCCAATGCAGCTCGGCCCCGCCCCCACCGCCTCTTACTGCACTTTGCCGGTATCGCCTGACCACTGCCTGGGCCTGGTCTCCTCACTACGGGCCTCCGCCTCCGTGTCCCCAGCCGGGGCCGCTCCATGCCGCCAGCAAACGTGCGGGCGGGCATTTCCCGGCCCGATTCGGGGCCCGCTCCCGCACAAGGCCCCGCTGCTGGGCGGCGTCAGGGCAGGCACACCGAGGATCAGGACGGCAGCCTCGCCACGCCACTCCCAAGTCCGCCCCGCGCGCTGGGCTCAGCCGCCAAGTCTCCCGCTTCCTACAGCTGGGTCCGACCAACCACGGCCGCCCCCGAAGGGTGCCGACACTTCTGGTGCGCTCGCCCGATGGATGGGGGGAAGGGCTCGCACCGCTGCAGGAGCCACAAGCCATCCCCCGAAGCCGCACAGGCACAGCTCCTTCCTCCGCCGGGGGACACAGGAGCGGGACTCCTCTCCCACCCGCAGCCGCAGGGCTCGGAAGGCACCATTCTGCTTCTGCTGCTGGGCGCCGACTCGACCACGGCTGCTGCAAGTTGCGGGGAGTTGTGGACCGCCATGACTCTCCGCTCCTCAACACCTACGGGGTGGTGGAGCCGTGTGAAAAGGTTGAGGGGGCAGGAGCGCCGTCGACACACGTCTACCTGGTGTCAGCGGCCATCTTGGTATCCCAGATAAGCCTTTTGAGCAGTTCGTAATTTGGAAATGTCTCTACTGCTTTCTTTAATGTTGCCTCTATCTTCCTCTTTCAGGTCGTTCTGTCCGGGAGGCGTGCAGATTCGAGGAAGCTGTTCTCAGTAGCTGCGAGTGTTTAAAGATGAAGACTGCAGGTAAGATGCTGCTGCTAATGATGTTCCTATTGTCTCCTTGCAGGTTCTGCTTTTTCGAGGTTTATGGGAATAGCCGGACACAGTAAACATCATGTTTCAAGCTGCAAAGTAACGCGAAGCGTGTTGTCTTGCTCGGGTGTGGTTTAAATAGCCCCAACAAAATAGTCCAGGTAAAGTAGTCCCTAGGCTACCACACCCAAAACACTAGACCGCATAGCTTGGTTCTTAGGAACCAAGCTATGTGGATGTCTCCATGTTAGCTGACAATACAATAAAGTAGTTCCCAATCACATTGTTTTTCATGGTGTATGAGCCTGGCCAGGACTGGCCCCATGAGGGCTTTTGAAGAGGATGCCAGGTTCTAGAGGCCCAAGTGCTAACTCCACCTGGCCAGAGGGGGTTTTGGGTGAGGGTCGTGACACAGCTGCAGAGAAACAGAATAAATCCTCATAATTGCAAGCGGAAGAGCTCAATTGTGTGGTCCTTAAACATGTGGTACAGCCAAACGAGAGAGTGGACAGTAATCTGTGGTGGGAAGAGGGAACCGATCCCATCAAGACAGATGCAGACTGCAAAAAGTGTTGCGACATAAGGAGCTCATTCTCATAGGCAAAGGTGGTACACACAAGTTACAATACAGATACTTAATTGTTCACATCACCTTGAAGAGGTGCACAGCGAGCTGGGAACTCGATCGAGTCCCAGGCCTGGGGAGATCAGCTCTAACCAATCCCATTTTACAAACCCAGGAGTGGATGGCAAGGGGCATGAACACTGGTAAGCCCACTACTCTGCAACAATGTAATCGTTTCTTGGGTATGGGACAGGCCAGCCACCTGACATGCAAGGACCAGTAGAATAACACCTTTAGGGCTCCCTATAGATAGTAATACTCTCAATACCCAATCCCCTGTGCTGATAGCCTTTTTGGGGAAGGGTCCAATTGATGACGCCTTGGTGAATGTACAGCTCAGAGACAAGTGAGTACTCAATTGAATAGTGTTATGGAAAGTCAATGGTTAGCACACTTTTCACAACTGTATGCTGATGAGAACTTTGATCAATATGAATACGAAATGCAGACATCCACATGTTGGACAATGGAGTGCTCGGTGGAGATAGTAGAAGACTTAATACATAAGTCTTCCTCCTCTCGAGCAGCAGGGCCTGATGGCTTAAACAATTTAATGTTTAAGCAACACCCGAAACAATGGGCAACTATCTTAAACAACATTTTTCACCACATTCTTAAGTCACGTAAACTTCCATCATCGTGGCGTTCTTCATTGATTGCCCCGATTTTCAAAAAGGGTGATCATACAATACCTAAAAATTATCACTCAATCGCATTACTTGACGCCCCAGGAAAGATCTTTTCCAGGTTAGTGTTGAGAGACTTTAATTTGTGGACTCAAGGGCCCAAATAACGCAACCCGAACCAGACGGGCTTTGTAGCTGGAATGCGGATGGCAGTACATTTGCTCATTCTCAATGCCCTGAAGGCACAGGCACATAATTCGAGACAACCGATCTACTTTGCCTTTGTTGATCTACACTATGCCTTCGACTCGGTTTCTAGAGTTAAGTTAATGTCCAAACTATTGAAGACAGAGTGTCCGCCAACTTTATGTGACATCATATATGTTCTGCATTCAACCACAGCAATACAAGTTAGACTATCCATTTTGGGTCTTTTATCATCATCTGTTGCAACAGCAACAGGGCTGAAGCAGGGTTGTATCCTTGCTTCGGCCCTCTTCAATTTTCTTTACATGGTGTGACGCAGGTTTTTGCAAATGTGTGCTCAGATTCTCCGGAAATGAACGATGTTACAATTAAATCCCTATAGTATGCAGATGATTTGGTGCTGGTCACAAAAACCCCAATGGGATAACAAAAAAATTATTGACAGCACTAAGTGTCTATCTTGCCCAAAATGAACTCATTATAAATCCACAAAAACACAGATTGTGATGTATTCTCCTAGGAATTCAATCAGAAGTAAGATGCTTTGGAAGATTGAGAATGCCAATCTAGAGATAATTTTGAACTACATGTATTTAGGTCTGTTGTTCGATGGAAGGCCATGTGTAAATTCACAGATGACGACAATTGAGCATAAGTTGACCACAGCAATATCGCAGACCAATTTAATTCTTTACAAATTTGGCAAATTTTCTATCAAATCGGCAGTAATTTATTGGCATTAGAAAGTCACGCCCATAATTTTATATGTGATGGAAACAAGGACAATAATCCCAATAGCCTATTTTGACAAATTAGAGGCCACATTTTGGAGACAGATTCTCCATCTCCCACAATGCACACCGGGACCATGGCTGCGATATGAACTGGGGATCATGTAATTAACTGCTCAATCTAATTGGCGTCTTTGCGCGCTTTTTCCGCAAATGTCTAGTTTCTACGAAAGATGACATTATTCTCACAACACTGTCAATGTGTATGTTATCCTCGCAACACAAATTTGTTCAGAAATGGACCAAATATATCTTTGGCGTCCTGGCTACAGCTGATGTAACAATTGATGTCCTCATTATTAAATCGGACAGAGCCAAGGCCAAGGTTTATATGATGGACTGGATTGAAACAAGAGCATTGTGTCTTACATACAAGCATTTTGACAGTCATTGGTTTGGTTAAAAAGTATAGAGACACAGAAATGTATTTGTATAGGGCACCTTTACCCATTGTCAGAAGTGCAATATTGTGATTACGCATGAATTTGTGGCCCACACGAGATGTGTTGGCAGATCGGAGAATGATTAAACATGAAGATAATTATTGCCGTTATTGCTCCAACTTCTTGGTGAAAGAGACATTAGAACATCTGATTGTGGAGTATATAGCTTTCATGGCGCTAAGAAAGAAATACTTTGCTAAACATCTAGAATTTATCGGAAACATGATCCCAGAAAATAGGTGGAAGATGATTCTATCAACTCCTGTAATGAGTATTCGCATTGCCACATCGAATTTTGTTAGTGCATTGAATTTGAATGAGTAAGAGGAAACAGTTATTGCCTTTGTCTGCCCATTGAATCATGGAGTCCTATATAAGAAAACTAACTAATTCAAAAGAAATGGAGTATAAACCTGCACATCCATTGTATCCCTTCCCATTATTTAATTTATTATTAATGTGTTACAGTTTATAAATAAACTTTTCACATAATTACATATCATAAATACATAGTCCAATAGCAGGAAAAAAAATTACATATTCATATTAAATTCTCATAAAAACATACTAAGAACCATATAAAAATGCCTAAAATTCAATACAATCAATAAAATCTATTCTAAAACATTCTGATACATACGACCATAAATATCAAGTCTGCATTTCATCCTCTCTACCTTTAGATGTACACTTAGATTGTGCCATTACCTTACAGTTAACTCAGAGATACCCAGTCTTTTCTCAATCACTAACCAGACATTGTACATTGCTATTAATCCTTTCAATTTTGAAGAGTTCAAGTTACGCCACCAAAAGATTTCTTCCTCTATCTGTGCGACCTTATGCACAAAATCCCCATAATATCTGTGGTAGATGTTTACCATTTTCGGGCAGCACGTCAGAACATGTAGTCCTGTCTCAATTGTTACTTTATCCTCACATAGTCTACAGTATCGCTCCTCATGCCTTAATTTATTTATAACATGCCTTAAGTAATTAATCCTAACAAGTAATATAAATCTTCTGAGTCTGATGCTTGGACATAGATTTAAATAATGTTGAGGGTTTTTATATGTATATAGAATGTATTTCACAAATTGGTATTTTCTCAAACGTTCTAAGTGAGTATCGTTGTCTATCCAATCAGCCAAGTCAATTTTCCTTGACAAGGTAGATTTAGCTGCTAAGGAGAATATCTCCTGGCTACAGTTCCAGTTAATATTGTGCATAACATTTTCAGTACTGGTTTTTAAAATCGATCTCTTCGATTCCATACGCAGTTCTTGCCACAGTAAGACCAATAGTTGATTATTCGAGGAGCTATTAAGCTTCAAATAAAATTCAGTCCTTTTCTTTTTGATTTCAGGGATAACAATCCCAGCTCAAGTCAGATAATGGCCATCGGGATACAGGTTGGGAGGCCCAGCATTTTTCTCCAAAATGTACCCTCCACAACCTGTAACCACTTTAGATCAATTTTTTGAAGGGCCTCCAGGCCATATATCATCGTAGGGGTAAGCACCTGCTGGAACAAAAGCCGCGTCGCCCAAATGCTAAATCCCCCATGGGTCAGAGTGAAACGATAGACTAAGGCTGTAATTTGTGCTGCCCTGATTTTACGTACTTGAATACAATGCAAATAGTCATTACTCATCTCAAACTCAATACCTAGATATCTATGGGAAGGGGTGTAGCATATGACCAATTCCAGCACTTCAAGTCTTACACGTGCAATCTTTTTATTAGCGAAGACCATAACTTGAGTCTTTTCCAGGTTAATTTCCAATTCATTCTTTTTACAGTATACCCAGAGCGCTTCCGCAGATCGTCGCAAACCACTGAATGTGTGGTCAAGAATGACAAGATCGTCTGCATAAGCCAATACCGGGCATCTATCCACACCTATTCGTGGGGGACAATTATGTACCATGTCAAAAGCTAAAGGGAGATCATACACAAATAAATTATATAGCGTTGGTGCAGTAAAACACCCTTGTTTTATCCCCCGATTCTGTATAACTTGTGCAGTCATGTTGCCCTGTGAATCAAGTTTTAAGCAGACCATATTATTGTTATGTAAAAGTCTAAGATAATACAGAAGACCTTCAGGGCATCCAAGCGTTTCTAATTTAGTCCAGAGTAGCTCTCTGCGTACTCTGTCGAAAGCCGCTTTAAAATCCACAAATAAAGCATATATTGGGGGATTCCCCTTTTTCCTAGCATTCATACGCAAGGTATCTAGAATGAATAGGTTATGCGTAGTGGAGTAGCCCTGCCTAAACCCACTCTGGAAACGATAAAAAAGACCTTTCTGAAGTGCTTTTAGTAAAAAACTGGCGAAAGTTTTGCAAGTGCAATCTAACATAGACAATAGTCTATAATTAGCTGGCTCTAGCTTATCTCCCTTTTTATGTATGGGGATCAATATTGCTCTACGCCATAAATCAGGTATTTTCCCTTCATGGAAGACTTTGTCAAACAAGATCTTTAATAAATCTGCCCAAAACCTCGGCTTGTTTTTCAAGGTGATGTTGGCCAAGCCGTTCGGCCCCGGTGCTCGAGATGATTTGAAATCTTTTATTTTGTCAATAAGTTGGTTAATCAAAATCGAGAAAGGGGGCACAGGAGGAATACTCTTCCTTGTAGGATTCATTTTATCTTCCATCTCAATGTTGCGTTCTAATAGAAATTTTTCCCATCTCTGGGCACTGATAGGATTAATCAATAATTATGAAATAGGGGCCATCAAGGTGGAATTCTGGTAAGACATGAATTATGCGCTGTGGCAATCAAATATACATGTATATGTCCAAGTGATACCTAACTTGATCTTGACTTGAATTATTCCTTGTTGAACAAGCTGATGGTAGGATACAAGGATACATGGAGGATGTTTCTGTTTTGATTTGTATAGTTGTGAAGTTTTATAATGAATAATTGAAAAGTTGAGTAACATCAGCTAAATCAATAAAAATAAATTAAAAATGACATAGATATATATGGAGCCTGATAGGACCAAGTTTGACTAACATATAGACAACCTAGCATAAGATGGACAATGTAGAAACTGCATTATAAAGGTTAGGAAAATTACAGCAGGCCTGAAGCCACTGAGCATGAGACGAGCAATGCTGATTCAGGCAGCATGGAGCACAAAGCAGACTCACAGCCAAGGTCAGTGATATGCAGACATATTCCAATCTCAGACAACAAAATGACCAGTTGCAGAGAAACTGAATAAATCCTCATAATTGCAAACAAAGAGCTCAATTTTGTGGGACCTAAACATGTGGTACAGCCAAACAAGACAATAGACAGTCATCTGTGGTGGGAAGAGGGAGCCGATCCCAGCAATCCAGACGTAGACGGCAGCAAGTGTTGCAACATGAGGAGCTCATTCTCATAGGCAAAGGTGGTACACACAAGTTACAATACAGACACATAATCGTCCACATCACCTTGAAGAGGTGCACAGCAAGCTGAGAACTCGATCGAGTCCCAGGCCTGGGGAGATCAGCTCTAACCAATCCCAGTTTAGAAACCCAGGAGTGGATGGCAAGGGGCATAAACCACTGGTAAACCCACTACTCTGCAACAATGTAATAGTTTCTTGGGGATGGGATAGGCCAGCCACCTGACATGCAAGGACCAGTAGAATAACACCTATGGGGGTCTCTATAGGTAGTAATACTCTCAATACCCAATCCATTGTTCTGATATTTCTTGTCCAATTGATGACGCCAGAGTCAAACAAAACTACGCTGCATGCCATGGGAAACTCAGATGTACCAGAGCATTCCTGTTTTCTTGTATTGATCCGTGTTGGTTTTATTTGTAATAATCAGCAGTTTGTACTTGCCATTGCCTGAGTCCTCCGTTTGTTCTGGGGAGGGTGTTGGGCCCTCAAAGTTGGCGGACTCCCAGCCATAATCTGGCATACCTGGGAGTCCCTCTCAACAAGTTCCTTGTTATCGACTTGCTGCCGCGGCAAGCTGTGATCCTGGTCCCTTTCCGTCAGGTCACAGTCCAGGGGGTGGTGTCAAAATGGCTTGCTAGTTTGGCACTTGATGTATTCTGGAGAACCAACACCTGATCCCCGACCTTGTGGTGGGACCAGTTGGCCCGTTGCTTGCTTCTCATCTGTTAATTTGCTCGGATTCACTTTGCGTGCATCCGCCATTTGTCCATTACCTTTGTCCGTTTGCAGCAGTGGTATGGGGGAATGTAGCGCAGTCCCAAACATGAGGTCTGCTGTAAGGACTTTGTTGATGGTTCTCATGAAACTCTTAGCATCTTCGTTTGCCTATGGCCACCGAGGTGTGTTGAGGTGGTGGTGTATGTGAAGGTTGTCCAGATACCTTGAAAATTCCCTGCCTTGGAATGGGGCCCCATTGTCACTTTTTATAGATTTGGGTATTCCATGTGTCACAAACATCTTATCCAGGGCCAGCAACACTGCTTCCGCCCCCGTTGAGGGGACTACCTCCACTTTCGTATATCGGGAGTACTCAACGATGGCCACGAGGAGGTAGGTCCGTCCCTTCCTGCACTGTGCAGACATCAATGCTGACTGCCTCCCACTGTGAAGTGCCCCTAAGGGTGGATTTGATCGGTTCTGGTTTCAGTGATGTGCCATGGCCTGTCACGGGTGGCATGATGATATGGCTGCTTTTACTCTGGCATTCACCTGTAGGAACCACACTCGGTTCCTTATTTGTGCTTTTGTCCTGATGATGCCCTGCTTAATTGTTAATTGTTTTTACTATTGGAATATTGAATTATGAATAAACTTTGTTTTAAAGTGAAACAATTGGAAAGACATGGTAGGTGTTTTTGACTAATTTAGCAAATAACACTAATGTGAAAGATAGTCCGCTATGCCACGGATGTAGAGAGAGGTAATTGCTCTCATTTCATCACTGTTTTGCTTCCGCTATGTCTTACAGACTGACTGCCTTTGGCTTTGTTGTTTGAATGACAAGGCAGATATGCTCCTCTGTTCCAGCGGACTCCGTTATTTTTGCCGCTGTGGCAGGGCAAGGTTGCTTTGAAAGGAAATCTGCAGGATTCCTGCCCGATATAGGAGGTCAAAGTCATAGGGTAACCGCATCAGTCACTTCCCAATCTGTGCTGGGGGGTGAGGTGCCGAGCCAGTGAAGATGGGAATCAACAACTTGTGGTCCGTGTACGTCCTGAATTTCTGTCCGTACAGGTACAGGTGAAAATGCCTGCACCCCCACAGAAAGGCGATGGCTCCTTCCTCGATGTGTGAGTAGCGTTGTTCTGTGAGGGTCAAAGCCTGGGATGTGTATGCCACTGGTTAAATCTCTCCTGGGGGGAGTTTTGTACCAGGACGGCTCCCAGTCCCAGAGGGTTCGCATCCACGTATAGCTCAGTTTGTTGGCAGGTGTCGTTACTGGCAGATAGTGACTCTTTGATGCCCTTGATCGCTTCTTGACAGGGCTTGCTGCACTCCCATTTGGCAACCAGTAGGGTCAGGGTTCCCACTCGTTCTGAGAGCGTGATCAGGTTGTTGACAAACCTCCCGCTGTATGTAGCCACCCTCAGGAAGCTGCACACCTCAGTAGGCGTGGTAGGTGGCACTGCTACCTTAATGTCGGCCACCTTGAGAGGGTCTTCTGATATGCCCTTGCGATTGAACACATAGCCAAAGAAGGTCAGCTCTTCTTTAAGGAACTCACACTTGTCCTTGTGGTGTCACAACTGGCCTCAGAAGCAGATCTTTATGACATTGGTGGCATTTCCATCCGAGAATACGGATTAATCACTGCAATATGGCGCCCAATGCAAGATGTGACGGTCCAGTCCTGCAGATGAGAGACGTGAGCAAAGCCCCGCCTCTTGGCCCGGAAGCAGTACTTGATTCTGCAGTTCCTGATCCGCGACGCGTTGCTACTGTCAACGGTGCCCACGCTCCGAAAGCTCCTTTCCGCAGCGCCCCTTCACTTAGGCTGCACTCCACTACTCTTCTCCCGCTACACGTCAGAGTCTCGACTTTTCCCATTCAGACCGGAACGGTCAAACCTTCTGTCAGCATTACGGCTGCAAGTTCCCGGAAGCTTAAAAGTCTTGAACCCACATTGATTGATTACTCCTCTCATCCCTTCGATCCTTTCAACCATAAGCTGATCTGAGTTACTCAGCAGTAGTCCACACGGCAACACATCCTGAACACGACTCTCCTGTTTACGAGGGTGCCACATCTTCCAGAGATTCCGAGTGGATTCCAATTCAACGCACTCTAATAACCATCACTGGGTTTTATTCCCCACAAGGGTTTCCCAGAGTCCTTTCTCTCGGCGCCTGTGCTAGAAGGCGCGGACAGATCAACACTGGGGGATCGCTCCTTACCTCACTTCTGATCTGAAGACCAGGTAGGAAGTCTTGCCATTGTCGAAGTCTGCTATACTGTCTTGTGGAACTCCCTGAAGTATCGTATTATTGAGATCGGGCATAACATGTGGATGGTTAAACCAGCTTTGTCTAGCCGGTCGCGGACTGCTGCCACTTGACGCACGTGCTCCGCTCTGTCTTTTGCGTGGATGCAGATGTCATCACTGACATTTAGGATCTCCGGGAGGCCCTGTAAGACCGTCTGTATTGTCTGCTGGAAAACTTCGGCTGTGGAAGAGATGCAGAGGTTTGCTCTTTTGTTATCTCCTCAGTCCCAGATGCGTTGAGAAAGTCATGATGTACCTCGAGTCCCTATGTAGCTTGAGCTGGTGGTAGCCGGCGTTTAAGTCTATCTTTGAGAAGATTGTGGACCCAGTGAAGTCTGCAATGATCTCGTCCAGCGTTGGGGTGACGTGTCCCTCCTGAATTATGGCAGCATTCGGGAGATGCATGTCAATGCATATTCAGATCTTCCCTGGTTGTTTGGGTTTCTTAGTCAGAACCATCAGGGAAAACCAGGGTGTGGGCCCTGTCACTTCCTCAATTATTCCAGCTCTTTCCAGCTCAGGCAGTTATTTTGTGACCGAGTCCCTCATGTGGAATTGCGTTCTCCGGTGTTGCACCACCTGGGCTGTGTGGTTGTGTCAATGTGTAGCTTAACCACCCTGTCTTTTTTAAAACTTTTTTTTGTTTATTGAGTTTTATTATAACAGAACCTGAGGGGATCAATTGAAACAGCTGGCCATTTATCAGCAGTCTTGCTTTGGGGTTAGCGTAGTCTGCACCCACGCAATGTATTTGTGCCTGAATCCCATTGTTCGCAGGGTATTGAAAAGGAAAGCTCATCCCACCCTGTCGAATGCTTTCTCTGCGTCCAATGACACCAGCACAGCCTTATCTCCTTTTATGCTTACTTTTTCCAATAAATGGCAGATCTTCTGCAAATTGTCATGGGTTTGACAGTTTTGAATGAATCCTGATTGGTCGGTGTGGATTAATACTAGCATCAGATGTTCAATGCGGTTCGCTAAAACCTTAGTATATATTTTTGCATCTATGTTCATGAGTACGATCGGCCTGTATGACCCACACTTGGCCGGGTCCTTGCGTGGCTTGGGGAATAAAATTATCTTCGCCTCTTCCATGGAGGGCGTAACCTTGCCCACAGCAGCGAAAGAGTTGAATAGATCTGTAAGTTTAGGTACCAGAATGGAGCTAAATATTTTATAGAAGGCTGCAGTGTAGCCATCTGGGCCTGGTGCTTTGTTTACAGGGAGTTTCGCTATGGCTTTCTGGACTTCCTCCCGGGTAATATCCCTTTCTAGCTGATCCCTGGAATTGTCTTCAAAGGGGTAGTGCGTAGGTATTTGCGTTGGAGTTGCGGGTCTGGGTGTTCCGATTTATACAGAGTTGAATAGAAGGTGTGAAATTGTCCCGTGATTTGATCAGTTATCGTAACCACTGTTCCCCCTGGGCCCTCCACCCCCAGGTTGGTTTGGGTTGCGTCTTTCTTTCTCAGTTGTCACGCTAGTAATGGATCTGCCTTGTTTGCTTTAATGTAGTATTTTTGCCTAAAATAAAGTAGGCTTTTTGCTGCGTGTTTCGTGTGTATCAGGTTTAGTTTGCCCCGAGCATCCCTGTACGCCCTCTGGAGCCGCATACTGGAGTCTGTCTCCATTTGCTTCATTATGTCTCTGAATTCTTTTTCGAGATCTTTTTCTACTTTCTTCCTTTTTTTGCCCCTATGTACTGCTACCGTTATGAGGTCACCCCTAAAAGTCACCTTGAAGGCGTCCCATCGAGTGGCTGGGCTGGTTTTCCCACTGGGATTTAAGGAGAAAAATTCACAAATGTTCTGCCCCAACTCCTCGCAGATGACCTGATCTGCCAGCAGCCCCGTCAGGAATTTCCAAGTCCATAGAGAGTTTCTTCTATTGGGGAGGGAAAGGGTGAGCGTTATCGGGGCGTGATCGGAGATGATAATAGCATGAGTTGAGATGTCGGAGATGCAGCCTATCAGTGTTTTCAAGGCCCAAATGTAATCAATTCTAGAAAACGATTTATGCACATGGGAATTATGTGTGTATGCTAGCTATTTCCCTTTCAGCGCCGTCCATGCATCCCTGAGTGTGTCAGGAACCTTGGTAGTTGAACCCGAAGTGTAGCCGTTGAGTTCTTCCTACCAATGTACCCCTCTGGACACAATGAGCTAAATGCAGAGGAGTCTCTTAGTTGGAAGATGGAAACACTGCACAAAAAGGCAGGCACTGTAAGGGAAACAACAACAGGGTCACTGGGAGGTTTGGTTACTGTGTACAGTGAATAACGAATGAAGAACAAGAGTGACCAGTGAAACAATATCTTCTTTCTTTCTAGCCAAAGGACACAATTCTTAATGTTTCTATATGTCGAGGATACTCAGAATGGATTCTAAAAGACAGGGCGTGGGACAGTAGAGTAGAAAAATGCATAGAGAATGCCAAGGCACAGGATATCAAGCCAGAAAGGAACTTACCAAGTCAAACAAGGAGCAGGCGTGGAAAGCAATCGGGCAACCAGTATGTTCCAAGAACTAGCCCTAGCCACAATGGCACGAGGACGCCCAAGACGGTAAGCAGCAAGTCTCTAGTCCCAGGTGTCTATCCCGACGGAACGAGGACGCCTAACATTCTAAGCACCAGTGGTGGAAGTCTCGAGTCTGTGTGCTGGCTTTTGGAATTTACTGGGTTGCACCTGGAGCGGATTTCCTTGTTGGATCCTGAAGGCTGGTGTTAATGTGAGTCCTGGCTATGTTCACGTGATGGCAGGCAACAAGTCCTGCTGTAATTCGTAGTGTGTTGCATGTTGTTCAGTATTCGTAGGCGTGCAAAGATATGAAGGACCAAGTCAGCGAGAGAGAGAATGGTCGGTTAGCGGTCCGGGTTCGTCTTTTTGCTGGCAAAAACAAATGCTGAAATCGGCAGGCAGTAGAATGGTCAAGTAGCATTCCGGTTTCGTTTCTGGAGATCAAGTATCAGGTTCAAGTCAGCAGGCGTATGGGAGTCAAAGAACGCTCTGTGTTCGATTCCGGTATTTCCAAGGAGTCTAGAAGCAAGGGGGAATCAGGAAGGCAGGTACAAGACGAGGACAAGAAATAATAAGAGCAAGCTGCGATTTAACCAAAACCAGAAGCGACGAGCGCGCCAAACCGGAAGCATTATACAGGGTTGTTGTGGATTCCCCTAGCTCAGACCCTCCCGTGTAACGTTCCGCAACAGGTGTGAAGGGGACGCCATAATCACTATGGAAACCAGCCCCCACATAACCTAGGAAGTCGGGAGCGATGAGAGTGTAGACCGCATCGAAGCCTCCGTAATCCTGGGTCCCGTATGGCATGTGAGACTTGCCCATTTACCGGTGTACTCGTCCTGCGTGTTGTTTGTGCAGGAGACCGTACGTGGACCATCTGGGACCTAATCCTGACAGTACCCCTCCCCAAAGAAGCCTTCCCCTTCCTGGACCAGAATTCAGAAAGCAGAATCGGGGCATGTATGTTGGAGGTGGGTTCCCAGGTTCTGTCCTCAGGACTGTAACCCTTCCAGCCCACAAGGTAGAGGCGCCCACCCCGGCGCACCTTGGCATCCAGGATATGGTGCACCTCATATTCGTCTGAACTCTGAATGTTAACTGGGGAAGGGCATGAGGGCAATCTGGTGGATGGGCGGAAAGGTTTAAGAAGGGAGACATGAAAAACAGGGTGGATATGCCAAGAGGTAGGCAGAACCAGGGGGACCGCCACTGGATTGATAACAGCAGAGACTGGATAGGGTCCTACAAAAGGAGGCAAAAGAGACAGGCGTCCCTGAATACGTAGGTTGCGGGTAGACAGCCAAACTCTCAAACCCACTGTGTAAGTGGGAGCCGAGGACCTGTGGGCATCTGCGGGTTCTTTGTGTAGTGCTTTGTTTTTCTGTAAGTGGGTGGAAACAGCATACCGTACCTTAGTCAGATCACGCATGCAGGCTTCCACAGCTGGACGTATGTATTGAGTTATTATATGCAAACCCGGCCATGATTACAACTGATAACCAGGAATCCTGATGCCGAAGGGCAATACAGCGTAAATACTGCTCGAGAGCCCATTGCATTGCTAAAAGAGAACACATTTCTGAGGCCAGAAAACTAGCCCAATGGCTCCCAATAAAGGAAAGGATCGTATTCAAAGCCCTGACACTGGCCCACAAGTGCATTCACCTCACTGCTCCTGCCTACCTCTCACAAAGGATCCACCCCGTCTCCACTACCAGGCCAACCAGATCACCGTACACCAACATGCTCTCTGTGCCACTAGTTAAAAGAGTCAGAGTGGGCGGATCCAGCTTCCCTTATCTTGCGCCCACTCACTGGAATGCCTCACCTCCCACTATCCGAGGTGAGGCCTCCCTCACCACCTTCCGCAAAACTCTGAAAACTACCCTCTTCGCATAAGGCCCGACACATCAGCATGAATACTTATCATATAAGTTGTAATATATGACCAAATGCAATATCTGTAACAACAGTATGATGTTTTGTAGTATTCATAATGTGTCAACAACCGCTATCATGCCTGTACCTCGGGAGGATAGCTCAGTGGCAATGTGCTTGCCTTGGAAGCAAGACGACACGGAGCAACACGCGTTCGATCCCCGGGTCCCCGCTTAGAAACCTCTGGGTATTAAGCGCGTTATAAATAACCTATCATATCATATCATATACCCTGTAACTAAGTTATTGCAAGTGATCGCGCCTCAATGCCCCTGGGCTGCTTGCGCGCTATATAAATAAATAAATAGCGTGCAGGCGCTCGGTCTGACCATCCGTTTGCGGGTGGTATGCACTCGAGAAGCGAGCTTCGATACCCAGGGTGTAACAGTCAAGATGGACAGTTATACCATAGAGGGGCCCAAGAGACCGTGGTTTCCCGAGACCCACGTGGTTGGGGAATGGTGGGGGCAGTAAATATTTAATACAGGAGAAACCCGGATTGGAAAACATAATGTGGAGCTCCAAGGCAGGCACGCGAGAGTCAGAACGCCACACTCCTGCGAATTAGTAGAGACGCCGACGTTCGACTCTGGCAGCAGTCAAGGGACCGCGACCAGTAAGAGGCGGGGCTGCCGCCGCATGGGGTAGCCACGGGTGCTCTGCAGTTGTGGGCCACGTGAGTGCCGCGGAGCAAAGGAGTATGGAAAACAGAGTTCTGACATAATAACAATGCAGCCCAAAAACACGAGATTCCCAGAGACCCACACTATCCCTATCAGGGAGGAATTAAGCACTTACCTGGTCAGAGGTGACTGGGACAGGGAGCGGGTGGAGGTCGAGGACGAAGACAAGTTGCAATGCATCAAGGGAAAAAGGGGAGGGGCTTGGGGAAGCTTATATAGACTGGAGGAGGAAGTGAACACTGATTGGCCTGTTAAGTTCTGCCTATATAAAGACAACACTGGAAGGCAAGAGTGTGTTCATTCTTGGTTTTGTTGCAGATTGAACCAGACAGGACATCAGGAGCTGCTGAAGGCTGGTGGGCGTATGAGGATTAGGAGGAGAAGTCTTGCCAGAAGTCCTTACCCCATTCCCTGCAAGGAACAGAGAAGAAACCCAGCATAAGCACAGAGAAGGACATTTCAGAAAATAATTCTGATTTGAAGCTTATCTTTATTTCCATCATTTTTTTTTTTTTAAGTCTGAATAAAGACCTATTTTAATTTCTCTTAACACCGCCTGACTGTCTCATTGTCACAAAGTTTGGTGGCAGCGGTGGGATCCTGAAACCCGATATGGAGACTATTATCAAGGCCTTAGCAGATGGACAGCAACAGCTCCAGCAACTGGTGCAGGTGCAGGGACAACAAGCCCAGGCGGATCGGCAAGCCCTGCAGCAAGCCCTACAGTTGCAAGCTGCCACCCAGGATGCCCTGAAAAAAGTGACAGAAGCTGTGGTCGCTCATAGAGGCATGACGCCGGCCCCTTCCAACATCCTACAGAAATACCAAACCGGGGAGGATCCAAGCTATTTCTTTACGAACTTTGAAAGGGTGGCTAGAAACTCCCAGTGGCCGGGGGAGAAATGGGGGCATTTCATAGGTCCTTTGCTGACAGGCTCGATGCAAGGTGCCTACCAGGCGGCAAACCCCAACAGCGACACAAGTTACGCGGACATAAAAAGAACCATCCTAGAAAGGATGGGGGTGGATGAGGAGGCATATCGTCAGAAGCTCCGGGAAACCAAACTCTGCAATGGAGAAACACCGAGGCAACTATACTATCGGGTGCACGATTTAACAGAAAAGTGGTTAAAACCAGCCAGTTGCACCATACCTGAAATCATGGACAAAGTGAAGCTAGAACAATTTGTGGATGCACTTCCAAGCAATATGCAACGATGGGTCCGACAACACCATCGATCCACTATCACTGAAGCAATAGACATTGCCACAGCATTCCAAAAAGCAGGTGGAGCTAGGATAAGTCCCACGGAAGGAGGAAACAAAATATTAATTCCTAGACCCACGAATATGGGGGATACAAAGCAAACCAAAGCAGATCCCAAAGGTATGACATGGCCCACCACAAACAGACAAACCCAGTGTTATGATTGTGGGGAGTGGGGCCATATCGCCCGATTTTGCCCAAGGAAGAACAAACCGGAACCTATAGAAATTGGTTGTATTCAGAACTGGGATTTCAGAAGTAGAAGAGAACCCTATACAGTGGAAGTTCGAGTAGACGGTGTACCCCGACAAGGCCTGATCGACAGTGGAAGCGAGCAAACCACCATCAAACCAGAAGTAAGTGTCTTGGGTAAAAAGGGGAAGCAAGAAATTTCGGTAAAATGTGTGCATGGGGATATAAAATCCTACCCTTCCAAAGAAGTAAACATGGAGGTTAACGGGGTTAGCACACCAATGGAGGTAGGCATCATGCCTCATATACCTGCTCCTGTGTTAATAGGGACGGACCTACCCAACTTTGATGACTGTGTCAGAGAAAATGAATGGTTAAGAAGGGCCCCTTTCTCAGAAACAGATGTTGAAGGGAGAAGGGGGAGAATACCAAGGAAAAGCATAAGAGAGGTGAGGGAAAAGAAACACAGATGGGTAGAAAGCTTCAGTGGACTCGTAGATTGGATTCCTGAAGATAAAAGGGTCTCTTTTAGAAGCGAAACACTAACTGACCCAACTTTAATGAATGTCCTCGAACAAGCAATGAAAGACCCGGAGAATACAAGCAGTTATCCAAGGTTCAAAATACAGCAAGGACATCTATACCGGGTTACAAAAAAAACAGATGAACAGGAGGTGGATCAACTTTTGATACCCCTGAGTTTCAGAAAATCTATACTGGGGTTGGCTCATGATGACCAGACGGGCGGTCACATGGCCAGAGCGAAAACCCTAGATAAAATCTTGAAGCAATTTTACTGGCCAGGGGTGTATAGGGAAGTGGCAAAGTACTGTGACGAATGCCCAACATGCCAGAAATCAAACCCAAAAAAAACAAGACGTGCTCCATGAGTACCTATGCCATTGATTAAAGAACCGTTTTTCAGGATTGGCATTGATATAGTAGGCCCACTGGAACCCAGTAGTCACGGATACCAGTATCTGTTAGTAGTGGTGGATTACGCTACAAGATATCCAGAAGCTTTTCCTATGAGAGGAACAAGTACCATCCAAGTATGCAATCAATTGATCCCATTCTTTGCCAGGGTAGGAATACCATCAGAAATAGTAACAGATCAAGGTTGTAATTTTGTATCAGGAGTGATGAGAAGAGTGTGTCAACAGCTTAAATTAAAGCAAAATCGGAAATCTATATACCATCCACAAACTGATGGTCTAGTACAGGGGTCCCCAACCTTTTGTACACAATGAGCAAAATTTGGATATCAAATGGAATGGTGAGCAACATCCATTCTTCGACAGAGCATATCGGCACTCACTTGGTGTATAAGTAATTGCTACACAAATTAGAAATGTAATAAAATGTAAGACTGCCAATAGAACATTTTAATTTGTACTACAGTTATGTAGAACACTTGCCATTCTAGTGAAGTAAATCTGCAAGGCCTATCTATCTATCTATCTATCTATCTATCTATCTATCTATCTATCTATCTATCTATCTATCTATCTATCTATTTATCTATCTATCTATCTGTTTTTATATGGAGCTATATCACCTGCCGGGCTCAGAGCGCTCACAAAGGCAGACCACATAGTACACAGAAAAGCTACAACTCGGATCTAATATCCTAGGCAAGAGACAGAGTAAACTGTTAGTTCTCTAAGCTGCTTCTTCATTGAACAATCGGGTCTTAAGTTGTTTCTTAAACACAGTGAGAGACCCACTGTTCTTGAGCGCAAGCAGCAAGGAATTCCAGACCATTGGTGCCCAGAAAGTAAAGTTAGTGCCACCTACTCTTTTAAGGGTTTGACGTGGTTGATACAAATCATGATTATTATTAGAACTGAGGTCTCTTCTAATGGGTGTTTTCTCTATCTTACTGGGAAGATAATTCGGTGCAGTGCCACCTAGGCATTTATAGACTTTAACTGCGCCTTTAAATTTGGTCCTCTGTTCGACCGGGAGCCAATGTAGCTTCCTCCTAGCTAATGAGATCTTAGAGCGTTGACTCAATCCAAAAACAGCCCTGACTGCTCCATTCTGTATAGTTTGCATTTTTGTGATATTAGTCTTGGAACTGCCCATCAATAGACTATTACAATAGTCTAATTTCGAATTAATAATGGCACCGGCGATCACAGCAAGATTTAGTTGAGTCTGATATGGGCACATTTGCCAAAGTAAGTTAGAGTTAAAGGCACAGGTGGATTTTAAATAAGTCGTCTGCCTCTCTCCTTCCTTTTTCGGAACGAAGAACAAAGCCGATGAAGCTGGAGATTTTGAAGGACGGATAAACCCGTTAGCTAGGTATTGGTCCAGGTACTGTCTGAGGTGAAGGTTCTATGGCTCGGTGAGGGCATAGATCCTGCTGCAAGGAGGAGTTGTTCAAGGTATCAGATCTATTTGACAGTCGTAAGACCTATGAGGAGGCAGGGTGTTAGCTTGATCCTTCCGGAAGACGTCTTGGAATTCCTGGTATTCGAGAGGTAATTTGGGAACCTCCTCAGAAGAGATCGCCGCCAGTGAAACATCAGGCCGAGGATAACAAGTGGTAAAACACTCTGGAAACTGAACCGTCTTTGCTCGCCAATCGATCTGAGGATTGTGCTTCTCTAACCAAGGGATTCCCAGAATGATCTGGAACTGAGGGGCCTTGATTACATCGAACACGATTCTCTCCCGGTGTCCATCTTGACTCACTAGCGTCACTTCTTGGGTGGCATGCGTTACTTGTCCGGAGGCTATCTCCGTGCCATCCACAGTAGTGATGACGTCTTTTACTGCCTTAGGGACAAGGGATAGATTCATCCTTGATACCATTTCACGGTCCACATAGTTACCGATTGCTCCGCTGTCAATGTAAGCTTCTATTGCATGCAAACGATCCGGACGTTCAGGACTAATGAGGACCATGGGTATCACGAAATGCGAGGTCACGGGACAGATCTTAACGCTCGGCAAGAGGACCTCTACTCTTGTCGGGCGAGGTCGTTTCCCTGCTCAGAATTTGTGGTACAGGTATCCGCGGCTCCTACAGTCTTCTTAGCTGGTTTCACTGGACAGTCCCGAAGAAAGTGTCCTGAGTTTCCGCAATAGAGGCATAATTGCAGCTGCCTTCTTCTTTCCAGCTCTTTCTGGGTTAAAGGTCCTTTCATCCCCCCTATTTGCATGGGTTCCACAGAGTCAGCTCCCTTATTCGAGGTCTGTGGTTTAGAAAACACTCGGGTATCAAATCTGGAACGATCTGCCTTCCTGTTCTGTAGTCTATGGTCCAATTGGACAACTAAGTCAATATAGTCAGAACATTCTTGTGGAGGATTCACAACTTGCGCTAGCACATCCTTGAGCTCTCCACGCAGGCCTCTGTAGAAAAGCGTTACTCTCTTGTCCTCGGGCCATTGTGTTTCCACTATGAGTCTATTGAAAGAGGCTATATAAGTCAAGAGGTCTTGATTACCCTGTCGTAATGAGAGAAGTTCATTGTCCAAGGCCTGCCCTTGTGCATGTCTTGCGAACAGTTTCTCCATGCTGGACTGGAAGGCCTGAAAATCATGTAAAACCGGATCATTCTGGGTGACTAAAGGGATCGACCAATCTGCAGCGCTGCCACTGAGATAAGAAAGCACGAAAGCCACCTTGGCCTGGTCTGTTGGGAATGCAGCTGGTCGACATAAGAAGTGCAGGCGGCACTGGTTGATGAACACTGCAAATTTCTTTGGATCACCAGAAAAGCGTTCGGGCGGAGCCAAGGGCACATTACCGGGCAGATTGATTTGCACTGGATTTGAAGCTGATGCAGAAGGATAACTCCCTCCTGGAACGGGCAAAGGTGTCTGTCCTGCCTGCGTTTGTAACAACTGCCTAGAAAGGTCCTCTGTTCGCTCCTTGGAAATTATCAGTTCTCTTCTTAGAGAGTTAGTTTCCTGACGAGCTGCATGTACTTCTGCTCTTAATTCCCCAAGCAACTGGGCTAGTTGATCAGTGTCTGAGGTTTCCATTGCGCCTGGGTAGGAGTTTTGTGGTGGGCTTCGCGTTCTGTAACGCTCACCTGATTCCCACGGAGGCGCGGGTCTTGGCAGGAAGGTGTCTGTGACTCGAAAAGTGATGTGCAGGACTCGATTGGCTTCTGGGGTCGAACCTCTTCGCACTGTGTGTCGAACTCGAAGGGTGAGGTTTCTGCAGGTGAAAGAATATGGGGATTAAAGGTCTGGGTTGTTGAATGTCCCTATCTCTCTCTCTTCCCAGCTTGTCTGTAGAGCCCCCCTCACAGGTCAACGTGCTCACCTTAGATAGGTGAATGCTGGGCTCTCCATCTGCGTCTAGTGCAGGGTGCCGTTGCCAGTTCCTTCACTGGTGAAACATTGGCCTCTTGACTTCAGAGGATGGTTACCTTCGTTGTCTGCACGACCGGTAAGTTTCTGGACACCTTTTGTCTTTATAGTCTTTTAATGCGTGGCAGTGAAGCGCCTGGAAATTCGTAAGTATGGCAAGCGCTCTAACTGTCTCTTTCCTTGCAGATTAGTTAGTGTTGAGAGGCGCCGGAGTATTCGCAGGCGTTTGATTGCGACGAGCGTAATGGGCGTGAGTAAGTACCTGCTTAATGTCTCTTTCTTTGTCTTTGCAGGCGACGATGCAGAATGAAGAAATCCGGAATTCGCCGCGTGCCGGTAAGTGTAACAATGCTGTTGTCTTTGCAGATGAAGATGCAGCGTGAAGAATCCGGAATGCACAGCGTGCCGGTAAGTATAATAATGATGTTGTCTTTGCAGGTGAAGATGCAGCGTGAAGAATCCGGAATGCACAACGTGCCGGTAAGTATAATTATGCTGTTGATCTTTGCAGGCGAAGGTGCAGCGGGAGACACGGCCGCTGCCGATGGATCAGGTGAGTAAGCACTGCGTGTAAAGTTCGTCTTGCTAACCTGTTGTTTCTGGTCTTTTGCAGGTGCTGATGTTGATCGGGTACAGGAATGGTAAGTATAATTCTTGCAGGTTCAGGATCAAAAGAAGAAAGGCTGGAACAGACTCGGTGAGCGTTCTGCTGCAGATGCAGAATAACGCGAAGCACGTTTCATCAATCGGGTGTGGTTTAAATAGCCTTGGAGTGATGAGGCGTCTTCTTCCACGGCCCCGCCTAGGTAAGAAAAGAGTTCCTGCTTCCAGAAGAGTTCCAGTGCTGTATCCAGGGAGTGGAGCTGCCCCACCCAGGTAAGAAAGTAGTCCCTGTTCACCGAGGGCTTCTAAGAGGCTGGTAAGTAAGCAGCATGGTCTGCCGCAGGTAAGTCCACCCAAGCACCTTCACTCCAATGATGAGCCCGGCGCTTCCAGTGCCGGGACCAATGCTTCTGATGAGCCTGGTGCCACCGGCGCCAGGACAAGGTCCAAAAGGTCCCTGTGGGGACCGGCTGGCGCCTAGGATTAGGGTTAGGGGCCTGCTTCCAAGGACGTTGGGCTGATCCTGGCTCCTTGGAAGCAGTGATCATGACACTTAAATGAGAGATGTGAATCCATGTAGATGCCTAAAGTCTTTACGTGATCTGATACCATAATATTGTTATTCATTCTAAAATTTCTGTATAGGTCATCCAATTTCTTTTAGCTTTTAGGAGGTACCGACTATTAAAGGTTCATTTATTTCTTCGTTAAGTGCTAATGAGTTTGTCGCCATCTATTTTTTGGAAAGCGCAGAACAACTCCTTGACTCTTTGAGCGTCCTTTTCGTAAATTCCAGACAGCTCAAAGATCAATTGGGTGTCGTCAGCGTAGTTGGTAAAACGGACACCCGATGCTTACAACATGTTGCACAAGAATTTAAAGAAAATATTAAAAAGCAAAGGGGACAGACAAGACCCCTGGGGGACACCATACGTCAGCAAGCTTTTAAGTGAAATAAAATTCCCTTTTACCACTGCCACCATTCTGGATCCCAGAAATGATTTAAACCATTTGGCTGCTTTAACTTCATTTGACAATAAGTGGTTGTTTACAGGAAATGTTAAGGAGCTTGAGTGCTCAGTAGGACTGTTTTAGACAGATGGGACCAATCAAGTTGTTCAAAAATATTGTAAGACTAAAAAAACATCACCAGTGACTCCAGGTTCTCGAGCTAAATATTTTTAAGAAATGTAGTGCCAATGTTTGGACAGTAGAATTGGTCACAAATGGAAGAATGATTTTCAGGTGTACTTTAGGATTCTGCCCTGGGATTTTCCAGTGTCTTTCATGGCAAATGGTGCATTCCTAAGCATACAAGACCAGTAATACTGTTTCTCAGCCATTGATTACTGTATTGTGGACTGTTTTTATTCAGGAATGTTCTGCAGTTTTCCATTTCTGATTGAACAGAGAGTGATCATTATCCACCTGAGGTAATTTTCCAATGGGATGGGGCAGGCACCGAGAAGATGTCTGACAGGCAAAGGGGCTGGTTGGCTGTGCTTAAGCTTGACAAGGCGGCTTTGGAAAGACTTACCAATTCACAAGAAATTAAGATATTCTCCTAAAACTGTTAAACAGTACAGAGGCCACAAAGGAAAGTGCCAGTTTGTTTTTTGGTTGAAACTATCCAGCACAGCGCTTTTGGCAAATGGTGTCCCCCAGTTCAGGAGTTCCAGGTTATATAAAAGTTTGATGTAGAATGTAGAATAATCTCAAATAGAAAATGGATTAATGATTTAATGAGTGATGTGTACACGGCTGGCCAGAAGCAGGTTTCAGGGAAGGGCTTATTAGAGTGGACCACTGCTTCCTTCTGAGAACCATCGTGGAGAAATACGGTAAGGTTAAGGGAGGGAGATTATTTGTGGCTTTTTCCAGATTTGGAGAGACCATCTGATTTGATTGATAGACATATCTTGTGGCAAAATTTGCATTTTATTGGGTCTCTAGTTGTTTATTAAATACTATCTGAATGTGACACGCAGACATCTCACCGTCTGTCCCATGTGCAAGATGGGGGAATTAAAGGTGAAAAGCAGAGATGTTAGTTGGCACCAATGTATTCCTTTCAGACTTTGGGCCTCATCATGAGCTGGGCGGTATCCCGGCAGTATTACTGCCGGGATACTGCCCGGGCTAATAGCGTTACCACCAAACCCTCCGATCACAGGTTTGGCGATAACGGTAATTCCCCATTGGGTCCCTAAAATGGGAATTTTCCCGGCCCATTTTGCAGCCAAACCTGTGATTTGGCAGACCCTTAAATGCGGCGGTAATAGCGTTACCGCCGCATTTAAGGGTTACCGCCAAACTCGTGATGAGGCTGTTTGACTCTAGTACTTCTCTTAGAAAAGTTAACCTACCCTCTCTGAAGGATACATTTTATAGCACACTTCTTTATGCTGCTGACACAGCCATTTTAGCTCAACGCCGGCAGGTCTGCAACAGGGCCTGCTATAAACTAATATTTGGGAACTATAGTTTTAAATGAAATATGACCAAATTATGTTGTTCGGGAAAAAGGTGAAATCTTGTAGCTGTTTTTTTTTTATTTATGTAGAGATGAGGAGATAGTCTCAAGTTAATTTGAGCCTACTCTTCTCAAAGAGTGGTGCTTGGGTCAAGCATTTTAAGAAGACAGCTGAAAGGGCATCATTAGGTTTTAAAAGGCTTTTCAAAATGTTATTTGAAGGCTGGGTCATTCAGATCCACACGTGCCTGGAGGTTTATAAGGCAAAGGTATATTCCATGATTTTTTATGGCAGTGAAATCTGTGGTGGTTTGAACTGACATGTCCTGGAGGGGTTGCAAAATAAATTCCTGTGCCAAATAGCAGGTCTCCCTCCAGGTACACCTTGCAGCGCTTTATGAGCTGAATTATTTGTATTCAGTTTGAAGATTTTGGTCCAAGTTAAAGATTTGCAACTTATTTTTTTAAAGCACATTTAGGATTTTCTGCAAATCATAAAGTGAATTTCAGTGTGTGATTGCAGCCTACCCTAATAAAGAAGAATTCTTATACTATGGAGGATTTTAACGCACCATCCATTTGTATAGGGGGTGGGACATAACAAAATTTGGCGCATTAAGTCAACTCAAAATAGCGTTTAAAGCAAGAGCTTGTCTGATGGGGCGAGAGGTACATGTCCAAAATATACCTAAGCTGCCCTCATAGAAGACGGCCAGGCGAAATCTGTGAAATAAGATCCCAGAATGCAGGAGGCCGATGCTGAAAGGTACGTTTAAATTTACCAACCCTCAATAAATGAAGAAGCTGTGCATGAGGAAGCACAAAGTGTGCCTGCCAAATGCCGGTCAATTGAGATTTGGTTCAATTTCTGTTAATTTGTCATTGTTTCAGTGTTTGGCATAAGCGTGGGCATTCATTGAAGCTATGTTTTATATAATTAATTTTAAGGGTCAGGTTTTTATATATAGCTTGAATATATTAAAGCTGCTGTTTTATTTTGGGCTTGTTCGATGTGAAGTTTATAAAAAATATGGTACATGTTTTTAAATGTTGCTAACTTAATGGAGAAATATGATTAAATATTAATTGAGTAATTGGTCATTACATGATGGGCTTTACAGATCACTACACTGCGGCTTTGGAGGTTACCTCCTAAGAATTATGTTGGCATGTAATGGCAAATTGTGTATTTTAAAGCACATGGGGCCTATTACATTGGTGAAAAAGTGGTTAGGAATAAAACATAATTTTTTGTAGGATTTGGAGACTCTTTTCTCTGTCCAAAAGGAGTTTTACACAAAACTTGGTAGCAAACATTGGCCAAAACATTGAGCATTTGACGACCACTTCATAGAGGTGTGTGGTGGTGTTAACTAGGTTTCTGGATGAATTGTCTTGTTAATCTAAACTTATTAACAGTAACTTAATTGGATTTTAATATATGGCAAATTAATTATGAAAAATGTGGCATGCATTTACCTTATCTGCCTATTATCCGCATGCCAGATGGACAGAATATCAAAAAGTGACCATTTTTCCACTAAGAAACTATTTAATAATAAATGGAGGTGACACTAAAAGTAAGATTTCAGATAACTTTAGTGCATGGTGGAATCAAACGCAAACACTTGTACAAAAAGCAGGGCCTTCACAAATTATTTAATAAAGGGACGTTGAGCATTCATGCCAATTATATGTCGATTATCCTCCTACTAACTGTACAAAGGAACAAAATATGACAATTTTCTCCAGGACACAAACATGGGAACATGGTTAAATTATTTTGCTCATTAATACATTTGGCAGCTTGGCAAAATATATGAAGATGACAGGGTTTTAACAATGATACTACTATAATAAGTAACGGCATGTACTGAACAATAATGTGCATAGTGCCAACAAACTCAAATCTTGCATGTACATTGCAGGCTCATTTGCCAACATTCTCGCACAGTCCAGGACTCTATCCTGGCTATACTACTACTGAGGTCTCATCCCTTAAGCACCTGAACACCATGGCCCAGAGCAACTGGCGAGCAACAATTTAAGGCTCTGTGAGCAACATGTTGCTCCCGAGCTACACGTTGGGGATCACTGGTCTAGTAGAACACTATAACAAGACCATTAAGCTAATGCTGAAAAAGGTAACGGCACCTACCGGAAAGAATTGGGACAGAGCAGTACCCTGGGTCCTAACGGTATTAAGGGATACCCCACAATCTTCAACAGGCTTCTCACCCTTTGAATTGTTGTTTGGACACCAACCAAAAACAATACTGGATATCGCCAAAGAAGAGTGGGAAGGTCAAGAGGACCCTACCACCCTAACAGACTATGTGATCGAACTCCAGTATAATCTAACTAGGATGAGAGAACTGGCTCAAACAAACCTGGCAAGATCCCAGTTGACCCAAGAAAAATATTATAATCAGAAAACCAGAGTTCGACTATTTAAGATAGGCGACCAGGTGCTAGTGTTATTGCCCACTAGCCAGAACAAAATGTTGGCCCAATGGAGGGGGCCGTATAAAATAAAGGCAGTATTAGGACCAGTAAATTACTTGGTGGATCAACCCGATCGGAAGGAAAAAACACAGAATTACCACGTAAACTTGCTGAAGGAATGGAAGACCACTGACAAAGACGTACAGGTAGCCACAAGAATGACCCAGGAACCTGCATTCAATTCCATTCAGTAGGGAAAACAGCTCAACCCAGAAGAGAAAAGAGAACTGAGGGAACACCTTAAGATTTTAAGTAATGTGTTTTCCTTTTACCCAGGAAGAACACACTTGGCGGAACAAAAAATTGAAACAGAACCTGGACAGACTATAAGGATCCGTCCTTACTGTTTGCCTGAGTCAAAAAGGAATGCGGTACTAGCAGAAGTGGAGGAAATGCTGAAACTGGGGGTAATTGAACCATCATGTAGCCACTGGTCATCCCCTATTGTTCTGCTCCCAAAACCTGATGGTAGCATACGCTTTTGTATGGACTACAGGAAATTGAATACCATCTCTACATACCAAGCCTACCCCATGCCCCGAATTGATGAACTTATTGAACAGTGAGGCACCGCTAAATACATTAGTACCATTGATCTGACAAAGGGTTATTGGCAGATTCCCTTAAGGACTGAAGATAAAATCAAAACAGCATTTTCTACCCCTTCAGGTCTATATCAATTTACAGTACTACCATTTGGCTTACATGGAGCCCCAGCAACTTTTCAATCGCTGATGAATCAGGTTCTCGCTCCTCATCATGGATACAGTGCAGCCTACCTGGATGACATAGTTGTATACAGTAAAACCTGGAAGGATCACCTAAGTCACCTCTCATCAGTAATAAAATTGCTGCAATCAGCAGGACTTAACATAAACCCAAAGAAAACCATACTGGCAGCCAATCAGACCCAATACCTGGGATACCTCGTCGGGGACAGGGTTATACGACCCCAGTTGAACAAAATTGAAGCCATAGGGAAATTGCCTATGCCCAGCAATAAGAAACAGGTCAGAGCCTTTTTAGGCTTCATTGGATATTATCGGCGCTTCATACCTTTGTTTTCTTCCATTGCCAGCCCATTGACGGATGCTCTCAAATCTTCATACAAAGGCAAGCTGCTTAAAGACGAAGAAGCATGTAAAGCCTTTAAAGAGCTAAAACAGATAATATCAACACAACCTGTTCTACGGTGTCCCAATTTCCAAGAAAGATTTTTCGTACAATCAGACGCCTCAGGAATAGGAATGGGGGCCGTACTATCACAAGGTAGTGAAACTGATCTACATCCAGTGGCCTTTATACGTCGTAAACTCTTGCCACATGAGGTGGTGTATTCTAACATTGAAACAGAGTGTCTAGCTATCAAGTGGGCAATTGAGACCCTCAGGTATTACCTCGCTGGAAGATAGTTTACAGTTTTTACAGATCATGCTCCACTCCAATTGCTGGCCACCCACAAGGACTCAAACCAAAGAGTATTGAGATGGTTCCTGACCCTACAGGAATTTTGCTTTGAAACAGTTCACCGCCCAGCGGCTTTCCAATTGGTCCCAGATTACCTGTCCAGAAATCTGGACCAGCCCGATCGGCTGGATGCTTCGGGGGGTGTATGTAACAGTCAAGATGGACAGTTATACCATAGAGGGGCCCAAGAGACCGTGGTTTCCCGAGACCCAGAGACCCACGTGGTTGGGGAATGGTGGGGGCAGGAAATATTTAATACAGGAGAAACCCGTATTGGAAAACATAATGTGGAGCTCCAAGGCGGGCACGAGAGAGTCGGAACGCCACACTCCTGCGAATTGGTAGAGACGCCAACGTTCGACTCTGGCAGCAGTCAGGAAGACATGGACATGGAACCTCCGGGCAGGCACATACGAATTGATACGTTGCACTACTGCAAATTAGCAGAGCCGCCGATGTTCGACTCTGGCAGCAGTCAAGGGACCGCGAGCAGTAAGAGGCGGGGCTGCTGCCGCATGGGTGAGCCGCGGGTACTCTGCAGTTGTGGGCCACGTGAGTACTGCGGAGCCGCGGAGTATGGAAAACAGCGTTCTGACATAATAACAATACAGCCCAAAAACACGAGATTCCCAGAGACCCACACTATCCCTTGCAGGGAGAAATTAAGCACTTACCTGGTCAGAGGTGACTGGGACAGGGAGCGGGTGGAGGTCGAGGATGAAGACAAGTTGCAATGGATCAAGGGAAAAAGGGGAGGGGCTTGGGGAAGCTTATATAGACTGGAGGAGGAAGTGAACACTGATTGGCCTGTTAAGTCCTGCCTATATAAAGACAACACTGGAAGGCAAGAGTGTGTTCATTCTTGGTTTTGTTGCAGATTGAACCAGACAGGACATCAGGAGCTGCTGAAGGCTGGTGGGCGTATGAGGACTAGGAGGAGAAGTCTTGCCAGAAGTCCTTACCCCATACCCTGCAAAGAACAGAGAAGAAACCCAGCATAAGCACAGAGAAGGACATTTCAGAAAATAATTCTGATTTGACGCTTATCTTTATTTCCATCATTTTTTTTTAAAGTCTGAATAAATACCTATTTTAATTTCTCTTAACACCACCTGACTGTCTCATTGTCACACAGGGATTTCGGGAGAGCTCTCCAGAAATGGGATGTGAACTGAGATCCACGATCTGAGATGATGATATGTGGGAGATAGAAGAACCTAAAGACATGGCACAGAAACAGATCAGCTAAAGCAGGACCCGATGGAAGGGCCTTACAGGGAATAAACAGGGCCATCTTGGAGAACAAATCAACCACGACCCATACCGTATCGTAGCCGTGATCCTCAGGTAACTCAACAATGAAGTCCATTGACAACATAACCCATGGTTGTTCAGGAACAGGCAGAGGGTGCAATAAACCAATGGGTTTAGTGGGAACGGTCTTGCACTGAGCACAAACTGCACATGATGCTGTGTACTCCGGAACGTCCTTGCTCATCGACGGCCACCAGCACCAACGTTGTAGCAGTTCTAGGGTTTTCCTTCCCCTGGGGTGTGCTGCAAACCTAGTGTGACACCACTGCATGGCGGTTTTGCGGGTACTAGCATCAGGAAGATAGATCAAACCAAGGTGGTATTGGAGACCATTAATGATTGTTAGACCCTTGTCTCGGACCAGCTGCTGATTTGAGTGCATCCATTGTAACAGAGCAGTACGTAGTGGGATCTGCATTACACAGGCGCAACCAACCTAATGAGGGAGCAAGAGGGGATTGCCATAATGGTTGCAAGAGGAGACACCATGAATGCGAGATAATGCATTGGCCTTCGAATGTTTCAAACCGGGCAAAGTGAAACATTGAAAAGAACTTGTGCCAACGAGCATGACGGGCCATAGTCCATTTAACCGATTGTAAGGCCAAGAGGTTACGATGATCAGTACATACCTGCACCGGCAGCGTTGTTCCCAAGAGGTGGTGTCGCCATACCAGGAAAGCATCACAAATAGCTAACAATTCTTTTCGGTGATAGTATAGTTGGTCTCATATGACGTCAACTTCCTGGAATGAAAAGCCACCGGGTGGAGTACACTCGTATCAACACATTCCTGTGAGAGAATAGCCCCGACAGCCACATCAGAAGCATCAGCATCTACCACATAGGGTAGATCGGGGTTAGGGTGGAGCAAGACAGGTGCTGTGGTGAAGGCGGTTTTAAGGACATCAAACGCCTTCTGAGCTGCCTGATCCCAAGTGAAGGGTTTCTTGGAACCTGTGAGGGATGTGAGAGGGGCGACTATGCTTGAAAAAGATCTGATAAAGTGTCAGTAGAGATTAGCAATACCGAGGAAAGACTGCAGCTCTTTTAGAGTAGAGGGTATCGGCCAGTCCAGAATGGCCTTGACCTTGGAGGTACTCATCTGTACCCCCAAATCGGTGATGTCATACCCCAGAAATTCTACCAAGTTGGCATGGAAAAAGCACTTCTCCAACTTAGCATAGAGATTATTGTCCCTAAGCAGTTGCAAGACTGAGGATACATGTTCGACATGGGTTTCGTAGGAAGGAGAATAGACAAGAATGTCGTCCCGGAACACGTTGTTGATAAAGTGTTGGAAAGTGGCGGGGGTGTTGCACAGGCCGAAGGGCATGACACAATATTCATATAAGCCATACTTGGTCTTAAAGGCGTCTTCCATTCGCCGCTGGAGCGCATTCTAACAAGATTGTATGCTCTCCTCAAATCCAACTTCGGGAATATCTTGGATGTTCCTAACTGGTCTAGTAAGACCAATATCAAAGGTATGGGGTACTGATTGGGGATGGTAATTGCGTTGAGTTTGCGGTAATAGATACATGGGCAAAGATCCTCTTCCTACTTTGGGACAGAGCTCCTGGGGGAGGCTGCTGGAGACCGAGATGGGCGAATAAAACCAATACTTAGTGCTTTGTCGATGTATTCCTTTAAGATAGCATCTTCCTTTACTGTTAAGGAGTAAATCCATCCATTAGGGATTTTAGCCTCAGGTACAAGGTCGATGGGGCAGTCGTATGGTCTATGAGGTGGTAGCACGTCCGCCCCCTCACATCAAAGACATCCTGAAGCCTATTTATTTATTTATTTATTTATTTATTTGGATTTGTAGAGCACACGTGAGCCCGGGGGCCTTGTGGCACTTGTTACAGACATATCTTAGTTGCATATATACAAGTGATACATAATTTACCGGAGCAGGTATGACATTTGTACAAATGTACAGTGCAGTGTATATTTACATAGGTTAGAGAGTGTCACATATTATTGTGCAAGGAAGGAGGTCTTAAGTTTCCTATGAAAAATCGGGAGTGAGTTCTCCGCTCTAATGTCTGCAGGTAGAGCGTTCCAGGACTTGGCAGCAATGTAGGGGAAGCTTAGGCCACCGGCTTTGGCCTAATACTCGTTTGACAAGGACACAAAGGTGAGGGCACCCACCGTGGAAGCGATACCCGGCAAGGAGCAACAGGGGTTCGTTGCTATGAGGGTATGTTCTAAGCAATGGTTTTCACAATAGTCGGAGGTGAAACAAACCTGTCCTGCTGTCCAGTCAATGAGCGGGTTGTGCGTCTTCAGCCAAGGTAAGCCCATAATTAACTTGAACTGTGGTGCGGCTATGACATCAAAACGGATAGATTCCGTATCCCCCGAATCAGTGGTCATTTCCAACAGCACTGTTTGTTCAGTTACTAGACCAGATAGCAAGGTGGTGCTGTCAAACGTATTCACGTGTTCAGGTTGGTCTTTAGGAACGAGAGCAACGCCGTTTTCACGGGCATAGGAGAGGTCGATGTAGTTTCCGGTAGCACCTGAGTCTAAGATTGGCTCACCAGGCCAGGAAGAACCTGAGGGAGGCCGAAATGATGCATTAACCATGCCTGGTTTCACCATTGTCGAGTGTGAATGCATGAAACTCGGCAGTTGGACCCCATCCACTACCTAATTTTCGCGTTTCCTGACTTCTCAGGTTTCTTTGGACAAGCCTTCAACATGTGTTCCGAAGAGCCATAGTAGAAACCTAGATTATCTACCTGTCTTCTCTCGCTTTCACTAGGGGTGAGGGGTACCCTCAAAGCGCCGATTTGCATAGGTTCAGGACTACTGGCTGAGGCAGGAGGTTCTGAAACCAAGGCCGGCAAATGGGCCCTCTTTTCCCCTTTTCTTTCTGCCGGAGTCCCAGTTGTTCAAATGTGGCTTCGAGGGCTTTGGACACCGGGGACCAGGCGTATTTGGTGCTCGTATTTCTGCCCAGCGCCCGGTTCCATGCAACGGTAAACTCCCCAAGCAGGATGGTCTCTCCTTCCCCAAATAGCTCTAGACGCGACAGGACCGATTTAGGAAGCTCTCTTGTCCTGTATTTGGGGCATATATTGAGGCTATTCGCAGGGTAATCTGAGATAGTTTAACAAGAACAAATATATAGTGGCCTTCCTTATCCACTTGTGTGTTTACTATTGAGGCCTGGACCCTGGCTTTGAATGCTAGCAGGACCCATACTGTCTTATTTTGCCATTAGCCTGGATAATTTGCGGGTAATGTCATAATTTTAGCCTATGCCGGTCCTGTAGTCTTATGTGTGTTTCTTGTAGTGCAAGTATATCTGGCTGATGTTTGGACAGAAGGCGCTCTAATTGCCGCCATTTCACTGGGGTGTTCAGCCCCCTAATTTTAAGTGTCAGGCACTGGAATGTCCAGGTCTGTCATAGTGTGCCCACCGCTGGGAAGCCTCCTTTTGCTAGTCAGTGTAATGGTCATCCATTTGACCCTGTATACTCCTCCTACCCCTTTAACTCTATGCTCATGAGTTAACCTAAACTTGTTCCCCCTCCCTACACCGCACCTGGCCACAATCCTCCTCCCCTCCCCCTTCCCTTCCTAAACTGTCCATGGACAAAGCCAGGGAGGCAACCCACTGAGTGACCCAGGGTTATATAACGTGCAGGGTATACTAAAACCCTCTCTTTCCTCCTACATCGATTCAAAGGTGAGCACATGCGGCTCCATTGACGATTATGCAGTGTTCAGATTCCAACCGGGCACTTAGTCGAATTTCCGTCTTTATGTTATTGCTGTTTCTCCCATCGACGGAAGGGGGCCAAGTGTTTTACGTGGGGATAGATTATGAAGCTTCCGCTTGGGGCATTCTTTCGTCGTCCACTTCCAGTGTCGAGGACTGTTAGGAGTATGTCTGTCTAGGGTTGCCGGGCCTGGCTGGTCGTCCACCTCAATTTGCATTATTCTGGCTCCTTCCTCTTTGGTAGTTATCCTATGAGTTGTGTCCTTCCAGCTGAAGATGAGGCCAAAGGGAAAGGTCCATCTATAGGTGATCTTTTTGGCTTGCAGATGTACCAGTAGGTTTCTCATATCCTTTCTCCTCTGCAGGGTGAGTTGTGAAATGTCTTGATAGTTATATCTCGTTCCCGCAGTAGGACATTGGCAAAGCTTTGCTTGCTGCCCCAAGAATCTGTTCTTTTTGCGGGTAAGAGGCCATTACGGCCAGGGCGTCCCTCTGGCGGGCCCCTGGGTCATTACGCATCAGTCCTATACAGTGAATCCTGTCCATCGGGACGTCCGTCCCTCCCTCGGCGCCCTGCAGATCTCTAAAGATGTTTAGCACTTGCTCTTTATGGTCCACATCCCTTACGGCCTCCAGAAGATTCTGAAAACGGATATTAGCCCTTGGGCAGCCAGGCGCAGCAGTACAAGAAGTCTCAAAGCTTAGTTACAGTGCCTGTCGCAGGCTGGTACATACATGTGAGTACAGTGAATACAGTGAATTAGCGGTACAGACATTTGTCATTCGTGGATACAGTTGAATACAGTGTGAGTACAATAAATGAAACTGTAAAGACATTTGCCATTAGTAAATCATAGAAGGTATGGTTAAACAGATACATGCCAGGTAAGTCGCAGTAATAGTGTTAGGTGCAGTGTTGTCAGGTAGAGTGGTTAAGGGTCATTAGAGCAAAGCCATTTGAGAGCATTAATTCGAAATCTGGCTTAGGGTAGGGGACGTCGTAGGTCTATTGGGAGTGTATTCCATGATTGTGCATCTTTGACTGGGAAGCTTTTTCCTCCAGCTGTAGTTAGTTTAAATCTAGGGATTTCGAGCAGGAATGTGTTGGCAGATCTCAGCGGACGGGTTGTGTATTTCCTGGAGATTTATTCCGATAGGTAGGGAGGTGCTAGATTTTTTAGGCATTTGGAGGTAATAGATATGGTTTTGAGGAGGATTCTGTCCTTTATTTTTAGCCAATGGGCCTCATTACGGAATTTAGAGATGTGCTCTCTGTAAGGGATGTTCAACACTGCTCTGAGGGCGTTATTTTGCAATCTTTGGAGTTTGTCAGTGACATACTTGTTGGCTCCTGAGTACAGGGCATTGCAGTAGTCTAGACATGATAAGAGCATTGGCCAGGGTGATACAGCTAGCGTTGGAGAGGAATGGTCTGGCAGCACGGATTAATTTGCAAGTGTAAGCTGTTGAGGAGGAGAGGGAGTCGACTTGCTTCTTCAGTGTGAGAGAAGAGTCCAGATAGAATCCTAGAGTTTTTACCTCAGGCATAACCTTAATGATATTGTTGTCAATGTTAAAGGATGCGTAGTTTGAGGTTCATTTCTTTAGGTTCGAGTCGGATCCGTGAAGAAGAATCTCAGTTTTAACGTCGTTCAGGCAGAGGCCCTGGGTCGCCATCCATGCCTGAATGAGGATGTATATATTATTCACCAAGGCCAGGTCCACTTCATAGTTGCCCGAAAGGGGTATGAGGATCTGGGTGTCATCTGCATAGTTAGTGTAGGTGACGCCCAGTCTGTCCAACTTGTCGAATAATGGCTTGGTGAAAATGTTATAGATGGTGGGTGAGACACAGGATCCTTGTGGGACTCCACATGTTATTTGGATGGGGTCAGCGTAAATGGAGGTAGAGAAAACTCTCGTAGTCCGGTTGGCTAGAAAGGATTGGACCCAGGCTATGGCTTCTCCTTTGAAGTTGGCAGCGAGCCTAAGGTGGCTGCATAAGACTGCGTGGTCCACCAAGGCAAAGGCTGCTGACAAGTCCAATAGCAGTAGCAGAGCTGTTTTGCCACTATCCTTTAACGCCTCAATTTTTGTCTTAAGGTCTAGCAAGGCTGTTTCGGTACCATGGAGAGGACGGAACCCCGATTGCCGGGAGCCTAATAAATGATTAGCTTCCAAGTAATCTTGAATTTGTAAGTAGGCTACTCTGTCAATGATTTTGAGTAGGAATGGTACGGTAATGATGGGTCTATAGTTAGTGGGGATGGCAGGATCAAGAGTTTGTTTTTTTAAGTAAGGGGAGGACCCAGGATTCTTTTAGATTGGTAAGTACTGTGTTAGATTTAAAGGAGGAGTTTATGAGCTTCGAGATAAACGGGGCTAAATCTCTGGTTGCATCCTTTATTATTTGTGCTGGGCAGCTGTCGCCCTTGCATTTAGGGGGTTTCAGGGAGAGAATTACCTTTTCAGTATCAATGATTGAGATTGTTTTGAAACTGAAGGACGGAATGGTGTCGTGCTCAATGGGTGGTGGCGTTTGTTGCTCGGAGAGGGGCAGAGAGTCTTTCTTTTTGGTTATTTGGAGTTGGAGGGTGGAGATTTTATTCGATAGGGCGTTTTGTATGTTAGTACACCATATCTTGTCTTTTGGGACAGTGTCTACTGGTTGTAAAGGGTATTCCATTTCCCGAAGGATGGAAAAAAGTTCCTTCGTGTTTGATTTGGCTTTGGTAATTCTGTCGTCGAATATATTTTTTTTGTGTTAATAATTTCTTTCTTATAGTGTTTTGATAAATGGGCTAATTTGGCTTTGTTGTGAGTCGTCCTGGCTAGATGGTCTAAGAGTTGTTCTGATCTCAATTTGTCCTGCGCCTGGTCTTGCAGAGCCCTTTCATTGGTGTGACTCTCTCCCCTAGGGACGCTATGTCTTTGAGTATGTTGGCCAGTTCCGTTTTAATTTCTGTGGTAAGCGTGTGAAATTGTGCTTGTAAGGACGCCGTGAGTTTATCCTGGAATGACTGGAGGCAGCATTCCATATTCTCCTTTGAGGCTGCCATGTCGCTCTCCGCTGCGTTCATTGTGTCCCAAGTGTCGCCCTCTTCGCCGGGTGCCTGTACCATTCTGGCCCAGCAATCCTGTAGGGGGTTTTGCTTGGGTGTGGGTTGCTCTTGTTGTTTCTTCACCGCTTTCTTTCCTTTTTTGCCAGGCAGGTTACTTCAATTGGTGGGGGAGAAGCCCCGTTGTGCTCGCGTGCCAAGGAACCCACGACCGCTGGATGCAGCCGGGGCCGGCGCAGCACTTGTCTCGCTGGGGGAGGTGATATGTGCATGCACCTTGTGCTGCAGAGACCACCCGTCCTGGAGCAGCAACTTGCTTCCTGGCAGCTTCCGTGGGGTGCCTTTGTGCACTGTCCTTCTCTGGAGCCCCCGTCGCCAAGGGATGTGTGCTGATGCCAGTCGGCGGGGTGCTGGCGGGGCCGGCCAGAGCTCACATGGCAGTGACTCTACAGTTTTGCAGCCATCTTGGAATCAACCGCCTTGTCTTTTGGACATCCAATCCCCTGGAGTAGATTGGGGTGCTTTGCTAACAGGTATTGTATGTAGTCATTGTCAATCAAATTGTAGATGAATTTGATTAGCCCTAGGTCCTCTGCTGACCTCCAGCTGAGCACGCACTCAATGCCAGCATCCACCTCATTTAACTTGGATTGTATCATTGGTCCACCCTTCCTGCTGATTGCTGTGAAAAACCGCCCCACCACCGTTGGGGTTCCTGCTGCCATATGCATACAGCTGTGTGCTGGTGTTCGTCAGTTCCGGCTGGGGCTTCATTTGTCGTAGTGTCTCGAGGGACATCACGTTCACCAATGTTCCGGTGTTGATGGTCATTGTCACATTTTGTTCGTCCACTTGTATGATGCATCAGGGTCTTCGCTTCCTCTTTGTTTGCCTGTGCCCTTGCTCCAGTGTGGATATCAGTTGGATTTTCTCTTTTTCCTTTCCAGGCTGTTGATCTGCAATTGCTGCCATCGTTCTATCGTCTTCAGATTCAGCCGACCAGGAGTCGTTCTCGGCCTCAACCTGCCGTGCTTTGGCCTGTTTCTTTTTCTTTGGTGCTGTACTCAAAGCTAGTGGCTGGTGGCTCGCCAGGGTACCCGATGACCGGCATACTTTGGCGTAGTGATCGGGGCGGCCACGTGTCTTGCACGTGGCCCTTTGCTGGTGCAATTTCCATTTCCATGGCGCTGCCCACCACACCGTCCGCAATCCTTTGGGCCTTGAATTCTGGGGTGCCACCCTGGAGCCTGGCTCGTTTCCCTGTCATCTCCTCTCAGTTGTGGCCAGTTGGTGATCAACACAATCGTGGGTGCAGGTGTCAGCTGAAGCTTCTGCAGGGTTGTGTTCAGGTGGACAGCTCTGGCATGCGAGAGCTCTCTCTGATGACCATATTCAAGTATGCAGTGCAGAGGGATGCCTTTCTCACTCAGTATGATTCTTCGTAACTTCTCTGAGGGCATGCCATTGATTATCTGGAATCTAAATTCCTTGTTGTTGTCCTTGAATTTGCACGACAGGGCCAGGGACACAGACATGTGGTATGCGTTGACATTTTCGGACTCGCTCTGTACCGTTGTGCAGAAGTTCAAAAACTCGTAGTCGGGGTTGAGTTAGGGCATAAAATGGTTGGTGAGAGTGTCTTTTGCTGCCTTGTATTCATCATCATCCTGTTCATTTGGTTATGAGTTCAAAATGTGCAGTGTGTTGGACCCCATGTTCCGCAATAGGTGAGAACGCATCTTCATTTGCGTGGCTACATCCCTGCAATCGATGGCCATCTCGAATTTCTGGATCCACAGGGCCCATCTGGGCCCAACAGACGATGGGTCCCTCTATGAGTCAAACAGGGCCATCGCCATGCCCAAACCACCCTGCCCACGTGTTGGGGGGTTTGGGGCTGAAAATTAGTGCCAATCTGGTTGGTGTGGATGGGCGTGGCTGCCATCATCCGGTGCTCTGGCATGTGGAGATGAGCCTCAGCCACTATTGGTTACAGTTCTGGGTGTGAACCCACTTGTGGCCCTCCAAGTTGCTACTATCAATGTGGTAAGGAGACACTGACCATTTTATGTAGCAATGTTCCTTCTGGATGGCAGCCGTGGTGTACATGTGCGTTTTTCAGGTTCTGCACTTCAAAGAAGACATTTCCCTCAATGGTTTTCCCCTGCCGCATGGGCTGTGCGCTCCTTCATCGCCAGTGTGATGTCAAGCACAGGCCCGGATCGCTCCGGCCAGTGTGGGTGCTTGGGTGCCCAGCGGGGATGGCCTGCGTGCACACTCCATGAAACAATGCATACCCAGCCAAGTTTGCAGCTTGCGTGTGACTGCTGTTCTCCTTGACGGGAGCCCGAAGTCATGTTGTTTATTTCACAACCCACTCTAACGCACTGACGTGATGTGGATGCAACAGACATCTAATTGCAGTGCCTGGCAAAAGCTTAAAACGTATGCACAAGCAAAAAACGTTGGCTTTGCCAATGCTTGTTTTAAATAGGACTTCAGTGAAAACACGTAGAGTGTTTATAAATCAAGTGGCTGAAGGCAGGCCTGGTAAGACTGTCTGTATTGTCTGCTGGAAAACTTAAGAGATGCCAAAGTTTTCCCTTTTGTACCTCCTCAGTCCCAGATGCGTTGAGAAAGTTGTGATGTACCTCAAGTCCCTATGTTCCTTGAGCTGGTGGTAGCCTGCGTTTAAGTCTATCTTTGGGACAATTTTGGACCCAGTGAAGTCTGCAATGATCTCGTACAGCGTTGGGGTGATTTGTCTCTCCCGGATGATGGCAGCATTCGGGAGACGCATGTCAATGCATATTGAGATCTTCCCTGGTTGTTTGGGCTTCTTAGAACCATTGGGGAAAACCAGGGTGTGAGCCCTGTCACCTCCTCAATTATTCTGGCTCTTTCCAGGTCACGCAGTTCTTTTGTGACCAACTCCCTCATGTGGAATGGCGTTCTCCGGTGTTGCACCACCTGGGGCTGTATGGTTGTGTTGAGCCTGTCAATGTGTAGTTTAACCACCTTGTCTTAGACACCTGATCCCCTGGAGTAGATTGGGATGCTTTGCTAACAGGTATTGTATGTAGTCGTCCGTGACATCATAGATGAATTTGATTAGCCTAGGTCCTCCGCTGAGCTCCAGCTGAGCAGGCACTCAATGCCTGCATCCACGTCATATAACTTGGATTGTATCACTGGTCCACCTTCCTGCTGAGTCATGTGCAAAACTGCCCCACCACCGGTAAGGGATTCCTGCTGCCATATGCATACAGCTGTGTGCTGGTGTTCGTCAGCGCTGGCTGGGCCTTCATATGTCGTAGTGTCTCAAGGGGCATCACGTTCACCGATACTTTGGCGTAGTGATCGAGGCGGCCACATGCCCTGCACGTGGCCCTCTGTCGGGGCAGTTTCGATTTCCATGGCGCTGCCCGCCACACCATCCACAGTCGTTTGGGCCTGGAATTGTAGGGTGCCACATAGGAGCCTGGCTCGATTACCTGTCATCTCCTCTCAGTTGTGGCCAGTTAATCAATGCAATCATGGGCACAGGTGTCAGCTGAAGCTTCTGCAGGGTTGTGTTCAGGTGGACAGCTCTGGCATGTGAGAACTCTCTCTGACAACCATATTCAAGTATGCGGTGCAGAGGGATGCCTTTCTCACTCAGTATGATTCTTCGTAACTTCTCTGAGCGCATGCCATTGATGATCTGGCATCTGACTTCCTTGTTGATGTCCTCGAATTTTCCTTACAGGGCCAGGGACACAGTCGTGTGTGGTATGCGTTAAGGGTTTCTGACTTGCTCTTTACCATTGTGCAGAAGTTCAATATCTCGTAGTCGGGGTTGAATTGGGGCATAAAATAGTTGGTGAGAGCGTCTTTTGCTGTCTTGTATTCATCATCATCCTGTTCACTTGGTTATAAGTTGAAAATATGCAGTGTATCAGAACCCATGTTCCACAATAGGTGAGAACGCATCTTCCTTTGCGTGGCTACATCCCTGCAATCCATGGCCATCTTGAATTTCTGGATCCACAGGGCCCATCTGGGGCCAACAGACAATGGGTCCCTCTATGAGTCAGACAGGGCCATCAACATGCCCAGACCGCCCTGCACACATGTTGGGGGGGTTGGGGCTGAAAATGGGTGCCAATCTGGCTGGTGTGGATGGGTGTGGCTGCCATCTTCCAGTGCTCTGGTGTGTGGAGATGAGCCTCAGCCACTGCTGGTTACAGTTCTGAGTGTGAACCCACTTGTGGCCCTCCAAGTTGCTACTACCAATGTGGTAAGGAGACACTGACCATTTTATGTAGCAATGTTCCTGCTGGACGGCAGCAGTGGTGTGCACGTGCGTTTTTCAGGTTCTACACTTCAAAGATGACATTGCTCTCTATGGTTTTCCCCTGCCGCATGGGCCGTGAACTCCTTCACCGCCAGTGTTCTGATATCAAGCACAGGCCTGAAAGCTTCGTCCAGAGTGGCTGTGAGGGCCCAGAGCAGGGATGGCCTGCGTGCGCTCTCCATGAAACAATGCACACCGAGCAAGGTTCACAACTTGCGTGTGACTGCTGTTCTCCTTGGCGGGAGTCAGATGTCATGTCGTTTATTTCACATCCCCTCTAATCCACTGACGTGATGTGGATACAACGGGCATCCAATTGCAGTGCCTGGTAAAAGCTTAAAACGTATGCACAAGCTAAAAACGTTGGCTTTGCCAATGGTTGTTTTAAATAGGACTTCAGTGAAGGACACGCAGAGTGTTTATAAAACGAGTGGCTGAAGGCAGGCCTGGTAAGCCATTTTTATTACACCAGTAGCGTTATTACAGCTCCAAATAAGTAATTAACTCTCAGAAGAGTGCTTTGAACAAACACTGGCAGGAACTTTGAGTGCAACGTTTGATGGTAAGGGTTGAATAAAGCAAGCTCAAAGAGTTCCCATGAGGAGGTTTTTTGGGCAGGAACTTGGCGGGATTGGCCATAAAGATGAGCAGGGCCATGGGCAGTCAATGGGTGGGCAAATAACCAATAATACCTACAAGCTTTGCGTAACTCATATGCCATTAATCCTTATCTGCACTCCAATGCAATAGTTTCAGTTTATAGGTGTCACAAGCAACACCTAAAAGCAGGGGTGGACTGGCCTATAGAGAACTCTGGACATTTCCCGGTAGGCCTCTGCAACCTGGGCCTCTTTTGTGTGATATTTCCACATTTTTCCATAGGAAAAGGGTTGGACTTGCTTATAATCTGTATTATGGGGCCACTTTGAAAATTATTTCCAGGGCCTCTTTTGGTTCCCAATCCACCCCTGCCTAAAAGCCCAAATTAATAATAGTGTAATATCTACTTGCATATGGTTTTTGATGGACATGTTTTAAAGTGTTGGAGTGGAAAACTTTATCAGGCACTGTGTCAGTGATGTATCACAAATATATATTTCTCTACTGTGCATTTTCAGTTTCTTTTGTGCACACAATTTTATGGTAGATCTGTACATAATTTGCTGCATCCACATGTGTACCGCATTTGAGTGACCCAGCATCTCAAGAATTTGGATACAGAAAATGAGTTGTACAATGGACCAATTAATTCATTTTTTTAATAACCACATCATGGTTGAAAACTTTTCAAAACCCTCTTGTTGAATTCAGGGATCCATGCTTTGCTTGCTTGCTCACAGTACTCAGGGAAACTATTTCTGCCTCCCCACTTTAAAAGGTGAGTGGCTACCACTGAGCGCCACCACCAGCCCATTGTTCTCACAGCTGCAGACATTTGTGCACCTCTCAACAACAGCCTTAGAATAACAGACAGAGACATTCAACGTAGTCTAAATCAGATCAAAATAACGTAAGTAATTAATGGAAGTGCAGCAAGTCATAAAAATCATAAGGATAAAATGAGGCATTCGGGTTAACCACAGATGAGGTTTAATGTGGTGTCAACAGTAGGACTTGAATTCTCTTTGTGAATTATTTGTTTGATTTATTATGGTGATTAGTATTAGGGATCACCTTGTTTCCTAAATTCATTCTTACCAAATAAATGTACTGAGTGCTCTCCCTAAAATAAAGTGATTGCCCAGGATCACATACGTTAAGGCAAGTGGGGAAGCTAGGATTAAAACTCATGTTACTTGGTTGCAAAGTCCAAAACATGCTTTGTAGGCCATGGGGTTTAAGGCATTGCAACAATAGTCTTAAACCCTGAGCTTTATGAGGCCAAGGGTTCTAATACGGGGCTCTAATAGGATGCCCTTTATTATTTTCCCAGTAGATATTGAAATGTATTGGGGGATCTAAAGTAGAATACATGCATATGCACTCACATATATTCATACTGCATGGGGTAAATATCCGGTATTTACCCCATGCAATATTTTCTATATAACCCTTGCTGTAAATATTCCACGTGATTCCAACCTGTAAATAGGTAGTATTTTTTTAAATAGTGGGTATTAAATATACACTTAGTGGGGGCGTGGCCTGGCAGGAGGCTGATGGAGTTGTGAGACCTGTGAACTCCTCAGCCCTTCCAAAGAGGGTGCAGCTTCATGGTGCCCCGAAGCCACAATAGGCTATGAAAGCAACTGGCTTCGATGCAGTGAAGCCCAGTAGATGTCTAGGAAAATTCCAATGGAATGGTTCTTCTGCGACAGCTTTATTTTGTCAGTGCTTCCCGCCGGGAGTGCAGCCAGGAGACCCAAGATGGCCACGAATTCTTAATTGCCTGCAGCATAGGTGGGTTCATTCCAGGCAGCGCCCGAACAGAACGCCTGGTTCAAGGTGTTGGAGAGCGTGATCGGAGTTAGCAAGCTCGATTGTGCCCCCTCCCTGAAGATCAGACGTGGATGGTTGGTGCTTTCAGGGACCGGAGCCTTCTACACCGCTGTGGGCGCTCGCCATAAGCGGGTAGAGTTTGCAAGACGCTCTCGACGCGCGGCTTGCCAGGAGCCCTGCTGTGCAGGTCGGGGCCTTTATGCCCCATCGCAACATGGCAGGACAGAGGACTTGTCCCCGCAGCTGATATAGCGAGGTGCGGCTACGGTTGGGTTCCGTCTTCCTTCACTGGGCCTGCCGGGAGCTACAATACAGCGGGCCTGCACCGGCGAGCCTGTTTGCCTTGTGGCGGGGCTCCATTCACTACTCCACCACTGACCTATAAGGAGAGCTCTGTGGTCCTGCTGTTATCGCGGCAAACTGGAAACTTTATCTTACCTGCGCGGTAGGCTCCATGTGTTCAGGGGACCCCCTGGGACAGCTAAACCTGCGCAGCGTTTTACACTGGAGCCCCAAACATAGGGGACAACTACTTCACTTACCCTGCAGATCCGGAAGCTCTCAGACACTGTCTTGCATTACAAGTTGGGAGGCTGCCCGGTGTCAGCTCTGCACTGTTGGATGTGAGTGGTCAGTAGTGAGAGGCGGACAACTGCTTTTGAATTTGTCAAGATATGCCATTTTATTAAATACATTATTTAAAGAAAATACCTTGCTTGCCCTACTCTACAGAGAATTTCCCAACCTAGTCTAAAGGCTAAGAGAACATTCTCTTGCATGGGAAAACTGTCCCGCCCACTAAACAACAAATACAAAGGAAATGAAATAGCAACACAATATTATAAACAATGTCTGAATGACTTTCTCCTAACCTGGGTAAGATCCCTTCCCCAGGATTCATGGTTAACCAAAAATGTTTGTCAAAGGAAAAGAAAGGTTTTGAACCAGATCTTCATAGTTCCAAGTCAAAGCAAAGGTTCATCAAATAAAAATCCACTGGTAACAACTCTCTGGTCCTGGATGAAAAGATCCTCTTCCAACTTCCAGAAAAGAAATGCACCAATGGTAATCCTAGTTATGATGGTATGTTGTCTCTTCAAGATAATTTGTCACAGTTCAAAAGAAGGTGTAAAATTCCCCAATGTCAATAATAAACACTTCTTTAGGACTTCTTCAGTTACAACTTTAAATTTGGTATATTTTTCAGGGGGCTTTCTCTGTGCTGTTGCTTCTATTTTCAACAACCGCACTTCTACTGTTGGAACTATGAGATGTGAGAAACATGAGGCATTTCTCCCAGGCTATTCCCGGGTATCCTTTGTTGAGGTGGCCAGGGGAGGGCCATCACTCTTGGCTCCCAACCCGGGGGGGGGGTTGGCGGGCGAGGGAGGATGTACCCCAGAGGAATGTGCCCAGTCTGGAGCAGGTTTGCGAGGTGTTTGCAGTGCATGGGTCCCAAAGGATGGGTTGCCACCATACTTGGAAGCTGAAAGGTTGGAGAGGGTGTGGGAGGGGGGAGAATATATATTGGAATTTAGCTACCAATGACACTGCTGGGGAGTTTGTTAATTTAGGTTTAAAGAAACGGGGGAATGTCGGGAAGGAGAGATGGTCTTCCTACCCCCCTAGGCGATGTTGTATGCCAAATAAGCGCTTAGAAAGCACACCCAGAGAGCAGGGGGCAGGAGGGTGCACATAGAGGGCGGTGCACAATAATCTTGCTGCATGCATTGCAAGCTATATGGTAGATGCGGGTGTAAACGCCATCTTGACAAGCGGCAGCCATCTTAGAATTTTGGCCAAGCGTGGTGAACAACATTTTGTGTGCTACTATTAGACCCTTGCATGAGCGCGATCACCACCCCCACCCTGGCCAGGTTTCAGAGAGCCACAACATTCTCCATTGTTCAGAAAGTTACAGGCCCTCGCACCCTGGGAAGAATGCACTCTGCAAGGTCATGAGAAGGGAGCAGTGCGCCTCTTGGCAGTACCATCCCACAGAACAGATAGCAAGGTCCTCCTGCCCCCAATGATCTCCACATGAGAAATACAGCTTTGCCATGCTTTCATTCCATGACCCCCGCATGCCACAGCACCATCCAAACCCGGACCACCGACCATAAAACGTTTACACACCTCGATCAATCACTAAGATCAGAAGGCAAGGCTATCGCGCCTTCAGAAATGGATCACATGATTTGTGCAGCGAGGTGCAGGGTAGCATCAAAAATATAGCCTAAAATTAAGGTGGAGAACCTTGGGAGTTGCTGATCTGTCTGGGAGCGAGTGAAGCAAGTGCTTTAGTGTGACCTCGGCTCTCCCCCAAGCCCATCCCTGTATCTGCCAGATGCATTGCTACACCGATAGAATAACATTGTTTTTGCAGAGTAGCTAATTAATTGTTAGGTCAGCCTCACCGCAGATGACGAGTCAGATGCACCTTGTAAATGACTCCAATCAAGCAATCCCACTAAGTCAGTGCCTTGTCTGGGATGCCCAATGGAAGCCCTTATTTATGTATTTTTATGGCAAGTTATAATCTGGATGATGAACCCTTGTATAACACCCCTCTCTTAGAATCCCCCTTGACCCCACTGAGCTAAGAAGTAGGCTTGTTTCGCAAACTTAAAAGGTTTATTTGAAAAATTAAACAATATATATATATATATCACACTTCTATAAATAAATTGATAATGGATAGTACACTTGTGAATATGAGCAGTAATCAGCAAGAGGTAATCCTACAGTAGCACAGTTCTTGTTTACTTATGAATAGGAACAGAAGAATAAGGTGGGAAAGAATGCTTTATATGGTTCAAGGAAACGCAATGATGAATGAAATGCAGTACAGAAAATAACTTCATATGGCTTCAACAAAAGACAATGTAATCACTTTTCCTTGACAATTCACTCCCCCCCTTTATGCAATATAAGGAGATGGAAAGAAGACACACAGTTCTCAGAAATGCAATCAAATATAATACGAAATTCAGTCCCCCCCTAGCAAGCTTAGAGAAAAACAGGTATGATTTTAAAACACAGGCCCAAAAAGCTTTGAATGTGGTGGCAATGAAGTGAAATGATGCTAAAATTGATTTTAATTCCCTGTAGAGGTTCAGGGTGAGTGATAGCTAGTTGGTATTAGTTCAGGCTCACTTTAGCAATGCTGTATGAGTAACTAGTAGGTTAAAACGAATTTTAGCAAATGAAAGCAATGAGCTGCTGATTTTTACACGTGGCTGAAATTGTGCAAAATGTCAAATCGCGGTAAAAATGTAATCGCGTGCGTCGAGCGTAATTACGGAGGCCCTATAAGGAGTAGGAAGTCGGTTCTAGGTTCGTTGGAAAGCCTAGAATCTTATCTTAAAAGTTAAATTTCGCTCCTAGCACAAACGGTTCCAGAGATACGGACGATTTTGTGAAGGTAGTTTTTCGGATTTGAAATTTAAAAGTTCAAAATGACAGGTGACAGTTTTCAGCTTTAAAAATGACAGAATGACACGATTCTAGGAGGCAGTTCTAATAGGCTAAAATAGTTTGGATTAGATTATTTTAAACTAAGAGATTGGTTTTGCACAGTGAGTATTCACATTATATTTTTGAAATAAGCCGTCAAGGTCTGGTTAGGTTGGACGGAACTTCCGGCGGGTGGTTCTGAAGTCCCGGCTATCTGGGTCAGCTCTGCTCTCTGGGTCTGTCCAGCACCGGTTCTGCTCACAACGGTCTGGTTTGCGGTTCTCTCTGGTTCCGGATACAGCACTGCTTTCTGGATACTGCTACAGGTTCTTGCAAAAGTTCTTGGCAAAAAATTCAAACAGCTCGTCCGGCTGTTGAATAGTTTGGTTGGTTTTGAGGCCTGCTGAAGAGGATTCAGCTTGTGGATTCAGGCCTCTCTGCTACAAATTCGGGAGTTAATTTCTGCTACAGGTTCTGTAGATTGATGGATTTGAAGACTGGATCTCTGGATGTGAAGTCTTAAGTCTCCCGGCAAAGCGTCCCGCAAGAAAGTGGAAAGTGAATTTTCCCACCTGTCCTGCACTGTCTGCTTTTATGTGTTTAGAAAGTGGGTGTGTGCGTGGCATAACTGAGCCTGCCCCTCTCTACTTGTCATTTGCCCAATTCTCCCCTCTCCCATGATTGGGCGAAGGAAATGGATTGTCATCATGATGAGGTCTGTTTATGGGTCAGAGGATCCTCCCCTGGTCAATTTGCCCACAAATCTATATTTGATTCAAATACATATTTCCCAGGTACACAAGTGGTTGACATTACATGTACATATTACAGATGAATTAAGACAGGTCTCTGTTCAAGCCCCATGTTCCTGCGAGCTGGGATTCAGAAATGACAACTTTTTGTGCTTTTTGGTCGGTTTACCAATATCGGACATTTACCAAAAATTACACAAATGTGCGCAAGGAGTATGGACATTAATTGATGAAGTGTCAGATTTTTAACATGCAGACATTTGGAGTAAGACCCTATTTTCTGCTAGCAACCCCCCAGAATACACCACAGGGTCCTAACACCTCTTAAAACGTGCACAGAAAAATCACAAAAATAATGATATTACTTATATAATTCTGACAAGTCCATACTATGAATTATCCATCTTTTTTTAAATTATGCTCTGGCCCAAAGGGGCGTGGTTTCCCCCAAGCACATGGTGGAGTTTCTGGTTTGTCCACTTCCCCCAAGCTCAGTTTGCTCTCACAGGTACTGCCCCTCCCAGTTTCTCCCAAGAGGAAGCCATTTACGACCCCCCCAATATAACATTTGCCTGCGTCCAGGACAGGGCTTTGTTCAATTTCCTGCAGTCTGCAGGTACAACCTCCCTTAATTCAATCAGAGAGGTGTGATCTCCTTTTGGTGGGGGCAACAGGATGCAGCCAGGCCTGGGAAGAGTTGTTGAGCCAGTACAACTCATGTCGGGGGTAGTTGTCAGGCAGAATTCAATTTCTTTAAGCCAAGCTTCAGCTAAATGTCCTGTTTGTTCCCAGTTTAAATCAAACTTACAATTTTTACCCATGCAGCTAGAATGCTGATTCTAAGTTCAAAACCATGACATTTAACAGTTGCAAACTATGTGACACTCAAAATTAGGTCACTCATTTAATTTAAACATTTCAATTTTAGTGGTTTTAAATCCAATTTCAATTAAGCTGCTGACATCCACAGCTCAGCCAGTTTTGTTATAAACATTGTTTTGGGCTCTTCATCTTCCCAGATTTTGTATGCACACAACACTTCATTCTGCCAGATGTCTGCTGGTGTTCAGTAAGATTTTTGAATATCCTGCAATGTTTGAAATAGGCACTTTGAGCTTGCATTCAGGAAAACAAAGGTGATTTTAAGGCGCTTTTGGTCTAACAACACTGTTATTTTTCCTTTGACACCACCTTTCACCCCTGGCGCTTCCGGTCCATCATGCTGGCACTGTTGGGTGGCAGGTTAGACAACCATTTTGGTGTGCGCACAACCGCACGGTTTTCCTGGTTCTGGGATGGAATGATGGGTGGCGACAGCTCATCCCCACATCCACCCAGTCTATTGATTTAGTTCATTTCTGGGATAGAATGATGGGCGGCGACATCACATCCCCACATCTACCCCGTCTAATAATTCAACATGGGTCAAAACCCTTGACAAACCCCCCCGCCCGACAGCACTTTGAATTTGAGTCGAGGGGGAGTCAGGTGCAAAGAATGCTTTGATCCACACACTGGTATGTCCGCATCATCTTCTCCCAATTCTGTAGATGGCACAGTTCTGCATCTTTTCCTCCATCCGGTTGGATCGATCAGTTCTCCTCGCCGGTCCTGATGGGAATATTGGGCGGTACCCTGGGCCCCTCGGATCTTTGTTCCCGGTCCCCGGTCGTCCTCCTTGGCCAGTCTCCAGGTTTTCTTTCTCCTAGGACGACAAAGCAAAAGCGGCAATACCTATTCATAGACATTTTTCCACCACTATTGATATAGTGGGGCGACATATACATTTTATAAATCACAAGAATAGATCATAGCATTCTTATTTTGAAAAACAAGATATCATCATGAAACATTTTTTTTTCCAATCATAATATTTTAGAGACTATATGTGGGATATTTTAAGATGGGAACTGAATTAATCTGGAGCGGTCCCCTCTGGTATTGCAGAGGACTCCTCCAGTTCCTGCAGAGTGTGCCTCGGATGGCAACACTTTAGCTGATTTATATGTACCCATTTGTCTTCCCCTTCTGCTAGACTACCTTTGGGGATGCGGATCTTATACGCTACAGGGGAGATCTTGTCTATAATTTCAAACGGTCCCTTCCATGTAGGCAAACCTTTTCGCTGTTTGGCCTGGTTCCTTTGGAAATTGTATAGATAGACCTGGTCCCCCACCTCGTATACTTTCCTGGTGGTTTTCAGGTCGTAGTGGGTTTTCATGCTATCAGCTGATCTTTCTAGATTCCGCTGAGCATAGGCAAAAGCATGTTGAAGGTGTTTCCTTAAATTCTCCACATACTCAAGTAGTTGTGGAGGCATTTATCAACGTCTGCTCTTGGGTCCTGTAGAGCAAATGCTGGGGAAGCACCATCTTGCGTCTGGTCATCAACTCAAATGGTGACATTTTAGTTGCAGATGAAGGGGTAGATCTGATGGTCATTAGGACCAGAGGTAGTCGGATATCCCAACTTGGCCCAGAATCTGCCACAAACATTTTTAAGATGCTCACAATGGTTCGGTTGTAGCATTCTACTGCCCCAGAGGAAGCTGGCCGGTAAGCAATATGTAACTTCCTTTTGACCCCCAGTATCTCCCACATCTTTGTCATTACCTCGCTGGTGAAATGGCTCTGTCTGACTCAATCCTTTGAGGTAGACCAAAACGGGAAAAGATGTGGTTAATCATCAGGGCAGCTGCTGTTTCTGCCTTGCAGTTTGGGGCCGGGAGACATTCCACCCACTTGGTAAAAAAGCATGTAACGGTCAACATGTACTTGTTTCCTCTAGACGAGCGAATTACAGGGCCTACAAAGTCGATTTGCAAATCTGACCATGGCAGTGTCATCCCCCTCTTTTGGAGATGCGCCCGGTGTGTGAGGGATGTTGGCTGAAATTGTGCACACACCAGACACCCGTTCAAGTATTGGACGAGGTCCTGCCCCATGTGTGGCCAGTATGCAACCTCTCTTTAGATTTCAAGTGTTGTATGAAACCCCCTATGACCAGCGGTGGCCGCATCATGGGCATGACTTAACATCAGGCTTCGGAATGAGGTAGGAATCACCCACTGATCATGGCCAGCCTGGGATTTCCTTACCAACAAACCGTCTTGGATTCGGAACATCTTTGGACATTTCATCAACACTCTTAGGTCCTCTTTCCCAATGCAATCGGTATCCGTCAGGGGAAAGTTCTCAGGGTCCTCAATGTGTTGGTAAAACTTACCAATTATTGGATCCCCCTTTTGAGCCGTAATTAAATCAGCATCAGGGGTCTCCTTACTCCATTGTGCAGTTGAAAGATCATTGTGAGCATTTGTCTGGGACCTAGTGATAGCAGTGACCTGGATTTCCCCCAACAGGGACTCTATTTCTATTAGATCCCCTTGGATGGCCCCGGTTTCGGCCAGCTGATCAGCTAAGTCATTTCCAGTTTTGTCTGGTCCCTCTACTTTGGAATGACCCTTGATCTTCTTCCAGTAGATGGTCATCCCATTCGAGGTGACCAGATCATCAATGTTTTGGATTAACTTCCCATGTTTCAAGGGTTTGTTATTAGCACATAACATGCCTCTGGTTTTCCAATTAACCAGGTGCTCCACAAACCTGTTCCGTACATAATCCGAATCTGTGATTATGACCAGTTTGTGGAGTTGATGTTGGACAGCAGTGAGCATGGCCTGATGCACAGCCATCAACTCTGCCACCTGACTACTTCGGGGACCAATTTTGTATCCAGCAGAGGGTTCTGGGGACTCATTCACCCATGCATTCCCTACGCCGGCCACCAGTTCTTTCTCCACGTTGTTGTCAACATGGTAAGAGCATCCATCCACATAGACAGTGGGCATTCCCTCACACTTGTCTTCTTCAAAGACTTTGTGGGGGGAATTAAGGTATGCCTCCATGTTGTCCTTGATTTTTAGACTTTCGTCCTCGAGACGGTTTTCTCTGGCACAATCTTGCAAGTCAGCCAGACTTTGCGTGAGGGGACTCTTCTTGTTTTGGCCATATCTGACCTCCACAGGAAAGCCTTGCATTGACAGAATCCAGGAAGTAATTCGGGAATTACTCACATTTCCGGCCCGGATTCTGTCACTTTGGAGATATTGCAGAGGCTGGTGTGGAGTCTCCACTATGATGTGTTCCCCCTGGATAAACGGGCGGTAATTCTTCAATGCCCACACCGTTGCCAGGAGTGCCTTCTCACAATCGTTGAATTTTTCCTCCACAGAGGATAAAGTTTTGCTCGCATAGGAAATTACTTTATTGACCTTGTCATGCTTTTGGTATAATACTGCCGTCAAGCACGTATTAGAGAACCCTGTCTCCAGGAAGAACTCCTTGTTTCTGACAGGGTAAGCTAGGCAAGGCGCTTGTGAGTGGCTTCTCTTGAGTTGTTTTACTGCCTCAGATTGTTCTGGACCCCATTGCCACTTGACCCCCCCCTTCAGGAGATGAATCAGGGGTCTAGTGATCTCTGCGTAGCCCTCAATGAACTTTCTGCTGTAATTAGTCAGTCCCAAGAGGCTCCTTAGTTCCCGCAGAGTTGTGGGATCCTTCAGTTTCTGGAGTGCTTCCACTTTCTTTTCTTGGGGACAGAGACCCTGAGGAGTAATCTCATGCCCCAAGAAATTAACACGGGTTCTACACCACTGTGCTTTCTGAAAGGAAAGTTTTGCTCCGGCGGCCCTCAACTGTGTCAGAACATAACGGATCTCCGCTATGTTTTCCACCACAGATGAACTTTTGATGAGGACATCATCTACATAAGCCAGGTTACCCCTCGCACCCAGGTCGGGCATGGCCTTATGTAGGAAAAGGTTGAATTCATTGCCAGAGTTGAGGTATCCGAAGGGAGTCCGGGTCCATGTGTACTGCTGGCCCCCAAAGGTAAAAGCCAGTTTGTATTCGTCCTCCCTACTGACAGGCATGGTCCAGTATCCATTGGTCAGGTCTATTGCTGTGAATACCTGTGACCCCTGGATCTGGGCCAGCCCTTGGTCGATGTAGGGCAGAGGCCATTGGGAAGTATGGACCCGTTTGTTGAGCTCCCTAAGGTCGGCACAGAGTCTCCACTGGCCGTTTGGCTTCAATATTCCCAGCACCGGATTATTGAAGGTGCTGTGTACTGGACGTATTATTCCCCGGGTCTCAAGGTTCTTAATTATTTCAGTAAGGGACTCCATGGATGCGAGAGGCAAACAATATTGCTTCACAAACACTGGAGTCATTCCGGGGTCCATGGGAATTGTTGTTGTGTGGATGTCAGTGCGACCACAGTCATATGAGTCTACCGCAAAGAGATCTTGGAAATCCAAGAAACTTGTTTCAACTTTTGCTTCTGTTCCAGAGTCACACAGGCATCAGCTAGGTTGACTCTCTCTTCCACCATCTGCCTGCTGAAGCCTGGAAAGACTTCTGGTTTTGCTATATCAGCGGCCTCCTCCAGCTGGGTGGAGAGGTCCCTGGTCAGAGTGCTGATTTGGACCGGAGGCGAAAAAGGCAGCCCTCATGGACCTGGAAAATCACCTCATCCCCTCTGAGGTCACAAGTCACATCTTCCTTACCATAAGGGCAAGAAGTGTACACCAGGAAGTTCCCCCCCATGCCGGGTGAAAATCCTGTCTGGTGTTGTATTGTCATCACTGTCCCTGTCAAAACAGTCCTTGGGGATTTGTCCTAACAGTTCATTTCCTAAATCAATGGAGAAATGTCGGTCATCAACCACCATTCCTATAATGGTGCCTGCGGCTAGAGTGATACTCTTTAAGATGCTGTTATCCACCTCTATTGGAATGGTTCATGTTCTATGTTGACTAATGGTGTTGGGTTTACCCCTAACCCTTGCTGTTGGAGAAAAGCATTTAGATGAATATAAGCATCAGGGTTTTTCAATTTTTGTCCTCTTTTAACTTTCACTTCCAGGGAGAATTGTCGGGTCCTTTCTGGGATGGTGACTTCCTCTTTAAGCTGAATTTCAACTGCATAAGGTAGCAATTGAGCTGACCTAAATGCTTTTTCTTGATCATCAAAGCCCATGGGATTATCCGCTAATCGGGACCAAGCTTTGAAATTTATTAGGTCCAAACTAATGGCGAAGCGATTGAGAATGTCACTGCCTAAGTAAAAGGCGGCAGTGACGTCTCGCACGACCCAACAATTATGGACTATGCTCTTGTTGCCAATGGAGATGTTGAGCATGCACCTGCTTGGCAGGAGATGTTTGGAATTGGGTGTTTCCAGATCCATTTCCCATTTGTCTATCAGTTTGAATGTGGGAATGGCTGGATCTTTTGGGAGTTGGCGGAACATGGCTTCGCTGATTAAGCTCTTACCGTTGTTCACACACAGTCGAGCGAGAACAGAGTCCTTCCCATCATTTAACTGAACAGGGATGAACAACTGCTCTCCAATTTGCTGAATATCAGCCAGGCTCTGAGCTGATTTCACATCTTTCTGGACTATAGGAGTGGGAGTGTCTGAATGTGGATTGGTAAAGAATTTCAGAGTGTTTCCTTCCAGTGTGGAATACCAGCTTAAACTGGAAGGAAGGTTGATTTTCAGAAATAGGGAGGACCCCCCATCACCAGTCTGTTGTCCTACTGCTATTACTGTCACGTCTGGAATTTGGCTGTTCTGGAAGTGAAATTCTACTTGGTCAGATTTTTGTTCAACCATGTGGCAGGTGCCATTTAAACTAACATGGTTGACACTCTGTTTTAATTTTATTGGTCGGCTAGTCTGGGTCCAGAGGACCTTGTTTACACAATCTATTAGGGGTGACAACCTTCTCAGGAGGTCGTTCCCTAGTAAACAAGGGGTGCCCTCTGGAGTCACTACCATGACCGGGTGTTTCACCTTGTGTCGCCCAATTTTGATGTCCACATCTGCAGTCCCCTCGACAGGAATTTCCTTCCCGTCAAAGTTCTGCAGTTGTCCAGGAAGAGAGGTGAGAGGAGTACGGTAATTCTCCCCCCTTCCTGCATTTAGTTCATCAAAGGCCCTTTTGGACAGAAGGGTAGCTTGGGATCCAGTGTCCACCAGTGCCAAAATTGTACCCTGCCCCTGTACTTGTACCGGGGCATAGTATCTTCCCTCCTTCTCCTCAAGGGGGCACAGATAATGCACATTTCTGGACAACTGGTGGGCTAATTTTCTGGTTTTGGACATTGCTAGCGAAGAGATTTGGGCAGAATTCTGTGGAGAGCCTTGGGAATCTAAAAGAAAAAGTTGGCAACTGGTGATCAGAGCCATTGTGAGTTCCCCTGGTTCCGGTTCTGGGCGCCCCCCCCCCCTTTTTGGAGGCAGTCACCAGGATGGGTTTGAACCAGGGGATTTCGGTATTGTGGGTTCTGGGATGAGATGATGGGCGGCGGTAGCTCAGTCTCCATATCTCCCCAGTCTGGATTGGAATCCCTTGGGAGCCATTTTTCTTTGGGAGGAGTTCCCCCATCTCTAAAGGAGAAGATCCTTTTCCTAGCGTCCTCTGAGGATCCCTCTCCCTCAAATTGGAAGACCTGTACCTCCTCCACAAAGTGGGTCTGTTTGGGTCCTTTGTTTCTCCTACCTCCTCTCTGCTCCTTGGGTGGCAGACTTTCAGGGGAAGAGATTTTGTTTCCGGTTCCTGGTTTTCCAGGGGCTGTTTACAAGTTGGGAAGGAAGCTTCCTCCAAGGCTTTACACCCCTCTTCCCCTTGTGCCTCCTCCCTGGGAACCGGTGGGTTATCGGGGTGCTGCCCCATTCATTGTTCTGGAGCGCCAGGCCAGAGTTTGGGGCATTCTGCGGTGGCATGCTCATCTGAGGGTTCTGTTGAGCCCTCAGTGTGTGACCCAGATCCCGTGCCATATTTTGGACCTGGCGCTCAAGTTGGGAAACCCACTCAGGTTGATACAGGGTTCTGTTTTCTCCCCTGGGCTGATCCCAGGAAGGGTAGCTATCCCTTCTCTGGTAATACCCCGGATTGGGAAGATTTGGGTACCCCTCCACCCTTGGCACCCCCTCTCCTGGATTAGGTTGTCTGGGCTCAGGGAATTGGGGAAAGAAGGATGGATGGTTTTGGGGTTGGAAATTGGGTGGATACCTGGGGAAAAAGTTCTGCCCAGGATTTGGTGAATTTCTGCCCTCCTGTGGGAAGTTTGGAGGGAAGTTCTCTGGCTTAGGTGCTTGGCTGGATCCCCCCCCTTGGGCTGGGGGAGTCCACACATAACCCAGGATTGATCTGTTTCCCTTGTAGCGGGGACTTACATAGTCAGGGGAGCGGGGGACCTCATTTGTGGGACTACCTCCTCGACTCCCTGTCTGTGACTGGCCTGAGGGCCTTCTGGGCTGTGAATTATTTGGCGCAGGCAGGTTTTTAGGCCCCCCCATCTCCAAATCTAAAATGGGGGCAACCTTTACCTCCGCCACCTTGGCAGCAGCAGAGGTGTTGTTGGTTTTGGGGTTTTTCTGCGCATTACTTTTATTTTCTATGGGCTTCTGCACCTCATAGATCCGGGTGGCTTGCTCAATGACCCAGTCTAAAGATCTTTTCTCGTGAAAATCTCTCACGAGCTGGGTCATTATGTACTTGGGAAGAGCATGGAAAAATGTGTTGATGAATTCTCTGCTGTCCTTGCGCACCCTTCTGGTGGTCTGCGCAAAGGCACGCTTCAATTCTTGCATGAATTCTTGTGGGGCCTGATCCTCCCCACATTGCAAATTGTAGGCCGCCTTGCGAGCCTCTTGGGGATTTCTATGTACAGAAAAATGTTTCAAGATGGCCGCCCTATATGTGGACCATCTTGAATGGTTTTGGTCCTCCAGCCCCGCAAAGAAACTGGAGTATTCAGGGGAGAATGTCCATTTGACGTACTGGATGCAGCTACTGCTGTCCTTCAAATGGAAAGTCTCCATCATTTGCTCATAGAGCTCCAAGTGTTCCCAAACAGAATACTTGGCGTTCTTATGATAAGGCGTGATGACACTCCTGATTGCTTTAATCTGTTTTAAGGGGTCCTTAAGCAAGGCCCTTTTCACCTTATTGGCCTTTTTGGTTCGGGTAACCCTGGTCCATTCATCCTCTGATTCAGAAGCACTGCTCCCAGAGGTGCCCGTCTGATCTTCCAGGTTTTCCCGGATTCTGCGAGCGTGGGAATAGCTGGCAGAATGTGGGGACCTGGTTTCCTGTGTCCTGTGACGCTCAGAGGAGTCTTCAGATCCCTCCTTGCTACCAGGATTTGATGGGTACCCCCCTCCAGTGACCTAACTGGGCAGAGGTTTTTAGGATGCCCTTAGGGGGCCTAATTTCCTGGGGTTCCCCACTAAATTGCACTGTACTTAGGTGCCCATACCCGGGTGCCCGCCCATCCATTCCTGGGTGGTACTGGCCTATGAGCCCCATACTTTTGGCTGGATAGTAATCTGCCATTCCTGTGGCCCTGTGCTCATGCGCGCCAGGGGACATGGGGGTGGCAGAGTCCAGGGACTGGGAGAGATGAAGGCCTCTGGTACCAGGGCTCCTGAGGTTATGCTCAGGCGTTTCCCTTTCCCAGCGAACCTCATCTCTATCAGCCCCTGCTTCCTGTTGCAATGCAAGAGCCTGCGCTTTCAGTTCCTCAGTTAAGGCCTTACTAGACTCTATCAGTCTCTCCTGCATGGCTACCTGTTGCTGGAGCCTATCATTGTGCTGGCAGAGAGCCTCATTTTCTCTCTGTGCCTCCTGATTGGTCCTGGAGTACTGGGCCAGTCTCTGCTGCAGGAGGGTTACCTCCTGAGTCCCATCCCTACTGGCCTGCTCCTTTCTTGCCAGAGCCTCCTCCACCCTCCTGGTGTGATCTAGCAAGCCCTGATGCTCTTTTTGGAGGTCACCCAGCCCCTGGAGGGCCAAGTGATTTTCTTAAATTTTTGGCTTTGCAGGGTGGCTACCTGCTTTGTGCTTTGTGTTGAAATCTGTCTGTTGCTCCAGCTTTTTCTGGCTCTGCAGTAAGGAGTCCAAACTGTCTTGGTGCTCCTTCTGCAAAGCCAGAATTCTGGTATCCTGGTCAGCCTTTTCCTGTTGCAGGATATCCATATCCTCCTTCATTTTAATGAGGTATTGTCTACTCTCGTTTTCTGACTCCTGGCTTCTGTGCAGCCTCTACTCAGAAGAGACCAGGTCAGATTGGGCCTTTTTTTTTTATTTAACTTTATTGGTTTTGCAAGAAACAAAAAGAGGCAAACAATATTCAAACAAGATCATACATCTTCCAGAGGTACAAGTCGAACAAACAGTGCAGACTAAAACAGTATACTGGAATCTCTTAGTAGTGCGACAGTCCTGATTATCTGAGTATGTCTCATTGACTGTTCGCCATAACCCACTCCCACCCCTCCCTCCCCACTTGGGTTGGTGTACATCACAAGTGCAATTGTTTGACAATAGTATTAGTATCGTATGATTGACACAGTGTCACATCCGGCAGTACCATGGTCGCTGGAAATGAGACTCTCATCCTTTGTAGTGTTCTTTAAGCATAGCATCATTCGGTCAGGCTTTTGGGGGTTGCTCTGGTTGGGAGTCGTAAGTAGGTGCGATATATGTATTCTTGAAGTCTATCCATAGAGTTTCACATTTCGCCGATTTATTATGCAGGGAGGCAGTAATCGTTTCCATCACATAAATGCTCGTGGCCAGTTTAATCCACTCGGTCTTACCTGGGACCAGAGGGGATTTCCATTTGGTCGCTATCAGGGCCCTCGCTGCCAGTAATAGCTGGGGAGCCAGGCCTTTCACCCGAAACCAATCCTCCTCGTCTCTTTCAAGGTCAAACAAAACGAGGTATGGGTCAAATTCTCTGTGGATGTCGTCTACCTCTTTGATCCATCCCAGGACCTCAGTCCAAAACACTTTGATGTGCGGGCAGCTCCACCACATGTGCCAGTAGTTGGCATTTTCTCCACAATTTCTCCAGCACTTCGGGCTCATGGACTGGGACATTTTGGAGAGTCGAAGCGGATCGTAATGCCATCTGTGTAGAAGCTTTATTGCGTGAAGCTTATATTGGTTGGATATGGAGGATTTGGGTGCAGCTCTGCACATTAAGTCCCATTGATCGGGGAGTATCTCTTCGCCGAGGTCTTTTTCCCATCTGGCCCTAAGGGGTTCTGTAGTTCTGCCTCCTGCTGCTAATAGCGTTTGATACATTACAGATGTAAGGTCTTTCATTTCTGTTCTGGAGTCTAGGAGTTTCTCAAAGGCGGTAAGGTCTCTTCTCAGTTTTTCTCTCCATTCAGGTCTCGTTAACACCCCTTTTAGCTGGATAAAGTGAAATGTCGATAAAGTACCTATCCCCAGTGCCGTTGTCAGATAAGGTAATGTGATGAACGAGTCCTTTCTCTGGAGTTGTCCCACCCTTTCCAGGCCCGCCTTGTACCATGACTGGAACCGCTCTAGGTTCGGGATTTGGTCATTTATGCCAGGAGACCACAAGTGACTGAGCGGGGATGGCCAGGTGGTGACTTCTCGCATCCCTTTCCCAGTGTGGCATATGGCCCATATGGTAGTCAGTATGGGATGGTGCTTAATTCTCCTCTGGACCCGCTGGTATGGTGACCACAGCCACTCTGCCACTGTGGCGGGGGACATGTAGTGGTTGTCCATCTGAACCCATTGCAGGTGTTTGTGGTCCCTGAAGTGCGGAATTAGGACACGCAACTGGGCAGCTTTATAGTATTTTCCCAGATCAGGAAGGCCTACTCCTCCCCTGTCTTTGGGGAGAATAAGTGTGTCGTAAGAGATCCTCGGTCTCTTCCCCTGCCAGATGAACCGCAACATGATCTTTCGGGCATCCACAAAGAATTTTTTGGGCATCTCGATCGGTAACATCTGAAAGGGGTAGAGGAAATGGGGGAGGCACACCATCTTGACGGCGTTGATACGCCCCAGCCAAGAGATCGTCCGTTTGCTCCATTTCTCGAGGTCTCTCTCGAAGCATCGAAGGAGCAGGGGGAAGTTAGCCTTGTAGAGGTCGTCTAGGGTTCTGGTGATCTGTATGCCTAGGTATCGTAATGTCGTGTGTTCTACTTTGAGCCCTAAGGGGAGGAACTTGGTGTCATTATCATCCGGGGTACCTTGGAGTGGAAAGAGTATGGATTTTGACATGTTTACTTTAAATCCAGAGAACCGGCCATATTCTTCAATTAGAGTTAGGGCATGGGGGATGGAGGTCATAGGTTTAGTTAGGTGTAGAAGGATATCATCAGCATACAACCCTGCCTTGTATTCCGTCCCTCCCAGCCGTATTCCCTCTATTCGGGGATCGTTCCTTATTTTTTGAGGTAAGGGCTCGAGGGAAAGTGCAAACAGGATCGCGGAGAGTCGACATCCCTGTCTGGTCCCCCGTTGCAGTTCAAACCACCTGGAATATTCCCCATTCACAAATATTGATGCTTTGGGAGAGGTGTATATTGCTCGTATCCCATCACGGAATTTGGGGCCTATCCCTACTTTCTGGAGGACTACCCCCAGGAAATCCCATTCCACCCTATCGAAGGCTTTTTCTGCGTCAATCGATAGGAGGGCCGGATCATCTGGTAGACTGTGCCCTACGTGGACAAGATGTAGAGTTTTATGCATGGTGTCGGCACCCTGCCTTCCAAGGATAAATCCCACCTGGTCAGGGTGGACCAACTTGGGCATTAAAGTTTCCAGTCTGGCCGCCAATACTCGAGCGTAAATCTTCACATCGAGATTGAGGAGGGAAATGGGGCGATATGACCCACATAGTTTGGGGTCTCTACCCTCTTTAGGGATGACAGTTATGAGGGCTTTCTTAAAGGAATCTGGTGCGATCCCAGAGCTCATTATCTCATTAAAGAGTTCCATGAGAAAGGGTGACAGTTGATCGGTGAAGGTCTTATAGAAGCCGGCCGTGTAACCGTCTTCGCCCGGAGACTTCCCCAGTGTAAGCCGTTTGATTGCCTCTCGTGTCTCGTGTTCGGTTATTGGGCTATCAAGGAGTTCGGTCTCTGTGTGTGTTATTGTAGGCATAGTAATTGGGGACAGGTAGGAGGATATGTCAGAGTGACCCGAAAGCAGCTCGGAGGTATGTAGGTTTTCGTAAAAGGTGGCAAAACTCTCGGGTATTGAGTGGGGTGGGTGCATCGCAGGGTTGGTGGGCTCTATTATCTCTTTCACCTTGCGTTCCTCCCTCCTTTCCCTGAGCCTGGCGGCTAAGAGCGCATCAGCCTTGTCCCCCTTCTCATAATATGTCTGTTTCAGGAATTGCAATTTCCGCACCACCTGGCCGTGTTCTAACAGCCGTAGTTCCTCTCTTTTACGATGGGCCATGTCTAGTTTGGTGGAGTCCACCGTTGTTTTGTCTCTTAGTTCCGCCTCCAGCTGGTGTATTTCTTTACGGAGCTTGTTTTCTACAATCTTACGCTCTCTCTTTTTAGAGGAGCCCTCGCGTATTAATATACCTCTCCAAGTGGCCTTCCCTGCTTCCCAAATCACTTGTTTGGAGACCTCTCCGTTGTCATTCGTCTTGAAGTATTCTTCGATCTCGGTCTCCATTTCATTTCTGAACACCGCGTCAGTCCAGAGAGACTCATTGCAGCGCCAGTATCCCCCAGCGACAGATAGGTCGGCCCAGTTGACGTCTGCTAGCACCATGTCATGGTCTGACCATGTTATCGGGACAATATTGGTGTGACTTGTGGACCTTGCAAGGTCAGGCGCGAGTAATATATAGTCTATGCGTGAGAATGTGCGATGGGGGTTCGAGTAAAAGGTGAAGCCCCCTTCGTCAGGATGTTGTGTTCTCCACACATCCCGTAGATCGTATAGCTCCATCATGACGGTGAATTCAGTACGGTCCCCTCTATGCTGGGTCCGCGTGTCGGGGTTGCCTGGCCTTCAGTCTACGGATGGGTCCACCCACTAGTTAAAGTTGCCTCCTATGATGAGGTGGCCTGCAGTCTCCAGTACTATTTTGGGAATCGTTTTCTGAAGGAATGCAGCTTGTCCGCTATTAGTTGAGTATATTGTGGCAATTGTGACCTGAACTCTTGCGATTTTCCCCACTATCAGAAGGGCTCGTCCACTCACATCCAACCAGGTCTTCTCTAGTTCAAAGCCAACTCCCTTCTTGATGATAATTCTGACCCCTCCTTTCCTGAGCGGACCAGAGCCCCAGAATTCCATACCTCCCTGATTCCCCAGAACCGTCCGCTCCTCCCCTCTCGCAAATTTCGTCTCTTGGAGGAGGAGAATGTCAATGTCAGATCTTCGGAATTCTCTGTGCACCAGCGACCTCTTAGTAGGGGAATTCAATCCCTTCACATTGATAGTCCCAATTCTGAGGAGACCCTTGCCCTTAGGCTTCTCATGTGATGCCATCAGCGGTTTGCAGTCTAGGATCATTCACCACCAGCGGCCAGGGAGACAAGTGGATACCCTGTGCCATCTTGACTGTGATACTTTGGAGCAAACGTAGTGTTATCTGTACATATCCCAAGTGTCCGTTGCCTCTCTCCCCTTTTCCCATGTTCCACCAAAGTTGATGGTGCTCACTTGAGCTTACGAACAGGGGGTGCTGCATAGGCAGCTGTTGACGGCGTCCGGAACAGACTGGATGAGAGTGTGCAGTCCGTCGGCGGACCATCAGTAGGGACCGTTGACCTGCGGTCCCGATCAAATTTACCATCGCAACTTAAGGGTGAGCCCCCATCTCTTTCTCCCCTCCCCCAAACATTATGCAATTTCAACAATAGTAACAACAAACATGTGAAAGTTTCAACATTACGTGTGGTTCTCAGGTCATTCCGCAAGAGTTCACGTCGCCTCCCATTTCTGGTTGGTGCCCTGCCCGCAGCGGCACCAAAGTGGCGGATTTCGCCATGTCGCACCTTCCGCGGGAGACAGCGCCTCGTGTTTTAGATATGACTGTAGCCAGCACGAATCCGACGCAGCTTCTCCTGCTTAATCATGGTCGGGGGTGTTGTTGGGGCGTCTATATTTTCTCGATCCCTTTACCCTCTTGCGCCTGGGGCCCTGGAGCTCCCACTGCGATCTCGGTCGTCCGTCGTCGCCACCTTCTTTGCCCCGCGGGTCCGTACTGAGGAGATCGACGATGCAAACTTTGATTTCGTCTTCAGAGCGTAGGACTATTTTCCTGCTGCCATGCTCAAAGGTGAGCGAGAAAGGGTATCCCATCTGTACCTTATGCCCTGGTCCTTAAGCCATTTCGTCAGGGGACTGCAAAGGCGACTCAGGGCTAATGTTAGCGAGGATAAGTCTTGAAAGATGGTGATTTGAGCGCCTCCCATTGTGAGCGGGCCTCCAGACCTGGCCTTCTCGAGAATTCTGGTTTTGTCTTGATATCGATGAAATTTGGCCAGGACAGACCGTGGGCCGCCGGGTGGCCCACCAGCTCTATGTATGCGTTCCGTCTTAGGCTCATCGATGTCTTCATCGGCGGTCAATATTCTAATGATGTCGTGGATGGTGTCTTTGAGATCTTTTTTAGTTTCACCTTCACGTTCCGGGATACCAAAAAAGCGGAGGTTATTCCTTCTCTCTCTGTTTTCTAAGTCATCCATCTTGAGCCTCGCCTCAACCTCCCTTTTTTCGATGTTTCGGATCCGTACATCCATCTGAGCTTCAAGGGTATCAATCGAAGCCTGGTTATTCTCCACACTTTCCAATCATTCTTCAAATCTGTCCATCCTCTGGGTGATTTTGTCGATTTTACCGCTGAGGTTGGTTCCCATGTTTTTTATTTCATTCAATAGTGTGGCAATGTCTCCTTTGGTGGCAGCGGCACCTGCTTCCGATGGGTCCGTGGCCATTGCGCCTGTAGATCCGCAAGGCGGGAGGTACGGTTCGTAAGCAAATCTGGCTAGTTTGTGGCGTAGGTCCATGCAGCGAAACCCGGATTAGAGGAGGCACACGCCCCTGAGTAGGGGGCCCTACCCTCTATGAGGATACGCGGGTTGCAGGATCAGTATTGTTCTCGATCTCCAGCACTTCGTGTGATATGGGTCAACTCCTCGATTCAGCTCCGCGGGGGGATCATGAGTCTCCCCAACGCGGGCTATGTGTGGTTCAGGAGTGTGCGTGGGCAGAGGGGCTGCACTGTAATTGGTGGGAGGCCAGTAGACCACTTTTGTTCCTCCGACGTGGTGTGTTGTGCAGGGAGCGTATGGCCCAGGCAGGCAGGAGGCGGAAAGTCAGTGTGGAGATCAGCGTTTCCTCAAAAGCGCATTATGCGATGTGTCCTCCAATCCACGTGGTGTCCAATGTCCTTCTCCCCACAGAGCATTCAGGGGGGTCGTGTGCAGTGCTGCTGCAGGGGGGAGCGGCCAGCGCCAGAGCGGGGGTCCCTAGGGCGCTGCGGGGTCTCACGCCGGCCCAACGTGGATCGGCGTATTAGGATGCCTCTTCTGCAGCGGGTTGAGCCGCAGACCCCCGGGACGGGATGTAACATCTCTTGAGGCCAATTCGCCGTCCAGTTCGGGTAGCACACAGCCCCCGGGGTACAGTTCACCGCATGAGCTCTGCGGTAGGGATGGGGGTCACGCGTATTACGCGGCACCGCCGGGCGCGGGCTCTGGCACCGCGGAGTTTCGTGTAGAAGTCCCTCACTCACCCCGTGCAATCGCCCGGTATCCTTGGGAGTCTTTGGGCTCGCCGCCTCCCGCGAGCGAGGGAATCACCACCACAGGCCTGGGGCACAGATGTTCACCGTGGGTAACGCCTGTCGCACGGGCCACGCAACGCCAGGGTTCACGCTTTCCGTGGCGCAGCGGATAGGCACTTCTGGAACTGCTGAGTTCTCGGTCAAAACGAGCCCGATTTTTGTCGGGTTTTTTCTCAGCTGCGGGGGGGGGTCCGTTCAGGTCACAGAATCTCGAACTTTCGTGGGGGGGTCCATCAGCGGGGGCTCATACCACTTATCGGGACCGCAGGGACGGAGCTCACACGGGAGGGATACTCATCCGTGCGCCCCCTCGTGGCCAGTCGATTGGGCCTTTTCTAACACCATCTGTTGCCTATTTGCCAGATCTTGGCCTTCAGCACATTTGTCCTGCATGGCTCCTATATATAGATACAAATATGCCGCTATCCTAACCATCTTGTCGTGTTCATCTTTGGCCTTAGGGGCCATATATAGTTCACTCAGGGCCACATGTAATGGACCCTGATCTCTCCATGTATCTGACCCTGTTTCAGTGACCTGCTGCGCGATTGCCTGCAACCAGACCGTTTGGTCCTGATGAGTCCACTCACCTCTCACAAATAGCTTATGTAAGAAGTGCTCTCTAGCTATTTTGATGTCTACCAGGGTCGTCATTCTGGAGATTTGAGTTCCTTCCTGACTTACAGAGTTTGTATTTTATTTTGCAAAACAGACCGTTTCCTTAGAGCGTTCCTTTGAGGAGTGCTTTCACAGTGTAAAACAGCGTGGTGATCTAACCGGATATGTGTATGCGGTCAGTTGGCACACTGTATTAAGCTGCACAAGTGATAAACCTAATCCAGAATCCCCGGCTACGAGCCCCCACTTTGTAAATGACTCCAATCAAGCAATCCCACTAAGTCAGTGCCTTGTCTGGGATGCCCAAGGGAAGCCCTTATTTATGTATTTTTATGGCAAGTTATAATCTGGATGATGAACCCTTGTATAACACCCCTCTCTTAGAATCCCCCTTGACCCCACTGAGCCACGAAGTAGGCTTTTTTTGCAAATTTAAAAGGTTTATTTGAAAAATTAAACAATATATATATATATATATATATATATATATATATATATATATCACACTTCTATAAATAAATTGATAATGGATAGTACACTTGTGAATATGAGCAGTAATCAGCAAGAGGTAATCCTACAGTAGCACAGTTCTTGGTTACTTATGAATAGGAACAGAAGAATAAGGTGGGAAAGAATGCTTTATATGGTTCAAGGAAACACAATGATGAATGAAATGCAGTACAGAAAATAACTTGATATGGCTTCAACAAAAGACAATGTAATCACTTTTCCTTGACAATTCACTCCCCCCCCTTTATGCAATATAAGGAGATGGAAAGAAGACACACAGTTCTCAGGAATGCAATCAAATATAATACGAAATTCAGTCCCCCCCTTGCAAGCTTAGAGAAAAACAGGTATGATTTTAAAACACAGGCCCAAAATGCTTTGAATGTGGTGGCAATGAAGTGAAATGATGCTAAAATTGATTTGAATTCCCTGTAGAGGTTCAGGGTGAGTGATAGCTAGTTGGTATTAGTTCAGGCTCACTTTAGCAATGCTCTATGAGTAACTAGCAGCTTAAAACGAATTTTAGCAAATGAAAGCAATGAGCTGCTGATTTTTACACGTGGCTGAAATGGTGCAAAATGTCAAATTGCGCCAAATTTAATCGCGTGCGTCGAGCGTAATTAGGTTTGCTGGAAAGCCTAGAATCTGAGCTTTAAGATAAAATTTCACTCCTAGCACAAACGGTTCCAGAGATACGGACGATTTTGTGAAGGTAGTTTTTCGGATTTGAAATTTAAAAGTTCAAAATGACAGGTGACAGTTTTCAGCTTTAAAAATGACAGAATGACACGATTCTAGGAGGCAGTTCTAATAGGCTAAAATAGTTTGGATTAGATTATTTTAAACTAAGAGATTGGTTTTGCACAGTGAGTACTCAAACTATATTTTTGAAATAAGCCGTCAAGGTCTGGTCAGGTTGGACGGGACTTCCGGCGGGTGGTTCTGAAGTTCCGGCTATCTGGGCAGCTCTGCTCTCTGGGTCTGTCAAGCACCGGTTCTGCTCACAAAGGTCTGGTTTGTGGTTCTCTCTGGTTCCGGATACAGCACTGCTTTCTGGATACTGCTACAGGTTCTTGCAAAAGTTCTTGGCAAAAAATTGAAACAGCTCGCCCGGCTGTTGAATAGTTTGGTTGGTTTTGAGGCCTGCTGAAGAGGATTCAGCTCGTGGATTCAGGCCTCTCTGCTACAAATTCTGGAGTTCATTTCTGCTAAAGGTTCTGGAGATTGATGGATTTGAAGTCTGGATCTCTGGATGTGAAGTCTGAAGTCTCCCGGCAAAGCGTCCCGCAAGAAAGTGGAAAGTGAATTTTCCCACCTGTCCTGCACTGTCTGCTTTTATGTGTTTAGAATGTGGGTGTGTGCGTGGCATTACTGAGCCTGCCCCTCTCTACTTGTCATTGGCCCAATTCTCCCCTCTCCCATGATTGGGGGAATGAAATGGATTGTCATCATGATGAGGTCTGTTTATGGGTCAGAGGATCCTCCCCTGGTCAATTTGCCCACAAATCTATATTTGATTCAAATACATATTTCCCAGATACACAAGTGGTTGACATTACATGTACATATTACAGATGAATTAAGACAGGTCTCTGTTCAAGCCCCATGTTCCTGCGAGCTGGGATTCAGAAATGACAACATTTTGCGCTTTTTGGTCGGTTTACCAATATCGGACATTTACCAAAAATTACACAAATGTGCACAAGGAGTATGGACATTATGTCACGGCTCACTCCCTTCGCTCCCGTTCCTATCACTTGGGGGCATGTTTTGGGGTTTATTCCCTACTGGAAATTTCCTCCGAACCTTATGCTACAGTGCTGTGATGAATTGGGAGCGCTAAAACCTTATTTTCCAAGTTACTTCCCTTCCGGATCCATTCCAGGTTTTTGGCAGCCAGCATGCTACTTTAATCTAATGACTATGCTTCCCAGAATGCCTGGCTCACTGCTTCGCCTCCTCCCTTGCAGGACAAGGTTGGGTGGAGGATAGGCAACACCTGTGGCTGCAGGTGCAGCAGGCGGCACACCTGAGGGGTGCGCTCGTTAAGCAGCTTTAAAAGCCTCAGTTTGCTTCAGTCCAGCACTGGTCATTGTTGCAGTGTTCCTGTTGTGACTGGTCCCTTGTTCCTTGTTCCTAGCTTTTGTGCCTAGTTCCTAGTTCCTGTTTCTTGTTCCTCTGCCCTGGATTTCGGATTTATGTGCTTAATTGATTTCTGCTTTCTGGATTTCCCTTTCTGTCTTCCTCTGTCTGCAGGCAGCCTTTCTCTGTGCTTTACCCTTTGATGCTGCCCAATTTGCATGTGTTCTCTGTTTCTTTGATGCTGTCCTTTGCTACTGAAAAACTTGATGCATTAGTCTTTCCCTTTATAGATTTAGCTTCCTGCCTTTTCTCCTTGATGGGTGGGAAAGATTTCCTTTTGTGATATCATTTTCCCTGCTCCTGATCCTTACTTTCTATTGGGATCCATTCCATGTTTTCCATTGCACTTCTGCATTTATTTCCCATTGATTATTAGGTGTGGGTGCTGTTGTAACTAGTCCCTCTGTGAATGCCTTTTGTTTTCCTCTCTTTTCTATAATCACAATTCCTACTTGCCCCTAGATTTGGGTCTTATGTATTTAGTTATCCTCCACCCATTGCTGTTATAGCCTTCTGGGTCCCTTTTTGATCAACTGGGTTTGTGGGTTTACTGACATTCAAGTGGTATTTCCGGTCCTCGTGAGTACTGTTTCTAAGTTCCTTATTCAGTATCATCCAGAGTGTCAGCTCACAGATCCTGTCCTTGCTTGCCCTCTACGTGGGCTTAGCGCTGTCATTATCTGTAATAGCATAGTGGGTAAGGAGTTTGCCGACTTTCCTTTCAGTCATAAGGAGGTTCTAAGTGCTTACCCCACATCCCTTTTCATATATTGGTATTGTTGTTTCACTCTATTTGCACTCCTGGGTTTTAGTATACACGAGTCTTGGGTATTGTATGCACGTTGTTAGATTCAAAGTTGTTCACTGTGTGATTCCGTGCACATTTCCCTTGCCATATTCATTGCCTTCTTCCTTTCTTAACACATTAATTGATGAAGTGTCAGATTTTTAACATGCAGACATTTGGAGTAAGACCCTATTTTCCGCTAGCAACCCCCCAGAATACACCACAGGGTCCTAACACCTCTTAAAACGTGCAGAGAAAAATCACAAAAATAATGATATTACTTATATAATTCTGACAAGTCCGTACTATGAATTATCCATCTTTTTTAAAATTATGCTCTGGCCCAAAGGGGTGTGGTTTCCCCCAAGCACATGGTGGAGTTTCTGGTTTGTCCACTTCCCCCAAGCTCAGTTTGCTCTCACAGGCACTGCCCCTCCCAGTTACTCCCAAGAGGAAGCCATTTACAACCCCCCCAATATAACATTTGCCTGAGTCCAGGACAGGGCTTTGTTCAATTTCCTGCAGTCTGCAGGTACCCCTCCCTTAATTCAATCAGAGAGGTGTGATCTCCTTTTGGTGGGGGCAGCAGGATGCAGCCAGGCCTGGGAAGAGTTGTTGAGCCAGTTCAACTCCTGTCGGGGGTAGTTGTCAGGCAGAATTCAATTTCTTTAAGCCAAGCTTCAGCTAAATGTCCTGTTTTTTCCCAGTTTAAATCAAACTTACAATTTTTACACATGCAGCTAGAATGCTGATTCTAAATTCAAAACCATGACATTTAACAGTTGCAAACTATGTGACACTCAAAAGTAGGTCACTCATTTAATTTAAACATTTCGATTTTAGTGGTTTTAAATCCAATTTCAATTAAGCTGCTGACATCCACAGCTCAGCCAGTTTTGTTATAAACATTGTTTTGGGCTCTTCATCTTCCCAGATTTTGTATGCACACAACACTTCATTCTGCCAGATGTCTGCTGGTGTTCAGTAAGATTTTTGAATATCCTGCAATGTTTGAAATAGGCACTTTGAGCTTGCATTCAGGAAAACAAAGGTGATTTTAAGGCGCTTTTGGTCTAACAACACTGTTATTTTTCCTTTGACACCACCTTTCACCCCTGGCGCTTCCGGTCCATCATGCTGGCACTGGTGGGTGGCAGGTTAGACAACCATTTTGGTGTGCGCACAACCGCGCGGTTTTCCTGGTTCTGGGATGGAATGATGGGCGGCGACAGCTCATCCCCACATCCACCCAGTCTATTGATTTAGTTCTGTTCTGGGATAGAATGATGGGCGGCGACAATTCATCCCCACATCTAATAATTCAACATGGGTCAAAACCCTTGACAACCTACATGGACGAAGATGGACAGATGAAGATGGGATAATCAGCTGGAATCCCATATGGAGCAGGCCCTACAGGTATAGGGCTCCTCCAAACCATATTGTATAATTTTACTATATGTAATGGCATCATTAGTGACATTGTTTGTGCTGAAAATGTGCCGCACATGCCTACGGAGCTCAAAGCATTCAGCAGCAGCAGAGTTCTTTGCTGATGCACTTCTATTTTGTAGAAATAAATACTTGTTATCATTGCAAGTGTGTCTTGGGCATTTTTCCCTACTGAGCTGTATGTTTTCTGGTGTGAGCGTGCAGGGGCGTGCCTTCAGAAGGAATGGAATAGCATCACCTCTCCCATTGTTGGGTCCTATTTCCGAATAACCAAGACAGGGACCAGTCCCACAAAATTTGTACCTGAGGAAGATCAGTTCTTTTACCAGTGGGCCGGGGCCTCTAGAAAATAATTGTGAGCCCCTTACTTATTCACATTCTAGGATGGGGGTTGTTTTTCAACCAGTAACCAACCAAGCTATTCTCCCCACTAGGAAACAGGTGAAGGGTAACATGTACAACCTTTTCTTTCCCCAGCCTTACCAAATAGCCAGTAGAGATAAAATAAACATCTCCCTAGAGTTTAAGATATAAATTCCATCCAGCTCGGTTATCTATCTTATTCCCTATGGTGGAAATAGATGAAAGGGGAGGTTAGAGGTGTTGCCTCTTCTGTTCAGTGGAGAAGAAATAAAGACAAAAAAAGTTGGTAAGACTCTTGGTGCATGAACCCCCATGGGAATCTCTGCCCCAATCTGACAGTAGGCAGGGAGATGGAGGAAACCCAGGAAAGCAACACAATGGGAAGTGGGACCAAAAATGTTTTTTATATGACTCGAAGCTAGATGCAGAGAAAAACTCTGACTCTGGTTATGACCAGACCGAGTCAAGACTACCAAGGGAAGAGAGCAAAGCTGATACCCCAATAATACGAGAAAAACCTCTTCCATGGAAGATAGCACATTGTAATGCTCCTGAGATTATAGTCACTCCATTATACCCCCCAGAGAAGGGTAGAACACCTGAACAGTTAGTAGAGGCCTCTTTAGTTGGGATATCTGATAAGGAAATTACAGCTTTACCGATTCCCCCACCACGTAGAAAAATGTCTTATTCCCTAGAGACAGAGTACTGTGAAGTCTCTCAGTCCCAAAATATTATAGTCATCACTTCGGGCAATGCTCCCCCTGACATAGAGGAGACCCTCAAAGCAGGAGGAGAAGATGTAGAGACTCCCTGGATAGAAGAGAAAAGTGAGGAAGAACCTGTTCCATCATGGTAAGAGTTCAGATTCCCTGCCGGATACCAACCCCCAAAACAGGAGTGTCTTTCTTGTGGGGAAACTGGGTCATTCCACAAAACATTGTCCACTCAATAAACTGGAAAGCTCTACATATCATTAGAGCAGAAATTGGGGCGGAGAAACAAACCGAACCCTGGGTTTTCTTATGCAAACATTATGTATGCCCATTATAGAGAATCCGCATTTGTGGAACCTGAAGTTATACTTTGCACTTGGGATAAGAGTTTGTATCAAATCCCAGTGATATTGCAGAGAAAACAGTTTGAGCCCAATTAGATACAGGAAGTAAGGGTTGTGCCATAAAAGCGAGTCCACTTCCTCAGGGATGGAACCCCATGGGACAGAGAACTGTAGGTTGTGTTCATGGACAATCAAAAGGACACCCATTAACTCAGCTAAATGTTACCATATTAGGGAAGGAAGAATCGTTATTAGTGCCAGTACTAATTGATCTTACAACTCAGTTGGTATTAGGTAGTGAAGTTCCATATTTTGATCAGTGGATCCTTAAAGTGACTCAAGTAACTGTTTTCAAAAACTAAGTGCCCCATAACGAAAGTACAGAAAACATATTTTTCTTATTCTCCAATCCATTCATGGGAAAATAAGGGAATTCCATCAGGAGATCCTATATGGAACTGGGAAACCCCAAAACCTCCTTTTTTTAAATAAGGGGCAGGCCGGTGAGGTAGGTCAGGAAAAAGAACCTCGAGCGTGAGGCCAGGTCTTTACGGGAAGGGTATGTGATGAATGCTGCAGTCATCACAGAATCCCAACCTAAAGTCTCCTCCCATGTTGCCAGGGAAAGGTAGCCACTACCTGATCGTACTCCTGGGGGTGGTATTAGTAGGGAGAATCACATGGGATGAGAAGGTTGTCAAGGGAATGTGGTGAGTCTGTCAGGGAAGATGCAGTATTCATCCTCTTCTGATGATGAGGTTTCCCTGGTACATTAATATTTAATGGCATTCTGTCACGGTAGGACCTTCCCTCCCAGTCCAAGGTGCCAAGTATGAGAACCCTTTTTGTAAGCATGAAAACAATGTATATAAGGGACACAGAGTTAATACAATGACTTTTAGTAGTTATGATTTTACATTGTGTATGGATTATAAACCCAAGAGAAAACCATTACTTCCTTTAAAATCTTCCCTTAAAATTATATCATATAAATCACTCAAAGAGAGTAGATTAAATGACATATAAACACCTAACAACATTGGACTTCAAGTCCCATAATGCTCTTAGTACAGAGACGAAGAAGAGGGGTCCAGAGTTACCAAAATATAATGAGCGGTCTAGTGGTTGTAATGACCCACACCTGAGCGGGACCTGTAAACATTTAAAGTCCTTTCAGGTGTGGACCAAGCAGAAGCAGCAGGAGGAAGCAGAGGTTGGAGCCGACGCTTAGCTGAGAGCGGGATGCCGTGCAGAGAACTTTGCACATGTCGGGGTTCCTGGACGATGCAGAGGACATGCAGTGGGACGCGGTCTTGAGGCCAGTTGTCCCCAAAGAGAGAGAGAGAGAGAAGCTCTCCATGTCCTGCACCTCGCCACGTTGTGAGGTTTTCACCGGAGCGCGTGTGGAGTGGTGTAAGCTCCATTGACAGACACTGCGAGCAGCGGAAAGCTGACCAGAGCTATCAAACGCCAAGGAAGTCCCGACGAGTGAAGAAGCAGAAGCAGCAAGTCAGAAGGAGATGCCAGGCAGTACCAGCGAGTTGGTCTGATCTAAGTGATCCCGGGGTGCCCCCGAAGTAGACCGCTGTGTAAAAATACACCTTTTGAATACCAAACATTTAAATTAAAGCAAACTGGGCACACCTCTCCTATTAAAAGATGTCAAATAGGAGAATATTGTAACCCACATTGCCAAAGCCAAAAGGGAGCAATAATGAACCAAAGTGAATGTAACCTCCATAAAGGGAGAGATAAAATAGGAAAAGATTGTAACGCACATTGCCAAAGCCAAAAGGGGGCAATAATCAAACAAAGTGAATTCAACCTCCCTGACGGGAGATATTGAATAGGAGACTATTATAAACCGTATTGCCAAAGCCAAAGATGGGCAATAATTAAACCAAGGGGATACCATTTTCCAAAAGAGGGATATCTAAAAAGGGGACATTATATCCTGCATTGCCAAAGCCAAAGAAAGCTGAGAGTGACATCAAGGCAATTTGAATGTAGCAATCCCAGAACAAGATACGCTGTGGGAGAAAGTTGTACATTACATTGCCAGCAGCCAGCACGTTGTGTAGAAATAAATCAGCGACTCCAGGAGAAAAGCCCTCCTTGTAGAAAGGGTTAAGGGGGAGAGAACTGTAACCTGCATTGCCTTTGGCAAACAGATCAATGTGAAAATCATTTTCCTTTTATACAGCATGGTTGTGGAAGAAGTTGTAAGCCAATTGTGTTGCAAGTCAAAAGACTTACCCAAGAAGCCATTGTTGGTTCAACTTTCCCCATTGAGGATTTAAGTGTGAAAACTTTAGAAAAAGCCTCAGCCCAGAGTACAAGTTTTAGTAGTAGGAGTTTTATCCTGGCAGACAAAAATACCAGTGTAGGGACAAGTAGTGCTTAGTAGGGGTGTACCGAATAGTGAAATTACTATTCGGCCGAATATCGAATAGTTAGGCAAAAAATTTGGCCGAAGCCGAATAGTGTGCCGAATAGTTGGTTTTCTAAATACATTAACCAACACATGAGAAATATTGCTTTGCAAGACAGTAAAGAACATGTGAATCCACACATCATGGATGCACACATTCACATGCCCTTTTCACCCCATTTCGGCATTTGCGCACATAAGCAGGCATTTCTACACATTTCTACACATTGTCCTGGCAGAGGGACACCTCCCCCGTTTAGCACCCTCATTGACAATGAAGGTGCCAAATGGGAAAGGTGTCCTGCTGCCAGGACAATGAGATTGCTGAGCAGAAACACTGTGCTGCTCTGCACCCTCATTGTCCTGCTCGCAGGACACCTTGCCAGTTCGGCCCCGAACAGGAGTGTTGTCCCGCTGCCAAATGTCCCAGTCTGGCTATTGAAAAAGCCACTGACAGGGCAAGCTGCCCTCCCTGAACCTGCGCTCTGTATGCCACTGCTTATAACTGAAGATTGTTCAAGCTCCAGATCAGTGTGCATCTCTTCAAAGCAGGACGTTTGTGCCATGTTACACTGACAATTAAAGTTGTAGTTATTTGTTTACTAAGGGCCTGATTAACAGAGTGCTTTCCTATGGGATTGAGCCAATGTATAACGCTTCGGTGAACCATGCCCTAAATTGGGAGATTTCATTTAGCATTATACTATTGAAATAAGCAAGTCTTTTATTTCTGCCGAAGCATGTATGCTAAATAAAGTACGTGTGCGTTGCTGAGTAGAATTTTAACCTCGAGGCCTGCTTGAAACAACCCCTTCCCCACCAGACCCACTGTGTGAGCGCCCCTTAAAATAAACAGCTTGGAGCGCTGCACTGACATTGGCCTTAGTGTTCCTTCTGTGCACAAATATGCGTTTAATCCTAGCCTTCTCTGCATGTTTGAGCCTCTCCTTTGAGAGGCGGGCATTTATTTTCCTAGCGTATTCTAAGGAATGTGTGGTATTGTGTATTTATTTTCAGAATGTGGAATGATGGGACATAATGCTCGGTATTTAAAACATTTCTCCAAGCCCGGTTTAAGTGCTGTCTATAAGTGAAGTATGTTTGGATACTTGGAACAGTATACCTCCTGCATTTATTGGTGTAATTGTTCCACTTCTGGTCCACTCAGAACCGCAACGGTTTTGGGAAGGGATTTTCAAAGAGTATGCATTGAATGAATCTCACATTTCTTTGTGCACAATGTCTTAGTGCTTGGTAAAGCTCGAAAGCAGCATGGCCAAAGGATTAGTAATGTGTTATGATGGACCTTGCCGGTAGAGAAATGCGCATTTTACATTTCTTCTTCGGGAAGAAACCCATAGAAATCACATGTCTGTATCGGTAATAAAACCAACCAAAGGGGGCGTGCATATAGGATGTCATAACTTACCTCAACGTCTGTCTTCCCTCGGGCATTATCTTCGGTCGTCTTCTTCCGGTCTCGGCCTCGGTGCACTGTCTCAGTGCTTCACGGTATTTTTCCTTGTGCTGCTTGCAGGAGCTAGTAAGCTGCTAGCTTACTGGCTCCTGCTGCTTTCCCACTGTCCTACTTTACAGGATTGGCCACCGTCTCTCACACAGAGAGAAGATTGCTAATCATAGAAAGAGGACTTTACAAAAAAAACTTTTTTTTTTGTAACTTCGGCTTCGAGTAAGTTTTCCAGGAACATTCAGCCAAAGCCGAATGACTGGTTTTTAGCCGAAATTCAGCCGAAGTCTTACTCGAAGCTGAAGTTCGGTACACCCCTAGTGCTTAGTCCTGGCAGGCGAGTGGACCAGGAAGAAGTTGATGTAAAGGACTGTAAATGTGGTAGAAGGTTATGGTGGAAAAATGGCAATTCCACTACTGTGTTTTGATGAACTGTTGTATTACCATCCTGACTAAAGTATACATTTCTGAATGAATCATCCTGATTAAGGTGTTGCTTATGAAGAAGAAATGTGATGTGATGAAAAGTGATTGGTTTTCTGAGAAAATAACTTTTACATTTACTTTTCAACTTGATATATGAAGAAAGTGTCTTTTTCATTTGCCAAGCGGAAGGTTGTGAAAACTTTTAACAATTGCCTTAAGAGTGAGAAACCTTTTTTGGAACTGAGAAGGACATATTGGATGAAACAAACTGTGTATTCTACCTGGAGTGGAGCTTGGCTAGTGAAATGAACTTTCTTGAAAGTGAACTTTGGTTTGAAACATCCTGGATTGATCCATGGGAAGGGGATCCGACCCTGGTCACAGGGATTTCTGTTTATACGTTTCATGTTTGACTTCATATGTTATTTTGTGAAGTTTAAATAGCCAAATAATTCCTGTATGATTTTTTTGTTTGTGTAATGGTGTCAGGGATAGATACGTTTGGACTTTAGGACACTTTTCCTCTAGCCTTATTTTGTTAGGTAGGGAATTCATTGTTAGGTTAGGGAAAGATAGGCATTCATCTCACCCTTTACTATTTAATAAAATGGCGATTTATGAGAAAAGTCCTCCTATGTGTCAGTCTCCCATGTCTGACTGCTCGCAATCCATAACAAGGAAGGAAAGAGGAGAAGTATAATCAGAGGAGGGCCAGAACCCTAGACCCACCTCCATTATATGTTTCTCTTGTGTACAGACAGGTCATTTAGCCCACAATGTCCCTCAAACAAAAAGGAGGAACCCACGGTGATCCGGTTCATGATGGGAAGAGACTGGGAAGAAGATAGCTTTCCTGAAGAGGAAGGTATTGAAAATGCCAGCAATCTTTTTTGTGTGGTTACATCATTTAAAACTCATGACTTTGCCACAGTAAACGGAATACCGGTCAAAGCCTTAATTGACTCTGGCAGCAAACAGACAGCAATAAGGGACGATTTAATCTCAAGCAAAGATTTCAGAAGGGAGAGCCCAATACAAATCAAGTGTGTCCATGGAGATGAGGAGGAATATTGCAAAATCCCAGTCACCAACCAAGCACAAGGGGAATCAATCCAGAAAAGTGCTGCTGTTACTCCTGGGCTACCAAAGGAAACCATAATTGGCACAGATTTCCCAAGGTTCGAAACCCTACAGAAAATGCTAACGAAACCTTCCTTCCCTATTCTCCTTTTGATCCATGGAAAATAGATGGTTTTATTCCAGAGAGTCTGACTTGGAGGTGGAATACCAAAAGCAGAGAAACCAATCCTTATATAGAGGGACCCACAAACATACAACAAAATAATAGCCATTGTGCTGTAAGTCTGGCCTTAAGAGTATGTGGTGAATCCGATGGAGTCATCACTGATTTCCTGACAGTGACCTCCCATGTGGCCAGGGGACGGCAGCCGCTAACTGATCCTGACCTTGGGGGCAGATATATGAGGGAGGATCACATGGGGGAGACAACCTCCAGGGAAATGTCATGGCTTCATTGGTTGAGACATGGTACCCCCATTTTCTCTTGAAAATAACTCTCCCATATCTAACCTCATGGCCTATTGTGATACTTCCAGTCCTTATCCCATGAAGAATATGGAAATCACCCTCTCCAATTCCACTTATTAATAATCCAGAACTCATTAATCTTTTAAAACTACTCGCCATTTTTATTCAAGTTTTCTAAATCAATTCTCAAAATTGAACTTCAACTCCCTGAATGACCAAAATCCTGGAACGAGAAAGAGGGATCGAGCAGTACAGAGTGGTAGAAGCCACAAGCCCAGCAAGCGCTCTAGTAGTTGCTCGCATACACCTATGCCCAGGAAGTAATAAAAGGCAACTGAAGCAGGGAATCGAAGTCTGCTGTTGCCAGGAGAGAGCTCTGTGTCTCTGTGAAGGTGAAGAAACCGAAAGGCAATTACTGGCGTGCTGGAGCCAGGTGGATCACCAACGAAGAAGGAAGAGGCTGCATAAGAAGGACATGCTGTGGGAACACCAGTAGCCGGCGAGAGATTCCTGGGCGTTCGCAAGTGGTAAGGGAGTTAAGCAAACAACCCCCTTACATGCAAAAGGATATATGTATGCACATATAGCGGAAACCCATAATGGATAATATATCTAAAAGACAGATTGACAAAGTGTATATGCAACTTTGAGGAAGGGTAGAAGCTGTGTGTGCATATAAGAAGTCCTTTAGAAGCAAGAGACCAGGTGCAATACCCAGTCATACAGCCGCTCTCTGAATCCCAATACGGGTTTTAGTTAATTACAATGTTGGTAGACACTTAGTGTAGAGATAAAGAGTTGATTAGAAAAAAACTCAAAGGTAATATTGTTTTCTCAACGATGATTTTATCTATCCAAAAGTAATAATGCATAGTCACTAATAATCACTAATAGTCACTAATGGCTTGATTGCAGCCTTGACACTTGCATCGCGCGCTCTAGCGAGGAGCCGCGATCACGTGTCATATTTAGCTAGGTTGCTAAGTAACACTCCGATGCAGCGGAGGTCAGTCTGCTACTGGCAGACATAGAGAGAACAGCTCCGCTATACTCTCTGTGACGGTAAGCTTATTCTTTATACTTTACCACGTACGTTGTGAATTACAACGTTGTGAATCTCGTGGGATTCTAAACTAGATGTGTCTATGTTTACAGAGACTGCTTTACATTGGATTCGGGGAGCGGTTCGTTTTTTCTGACGATATCAGCCCCTTAGTTGAGTTGCCACATTAATTTACTTCATTCAGGTAACAGACAATACTTCGTTTTGTATGACCATACTTGATGAAGACATGACTTTACACTGTTTGATTGCTTTTATTCTTTTTTCAATTTCCGGTCCTCCTTCTACTTCTACAAACATTATTGCTGGGTATGTGTTTTATTACATTTTATTTTCATATGCTATTTAACTGGATGCTAATTCTATTTCGACATATTTGCATGCATGTTTCACATAATTATCATATCCTTGGGCTTGGATTTGTTTCATAATACTCATGGTATTGTTACTTTGGAAAAAATATATATGTTATGTTTATGATGTTTAGACTTGCCCTGATGAAGGAATTTGTATTCCGAAATGCATTGGCACAATTTGAGTCTGTTGAAAGAGTGACTTGTGGCAGAACTCTTCCTCACTAAAAATTATTAGTGACTATGCATTATTACTTTTGGATAGATAAAATCATCGTTGAGAAAACAATATTACCTTTGAGTTTTTTTCTAATCAACTCTTTATCTCTACACTAAGTGTCTACCAACATTGTAATTAACTAAAACCTGTATTGGGATTCAGAGAGCGGCTGTATGACTGGGTATTGCACCTGGTCTCTTGCTTCTACTGTTATTTTTGACTTGGGTGTCTCCAAGTCTTTTACAGCCGGCTCCTGCACATAGTAAACTACCCTGTTATTGGGAATATACATCAGAGACTTCATAAGGACATTAAGGAGATTAATGTTCCAGTGGTGCCCACTCATTTTTGCTTCCTGCTTTTTTCTTTTCCCATGGTGAGACACACAGCAGTGGCGGCACACTACTTTGAGAATATTTTTTCAAACTACTAAAAATATGTCATTTGAGGACATTGAAGGCTTATCAAACAAATGTGCTGAAACCTTAGGTTTCTCATCTGAGGAAGCATCTGCCATTCTTGAACTAATTAGCGAAACATCTATTGGTGCCCATGGTACCACACCAAAGGATCCAGCCAAGCGGATTAAACAATTAGAGTACCTCATTCGCAAGGAGATTAATAGGAAATTACATGCAATTACCCTTGGACGATACTTTAAAAATCAACGTATTCCAAGAGGTCTTCGCATACAGCTCCGACCAACCCTTTGCAAGGAGAGTAGAGAGTTTGTTCATAGATGGGAGGCCATTCTTAATAAATGTTCATTGGATCTCATTTTATTAACTATCCAAGAATTATCAAAGAACTTGACATCCCTCAGTACAGAAATTGAGGAGATAGAAAAGGAGTTGGCTAGTACGCTTGGAAAGGAAGAATATGATTCCATACTAGTAGTAATTAACACAAAACTTGAAGATTACATTTCGGAACTTGAACAGAAGAAGGTCAAGAAATTTAAACGCGATACTTATGACTATATTAATGATGAGGTATATACCTGGATGGACAGATATGGTCCAGTAGCACCTAAGAAACTGTTTAAATACGCATCAAATAATACCTCCAGTTCTGACTCAGAAGCCCAGAGAGATTCTGAGACTGCAGCCGAGCAAACCACAGAGAATCCAGTGCAGATTACAATTCCTTCAGCCCAAGCTTCATCTACTTTATCTTTTTTAGGCGCCCACCGAAAAGAACCCGCAGAGGGAGGAGGAAACCTAAAAAGCAAACCTCAGACCAGATTGCAGCAAAAGAAAACTTAGTGATAAATATATCGGAGAGGAGACTGAACAAATCTGAAGAAGAGACTCTTCAAAAAGGCTTAAGTTTCGTACCCACTTACGGAACCACCTTGTTTGATACAAAGATTGAACTATACCAATTTGTTCGCAAGCTCAAACTGAAAGTATTCTTTGAAGAATTGGAAACACAAGACAGTCCAGCCAAGATGCCAGATTATCAGGAGTTCAGGATCAAAAGTGGATTTGTACCACCTATTACGGTACCATCCATTGAAATTTTCCAGAAATTGGTGACTCGTGATCTTGAACGCATCAGCTACAAAACTCCTCCATACAGGAACCTTAAACCACATGAAATGAGATTAATCAGGGACCTGTTTTGTGATAAAAGTATCACCATACGTCCGGCAGACAAGGGGGGAGCTCTAGTCATCCAGAATACGACTGACTATGATGCCGAGTGTATTAGACAGCTCCAAGATCATACCACATATACCACTTTAGACCATGACCCAACCCTCTCTATTCAACAGCACTTGAAGAGCCTTTTGGCTAAAGCACTAGAATTGGAATGGATCAATGAACATACACAAAGATTTCTTTCCAAAAGTCATCCGAGAATACCAAATTTCTACACGCTGCCGAAGATCCATAAGGATGGTACTAAACCACCTGGCAGACCAATTGTCTCAGGAATAGAGAGCATTAACCAACCTCTAGGGATCTATATCGACTTCTTCCTACAGCCTCTAATGCAAAAAACATGTACTTACACTCGGGATACCACCCATTTCCTTCAAAAACTCAACTCCTTGACACCTTTACAAGAAGAAGATTTGATGTTCACAATTGACATGAAGAGTCTCTACACCTCTATACCTCATGACCTAGGGATAGAAGCTGTGGAATGGATTTTGCTTGAAGCACCTGAAATACGTGCCCAGAAGGAATTTATACTGGTCCTTCTACACTTTATCGCAGAAAACTCTTATTTTCAGTATGGCAATCAGTTCTACTTACAAATTGCAGGGACTTCAATGGGGGCCACTATGGCACCCTCATACGCCAATAGTTTCATGCACAAATTTGAGACTGACCATGTATTGAAGAGACAAGAATGGAATAAGGACATTCCGATATGGACAAGATACATAGATGATATCTTTGGAGTTTGGAAGGGGACCAAAGAGTCTTTTGAGATATTTTTTGAATATCTTAACAGCATTGACCAAAGGATACAATTCACTAAGGAAACTTCATATGACACCATAACTTTCCTAGATGTCCAGGTCAGAAAGCAAGCTAACAGCTACAGTACTTCTCTGTTTCGGAAAATCACTGATCGCAATAACCTCTTGCATCGCCTTAGGTTTCACCAGCCAGGTTTACTCAAAAACCTGCCATACAGTCAGCTACTACGGGTAAAGAAGATAGTGAGTGATCCTGAAGACTGTAAAATGCAACAGATGGAGATGAAGGAGAAATTTCTGGCCCGTGGATACAAGCAGGATGAGCTTGATTTAGCATCTGACAAGGTCAATGCTCTGTCACGAGAAACTCTATTATCAGTACAGAACCCCAAGGAAAGGAGAGAATTGAAGTCACCAGTATACGTTTCAAAATTTTCAACTCAAAGTCATAAAATCAAGAAAACTATTATGAAACACTGGGAGATATTCAAAAATGATATTAGAGTACAGAATCTGTTTAATGAAAAACCAGTTTTTGCATATCAACGTAGTAGGAACCTAAGGGAGGAATTGGTGCAAACTAAACCAACAATAAAAGGACCTACAACCCAACGTACTGGTACATTCCCTTGCCTCCATTGTGTTAATTGCAACTTTGTTATCAAAGGCAACATCATCAACCATCCGAGAACAGGACAGAAGATTCTGCTGAAGACATTTGGGACTTGTGACAGTAGTAACATCATTTATGGGATCAAGTGCCCATGTGGGAAATTCTATGTTGGACAATCGACAAGAACAGCCAAACTTAGGTGGAGTGAGCATCGGTCCTGTATCCGTAATGCGTATACCAATTCAGCTGTGGCACGACATTGAGTGGTTAATGGACATAATGTGACACAGATAAGATTTGTGATTTTAGAAGTACTTACCAAGAACAGTCTTCACGAGGATCTAAGCCAACGTCTAAATCGCAGGGAAACTTATTGGATAGACAGGCTTGGCAGTCTGGTACCTAATGGACTAAATGAGGAGATTAATTTTCATTGTTTTCTCTGATTGTGTCTGTTTGGATGGACCTGTTTAGAATTACATCTATGTACTAGTGGTACCATGATTTACATGTAACTATTGTTAACACAAACTTACAAATATGGTTGGTATTTTGAAATTTTACGGTCAATGTGTATTTATAACACTCCCCATAGATGTGATTCGCATGCTGCATATCCTGGATTTTTATCTAGGACCTAAGGTGCCGTCTTGATGACGACACCACTGGCAGCATCTTTCTATATATCTACGATTTGATGCATGATGTGAAATATTGACATAGCTACATTCTTTTTCATAATTCTTTGTATAGGCTGTTCTGTCCCTCCTACATGTGCTACTATCTTCTTTGTTACATTACCCGGAATTTTGGCGTTGAGTATTTCTTCACTTTCTATGATTTTCACTTACTTCTATTTTATTTTCTAAATAGGTTTATTACTCTAGGTATGAGCCTATTAGTCTCCAAAATAGTTCAATCCTTCTTATTCAAGACTACTGGCTTGATTGCAGCCTTGACACTTGCATCGCGCGCTCTAGCGAGGAGCCGCGATCACGTGTCATATTTAGCTAGGTTGCTAAGTAACACTCCAATGCAGCGCGGTCAGTCTGCTACTGGCAGACATAGAGACAACAGCTCCGCTATACTCTCTGTGACGGTAAGCTTATTCTTTATACTTTACCACGTACGTTGTGAATTACAACGTTGTGAATCTCGTGGGATCCTAAACTAGATGTGTCTATGTTTACAGAGACTGCTTTACATTGGATTCGGGGAGCGGTTCGTTTTTTCTGACGATATCAGCCCCTTAGTTGAGTTGCCACATTAATTTACTTCATTCAGGTAACAGACAATACTTCGTTTTGTATGACCATACTTGATGAAGACATGACTTTACACTGTTTGATTGCTTTTATTCTTTTTTCAATTTCCGGTCCTCCTTCTACTTCTACAAACATTATTGCTGGGTATGTGTTTTATTACATTTTATTTTCATATGCTATTTAACTGGATGCTAATTCTATTTCGACATATTTGCATGCATGTTTCACATAATTATCATATCCTTGGGCTTGGATTTGTTTCATAATACTCATGGTATTGTTACTTTGGAAAAAATATATATGTTATGTTTATGATGTTTAGACTTGCCCTGATGAAGGAATTTGTATTCCGAAATGCATTGGCACAATTTGAGTCTGTTGAAAGAGTGACTTGTGGCAGAACTCTTCCTCACTAAAAATTATTATTGACTACGCATTATTACTTTTGGATAGATAAAATCATCGTTGAGAAAACAATATTACCTTTGAGTTTTTTTCTAATCAACTCTTTATCTCTACACTAAGTATCTACCAACATTGTAATTAACTAAAACCCGTATTGGGATTCAGAGAGCGGCTGTATGACTGGGTATTGCACCTGGTCTCTTGCTTCTACTGTTATTTTTGACTTGGGTGTCTCCAAGTCTTTTACAGCCGGCTCCTGCACATAGTAAACTACCCTGTTATTGGGAATATACATCAGAGCCTTCATAAGGACATTAAGGAGATTAATGTTCCAGTGGTGCCCACTCATTTTTGCTTCCTGCATATAAGAAGTCCTGGCAGGAGAGTACACCAGACAGTTACCAGTGTGTGAATAACAGAAGGACTGACAGGAGAGTATATCAGGCAATTGCAAGTGTGTAAATACAAGAACCCCTGGCAGGGAAGTATACCAGACAACTATAACTGTATGAAATAAAGAGGTCCTGAGAGGGGCTATCAGGACTAGAAAACAGATGTGTGAACCAGGAAAGGAGAAGTAAAAGCCTGCCAGAAAAGCGTACCAGGTGTTCTGAAAATACAATTGCAAAGTCAAAACAAGTTTGCACAACAATTGTTGTTAGCCGATTCAAAGATAGCTGTCGGAAATGGGGAAGTGTGAACTATGAGCTCCTCCTGACCGCTTTGGGCAAAAACGACAAGAGACCCTTCCATTCTTAGGTGGCAAAAACCGCATAGCTGCCATGAAGACCAGCGATCTTGGACAGAATTTATTGTGACTTTTGAAGTTGTACTGGCAACACGGACCGCGTCAAAACCATTGGACTATTAGGGCGTGGCATAATCTCGAACGATCGGTTCACAGCAAAGCTGAGTAAAAGAATGTGAAGATTCAACAGGTTTGTGACCCAGTTTGGAACTTCAAGCCCAAATATAAACTTAGCGACCCATTATAATCACTAACCCTAGGGCTGGCCAGCTTAATTAGGTAACTATCGAGTACGGCGCGTCAGCGGAAGCTGACTCTGGAGCTGGGAACCCCGGCTGAGGGAGAGTGCCCTGTTTACCATCAGGGGTGTGGTATCTTAGGCATCACAGTATCAATGTCACCCCAGGGTCTGATGCAGCACAAATAAGATTCCCTAAGGGGTCCGAGTAAAGAGGGACACAGTAGAGGACAACACAGAGTGCATGGCGCCATCGGTCGACAGGTGGGCGGTCATGCTATGAGGCATTGGAGGACCCCGTGGTGTATGTGGTGAATTGCCCGTGATGTAAAGGAGTACAAAGTTTCCAGGAAGGGGTGTTATTGCTGACAACATAACCTAAAGTCTGAGAGGTACAGGTCTTACAACGAAGAAGGCTGGCTACTCACACAAGTTGCACTGTGCAATATGCAGATCTTTATCAATGCCTCACATTCATTTGGACTCCCACCTGGATTGGTCACATTGTAACATTGCACTAAAGGTGGAATTGCTTCAGCAGCAACCATCTGATATAGTTCAAGACTTGATTGCACTACATAGGAAATGTGATGTCCAGGAACTAACATGGGGCAGCTGCTCTTCAGGCCAAGAAAGTACTTTTTATACTCCAGGTGGAATATTAGGAATTAATAAGTGAAGGCTGAGGACCGAGGTGGTGCTTTTGGTGTTATTTGACTGCCCCAAAGAATGGGTGAGAGCTGGCACGAAGTGGGTGGAAATCTAAACCAATGGATTGGTGAGGGCTTCATTGCAGACTATTTGAAGAAATCAAAGGGAGTCTATAGACAGGCAGTGTTGAAAGATCTGGACATTTCAAGGAAGGTGATCCGCCTAGGGCATCAAAGCAACTCCGACCTGAGAACACCATCAAACTATATCCAAGATCAGTGAGCGGGTTAACATAGGAATATTGAGTGTGGATCCTAACAGCCACCCCGTAAGACCTGTCAGCATTGCTTAAGTTGTCATCTTACCCACAATCATGTCAGAGGGGCTCCTTACGACTGTAGTCTTCTCCCACAAATGTCTCGGATTAGAGCAAAAGAACCAATGGAGGGGGTTTCCTACCCCAAACTCAAGAAGGGGAAAAAACACCAAGAAGGGGTTCTTCCAAAACTATGACGTAAAGAAGGAGAATAGGCACCTAGCGTTGAATGTCTGTCAATTCATCAAGAATCAGGACCCCTGTCAGCTTCCACGACACCAGAGCAGGACCCATCAACCAAAGTAATAAAGCAAAGCTTCAATGACTTCAAGGATCAAATGACTGAAACCCTCCAATCACAACTAGCTCCCATAAGAACAGAACTTGCACAATCGTTACAAGAGGTGAAAAGCGATATCAACGACCTGGCAGAGCGAATTGAAACAAATGGGACAGCGATCCGAGATATAGCGGAGGACACATGTAAAATAGATTTGTTGACAGATAAGTTAGCAACGGCGACCCAAAATATTGAAATAAAATTGGAAGATCTTGAAAATAGAGGAGATCCAACATTTGGGTTAAATTACTCCAGGAAATGATTGAAGATCAAGAATTGAGATCAACAATGCAACAGGTGTTCGCAGATCTGTTGGATTTGGAAAAGGGAGAGGAAGTTCTGATTGATCAAATACATTGTGTGGGCCCGAAACATAAAGACCCAGGAGCAAGGCCTTGCAATGTGGTCGCCGCAATACAAAGGTATGGCCAGAAAGAGGCAATTCTTTTAGCAGCAAGGAATGCTACTCCCATCAAGGTCAACGGATCACAAATCCAATTATATCAGGATCTGTTAAGGTGTGCGTCACATGGACGCTGCGTACCTGTGCTCCCAGGAGAAGTCCGCACCGGGGTAGACAGACTGTTGGATCCTTTGACAGGGTGATGAAGATCAACGCAAGGAACCAACCCTAATTCCGCCCTGATGGCACAGGGTTGAAAGGGGACCAGCTCCTGACGCCACGGATAAACTCTTCCCTGCGGATTAACGTGACACCAGGACAGTGCAAGCACTGACAGGGAAGGTTGACAGGTGTTGGTACTCTGGCCAGGATACGAGAAGAGGTTCAAGTTCGCTGAGATGTAGGTAGGAAAGTCCACAAGGCGCAGAGGTCCAGGCAAGATACAGGGCTGAAGAGTAGAATGAGAGGAAGTCCACCGGGTGCTGGTACCCTAACAAGGCAGGCGGCAGGCGAGGCAGAGCAAGGGAGGAAGGACTCCAAAGTAAGACTGACGGAAGTAGAGGGAAGGGGTTCAGCCAAATGGCAAACAGGATCCAGCCACCCCAAAACCAACAAAGGAAGACCAAGAACCACAAGGCCAGCAGGAGATCAGGGAACCAGAACCCAGAAGGGAAAAACAAGGGCGACCCAGGAATGGGGAAGGAAGGAGGAGTAAACAGGGAGCCGAAGACAGGCAATGGCAAGGAGTCAGTGTCATGATCTCTGCTTCCAAAAGGTCAGGGTTTTCCCAACTCCCTTGGAAGCAGATCCATAACCCAGGTTCCGAGTGCCAACCAGTCCCAATTGGGACCTTTTGGACCCAGTCCTGGCGCCAGTGGCACCAGGCTCATAAATATGCCCAGTCCCAGCGCTGGAAGCGCCGGGCTCATAATGCTTGGGTGGACTTACCTGCAGCAGACCATGCTGCTTACTTGCCTGCCAGTTGAGCCTCTGATCCTCTTCTGTTTGGAACTACTTTTCCTGTTGGGTGGGGCAGGAGCCACTCCCTAGATTCAGAACACTGGAACTCTTCTGGAAAGCAGGAACTCTTTTCTTACCTAGGCGTGGCTGTGGAAGGAGACACCTAAGCACTACAGGAGGCTATTTAAACCACACCCGATGGATGAATCTTGCTTTGTGTTATTCTGCATCCTCTGCAGCAGAACGCTCATCGTGTCTTCTGCATCGGATCCTGGGCCTAAGGAAAAAGGCTTACCATCCTGAATCCAGTCTTCAGCAACACCTATAAAGACAAGAAAGAACAGGTTAGCATTACGGTCTTCAGTGACAGCTCTTCACTTACCTGGTCCATCGGCTGTCACCAACGCCTCGCGCTGCATTCCGGCATCTGAAAGACAAAGGCTTACCTACTCTTCGTGCGCTCCGGAGGTCTTCACACTGCATTCCGGCATCTGAAAGACAAAAGCTTACCAACTCTTCGCACGCTCCGGAGGCCTTCGGCGCTGCATCCCACATCTGAAAGACAAAACAAGGTGCGTTTAAAGACATTGGGGAACTTTAATACTCACGTGCCATTACTCCTTTCCACATCTAACCCAGTGGGTATTCCGGCACCCTGCAGCCGCTCCGAACTTGTACCTGCAAAATAAAAAGACAGTTAGAGCGCATCATGAAGCAGGCAACAAGCGCTTACTTACGTGCTTCCAGGCGCTTCTATTCATCACACGGGCTCCATCTTCAACTCACTTCAGCCCGTCATCCGCCATCGCCGGAACCCTGCAAAACAAGAAACATCATTACTAAAGACTTTAAAGACATTAGAATTACTCGAAACTTACCGTTCGTGCAGTAAACGACGGACAGCAGTCCTCTGAAGTCAAGAGGCCTGCTCCCCTTATCCAGTGAAGAAACTGGTTACAGCACCCTGTGCCGAGGTAGATGGAGAGCACGGCGTTCACTTACCTAAGGTGAGAGCGTTAACCTTTGGGGTTCTACAGGAGAAGAGAAAGGGAAGAAGAGAGAGACATTCAATAACCCAGTTCCTTAATCCCATATTTTCTATCTGCAGACATCTTACCCTTCGAGTCAGACATACAGTGCACAGAGGTCCAGCCCAAAGAGCCAGCCGTGTGTTACACATCACCTTTGAAGATACGGTATACGCCCAGTCAAGACCGGCGCCTCTACGGGAATCAGGTGAGAGTTACAGAACACAAAGCCTACCACAAAACTCCCGTCCAGGCGCTATGGAAACCTCGGATACCGACCAGCTAGCCCAGTTACTTGGGGAACTAAGGGCAGAAGTGCATGCAGCCCGTCAGGAAACGAACGCTCTAAGAAGGGAACTGATTATTTCCAAGGAGCGAACAGATGATCTCGCTAGACAATTGCTACAGTCACAAGCCGGACAGACCCCGTTACCCGCATCTGGGGGAAATCTTCCTTCTACATCCTCTATGAATCCAGTGCAGATCAACCTACCTGGGAATGTACCTCTGGCTCCGCCCGAACGATTTTCTGGTGACCCAAAGAGGTTTGCAGTATTTATCAATCAGTGCCGGTTGCATTTCTTATGCCGGCCAGCAGCCTTTCCAACTGATCAAGCTAAAGTAGCTTTCGTGCTTTCGTACCTTAGTGGCAATGCGGCAGACTGGTCGATCCCTCTGGTAAATCAAGATGATCCGGTCCTCCATGATTTTCAAGCTTTTCAGCTCAGTATGGAAAAACTGTTCGCAAGACATTCACAGGGGCAGGCCTTGGACAATGAGCTCCTTTCGTTGCGACAAGGTAATCAAGACCTTTTGGCTTATATTGCGTCTTTCAACAGACTGATAGTGGAAACTCAATGGCCTGAGGACAAAAGGATTACGCTGTTTTATAGAGGTCTACGTGGAGAGCTCAAAGATGTGTTAGCCCAAGTAGTGAATCCCCCACAAGATTGTTCGGACTATATAGACTTAGTCGTTCAAATAGATCACAGACTGCAGAACAGGAAGGCCGATCGTTCCAAGTTTGATGCTCGAGTATTTTCCAAACCGCCAACTCCTTCCAAAGGAGTAGACTCCGGGGAACCCATGCAAATAGGGGGTCTGAAAGGTCCTCTAACACAAAAGGAGAGGGAAAGGAGAAAACAGTTGCAATTATGCCTCTATTGCGGAAACTCAGGGCACTTTCTTCGAGACTGTCCGGTGAAACCTGCCAAGAAGGCAGTAGGAGCTGCAGTTACCAAAGTTACAAACTCTGAGCAGGGAAACGACCTCGCTCGACAAGAATAGAGGTCCTCTTGCCGAGCGTGAAAACCAGTTCCGTGACCTCGCATTTCGTGATACCTATGGTCCTCATTAGCCCTGATAATCTGGATCGATTACATGCAATTGAAGCTTACGTCGACAGCGGTGCCATCGGCAATTATGTGGATCATGAAATGGTTTTGAGGATGAATCTAACTCTTTGTCCCAAGGCTGTAAAGGACGTCATTACTACGGTGGATGGTACGGAGATAGCCTCCGGGTCAGTAACGCATACCACTCAAGAGGTGACGCTAGTAAGTCAAGATGGACACCATGAGAAGATCGTGTTCGATGTGATCAAGGCCCCTCAGTTTCAGATTATTCTAGGAATACCTTGGTTAGAGAAACACAATCCTCTGATCGATTGGCGAGCAAGAACGGTCCAGTTTCCAGAATGTGTCTCTACTTGTCACCCTCCACCTGGTGTTGCACTGGCAGCAATTTCTTCAGAGACTCCCCAGTTACCTCCCGAATACCTAGAATACCAAGATGTTTTCCGGAAGGATCAGGCTAACTCTCTACCTCCTCATAGGTCTTATGACTGCCAGATAGACCTGATACCTGGATCTACTCCTCCTTGTAGTAGAATTTATGCCCTCACCAAGCCTGAGAACCTTCACCTTCGACAATACCTGGATCAATACCTGGCAAATGGGTTTATTCGTCCTTCCAAGTCCCCTGCTTCTTCAGCTTTGTTCTTCGTTCCAAAAAAGGAAGGAGACCTTAGAACTTGTATAGATTATCGCTCCCTAAACCAGATCACCGTTAAGAATAGATATCCGTTACCTTTGATCCCTGAACTCCTGGACCAAGTCAGAAAAGCATGCACATATACAAAGCTGGATCTTAGAGGAGCTTACCACTTGGTACGAGTAAAAGAGGGCGAGGAATGGAAGACGGCCTTCCGCACCAAGTATGGGCTATTTGAATATCAGGTCATGCCCTTCGGACTTTGCAATGCCCCGGCCGCCTTTCAATATTTTATGAACGATGTCCTCAGAGAGCTCATAGATGTGTGTGTTGTTGTTTACATTGACGACATCCTCGTTTATTCTTCATCGGAATCTGAACATCAGAAACACGTGAAAATGGTCCTCGAAAGATTGCGTCAACACAAACTTTTCGCTAAGTTGGAAAAATGTGTTTTCAACGTGACTGAAGTTGGATTCTTGGGATTCATATTATCACCTGGCGGAGTGCGTATGGATTCAAAGAAGGTCGATGCAGTTCTCAAATGGCCATGACCATCCTCCGTAAAAGGTGTGCAAAGCATGTTAGGCTTCGCTAACTTTTACCGCAGGTTTATCCCCGAATTCTCTCGAATAGTCCAGCCCATCACTGCCTTGTTAAAGAAAAACAAACGTTTTGAATGGTCTACCGAGGCGGAACAAGCTTTCCAGGATTTGAAGACTAAATTTATCTCTGCACCAATCTTAAAACACCCTTGCCCCGAACTCCCCTACATCGTGGAAACTGATGCTTCAAGCCTTGCCATGGGGGCAGTTCTATCACAAAAGGACCCGGTAACCAATCAGTTGCATCCCGTGGCATTTTGGTCCCGCAAATTCTCGCCTCCTGAAATCAATTACACGATTACTGACAAGGAACTTCTGTCTATCAAGTCTGCCTTTAAGGCTTGGCGGCATTATCTGCTGGGGGCCCGACACACCGTTACTGTGATTACGGATCACCGAAACCTGCAATATTTGAAAACCGCAAAAGCCCAATCCTCTAGACAACTCCGTTGGGCATTATTCTTTGCCGAGTTTGACTTCATAATTACCTATCGACCTGGTACAAAGAACGGTAAAGCTGATGCCCTTTCTCGGATGGGAGTGGAAGAACACTTGATCAACCCTAAACCTGTACCAATCATTCCCGAACAAAGAATTCTGGGTGTAATCGCCACAGAATCCATAGAGGAAGTTAAGGATAAAGCCAGGCAACTTGTAACTCCAGCAGACATACAGAATTGGCATCTGCAGGGAAAGGACTTTGCAGTAAAGGACAACTTATTGTATTTCCAAGAACGATTATACCTACCCAGCACAGATTTACAGAAAAAAGTAATCTCTTGTTATCACGATTCTTTAATGGAAGGACAACCCGGTATGGCCAAGACCTCAGAAAAGATCAAGCGCTACTTCTGGTGGCCGTCTTGGAAAAAAGATATCAGAGACTTTATAATGTCCTGTGGAGTATGCGCCCAAAACAAGAGTCAAAAGGAAAGACCAGCAGGCCTCTTACGCCCTATTGACATCCGACCTCGCCCTTGGCATACGCTTTCTATGGACTTCATCACCGATCTACCTCCATGGCCGGATACAATACGATTCTAGTAATCGTGGACTTATTCTCCAAGATGGCGCATTTCATTCCGCTCAAAGGCTTGCCAACAGCAGCAACTCTGGCCCGAGAATTTCTCGAAAACATCGTCCGACTGCACGGTTTTCCTTCGGTTCTAATTTCGGATCGAGGTAGTCAATTTATTTCTCATTTTTGGCGAAGTTGCTGTCGGTCGGCTCAAATTGATGTGAGACTATCGACCAGTCACCACCCTCAGACCGACGGACAAACCGAGAGGACCAATCAAACTCTGGAACAGTATTTACGCTGTATGCTGCAACAAACTGAAAAAACTTGGAAAGACATCCTTTGGATAGCCGAATATGCCTACAATAACTCTGTCCATTCGGGAACTGGGAAAACCCCGTTTTTTCTTTTGTACGGCAGTCACCCTCGAACCTCGGAGTTGGATCCCCTCCAAGATCTTGAAACACCAGCAGTAGACTACCTGCATTCTACAATCACCCAAGCCTTTAAGGAAGCTGTTTCTCACCTTCAAAGGGCTAAAGAACAATACAAGAAAGGAGCAGATCAACATCGGAAGGAAGCCCCTCAATATCAAGTAGGGGATCAAGTCTGGTTATCCACCAAATATCTACCTCTAAAAGGGCCACGCACATTCAACCCAAGATACCTTGGTCCCTATTCCATCACTACCATAGTAAACCCAGTAGCGGTCAAGTTGGACTTGCCCCCGCACATGAAGATACATCCGGTCTTCCACGTCTCTCTATTAAAACCCGTGCAACCTCAAACCCGACTAACTAAATCTCCAAAACCTATCCTAGTTGATGGAGAACTCGAGTTTGAAGTCAAAAGCATTCTGGACTCCAAGATCTCCAAATCTAAACTATTTTACCTAATTGACTGGAAAGGCTACGGCCCCCAAGAGAGATCCTGGGAACCTGCTGAATATGTCCACGCTCCTCGCCTAATCAAAAGATTTCACCGAACATTTCCTGACAAGCCAAAACCCCCGGAGAAGCCTGGTTTGGGAGGGGCCTTGAGGGGGGGTACTGTCATAATCTCTGCTTCCAAAAGGTCAGGGTTTTCCCAACTCCCTTGGAAGCAGATCCATAACCCAGGTTCCGAGTGCCAACCAGTCCCAATTGGGACCTTTTGGACCCAGTCCTGGCGCCAGTGGCACCAGGCTCATAAATATGCCCAGTCCCAGCGCTGGAAGCGCCGGGCTCATAATGCTTGGGTGGACTTACCTGCAGCAGACCATGCTGCTTACTTGCCTGCCAGTTGAGCCTCTGATCCTCTTCTGTTTGGAACTACTTTTCCTGTTGGGTGGGGCAGGAGCCACTCCCTAGATTCAGAACACTGGAACTCTTCTGGAAAGCAGGAACTCTTTTCTTACCTAGGCGTGGCTGTGGAAGGAGACACCTAAGCACTACAGGAGGCTATTTAAACCACACCCGATGGATGAATCTTGCTTTGTGTTATTCTGCATCCTCTGCAGCAGAACGCTCATCGTGTCTTCTGCATCTGATCCTGGGCCTAAGGAAAAAGGCTTACCATCCTGAATCCAGTCTTCAGCAACACCTATAAAGACAAGAAAGAACAGGTTAGCATTACGGTCTTCAGTGACAGCTCTTCACTTACCTGGTCCATCGGCTGTCACCAACGCCTCGCGCTGCATTCCGGCATCTGAAAGACAAAGGCTTACCTACTCTTCGTGCGCTCCGGAGGTCTTCACACTGCATTCCGGCATCTGAAAGACAAAAGCTTACCAACTCTTCGCACGCTCCGGAGGCCTTCGGCGCTGCATCCCGCATCTGAAAGACAAAACAAGGTGCGTTTAAAGACATTGGGGAACTTTAATACTCACGTGCCATTACTCCTTTCCACATCTAACCCAGTGGGTATTCCGGCACCCTGCAGCCGCTCCGAACTTGTAAAATAAAAAGACCGTTAGAGCGCATCGTGAAGCAGGCAACAAGCGCTTACTTACGTGCTTCCAGGCGCTTCTATTCATCACACGGGCTCCATCTTCAACTCACTTCAGCCCGTCATCCGCCATCGCCGGAACCCTGCAAAACAAGAAACATCATTACTAAAGACTTTAAAGACATTAGAATTACTCGAAACTTACCGTTCTTGCAGTAAACGACGGACAGCAGTCCTCTGAAGTCAAGAGGCCTGCTCCCCTTATCCAGTGAAGAAACTGGTTACAGCACCCTGCCCCGAGGCAGATGGAGAGCACGGCGTTCACTTACCTAAGGTGAGAGCGTTAACCTTTGGGGTTCTACAGGAGAAGAGAAAGGGAAGAAGAGAGAGACAATCAATAACCCAGTTCCTTAATCCCATATTTTATATCTGCAGACATCTTACCCTTCGAGTCAGACATACAGTGCACAGAGGTCCAGCCCAAAGAGCCAGCCGTGTGTTACACATCACCTTTGAAGATACGGTATACGCCCAGTCAAGACCGGCGCCTCTACGGGAATCAGGTGAGCGTTACAGTCAGGAAGCAGGAAACGGCAAGCCAAGCTTTCCGGGAGCGCTACGGTGGGTCAGGAACCAACCACGTTGAGACCCAGTTGATTCCAAACCCGACCGCTGTTTAAATTACCCGGAATGAGGCAGAGGCTTGGCCCGCAAACAAGCCCACGCGCGAGCAGGGAGTGAGTCTGCAAATCGGGAAGCGCATTTCCCCCCAATAGCGAAATCGTGTGTACAGCTGCCAGACCCGGGAACGTCGCATTGGGGTTAATCCAGATAGGTGTCCTAACAGGATCTAGCGCAAGCAACTCGGTTGAAGCGACGACTCCTGGCTCCAGCAGTACAGGTTTTAATCAAGTGTGCTATAGATGGACATTCCCTTTTGGTCTTTTTTTCATATGGGAAGGATAACATTGGGTCACTTCAGGCAAAGAAGGCTTGCGGATATTGAAGATATCAAAGGATAATTAAGTGAATCATCAAAAGTAACCTCGTAAAGTCTAAGAGAAAGGGAGATTCAGAAGATGGGAATGGACTAAACCATTTCAAGATAAAACATTGTGAGTCTGATCCTAAGGAACTGCCGACTGAGTAAGACATCTAAGCCTATGGACAGGGTAAATGTTTAAATGTTTAAATAATTGTAGCAATTGTAGTAACTGCAAAAAAGGATTGTAATAATGGTGGTGGTGGTGAATTGTAATGCTGCAGGGGGCATGAAGTTTAAGAAAGTAGGTGGCGGCAGGAAGGGGGGTACACTTTTCGCACTTGGAATCATGGAGTGTTGGGCACAGGTAGACCTGCACAACCAATCTCTGGGTCTGGAATGGAGCTCAACCTCCATGATAGAAATGCGTGGATGGAAGGGGAATGGGTTGGGTTCAACCGGAGAGATGAGAGGGAATAGGGGGGAGGTGGGGCAAGTTTGGGAGTGTTTTGCATTATTGTGTTGGGGGGAAAGGAGAAGGGAGGGGGGTCAGCTACTTAAGGCACATTCAGAGTATATTTACCCAAATGGGAGGTAAGAGTGTAATTCAAGTCCTGACTCTGAACATTAGGGGCTTACATTCACCACTTAAAAGATGTAAAGTCAGCTCGTTTTTGAGTTAAGAGAGGCCAGGTATAGTGGAATTTCAGGAGACACATCTGGCAAGGAAAGATGCGAACAAATTACAATTGCGTGGTTATCCACATATTATTCAATCTAACGATAAAGGTAAGAAGGAAGGTTATACCATGATCCCAAATCAGAGTATATTTTCAACACACTACGAGCCAGAGAGGGGCTGGAGAAATCGATTGTGTTCTGGGGTAGGTTACCTCTGTCCATGTTGTGGAGGGCGGCACAACTGAAGATGGTGGCACTGCCGAGGCTAATGCACTACTTTAGAAATGTCCCATACAACATTCAGAGACAATTCTTTAAGGCCTTAGAGAAGCTTTGCAGACACTTCCTATGGCAGGGGGGAGGCATAGAGTGGCACTGAGTATATTACAAATGCCCTACAAGTTGGGAGGCCGGCAGATACCGATCTTTGAGTTGTATTTTCTGGCGTGCCAGTTGCAACACGTTGTACAATGGATGGCGGATGATCCCACGACGGAAACGACTTTGTTACAGCCAGCTATAAAACCAGCATATTTTAGGGACCTGATTTGGACCCACGGGGGAAGAGCAAAAGAAGCACCCCTACCTAGTGAAACAGGGAATCCAAGTGTGGAAAAGGACCTGCAAAAACATGGGCACAATAGACCCAATCTCGCCACAGACCCCCATACGGGCGATAGTGGCGGACATCCCAGGGAGTAGCATCAGGGTACTAACCAATTGGGAAACATGTGGCATTGCCACGATTGGAGACCTATGAAACAAAAAAGGGTTGTTGACATTTGCCGCACTACAAGAGCTTACGGGCTTACACACTGAAGTGTAAGGAGAGATGGGAAACTGAATTGAGCAGGAGATTCAAAGAGAAAGAATGGAGTAACATAGTGATATATCACAAAAAGGTCTCCAGAAACGCTGGGCTACAATTGATCCAATTTTATATTACTCAAAGGGCATAACTCACACCAGCGGCAGTTGCTAAGTTTAAGGGGGCAGGCAGACAGGAATGTCCTAGATGCAGGGAGGAGGAGGTTGGGTTAATGCATATGTGCTAGGGATGCCCAGTGGTGCATGAGTTTTGAGTGGGGGTGGCACAAAGGGCGGCCCAAGGTGGTATAAATCTGGACATACAATCCCCAGAGGCATGCATGCTTGGCAGATATAAGAAGAGCGCAAAAAATAAACCCTTGAACAAGCACAATGATTTAATGTATATACTAGCCAAACATAGCATAGCCATGAGGTGGAAGGATGCAAGGGGGCCGAGCGTGGCCAGATGGTGGAAGACTTGAAAAAATGGTCAACAGCTGAAACCGGAGTATGGGAAAGTGCGCTAAGGGAACACAAACAAGAATTGAGCATGGACATCCAACAGTGGATTGCGTTGACTGTGACCCTTTTCAATCAGGATATGAGTGAAGAGGCAATGTGTAAGGAGGCACACGAGGTAGACTGTGAGGTTATTGATATACCGGATGACTAGATGTATGCACGTGGGGGTGGGTTTGGGATGTTTATAGGGAACGGTTGACATGCAAAATCGATATGTTTGTAACATGCAATTAAAAAGGTTGGTGTTGGTTGTTATAAAACAATAAAAAATATATTATCTAAAAGGGTAAGAAGGGATGGGTCTTGATTGCGCTAAAAGGTTGGGTTGGTAATAATATATTGACCAAAGAAGTGGATAAAGAAGGTAGATATCTTTTTATCAAAATACAACTGGAGAGAATGCGATTTAGTATAGCTACAGTTTACGCTCCTAACTCAGGACAAGATGTGTTTTTACAAGGGGTACTGGGTAAGTTAGAAAGGTTCACAGAAGGACAAATTATCCTGACAGGGGATTTCAATATGGCTTGGAATCCCGAGGTTGATAGGTTAAAAGTTACCATGGACAACTTGTCATTGGTAGATGCATGGAAAGAAACTCAGCACGAAGACAAAGGGTATACGCTCTATTCATCGGTTCATAGGACATTCTCTAGGTTAGATTATGTGTGGGTTTCAGCTTCATTGCTAGGAAGAATACAACAGATGAATACAGGCCCAAAAGCCCTTTCTGACCATGCACCATTAAAGCTAACTATTCTCCAAGAACACAAAGGGTCAGGGTTATGGCGGTGGACATTTCCAGAACACTTATTAAAGGATCAGATAATGGGTGAAGCGATTAGGGGCAAAATAAAGGAATATCTTGAACTAAATGGATCCCAAGGTACGCCAGAAAGATGGGTATGGGATGCTTTCAAAGCGACCATGAGGGGAGAACTAATAGCAATAAAAGCCCAGAAAGAGAAGATATTAACAGCAGCCCAATTGGGGCTGGAATCACAATTAAAACACTTATGAAGGAGATGGAAACAAACAAAGGGGCACAAATCTGGAAAAAACATAGATACCTTAGAGGACAATTAGACCTACTACAGACAAGACAAGACTACAGACAAGACGTGCCGAGAAGGCCTTGTTGTATTTAAGGCAGAGCTATTACATTAAGGCCAATAAAGCCGACCGCCTTCTGGCACGTGAAGTCCGAATGAAAGGGGAAGCTAGGATTATCCGTACGATTGATACTGGGCGGGGTAAAATTTGCTCTTCTTTTAGAGAAATAACAGACACGTTTACAGAATACTATTCAGAGCTATACTCTACAGACTCCCCAGACCCTCAAAAACAAACTACTTATTTACAACAATGCCGGTTAAAAAGACTAGATATAGGGAAGACCTAGAGCAAGAGATTACGGTAGAAAAAGTATGAGAGGCGAGAAAGTCTCTACCTCTCAACAAAGCAGCGGGGCCGGATGGTTTCTCAGTCATTTTTTATAAGACCTATATGGAAGACTTGACCCCCATCTTGACTGCATTGTTTAATTCCTATAGGTAGGAAGGGTGTATTACATCCTCAATGGAAGAGGTGAAGGTGGTGCTTTTCCCAAAACCAGGGAAAGTAAAGACTTTACGTGGGTCCTACAGGCCCATAGCTCTTATCAACATAGATGCTACGCTGTATACTAAAATGTTAGCAACCCGATTGGGAAAGTTAGTACCGCAATTAATACACCCCGATCAATCTGGGTTTGTTTCAGGTAGGCAAACATTTGACAACATTAGACGGGTGAACCATCTAATAAAGAAAATCAACAGAGCAAGATTATCGGCAGGGGTTATAACGCTTGATGCCGAAAAGGCGTTTCATCAAGTTGGATGGTCCTTTTTATTTACAATGAAATCTATGGGGTTTAGTCCTACATTTTTGCAAATTGTATGAGCAAACTACAAATCTCCAATTTTAAGATTAGCCATTAATGGGGATTTTTTTGAAGAGATAAAGGTTTCCCGTGGGACTAAACAAGGGTGCCCGCTATCCCCGATATTATATGCAATACATCTAGAGCCACTGTTGTCTAAAAAGACTTTGCTTTTTGTACCTTAAACTGATGAAAATGAAAATAAAAACACGATTTACAAATTGTTGTGAGTCTAGAAAGGCACCAAGAACTGTTGTCTGTGAAACTCCGGAGAGCAAGTTGGAATCCAGGGGAAGGGAACCACCCTCTGGAACAAGGATGTCTGGCCTGGAAGAACATTTGTGTTGGAGCCATTTCTTTTTTTTTTAACTTTTTATTTTTGGCAAGAAGATATGACAGGTACAACATGCGTTACATAGAGACAGGTAGGAACTACAGTATCACATTGTCAATAAACTTTTACAATCATTCGAGCATTGCACCGTGGGGGTGTTGAGCTGTCGGCACGACAGGGCGTGCAGAGTTCAGGCCTCAGGGGGCTCCAGGCAGGCTAGGTGAGGGGGTGGATCTCCACTCAACGCTGTCTCTATTGTTCAAATAGGTGCAAAACTCAGTCCACACATTTCTGGGTCGGGATGTCATGGGGAGGGAGCCAATGTATTCCTCTTTGCACATGTGTGTCCAAGTGTGGGAATTCAACCACATTTCAAATGTAGGGGTGAACGGCGCCTCCAAAATTTTAATATACATTTTTTTTCGCCACTAATGCGCTTGTGTTAAAAAATGTGGACATTTTTTTTGCATCGTCCCCACAGTGTTGGAGCCATTTCTTCTTCTTTTGTGAACACTTTTCTAAACCTCCAATGGTTAAAGATATTTCCCGCTTCACCTTAGAGTTTAGGTTTAGTATTAGGATCAGAATAGAACTTTGGACACAGGACAGTATTGGTTTTGACGTGCTGACACAGACAGGTCCTGAGTTTTGGTTTAGGTAGGTAAATCCCTCCTAGAGCAGGGTCAGAGATGCCTTTTTCCTAAACCTTTTTGTTTTCAATAAAAGTCTTTCACCAAAAACATGGCTTACATGTGTCCGAGTTTCATTCTTGACTCCTCACATACCCTATGCATGCATCTAAGCAGTACATTACAGCGGACATACAAGCGGTCTGGTTTGTCCCCAATCTCTAGGAACATGTAGATCATTTTGTAGTAAACTGTACCATATGCGACCAGTAGAGTACAGGCCACACCTATTTTCATTAAGGGGAACATTGGCCCGCCCCCCCAAGACCCTTTGAGGAGCTCCATATTTATTATGTCAACATGATTAACAGTTGCAGTAACTTCTGTTATTTAATTGTTGTAGTGTACCCATTCTCTCACTGGCTTGCAGCTGTTCCATGTGTCCACCCTGATGCCAAATTGGCAGCTAAATGTTTGGTGTGCAAGGTATTTCCTCATTGGGGAATATGTGAAAACATGAAATCTGACAATGGGACACTATTTTAATTAACTCTTCAAAGAAATTACCTCTCTATTAGGACAAAAGCACACACTGTGCTCTGTTCATCACCTGCAAACCAACAGGATTGTAGAGCACATGAATGGCCTGTTAAAGCAACGTTTAGCCAAATGTTGTAACACACTATAGGAGAACTGGTTTCACTACCTTAAGAATCAGCCAAGGAAGGACCACCATTTAACACCTCACGAGATTGTGATGGGCAGGAGGCTGCATGCATCACTCACACCCACAATCTCTGATGCCCAATAAACAGCAGAAGTATTAGGGGAAGAATTTCAGGGCTATTTTGGGGACCTAACCAAATGTATTAAAGTTGTATCTCAACAGCTTGGACCTCATCTAAGACAGCCGGCTGCATCGCAGACCAACGATCTAGCATCTCTGCAGCAACCACACCTCTTCCCAGGTGATAAGGTGTATGTGGGGACATTTGTCAGAAAGTGGAACAAAAGAAGATTCCAAGGGTCTTACGTGGTCATTTGCGCCACACCGACTGCTGGCAAGGTGGCAGGTCACAAGATCTGGATCCATCTAACAGATATTTGAAATTGCACCAGCACCAGCCCCCCTCCCCAGGAGCAGGAAACTGAAAGGAGGGAGCACTAAAGATGAGTGCTCTTAATATGTTATTGACATTTCTGAAATTGGTGCATCTTTTTGGGTGAGTGAACACTAACCCTTCCTTACAGCCTCCAGGAGTACCAGATAATATAATACGATTTCTGTTGTCTACTAGTTTTCTGTTTTTCTCTCTTCTCCTTTCCTTTTTCATGATGAGATTTATGTGTTTGGGGGTTAGAAAAGGGTGGTATAATGATACTGAAGTAGCACCTGCGTTAGCAAATGGTAAGTCTGTCCATGGGCCTCATTACGACCCAGGCGGAAAACCATGGTGCTAATAGCACCATGGTCCATGCCGGTAACTTACCGATTCCGCCATGGAGAAAGGGGGAATTACCACCCCATTACAAGGTTGGCGAGGCGATAATTCCCCCTTCCTCCATGGCCCTTCCCCATTCCCATTTTTGCCCCTTAGGGCATAATGGGAATGGGGAAGGCAGTAATTACGTACAGCAAATTGCGGTACCGTAATTAGCACCAAGGTCCCTTTGCGGCTCCATTCCTTAACGGCTGGTAAAACCAGCCGTTAAGGTGGGAACCCGCAAAGGGACCTCGTAATCAGGCGCTAAGGGATTACCGGTACGGGTACCCTTACCGGTACCCGTAATCCTTTAGCGCCAGGGTCGTAATGAGGCCCTAGAAGGAACACTATTGATCAGGAGAGCCTGCTAAACGATATTATAGATGTGCATCACCCCGATACGGACAATTTCTGGTATAATCTCATGTGGGAGGTGGGAAGAGAGAAGTCAAATTATTCCTGTTAAATTTGTTCTTTAATACTGCATGCAACTAGCCCACCCAGACTGTTCTTGCCCCAGGAAATGCCATATCTAATAGCACGATGTCTAGTGCACCATGCCTTGTGCAGGATGCATGGGTTGTTTCAGGGACATGAGGTTCAAGCAACTGTGTTAGAAGCAGACAAGTGTGAGTGTTCTGAGAATAACGAGCAGGAGCATTTGCGGTGCAGAATAAGACCTCAATTACAGCTGGAAGGTGCTGTTTTCACAACAATAAGTGGGTTGTGAGGAGCCATGAAGGAGACGCAGACAAAGAGTTCATGCTTGTGTTTACAAACATTTATTCAAATGAAAAAGGGGTTTGAAAATGCCTCAATATCCCTATTCTAAGAGGTATTTCCCTACCTCAACCAAAAACTAAGGAGCTGTCCAATGTCAAGCTCTCCAAAGCAAAACTGTCCTGTGTCCGAAATCCTATCCTTGCCCTCACATTATAAAAGTAACTCCAATGTGCTAAAGGAACTGTCTCTGGTCTTGAAAGGTGCACAAATGTTCAAGTTCAAAAGAAATATATAGATAGTGTGAGGGTTCAGAAATGCAAGACAGACACAATGGTCACGTTTTTGCAAGGTTTGCCATTTTTATTAAATAAAAAGGGGTGGGATAAAAGCCTATCTTTCCCTATCCTAACAAGGAGGTCCCTGCCGAGCAAACTAATACCAAAGAAAAGTGACCTAGTGTCCAAAAAGTCTCTGAACCTCACACTAATACACACAACAAAATGACACAAGGAATGTTTGGCTATCTTTAGTTCAACAAAACAATTTATCACTTCAAACTTAAAGGTTTTTGAAAACACTCCTTATGACCATGACTGGGCTCATTTCCCCTAGATTAATTCATGAATACTTTGAGCAAAGTTCTGATTCCACAAAGTTCTGTTCAATGTAATACAAAAAGGCTCTTCCATCCACTGTGCCTTTCCCATTGATACAGCAAATGCCTTTTCCACAAACGTTTGGTCACAAATCAAGACAACTGTTGTTCTCCACAATATCCCTCTGTCTTTCACAATACAAGTTAAAAACCCAAAGCAATAGTTCTTTTCAAAATGTACAATACTTATTAGCATATCACACCTTCTTCAAATGAAATACATTTGTCAGGATAGAACAGCAACTACTTTTGGTGATGCCACAGCTTGTCAAACAAAGGATAAAGTTAATAGGTTCTTACCACCACACCTTTTTGCACAAACATACTGATTCAAATCATCTTCTTCTTTCCTGGTATACTCACCTGCCAGGACTAACTACTATGATCCATTTCCTGGTTTACTCGCCTGCCAGGAAGAAAGCTCCTACAATTACAATCAAACTTGATGGTAGTATTGATTCCAAGATTCTCCACACCAACATCTCTTTGAAGGAGGGCTGAACAATAACTGCCTTTTCTTATAGTCTCTTGACTCTTGATAATGCATGTTCCAGTTTTCCCCAAAATCGTAAACTCAATATAGAAGCATTGTTCTCAGATTGTCTCTTAACTACTTCTTGGCATCCTCTTGACTGTTGGCAGTGTGGCTTACAAGTTTCCCCCAGATGATATCCCAAAAAGGGACAGTTACGCCCTTATCGCCTCTGCATGGTTTCCCAGTCTCTTTGCTGTTGGCAATGCAGGATGTAACCTTTCCCCAACTGATATCTCCTAAAAAGGGATTTTGGCCTTTGTTGTTTTAGTGTGGTTTTCTCACAGCCTCTTGGCTGGTTATAATCTTTCCCCAATTGTAGTCCCGTAAAATGGGACTTATGTCCTTGCCACTTTTACTCTGTTTCTTTAATTGTTTGGTATTCAAAATGATGTGATTTTAACAATTGTCTTATTCGGAGCACCCCGGGGCCAGCGTTAGCATCTAGCCAACTCACCAGCTTTCTTCGGTGTCTTCTCTTCACAGTCGGCTGTTGCAGTGGACCTCCTGCATCCTGCCTGCTCTCTCTCCAGCTTCCATGTACCTTTGGTGGGCTGCGCGTCTCTCCCATGGAGCTCTGACAGCTCCATTGGTCTTCCGCAGCTTCTCACTCACCGACACGCCATGTTTTGAATTGGGAGTAATTATCATCAGCTGGGCTTCTTCTCCATACGCTGCTTCATCCTTCACATACTATGCAATGCTGCTAGCATTCACTCTTTGCAACATCTTCCACTGGCGTTTTTCTCTCTGTGGCGGTTCCTGCATCTCGGGCAGCCTCTACTTCAGTAACGCCTTCTGCTCTGTCTTCTACTTCTCCTTCATCTCCTTTCTTCAGCTGTACCTCATTTTTGAGATTTAAATGTCCTGCTCAGGGGCCCTGGTCTGTAACAATTGGACCGCACCTTTTGGTTAATAGCATTCTTAACCCTCACTGCCTCTGAGCCCTTCTTCCTCATCTCAGTATCATAAGTATTATGGGTACTGAAGTCCATAGTAGTATTGATCCTTTTATACTTAGTTTTGACTGCTTTATATACTGAGAGTTATCAGAGTGAGGGGAGGTTGTGAGAAGGTTTTGTGATTTAATATTGGAGTGAAGACTTCTACCTAAAGCAGAATTATGATAACTAAAGGATTTCACATACAATTCTTGAACCCCGGAGGCACCACTATTATTCTGTCTAGATGATTTTCTATGATAGGTTCTTTGAGTAGTTATATGGGAGGAACTTGTACATTGATAACATGCCATTAGGTATTTCGGAATGACATCACTCATCCTCAGAAGAAGATTAATACTGCGTCTCTTCCAGAGGAGTCACCACTTGCCACTGATAACCGTCTCCTTTGATGTGATCCTTCCTCCTGATACCACCCCCAGGGTTAGGATCAGGTAGCGGCTGCCTTCCCCAGGCCACATGGGAGGATACTTTAGGCTGGGGTTTAGTGATGACTCTACAGGATTTATCCTTGGCCTCAAGCCCAGGGACCATATCTTTCCAGCCCTGAAATCTCTCCATTGATTCCCGGTGAGTCCAATGATCAATTTTAAGACCCTTTGCATTGTCCACAAGGCTTACTGGGGCCGGGGCCAGCACTACATCCAACGCTCTCTTCCAAAATACCTCCCTTCTTGAGCCCTTCGCTCAGCTACCTCCAACTCTCCAAGGGTTAGACGCTTCTCCAGACAAAGAATGGGGGTAGATCTCTCTCCTATGCAGGTTCCTCCCTCTGGAATGGCCTCCCTGGCCCTTTCAAATTTGAGTCGGACCAGCTGAAGTTCCAGAAACAGCTCAAAAATGTCCTCTTCTCCTCTGCTTTCTCTCTCACCCTCCCCTGCTGACCTACCTGTCTGCTGTATCGACTGGTTGCTTGGCTACCCTCAGAGTCTCACTGGGTACCAGGCTCTTTCATGATCAGTCACCCTTGCACTGCCTCCGGGCCTACCACGTACTTAGGGGATGTAACTGTGACTCTACAGTCCCTTGTTCTCCTTGCACTACCCAGAACCACGCTGGCCTGGCTGCTCTTACTCAGAGCATTGCTTCCCTGTTTTCCCATCCCCTGCCCCTTCCCCTTTCCCTTTTGCACTTCTCATTCTCGCACTTGTACGATCTGAATGACACAAGGCCTAGTAAGATCGTTTGTCTTGTCCTCCCTCTGTCTTCCCTCCCTTGTTTTGTCGTGCCAGAAACACTTGTGTACGGGCGCTTTATAAATGACTTATCATATCATGCCCTTCCCCTAAAGACCTGGCCTCCCGCTCCAGGTTCTTTTTCTTGATTTGACCCAGTAGCCTCTCCCATATCAAAATAGAGTTTTTGGTCTTCCCAATCCCAAACAAGGTCTTTTGAGGGAATTCCTTCTTCATCCCAGGAATTAACTGGAGAATAGGATAAGCAGGTTCTACTAGCATTCCTTTACAGCTTTTCAAAGTTAGGGAAGTCTGTGCCAATAATAGTTTCTTCGGGAAGTCTGGTAATGACAGCAGCATCTATTCTTATAGCCTCCCCCTGAATTCCAGTAGTAACTGGGGTTCGATGATAGAGCTCTTCATCCCCATGTACATAAGTCACCTTGATTGGGCGGCCAATCCTCCGACCTTTAAGAGGTATTAAATTAGATCTTATAGCCTTTTAAAGGATTTACTATTAAGAAACAAAATGTTTGTACCTTCTACTTCAACTCCCTCTAAGTACTCTTCTTCCCAATCTTGCCCCATTAGATAACCAGTCTCTATTGGTTCTTCTCTTTTATTTGAGGGACAATGTTGGACTAAATGTTCTGAGTGACCACAAGAAAAGCATAGAACTGCCATAGAACGTTGACCTCACCCGTCCTCAGGTTTTGGGTCACTCTTTTCCTTCACAAAACCAAACTTTTTTCCCCCACTGGAAGTTTCTCGCATAAACCAAACTTTTTTCCCCCACTAGACGTTTCTCGCATTAACAATTTGGGGGGATTCCCCTGATTTCAATTTTTTGTTAGTGGATTAGGAGGGTGAGAGGGTGATCTCTTTTTAACTCTTCCCCCCTTTGGAGATTTCTTACATGGCGGTTGGCTTCCATGAAATTATGTGCGGTCTTAACGACCAGGGATAAATTAGGTTTATTTCATTGCAATATAGCTTTTTGCAAATAAGAGAACACTGAGTTTATAAACTGTTCTATTGTCCACATTTCCAAATCTTCCGGCAAAGCTTTCTTTCCTATCCACATAGACACAGTATTTTGTATCCCAGTGAATAATTCCACTGGAGTTTCATTGGGATTCAATCTGGTGTTCCTAAGTTTCTGTTTTTAAAAATGCCCACCTTTTTCAATAGTCCTTCCTTAATCTCCTCAAAAGGGGTTATCCTGGCTGACCAAAAGGGGGCAAGGGCAAGTTGGATGCCTAACTGTAAGGCTCCGTCCCTTGCCCTGGTGAATGGTGGAATAACGGTGGAGTAAAGTCCCAGAGAGCAGTTACAACAGCTCTCAAGACTTCAGGAGACATGAGGCAACAAATGTTCGGTATTTGAGGCACCCTTGAGTCTGTCGGGCAGCCTAACAGAACATCCTCCAGCGAGGCGGGCAGAGCTAGGACAGGCGGGAGGTGAGGCGAACCAGAACACAGCGAACAGCAGAAGGGGGAGACACCAGAGGCACCGAGGTGACATCCGCGGGGTGCCTGTGGAGACTGGTACCCCCCCACTGTTGCTGGAGGCTACTCCCTGAGCTCAGGGCTGGAGCCCAACACCCACCCCCGATGGCCACCGGTGAAACCATGCATCCCCCTGCCCAAGCAGAATTTGAAGGGCTACAGCTGGCGGGGAGACACCCGCGCGGAACCTGAGGAGCGCGGATCCCCACCACTGCACTACAGGCAGGTGAATAGCCCGGCCCCTGCCCCTCTGCTGGAACTGAGGGAAGTTGTGTGGCAACAGTGAGGGATGCCCCTCCCCCTCTCACCACAGCCGAGGGAATGCGGAAGGCAGAGCGGCTCAAAGCACTGTGAAATAGCATTGAATTATTTGTTTGGCTTTTTTCGCCCTGTGGGAGAAGATGCACCAAGGAGTCTGCCAGGACTGGTGAACACAGGACTCAGGGAGAACCACAGCCCACGGACTGGTGAGTGCACCCTGGGGGGCCCCTTAGTGAACAGCTAAGCGGGGGAAGGCTGGTTGAGCCCCCCCAGACCCAGGAACTGTTGGGGAGTGGCCCCAGGGGAAGGTGGAGGCGAAGACTGGGAGCTGCACAAGCTGAAGTGAGGGTGGAGCAGTACCCTCTACCTAACATAGGTAGAATAAAGGGGGCACGTGACGGGCCAACAGCAAAGGAGCTCTTGAAGAGCGGGGCCTCCGATGTACGCTGGACCATAGAATATAAGCAGAGTTTCCTCAGTGTAAAGGGACACCGAAAAGCAGCAGTTGACTGGCCCAAGAGACCTGAGGGGACATGCACAAAGAGGGATCCCAGAGAAAAGGCTGGCAGCGGAGAGCAGCATAGCAGTAAGCCCCCTGGGTCTACAACTGCAGGATCCGGTGGTGCTACGTGAGCCAGCACAGGAAGGTTGGACTGGGGTAAGGTGGATGTCGGTTAACAATCACTGCTTAGCCCACCTGGATGAGCTGGAAAAGGGTACAGCAATATCGGTTACCCAAGAAAGTGGACATGGCGGCAGGAAAGGGAGAATTCGGATCCCACCCATGTACGCCAAAATCGAATATCAAAAGTGACATGCAGGTGCTCCTCGAGGAGATAAGCGGCATGAGGACTGACATTGGTGCAAAAGTGGCAGACCTCTCAGTGAGAGTCACTACCCTGGAGAACAATATGGAGGGCCTGGAGGCAAACCAAACCTCATCTGTCATCCTTGAGACTCAGGTGGGGGCACCTCTTCAAGAAATGGAGAAACGAGAGGAGGAACTGCGGCTAAAGTTGGAGGACATTGAAACCAGGGAAAGGCGCAAAAACCTCTGCTTCTTCGACCTATGGGAAAAGGAGGGTGAATCCCCGGCTGGGCAGGAATGAAAGATACAGGAGATTATGGGGATGGTCCTGGGCTCCAAGAAAGGAGAGACAGTGCCCCTCGACAGAGTGCATCGGGCGGGCAGTGGAGGCAAGGGGCCCCGCTCAGTTCTTGCCAAGCTACATTACTACTGAGACAAGGTGGATGTTCTGGAGAAGGCTAGACGCACGGGGGACATTAAATATGACGGCTCTAAAGTGGCCATCTTCCAAGATCTCGCAGCTCAAACACTCTTCAGGCGCAAGAAATGTGGCCTCCTGACCAGATGGCTCAGAGAAAAGGGGGTAAGATACAGATGGGGATATCCCTTTGCGGTTTACTTTGAATGGGAAGGCGAGAGGCGCCAGATGGTGACGCAAGACAATATCAAACAGGCCCTGGAGGAACTCTCGGGGTGGGGGCCAGACGGCTGCAGAACTGAAGACGGGGAAGGGCCCAGCCAAACCAACAGAACAGCAGGACTGGGGATGCTGCGGGGGCGACGCAAGGTCTATGGTGCCAGAAAGTTCCAGAAGCTCGGCACACCACCCTCGTGGGAGGACACCACTTGGGGGGAACAATGGCAGTCTGGTGCGGTTTCTGGCTCGACCCCTGGGTTGTATCAAGAAAGGTGGGGTGACCCCCCCAAGTTGGTTAATTGATTGATACAGGTGTTCTGGGGGGTGGGATGGAGTCAATGAAGATCTTTGGGGGAATGTTACACAGGAGCACTGTTTTCTTGGTTCAATGTTTCAATACAGGGAAGAGGGGGAAGTTACTTTGGGAGTTCGAGTTGGGGTAGAGGGAGGTTCATGGGATGACTGGGGGATGACGATGGGAAGGAAATGCAGGAGCTTAGCACGTTGCTAGGAAAGAGGCGAACACGTCTAGGTGTAAGGATAAGGGACATCTGGTGAGCCAGGTCAGGGACACATGCCCTGGTGGTTCGGTATGCGGCACTACAATGCGAGAAGTGTGGGACTGTGGACAAAGGGGGAAGGGAGGGCTGGGTGTAGGGGAAGGGGGACGTATGGGGGAAGGAGGGAGAGGGGAATGGGTATCACATGCAGTCAACCTTGGAGGGGAGGGAAGGGGTCCTGCTACACCGAGGAGATTCAGCAGGCATAGTGGCAAAGGGGTATGGCTACGCTGACGATAGCCACGCTAAATGTCAAGAGTTTAAACTCCCAGAATAAAAGGTAGCTGACTGGTAATATGTTGCATAAACAGAGTTGGCGGTCCTTTTTTTACAGGAGACTCACTACAAACGAGGGGCTGAATATCCAATCAAAGGGAGGGACATTGCTACGATGTACTGGGCTTCTCATAAGGACCGTAAGAAGGAGGGGTGGGCATCTTGCTAGCGAAAAATATTTTGGTTGGTGGTGATGCAGGTTAAGAGGGGTTTCGAGAGCCGGTTCCTATAGATAAAGGGTATCCATGATGGTGTACAGTTTACCTTAGCCACAGTCTATGTGCCAAATTTCCATGCCTCATTGGGGTCCTTGAAGGAGTGCCACTGGCGTTCAATTTGAATGTTCCAGGTCGCTGTTCAGAGCATCCCAGTGCGGGTTGAGTTGAAGCATTGCCTGCGTCACGAGATCTCCATTGAGTAATCATTTAACATTTGAACCGTTGTTTTGTCGCTGGCGGCACGGTATGTCTTCAAGATTGCATTTTATGTTGAAAGTTAAGGAGTCTGAGTGTGATCACTCGGGGCTTGCTGCTAGTTGCGGCTTAGGAGTTGATGCGCGGTGAGCGCTGAATTGTGAGGCTATGCAGATCCGGCATGTTCAGCTTGTCGCGTAAGAAGTACAAATACTTTTCAATGTCTGTGCCCTCCTGGTTCTCGGGAACCCCGACCAGGTGCAGCTTATTGCATCGGGATCTGTTCTCTTGGTCCCGACCGTTGCGCACAGACGTCGTACTTCTTTGATAAGAGCGCCAACATCCGTTACCGTGGATTCATGATTATCTTTGAGCGCACTTATGTGTCGCTTATTATCCGCGGTTTGTTCAACCTGTAGATCGAGGCGACCATTGATATATTTAAGCTCCTTCTGTCAAGTCTGTCAAGATTTCCCAAATCAGAGAGACACTCCAACTCCTCAGCTGATTCTTCTGGACTAGTTGTGAGGGCTTCAGTAGTTTGATTTCCTTTTCCCTTCTTCTTTTTCCTGGTAGTCCTTCGTTCCTTAAAGAGGTAGGGCCTGTCGCGGGGGTATGCCACAATGTCTGGCTACCGAATTGGCAGACTAGTGACCCCCTCCCCAAAATGGACAAGCAGGTGTGGCAGAAAAACCCCTGAGGCAGGCAGATTCCAATTGAAGATTCCCAAGACCACAGAAGTGTGATGGTGAGACAGTCGAACAGTAGCCACGAAACCCCTGCTGCAGGTATGCTGCATTAAGTAGTAGGGAGTTTGTGCTGGCGAGGAACAGCAAAGGTTCCTAAATAACCCCCTGAGGGTGGGCAAACTGCCTGGAACTCACTTAAGGCAGTAGGAGAGCTCTAAGAACAGCGTGCATAGGGCAGAGATCAGGATAGCTGAGAACTCCTATAGGAAAGCCCAATCGTGTTGGATCCCCAAAGGGAGAGCGAAAGCAAGGAGAAAAGTGAGGGAGAAAGGGGTAGAAGGACTGGGCCAGGCCAAGCGCCATGCAGGGAGACTGAGGCGAGACCAGAGCTAGAAGAGAGGGATTCTGAAGAGAAACCACCGGAGCGAGGAAACACTCTGAGGAGAGGGAGAGCAGAAAGTGAAAGAGGGAGCGCAGAGAAAACGCAAGGCAAAAGTGCCTAAACTAGCGTATGACCCCTAGAAGCATAAGGGTTGCAACGCATCGTATACTGACGTTAGAGTGGAGAAATAGCAGCCAGCCGCAGCCATGTTAGAAATCACTAAACGGCTAACCCATGTCAATGGCGGAACGTCAACACCTTCAGGGGTGCCACAGGTCTGAGGAGGTGACAGTATGCCCCCACCGATACCTGGTTGTTCCAGGCTTTCCTGGATGTAGCCTATAGAACCTTTGCAGCAACAGAAGGGCTCGCATGAATGATCTGGGTTCCCAAGAGTTTTCTGAAGACAGATAACCCTTCCACTGGATCAGGTATTCGGGTCTGCCTTTGTGATACCAAGAGTCACAGATTTGGGACACCTCATACTCCTTGAGTTCAGTGAAGGCTTGGAGGGAAATAATTCTTCATTGACACTGGTAGGGATCTGGGACCCAAGGGCGAAGCAGCGAGGAGTGAAAAACAGGGTGTAACCGACTGAGGTTCTTGGGCAACTTTAGTCTGAAGGCCACTGTTTTGACTTCGGCCAAAATCTCATACGGCCCTATATACCGGGGGGAGTTTGGACGTGCAAATCCATCTCGGTAAATACCGAGTAGAGAGGCTGACCTTGGTACCCACTCCCCAATCAGGCACTTCTCTGCGACGCTGATCTCACCGTAGCATTTCCTTCTTCTTGCACTCCTCTACATTACTAAACGCAGTTTTATGAGCTTTGGTGATTTCTGATAACAAAAAGTCGATGGATGGTATATTAGCAGGGGTAATGTTGCAGGGTAAAAAATGGGGATGGAAGCCATAGTAGCAAAAGAAAGGGCTGAGTTTGGTAGCGGAATGAGTTGCATTAATTTAAGAGAATTCTGCTGTAGGTAACAACTCTACCCAGTTGTCTTTTTGCAACTCAAGTACTGTTCCATAATGCTATTTAGATGCTCTGTTTGTCCGTTAGTCTGCGGGTGATACCCAGAAGACAACGACCTCCGGATACCCAAGGTCTTGCATAAGGTGGTCCAGAATTTGGAGGTGTATTGGGAACCCCGGTCAAATAATGCATTTGGGTAAGCCATGAAGGCGAAAGATCTCTTTAAAGAAATAATTGTCCATCTATGAAGCAGTTGGCAGACCAGGAAGCGGCGTGAAATGGGCCATTTTAGAAAAAGAGTCTATAGTGACCATGATGGCTGTACAAGCTTGAGAGACTAGTAGGTCTACTACAAAATCTGTGGAGATATGACTCCAAGGTCTTTGCTCCAATAGGCCAAGAGGGCATAGCTGGCAGTATTTGTTTTGTGCACAAATTGAACAGGATTGTGTGTAAGACTTCACATCAGATCTGAGGGTCGGCCTACGAGAAGTTCCTACGGACGAGATCCACTGTGTTCGAAAAGCCTCTATGGACTGCCATCTTGGTCTCGTGACACCACACTAGTATTTGCTTCCTTAAGGACTCTTCTGGGATAAACAATCTGCCATCGACAGAGATTAAACCTTCTCTTCTTTCTGCAGAGAGTTTCCCGTCTTGGTGGAGATCCGGGGATAACGTTTCTGTGTATTCCTTTACTTCTTGGAGGAATGAGGAAACCAAGTTGACAAAACAGTTCCTCCTTAACAAACGTTCTTGTGTTCGCAAACTAATACCATCTTCAGGTAGAGAGCGTGATAAGGCATCTGCAGGGGCGTTCTGGCTTTCCAGAATGTATGAGATCGAGCAATCATACTGGGAGGAGAAGTTTGCCCATCGGCTTGCCGAGGATTCTGACACTCCATCTGTTGTAGGACGCGTAAGTTACAGTGATCTGTATGGGTGGTAAATGGATAGGGACCTCCTTGAAGCAGATGGCGCCACTCCTCACAAGCCAGCTTCATTGCCAATAGTTCTTTTTCAATTACAGAGTAATTTACTTTGCTGGAAGATAAGATCTTTGACAAATATGCCACGGATGTTCATCCCATTCAAGTTCTTGCAGAAGTACAGCCCCTACCGCTGCTACAGAAGCATTAGATTCTACGATGAAGGGCCAGATCTGGTCTGGTTGACGAAGAACAGGAGCTGAACAAAACAAAGCTTTGAGACTTTGGAAGGCGACCTCAGCCTGTTCGTGCCACTCAAAGGTAGTATTTTCCTTTAGCAGGGAGTTAATGGGCAGCACCACTTCTGAGAAACTCAGGATACATTTTCAATAAAAATTGCAGATTCCTAAGAACCGCTTTATTTCCCTGCCTGCTGATGGAGCAGGCCAATTGAGGATAGCGGACACCTTGTTCTTATCCATTTTGATACCTTGACTAGACAAGATGTATCCTAAGTATGGACTCGGAATTGACACTTTTCTGGCTTGACGAGGAGTTGGTTGTTACGCAAGCGTCTAAGAACCTCCCAGAGATGTCCTAATGTTCTTGGGACGAAGTGGAAAAGATGAGTATGTCATCTAAATAATTGATCACTGAGTGGAACAATAGATCTGAGAAGAGTCAGTCCATAAATCTTTGGAAGATTGCTGGTGCGTTAACAAGCTCAAAAGGCATTACTCTATACTCAAAATGGCCGAAAGAGGTCCCGAAGGCTGTCTTCCAGTCGTCTCCTTTCTTTACGCGAAGAAGATGGTATACTCTGCATAGGTCTAGCTTGGAAAATATTGTGGCTCCTTGAACGGCTTCAAAGATGTCCCTTATTAGGGGCATGGGGTAACGGGCTTGCACTGTAACATGATTGAGCCCCTATAATCAATACAGGGTCTGAGTTCCTGTGTATCTCTTTTCAGAATGAAGAACAGGGAGAACCCTGCTGGGGATTGGGAAGAGCGAATGAGACCGTTCTGAAGGTTTGAGTCTAAGTACTCCCTTAATGCCTTCTTTTCCTGAATGGAGTGGGGATACATCCAGCCAAATGAAACCAAGGCTTCTGGAGTAAGTTCAAGGGCGCAATTCTCTGGTCTATGTGGTGGAAGATCCTGGGGAATCTTGTCCTAAAAGGCATCCGCGAATTCCGAGATATCCGGAGGGATATAGTGAATGCTGATGGTGTCTGTTAGAGTAGATGTCAAGGTCTTCACGGATTCCTGGTTTGGTTTACATAGACAGTGTTGGTGACAGTAGATAGAATTAAACTCCAGGTGATTCTTGGTCCAGTCAATGGATGGTTATGCTTCCTTAACCAAGCAATGCCCAGGATCAAAGGAAAGTGGGCAGCTCTAATGATATCCAACTGGAGGGTTTCCTGATATTGAAAGATGGAAATATTGAGTTCTGGTGTGGTGTGAGTGATCAGTCCCGAGCTCAGTGGTATTCCATCCACACCTTCCACCTTCTGGTCTTCCTTTCTTATCACTCTCGGAATGCCTTCACGATCAGCCCAGACCATGTCAATAAAGTTCCCTGCAGCTCTGCAGTCTATCAAGGCCAAGGCATCAATCCTTTTCCTGATGATGATAATTTGGACGGAGACTACCATAAGTCTGTTGTCTTCTCCTTGTGAGTACCCTGCCTGGGTTGTTAAGGGACTGATAGGTGAACCTCGGATACCCGTTCCTCTTAGGACTGAGGTCGATCATTTCCCGATCTGCGTGGAGGTCCTTCGGGACAGTCCATTAACAGATCAGCTTCGGAGCCACAATACATACAAAGGCCTTTCTCCCATCTTTGTCTTCTTTCATCAGGAGTGAGAGATCCACGAGCAGCCCCAATCTGCATGGGTTTGTCCCTGGAAGGTTTAGGTATCGGTGGAGAAGAAGTTGAGTGCTCAGTAGAAGGAGGAAGATGACTGCTACCCTTGCGTCTTTCTATACGCCTTTCAGTTAGGCGATAATCGATTTGGAGGATGATGGAGAGCAGCTCTGAGAAGCTGTGAGGAGAGGTTCTGGCTAGTTTGTCCTTAATATCTTCCCCGAGCCCTCTTATAAAGATGGAGTATTAGGCCAACTCTGGCCATCTGGCGTCAGCCGCAGTCTGCTTGAATGATGTGATGTAAGAAAGGAGATCCATCAGGCCTTATCTGATGTCAAGCAAGTCCTCACAAGAAGAATAGACCACCTCAGGTCTCTCGAAGGTTTGCTTTAGTAAGTCGACAAAGGCTCCATAGTCTTGCAAGATGGGATTGTCTGAGGTGACCAAAGGGATTGCCCAAGCAAGGGCATTTCCTACCACGTTAGACACCATGAACCCCACATGGGCATGGTCAAAAGCATATGTGCCAGAGCAGAAGGAGAAATGGACCACACATGTCTCAATGAACTCTTTAAGTTTCTTCTGGGCCCGTCAAAATTCCCAGAGGTTAGTCCCATGGCAGGTAGATCAGAAGGATGTTGTTCCCGGGCGGTGATCAGCTGTCTTAATACAGCATTTTTAGTCTTGAGATTTTGAACTTCAAGGGAGAGACCGTGTACAGCTGCAACAAGTTCCTGGACTTGTTCAGCTGTAGCCATGATGGATTCCTGGCGTTGCAATCTGTCAAGTCTGTCAAGATTTCCCGAATCAGAGAGACACTCCAACTCCTCGCCTGATTCTTCCGGACTGGTTGTGAGGGCTTCAGTAGTCTGACTTCCTTTTCCCTTCTTTTTCCTGGTAGTCCTTCGTTCCTTAAAGAGGTAGGGCCTGTTGCGGGGGGGAGGGGCACTATGTCTGCCTACCCAATTGGCAGACTAGTCTGCCTACCCAATTGGCGGACTAGTGGCCCCCTTCCCGAAACAGACAAGCAGGGGAAAGGCCGGTGTGGCAGAAAAACCCCTGAGGCAGGCAGATTCCAATTGAAGATTAAGACCACAGAAGCGTGATGGTGAGACATCTGAACAGTAGCCATGAAACTCCTGCTGTAGGTATGCTGCAGTAAGTAGTAGGGAAATGGACTGGAGTTTGTGCTGGCGAGGAACAGCAAAGGTTTCCAAATAACCCCCTGAGGGTTGGCAAACTGACTGGAACTTACTTAAGGCAGTAGGAGAGCTCTAAGAACAGCTCGCATAGGGCGGAGAGCAGGATAATTGAGAACTCCGATAAGGAAGCCCAATTCTGTCGGACCCCCAAAGAGAGAGAGAAAACAAGGAGAAAAGCGAGGGAGAAAGGGGCAGACGGCCTGGGTGAGGCCAAGCGCCATGCTGGGAGACAGAGTGAGAACAGGAGCCTGGGGAAAGGGAAGCAGGGGGACCGGGGTGAGACCGGAGCCAGGAGAGAGGGATTCCAAAGAGAAACCACTGGAGCGAGGAAACACTCAGAGGCAAGGGAGAGCAGAATGCGAGAGAGGGAGCGTGGAGGAAACACAAGGCGAAAGTGCCTAGAAAACACAAGGCGAAAGTGCCTAAACTAACGTATGACCCCTAGAAGCATAGGGATTGCAATGCACCGCACACTGCCGTTGGAGTGGAGAAACAGCAGCCGGCGGTGGGCCATGTTGGAAATCACTAGACTGCTAACCCACATTAAGAAACATACATGCCGGCCGTGTCAAAGGCAGAATGTCCAGCACCTCCAGAGGCGCCACGGGCTGAGGAGGTGACACCTTCCGTCATGTCCTGCACCGTGCCGTGTGTCTCCTGCATGCGCTGACTGATAGTTTTCATCTCTGTCAGTATGGCGGGCAGTTGGGCGGGGACGTCCATCGCTTCTCTGCGCCTCATAGATCTCTCTGGGGCAGTTAGGTCACTAGTTAGGAGGCCTCAGATCTCTATCTGCGTATCCAGCGAGGATTGGGTCATTGTCACGACCCTCGCCCAAAACCCCCTCTGGCAAACCCATTGGCCAGGTGGAGTCAGGACTCGGGCCTCTAGAGCCTGGCATCCTCTTCAAAAGCCCTCCTGGGGCCAGTCCTAGCGCCTATGGCGCCAGGCTCATACTACATGAAAAACAATGTGATTGGGAACTACTTTATTGTATTGTCAGCCAACATGGAGGCATCCACATAGCTTGGTTCCTAAGAACCAAGCTATGCGGTCTAGTGTTTTGGGTGTGGTAGCCTAGGGACTACTTTACCTGGGCTATTTTGTTGGGGCTATTTAAAGCACACCCGAGCAAGACAACACGCTTCGCGTTACTTTGCAGTTTGCAACGTGACGCTCACCGTGTCCAGCTATTCCCACGAACCTCGGAGAAGCAGAACCTGCAAGGAGACAAAAGGAACATCATTAGCAGCCGCATCTTACCTGCAGTCTTCATCTTTAAACACTCGCAGTTACTGAGAACAGCTTCCTCGAATCTGCATGCCTCCTGGACTGAACGACCTGAAAGAGGAAGATAGAGACAACATTAAAGAAAGCAGTAGAGACATTTACAAATTACGAACTGCTCAAAAGGCTTACCTGGCTGGTCGCCTCTCGGCTGGCACCACTCCGGACATTCCACTCGCGCTGAAGAACACAGCGACCTACAAGGAAGGAAAACACAGGTCAGCAAAGGCAAGACTTTGCAGCACTGCACATAGTGCTTACTTAGCGCATCATAGCGCCATCATTTACCAGCGGGGCTCAACCAAGCCAGTTCGCCGCGCTGAAGCACTGCATACCTAAGGGAGAAAAAAGAGACATTTTTAACAAAGAAAGGCATGCAGGATAGCAAAAAAACTAAAGAACAGCATTAAGACCTACCTGAACAATATCAAACGGGCTTGCGTCAGTGAAGTAACTGCACTCGCCCATGAAAGACAACGCGCCCCTGCAAAGGAGGCAGGACGGAGAGCACGCCTAATTCTACCACAAGGCAGTACCTTCCCCGCAGACCACATCAGGGCAAAGCTGAGAAGCATACCAGCGAGTAACCCGTTTGGGTGGCGTCCCTGTGGATACCAGGTGAGCGTAACAGTCATAGACTGCGTGGTCTGGCCCTTCATCACCGTTGATCCAGGTGGGCCCCGACAGGCCGGGCATATTCAATATTTAGCTCTGTTACCTCCAGGTGTGTAGGGAGCACCGTCGGCAGAGTGAGATGGGGCCTCGTGCTTGTCTGGACACCCAGATTTTTCGATGTGTTGTAGAGCGGCAACTTCGTGGGGTCAGATATCCACTGTAGGTCTGGTGGGTATTGCCACCATCATATTCAGATCAGCAGGCCGAGCGTTAAGTTGTCCTTGCATTTCTTGTGTCAGTGTAGGGGGCCCGCGTCACAGTGAAAGCATATAATGACGCCTGAGGTCCGTCACTCCAGACCTCCCGGTCTCACGAATCCAGCCATATCACCTCTGCATCACGTAGTGTAAACACCGCTGTCCGAATCCTCCACTGGATGGAGCAGGTGCAGGGCTCAGCCCCTGCGGGAGAGGCTACCGCAGCTGTATTGAATATTGTGTGGGTCCCCCCTGACAGCAGCAAGGCCCCCGGGTTGTCAGTGCAACAGAGGCCGGCAGTGGTTCCGCAAACGGGTCCCAGGCGCAGCAGGGCTTCATGAAGTCCAGTAAGTAGTGTAGTGTATGGCCCCTACTTGTGGCAAGGTCCTATGGGCTGGATCATCCAGCGGCTGTGGCTGTACCAGATCGGGAGGCCGCGAGATGCTGCAGGCACCAGTCTAGGCTGTCAGTGCGGGCCTCCAGGGCTCACCACGCGGCACATCTCCAACCTGTTGTGGGCAGCCCCCGGATCTGTCTGCAGGATCCATCACCTGCACAACGCGCTCAGTGCCACAACAGAAGGAGTCTGGGGGAGAGATCACATAGAGGGGATCAGGGGTACCAGTGCTGCCCTGACCGAGTCCCCCTCACTCAGCTGTAATAGTACCCATGCGGCTCACCTCTCTCCCACTCTGCTGAAAGAGTTGAGGTTCCCCATCAGTAGGCGTCAGGTGCAGTGGCCATAACATCACTGGTGCTGCTCATCTCTCCCTCACACCGATCGGGGCAATGGAGTCTGCCATCTACAGGCTTCGGGCACGATGGAGCTCATCCGTGTTTGTGCTTTGTGCACCCGGCCTCACAGCCACTCCGCAGTCACCGTTGGTACTGGGCGATGGACCTTTGCCACCCAAAAATTGGTTATGGGGTCTCTGGACAATAAGCAACATTCAGGCACATTTATTTTCGGACCATATCAATCTGATGTCGGCTGTATGCGGTCTGGCCTGCCCATGTCGGACGGAGCACTGTTAGGCCATCGCCATCTTGTTCAGGCTCTCAAGCACCCCCCCCCCCCCCGTTTGCCCCTCTGGTTGTCTTCCTCTTTGGAGCTTCAGTTCCAGTGGTTGACTTAGCCTTCTGTCCCAAACACCTTGCCTTATATTTATTTATTTAAATTTGTAGAGCACGCAGCAGCCCAGAGGCATCGTGGCACTTGTTACAGACAGTTTTCTTAGTTACAGACGGAGCAGTTTTCTTAGTTACAGAGGAATTGAGAGACAGAAGCAGTTTACAGTACAAGCATGCGAGAGAGCAAGGCATTCAAGGATTAGATGAACAGGGAGGTTTTGAGTTTTTTTCAGAACGCAAGGAGTGAGTTTTCAGTTCTGATGTCGGTGGGTAGTGCGTTCCATAATTTGGTTGCAATGTAAGGGAAGCCTAGCCCACCAGCTTTAGACATGTTAATGCGTGGGATGTGAAGCTGGTTAGGTCGGGAGTCATGATGGCCCGTGTGGATGTGGATTTAGCTATAGTCTCTGATAGATAGGATGGTGCTGAAAGGGTGAGTATTTTGTGGGTGAGGGTGAGGATTTTAAAAGTGATGCGCTCTTTGACCGGGAGCCAGTGAGCTGCCTGTCTGGCTTGGGAGGTATGTTCCTTTTTGGGGATGCTTAAAGCTGCTCGAAGTGCATTGTTCAGTGTGATTTGAAGTTGATGTATTTTATTTCAGATGTGCCTGCTGTAAGGGCATTACAATAGTCTAGTTTGGCGCCAATGGTGGCTCTAGCTATTGATAGACAGTTGGGCTTAGATAGGTATGTTTTTATGGCATTTATAAGCTTAGTAGTGTGTGCTAAAGCGGAGATGATGGCGCTAACCTGCCTAGTCATGGATAGTGTGGAGTCTATGTAGACTCCTAAGGTCTTCACAGATGTAGAGACAGTGATAATTGTGTTGTCGATGGAGAAGTTAGAGTAATTCTTGTCGAGTTTTGCTAGTGTAGTTTTTTGACCTAATATAATGATTTCTGTCTTCTCCCCATTGAGGCAGAGGCCATTAGTCGCCATCCAGGCCTTGATGATGGAGTATATTAGGTGAAGTGCTACTGAGTCTTTGCTATACAGTCCGGTGAGTGGGATGAGTACCTGGTATCGTCAGCGTAATTAGTATACGCGATACCAAGTGCGTCAAGCTTGTCGAAAAGGGGCTTCATGAACAAGTTGTACAGTGTGGGTGCTGTGCAAGAGCCCTGTGGGGCTCCGCAATGGATGTTTTAGGGGCTGCGTTGGCTATGTTAGAAAATACTTTCATTGCGCTGCCTTCCAGGAAGGAGGTGACCATGAGAGCTGATCCTTTGGAGAAGTTATCCGAGTGGGTAAGGTGAGAAGTGAGAGTCTTGTGGTCCACTAAATCAAAAGCAGCTGAAAGGTCTAAGAGAAGCAATATGGCTGGTTTTCCTTTGTCCATGATTTGGGTGATCTGATTTTTTAGATCCACTATGGCTGTTTCTGTGCTGTGCCCTTTGCGGAATCCCGATTGTCTGGATCCGATGATGGAATGCGCTTCAAGGAAGTGTTGGATCTGGTTATGGGCAGCTTTATCCAAAATCTCGTGGAGGTAGGGCGCAGTGGTTATGGGTCGGTAGTTGTTAGGCTACAGTGGGTCTAGAGTGTTTTTTTTTTTTTAGAAGGGGGCAAACCCATGCCTCTTTTAGGCTTGCCGGGATAATGCCTGATCTGAAGGAGGCATTGATGAAGGCTGTCAAGAGCGGTGCAAGAATGTCGCCCATTCCTAGATGAGCTTAGGTGGACATATGTCCCCTTTGCACATGGAGAGTTTTAGGTTTTTGAGGAGGTTGATAACTTCTATTTCAGTGATGTCCCTGAAAGAGAAGAGGGGTTTGGTGAGGTTGGTTAGAGATGGGGTGGTGGCTGTTTGTTTGGGTTCAGGGTGGTGAGGTAGAGTTTTGCAATGGTAGTTTTTTTTTTTTTTAAGGAGCTCAATTTTGTTTAACATGGCAGATTAAATACTGGCACACCATGCTTCATCTTTGATGATCTTGTCTGGGGTGTTAGGAGGTGATGTGAGCTCATTGAAGATGACGAAGTTTTCCTTAGATTGTGAGATGGCATTTGAGATGCGGACATTAAAGGAGTTAGCTTTGGCTTTGGTGATGGTGGCTTTGTATTAGCGGGAAATTCAATCGAAGCAGTTTTTGGCAGTGTTGCTAGGGTTAGATTGCCAGTTTTTTAATGCCTCCCTTTTGCTGGAACGGAGGGCCTGCAATTCTTCTGTGAACCAGGAGTTGGCCTGCAGGGACTTTTTTTCTTTTTTACTTTCAAGTGGTTCTATAGAGTTGATGGCTTTGGTGAGAGTGTCTTCGCATAAGTCTGCTAAGGTGTTGGGATCATTGGAGAAAGGGGGGCAAGTGCTGTGATATTCAGATGTGGGAGGAGGTTCTCCTGGGTGAGTTTCTTGGAACTTCTTACTTTTGGTGCGGGTGCAGGGGTAGGGGTTTTTGAGTTGGCGGCGATGGGAAGGGAGAATTCAATATAATTGTGGTCAGTCCAAGGCATGGCTGTATTGGAGGTGACGGTGGTGAAGCAGTTATTTTTTTATTTTTTTTTTTTATTTTAATTCTTTAATGTGATATAGTATGGAAAATAAATTCATACTTTACACATATATCAATAGATATAAAAAATGAAAATTATACATATAAAATCATACATCTAGACTCGTCCTACTAATGTGTAACACCAAATGCACAGCAAATCTATAGTCTAAAATCCAAACAAGAGGGGAGGGAATTGGGGTAAAGGGTCAGAATAATCATAATTGCTGATATAGGCTTCATATTGTTCAAGGTTAGTATTTGGACAGCTATGTCAAGTATAAGTGCCTCTACGACTCGTTATCCAAAAGTCAATGGTGGAGTTTGCTCATTTTTCCATTACATATTCTATCTGTTGCCAGACGTTATACAGGGCTATGAAAAGATGCATGTTCGATGTATTAGTACAATAACGCCAGAACATAAGTTTGGGTATTGATAATGGATCATGCACAAATTCTCCCAGATAGCGGACAATAGTCTTCTTGATTGCTCTGCATTGCGTTAATACATGTCTTGTCGTCTCCAGACATACAGGAGATTTGCACACTCGGCAAGTTCGTTCTGCTGCAGGTATGTTTTCCCTTACTCCTATTCTGGATAGGGTGGGCAGTTGTTCCAGTCTGAATAAGATGATGAAACGGCGGAGTCTTCTAGTAGGACATAGGAGAAGATAGTCCTGAGGTTTCATGAACTTGTATATTCTGTAGGGCACAAAGTGGTAGGATTTGAGGGATTCCAAGTGGGCAAAGTTCTCTAACCAATCCCATAGGTCTACCTTTTTCCTCAAGGCATTTAGCATATCTTTGGTGACAGTTGCCTCTCTGTATATCCAGCCAATTTCGTTGAGAAATTTACCCATATCTTTGTATAGAGATGCAGTGGTAGATTTTTTGTCTAATTCCTGATGGAGTGTCCCTAATAGGGCGTTAGGGGAACCACTTGTCATTTTGAGGTAGAAACCAGCTCTTTTTTTAAGTACCATAGCCCTGAGTGAGGGAAGACCCAGCTCCAGTCTTATCAAGGCCATAGGCACCCCCGGTGGTAGTCCCAGCATACGTCGCCAGAACTTTCCTTCCAGTACTTGTAACCATGCCAAATTCATCGTCAGCAGTGACTCAAGGCCATAAATGACCATTGGTGCGAATACTTGCATGTAGAGATGGCGAGTTCCCCACAGAGTGAAGCCCCCTTGCTTGTTGGTGAAGGATGCTATAAGCGAGATCACTTGGAGAGCCCTGCTGTTCCGATCCTGTTTGCAGAGTGTGTAATCACCTAGGGGCTCTACCTCCACTCCGAGGTAGCGATAAGAAGGGGCATACCCAATTATCTGTTCATGTACTATCAGATTCACACGCATTGTTCTTTTCTTGGTGAATCTTAATACATTGGTCTTCTGCAAGTTAATGGTCAAGCCATTAAACTTGGCATATTCCCAGAGGATATGTGCAGAACGTCTGAGACCGCCAATAGTGTTGTCTAGTACTACCAGATCGTCTGCATATGCCAAGACCACGCATTTTTCTCCACCAAGTTTAGGAGGACAATTATTTGCCTCCGCAAGTGTTGCAGGAATATCATGTACATACAGATTATATATGAGGGGGGCTGTTACGCAGCCTTGCTTCACCCCTCTATTTTGGGTAATCTTCTGGGTAGAGTGCCCCTCCGAATTAAGTCGTAGGCTCACCATGGTATCTCGATGAAGTAGTTTGAGATAGTATAACAGACCTATGGGGCAACCCAATGCTTCTAGTTTATTCCAAAGCCTGGCTCTAGGGATTGAATCAAAAGCTGCCTTGAAATCAATAAACAGAGCATATAATGGAGGCTGATCCTTGCTGAGTGCTCTCGTGCGTAGTATATCCATTACTAGAAGATTATGTGCAGTCGAGAACTCCCGTCTGAAGCCACATTGAAATCTGCAGAGTATTTGCTTGTCTTCCACCCATTTATGCAGTTCGCTGAGTAGCAGGGAAGCAAAAAGTTTGCCCGACACATCCAGCATCGATAGTAGTCTATAGTTGTTAGGGTCAGTGCAGTTACCTTTTTTGTACACTGGGATCAGGATCGCCGTTTGCCAGGTTCGAGGGATTTCTCCCCCTGCAAAAACCTTGTTGAAGAGTACAGAGAATAGTTCTGCCCAGAAAGCCGGGTTGTTTTTTACCACCACGGTTGCTAGCCCATTAGGGCCAGGAGCTCTGGAGGACTTGAGAGTCACAATTTTGTTGAATATTGCCTCCAGAGAAATATCGAATAATTGGGACATTGGAGGTTTTTCCATGGTCCAATTTGCCGACCCCTCTTCTTCCATATTACGGTCTAGAAGAAATTTTTCCCAGTCTTCCTTGTTTATTGGGTTAGTTGTTGTGCCTTTGACCTTGGTTCTATTCTCATTTAGTAACGCCCATATGAAGCAGTTATAGTCTGCAACCCAGTCCAGAGTGCAGCATTTGGAGTGTGTAGGGCTTGAGACTTTTTGTGTGAAACCTAAAGTCAAGGAGTTATTTGGCGCGGGACGGAGCAGCTTTGTCTTTGGTGTCATTGAACCCTAGGTTTAAGTCTCCGAATAATAGAGTCTTGGTGGTGCTTTTTTGGTTGTCACTGAGTAGATGGATGAGGTGTCCCTGAAAGTCTGATGGGAGACCTGGGGGTCGGTAAAGCACATGGATGTTGATGGTGCTGTTGGGGGACAGCGTAAGCTTGGCAGACAGAATGTCAGAATTGCTGGCAGAGGGTGACTGATAAGTCTGAGAAGGGAGGGTGTCTTTCGAAATGAGGGCTACTCCGCCTCCTAGGCGAGCTGGTCTGTCTTGACTGAGGATGGTGTAACCTGGTGGGAGAGAAAGGGCAACGGCTGGGCCGGATGCTTCATGTAACCATGTTTCTGTGATGGCTAGTAGTTTGAGGTTGAGATTAGTTAGGAGATTGTGTATTTCCAAGGCATGTGCTGGGACGGAGCGAACATTGAGGAGGGCACATTTGATATGTGATGTAAGTGTGGTTTTGGTATCTGTGGTGATGGGTGTAGTGGCTGAGTCTGAGGTAAATGGTGTGGGCAGGATGAATGGCCTACTCAGGTGAGAGGGTGTGAATTTAGGTGCGAATGGGCGTTTGATGTGTAGGGAGTGTTTGAGGGTGGAGCGGGAGCCTAGTCGTAGATCTCTGGATGAGGTAGATGTAGGAAGACATCTTAGATCTAGAGGTTTAGTTCTGGCTCTGAGTCTGTTGAGTCTGCTAGCTGTAGTGGTACATGGCAGCAGGTCTGGCGTGACTGTGTGCGAGTGGTGAGGCTGATGTGTGGTAATGAAGGTGGACATAGTGGCGTGGGGAGAGAGTACTGGGATGGTGTAATGAGGTGGTGGTGGTGGTACGCCGGTAGGTTTGGTGTCAGTAGTGATGGGACAGAATGTAAAGAGGGTGAGGAAGAATGCAAGCACAGTGGTTGTAATAGGGCTGAGGTTCTTGTTAGTGACTTTAGACAACATGGTGTGCCTAAGTTAGAACAGCAGGCAGTGTTGACTAGCACGAGCTAAGTAGAACCATATAATGGTGTATAGAGAAGCAGTAAACAATTTTCAATCAGCAATATAGTTAGCAATTATAACAGGCAGTAGTAAGACCCACGGGCTGCTGTGCACTTAACAAATGTGAATAAATAAATAAATAAATGAATAAATAAATAAATAAGCAAAGGTTACGGCCCTGGATGGGCAACACCAAATTTTCATTGAGCAGGGCTACAATGGCATGTACCAGTGTGGGATAGGCAGCAAAACAGTTTTCAGTCAGGGCAATAAAAGATGATTATAGCAGGCGGTAGTAAGACCTAAGGCAAGGGTTACAGCGCCAGATGGGCAGCAACAATTATCATTGAGTAATCAGTTCTGGGTAGTTCTAAGTAGCAATAATCAATTTGGGCAGTACTAAACAGGGATGGTCAATTTTGAGCAGTAAAGAACAGTAATAATCAATTACAGAGTCTTTGTAAGCTAGTCCCCTAGGCGTACAGTGTCTCGATAGGCTAGTCCCACAGGCATTCAATGTATGGATATGCTAGTCCCACAGGCATACAGTGTCTAGATAGGCTAGTCCCACAGGCATAGAGTGTCTAGATAGGCTAGTCCCACAGGCATACAGTGTATGTAAGCTACTCCCATAGGCATACCAAGGAGCAGAGGCTAGTACAGGTTGCACAACAGGGACACACAGTTAAGTCTCAGTGGGATAAGTGAGAGGCTAGGTAGTTGGGTTTTGCTGTTATTGTGGAGCAATAGATCAGGTTGGTTGGTAAGAGGAGTAGGAGGGCTGGAACAAGTGGCATATATGGGTAAATGGTTGCCAAGTGGCTATACTCTGAAAAAGGCCTAAGAGTGCTCCCAAGCGCAGGGTTGCGGGCACGTAGTGGTTAAGGGCACAATAGCGATAGTCAGCAGAGAGTCTGAGTTATGGCAGCATAAATTACATTGGATAATGCTGCAGTGCTTAACGCTGGGTTCATCTGCTGGTGGTGTGCCTTTACATCGGGCAGTGATTGAAGTGATTGTGGAATGGCGAGCGGTGGCTGGCTGGTGTAGAAAGGTAGATGCGGCAGCAAGGATGCGGCGTGAGTCCATGAACAGCTTGCTAGACCGATGGATTAGGCTTCTTGGTGACCTGTGGCCACGGAAAGGTCCAGACAGGTGCTGACCTTAGACTTCGTGGGCCTTCTTCTGTGGGGGCCCAGCTAACGCCTTCCGGCTAGCCGGGCTGACCTATAAGGTCGTTGCGCACTGTTGCCTAGCAACGGTGTACACAATACGTTGTGCACGTGGCAGTGGCCATCTTATGAGCTCGTAGAGCAGGCGAACACGGAGCGGGGGCTTGCACATGTCAGGGGTAAGAGCAGCAATGTACAAGCAGGGTAAGTGGCTGAGGATGCTTGCAGGAAAGAGCAAAGCTTCCTAAAGAGCTCATTGATGTTGTTAGATGGCAGGATGCAGGCCTCCTAATTGCGAGGTCTCGTCGTGGCTGATCTTGTCGCGAGGTCGAACAGCTGCTCCTATTCAGGAACCCATTCATTCAGTCCTATGGACCTGTCGATCACCTGGAGGTGGCTGTCCTTGAAGGACTGCCAGCTAACCAGTTCAAACTGGTTCTAGCCAGACACACCCTACGATAAAAGGCCAGGGAAGTTTCGGGCTCCTCTCTCACTTCCTGCCTCAGCAGACACAGTGAAGCCTTGGCAGGCTTCATAAAAAAGATCTCGCCAAAGGCAAAACTCAAAGTGGACCGACCCCCACCTGGAAGGGTAGAAGAAGGGCCAAGGAGGAACACAAATGAAAAATGGTGATAAAAGAAGACTGGGTCATTTTGGGAAAAGGGTCACCCATGGGTGCTGTACTGCAGCTGTTTAAACAGCCTGCGGGTAACTAACACAAACATATTAAAAAGGTATCCACTGCCACCAGCCATTTACGTTTGTCTGTTACTGTAAATATACAAGTTACAGGAGCAGTGGGAAAGGAGTTACAGTGTACCCCCTGAGCACTCAACATAAGGTGGTGGGTGCTGATCCCACAAAAAGAAAGGTAAATAAGTTAAAAGTACCTTACTATCCTTGAGAACCGTAGTTCTAAGGAAAAAGTAATAAAGACTAGTAAGGGCAGCCCAAGGTACATAGGATGCTGTGTACTGCAACAATTTATTACAGATGCCTGTAATGAAATAAATTGAGGAAAGTATGACTACATTAAAAGTAAAAAGAATACAGTAGCAGAAAAGAATAGGGTTCCCATCTCAGAGCAAAAAGAATGAGTGAGTGGTAAAAGGTCCTACTCATTCCGGAGAGTAAAGCAAACAATCCCAGAAGTCCAGCTCAAGTGCTGGGGGTCTTCTCAGGTGGAGGGGAATTGGCACAAGAAATTAACATTCTCCCTAATACCTGGTATACTCGCCTGCAAGGAAGAAAAATCCTACAACTACAATCAAACTTGAGGGCAATATTGATTTCAAGATTTTCCACACCAACATCTCTTGGAAGGAGGGCTGAACAATAACTGCCTTTTCTTATAGTCTCTTGACTCTCGGTCATGTTTGTTCCAGTTTTCCACAAATCGGAATGTTAATATAGAAGCATTGTTCTCACATTGTCTCTTATCTACTTCTTGGCAGCCTCTTGCAGTGTGGGTTACAGGTTTCCCCCAGTTGATATCCCAAAAAGGGAGAGTTTCACCCTTGTCGCCTCTGTATTGTTTCATAGTCTCTTGGCTGTTGGCAATGCAGGATATAAGTGTTTCCCAATTGATATCTCCAAAAAGGGGATTTATGAGCTGTTGTTTTAGTGTGGTTTTCTCACAGCCTCTTGGCTTTTTGCAATGCTGGTTATAAACTTTCCCCAATTGTAGTCCCATATTAGGGGACGTACGCTCTTGTCACTTCTGCTCTGTTTCTTTAACTGTTCGGTATTCAAAATGATCTGATTTTAACAATTGTCTTATTCAGTGTGCCGCGAGGTCAGCATTAGTATCTGGCCAACTCACTGGCTTTCTTTGGCATCTCCTCTTTGCGATCGGCTGTTGCGGCGGACATTCACTGTCCTGCCCGCTTTCTCTCCAGCATCCCTGTACCTTCAGTAGGCTGTGCGTCTCTCCATTGGAGCTCTGACAGCTTCAATGGTCTTCTGCGGCTTCTCGCTCACCAACACGCAGTGTGCTGAGTTGGGAGCACATCTCCCCATAAGCTGGGCTTCTTCTCCATATGCCGCTTCCAGCTGCCCATACTCTGCAATGCTGCTAGCCTTCACTCTTCGCAACAGCTTCCTCTAGCGTTCTTCTCTCTGTGGTTGTTCCTGCAGCTCGGACAGCCTCTACTTCAGTCAACTCTTCCGCACTGTCTTCTACATCTCCTTCACCTCCTTCCTTCAGCTGTACCTCATTTTGGGATTTTAATGTCCTGCTCAGGTACACTGGTCTGTAACAACTAGACTACATCTTAATAATAGTATTCTTAATCCTCACTGCCTCTGAACCTTTCTTCTTCGTCTCAGTACCATAAGCATTATGGGTACTGAAGTACATAGTAGTATTTATCCTTTTATACTTCGTTAGCTTTGACTGCTTTATATACTGAGAGTTATATTGGAGTGAAGACTTCTACCTAAAGCAGAATTATGGCAACTAAAGGATTTCACATCCAATTCTTGAACCCTTGAGACACCACTCTTATTCTGTCAAGATGATTTTTCATGATAGGTTCTTTGAGTAGTTATATAGGAGGGACTTGTACATTGATAACTGGCCTTTAGGTATTTGGGAATATGACTCATCTTCAGATGACTATGAATACTGCGTCTCTTCCAGTGAAGTCACCACTTCGCCCTGATAGCCGCCTGCCCCCATGTGATCATCCCTCCTGATACCACCTCTAGGGTTAGCATCCGGTAGCGACTGCCTTCCCCAGGCCACATGGGAGGAAACTTTAGGCTGGGATTTGGTGATGACTCCGCAGGGCTTTCTTATCATGGCAGGTCTTTAACCATGTGGGCCTGAACTATCGCTCTCACTGTAGCCATATGTGTTTTTAGCCATCGGGCTGTTTGCGAGATTGGCAAAACGGCCTCGTCCTTTTCTTCTCAGGTCTCCCATAACATGCCAAGGACATCCTGTGTTTCCCTGCCATATAATAATTCAAATGGTAAAAACCCTGTGGATGACTGTGGTGTTTTCCGGATGGCAAAAATGCCCTATTGTATTGAATCATAATATCCCAATTTTTGCCATCAGCCTCAACCTATTCCTCAATGACACTCTGAAGGGTTTTATTGAAATGTTCTACCAATCCATCAGTTTGCGGGTGGTAGACAGAGGTCCCGAGAGTTTTGATATGTAAGATCTCTTTAACCTCTGCCATTTACCAACTCATAAAATGTGTTACCTGGTCTGTTAGAATCCTCTTCGGGAAACCAACCCATGGAAAAAATGGGATCAGGTGTTTCAAGTTTGGTTGGGTCATATTATCGTGTAATGGGAAGGCCTCAGGGTATCGAGCGGCATAACCCACAATCACCAATATATAATGATTGCCTAATTTGGATGTCTCAAGGAGTCCAACTATGTCCATTCCTATGTGGGAGAAGGGCACATCAATGATGGGTAAAGGCTGTAGTGGAGCTGGAGGAGGTATTTGAAAACTGGTCTTTTGACACAGGGCACAAGTAAGTACGAAGTGTTTCACATCAGCATAAATACTTGGCCAGTAGAAGCGGCTGATTATCTATGCCTGTGTTTTAGCTATTCCTAAATGACCACCTGTTAAATGGAAATTGGCCATTTCTAACACCATTCTCTTGTGACCTTTGGTTATCATAAGTTGAGATCTAGGAGTGCCATCAGAGTCAAGGTTGCCTCTATAAAGCAGCCCACATTATAAAAAGAAAAATGGTCCCTTTTTAGTCATACCTCCTCTTCAGCTACTATATGTAGAAAAGCTTCTGCTAACAAGGGATACATCCTTTGTACAAAGGCCAAATCAGGAAGGATTTCAGGTTCCTCGCTTAGAGTTGTGGGTTGTTCGATCTAATTTGTCATATGCCTCCCCAAAGCCTTTTCCCCTTCTTTCTGTTTGGTCAGATTTTCTGATTTCTTCCATTTTGGGAAACAAAGCCCTTCTTTCAAGGATTCCCTGTGCCACCTTCTCTCCTGCCTTTATTTGATATGCCTATTTCCCACTATTCTAAATCAGGATTTTTACATCACCTCTATAGTGGGGGTCTGTGACGCCTGCTAATATATCCAAGCCAATAGCGCAATGCTAGGCCTGATTTAGACGCTAACCTGATGTAAGTGCATGGAGGGGGTTTCAAAATCAGATCAGTGGGAACCAACATTCTGTCTCCGGGTTGCACCCTTTGTCCTCTGCTACTACACAAGTCAAACCTGATAGATCGCTCTGTAGCTACTGATGGATCAAAGGCTTGGTTGCTAAGTTTTTAAAATCTGAGGGTTCCCCAGTTTGTATCAACTGAGCGTGATCCCATTACTGACACCATATAAGAGGAGCCAGGAATGAGACGAGGACACAAAGTTCATGATTGTGGTTACAAACATTTATTCAAATGAAAAAGGGGTTGGGAAATGCCTCACTGTCCCTATTCTAAGAGGTATTTCCCCCTCTCAACCAAAAACTAAGGGTCTGTCCAATGTCAAGATGTCCAAAGCAAAACTGTCTTGTGTCTGAAATCCTATCCTTGCCCTCAGATTCTAAAAGTAACTCTAAGGTGCTAGGGGAAATGTCTCTGGTCTTGAAAGGTGCACAAATGTTCAAGATCAAAAGAAATATATAGATACTCCAACACAAAGTTCCCAATGGTTATACTCAGCTGTTGGCTGTGCCTCCTTTGCCCTGACTTTCCCATCCCTCCTCATCGCACCCTTTATGGGGCTCTCATTCTCTTCCATCTTTTCTAACTGCTACTCTTACTCCTATCCTATCCCTCTCATTAAGTCGGGAAGGAAAACGTTCAAGAGGGACATCCTGGTCTCCAAACCAGGCCTCATTCTCACTGATACCTACATCAGTGCTTCCTCCAGGCAGACTCTCACCTACATCCTCTTTGTCGTTCCCTCGCCAGACCTATGGACCCCTAATATGGTCTCTGTTCTCTCTTTCTCCTCATCTCCCATTAATGGTGGCACTCGCTGGGAGGCACTCTTGGCCTCCTTCCACTCCTCCAAGACCATCATTAATGTCTATCTGAATGGCACTGTCTTGGTCCAGGGACCTCAGCCCAATCTCTTCCTTTTTTATAGGCGTCTCCTGCATCTTATCAACTGCCTTCCTTCTCTTGCTACTCCTACTACAGCTGATCTTCACGATCTGGCACTCATGCACACTTGACTCTCCTGCTCCAGGTGGCATCACAAAGAAGATAAACCCTCGTGGCTTTCACAGCACTGCCCACAGGCCCCCAGTATCATCAAAATAATAATTGTGTACATTTAAATGCATTTTGGACGTGTGAAGACACGCATTTGCATCTGCAACACATTTAATTAATAAAAACTCTCTTGTGTTTTTATGGACTCTGCACAGCAGGATTTCATGACATTGGCACCCATTATTAAGTGGTTGCTTTGAAAAGGGCTTTAACTTTATTTTGGTACAAGGGCCCTGCTGCTCACTTCCTCCTCCAAGATGATGATAATAATAATAATAATAATAATAATAATAATAATAATAATAATAATAATAATAATAATAAAAGATGGCTGCACCCTTTATTAATGCTTGACTTGCAACAGGTGCCTGATCCCCCATCATTGGCTTCTCTCTCCTACATTAGCCAATCAGTGTGTGGGATAAATTAACCCACTCAGCTGTGCTTTACTACATCACTTTGCTGCAGTGGTGCAAGAAACTTTTTTTTTTTTTAAATTAATTTAAAGTGCATTTTGGTTAATTAAACCCTTATACACTAACAAAAACAATTACATCAATAACAAGAAGCATACATTAATTTCATATTAACCATACATAAGAAGAGATGGTACATTTTTTAAAATAAGAGGCATCTTTCAGTCTGTTTCCTATTATTCCAATAAAAACACACACATCAAATCATACAGATCATACAAACAGAGTATCACATTTGAGAGAAGATATCACATTCTCAAAAAGAAAGATATAAATTGCCAGTAGTTTGAAAAATTGCTCGCTTCCAAATGTAAAAGGCTGCCCCAATAAAAACCTTAATTTCACCATCATAAATTACTGACCAAAATTGATTAGATTCAATCATTTGAAGGTCGCCAACTAGATTTGAGTACCCTTTATAATACCATTCCTTTAGTTTAATACACATAGTTAAAATGTGTCTTGCTGTCTCCACCTCTAATTTACAGTGCCTAGACAATCTTTCAGCACGGGGTATATTAGCCCAAGCCCCAGTTATTTCATTACATGGGAGGGTGTTCATACGTAACTGTAAAATAAATCTCCTCAAAGTCCTATTACCCGTGTTTAACAAATATTGTTTCGGAGTGGCTGGTTTAAGCCTTGAAGTGCATACATTGTATATCGGGGGATATTATATAAATAGGACTGATTTTCACACAAATCCCAAATACATGCTTTTTCTTTGAGGTTTTTCAAGATACGTACAATATTATCCTTCCCTGTGAGTTCATTAAAACCTAAAATTTCGAGGAAGGCTAGTGCTGTATTTTGTAAACTAACCATATAGGAATTCTTAAACCTGCCTTCGCTCTTGTTCTTTCCTATGAGACCAAGAAGGCTTTCATTCCCCTCTTTCCCCAATATTATTTTAAAATAAAGTTTACAACATCCTATTTTCCACCACGTGGAGAGGGAAATAATCCCCAACTCGCATCTTATTTCTTGTATAGGCACAGCTTTGGATAACCCAAGAGCTGGCCTCCAGAGCTTCCCTTCGAGTTGGTCTAGGTTACTCAGATATTTACTTTCCACTGTTTCTATAGCATACATAATTCCTGGAATAATACAACTCTTATATATTTCTAAAAAACCTTCAATGGAGTGGCCACCCTTACTAGCCATGTATTTCCTTATCGCATTCCATTTCTTTAAAATTTTCAAATTGACTGCCTCTTGGAAAAAATTAATACATGGTTTACTCAGGATGGGCATCCCCAAATAGGGATAGGCATCAACAACTTCCAATTCAATATTATTAATATGCCATCTGGAGATAAGCCTTTTCCTTTCCTGTTTAGTAACTCCAAATGCCATAATTTTTGTTTTATTTATATTAATATTGAGGTTGTTTGCCTCCGAATAAACAGACAAACCATTCAACATTCTTTGCAGTCCTATCGGCGTTTTATCCATGAGGATAGTGTCATCTGCATACATAAGTCCACATATTGGTTTCCCAGCCACAATAGGTGGGAAATTGTTTAAGATTTTAAAACTCTCCCACATATCTAACACATATAAATTATACAGTATAGGAGAGGTAACAAAACCCTGCTTGAGTCCAGTATTAGTTCTCATCTCAGATGACAGCATCCTTCCTTTACCCAAGCAGATGGTCACCGTAGTATCCCTATACATTTCCTCCAAAAAATGAAGGATTTTTGGGCAGATCTTTTTCCCTCTCAATTTCTCCCACAAAAGTCCCCTATTGACACAGTCGAAGGCTTTCGAGTAATCTATAAAACATATATATAATTTTTCCCCCTTGTCCTTTGAGTTAGCTATGATGTAATTCAGCATAGTCAGATTATCCAGGATACTATATCCCTTTCGAAATCCTGTTTGTTGTATAGAGAGTAGACTATTTTCCTCTATCCAATTATTCAAGCTGTTTACTAACAAGGAGCAACAAATCTTACAACTACTATCCGCCATTGCTAAAAGTCTGTAATTATCCGGCAGTTTTCTGTCCCCTTTTTTAAAAATAGGGACAACAATAGCTTTCTTCCAACTTTCCGGTATAATACCGGTTTCCCATATACTCGTGAATAGTTGGAGAAAGATACCTGCCCATTTCTTAGGGTTTTGTTTTATAGCGATGTTGGCCAGCCCATCCGGCCCTGTGGCACGAGAGGAATTTATTTTTGAGATCACTTTAAGAATATCTATGATATCAAAGGGGAGATTGACCATGCCACATGGATTTAGGCTAGTATTAGCAGATATGTGACTGGTCTTGAAAAAGAGATTAGTAATATATTGTTTCCAAACCTCCTGACCAACATCGTTATTTTCCCTATTGTCTTCATCCATTAAAAATTGGCGATAGAGATACCAACATTTTTTTGAGTCATGAGTTTTACATAACTTATGTATGCATCTCCAATTCGCATTGTTGGTATTGTTTTTATAATCCTTTATCCAATTTTTATAGTGTGTCTTTATGTTACTTATTCTTTTACTTCTCTCTTTATCATCTAAGTCACATATCTGCTTAAGTTCTCGAATATCGCACTTCATCTCTTTTTCCTATCATAGATTGCTTGATCGAACTTATGTGTGTGATTTTTCCCCTTTGTACTTTTCAAAATAGCGTTACTGTTTGTACGACGTATCATACCCAAAAGATTGGTAATAGAGTTAATTCCATTACAGGCTATGTCATGGCCATCAATAATTAAACGATCAAACAGACCATTAAAGGAGGCAATGTTTCTATCAGACCAAGTAATCCTATTTCCACTTGCTGAAAATTGTATATTCATCTCCTCGCCCACTCCCCATCTTTGGGTTCCTGGGTCATAGTTAAATTTACCCCGGAGAGGTACATGATCACTCAGCAAGATGTCTACATGTTCGAACGAGATGTTTGTACGTCTTTGATTTTTATTAACGAACATGTAGTCTAGCCTGTAAGAAACCTTTCCGTTAGTCCAGGTGTTCCCATCCCCTGTACCTATATTTGTTTCCAAGTACGTAAACCCCCAATCAGACATCAGGTTCATCCATCGACAGCCTTATAGGGTCTGCTGGTTTTGCCCCCCCAACCCCAAGACAATCCTGTAATTCTATTGATGCAATTATAGCTGTTTCCTCCCACAATTCTTTACACCTATTCATATCCTTTGCGGCTATATTACAATGGGCATTAAAATCTCCCACTATACAAATATTAGAATCAGGTGATTCCAAAATCCAGCTATCAAGAGTTAAGTTGAGATACTCCCCAATCTCCCGAAAGTTGACCCCATCTGGTTGAGAATAGATATTTATAAGTAGAAGTTTCCTTGTAGGGCTTCCTCTATTTATAGATGCGCACATGACATTCCGAAGACTCCCATGTTTCTCATATGGTTTATAATTAAAATGATTTTTTATCCCTATACAAAGCCCTCCATATGGGCGACCCTTCTCACCTTTATCGGCAGATTTTTGCCATATATTATATCCATCCAATAAGATTTCCCCAGTGGTCCAAGTTTCTTGGAGGGCAAAAATGTCACTCTCCAAGAGTAGTTGTATTCCATCCTTATGTAAAAAGGAGTCAAAACCCCTACAATTCCAAGAGAGAAGGGTATATTCATTATTGCATACCTCATCTCAATTAGAGCATGGGGTGTTTCCTTCCAAAGAGTTTATCTCCTTTAAATTACTTCCAGATTCAATACATGTCGGAGGATACCCCTCCAAACCCCTATTTACTGCACTGATATTTTTATATGTGGGAGAATTACATATCACAATTTCATATTCATTCCCCCATATTCCATTAGAATTTTCCCGTATAAGGTCAACAAACACCGCAGATCTAAATCGGGCAATAACCCAATTTTCCCAACTACCGATTTCTGGTAGGATAATAGATTCAATGTCCCCTGTATTAATATTTTGTAACTGCGGTATAGATGACAATTTGTTCAATAACCATGCCCGGTTTAGAAAGGGGCTTTCATCTGTGGTACCCCTTTCTATAATCTTTATGGTTTTTCCCACTGGAAGCAAAGGCTCTTCATTCATTCCAACTAAGTTAGCCATGCCAATTTTATAATTACTATGCATGGCCAGATGCTCCATCTCCCTAATATATATTTCCTGCTCTGTTTTAGTAAGAGACATATCATTACTATTCCGAGGTATTGTAACATATTTAAAATTGTTTCCCATAAGTACCCTATCCTTGGGTCCTAATTCCTCCAGCTCCTGCTTATTACTTTTTAACCAGTTCTGTAAACCCCCGTTTTTTGTTTTCGTTTTTTTTGCCTGGGTCCAGTTTCTGCTGATGTTCAATAATTTCAAAGTGGTTCCCCACTTCTACACATTCAGAGTCTGGAGAAACTGTAGCTGCTAGGGCCATCGTATTCTTTTTAATTTTTTTAGTAGTTATGACTTTAGCCATCGCCACCCTTTTCCGAGTGGGCCTTCTATTTTTCCTTTTTCGCCTAGTGCGTCTCTTCAAACCTTGAGATACTGTTACTTCAACAACACTCTCATTTAAAGTTATTTCTTCTGGTGTATTATCCCTAGGATTGGGCAGCTCCTGTGGGGGTGAATTAGACTGGGCATGTTCTTTCTTACTTTCATTTTCGGCCGCTAAAACCAATTTGCTCAAATCTCCAAGATCATCACTTATTTCCATTGGATACTCCCCCCCCAGTATTCCTTTATCCCAATCTCAAGGGATCTAGTATTATCAATGTTCTGTTGTACCAGTACCTTAATATCCCTTTGTTCTTTAAGCAACTTAGCACAAATGGTCATTAGAACATCCATCATAGTAGTGAGTGCGTCAAATTTTTCTCCAACCTCAAGGGGATTTTCATTAACCCCACTCATGTCTCTATTAAAATAATTATTAAATGAGTTCTCTGTAGGACTCCATGACACCTCTTCTTCATTACCGATATCTTCTTCTTGTGCAAATTTAGTCAAATCTGGAGTGTCAGATAGATTAGATCCAATAATATTATTCATTTCAATATCCTCAACTGCAGAAATGTGTTGATCCTTATCTATTCCCATGGATTGACGCCTCAGATTGTGCACTAGTGTCAGCAAAGAATTGTTATCAATCATTGAGCTGTTAGAGGGGAGTGGGTGGGGCTGTTCAGTGTCAGGTACCAATACTTTTTCTTTAATAGTTAAGAAACTAAATATTTTGGGTTGACCCGGTACATCTTTAATCTCACCAATAAGCTCTTTCTTCTCTCCCTTCCTATTATGTTTTCTTTTCCCCCCTTTCTTGGTTTCTATCGTTATATTAGTTGTTGGTGTACTTTGTTTGCCTTTTTTTGACCTAAGGTTGTGAGTACATGGGTTTGGAGCCAGGATAGTAGAGGGTACAGAATATCTAAGGCACCACCTTCTAACCTACCAAACAGTAGGTCAGTTAAAATTTCACTGGTCTGTAAATTCAGACATCAGTACCAAAGGTAGAATAGTGCTCACGATACACACCTTTCACTATAAATGATAATGCATAAGATAATCTCAATAGATTAAAACCAATAAAAAATAGTAAACAAGGTGCCTCAAGCAGTACTACCATAAAAACAAAATTCAAAATATAAAAATATTCAGAAAAAAGCGAGCAATTTAAGACTCGTGTTATATAACGAGACCACTATTATATTTTCTGCTTTTTAAAATCAGTAGATGGAATGTAAAACAATGAGTAACTATCAACCACTAATGCAGAGCAGATATAACACCAGTCTCACGTCAAAAGGAAGATGCAAATGCAATGTTCCACAAATCCACCTTGTATGGGAGCGCCCGGCAGCTTGAGGAGCAGGCCCTTAAACCGACTCTCCCCCCACCAGGTGGTTATATTACAGTATATTTACGAACTTGGTCACGTGCACCTAATCCAAGCCACCAGGATACAAAGTATCTACTCCTAGCTATCTCAACGTTTATACTTGCGTCCACAGCGCGCCAAACAGCCGCAAAACAGTCGGCGCCCTTTACACCTATCGGGCTTAACGCCGCGAGGGTGGCTGTCTCGTCGTTATCAGGAGGTCAGGGAGTCACATGATCGTTACGTGCGTGTCCCCAGCCCCGCCTCCTCCAGGAAGCAACGGGCTCTCAAGCACCAGCAAGAGCGTTTTCCAGCTCGCAGTGCTGGCAAAAGTAAACAGAAACCTCTGTTAAAATAGATGCGTTCGTTTGTGTGCAGCAAGGTTCGCCGCTCGGGCGGCTGTCTCGTCGTTATCAGGAGGTCAGGGAGTCACGTGATCGTTACGTGCGTGTCCCCAGCCCCGCCTCCTCCAGGAAGCAACGGGCTCTCAAGCACCAGCAAGAGCATTTTCCAGCTCGCAGTGCTGGCAAAAGTAAACAGAAACCTCCGTTAAAATAGATGCATTTGTTTGTGTGCAGCAAGGTTCGCCGCTCGGGCGGCTGTCTCGTCGTTATCAGGAGGTCAGGGAGTCACGTGATCGTGACGTGCATGTCCCCAGCCCCGCCTCCTCCACGAAGCAACGGGCTCTCAAGCAAGAGTGTTTTCCAGCTCGCAGTGCTGGCAAAAGTAAACAGAAACCTCTGTTAAAATAGGTGCGTTCGTTTGTGTGCAGCAAGGTTCGCCGCTCGGGCGGCTGTCTCATCGTTATAGGAGGTCAGGGAGTCACGTGATCGTGACGTGCGTGTCCCCAGCTCCGCCTCCTCCAGGAAGCAACAGGCTCTCAAGCACCAGCAAGAGCGTTTTCCAGCTCGCAGTGCTGGCAAAAGTAAACAGAAACCTCCGTTAAAATAGATGCGTTCGTTTGTGTGCAGCAAGGTTTGCAGCTCGGGCGGCTGTCTCATCGTTATCAGGAGGTCAGGGAGTCACGTGATCGTGACGTGCGTGTCCCCAGCCCCGCCTCCTCCAGGAAGCAACGGGCTCTCAAGCACCAGCAAGAGCGTTTTCCAGCTCGCAGTGCTGGCAAAAGTAAACAGAATGCTCTGTTAAAATAGATGCGTTCATTTGTGTGCAGCAAGGTTCGCCGCTCGGGCAGCTGTCTCGTCGTTATCAGGAGGTCAGGGAGTCATGTGATCGTGACGTGCGTGTCCCCAGCCCCGCCTCCTCCAGGAAGCAACGGGCTCTCAAGCACCAGCAAGAGCGTTTTCCAGCTCGCAGTGCTGGCAAAAGTAAACAGAAACCTCCGTTAAAATAGATGCGTTCGTTTGTGTGCAGCAAGGATCGCCGCTCGGGCGGCTGTCTCGTCGTTATCAGGAGGTCAGGGAGTCACGTGATCGTGACGTGCGTGTCCCCAGCCCCGCCTCCTCCAGGAAGCAACGGGCTCTCAAGCACCAGCAAGAGCGTTTTCCAGCTCGCAGTGTTTATAATGCCAACTTGCAAGAGGTGCTGCCAAGCAGGCACTCTGTTGAAGAGAACATGCATCAAGGGGGTTTCTGGGTAGGAAGGGAGGTGGGTGCAAGAAACAGCAAATGGCCATGCTGACTCATGTGCGCGCCAGGATCGCTAAACTGCGTTTTTGCAACAACCAGAAAATGGCTGCACCACCCTGCCGCACACATTTCAGGTGGGGTGGAGCAGAGTACTCACTGCAGGAATGTGCCAGTGTGCTCTGCAACCTTTAACATGGAGTGAAGTGAAAGAGGCAGCTTTGCTTTGCTGAAAACCCAAAATGCCTCTTTAAAATGACACCTCTTTCAAAATTTAAAAGTGCTGCTTGGCGCTAAACTCATCCAGTCCTTATGAACCACTGTGATTAAAAAGGCCCTGCAATGCCAAGGATCATCCATTGTGTCTCAGATGAACCGGGCCTCATTTGAATGACAGCTCCTGTCAAAAGTATCTTTGAAAAATCAACCAGGGGCTTTGTTTACATTTTACACGGGAAACACGTCTATTTTCTTTGCAAAAGTATCTAAATCAGCTGTTCAGAGAAATACTCTAAATAGATGCCTGTCTAAATGTATCCATGCTGCAAAACAATTCCAGCACTCAAGAAAAGAACTATAACTGCATAAAGTGGGTATTTGCTGGAGATGAAAACCAAATTTAAAGAAATAGTAAAATGTGCTACTTATGACTGAAGAGTGAAAATCGCCTATTTAAAAGTAAAAAAAAAACTGTTGTGTGAAGGCCTGCTTACTTAGCAATGTAAAAGGATTTGTTGCTGGTAAAAGTACCCCTATAAACTCTTTGGTTTCCACAGGTTTAAATCAAGATGTAAAACTCATAGTTAAAGTTGGAAAACGCTCATTGGCAGCTTGAAATACTTTGAATGCACCAGGACAAAGAAACTTCACAAGCTCATCAGACATTCGTCTTTGCTCCAGGCTGGGACAATAATGGGCTGAGACTCTCACCTGCCAAGTGTGAGGGGCAATAAATCCTTCAATCAAGAGAGAGGCCTCTCATCCTGCTTCAAAGGAAGTGACAATTGACAGCAGTTGGGGGGAAAGAAAAAAAACGAATCAAGTGACAATGGACTTCCTTTTGGTTTTAAAGGCTATTTTATAACTGAACTTTAAAGATGTTTAACTTTGCAGTAAGAATTAGGAAAAATATGAAAAGTTCATAGTTCTAAATCTAATTGTATGCTTGGTAGAACTCATTGCTTCATAAGGAACAGAAGTTATAAAAAAAATGACAGATTCTCAGGAAAGTATTGATGTTGTGAACAGAGCATTTTGTACATACATCCCTGGGGTGAATGCACATCTGTGTACAAAATTGGGGAATTTTAGGCCAAATCTTTCATGTTTAAAATTGACACAGTGTGTACACAGTAAGGCAAAACTAGGTCCCACAGACTTGGGGTTTGGATTGAAATATGATGCGCAAAATATGTAACCTGTGTATCTGATTTTCTCAGAGGTTGCCACTGCATAAATATGTGTTTGTGGCAAAATTAGATTTTGGTTCCAATAGCTAGGCGAGGTTTCTAAACACTGTAAAATTCACCCATAAACATGACATCCTTTTTCAGTGATCCAATCAGCTGTGGGCAAGGCGGAAACTATGCTCTTGCCCAAGCCTGTTCTTAGAGGCGGGAGTAGTAAGCCTGCCCCTGACATATACTGTAGTGATGTCACCTGGCATGATAAATACGGGCCCCTGACAGCACACAGGATACAAACTGAATCCTGACTTTCTGTCACGACCGCGAGTTCCTGGCGTTTGTGGAAGAGGTGGAAACATGGCGGTCGTCAGACTGTGCCGCCACGTTGTGCTCCCAAACGTTGTTAGCGGTCTAGTCTTTTCCATCATGGCTGCCACCGAGTGTAGTTATCTATTAACGCTCGGAGGTTCGGCGCATTGCAACTTCTGATTCCTAATTGTTGCTATCGCTCCGTAGTTAACTCGCTTGGTGGTGTTCCGCCTCTGGCCTTTTTTCCCCTGTTGCCTCGCTCGTCCCGTTCGTTCTCTCTCCTCTCTTGCGCCCTTTTCTGCCTTGGGGCACTGGGTTAGCTCGTTCCTCATTTCTCTTCTCTCTTACCTTGCCTCTCTTGAGTCTCTCTCTTTCTCCCTGGCTCTCCTCCTCCCCCCATTGCTTTCCATCTGATCCGTTCTCTCAACATACCTTGCGGAGCCCATACCTGCCGGGTTCGCTGGTCTCCATATTCAGCTGATTCGGATCCTCATCTTGTTTCTGTTTCATCGGCTTCCTATGCTCCGAAGGGGTTTTTGTGCCGCAAGGCTTTTCCCCTTGCCCGCTTGTCTGTCGCGGGGGGGAGTCACTGTTGAGTCGTTCCCAAAGGGTCACTGTGGCTTCCTCCCGAGGCTGACCTTATCTACACAAGAAGAGGAGGATTCCTATTCATCGATCCCGTGGGAAGAAGTTGGATTTCTCATCATCATCAGGTGAGGAGGAAGGGGAGCTTGAAGACTCTCAGGGTTCGAGTGGGGTGGACGATATAACAGATAACCCTGTTGATACGCCCCTAGCGTCAAGCATTGTTGATAGCTTGCAACGCCAAGATACCGACATGGCAACTCCCCAGCAACTTCAAGAATTGGTCGCGGCAGTACAAAACTTAAACCTAGAAGTTCAAGCTCTTCAGACTGCCAATACCGCTCTCCAACAGAGAGTTACCGCCAGAGAACAGCAAGTCACAGATCTACCCCCTTTGCCTTTAGTGTCAGGCAAATTCGATGGATCAGATAAAAAGGTCAAAGAATTCCTGGAAGCCTGTAATATCCATTTTACTTTCAGACAGAACACCTTTTCCTCCGATCACGCTCAAGTGGGGTTTATGATCACACACATGACTGGTAATGCCCTAGCGTGGGCTACCCCATTGGTGTCCCAGTCCGATCCAGTGCTACAGAACTTTGTAGCATTCAAAGATCTTCTCAAGTAGACGTTTCTTCGCACTGAAAGCGCTCATCTGGCTAGTGAAGACCTGTTGGATGTTCGTCAGGGTAGTTCGGACCTACTCACTTACATATCCTCCTTCAAGAGACTAGCTGCAGAAGCAGGCTGGCAAGAAGAGGCTCAATACACCATCTTCAGGATGGGCTTGCGCGAAGAGCTGAAGGACGAGCTTGCGAGGATCCCTCGCCCCGATTCTTTCTCAGATCTCATCAAGGCGGTTGTACGGATAGATTTCAGGTTGACAGAACGGAAGAATGAAAAGAGAAAGACCCCTAACTCTAGTACTTATCTAGAGACTCACCCTTCGATCTCCTCACCTGCCACTCGTCCATCCTCCCGGGAAGAACCTATGCAAATAGGAACTACCAGAGCTCCCTTGACAGTGGAAGAAAAGAAGAGGAGAAGGGAGGGCAACCTTTGCCTTTACTGTGGCTCCCCCACTCACCTCTTGAGAGACTGTCCGGGTGTACCCCCCAGACGCCAGGGAAACAAACGCCCTCGGTAGTTGGCAGGACGGACTACCGAGGGGCTTTCCCCAGTTCCTATGTTACTCTTTCTGTTACATCAGCCCAACTCTCGGAAGACCAACGTTTAATGGTGGTATCTATCCAGCTTCAATTCAGAGGAAAGGAAATCGAGACCCTGGCCCTGCTTGATTGTGGAGCAGCAGGGAACTTCCTGGACACCTTGTGGGCTGACAAGGTAGGCCTTCGCAGGATAGCCAAGAAGGAAGATCAGAAGGTAGAGGGTGTAGATGGTACCCCTCTTTGTTCCGGCTTTATCACCCACACCACAGAGGAGGTACGGGTATCCATTCAACAACATACTGAAGTACTGAACTTCAAAATCATCCGCGCAGCTCATTTCCCAGTCATATTGGGGATTGGTTGGCTCCGACGACATAACCCTACCATAGATTGGTCTGCGAATCTTCCAACCTTTCGTTCTGCTTACTGCCAAGAGAAGTGCCTTCCAGGACCCTCATTTGAAAGTGTCAAAACGGTGTGTGCCCCGGAGAGGAGCACGATCCATTGTATCCCAGCCTGTCTTCAGGAATACACTAGCGTGTTTCAAAACCAACAACCCATGAAACTTCCTCCTCATCGGCCTGAGGACTGTAGGATAGACCTAGTCCCTCAGCCTCTGGTTCCGTTCTGCAGGATGTATCCCCTTTCCCGGTCTGAAAAGGAAGTCCTTAGACGCTACTTAGATGACAACTTAGCCAACGGACTTATCCGACCATCCAGATTACCAGCAGGAGCATCTCTCTTCTTCATTCCCAAGAGGGACTCCAAGGACCTAAGACCCTGCATCGATTACAGAGGCCTTAACCAACTCACCATCAAGGACTGGTATCCTATGCCTATCATCTCAGAGATTCTGGAGGCTGTCCAAGGCTCGGTTGTTTTTTCCAAACTCGACCTACGTAATGCTTATCATTTGCTCCGCATCAGGACCGGCGACGAATGGAAGACGGCTTTCCGCACTCCCTATGGGCTATTTGAATATCAGGTTATGCCATTCGGACTGGTCAATGCTCCCTCGATCTTTCAAAGGTTTATGGACCGCATATTTTCTGATCTGTTGGGCCAAAACACCGTTGTCTACTTAGACGATATTCTGGTTTACTCCCGTCAGACCGAAGAGCATACCCGACATGTGAAGGAAGTATTACACAGGCTACAGCAACATCATTTGTTGGTCAAGCCGGAAAAATGTGCTTTCGCCAAATCCTCCGTCTCCTATCTGGGGATTATTTTGTCGAGTGAGGGGATCACCATGGATCCTAAGAAGGTCGAAGCCATTCTAGCCTGGCCCTTCCCTTCATCTGTCAAGGAGATTCAAAGATTTTTGGGCCTGGCAAACTTCTACTGGAAGTTTATTCCCGAATTTTCCAGACTCACTCTGCCTATCACCTCCTTACTAAAGAAATCCTCCATGCCTTTTCACTGGTCCAAGGAAGCCGAGGAGAGTTTCGTCTGTCTGAAAAGAAGGTTCTGTTCTGCCCCCATTCTAAGACAGCCTGACCAACTGCTACCTTTTGTAATTGAGACCGATGCCTCCGCTGGTGCAGTAGGCGCCGTTCTCCTACAATCCAATCAGGGCCAAGAACATCCCATTGCCTATTTTTCCAAGACTCTGAACCCTAGTCAGCTGAACTACTCAGTCATAGAAAAAGAACTCTTAGCTATGAAATTGGCTTATCTAGAATGGAGGCATCTGCTTCAAGGAAGCTTACACCCATTCCTGATACGTACTGATCACAAAAACCTACAGATCCTACGCCAACAAGAGTGTTATAACACCAGGCAAGCCTGATGGGCACATTTATTTGCACAGTTCCATTTTCTTATTACATACATACCTGGTACCCAAAACCAGGTTGCTGACGCTTTGTCTCGCAGAGATGAGACCTCTCCGGGATATAAGAAAGAGCTCATGTTTCCTCATATCAAGATCATATCCGCTGTATCATCTTTCTTGGAAGAAGTGAGGGAAAGATCCCTTTCCCCAGAAGAATCACTCTTGCATGTGGGGAGAACTCCGGTGGATCAGAGGGACGGTCTGTACTTCACTCGAGGGAGGCTTATCCTTCCTTCACAAGATCTCAGATTACAAGCTCTCCAGTGGTGTCACGACTCAAAGGTAGCTGGGCATAGAGGCTTACGAGGAACTTTGGAATTGCTGCAGAGGTCTTTCTATTGGCCCAGTATGAGAACCGATACCCAGGCTTATATTCAGACCTGTCTGTCCTGTATGCAAAATAAACATTCCACTCGAAGTCCTCTTGGCCTGCTCCAACAAGACTATTCCTTCAGGCCCTTGGAAGCATATATCTACTGATTTCATCGTAGATCTACCACTTTCCCAGAGCTGTACCTGTATCATGTTAACAGTGGACTCTTTCTCGAAACTGGCTCATTTTTCCCCCTTACCCAGGTTACCTTCGGCCTCCCTTATGGCGGAAGTCTTCATGAAAGATATCTTCATATTGCATGGTCTTCCCAAAAAGATTGTGTCTGACCGTGGGAGCCAATACACCTCAAAATTCTGGACTGCCTTGTGCAAACTGCTGGGTATCGAAAGGGCACTCTCTTCCGGGTTTCACCCACAGACTAACGGTCAGACAGAAAGATTAAACGGGACCCTCGAGCAGTATTTGAGGTGCTTCATCAACCAACAACAGGATAACTGGGTTTCCCTTTTACCCACAGCTGAGTTCACCTATAACAATTCTGTACACAGCGCACTTGGTATCAGCCCTTTCTTTTGTACCTATGGGTACCATCCTCAATCTATACTACCAACCTTCTGGACTGAAACTCTCATACCTTCCTTAGAAACCTCTCTGGCAAAATTAAAGGAAGCCCATAACACCGCCAACCAAAGTCTTCTAAGTGCTAACACCCGAAACTAACTACAAGCTGATAAACACCGGAGACCTGTACCCAACTGGGACAGAGTTTCCAAGGACATGTTGTCCACCAAGTTTTTGCCCCGCTGGGTACGTCCTTCTAAACTGTCTCCCCGATTCATTGGTCCCTTCGAAATCCTATCCAAGATCAATCCAGTGGCATATCGCCTCAGGCTGCCAAAGAATCTTAGCCGCATTCATCCGACCTTTCATACCTCTCAATTGCGTCCCTTTGTATCGGGAAACAGAAAACAGAATGCCCCCAAACTACACACTTTGCCGGCTCCTACCTCTGAGGAATACGAGGTCTCCCACATCCGGGATTCTCGATACCACAGAGGCCGCCTTGAATATCTTATTCATTGGAAAGGATATCCTTCATCTGAGGATACCTGGGAACCTCGGACCCATGTGCATATTTCCCATTTACTACATCAGTTTCACAGATTGCATCCCAGCAAGCCGGGGGGAACCCGCCTTCGAGGGGGGCATACTGTCACGACCGCGAGTTCCTGGCGTTTGTGGAAGAGGTGGAAACATGGCGGTCGTCAGACTGTGCCGCCACCTTGTGCTCCCAAATGTTGTTAGCGGTCTAGTCTTTTCCATTATGGCTGCCGCCGAGTATATTTACCTGTTTACGCTCGGCGGTTCGGCGCGTTGCAACTTCTGATTCCTCATTGTTGCTATCGCTCCGTAGTTAACTCTCTTGGCGGTGTTCCGCCTCTGTCCTTTTTTCCCCTGTTGCCTCTCTCGTCCCGTTTGTTCTCTTTCCTCTCTTGCGCCCTTTTCTGCCTTGGGGTGCTGGGTTGGCTCGTTCCTCATTTCTCTTCTCTCTTACCTTGCCTCTCTTGAGTCTCTCTCTTTCTCCCTGGCTCTCCTCCTCCCCCCATTGCTTTCCATCTGATCCGTTCTCTCAACATACCTTGCGGAGCCCATACCTGCCGGGTTCGCCGGTCTCCATATTCAGCTGATTCGGATCCTCATCTTGTTTCTGTTTCATCGGCTTCCTACGCTCCGAAGGGGTTTTTGTGCCGCAAGGCTTTTCCCCTTGCCCGCTTGTCTGTCGCGGGGGGGAGTCACAGTTGAGTCGTTCCCAAAGGGTCACGGTGGCTTCCTCCCGAGGCTGACCTTATCTACACAAGAAGAGGAGGATCCCTATTCATCGATCCCGTGGGAAGAAGTTGGATTTCTCATCATCATCAGGTGAGGAGGAAGGGGAGCTTGAAGACTCTCAGGGTTCGAGTGGGGTGGACGATATAACGGATAACCCTGTTGATACGCCCCTAGCGTCAAGCATTGTTGATACTTTCTTCCCGAATTCCTGCATGGCGTCCGGTTCCTGATTTCTTCATCCTGTTTGATCCTGATTCCAGATTTCTATTACAAAGCCAAGGCCTATGCATTGCTGACCCCATTTTCAGCTAGGCCTCAAATTCTAAAAAAAATCCCCAAATCCCAAGGGAAACATCCTGATCCAGCCTGGCTTGCGGCTACTAGATGCATGCCTGTTGCAAACTCGCCATCCTGCTGATCTGTAATATCCAGTAACCAGAAGCGCCAGTCCAGTGTAGCCCGGTGACCAAAACAGCCCAGCTGATCCTGTGCCGCCAGATTTGCCCATCTGTCCTGTGCTAGACCAGATCCGTGTGGTGACTACATCCCTTGACGGTCTAAAATCCTAAATTAGAGTAGACTGTAAGTATTAATAGGAAACATAGAAAACCATAGCATAGCTTGCCTTGTCTTGTCCTATCCCAATCTCTAAACCATCCCATCATTACCTTAATAACTTGTAACATTGTCAGAATTCTTATTGCAATCCGGTCCTTGATTTATCTTGCTAAGCGTCATTTCTTTAGTAATTTTTATCTTGTGTAAACCCTAAACTATCAATCCTATTTCGAGTGATCGAACTGGTTCCGCCAGGGCGGGTGCTGGGGATCTGGGGTTGAAGTCATGAATCAACTCTAGAGTTTACTGTGTCCCTCTTTGGTATTCTAGCCGGAATGCTCTAGTATAGAGTAACACTTAGAGTAAAACCGTTCTTGTCCCAATTGAATTTCTTTTCTGTTTTCACTACCCGATTTTCTAAAAACGCTTCTCATTCAACCTTGCATATCTCGCTCAGTTAAATAGCTAGGGACCTCATTTCAATTCTTGATTATACCTAAGACCTATGGCTACACCCCAACCCAAAAACCGCACTGAGTTTGGTTAATTTTAGGCGGGAATCAACATTTTTGCAACGTTTTACACGTGTTATTTTTATTGTAAATTATTTCCAACCTTCCATTCAAATTCGAATTGTTTATTTTTGCTCAAACTATTGCTTATGACTGCTAGTATCTTTCCAATGTTGCTCCCAAAGAAATGTGTACTGATTTAGGTATTTTTGCACACTTTCAGTGTTTTATTCAGCCATTTTTGAGTGTCAGTTTATCATTGTAAGGTTGCAAATCAGTTTTTCTCTCTTGTTTGAAGATGGAAGGTTGGATTCAAATTTTGTTTATTGTTCTTCATTCCTGATTACCTGCTGCTTACTTATATCTCTTTAGAATTGATTATTTGTGGGTTGAGGAATATTGCAGGGGGAAATTCTAACTTGAGTGCTATCTTTCCAAAAATTCAAAGTGTTCCTATTTCTCTGGTGTTTTCTATTTTGTGTTGCTAAAGAGTGAATTTAACTGCATTACATACCTTCTTATTTATTATTGTCACCACATTCGTGAATGCTGCCCCATATATTAAAAAGTATATGTTTGATTTGAATTTTAAATGAATAAATATTACCTTTACCAACAAGCCTGATTCCTGGTCCATCGTGACCCAGGGTATTGGAAAAGGGGTGTGATATAAGCGGTGTATCTTTCAAATATTGAACCTACATTTATAACAAAATAAGCATTTCGGTTGTGCGCTGCATACTAGGCTGAGACCAGGGTGAATTGCCCAATTGAAATCCTTAACAAATTTGGGTGCTCGTGCCGTGATTTTGAGTTTGATTAGCACCCGTGACAGTCTGGCACAGCAGACTAACCTGCAGGGTAGTGACACTTTGGTTGGTGTACTGTGTTACACTGTACAAGCGCCTCCCAAAATAAATACTCCAAGACCAGGCCGGTCTGTAAAAGTAAAATTAAATCAACCCCAAAATAATTAATAAAGGAAGAACATCTCCAAAATGGCTGTTCCTGTAGAAATCAGTATGACTAGGAAGCACATCCTGCACAAGCTTTTTGTCAGAGGTGAGTGGCCAGAACAGGATGAACATGTCTGGCTACAGGAAATCACACAACAGGTCACTGCCAAGAACATGGATACATGGCAGGACAATGACCTATTACACCAAGCTCTTAGTGAATTATCCATGGCCCCAAAAGTTAAAAAGAAGCAAAGCGAAATCACCAGAATTGCGGCCTACCTATTCCTCCACCTAGGAGTGAAACGGGAAAAGCATGCTGAAAACACAGCTCTGGCACAGAATCAAATTGAATTATTAGGAAAAATCCAGAATGATCTAGACTCAGCAGAACAAAGGCTACTGAAGAGCCAAGAATTAGAGGCAGAATCTAGAGATTATGTCACAAAATTAAAAGAGGAGTTGGCTCGCCAACAGCAGGATAATGTGGAGCAAGACACCCAAGAACAGGCATTGAAAGAGGAGTGTAGAGAAAAGGTTCACTCTCTGCAAGAGAGTCACCAGAAGTCGAATCAACAGATAAAATATTATAGGGTCTGCGCAGAGCAGATAATTACTCTACAAGATCAGACAAAGAAATTGGAAGAAGAAAATAATCAATTAATTATGAGACACCTACACTCTCAGACAGAATTTGATGAGGAGCGCCAGAAATCCAATGCTGTTAAAAAACAAAGATGACCTGGTGGAGTAGAGGGGCTGTTACGCTCACCTAACTCCAACAGGGGCGTCAGTCGGACCCGGACAGCTGCGGTCTCCACCCACGTGATGCGTAGTGCAGCGATGACTGACTGGATCTGCCCTCCTAATCTTGTCTGCTTAACCCGTAGAAACATTCTCCTTATATTCTTGAAAGATGAGTTCTCCAATCCTGCGTGGATTTGCAGGGGCGCGTCGATTCCAGTTACTTCACTGGTTTGAAGGCTCGGGAGAGTTCCGGAGAGTATTGACTCTGAGGTTCCTGGTGAGGACCAGTAAGTATTAACTTCATAGAGTTCAATATGTCCGATGTTCACTCTTGTTCACCCCCTTCCTTTCTTGTCTTGCAGCTGGCTCGTGAAAAGAGGCTCTTGTGGCAGCTGGTGGCGCTCAGGTAAGAGCCTGTATTACCCGGCGCTGTCCGATAAATGTTGCACGTGGAAAACGTGTTGTTTTGTCTCTCTTTACAGATGCGGCACGTGAAAATATGGAGAGTCACAAAAGGATGCCTCCGGTGGTAAATCAGGTAAGTCTATGGTGGTAAGAATTATATTTGTTGATTCCCTCGGCTCACCTTGTGGTTTTCTTTTGTCTCCTAGGTGCCGAAGTTCGTCGAAGAAATGATGGAGGCAGCGCCGCCCCGAAGGATGCTGTGAAGACTGGTGAGTATGGTGCAGAGCTGCAGCTGGAGGTGCGGCGCGTGCAGAAATGATGTTCTTTACAGGTCTGGAGACGAGATGGATCCAGAATCAGGTGTGGAATAGAAATAAGTTCGTTTTCTACCCTTGTCCCTTTCTTTCCTCTTTGTTTTAGGAGCTCAGAATTCGAGGCAGGCATGGCAGAAGACTGGATGCAGGCTTCAGGCACGGTGAGCGTTACACTGCTGGATGCAGAATAACGCGAAGCGTGTGTTGCTGGTCGGGTGTGGTTTAAATAGCCTCAAAAGTAGTCCCAGGTAAGAAGTCCCTAGAACCACACCCGAGTAAAAAATAGTCCCTGTAGAAAAATAGTCCCTTTCATGCTTCATGTTGGATTGGAGTCATTTGCAGCATGGTCTGCCTGAGGTAAGTAATGACTATGAGCCTGGCACTTAGGCACCAGGACTGATTTCTACTATAAGCCTGGCGCCTAAGGCGCCAGGACTGAACCCAGATAGGCCCTAGCCGGGGCTGCTGAGGTTTTACTAAATGTCTAGATGCCTACTCCCGGGGCTGATGGCCTTGGTCCGGATGCCTGGGGGTAGGCATCATGACAGGGGCACCCTAAATCAAGAGAAAGACGACCTAGGCCAGGAAATAAGCGAGTTACAAACCAAGTTACAGGAAAGTAAATTGGCCCTCCAGGAGTTAAAATAACTAAGAACTGCGCATGGGAAGCTGCTAGAGCACACCAGACGGGTAGAAGGTGCTCTGAAAGAGAACACCTAAGCCAAAGACACACAAACCCAGGAGATGAATCACTTGCAACAGTGGATGTCCGAGTACTCCCAAAATGTGCAGGAAGCGCAGAGGGACAATGAGGCCCTCTATGAAAAGATTAATGGACTCCACCAACAAGTAGCAGTGCAAGAGCGAATCATTGAGACCAGAAAGGCCTTGCTAGCTGAACAAAAGGCTCAGATTTGTGCTTATCACCAGGAAATAGGGGCAGAAAAAGAAAATGTAGCAAGATTGGAGAAAGAGGGTCCTAGACTAAATTCTAACTGGAGGGACCCTGAACAGGTAGAGAGGGACAGAGCAACCCCTGATCATAACATAAGGACCCCTGTACTCAGGGACTCAAACCCATTCAATGCCATGAACACTGCCAGCTTCATGTCTACTGGCTCATATGAACCAGGGGCCATGGGGATGGCAGAATTCAATAGGGTTGGTAAGATGGGACTGACAGATCAGCGCCCCCCAGAAATTGATGAACGGGCATCCCTGTATAGATACCCACATTTTAGGGCTGATATCTCTGACAAGGAAGACTCCTGTGAGAGGAGGGTCAGGGAATTAGATCCACTAAAATACCAAGTTCCAAGGGACCCGTTTGTGAAATATGGTGGGGAACTCAAGGAAATAAAGCCCCAAAAGAGCATCCTGAAGACCTCTACCCAGTTAGGGCAGTGGGGGGATACTCTACCAACCCTGGGAGCAGGGGAGAGTCAGAAGACTCTTCTGAGCACCACAGGAGTAGAGAAACTAGGCCCCAACATTCTGTGAGCCCTTCTCAAGCTCACAGAATCTGGGAGTGCCTAGAGGATCAAGAAGGAACCTCCAGTAGCAGCGCCTCTGAGTCTGAGGACGAGTGGACTCGGGTAACTATAACCAAGAAGGCAAACAAAATTAAGAGAGCTATGCAAAAAGATCCCATTAGGCAGATCAAGATCAAGTATTCTGTCTGAGAACACCTAGAATTATATGAACAAATGATGGACACTTTTCATATGAAGGACAGCCAGAATTCCATACAGTATGTGAAATGGACATTCTCCCCTGAATACTCCAGTTTCTTTGCGGGATTGGAGGATCAGAACCACTCAAGATGATCCACCTACAGGGCGGCCATCTTAAAACATTTCTCTGCACACAGAAAGCCCCAAGAGGCCTGCAATGCGGCCTACAATTTGCAGTGCGGGGAAGATCAGGCCCAACAAGAATTTGTGCAGGAGCTCAAACGTGCCTTTGCGCAGACCACCAGGAGGGTGCGCACAGATAGTCAGGAGTTCATCACCACCTTTTTTCATCAGCCACCGATACAAGGGTAACAGACCCATCTGGGGGTATGTATGGACTCCCCCAGCCCAAGGGGGTGTCCAACCAGGTAGGTACCGCCCCAGTAAACTTCCCTCCTAACTTTCCCCAGGAGGGCAGTAATCCTCCAAATGCCGGGTTGATATTCTTTCCCTGGTACACACAAAACCCCAACCTGCAGGACAACCCTCCATTCTTTCCCCGCTTTCAGGAGCCCAGACAGCCCAATCCTGGAGAGGTGAGGCCAAGGGCGGAGGGTTACCAAAATTCTCCAACTTCCCGTGATGCACCTAGGATTGACCAGAGACCCCCGCACCAGGCTGAACGGGTGTCCAAACTGGAGCGCAAGGTCCAGAACCTGTCCTAGGATCTGGGTCGCATGTTGAGAGCTCAATAGAACCCTCAGATGAACATGGCGGCTCAGAACCCCACAAACCAAGGGTCTGGCACTCCAGAACAATCACAGGAAGAGAACCTCGACAACTCACCGGTTCCAGAGGAGGAGGCACGAGGGAAGGGAGGTGTAAAGCCCTGGAGGAAGTTCCTTCCTCACCCGTGGAAAGCCCCTGGACACCCAGGAACCGGAGCAAAAATCTCCTGCCCCGGAAATTCTGCAACCCTGGGAACAGAGGGTGGGTAGGAGAAATAAAGAACCCAAAAAGGCCCATTTTGTGGAGGAGATTAGTGTCCTCCAATTTGAAGGGGAAGGATCCTTAGAGGATTCTGGGAAAAAGATATTCTCCTTCAGGGACAGGGGAACTCCTCCCAAAGAAAAATGGGTCCCAAGAGATCCTCATGAAGACTGGGGGATGTGGGGACTGAGTCAGAATCGCCCATTATTGAACCCCAGAATGATAAACAAGGAAGCCACACTGTCCAAACCTATTCTGGTGACTGCTTCCAAAAGGGGGGGGCTGCCCAGAATCAGAAAAAGGGGAGCTCAAAACTCCCCAAATATCCAACTGTCACATTTTTCTTGCAGATCCCCAAGCTCCCACACAGAATCATTCCCAAACTACCCCTGTGTCGGAGCCAAGAATCAGGAAATTGACCAACCAACTTGCCCAAAACGCACATTATCTTTGCCCCCTTGAGGAGAAGGAGGGAAGATTTTATGCCCCTGTCCAAGTACAAGGGCAGTGTACAGTGTCGGCACTGGTGGACACTGGATCCCAAGCAACTCTTCTGTCAAAAAGAACCTTTGATCATCTGAATTCAGAAACGGGAGACGAGATTCCTGATCCCTCTCACCCCTCTTCCTGGACAATTTCAGAACTTTGATGGCAATGACATTCCTGTCGAGGGGACTGCGGAGCTGGAAATTAAAATTGGGCGACACAAGGTGAGACACCTGGTCATAGTCTGCGTAGGTTGTCCCCCCTAATAGACTGTGTGAACAAGGTCCTCTGGTCCCAGACTAACAGGCTAATAAAATTAAAAAATAGTGTCAACCATGTTAGTTGAAATGGCACATGCCACATGGTTGAACAAAAACCAGATCATATTGAGTTTCATTTTCAGAACAACCAAGTACCTGACGTGACAGTAATTGCTGTAGGACAACACACTGGTGTTGGGAACTCCTCTCCATTCCTGAAAATCAACCTTTTTGAAATTCTATACTAATTCACAATCTGAAAATCCCAATTCCATAGTCAAGAGTGATGAGAAACCAGCTCAAAGTTTAGCTGACATTCAGAAGATTAGAGAACAGTTATTCCTCACTATTCAGTTAAATGAGGGGAAGGAATCTGTTCTCGCCCGAGTCTGCGTGAACAACGGTAAGAGCTTCATCAGCGAAGCCATGTTCTGAAAACTCCCAAAAGATCCAGCCATTCCCACATTTAAATTGATTGATAAATGGGAAATGGACCTGGAAACTCCCAATTCCAAACATCTCCTGCCTCAAAATATCTATAGGCAAAAAAAGCATAGTGCATAATTATTGGGTCGTGCGAGATGTCCCTGCTGCATTCTATTTGGGCAGTGACATTCTCAATCGGTTTGCCATTCATTTGGACCAGATCAATTACAAAACCTGGTCCCGATTAGGGGGTAATCCCATGGATTTTGATGATTCAGAAAAAGCATTTTGGTCAGCCCAATTGCTGCAATATGCAGCTGAAGCTCAAATTGGAGAGGAAATCACCATCCCAGGACAGACCTGACGATTCCCACTTGAATTAAAAATTAAACTAGGACAGAAACTGCAAAATCCTGATGCATATGTATACCTCAACTACCATCTCCAACAGCAAGGGTTGGGGTTAAACCCAACACCATTAGTCAATGTAGAACACAACACCATTCCAATATTGATGGTGTCAGGATCCGATTCCTCAGATTCGTGACTCACCTAAAGGTAAGCTCTAGAGTCTTCTGAATCCAGTCTGCTGGGCTTGGGTGAGCGTGCAGCTCAGTGACTACCAGTCGCGGCGGCGCCGGGGCTCGGGTTACGTTCAATGTTCCAGGAAGGATCCAGGACGGAACCAGGATAAGGAAGACAGGGTAACTAGGTTCCAAATAGAGCATGCGAAAGGAATAGGAAGGGGGAACCAGGAAGGATGGATGATGGTTACCAGGATTCGCGAAGGAAAGGGGGCTTGGTACTAGAACACAACTTGCCAGGCGAGGCGCAGGCAAGCAAAGCGTTGAGACGCGCAGAGGCAAGGGGGCCTGTCTATTTTCAAGGGAGCATGAGATCCACACAGACGACTAGACTGCACCAAAGACATGGCATCGGCCCTGTTAAAGGTGAACGGAGTAGTGGCTATTGACTGAGGGACCAGGCAGACCAGAAGGGTCGATATCGCGGATTCATGACAGCATGCCTCCTCCTAAACTCCAGTCCACCTGGCTTGACTGGATGAGCCCGATGAAAACATTGCAATAGGCGTAGTGCATTCATATTGGAGACTGGTTCCCAAGTTCGTTCGCTAGGTGGATAGCCCTTCCATTCCACCAAATATTGACAATGACCTCTTCTGTATCTGGAATCACAGATCTGGGACACTTCGAACTCGATTTGACTGTCAACAAGGAGTGGAGGAGGTTGAGGACTTGGCTTGGTTGACTGGTGGAAGGGTTTCAGCAGTGATGTATGAAAAACAGGGTGGATCTTCTTCCAAGTGGTAGGTAATTGGAGTGGAAAGGCGACTGGGTTGATAATCTCTATTACTGTGAAGGGTCCGTAGAAACGAAGAGCAAACTTGTTGGGTCTCAGATGTCTGGGTAGATAACGCGATGAGAGCCAAACTTTATCTCCGACGGTGTAAGAAGGCCCGGGACACCTTTTGGTATCCGCAAACCTCTTTATGTCCATCCTGGCCTTTTCTAGATGTTCCTTAACTTGCTTGTGAATGGAGATTAGTTGAGCAATCCAAGCGTCTACTGAAGGAGTCAATGTGGGTGGTGGCAAGAGTGTGGGTAATACTGAAGGGTGGAATCCTTGGTTACACAAAAATGGACTGATCCTTGTCGTGGAATGATGTGAATTATTGTAGGCAAATTCAGCTACAGGAATCAGGAGCGACCAGTCATCTTGTACCTTAGATGCAAAACAACGTAGATACTGTTCCAGGGTTTGGTTTACTCTCTCAGTAATTCCATTTGTTTGTGGATGGTAACCTGATTGTCAATGCACGTTGAATACCCAATTGTCAACAAAGATGCTTCCAGAACCTGGAAACATAGTGTGGTCAGCGATCAGAGATGATTTTGGAGGGTAGTCCATGCAACCGGAATATGTGAGTGACAACGATCCCTGCCATCTCGGGCGCTGAAGGTAGTTTGGTTAAAGGGGTAAAATGAGCCATGTGGGAAAAGAGGTCTCTTGTGACCATTATGGTGGTAAATCCTCTGGAGGGAGGAAGGTCCACTATAAAGTCTGTGGCAATGATTTCCCAGGGTCGAGATGGTAATTCTGGTTGATGAAGCAAACCTACTGACTTCCTGTTGTCCATCTTGTTCTGGTTGCAGACTGAACGGGCTAGTATATAGGTGCGTACGTCAGAGCGCATCTGAGGCCACCAGAAGTTTCTTCTGATTGTCTGATAAGTGGCTGTGATGCCACGGTGCCCATAATGAAACGTGTCATGACAGAGACTCATGATCTTGGATTGAATTTTCTGGGTAGGAACAACCAAACACTTGTCCTTAAAGAGGTATCCATCCTTGATTGGAAGAGTCCAGGGATTGTCTGTAATATACTCCTTCCAAATTTCCAATGTTGCAGTCTCTTCACATATCATTTCTAAGAGTGAGTTAGCCTGTGCTATGAACACCTTGTCGGGAAACATCTTGGGAAGGAGTGGTACATCCTCTTTTATCTAATCCGATCTTCGGGAGAAAGCATCTGCTATTACATTGGATGGACCAGGAATGGATTGAATGCTGAATTGATATTGGGCAAAAAAGTAGGCCCATCTTGCCTGGCGACTGTTTCAGAATTCCATGGCCTGTAAAACCTGGAGATTCCGATGGTCGGTCCTTACCACGACCAGATATCTTGCGCCCAAAAGGAGGTGATGCCAATCTGTGAAGGCTTGTCTGATGGCGAGTAGTTCTTTCTCCAGGACTGAGTAATGAGTTTCGCTAGGCTGTAATGTTCGCGATAAATAAGCAATTGGGTGTTCCAATCCGTCTTCGGTTTTTTGCTTAAGGACTGCCCCGATAGCATGTTAGGAAGCATCGGTTTCTACCAGGAAGTGTTTGTTAGTGTCTGGTTGAGCCAGGATGGGTTCGCTAATAAACAGGTGTTTCAGTTTCTGAAAGGCAGTTTCTTGGCTGGCAGTCTATTGGAAGAGAGTACCTTTCTTTAGCAGACGGACGTTGGGTTGAACAATAGCTGAGTACGAAGGGATGAATTGCCTGTAGAAATTAGCAAGCCCTAGGAATGACTGCACCTGTTTCACTGTGGTTGGGGCCGGCCAAGAAAGGATTGCTTCCACTTTAGATGGATCCATGGCTACCCCTTGAGGACTTAATATAAACCCTAAGTATTTGACTGTGGATACATGGAAAATACACTTCTCGGGTTTGGCCAACAGATGGTGTTCGCGCAATCGTTGTAGGACCATAGAGACGTGTTTCTGATGCAAGGCCAGGTCTTGTGAATAAATCAAGATATCATCTCAGTAGACAATGACAAAAAGAAACATGTCAGAAAAAACCTGATCCATGAAGCGCTGGAATACGGCAGGAGCATTTGCTAAGCCAAATGGCATCACCAGATATTCATAGTGACCAAAGGGGGTCCGAAAGGCCATCTTCCATTCGTCGCCCTCCTTAATGCGAATCAGATGGTAAGCCCCTCTTAAATACAGCTTAGTGAAGATCACGGCTGCACATAGGGTCTACAGGATGTCCAAAATGAGTGGCAAGGAGTATCTGTCTTTCAAGGTACATTTATTCAAACCCCGGTAGTCCAGGCATGGACGGAGTTCCTTAGTATCCTTTTTAGGTACTAAAAATAGAGATGCTCCGGCTGGGGACTTGGATGGACGAATGGTTCCATTGGAGAGGTTGGTGTCTAGATACTTTCGCAAGGCAACTTTCTTGGGTTCTGACAGAATAAACATCCTTCCAAATGGAATAACTGCATTCTCTTCTGTGTCAATTCCACAATCTTCAGGACGATGAGGAGGGAGTGATTGAACAATGGCAGAAGAAAATACATCTGAAAATTGACGGTACACCTCGGGTACCTGGGTGATGGCAGAGACCGCGAGGTGTTGTGGTTGAGGAAGCTTCACTCCGGCGGACTGTTTGGGTTCCCCAGATAGACAATGAGTGAGACAGAACTCGGAACCCAAGAACAAGGATCCAGCTGCCCAGTTGATATACGGATTATGTTTCTGCAACCATGGCATGCCAAGCACTATGGGATAGTGAGCTGCTCTGATTATGTCAAAATGCAATATTTCTTGGTGATTGTGAATAGAGAGCATAAGCTCAGAAGTTTGTTGAGTTATGGGACCGGAGGATAAGGGTTTCCCGTCGATTCCTTCCACTGCTTGGAAGACTTCCTTGGCCACTCGGGGAATATGGTGTCTCTGTGCCCATTTGTCATCCAAAAAAAGACCCATGGTACCACAATCCACCAGGGCTAGTATAGAATGTATTTCTTTGTTGTATGTTGAAGGGTTCACTTGGAGTGCTTAAAGGACAGTCTTGTGAAGGTGAAATGTCGTAGCAAGTTTCCTTTTCCCAAAACTGGGCTCCGTTCAGGATCGGGAGCTGGCGTTTCCCGAGCGTCGTGGAGGGGCAATCGGGCAATTACGCACTAAATGTTTATCCGATGCACAGTACATGCTAAGACCGCTATTGATCCTTCGTGTTCTTTCCTGGGTAGAGATGGGGCCTCTCAAGGACCCAAGCTGCATGGGTTCAGGTTCAGATTGACCTTTGAGTGAGGTTTCCTGTTCCCCGGGACTGTTATATTCAGGCAGAGGTTTGGGTTTGGGTGACAGGTTCCATGTCTTCTTCTTCTCTGTTTTTCTCTCTTGTATCCTGAAATCTCTCTACAAGGACAGATCTAAGAGGGCCTGATAGGAGGCTGGGCGAGCTACTCTGGCTAATTCATTCTTGACTTCTTCACTTAATCCGCGTCTGAACAAGGTGAAACAGGCTTCTGGGGTCCAGTTAGCATCCTTAGCCAATTGTTTGAAACGGGTAACATATGTCAACATATCCTGATTTCCCTGGCGGAATTCTAACAATTTTTCCTGGGCAGAATACACCTGTTCGGGGCGGTCGAACATGGCCTTGAGGGCAGAAACAAATTCACCATAATTATCACCTTAGCTCTGGGGGTAGAGAAGTAGCACCGGAAGTGTACGAAAGTGTACTGTTGGGCTGGGTGCTTTGTCGGCGTTCTCCGTCTGCAAACGTTGGAACGTTGGACCTTTGACTTGCTGCCCGTGGACTCGCTGTTCTTCGTGAAGCAACTAGTGCGCAAGAGGAAGGGTTGCGTCCCTCTAAACACGCTGCTAAGCACCTTAATTTTGGAGAAAAAAAAAACACCGCCCCACACCGTCACCAGTCCCTCCTCCCTCCTGGATTTCCATTGGCTGCAACTACTACAACTACTCCGGTCACGCGCACCGCGCACGCACCATAAGTGTACGAAAGTGTACTGTTGGACTGGGTGCTGTGTCAGCGTTCTCCGTCTGCAAATGTTGGAACTTTGACTTGCTGCCCGTGGACTCGCTGTTCTTCGTGAAGCCACTAGTGCGCAAGAGGAAGGGTTGCGTCCTTCTAGAAACGCTGCTAGGGACCTTAATTTTGGAGAAAAAAAAAACACCGCCCCACACCGTCACCAGTCCCTCCTCCCTCCTGGATTTCCATTGGCTGCAACTACTACAACTACTCCGGTCACGCGCACTGCGCGCGCACCGGAAGTGTACGAAAGTGTACTGTTGGACTGGGTGCTGTGTCGGCGTTCTCCGTCTGCAAACGTTGGAACTTTGACTTGCTGCCCGTGGACTCGCTGTTCTTCGTGAAGCCACTAGTGCGCAAGAGGAAGGGTTGCGTCCCTCTAAACACGCTGCTAGCGCCCTTAATTTTGAAAAAAAAAAGTAATTTTTCATTCGCTAATCAAGTACTTGCTAGTAGTACTTACTAGTGGTACTTGTTAGTATTACTACCTTGCCTATGAGAGTTGCTCTCTTCGCAAGAAGCCATATTCACTAAAACACTTTTTCCTTCTGTTTTTTGTCCCCTCCCTAGACACCGCCCCACACCGTCACCAGTCCCTCCTGGATTTCCATTGGCTGCAACTACTACAACTACTCCGGTCACGCGACTGCGCGCGCACTGGAAGTGTACGAAAGTGTACTGTTGGACGGTGTGGCGGGTGTTGGGTGGACCTACATACAAGTAAGTTGTCTTTGACATATTCTATGAATCTTTATATCTAGCTTTGTGCAATCTTTATTACTGAATTTTACACGTTGTGCCTTTTGGGTACAATTAACCCATCTGTTTGATCATGGTTGGGAGTTTACGAAATAGAAAAAGTGTCTCTAAAGTTAAAATAGACACTGCACTTGATGGTAATGTACCTATACAGCTCCATGATTCTATTTTGAATGAATCTGCTCCAAAGCTGTTTGAGGCACATGGAAGGAAACGGGTGATGGATGGTAACACGGTCCCTTATAGCCTCCAGTCTTTGTCTGTCGAACCGAATGATGACATAGAGACAAGACTGGATGCGATGTCGGCCACTTCTCTGGGAACAGCACAAAAGGGAAAAGTTTTAAAGATGCCTATATATATGACTCCTTTTAAGGGGAAAAATCCACCTTCCTCATCTATTAAGATTGCTAAAAATGAGCTCTCTGATGTCTCTATTATGGCGCCAGCATTGATTAATGAATGGGAAAAACGCTGTTGCATTGCCCTAGGGCCTTCTTCACCTGCAGTAATGCTTCCCGGGGACATAGAAAGCATATATTTGCACAATGATGATGATATGACACATGGTGTGTCTTCATCTGAGCATGATATTCCGCTGATAGCACCTCTTGCAGGCCCCTCCACTAGTTCGCCCACCAACCAAACGATGGGGGATTTATCTGGAATTGGGGTATCTGGGGCACCAGCGCCTATAATTCAAAACGTGAATAGCACAGGGGGTGTTGATGAAATCAGCCCACTAGATGAAGACACGATGAACAAAAACTTTGATACTGATGTAAACAGTGCTGTTAATCCAGTAAACACGGGTGATGAAAATGCAGCATTTCTGGTAATTACTTCTATATTGAACCTATTAGATAAGGGGCATGACCTTACCCATATACATCTAAATACGATCAAGAATAATCTAGCAGACTTGTCTGGGAAAATATGTAAAATCGAGGGATTTATGTTGGCCTATCTAACGTGTCATAATGAAAAAATGATGTTGCTTGATTCTCACCTAATAAAAATGACCCAACCTATACATACAGGAAAACAGGATACATCCTCCCAGACTGAGGGAGCATCGTATGCAAAGGCTTTGACTGTAGGAGCAAATGTCAAAAATATAGCACCTACAACATCCTCTACTGTGCTTCTAAAGCTTATTCAGGCAAACACTGTAAAAATAGATGAAGTGTTGTATCGCTTAACGGTACAACAATGTCTTGCGAGAAAGGCTTGCGAAATGGACACTTGTGAGATAACCCCAGCGATTCCAGCTGAGGCTAATCACGATGAGTATCCTAGTAGTCCTACGCCTCTTGTTGACCTGATAACGAAGGATGATTCAGACCATAGAGTGTCAGAGGGTGCCAAATTTAGAGCTGACAAAAGTGAAAATCGAGAAAATGGCTTAATTAATTTTGAGAGCGAAATTGAATCTAGTAAAGGAAATCCAACAACCTTTTTATCCCGAAAGATGAAACATGCCCAAGCAAAAGCCCTAAAAAAAGGAAACCAAAAAAATAAAAATAATCTTGCCCAGACTACTCAAGAGTCCTCTAAAGTGATAAAAAAAAATAAAAAAATGGAAAAAATCAAGGACAACAGAGTAATCCTATTGGTGGTCAAGAAGACAAGCATGTGGTGAACGATAATGAGCCAGCTAATGAGCTAGTGATTGATCTATCACAATTGAATGATGAATCAAAAGCACTGCTAAATTTGGCTCTTCCACATGAACAGAAACTAAAAGGTATGGGAAGGAAGACCACAGAAAAAGATATGCACAGCCATATGGTTATGGCCTCTGATGAATCCAATGTATAGAAGCAAGGGCGTCTTTCAGCATTCTATCCCGTCATCAAAATTAAGACGAGTAGAAAAGATTCAACGCATGATGAAAAAACATCCACACAACACAAAGAAAGTTCATATGCGACTGTGAGCGAACTTGTCGCTAAGGAGTTGCAGAAAACTAGAGAGGACACAAGGATTAATACACAAAATAATGTTGTGGATACTGAAAGTAGGGAAAGTGATGAAAGATCTGAATTGGTCAATGCGATAACTAAAAATATTCTCGAAAGCATTGAAAACGCTGCCTCTCATCAAGAAAAAACGACACAAAAAGTGAGTAATTTACCCACAAATAACACCCAAGAAGAAAGTGAGTTGGAAAATCAGGGCCAGCAGACACAGATAAACTCTGAGGTGGCTATGGAACAGTGCTCCTTTTCAAGTGATACATGCTAAATATTGGGATGGCAGAGCGATCCTCAGATGAATGGACAGCAAAGACTAAACAGATCATTCATATTTAATATATTCAAAGGGAGTCCGCAACTAAGAACCCTACATTCAAATGATATCGAATGGTTTAGGCTTGCAAATCATAACAACTTACGTATGATCTGTGCTCCTCAGTCCCAAATTATCACAAAGCTATTATGGGAACATAGGCAGGACTTTGAATTGCGTGGTTTGGAATTATCTCTACTGCGATCTATTGAAGAAGCAGAGGCTTTCTTGGATGCACAGTCTGCTCCAGATGTGAGAAAATCTGGTGATAAGAGTCAAGCTGGTAGTCAAGAACAGGTAGCAGACTTTATTACCCAGATTACTACACTTGTAGGTGTAGCATCCAGTATAACATGGCTAGCGCCTTAATGACATCTATCATCGATATGGCGGCAAACAAAAAATAATCCTAATGAGGCTGATTTGAGATTTACTTCTTGGAACTGCTGTGGGATGAAAAACCTTGACGATTGGCTGAAAGAGTCTGTGTGTATACAATCGCCTATGGTTTTATTCCTACAGGAGACAATGGGCCTCATTACAAGTACTCCGGTCCGGAATTAACACTGCCGGTAAAACCATACCGGCACCGTTTCCATGTCCGCCCAATCATGACCCGCGGCCCCGGTAATAGCACCACCCTCAACCGCCACCACGGAAATAGGGGTCCCGTTAAGTCCGTCTGCACGGAAACCCCTCCGTTACCGTCAACACGAAACACCGTGAGCATCACAACTAGCACGGACACGAAAATACCGGCAAAAAATGGCATAAATACTGTGATCACGGTGGCGGAACCGCCGCCACCGCGAACATGGCGTTATACACTGCCTGCTGAACTCAATCAGGGCACAGGTGCACCAAATCAGCCCAGCTGGACCTAGCAGGCCACTGGGAGCCTACAAAAGGGCCACACCCAGCCCAACACAACACAGAACCATGCAGGCAGCAGGTCTAGTAGCACTGGGACTGGACCTACTCAACCAACAGGCAGCACTGCACATGGTGGCAGTAATGGTGCAGAGGAGGAGGCATAGGCGGAGGAGGCGCAGGCGGCAACCAGCCAACCCTGCAGCTATGGCAAACCCCATTGCCCAGCCAGCCCGACCCCGCCGCCAGCCAGCAATACCACGCATCAGGGCCTCACCCTGGAACCTCACCCCAGGACAGATCCACACACTATACCGGCTGAACCGTGCAACAATCCTGCACATCACTGCCATGATTGAGGACAACATCAGCAGCCAAATTGACACCCCCACCGCCATCCCCCCCCTCTTGAAGGTTGTCTCAGTACTACATTTCCTTGGCACTGGCACCTATCAACACACGGTTGGTGAGCTGCACGGCATATCACAACCCTGTTTCTCAAAAATCCTGGTACAGGTACTGGATGCCCTGTTGCGCCATGTGTCGGAACACATAGCCCTACCCCGCACCCTCCCCGAGGTCATTGCCACCAAGTTGGCCTTCCATGCCATAGCAGGCATGCCAAATTGCATAGGCGCAGTTGACTGCACCCACGTTGAGCTGACAGTACCACGTGCAATTGAGGCGGTGTTCCGCAATAGGAAACAGTATCACTCTTTGAATGTCCAGATGGTTTGTGATGCCATGCAACTGATTACGCACTGCTGCGCACGTTTCCCAGGCTCATCACATGACTCAATGGTACTGCGGAATTCCACGTTGCCACAGTACATGGAACGCTACGCCGGACAAAGCACATGGCTATTGGGTGAGTACAGCTGACAATGCTACAACCCTGTCGAAGTGGTGTGTGTGTGTGTCCAGGCCAATGAGCATTGTGAGTGTGCCGCTGTGACCGCACATGCATCACCCCCCTTCCATCTACCAAATACACAGCGGATGCCAAACATCATGAAGGAAGACATGACAGGGCACCACAATGTGCCCGTGCACACGCTGGCACAGCCAATCCCGTCACTGTCCCATGAACCTTGTGCCGCTGCAGACACCCACCCTCAATTGAAACACTGCCTCAAAAGGCACGAGAGGCGTGTAAATGGGACGACGTGGTATTTACTACTTCCGTACAGTGGAGTCACTTTGCCATGTGTGGACAGCACTGCACCGTGACATGCACACAATCAAATGTCACCCGCAGGGCACAGTAAACATGCAAGTTAATGTGTAGGCCCATATCCAGTTAGCGACATACATCGTGATGCCCAAAACATACCTCCATACACTGCATGGTACATATCCATGAATGAATGATGATGATACAAGAATGCACACCAGCAGATGAGGACATGATGCCACAAACACTGACATGTTCCCCCATCTACATCCCATGTAGGTGATGCGGGATATGCACTCACGCCATGGATGATGACACCTGTACGGAGACCAAGGAACAAGCATGAAGAGGCATACAATAGGGCACATATCCACACACGTGGAATGATTGAGAGGACATTTGGACTGCTGAAGGCCCGTTTCCGCTGTCTGAGCAGATCTGGCGGATTACTGCTGTGCAGCCCAGTGAAGACGGGTAAAATCACGCTCGTATGTGCCATGCTGCACAATATATGCTTGCGCAGGAACATCCCAATGCCACCAGACGCAGATGAGGAGGATGGGGATGGGGATGGAGATGGAGAGGGGGATGGAGATGGGGATGGGATGGCACCGCCTCCCCCTGGGGGTCCACATGATGGCCAGAGAGCACGGGATGCCCTGATTCGCATTTACTTTTGAGTCACAGCACATTCACAGAAATGCACGAACATGGTGACGACAATGAATTAATAATTGCACTGCAAAGTAAATGATCAATGTCCACACATGTATGTCTTGATTCGAAATGGTGATGTATTGATGTAATAACAACAGGGAAAGAGGTGCATTGGTTAGGGAAGCTGTACACCCGGGGCCACCCACCACCCAAACGTGCCCACCCCCACCCAGGCCCCATTGTGCAAACCCCCAAAACTACCTACCCCACCACCCAAACGTGCCCACCCCCACCCAGGCCCCATTGTTCAAACCCCCAAAACTACCTACCCCACCACCCAAACGTGCCCACCCACACCCTTGTAGTCCACATGTGTCCTGCACTGCCCCACACACATGCCATCACTTCCGTGTGCGCTTCTGTGCCTGTGCAACCTTGCCCGAGGGACCCGTTAGCCTACTCGAGCGCCTCCTTGGACTGGCAGTAGTGGAGCTGGATAGGGTGGTTGTGTTTGATTGCGCAGAATCTGGGATTGAGGGCATCCGTGCCAGATTTGCCTGTTGGCCAACCAACATGGCCTCTACAAGCCTGGAGGTGTGGTTGTTGCCCTCCGGCACATGGCGTGCAAGGGTTACTATAGTGCTCGCAAAGCGTCCGATGGACCTCTACAGGCGACGCACTGAGGCGCTGTAGCTCTCCCTCTGCAGCCTGGATTCCTCTAGCTGCCTCTCCACCAGCTGGGTGAGGGTAGCCTGCTGGTCCTCCATCCGCTGCATGCGGGCATTCAGTTCGGCCATGGATGGGGTGGGCGACCTCATGGGACTCCCCAGTGATGTGGGGCTGAACTCCAGCTCATGGAAGGAGCCCAGGTCTTCCAATGTGGGCATCTCCCCCTGTGGCCCCGTTTCCGAGTGCTCTTGCGGGGCACTGTTATCACTACAGGCCGCCCCCTCTGCAGTGCTGCTGCCTTCGTTGTTGTGTTGGGTGGCCATGATAGGTTCCTGTGGCACCTGTCTAGACTCAGGCAGTGTGGAGACGGTGGGGATGTCAGTGGTGGTGGTGGGTGGCACATCTGTAGTGGCTGGTAATGTGGCAAGAGGTGCAGAACTGCCGGCAGCATCCTCCTGTGTGGTGGCGGTGGGTTGTGCACTTGCCGGTGCAGATTGGCTGGCCTGTTGTGCAGGATCACTGTCACTTGAAACGGCTGTGGGGAGCCTATAAGAAACAAGCTGATAAGCATAGGGAAGAGAGTCTGTGTTACAAGATTGGGGATCGGGTTTGGCTTTCAACTCGGAACTTATCCTTGGTAGGATCTAGGAAATTTATGCCTAGATTTATTGGTCCAAATGACATCGTTAAGTGTGTATCTGATACTGCAGTGAAAGTGAAATTGCCAAAGACTGCCGGTACATCCAGTATTTCATGTATCTCTGCTTAAACCTGCAGCTCCAGAAATAAAGACTAAACGACCTCCTCCTATGATGAGAGAAGGACATCTGGAGTATGAGGTGAAACGCATTTTGGATGCCAAGAAGAAAAAGCAAAAGTTATGGTACTTGATTCAGTGGGAAGGTTATGGACTGGAAGACTGCTCATGGGAGCCAGCGGAAGCAGTGCATGCGCCTTGATTAGTGAAACTCTTTCATCAGAGACATCCGCAAAAACCTGGGCCTAGGAAGAGGCCTGGGAGAGGAGGTAATGTGAGGAATAGGGGCTGTAAACGCACTGGAGTAACAAGCGTTACATCTTAAAACTCCTACGGCACGTAGGGGGATAAAACTACAATTTCCAGCAGGCCATGGGAGGTTGTAGTTCAGGACAAGGACACAAGCGTATGGTCACGTGCGCGTTGCCAGCTGCAGTGATTGCAAGCAGCATAAAAGTACAATGGCGCGTGAACCAGGTGTGGCTTATTAACTCCTGGGTGTGGTTTGTGTGAGGAGCAGGACGGCGGGACGCGGAATGAATTACGGACGGCGAAGCTCTGCCCGTCGGTACTCGGAAGTCACAGCGAAGCTCTGCCCGTCTGACAGCTGAAGCCGCGGACGTTCGCTTGCATCGCTCAGAGCGGGCAGACCAGCGGTTGATTACGGTATGATACCTTCACTCTGAGGAGTCCCGTGGGGCCCTCGGAGCTCAGATAAGTGCTGGTGACATTGCGGGGTGGGGCGCCGATACATATTTACCTTCACCTTCTGAATCGTGGTCTGGCAATCTCTTATGGCCAGAGTTGGTTACTGCAGTTTATTTAGTTATTAACCTAAGAGAACTCACAAATTTATGTTGGCAGGATTTCTATGATGAGTGCTTGCTATTCACTCGTGTTTACCTGGTTACATGTTCTGTGATTGGTAGCATCCCTTTTGCTTGCCTGAGTAGACTCTAGAGACATGAATTTACATGTTTATGTGTTGCTAAAAGCTTGCCCTATGGGCCATGTGTTTTGTACTTCATCCATGGGGAATTACCCCTTGTCTTGTGTTCATACCGCTTGCTACTACATGTGAATGCAATATCCTCTGTGTTTGTTACTGAGTTCTGTACACACGTATTAAGGTGTGTATTGGTAGGTGTTCCAGAGGTTAGGTATCAGGAAACAGGTATCAGGTAGGAAGGGTTTTTTCCCTGGTGCTTCCCCTTCCCTATCCAACTTAGGTGTTGCCCTAACCCTTTTTCCGGTTTCCCTAATTCCCCCACCCGATCCATAACCTCTCCCTAACTCCTCTTCCCCCATTGGCTGCCACGTGGTGTCCTGTGTACTACTTCAGGCACCTGTGACAACCACGGTGGGGGGGTTGAATTCATTCGGCTTCTGTGGTTCGTGGGAGAGTGTTGATTCCTCTCCTCCATTATTGTAAGGTTTGACACAAATGCTCACAATGAACTCTCAGCTGCCCAGTGGATTAAGGAGACCCCAGATGCTGATTTAATCACGGCTCAAAAAGGGGATCCAATTATTGGTAAATTTTATCAACCCATTGAGGACCCTGAGAACTTTCCCCTGACGGATACAGATTGCAGTGGGAAAGAGGACCTCAGGGTGTTGATGAAATGTCCAAAAATGTTCCGAATCCAAGACGGTTTGTTGGTAAGGCGATCCATATCTGGCTGTGACCAGTGAGTGGTCCCTACCTCATTCCGAAGCCTGATGCTAAGTCACGCCCATGAAGTGGCCACAGCCGGTCATTGTGGGTTTCATACTAGATTAGAAATCTTGCGAGAGGTTGCATACTGGCCACACATGGGGCAGGACCTCGACTAATACTTGAAGGGGTGTCTTGTGTGCTCAATTTCAGCCAACATCACTCACACACTGAGCTCACCTCCAAAAGAAGGGGATGACACTGCCTGGGTCAGATTTACAAGTAGATTTCATCGGGCCCGTGATTCGCTCCTCTAGTGGGAACAAGTACATGTTAACTGTAAGATGCTTGTTTACTAAATGAGTGGAATGTCTCCTGGCCTCAAATTGCAAGGCAGAAACAGCAGCTGCCCTGATGATCAATCACATCTTCTCGCATTTTGGAATACCCCCAAAGGATTGAGTCAGACCGAGGAAGTCACTTCACCAGCAAAGTGATGACAAAGATGTGGGAGATACTTGGGGTAAAAAGGAAAATATACATTGCATACCGGCGGTCCTCTAGTGGGGAGTTGAGAGGTACAATAAAATCATTGTGAGCATACTAAAAAAGTTTGTGGCAGATTCTGGGCCATGTTGGGACATCCGATTACCGCTTGTCCTGATGGCCATCAGATCCACCCCTCTTCTGCAACTAAGATGTCTCCATTTGAGCTGATGACTGGACGAAGGATGGTGCTACCCCAGCATCTGCTCTATAGAACACAAGAGCAGACATTGATAAATGCCTCCACAACTCACGAGTATGTTGAGAATCTGAGAAAACACCTTCAACATGCTTTTGCGTACGTTAAGCAGAATCTAGAAAGATCTGCAGACAGCATGACGACCCACTATGATCTAAAGACAAACAAAAAGGAATACCAAGTAGGAGACAGGGTCTACTTGTACAATTTCCAAAGGAACCAAACCAAAGAGCGCACATTTTTGCCTACCTGGAAGGGACCTTTTGAAATTGTGGACAAAATCTCACCAGTCGCCTACAGAATCCGCACCCCCAAGGGTGACTTGGCAGAAAAGAAGTGGGTCCACATCAATCAGCTAAAGAGTTGCCGCCCCAGGCATACTTTGCAATGAGGAGTTACATTTGAAGCATAGGAATATTTCAATTGTCACTGAATGCGTGCGTATCCCACTGCTGTCATCCCGATTGGCGGACAGTTAGTGGGAAATTGTCGTAACCGGTTTGTGTTCTCTTTTATAGATTCGTACTGGTTGCACCTACCTAACAATCAAGGAGGACTGCCCCAGCAACCTGGAGGGTAGAAACCAAAGGAGATCCGGAGGTGTCGCTCCACACTATGAAAGGAAGATCCCAGGGAAAGCGAGGAAGTGTCATTCCACGTTCCATCCAGAGACAACAGGAGGAGCATGTTGCATTGTGGAAGAAGGAATCATACCCAACTGAACCTGTTTTTCCCATGGAAGAAATCCCACTTTCCCAACTCCCCCACGACTGGAAGTCCAGAAGAAGTCAGGGGGCTGGGAATCTGTGGGATAAATTAACCCATTCAGCTGTGCTTTACTACATCACTTTGCTGCAGTGGTGCAAGAAATAGCAAAATGGCTGCGCTGACTCCTGTGCACGCCAGGATCTCTAAACTGCGGTTTTGCAACAACCAGAAAATGGCTGCATCACCCTGCCAAACACATTTCAGGTGGGGTGGAACAGAGTACTCACTGCAGGAATGTGCCAGTGTGCTCTGCAACCTTTAACATGGAGTAAAGTGAAAGAGGCAGCATTAATTTGCTGAAAACCCAAAATGCCTCTTTAAAATGACACCACTTTCAACCTTTAAAAGTGCTGCCTGGTGCTAAACTCATCCAGTCCTTATTCACCACTGTGATTAAAAAGGCCCTGCAATGCCCAGGATCATCCATTGTGTCTCAGAGGAACAGGGGCGCATTTGAATGACAGCTCCTGTCAAAAGTATCTTTGAAAAATCAACCAGGGGCTTTGTTTTCATTTTACACGGGAAACACATCTATTTTCTTTGCAAAAGTATCGAAATCAGCTTTTTAGAGAAAGACTGTAAATAGATGCCTGTCTAGATGTATCCATGCTGCAAAACAACTCCAGCACTCAAGAAAAGAACTATAACTACATAAAGTGTGTATTTGCTGGAGAAGAAAACCAAATTTAAAGAAATAGTAAAATGTGCTTCTTCTGACTGAAGAGAGAAAATCGCCTATGTAAAAGTAAATAGTTGTGTGAAGGCCTGTTTACTTAGCAATGTGAAAGGATTTGTTGCTGGTAAATGTACACCTATGAACTGTTTTGATTGTACAGGTTTAAGTCAAGATGTAAAACTCATAGGCTAAGTTGGCAAGCTAAAAAAAAAGAAAAACTTGCTCTGCCAGTTGCTAGCCTTGACAAAGGGTGGCATGTCATACACTTCTGGCACAGGAAAGTGCTATTTGTTAGCTTGAAAGACTTTGAATGCACCAGGACAAAGAAACTTCACAAGCTCATCAGACATTCGTCTTTGCTCCAGGCTGGGACAATAGCAGGCTCAGACTCTCACCTGTCAAGTGTGAGGGGCAATAAAACCTTCAATCAAGAGAGAGGCCCCTCATCCTGCTTCAAAGGAAGTGACAATTGACAGCAGTAGGGGGAAAGAAAAAAAAATGAATCGAGTGACAATGTGCTTCCTTTTGGTTTTAAAGGCTATTTTGTAACTGAACTTTAAAGACGTTTAACTTTGCAGTAAAAATTAGAAAAAATATGAAAGGTTCGTAGTTCTAAATCTAATTTTATGCGCTTTCTTTGAAAACTTGGTAGAACTCATTACTGCATAAGGAACAGAAGTTATAAAAAATAACAGATTCCCCGGAACGTATTGATGTTGCGAACATAGCATTTTGTACATTCATCCCTGGGGCAAATGCGCATCTGTGTACAAAATTATTTTAGGCCAAATCTTTCATGTTTAAAATTAACAAAATGTGTCAGCAAGGCGAAACCAGTTCCCACAGACTTGGGGTGTGGATTAAAATATGGCACACAAAATATGTAACCTGTGTATCTGATTTTTTCAGAGGTTGCCAATGCATTAAGATGTGTTTGTGGCAAAATTAGATTTTGGTTCCAATAGCTAGGGGAGGTTTTTAAACACTGTAAAAATCACCCCATAAACATGACATCCTTTTTCTTTGATTCAATCAGCTGTGGGCACGGCGGAAAGTATGCTCTTGCCCAATCCTGTTATTAGAGGCGGGAGTAGTAAGCCTGTCCCTGCCATATACTGTAGTGATGTCATCTGGCATGATAAATAAGGGCCCCTGACGGCACACAGGACACACACAGATTCCTGACTTTTTTCCAGAATTCCTGCGTGGCATCCAGTTCCCGATTTATTCATCCTGTTTGATACGGATTACAGATTTTCATTAGAAAGCCAAGGCCTATGCATTGCTGACCCCATTTTCAGCTAGGCCTCAAATTTAAAAAAATCCCCAAAACCCAAGGGAAACATCCTGATCCAGCCTGGCTTGCGGCTACTAGATGCATGCCTTTTGCAATCTCGCCATTCCGCTGATCTGTAATATCCAGTAACTAGAAGCGCCAGTCCAGTGCAGTCCGGTGACCAGAACAGCCCAGCTGATCATGTGCCACCAGATTTGCCCAGCTGTCCTGTGGTAGACCAGATCTGTGTGGTCACCACAAACTTTGACAGTCTAAAATCCTAAATTAAAGTGGCCTTTAAGTATTAATAGGAATCATAGAAAACCATAGCATACCTTGCCTTGCCTTGCCTTGTCCTGTCCTATCCCAATCTCTAAACCATGCCATCCTTACCTTAATAACTTGTAACATTGTCAGAATCCTTATTGCAAGCCGGTCCTTGATTTATCTTGCTAAGCTCCATTTCTTTAGTCATTTTTATCTTGTGTAAACCCTAAACTATCAATCCTATTTCGAGTGATCTGACTTGTTCCGCCAGGGCGGGCGCTGGGGATCTGGGGTTGAAGTCATGAATCAACTCTAGAGCTTACTGTGTCCCTCTTTGGTATTCTAGCCGGAATGCTCTAGTATAGAGTAACACAGAGTAAAACCGTTCTTGTCCCAATTGAATTTCTTTTCTGTTTTCACTACTGATTTTCTAAAAACGCCTCTCATTCCACCTTGCATATCTCCCTCAGTTTAATAGCTAGAGATCTCATTTCAATTCTTGATTATACCTCAGACCTATAGCTACACCCCAAGCCAGAAACCGTGAATTTCACCCGTTTTTATTGAAAACTGTTTGGTAAATTTTAGGCGGGAATCAACATTTTTGCAAAGTTTTACACGTGTTATTTTTATTCTAAATTATTTTCAACCTTCCATTCAAATTCGAATTGTTTATTTTTGCTCAGACTATTGCTTATGACTGCTAGTATCTTTCCAATGTTGCTCCCATATAAATGTGTACTGATGTAGAGATTTTTGTACACATTCAGTGTTTTATTCAGCCATTTTCGCGTGTCCGTTTATCATTGTAAGGTTGCAAATCAGTTTTTCTCTCTTGTTTGAGGAGGAAAGGTTGGATTCAAATTTTGTTTATTGTTCTTCATTCCTGATTACCTGCTGCTTACTTACATCTCTTTACAATTGATCATTTGTGGGTTGAGGAATATTGCAGGGGGAAATTCTAACTTGAGTGCTATCTTTCCAAAAATTCAAAGTGTTTCTATTTCTCTGGTGTTTTCTATTTTGTGTTGCTAAAGAGTGAATTTAAGTGCATTGCATACCTTCTTATTTGTTATTGTCACCACATTGGTGATTGCTGCCCCATATATTGAAAAGTATATGTCTGATTTGAATTTTAAATAAATAAATATTACCTTTACCAACCAGCCTGATTCCTGGTCCATCGTGACCTGGGGTTTTGAAAAGGGGTGTGATATGAATGGTGTATCTCTCAAATATCGAACCTACATATATGACAAAATAAGCATTTTGGTTGTGCGCTGCATACTAGGCGGAGACCAGGGTGTATCGCCTGATTGAAATCCTTAACAAGTTGCACGAGTAGGCGGGGCCGGCCCATTCTCAAAGGCTCACATCGAGGCCCGGGAACTTCCCTTTTCTTCTCTTTTCCTTTTCAACCGCAACCTGAAACAGCTGATCTTCGCGCTCCGGCTCTCGTGCACGCTTGACTCTCCTGCTCCAGATGGCATTACAAAGAAGGTAAGCCCTTGTGGCTTTCACAGCACTACACACAGGCCCCCAGCATCATCAAAACCATTGTGCTGTACACTTAAATGCATTTTCGACGAGTGAAGAAACAAATCTGCAACTGCAACAAATTTAATTAATAAAAACACACTTGTGTTTTTATGGCCTCTCCACAGCACGATTTCATGACATTGGCACCCATTATTAAGTGGTTGCTTTAAAAAGGGCTTTAAATTTATTTTGCTAGACAGGCCCTCCTGCTCACTTCATCCTCCAAGATGGCTACACACTTTATTAATGCTGGGCTTGCAACCTGTGCCTGATCCCCCATCATTGGCTTCTCTCTCCTACATTAACCAATCAGTGGCACCGAGAGGCGGCAGCCGGTGTAATATCATTTTTTGCTATCTGTCAGAAAATCCTATCAAAAGGAAAATCTGACAGCAATAGTAATGGCATTCTTTGCTATCCGGCAGAAAATCCTATTGGCAGGAAAAACTGACAGCAACTGTAATGTCATTATTTGCTACCAATCAGAAAATCCAACCAATAGCACATTTTAAATGTGTAGAAGGAAAGTGTGGGTACATTTCAATGGTTAGTGTGAGAAACCTGAATGTGTCTCACCCGCTAGTCCCTGGGGATTTGTCATCCAGGTGGCCAGGACACAGCCTTAGCTATTGGATCCAGTTCCTGGGGGTGGACAAGTGCAGGAGCATCACCTGGATGGGGACTCTTCAGGGAGTGGAAGTGGGACATCGAAGGGTGAGACGCGGTACCCCCATCCTTATGACACATTTTCCCCATCCTGCCCAGTAGGATACTTAGAAACTCTACCACCCCTTTCCAACACAAACACTTTCTCCCACCATAAGCAACAGTGGACTAATACCAGAGCTGTGTACCTGACATGTCCCAAAACAAGAGTTTGCCAACAACTACACACACCTGACTGCCCTTTCCCTCCCCCACTGGAATAAAAGGTGGAGCACAAGAACACTTTGAGCAAGGCCGAATGCACGAGCAAACCACTATTCCAGGACCACAGTTAAAATGGAGGAGGAAGGCATCAAGACCTGAATGGACGTCAAGGAGGGAGTTGCTCTTGCCCTTTTCAACCCAGACTCGCAAAGTCTCAGATGAAAGAAATATAAGACCGGGAATTGCAGCTGGCGAGTGGTGTGACAGATGTCAGCGGTACATGGAACCCTCCCGCAGTGATAGTCAGGATGGGAAGACGCAGTTGCCATCGTGGTACCATCCTTAACTCCAATGGCAAAAGAAACACCAACGAGTTCAGCACAGCCGGTGAGTCAGGCGAACCTGATAGTGGGCCAGTCTGTGTTAGACTCAGGGTTGTAGTGGCAACATTGAGAAGATTAAGAGACAGAGGTCTTGTGTGAATGAACTTGGTACCCCTCCCCTGAACAAAGAGACTGTGTTGAATAAAAAGGGGTAAAAAACTACACATTCCAAGAGGCCTTAGGGAAGGCCCGACATGAGATTTCAAGGTGGTCCTACATGGGTAGAGCAAAACCCCTTGAACAATCGAAAGTCCTTGACACATTGTAAAAGTTGTGACGATAAGCCAATTGTGAAACTGGCTTTTGCACCCGGTTGAGGGGAACGCCATATGAACTGTGATTTTGTAAAGCCAGCACTTGCCATAGGTTAACAGAGTGACCCAGTGAGACGAGATCACCCTTCAGAAGTCTCCGTTTACGTTGACAAGTGTTTTGGGAGGTTGACTCCGAAAGAAGGATCAGAGCCCGGCCTACGTGATGGTTATCAGAAGGAACATTTGTTTTGTTGCTTTGGCATATCAGGCACCTGAATGGCCCTGATATAGTGAAGAGGAACCATGAACTCGTGCCAGAGAAGCCCAAGAGTGTCCTGTGCTAAAAACATGGGGAAGGGAGACCCTGTCCATAACAACCAGACTTATTTTGTGAACACTCCTTTCTTTTCTTGTGAACATTTTCACACACTACTTTGTAGCATAGGGTAATGATTGGCAATAGCTATTTTTAAACATGTCTCCCCATGAGTAAAGGCCATAGTGCTCCCATCTCCTCATTGCCAATAAGTCGCTGGGGGTTTTGCATATGTCTGCCAGCATGGGAATCACAGGTGCGTATGAGTGCCGTAGCCCAAGCATAGAGGTGACTTTTGTCCATACCTGTCGCCCCAACTGTGCTATCATGGGTGGGTCAGAGGGCCCAACTTGCTTGTTCCATATTAGCTCCTTAGGGTGCATGGGTGAGGTTAGTTGGCGCAGGAGATTCGTCTCTGCCGAGGGATCATCACATAACCATTTTGCGATGTGAGTCAGTTGTGCCGCCAGGTAATACCTCTGGAAGTTGGGTAGCTGGACGCCACCCTCAGCGTAGGGAAGTGTGAGGATGCTCAGCGTGAGTTTGTGCCTGGCTCGACCCCAAAGAAAGTCCCTGAGCAGGGATTCTAACTTCCTGAAGAAGGGTGGTGGAATATAGTATGTTATGTTAGTGAAATAGTAGAGAAATCTAGGCATTATTATCATTTTGGATATTGCTACTCTACCCATCAAAGAAAGCGGCAATTTCGACCAGAATTTGATGGATTTGCGTACTCCGGACATGGCCACCTCCGTGTTGCAATCGTGGGTGGAGACCGGCGTGTGCTTGATGGTGAGGCCCAGGTAGCGGAACGCCTCCACTTGCCATTGGATCCCGATCACAGGGAGTTTGTCTGTGTCCCTGCCTCTGAGTCCAGCCAAAGGGAAGGAACATGATTTCTGGCGGCTAAATTTTATCCCAGAGTATTTTGCAAAATTGTCTAGGATGTCCAGGGCAGTAGGGGCATTTCTTTGGGGGTCTCGTAGGTACAAGAGGACATCATCGGCATATAGGGAGATGATATTGTCCGTTCCACCCAGGCTGATACCTGCATCGAAAAGCTGTTTCCTGAAGTAGATCGCCACCGGTTCCAGACCCAGGATGTACAGCATTGGGGAGAGGGGGCATCCCTGCCTGGTTACTCTTTGGATGGCCCACGCCTCCGATATCATGCCGCCAGTCTTCACTCTCGCAACTGGGTTGTTGTAGAGCACCTCGATCCATCGAACAAATTGTTCGCCAAGTCCAAATTCCCTCAGGGTCTCGATCAGCCACTCCCAGAAAATCTAATCGAAAGCCTTGATGGCATCTAGCGACAGTACAGCCAGGTCTTCGGTGGATTCGGCCGTCTGTGCTATCACATGCTGGAGTCTTCTCAGGTTGGCCGTGGTGTTGCGTCCTGGGACGAAGCCAGTTTGGTCTTCATGTACCAGGGTTCCTATTACTCTTGAAAGCCTTTTTGCCAGTATGGTTGTTAGTATTTTGCTGTCGTAATTCAGGAGCGCCAGCGGGCGGTATGAGTCACAGTCTTCGGGTGGTTTGCCAGGCTTAAGCATTGGGACTATAAGGGTCTCTCTCATGCTACTCGGTAATATTCCAGTTTCATATGCCTCCGCGTAAACTTCTTGCAGTATGGGGGATAGGAGCTCCTCATACGCCTTGTAGAACTCCGGGGTAAGGCCGTCTGTTCCAGGGGTTTTGCTCGTGGAGAGGGATCTGATCGCCTCGGATATGTCCTCGGGCGTGATGGGCTCTCCCAGCATGTTTCTCTGCTCCTGGTTCAATTTGGGAAGACCGACTTCCTCCAAGGTGTCTTTTATGTCTGGCTCGGGTATTCGGTTGGTGTGGGTGTATAAATCGGCATAGTAGTCAGAAAAAGTGTTGTTTATTGCTTGCTGTGTCCTGTGGGCTGTGCCCTTGCTGTCCTTAATAAGATTTAGTGCCATCCTCGGGTGTTCTTTCCTGCATAGCCAGGCTAGTATCCTACCTGGTTTGTGCGCTTCTTTGTGTGCCTTCGCAGATCGTGCAGAGAAGTCGAACTTCGAGAGCCTCTCCCATGCGATTTTACAGTCTTCTCTGATCTCCTTCAGCCTGGTTTCCATCTCAATCGTTGGGGGGAGATTGTTTTCAAGGTGCTTGATCTTTTCCTCCTCGGTCTCTAGTACCTGTCTCAATTGCCTCCTGATCCCACCTGCCTCTGCGATTACCTCTCCCATCGTCACCACCTTCATTGCTTCCCAAAATGTACTCCATTTGTCGACTGAGCCCTTATTAAACTCTGTGTATTCCTGAAGCTTCTCAGCTAGGGTTTCTTTGAATGCGGGATTGGTCAAGGCCTCTGTTGGCATGCGCCACATCGGGATAGGAGGTCTAGGGCCTCTCAGACAGAGTTGCAGTATTAGTGGGGAGTGATCTGATATTGATCTACCCAGGTAGTTCGCAGATTCAACCTGTGGGGTTAGCTCATTGTCTATGAAGAAATAGTCTATCCTGGTGTAGAGGTTCTAAACGCGTTTCTCGCGCTTAACCCAAAATGGTGGCCTGGCTCCCAAAATGGCCAGACCACGAGGCTCCTTTGTCCTGTCCGCTGACCGTCTTGCTCCCTTCACCTTCCCCAGGTCGAGCCGACCCGGGGCCTTCCTTATTTGGGCATGTACTTTCCCGCGAAACACGGATGCTTTCGCGGGCTTCTACATGTCTTTTGTGTGCCTCCAGGGTGTGGGCTGGGATGTCTGGTCCCAATACACATCCTGGGTGCCAGAGAGTCTAGGGTGGTGTGAATGCCTGGGACCACCGTGGTCCGTGATTGGTCCACGAATGGTGTGAGTGCTAATGAGCGGATCTCCCATTGGGTCCCCTCTGTTTTGGCGCGAAGGGAACAGTGGATAAGAGGGGGCTGGAAACACCACTACCATGTCGATCTCCTGAGTTCTCACGAACGAAGGAATACAGGAGCCAAGTATCCTGCAACCAAGAGGCTGGACCGAGGAATCGCTGGTGACCCGCTGAAGGACTTCTCCTCTGCACTGCTGTCGTCTTGTGAAACCCTTTGCACCTTTGATCGAACAAGAAGGCCTGTACTGGTACTTCGACCTTTGGAATAGCGGGAACAGCTATTCTCGGCATCTTCACCATCTCCTGCCAGTAAGCCTTTGGAAGCGTCTCTGGGCCATCCAGTTGACTGACCAGCTTACACAGGAGTCTTGCTCTGTAACCGCCGCCAGGTTGTGTTGTATTTCGAGTCCTGGTCACTCTCACACGCTTCGTACACTTGGCGTTCCCAGGTCGGAAGTGAGTAGTGTACATTTGGCTCAGATACACACGGCCGCTCCGTTGCCCTGCTGTGGTGACAAAACTGTGCAGGTTTCTTCGATTGGGACGTCTTTTTACTCAACACGACGACGAGGCGTTCCCTGCTCTTCTGAACCTGCCAGCTGCTGAAACTGACACGGAGAAGCCTGGGTCTGCTTGCATCGGGGACCGGTGAGTAGTTTAGCTAGGATCTGGTCGCCCTCCTGCAGGAGCCCATTGCTTTTCCCCGCTGTGTAAAACAGCACCCTTTTGCCGTACTCGCGCTCTGCTTATGCCCACTGTGGAGGCTGCGCTTGAGTCGCGGAACTTGTTCTTCTTCTGTAAGCACTAAACTGAACTGCCTGACTTCCTTTGAAGAGCTTCTCCTTTTGCCCGTTGGCACCAGCGCGTGCAGGTACTTTGAGCACAAGGCTCCACTCTTCGCAGGGCTCGGACTTCCATCTAGTTAGGTGCCTCTGAAGGCGAACTGAGTCTAAAGCATTGTATCGCACTGCCTGTTTTCCTTCCCTTGCAGGTGGACTACACATTTCGTGCATATAAAGCTTGCGACTGTCGTATTTGTATATATATTGTTTTGATATGGTATGTATTGGTTTAACATTGTTATATTGTGATTTTCTCGCTACGGTCGTTGTTTTAAAGGCCTTAAAATAAATGTGTATATATTTTTTATATAACACCTGTTTGGAGTAGTTTGTAAGTGATCTTGCTTTGTGTGCTCATTGCGGGCTTTCAGTCACCCTCACCCCTCTTGAGACCTAGTCTTGACCGCCGCGATCGCTACCTTGATTGGTCTGGCTCGTCCAGAGGTTACCCTGTTCCAAGTAATTAGGTTGGCCTTCTGAACTTCTGCGCCACCAGGACAGAGTTCAGAAATCCGTCTTAACAGGCCACCGCTGGTGTCTCCAGAAATACTGCCCTTCCCTTATAAATCACTTTCAGTCTAGAGGGGTAGAGTAGCATATATTTCAGATTTAGTTTCCTCAGTCTAGCCTTGATTGGGACGAAGGAGTTCCTAGCTTTCTGAACCGGCTGAGTGTAATCGGGGTATATAGTGATTTTAGAGTTGCCCCGCTCTATTTCTCCACCTTCTCTCAAGAATTTCAGGATTACCTCCCGGTCCCGGAAGTTGAGTACCTTCGCAATGATGGGGCGAGGGTAGGAGCCTGGAGGGGGGTTTCTTCTGGAGGGACCTGTGAGCCCTCTCTATGGCGAAGCCCTGGGAGAGGTTCGCCACCCCGATCTCCTGTTGTATTAAGGATTCCACAGAGGCCGTCGGGTCCATAGTCTCTGTCCCCTCTGGTACACCCAATATCCTAATGTTATTGCGCCTAGCGCGGCCTTCCGGCTCTTCAGACGTCGCTTCCAGGAGGGACACCTTGTTTTTGAGAACTGCAACCTCCGACTTTAGGACCGCCGTGTCATCAGACCTGTCCTTCTGGGAAGATTCAATAGCGGTGACACGTTCCGTCAAGTTGCGGGCATCCTGTCTTATTAGTTGAATATCGGCTTTGACTTCGCCTATCTTCGATTCTATGGATGATCTTAGGGCTGCGATCGCATCCAATACCTGGTTGTGTCCGGTGTCTTCCTCAGAGCTGTCTCGCGTTGCTGAGCCTGTCGGTGTGGTCTGGGAGGCGGGCTGAGGCTTAGATGTGACAAAAGGGTCCATGGTAGCATTTTTGGCCTTATTTCTTGCGGCCGCCATAGTGGAGTCCCTTGGCTTTGTTGGGTGATGCAAGGGGTCCAATGTCCTCTCGGAGGGTGGGTAAGCGTGCAACTTTTCACAGCTCGCCACTGCGTGTCAATTAAGTGTGTTGTGCCGCCAGTCTTAGTGCACCCCCTGTGTCGAGTGTGCAGGAGGTGTAGCTGTCCCGTGGTGATGGCACGCGGGTCGTTGCGGCCCGAGACTTAGGTGGGGTAATGGTGGAAGAGTCGATGCTGGTTGCTGCGGGGCAGGTGGGTGCTAGTTAGGGGAGGCGGCTAGGCCCCGCAGTCCGGCTGGTGGGCTACTGGTCTGAGGTCCGCAAAGTTAATGGGGTCGGCCTTCAGGCGGAGCGGGCGGCTCCCGCAGCAAATCCGGCATGCGCTCCGAGAAAGGTTCAGCTGGGGCAGCTATCAATGAGCGTGTAGGGTGACGGGGTCGGAAGGGGGCTGCGGTTCACTTACTCCAGGCGAGGTGTCCTCGAGTCGATCCCGCGTAGAGGCCACAGGTCGCGGTCTCGGTGTGAAAGTCCACTTGAGTGTGCGGCCGCGCTCCCTGGCTGGTGGAGAGTGGGTCGGATGTGCCTCAGGCCGGGGCTTCGGCAAGTGGTCCCCAGGGTCTGTGGAGCCGGTAGTGTCCAATCCGCGCCAGCGGTGCCGGTTGCGCTCCCGCACCGTTCGGCACGGGAACACCGACTCTGGGCGTGAAGCGGGAGTTTCCACGATGTTGTCCTTCGGTCCCAGCAGAAGTTCGTTGGACCTCGCGAGTCCGCTCCGAGGGGCGGCGTGGACCCCTGGGTGGCAGCGGTCAGCGGGAGGAGCGCATGATCAGCCGGGCGGAGGTACTGTTGGGTCCCGACCTCTCTGATCGCTCCGGAGTCATCGGCGCAATGCAGCCGCCATCTTGGGAACTTCCCTCGGGTGGTAGGGGGAGCCGGGCCGGATAGATTCAGCAAGTCCCCGGTCTCCGATTTTTGTCGGAAAAGGTGCGATACATAGGTAATCGCTTTATGTGTAACTGCACCATAGAGTGGGTGGCGCAGCTACACTCGTAACGCCCGAAAACAGGATCCGATTGCGCGGCCCGGCCGGAGCTCAAGGAAGCGCCGTCCTCACTCCATGCGCGTCAGGCCACGCCACCCTTGAAACACTTGTGTATAGGTGTGCTACAAATGCTATATCATATAATTTTAGCTACCCGTCAGAAAATCCTAGCGCTAGCACATTTTGACCGGGTAGAAGGAAAGTGTGGTTGCATTTCAATGGGTAGTCACTAGGCACATTTGACAGCCTATGCAGAGGTAGGAAAATTTGACAGGGTAGGAAAATCAGGCAGCATGTAATGTAATTTTTTGCTACCCGTCAGAAAATCCTACCGATAGCACATTTTGACATCACATAGGTTAGAAATTCTTGTAGCTAGTTGGTGCAACCCTATACATAGGCTGCCTGCTCCATACAGGATGCCTGGCCATTGGTCCAAGCTTCATCAGCTCCTCTGTCTCCACGTGGGATTCTTTTTCATACGTCATCAAGTGCAAAGCTCCTAATTGGCAATTACTGTAAAAAAATTCAGTAGATCTAAATGGGGCCCTGCATAAATGTGAGCACAGGCTACGTTTGAGGTCACGATAACTCTAAACCCCTGCTCGCTCCCTGACGCGTCAGCACCATTCCAGTTCTTCCCACCCAAGCTTAAATGTGTTATTTTCCTCGCAACATATATCACAGGGAACCTCGTTGGGATGAGCTCTCCTTTCTGCTGTGATCCTCCTGATAGATCGGCACACTAACAGTTTTATGGACGGTGGTCTGGGGTTGACTGGTACACTGGAACGCTGGGGTCTTGGGATGGGGGCATCTGGGCACTATAATTTAGGGTTTGGACTAGTGAAGGTTGGAGGCTCATGCCCTCTTTCTCGTGGGATAATTTCTCACAGGGAGCCCTCAGCCCCCTTGTGGCCTTGCAGGATGCATTCCTTCTGGGATACAAGTGCTAATAATATGAAACAATGAGAGGTTTATGAATCTCTGCGGGTTCAGTCTTTCTCTATGCTGCCTAAGCTACACCCAAATGGAATGAAAAGTTGTCTTGTAGCCCTGAAGGATTGTGTGCCGTTGAGGTAATACTTTAGGGCCCTCTTGGCATCTAAAGAATGTAATGCTGTTTCCGCTGGAGTAGTAGCATTTTGGAAAAAGAGGGCAACATGATCATTGCGTTCTTGTGATACTCGGTTGGTATTTTAGGTCATTTCCAGCCAATTGTTGCTGAAATAATTTCTCTCTTCGGAGACACGAACACAAGGATTCCTATCAGCAAAGAAGCTGTTTGAAATATGAGGGGAAGCTGCTGGAGCGAAGCTATGCACTAGACGTCTCATTGGTAGAGACCAAAAGCATTCACAACGATTTGGGCAGGACACTCAAGATGTACATTTTCCTTTAGGAAATGTATTATAACATAGGTACCGTGGGTTTCCAGCCTGATGACAGGGAATGTTCACAGTATGTAAATCTAAGAAAGGTCCAATGCTGGAGAATATATAAAAAGGCAGATGTAGGAACATTTGACAGGGTAGGAAAATATGACAGCAAAGGTAATCATTTTTTCGTACCCATCAGAGATTACTACCTACAGGAAAATGGGAAAAGGGGGGGGCAAGTGGGGAGGGGAAGTTAGAACTGCAACAAGTGACAGCTTTGCCTGTGGGATTAAGCTGACAGTCAACAGGTAAGTATGTACTCTGAAATTGTCGCAGGCTAAATAAAGAAAAGGGGAAAGAGGGCCGGGGGTGGGAAGGGTTGGAAGGAGGAAAGTTACGAGTTAGAGATTTAAGGGATGTAAGTGGCTGGTCAGTGGTTCCAGCTCTGCGCAGCATAAGGCTTGCAGACTCATGGATTAGCTGCTGTGAATAACCATATGATTGCAGTCGTGGGAAAGGAGTAACAGGTTGCCACTATCACTGTGCATGGACTACAGAGTGAAGATGACAGCTACTGAAACTTCGTACTGGGATTCCCACACAGCACTCATGCTCACAGCTATGCGCTGTCAGGAAACCGGATTAGGAGGTAAAGAATGTCTTCACCGGCGCACCCAGGACAATAGTGCAGAGCAGTATCTGGTCACTTTGATGTCATTTACACGGAGGGAGCACTTGTAAGTTAACTCTTGCCATATAAAGCACCATGCAGGTGTTTGTCTCCTACACACCACTTCTGTTGAGTGCTTTTGTCCTGGTATAGGTTTGGGGAGAGGGTGTTGGGTGGGGTGTTGCGGGTTTGGTGTGGTGGAGGGGTACCTGAAGCAGGGTACTGTAACGCTCACCTGACTCCCACAGAGGCGCTGGCCTGGTTCGCGCTGCTGTGACCTCTTCTAAGGTGATGTGCAGGGTTCGGAAGACAGACTGGACCGGGCCCCCAAATCTGGCTTGTCTGGCTCGCAGAAGTATCCTTCTGTAGGCGAAAATAGGGGATTAACTGTCTGCGGGGTAATGCAATCAGCCTCCCACTTTCCCCTCTCACCCTCCTCGAAACCCTTCTGTGATTCCTCGTAGCGTCTCACCTTAGGGTCTGGAAGGACAAGCTCTCCATCCTGCTTCTGATGCAGGGGCGCGTTGGTATCCAGTTACTTCACTGGATTTTCGGATTGGTGAGAAACAAACTTGCTTGGCTTCCAGGTAAGTTTTTTTGATAAGAGGTTCCCCTTGTGTCCATGCATTAATGTACTAATGCTAGTGTCTTTTTCCCCATAGGGGCCGGGGTACGGAATGCCGGGGAACAGGCACCGACCCGAGATGAGAGGTGAAATCCTTGTAGAAATCAGGAAAGTCTTTAATGAGCGTTTTTTGGTAATGTCTTTTCATTCGCTCATTAACGCTGATGTCTCTTTTTCCCCTTAGGGGCCGGGGTCCGGAAATGCCAGGATGCGGCGCGGACCCGAAATGAAGAGGGAATGAATCAACAGGTAAGTCTTAACATGGAGATTTAGCTTTCCTTATTCCCTTCTCTCTCACCTTTTGTTCTGGTCTTTTTCTCCCTAGGCGCTGGGGCGTGACTGCGAATCCGGATGATCGCTGCTGAACATGGAGGCGCCCTGTAAAGGTGAGTGGAATGCGGCGCTGCAGCGATCGACGCGATGAACTTTTAAATAAAAGTCTTCCTTTTCAGGATTGTCGGCGAGATGTCTCCGGGATGCGGATTTAGCAGGTAAGGACTCTTCCTTCTTCTGTTTTCTTCTTCTCTTCCTTTGCAGGTGATCCAGGATGCTGGCAGGCGTGGCAGAAGTCAGGATGCAGGAGCAGACACGGTGAGCGTCCAGCTGCTAGATGCAGAACAACGCGAAGCACGTGTGGCTGTTCGGGTGGGGTTTAAATAGCCTTGGAAGAAGTTTCCAGGTATGTATCCTTCCCTGACCACGCCCGGATGGTAAATTAGTCCCACAGGTAAAGTAGTTACTTTCAGGCCTCAAGGAGGCCGGGATCCTGCAGCATGGTCTGCATCAGGTAAGTGCACCCAAGCACTTCCATAATGAGCCTGGCGCCTATGGCGCCAGGACTGATGTCTTTCATGAGCCTGGCGCCATAGGCGCCAGGACACTGTCCAAAGGGCCCCTATATGGGGTTGCTGGGTCCTTCCTTGGGGACTGGATGTCCGCTTTCGGGGACGCAGGGCTTGAACCGGCTCCCCGGGAGCGGGCATCATGACAGGTACAGGCTACATATTTCTTAAACCTTTTTGCAGAGAGCTGGTTGTGGGTTCTCTGCACCTGTGCTGAAACACTGCCTAGGGACTGGATGGGGGCCCCAGAGCCTAAAGTGCTGCTAACTTTGAAACAGATGGTGAGAAGTGCCGCTCCCTCCCATGCAAGCATCACACCCTTGATGTAAAGTCCTGCCCCGCCTACCCTCACTGAAAGTATTGCACTTCTGCTGAAACCACTGCTACAACTAACAGCACACTACACACCCCATCTCGCAAAACCACAACTATCTGGACAATTTTCAAGAAACTCAGTATAGAAGACCTCACTGCCATCCTTGCATCCCTCAAGGCCACATTGTATGTATCCGACTCTCTCCGTATTCAAGACCCTTTCCGACTGAAGCACTCCTCCATTACCTGACAATAATTAACAGCTCCCAGCAGAACACAACAGTATTAGTTCCTCAGGCAAGTGGCCTTCATAGAATTATAGTTGGCTAGCTAAACCCCGATTGGGTTTATAGCTCTTTTGTGACTTGTAGCCAATTACGAGACCCGTTCCGTTTGAGCTAAGAGTGGAATAGGGGCCCAAGAGTATTATGCTGTTTGCCTACGAATACACCCCAGTCAAAAATGTTGAGTGTAATACCAAGGAGTCAAACTATATTTACTGTATACCTTATGGATGATAGCTTCTTTAGGACTACTATGGAGTTCTCCTGGCTGACGTTGGAAGACAGAGCAATATACTTTCTACATGCGATGTTCCTTCCCACTTTGTTGTTACTGTCAGCATATATAAATGAGCAACACCCCATGGGCTTTATTGGCCGACATTCAGTATAGTTGAGGGCCATTTGTAGCAGGAGAAGTTATGCTGATTTGATTAATGTTAACAGAAAGATGCAAATTGGTAGAGAAGAAATCAAGTTTTATGCTTTTTCTTGTAAATGGAAGATGTAGTAACAGAATTTCTTTTTCAAAAGTAGCCAACAACATTTTTTTATGGCTACTCTAAAATAATGGCACTCGTAAGCAGGTTGGTTGCAAAAATCATGTCACCCACACAATTCAACACTGAACGCTCCACTGAGGATGACTTCTCCTTTCTAACTGTAAAGAGAAGAAACATGTAAGGCTCAACAAAGGGTGGGATGCATACAACAACCAGCACAAGATAATGTATGACAGCATGAACATATCAATCAATTATTGAGTAATTATAATGCACCTATACAGCAAATTGTGTTTCAAGGAGCATTTATAATAGTATGAAATTCAAAACTACAACGTACATTTCATCACAGTAAGCAAAATGGTATGCAGGTTCAGGGCCAGGTGCCCCCTGGCAAAGGATACAGAAAATTGTGAGCCTATTGCCACAGTTCTTGGGGTCTGTTCTCCGAGGTGTTCCAGCACCCTGTTTCCCACACTTCTCAGGTTAGTAACTCCTTTGTTCTCTGTCCCAGGTGCACGTGCAATATTCGGAGCCTGTGAGTGGATTCTATGTACCTGTTTAGCATCCAGGGGCAAGGTAATGGCCAGTCAGGAGTTGTGTCCATCAGTATATATCTATGTGTGTTTCATCTGGGCTACGTGAGAAACTGGAGGACGTTCACAGGGATACATTGCTCAGGTGGCCAGGAAAGGGCCATCGCTTGTGGATCCCAAACCAGGGGTGGGCAAGTGGGGGGGGGGGATCACCTGAGTACAGGGTCTTTGGGAGTAGAAGGGAAAAAGTCCTCGGATGAGACGCGGTATAACACATTCTTCTTGCAGGGAGAATATAACATCCCTGAGAGGAAACATCCAGTAACCTCCCCAACATAGAAAAGAGCGGTACCAACCAAAAATATCATAGCCTCCATTCGCTAGTATTGACTCACCCTACTTAGGCAATAAGTCCCGAGCCGGGGGGGGGGGGCATTACCTTCTCAGGTAATTCCCCCAGGGCCCATAGTTACAGGACTGAGCAAAGAAAGAAAGGAGACTGACGCAAGGGACACGCTGCAACGTGTGCAGGCTTACCATAAGGTAAGGCTCAGAAACGGACCAATCGATGCGTTTTTTTCATTTTGTTTTACGCGTGCCACGTAGTAATGTCCCTTAGAGTTTCATGGCTATTACCAGCCTTATCCTACACTGCCGCCAAAGTTCCACTAATTATAAAAAGAGGGAAAAGCCATATAAAGCAAGGCAAACTTTGTATAGAGAACACCACAATAGGATGGAGACGAGGAAGAGAGAATTAGATGCATCACACATTTATCCTCAACAATACATTGACCTACCCGAGTTCCCTTCAGCCTTCATGGGATACTACAAGTCCCAGAACACCTATTCCCCACAGTACCGCTCAAGGACTGAGACGAGGGAGAGATGTCCCCTTAACAAGGTCAGGCACTTTAAGTTAACCATGCCCACCTGCAGCCTGTTACTACTCCACAGGAGTATAAAAGGAGTGATCAGAGAAAGCAAGTTGAACGAGTAGAAGGGCGAGTCAGAGTCACATTTGAGCCAGAGCAGCCCAGAAAGTGGAGAATGGGACACAGAGACGCTTATCGAATGTGGACTGAGGCTGCAAGAGGAAACATGGCGAGGGAACTGTATCTCCAGGGAGCCAGAGTCCAGAGAAGGGAGCCCAAAGGCGTTGTGATCCTTTTGTGAGCATGGGAAGTTGCTCATCCCCTGGGCAGAGAAGTAAGAGCTCACCTCAGGAGTGTCTGAGGGGCAGGAGGTGAGACCCTGACCTCAGCAGCGAGAATCAGAAGCTAACCAAAGCAACAGCATGAACAGTGAGTTTCAATCAGACGAAGACACAGAGTACGCTAGTGAAAGTTGCTGAATTACATTGTGTTAATGCGAACGCATGCAGTCGGCATGTTAATACAAAGCTCTGTGTTAAAGCAAAGCAAACTAATTAGATGCAGTCAATGAGATAGTAAAACCTTGTATCAGAGTGATCGCGGTTAAGAAAAAGCATTCTCGAAAGTCTCTGATATTGAAGGACAATTGAAAAGTGTCCATTTTATTAGTTGAGATGAATGAAAGGAATTGAGAATGGCTGCTAGGGTGAAACAGCAGAAGGGGAGCTACGCAAAGAGACAAAGTGTGAGCAAAACCCTACCGAAGCCAGATAACAAAGGAAAAGACTAAAGAAAGTAAAATGTGAAGAAGGCAATAATGTTTAACAATAAATATGAGAATTCTTAAAGATAAAGAAAGAAATATATAAAAATGAGATATATTTTGTGAAATGGAATTACATGAGGAGAGCACATCAAAAGCCCTGGACACCTGGTTGCGCAACCTGTAATGGGTCGACCATGCGCCAAGACCAGGGACGACCCTGTTCAACAAGTGAACTGGGTGACAAGCTAAAAGTGTACACGTCAAGAGGATTTGGAGTTCGGGAAAGGTCCCCTACACATTGTTATTTTATAGAAGTGAGAGCCAGCATAAGTTTTCACACAGACAGTATTTTATTTTGAACTGCTAGACTTAGACTTCCTTTAGAGGTAGGGAAAGTTAGGCATTACACCATCCTGACCATTAAAATAAAGATATTTGAACTTTTCAGTTGTCTGTGTCATCTCTTGATACCAACCCTGTCTCACAGCTACTTTAATGCCTTCCATGGCTGTCCATTTTCTATGTCGGTCATTAACAAGGCCCGACTTTTCCCCCTTTACGTCACTGCCATCCCCCGGAATTCCACACCCAATTTCATCATCATACCACCACTTCTCTCTGTCCCTGACCTCTGCTCTGGAGCGGCTCTGTGCACCTGCTGCTAATCGAATTTCCTTCATGAAAATAGTAAAGGCACATTGTCACTTTACTATTTCCAGGTCCCCATCCTTCCCTGGAAGGAAAACCTGTAATGCAGGGCAGCCAGAACTCCAAGATGGCTGAGAGGGATGTCCCCCATCTCCAAGTCCAGCGGCAGGACCTGCATCCCTCCCCGGAGGGAAAAGCTGTAATGCAGCCTAGCCAGAGCTCCAGGACGGTTGGTGCTGCTGCCCTTGGGTGCCTGTCTGCCTTGTTGGTCGGCCATCCCCAAATTCAGCAGCAGACCCAGGGAACCCTTGCAGTGTGCAAAGGCCTGCCCAGAGAGAAAAGCTGTAACGTAGCCCAGGCAGAGCTCCTGGGCAGTCGGGGCTGCTGCCCCAGACTTGGGCGCCTGTCTCCCATGTGGGTCGCCCATCTCCAAGTTCAGCGGCAGTCCCAGGGAGGCCCCAGCAGAGACCCCATCCCTTCCCAGAGGGAAAAGATGTAATGCAGGCCAGCCAGAGCTCTGGGATGGCCGGGTGTGCTGCCTCCGAGCTTGGGTGCCTGTCACCCATGTTAGGCAACCATCCCCAAGTCCAGCAGCAGTTCCAGTGAGCCCCAGCAGGGTCCCTATACATTCCCAGAGGGAAACGCTGTAACACATGCCAGCCAGAGCTCCAGGACAGCCGGGGGTGCTGCCTCTGGGTTTGGGCGCCTGTCTCCCTTGTTTGTCGACCGTCCTCAAGTTTAGTGGCGGTCCCAGGGAGCCCCGACAGGGTCCCAACCCCTACCCGGAGGGAAAAGCTATAACGCAGCCCAGCCAGAGCTCTAGGACGGCCAGGGGTGCTGCCTCCGGGCTTGGGCACCTGTGTCCCTTGTTGTTTGACCATCCCCAATTTCAACAGCGGGACCAGGGAGCCCCGGCAGGGTCCATTCCTCCCTGGAGAGAAACCCTGTAATGCAGGCCAGCCAGAACACCTGGATGGTTGGGGGTGATGTCCCCAGCCTTGGGCACATGTCTCCCATGTGGTTCGACCACCCCCAGGTCCAACAGTGGTCTCGGGGAGCCCTGGTGGCGTCCTGTCCTGTTACAGCTTTTCCATCCATGAAGAGGGGGCCCTGCCAGGGCTTCCTAGGACAGTCATTGAGCTTAGGGGCCATCCACCCAAATGGGAACCAGGTACCCAAGGCCGGGGCATCACCCCCGACCGTCCTGATCCTCTGGCTGGGCTGCATTACAGTCTTTCTCTCTGGGTGGTGATGGGGGCCCTGCTTGGGCTCCCTGGGATGGCTGTTGGACGTTGGGACGATCGACCCACATGGGAAACAGGCACCCAAGGCCAGGGGGAGCACCCCGGCTATCCCGGACCTCTGGCTGGGCTGCGTTGGAGCTTTTCCCTCTGGGAAAGGATGGGGACGCTGCCGGGGCTCCCTGCGACCGCCACTGGGCTTGGGGACAGTCAACCCACATGGGAGACAGGCGCCGAAGGCAAGTGGCAGCACCCCCAGCAGTCCTGGAGCTCTGGCCATGCTGTGTTACAGCTTTTCCCTCTGGGAATGGACGGGGACCCCGCCGGGGCTCCCTGCGAACACTGCTGGGCTTGCAGACAGTCAACCCACATGGGAGAAAGGCGGCCAGGGCCAGGGACATCACCCTCCCCCCCTACTGAAGCTCTGGCTGCACTGCACTACAGCTTTTCCCTCCGAGTAGGGATGGAGGCCCTGCTGGGGCCCCTTGGGACCAGTGCTGGACTTGGGGACGATCGATCCATATGGGAGACAGGCGCCCATGGCCAGGGACATCACCCCCGACGGTCCCGAAGCTCTGACTGCGCAGAATTAGAGGGATTTGGTGTACCAGTGGTTTAGCCTTTTATCTTTGCAGGCAGGTAAGTGCACCCACACATATGAGGTACTGTTTTTGTCGGGATACCTGGGAAGGTAAGACATGTGTTGTTGCTGGTGTGTTTTGGTCGTTTCCTTGCAGTAAATGTCTGAAAATTGAGTTTTTTTCCCTACATTTTGGACTTTGGCGGGCCTTGTGGGTAATACATTATAGGGCGATTTGTGCAAGTGAGACCTCTTTGGATTTCCACGTGTCTTCCCCCGACGGTCCTGAAGCTCTGACTGCGCAGAATTAGAGGGATTTGGTGTACCAGTGGTTTAGCCTTTTACCTTTGCACGCAGGTAAGTGCACCCACACATATGATATACTGTTTTTGTCGGGACACTTGTGGGAACCTGGGAAGGTAAGACATGTGTTCCACACCCCAAAAGATACAAAAAGGGAGTGAACCAATCACTAGAATCTCACTTTTTTCTCCATTTAGTTTTAACAAATTGGAAGTCATAAAATCCCTGATGGAAAACAAGCAATTCCAAAGTTTGAAAAGGGGAAGGGGTCTAACAACGGAGAATTAAGAAAGAAGAACACCTGTGTGTCATCTGCAAATATATAAAATTGCACCTCGTGACTAGCAATAGGATGTGCTACCAGACACAGGTATAAATTGAACACAAGAGGAGAAAGAGCATAGCCTTAAAGGACACCACATGTTAATGCCACCGGGGGAGATTTGAAAGCAGGGAGAAACACTGCTTGAAAACGGTCAGACAGAAAGGTAGAGAACCAAAGAAGCGGATAGCCTAAAATGCCTGCCCCTTCCAGCCTCTGTAACAGCATTCCATGGTCAACAGGGTCAAACAGGGTCGGATTGTCGCCTCAGCCTTTCGTGGGTAGTGGGGGCCGGTTTGGAAGAACAAAATTTGAAAAAAAAAAAAAAATATATATATATATATATATATATATATATATATTATATATACATACATATATATTTTTTTTCATTTTTTCTTTGTTTTTTCAAAAATCCTTTCATCCTTCTTAGGTCGATAAATGAGTACTAACAGAGGTTGGATGATATTGTATGCATATTTGTTCTATAAAAAAAGAGCTTAAGCGTAAGTGCTATACAATAACATATCATTTGGCCTTGGACGTCTGGTTGGATTCACAGTAATTTAGTGTACTTAGGAACAATGCTATTTGATGCCACTTCCTGTTTTGTCAAGGGGTGAAAGGTCATGTTTCATCGCTTCCCGGGATGTCACTTTGGGGTGGGGTCAAATGACATCACATCCAGTGATGTCATTAGAGGTCAAGGGTCGTGAGGCAAGGGGTGGGCCACTTTTTTGAGGCAAGGGGTGGGGCACTTTTTTTTGCATTACCAGGGCTATTTCTTATCCCAGTCTGACCCTGGGGTCAAAGGCTGCGGAGAGGTCCAGGCAAATCAAAACTCCGACCTTCCCACGGTCCTGAAGCAGGGCAAAATCATCAAGAATGGAAATTAACACTGAATCAGTGCCCATAAGAGGTCTCAAGCCACACTGAAATGGGTGCAGGATACAGTGAGATTCAAGAAATTGTGACAGTTGCAGGGTAACAATGGCCACCATCAACTTCATGAGCACTGGTAAAAGAGAAATGGGGCAGTAGCTCTCTGCCATAGAGAGGTCAAGATGGGCCTTCTTTAACGGCGGAGGGACAAATGCATGCGTTAAGCACTGAGGGATCATCCCGGATGAAAAAAGAATGGTGCAAAGCCATCATAAACAGAGTGACGTTCTTCGAAGGGAGCGTCTGGAGGACCTGCAAAGGAATCGAGTCAGCAGGCGATGCAGACCTAAGTTGAAGTGGAGCAGCCTGGGTCACCTCAATGGTAACTGGCTCAAATTGAAACAAACTTATATGGGCCTCATTCCAAGAGTGACAGTCTGGAAACAACGGTGCCTGTAAACTTACCGGCACACTACATCTCTGTGGGCGGGTGCCGTCCTGCCCCGGCAGCTCAGACTTGCCCGGCGGAACGACACTCATCCGCAAAGTTTTCACGGAAGCACCGGCACCGTTATTAACGGTGCTGGTGCTTCCGTGGTCCCCAGCCCCATAGAGTCCTGTCGGACTCTATGGAAATGGGGACTTACAAATTACCAGTAAATCATTACGGGTCCAGCGGCAATCCGCCGGTATCACCGGCATGGTTACCACAGGACCCGAAATGAGGCCCATAGTGTTTCCCTTGGGCAAAGATTGAACTAGTTCAGGGACATCACTTGGGGATATAGTTTGCAAACCCTGGGGACTCCCTTGCGACCCCAATTATTGAAAACAATAAAAACATTTGTTTCTTTTTAAATGGGTGCTCCTGTTGTAGTGGGGGCCCCTGCCACACCAGGTCTGGGGGTCCCCACCCAGTCCAGACCCATCAGTGTGAAGGCTGGGCCGGAGAGGCGTTTAATAGAGGTCACAAACAAGAGTTCCTATTAATTTTTTAGTTGAACTACTGGAATTGGCTCTTACGAACAACTTCTTCCAATTTGAAGAGACTTTCTACCTGCAAATTCGGGGTACAGCCATGGGGGCAGCCTTTGCCCCGAGCATGGCAGTTATATTCATGGCCGAATATGAATACAACCACGTCCTCAACATATGTGATCCATTCCTGGACAACATAATGCTTTGGCATAGATATATTGACGACATCATTTTTATCTGGAAAGGAGAGAATAACACCCTCACAGAGTTTTTCGAATGGATTAATAATCGCACGGAAGAAATTAAATTTACCATCCTCAGTAGTATTACTTGCATCAACTTTCTGGATCTTACCATCAGACCTAAGAATAATATTTTGGAATGTACCATGTTCAAGAAGGAAACAGATCGCAACACAGTGCTCCACTATAAAAGCAATCACCCGCGCAACCTGAGAAACACTTGCCATATGGCCAGTTTCTTAGAGTACGCAGAAATTGCACTGATACAGAAGGGTTCAAAATAAACGCAGCTGCCCTTGAAACTAAATTGAAAGCTCGAGGGTACCCTAAAAAACTCCTTAGAGATACCCAAAAGAGAGCCAGATTCACACCGAGAGAAGTACTCCTCACACCTAAAATCCAGGACACCCAACAAGACATCATGGCATGCGTCACCACGTTCGGCCCCAGCACGACTAAACTTAGAGGAGCCAATGGAAAATTCTGGCCACTTATACAACTTAGCCTACCCCAGGAACCGCTGCCCAGAATGGCACTCAAAAGATCTAAAAACTTGAGAGACATGCTTATGCATGCCAGATTAACTAAAACAAGCACCAGATCTACCCTATGGAATTTGAGAGAGATCAACGGCCATCATCCATGTGGGAACTGTACAGTATGCAAACAGACGAAGAAAATGAATTCCTTCATGATTGGCAACAAGGAATGGAAACTCAAGCACTTTTCCAACTGCAAGACCTGTAACGTAATCTACATCATAGAATGCCCATGCAAATTACGGTATGTGGGCCAAACATCTAGACCAGTACAAAAAAGAATTGGGGAGCACCGTTCGAGAATACGATGCAAAACTGTGGCAGCCCCATTAGTTCCACACTTTCTCGAAAAGCAACACGGCCCAGACAACTTTATTTGGTGGGTTGCGGATAAAATAAACAATACCAGCAACATTACCAACTCTTTGAATTTCAAAGAAAGCTGGTGGATGTATAAACTTCAATCCATTGCTTCAGGGCTCAATGAAATAGAACCCCATCGCCAATTCTAACACTTGTCCTCGGCGCTATGAGGGTCTAGATGGGATCCCTTTTTCCCCCCCCCGTGTTCTGCTCGCACCGTCTATCCGTGACTCTGCGAGAACTCGGGCCCTGGGACACTACTTCCCACGCGCATGCGCAGCCGCGCATGCGCAGGAAACCAGCGCCTCTACATGCGGCGTACTCCCTACGCGCATGCGCAGCCAACCAGCGTCTGCCACGCATGCGCAGGAAACCAGCATTCGCTATTTCTGGGCATGCGTCACTTAGCACGGTGCACACAGCTTCACTCTGTGTCCCACCGAACTGACGATCGTATCTGGACGCCGCAGCCCACATGCTTCAGGTAGTTTAAGTTCTCCCTTGTTTTTCACTGCATCTCTGTAGGAGCTTAGCGGCCCCCCCCCCGCTTTTTCTCGGGAGGTCCAACCCTTAAGCCTTGCATTTGTAATTCGTGTATCAGTCTCTAGCTGATCCCGGCCCTTTCTTCCCCTCTTTTTACAGACCTTAGCTGTCTCTGCTCTCCGCTGTTCTCCAGCTTCCCAAGCCGACAATTTGGGCTTTTCTCCAGTTGCATTGCCTGGGCACTGAGGCCTCCTCTTTTCAACTCCAGGTAATTTTACCGGTATACCCCCTATCCACCTACATTCTTGCCCCTAGGAATATCATAGGGGCTCCACTGTTGCTAGAGCCCCATATATTTTTTCTCTTATATTTTTTCCAGCTCCTCCGTGTCTGAAGCAGTTTCTACTTTTTCCACCAGAGTTATTCACTGGAATTTGCACTTTTTAGCCATCTGGCCACCATCCAGGACTGCGTCCTGGTTCAGGTCAGTACTTGACCAATAATATGAGTCTACCAGAGCTTTTTTCGTTTTAATCAATGTGTCCTTTTTGTATGGATTTTATTAAACTCCACATGTGGGGTTGTTTTGTATACCATGTCCTGTCATGACATTAGGTGCATTAACCATAGCACCTCTTCCTCTTCCACAGGGGTTTCCAAATCCTTGGCTCCATGAAGAAGGCTGTGATCCACTGTCTAGCCGAAACGTCCTGGGACCATACCCCCTTTGGGGTCTACTGGTCCCTGTTCTCCAATTGGTTTTGATTTATGTCAGTGACGTCGATCTATTTTGGTCACCCTCTAGCCTGGCTTCTGTCAGATCCATCCAAGGTTCTGTGTTAGAGCAACAAAAATGTGCTGTTGATCTATGCATCAATGTGTTTTTGCTTTTTACATGTCTGAATATGTGAAGTAATGAAAAAATATTATATCATGCAATGTTTGTACCATTTATAGGTCCATGCAATTTTTGTTTGTTTTTAAAAATGAGTATTTGACTGAGGAGAGTAAATAATAAAAAACACTCCCAGTCTTACATTAATTAAGTGTTGGTGGTATATATTCTCTTCCCCTTGGTACCTTCCCATCTTTCCTTTGGATTTATACGAATAAGTACTATAACATAGGATTAGATACATATTAAATTCAATTTGCATTTCAATTATTTGCAATCAGCTTTGACTGTTTTAGCCAGGACAACCCCCCTTGTGTTTTCCTGTTTAATAGAGTTTGGCATTGGAGCTGACCATGACATGTGACACATGTCACATGCCACGTTCAGATTCAAGCCCTTCTCCCTCGGCTTCCTCGCAGCTCACATACAGGAACCAGGAAGCTCTTGCAGCTTCTTGGTTCCTGTTTGTGAGCAGCATGGAGGAGCCGAGGGTGGCCTTCAAGGATGCACCGAAGCTGCAAGAAAAAGGTAAGAATGATAAAAAAATAAAAAAATAAGGTGTGTATTTTGCAATGCATGTATGAAGTGCTTGCCAGATGTATGTATGTGATGTGAGAAACCTGCTAGTCCCCGGAGATCTGTCATCCAGGTGGCCAGGACACAGCCATCGCTATTGGATCCAGTTACTGGGGGTGGACCAGTGGGGGAGGATCACCTGGATGAGGGGTCTTCGGGGAGTGGGACACTGAAGGTTGAGATGCAGTACCCTCTTCTGCTAGGCCCTGAAGACCCTTCGCATATGGAAACAAGGCACAATCACCATACACTAGTGATACGACAGACACGAGGTACGATTTCCAAGTACTAGGGTTTATTGCAAAGCAAATATATTCTCAGTCGGCCAACTGGGTCTAACGTCTCGCAACGTGTCCCACCCAGACCTCGTGAGACGCAAGAAAGCGAGCATTCTACAACTGTAACATATGTATAAACATGCAATCATACAATCTTTTTGTGACACATCAAAACTGCCCATAATGTATCTTCTCGAACTAGGGTTTGGTAATTGACAATTATGACAAATATGACACATTGTGACACGTTTCTTACTCCATCTATATTACTCGTTTTAGCAACAGTTGCAATTTGCAGCTTGCAGACATTGTTCTTTGTTATGAAGAACATAAAGCTCTTGTTGGGCAAGGATACTGTGTTTGTGGGAGAGACACATTCCAAAGCGTGTTATCTACTAGTTTCTATTTGTGAACTAGGTGTCAGTCTGCTCTAAGAAGAGCCCCGAAGGGGGGCCGCTGGAAAAGTATAATTCATGTTTAACGGCTGTTACTTCAGTTTTAGCGAGACCGGCCGGCCCCTAGGCCGCCGATTAAATGCCTCTCTGCTCTCCTTCAAGGACTTGTGAGGGAGGAAAACAATGTATTTCTGTACTGTTTGGCATTTCTGTCTGGGCCGATATCTCAACATGTAGACAGCGGCCTCGCACCGTGTATAAGCTTTCAGAAAAAAATACATTTAGTAAAGCGTTTAACAGAAGAGAATAGAAAGCAAATGGCGGATGTTACACAAGATGGCCGCCTTATGGTTATACTGACGATTCTCTGTTGGCGATGTAGGGCATATGATGCAATTGGTTTTCGGCCAACATAATATACCTTCTATACCTGGTTAGGGTAGTTTCTAGACTTACAAACCCTCCTTGTGGCCATAGGCCAAGAGCATCATCCATACATCGCATCTTCATCTGATCATGTATCAAGTTATGAACTATGCATGTTACTGTAATAGTCATCATCAATATTAATTGACATGAATTCTTTCATTGTTTCTATTTCGTTGTTTGCATTCGTATTCAATTTGGGAGTTCTTTTTTCTGTTACCATGTGTACGCATTCATTTGTTATTTCAGAGCAAAAGATTGGCAGGCACTGTATGCAACAACATGTCAAGATGATTCCAAGTAATGTTACTAGAATTGCAATTAGTTTCCATCCCCATGAGCGCAGTAACTCCCAAAACCATGAACTTATATTCAGCTCCTAACCGCCTGTTGGGCTATGAATGTCAGAACTTACAACGTGCAATTTCTTGATTGACTCATAAATCGTAGGGGAGGAGTGACTCACAAATAAGCAGCAAGCTGACCCCACAATTTTCACACACCTCCACAGTCGGCCCTGATTATATCAAGAGCCATTCTATTTTGAAGTGTCATTAATCTAACGGCCTTCTCCTCTAATGTCATATTATATAATATGTTGGTTGTTCCATTTATCATTTTTTCTAATATCCTGGACAGTCTTCTTATATTCCAAGAGTTTATGGCTTGTCCCCAAAATGGGATAAATGATTTAGCTATGTCCTCTGCAATTAATCCTGTGTCATCCCGCCGGGGCCTAGATCTGGATATGTCTGACGTTTTGGAAAGGAATACACCCGGGAAAAGGATCCCCAAGTAACAAGTCCCTCCCCAATTTCTAGGCAACCAAGGAGAAGCTTTTTCTCCACATATAAAATAAACAGGATCACCTACATATATTGGTTCTTCTTCTTTCTCAAGTACTGCAATATTCATGCATCTAGTGAATGTCCCTACTGAATAGGAACCCTTCTTTCGTAAGCAAAATGGGACAGTGTGCAGGTTATAGTTAATGGTATAGGAGGGGGGGGCACAACGCCCTTGTTCCCTACTGGATTCATGTGAAAAGTGATTAGATGATTTATAAGGTACATAAAGTCTATCTACTGGTCTCACCACTGGTTTGATTACCCTTGCTCTGTTAAATATGGAACAACCCACCGGTTCCATTATCACTCTTTCAAACTCATCTATGTTTGTTCCATCTAATTGACCCGTATCACTCTTGTTCCATTTCCCATAAAATAGTGCACTCAATGATGCAGAACATGCTGCATTAAGGGGTAATGGCTGTACATACCAACCCATTCCTTTCCCGCCATGCTGGGGTAAATAGGAGCAGACCCAACAATTCGTTCTATTCAGGATAGTGGGAGTCATATTCATGATCAACAGTAATGTATTATTGTTGTATCCTCTTGTGTGTCTTTCTTCTAGTGGAGGGAGAGTATAAGAGAGTACATGGACTGGACTGTTTGTGGCAGGAGCATTGGTAACAGGCAAAAGAGAACTTAATGGATGCACACTCTCCAGATACCATAATATTGGGATCAGTGTACTCAGAATGCAAAGTAGTGTTATAATCATTAGCATAAATATCCTACAGCAAATCCTTCTAGACAATTTTTTAGTCTCTATATCTATAATATCACCCGCATTGGTTCAGGAGGGAACAGAAGTAAGTATAGGCATTGTCTGCAATTCTTCTCTCGGCAATGTTCGTCACAAATAATTTCTTCACAGCCGCACCCGTTTAAGCAGCAAAGCGTCCCAAGAAATCAGCAAAGCATCTAGGCCAGTTCTCGTTAGCCTGCTTTATAAAGAAGTAGAAAGCTTATTGTGGCTTTGCACAGTGCTCCAAAATGTTGGAGCAAGCATCAGTTGTGTCGGTATCATATGCTCCCCGCTTGTTCGCACGGGGTGATCACATTGGTCCTTCACTTTCCAAAGGTAGCACCGGGAAGCCGTGTTTCAGAGCTTTCAATTCATCCATCTCGGGAATAGAGGCAAAACAAACATGTAGATCAGATCACTTCCGATTTTGAGAATGTAAGTTGTACCTTATCGCTCCAGGTACTGTGCGATCCATGAATAATGCAGTTTCACTTCCGGATTCAGGCTTGGTGTCAGCCTGTGATGCAATGAGTGATGATGCAGCTACAGCTGGGCAAAGTTGAGGAGGCACCTCTGGCCCTCGTTGCAACTTCCCCAGGCTCTTTCTCGTGTTTGGGCAGCACTTTCAGCAGAGAACTGGCGATCGTGTCTTTCTGATCAAGTGCAGCTTTGTCTTTTCTGATGTCTGGATCAGGCAACTCTTTCAACGGGAATGGAATTCTTTTCATGTGAGTGGCATGGATCCATGCCTTTCGACCATCCACTTGGACTGCAGTCTGTGTTGCCAGGAGGATCTGGTAGGGTCCCTTCCAGCGCGGTGCAAGCAAAGACTTTCTTTCAAAATTCTTTACCAGAACCCATTCTCCTGGCTGCAGACAATGCCCTGGGCCAGTGTATGTGACAGGAAGAGCCTCCTGCACCTGTTGATGAATCAAATGCAGTTTTTGAGTTAACACATTACAATAAGTGCAAAGGGTATTCAATTTCTTTCAAGCGTCTAGGCTGCGGGGCGCTCCAAACATTTGCGGGTCTCCCCATCACGATTTCGTATGGGGAGAGTCCAGTCCTTGCCTGTACAGACGTGCGCATGCACAGCAAAGGTAATGGCAGCGCATCAGGTCACTTCAACTGACTTCCTGAACAGATTTTACTAATTTTACTCTTCAAAATGCAATTCCGGCACTCATTGGATGCCTGGCCGAATGGAATCGCTCATCAATCTTGAGGCCTGCACAAATTTGTAGTATCACGGCTGCAACAAAATGTGGGCCGTTATCTGACCATATTACTCATGACAGGCCAAATCTGGAAAAGTACTCCTTCAGCATCACTTTTGCTGTGCTCATCGCTGTGCAGTCCTTAAGCGGGTATGCTTCCACCCATTTACTGAATGCACAGACTACCACAAGGATGTACTTCAAGTTCTGACATATATCCATTTCTATTAAATCAAAATGTACCACTTCGAATGGCATAGAGGGGGGGGCAATACTACCTACTGGAGTAGTTGTTCCTTTTCCAATGTTGTGTTGCAAACATGTCATACAGTTCTGGACCAGTCTTTCGGCAGTTTTTCTAATGTGTGGATTCTGCCATACTGTGTCTAAATGCTGAATCATTTTCCTAGCACATGTGTGTGGGACTGTGAGCCAAAATGACCATCGCTGTTACATAGGAGTTGGGCAGCATCCACTTTTTACTCTTTGTCTACCCAGCAACCCTCTATGTTTAATTCTGCTTTACCCTCTGACCAAGCTTTTATTTCATCTGTAGTTGCTTCTGCTTGCATCTCTTTAACTGTGGCAATCCCGTTTTCTATCATGCAGGGTACTTCTTCTGTACTCTCATTAAAAAAATGTGTATCAGTGGCAGTTTGTTTTGCAATTTTGTCTGCAAATGTGTTTCCTTTTCCAACGTCACATGTTACTTTCTCATGAGCTTCGCATTTCACTATTGCTAATCGTTTAGGACACGTAAGTGCAGACAACAATCTTGCTATCAAAGGACCATGTTGAATCTTGGTTCCATGTGATGTTAGAAACCCCTCTCAGCCCAGAGTCGACCAAAATTGTGTACCACCCCAAATGCGTACTGACTGTCAGTATATATGTTTACATTCAAGGTTTCAGAAATTTCACATGCTCTGGTTAACGCTATTATCTCTGCAGCCTGTGCTGAATTATATGGGATCCTTTTGCTCTCTACAATACTCTTTAGTGTCGTGATGGCATATGCAGCAGTTGATGTACCATCGGGTAATTTGAAACATGAGCCGTCACAAAACAGTTCTCCATCTGGCTCTTTCTGTGGGGTATCTGTTAGGTCAATTTGCGGAAAAGCGCATGCAATAGGATCCAGCACAGAAGAAAAATAACCGCATGGTCCATTTCTCCCGCCTTCTTCCTGAGTCAAAACAACCAAAGCACAACCATTACTCTCATGCACAAATAACTTGAAATCCTTTTAATAATTTTGTGTGCCCAAAACTGGAGCTGAGCACAATGCTACTTTGAGCAGATCAAATGCATCTTGACATTCCACGCTCCATGGCAAAGGTAAAGCAACATCCTTCTTTGTCAATGCCACCATTGGTTTCACAATCATGGCGAAGTTAGCAATCCACTGCCTACAATATGAAGCCATGCCTATTATGGCTCTGACTTCCTTCTGTGTCTTTGGAACAGGCATACCAGAGATGCTTTCTATTCTTTCTGGTGTCAGTCTCCTTCCCTCCTTCGAAAGTAGGTAGCCCAAATAGGCCACCTCCTTTCGACAATAGTGGAATTTTTTTAATGACGCTTTATGCCCATGTGCTGCCAAATGTGTCAACAATTTAGCGGTACTCTCTTTGCAAATGTCTTCTGTGTCAGCCGCAATCAATAGGTCATCGATGTATTGCATTAGTACACAACCCATTGGTAGTTCTAGCATATCTAGTTGTTCTTTTAATGCTCTGCTATAAATACTCGGGCTCTCAGTGTAACCTTGTGGAATTCGTGTGAATGTGAAAGAACGTCCTCCTAATGTCAAAGCAAATAAATATCTGCTATCTGGATGTACCGGAATGCTAAAAAATGCGTTCTTCAGATCTACAACACTAAAATGCGATGCGGATGCTGGAATCAGTTAAAATGGTAGACACATCTGGGACCAATGGGAATTGGGGATCAACTACTTTATTCAATCCGCGCAAATCAATTATGAAACAATATGGTATTTCATTGCCTCCTTTCTTGTAAACTGGAAGAATCGGACTATTACAAGTGCTACCAGTAATTTCTTCAATTACGTTTCTTTTAATTAAATCAGAAACAATGCATTTCATTGCTTTTTCACCTACTGAAATTTTATACTGTGGAATATGTGGCAATGTAATTCCCTCCTTCAAAACAATTTTTACCGGCTCTATTTTCAAACAACCAACATCATTATCATTCATCGCCCATATACAAATTGGTACACTACTTAATTCAGTTGGTAATGGTTTGGATAAAAATTGTGACACTGGTATCTTTTGTGGTGATATTGTCAAATACACACCATCAGGGGAACAATGAATAACCGCACTCAATTTTTTCAACAAATTTAAACCCAATACATTTTTGCCACAATTTTGTGTCAAAAGAAATGGGCAAGGCTCGGTGAATGGGCCTAATGTTATAGGTACTGACTGTGACACAGGGCTAATTACTGGTGTGCCTGCGAACCCTACTGAAACATTTTTCTGCCCTGACAGTGGTATTTCTGGAACCAAGTGATGGTCAATTGAGCACTTCTGTGCACCTGGGTCCACCAGAAAAGTATGCTCTCTATTCCCAACTTTCATCTCTACGTAGGGCCCTTTCTAGTCAACGGGAATAGACACTGGTTCCAACCCCTGTCTTGGGCTGTCCTAGTTGAACAATACATCATCAGATGTAAAGTCACCAGATTAGTATGAATTGGACTGAGTTTCAAAAACGTTTCCTTCTCCTGCACTATTCTGCTGATGTTGGTTTTGGTTCTGATTCGGATTTCCCCTGGTTATTTTGATTCTGATTCAGTGGCATTCTTGAGTCTAATTTTGTCCTTGTGCCCCCGGCGACCTCTATTTTGCCTTCTCGGGGCACTTCCATTTCTATTCTGTAAATGTGGGGACTGTGCTCGCCAATGACCTCCTTCTCTACAATATGCACATTGATTCAGTCCCATTGGACCTCCCTGCATGTTGGAAAAGTTAGCTGTAGTTTGTGCATTCCCTCCGCCCCTGTTATTATTTGCTACCTGCTGCATTAACACTCTCGTTTTTAGATTAACTCTATCCCTCGTTTCTTTCTCTTTCTCTACATTTACTCTATTCTCATAGTATTGTGCCATGTGTAATACCTCACTCTGTGACTTTGCTTGCCATGCACTTTCAGATGTCATTATTAAATTTAGAATTTTGGGTAGTAACCCTCTCACATATTTGTCAACAAATCTCTTCCCGGGTTCAGTACTCAAATCTTGGCCACTAAAATCTGCAAATACTTCTTCAAATCTATTGAAATAGTCAGTAGCCAGTTCATCTTTACCTTGCACACATGCCGTTAATTTAACCCAGACAATTCTTCTTTCAGGTATTAGTATTTCAATTTCTGTACTATTCACGCTGGTAATGCTAACAAAACCGGCGATGGCTTTTCGCCAGCTTTTCTGTCTGTATCCTCTTTAATCAAATGTTGCCATGTCCCACCCAAAATATCAGCATCGTCTACGTTTCTAATTTGTTTCCATATATCTATCGGGAGAATCACAGGAAATAATAGATCAATATCACTCATTGTAAAAATAGACGATTTCAAATAGGACTCAATCTCCTTATAAAATCCGGTTGGATTCTTCCTCAAATCAGGGATTGTTTGTTTTATATTATTCACCTCTTGTCTGGAAAAAGGGAAATGCATGAACTGTGCTGTATAATGGGCTTCCATTACCTGCGGTGGATTTCTGTCCGCGGCAGCAATCTCTACTTTCGGTAGAAAGGTGGGAGGGACTTCTCTCATGGGCAATTGTAAACTAGGCGTTTCCTCATTTGTTTGTTTATTAAGCAATATAGCTAAATCGAGGGAAAGAGCAGAACTTCCCGTTTCAGGTAAAAATGCTCTTTTGTATATTGTCATTAAATCAGGGGGGCAACAAAAATGTTTTTCAAAACATTCATTTTGCAAATATTCAACCATCACCTGCAATGCCTTCCTCTGCATCTCTAGGGTATACTGATCAAACGTATCGTACACCTCCATTGGAGAAATGGTAGCATCCGTAATCCATCTAATCGCTTCTTGTGTACAAATTTTCATCTCTTCAATAACAGGTTTTAACAGCGGAAATAATCGCTGCTTGACATATGGTACTACCTGTTTCCCTCTTTTCATCTCTTCACGCAATTGATCAAGCTCACTTTTAAACTCAAATAGCCTGTCTACGTGTTCTTGTACCTCTGCTGCACTTTCCCTCATTCGTGAAAAAACATTTAGATCCCGCAACTTTTGCGGTGCTAACCAGTCGATTTCTTCCATTTATCTATAAGATATTTCCCCATGCAGTCTAACAATACCTGTTTTCCACCAAGCTTTTTATAGTCATACATTGCACTCAGCGCGGATCCCTCGCCATTGCTCTCAATGTACGTTTCTGCCCATTCTTTCAGTTCTTCTCTTCTCTCCCTGCTAACCATACCACAAGTTACTCTAGTGCCCTCTATTTGCACAGACCCGCCTCCGTAGAACTGCCTCCTGTGGCAGCTGCTAATTCATGCTCTGTCGGAGGTGGGGGAAATGGTGTCACGTGCATAGGGGGAGATGGAGCAGATGGAACAACAGGAATGGGGGTGGCAACTGAGGTGGAGCAATGTGTACTGGTGCAATAGTTTCAACATTACTTTGAGGACATTCTTGTCTCCGTTCATTCAGAATTTTATTTATTAGTTCATCTGATGCATGCAACTCTTGTTGTGGATATATTTTTTGTATGCCTAATTGAAAACTCCTATTCCCCTCTTCTGATATCCTCTGTCACTTTGAGCTCTTCCAGTTCTAGCGCATATTCTGTGTTTGATTTGTGTCTCCGTGCATGCTTCTCCCTACTTGTAAAACAGAGATTAGCTTCCTTTCTCCAGTCTCTTATGACATCAAATGTTGCAGAGCGTGCTTTCTTGCGCAGCAGTACTGATTCTAAGTGTTCTATACGTGCCATTTCAAAAGTACCATCTTTCTGCCACTGCAAATCTGCTACATTTCTGGTCTGCCTATGCCAAATTTCATTAAACATTATTGCCCCATCCCATACTTCACATACATTTCAAACACTGGCGACCCTACAGGTGGCGCAACCTATCCAGTTTCCAAAGATTATCTACCGCAGAGGAAAAATCCCACTAGACAGGAAGACAATTTCCCAGGTATATTGATCTTATTCGCACCTTACCCTGGGCGTTTGATCTTGCAAGAGCAACACTCAATCAATACCAGGGCTGTTAAGAATCGGGGCACGACTCACCTGATCAATCAGTTTGTCATTCAAGACGCAATTCGTCCGTATACAGACGCAACCAAGAATCGTTGTGACTGCGTATCTCACTCAATCTGCCTCGTTTCGGGACCCTCGCCTCAATGCTCTCTGGACGCTGTTCGTCGATCAGGGATCAGCTGTGTACAAATCTGCAAAGGAGTCTCATCACTTTCACAGGGGCGCCCCAAACACCTTTCGATCCCGGCTCGACGGCCTCGTCCTCAATTCGTTTTCACCTTCTTCAAATTCAACGTACACGATGGAGCAAAAGGGAGAGGGTCCCTGTTCAGGCACCATTGTTTGCTAGGCCCTGAAGACCCTTTGCATATGGAAACAAGGCACAATCACCATACACTAGTGATGCGACAGAAATGAGGTTCAATTTCCAAGTACTAGGGTTTATTGCAAAGCATATATATTCACAGTCGGCCGACTGGGTCTAACGTCTCGCAACGTGTCACCCAGACCTCGTGAGACGCAAGAGAGCATTCTACAACAGTAACATATATGTAAACATGCAATCATACAATCTTTTTGTGACACATCAAAACCGACCATAATTTATCTTCTCTAGCTAGGGTTCGGTAATTGACGATTATGACAAATATGACACATTATGACACGTTTCTTACTCCATCTATATTACTCGTTTTAGCAACAGTTGCAATTTGCAGCTTGCAGACATTGTTCTTTGTTATGAAGAACATAAAGCTTTTGTTCGGCAAGGATACTGTGTTTGTGGGAGAGACATTCCAAAGCGTGTTATCTACTAGTTTCTATTCGTGAACTAGGGGTCAGTCTGCTCTAAGAAGAGCCCCGAAGGGGGGGCCACTGGAAAATATAATTCATGTTTAACGGCCCGTTACTTCAGTTTTAGCGAGACCGGCCGGCACCTGGGCCGCTGATTAAATGCCTCTCTGCTCTCCTTCAAGGACTTGTGAGGGAGGAAAACAATGTATTTCTGTATTGTTTGGCATTTCTGTCTGGGCCGATCTCTCAACATGTAGACTGTGGCCTCCACCGTGTATAAGCTTTCAGAATAAAATACATTTAGCAAAGCGTTTAACGGAAGAGAATAGAACGCAAATGACGGATGTTATACAAGATGGCCGCCCTATGGTTATACTGACGATTCTCTGTTGGCTATGTAGGGCATATGATGAGATTGGTTTTCGGCCAACATAATATACCTTCTATACCTGGTTAGGGTAGTTTCTAGACTTACACTTCCTTGTAACACCTTTTCCCATCCTACTCTGTGGGATACTTAGAAGCTCTACTCCCCCTTTTCCAACACACACTTTCTTACACAGTAACAGACAATGGACTAGCACAAGAGCAGTTTACCTGACATGTCCCAACACACACGGGTCAGGCAGAGTCAGGCAATTGACAATAACCATACAAACCAGGGGTGTGGCCAGAGACCATGTGAGGAGGACGTTCTCGGTGAGAGCTCCTGGAGATTCAATAAAAGATCTGTGTAGTTGCTGCAAAATCAAAATAAAACTGGCAACAAGGAACATGGGAACCCTGCTGCCATTGGAAAGAGGACAACTGAGCACAGAGCTGCACTATTGGCGAGATACACAACAAGAACCACTGCAGGCAGACCCCGGCAGGGAGAATATCGTGGACGTGGTGGCGTGATAAAGAGGTGACTGTGAGACCCCACTAGCACCAACAGAAGCAGAGCGGTAGGCGAGCGGACATAAGGGGCAACTTGAGAAGCTTCGACTCTTGACAGCCAAATCGAGGGAGTAACCACACTGGGGATACCAGCGAACCGAAGTGAGACTCCCGCGGCCGTGGATGAAGCCACCAAGGCACTGCAACCCACGACCAGGATCATGTATGAGAAGCTAGCGAAGATGCCCCCCCCAAGGCGCAGCAAGGAAGTGCTGCGTGGATTCGACCTGGCTAGACGACGTTCCTGAGAGCATATTTGTATTTGTAGGATCGAGAGACCAGAGAATCCCAGAGGAGGAGCAGGGATACACCAGCGAGGGGAGAATAACTGTCAGAGGCTCACTCGAGGAGACACAAGATTGTTGGACCAAACGGAGCTGCAGCAGAGTGTACGCGGTGCCGATTGACAGCGACCATGGTAAAGAGAGGGGGTGGCCACAGCCTAACTGGCCCTTTAAATAGCTGGAGCTGCGCTGCAAGGCCTGACCCGGCGGTGCAGAGCAAAAATTCAGCCCTCCAAGGAAAAAACAGGGGTCCTGCCCATACTGAGTAATAAGGGACTAACCTTGGAGAACCCCCTCCGGCCCCATAGAGTGTAGGCAGAGCAGAACAGAACGGATAGAATACTGTTTGGAGTACTAGGCGGCATTGAAGATACAAGAACTCGGGAGATTGACGGCGACCCTGGTAGGAGGCAGCGTATAATAATAAGCCCCCAGGAACAATTAACATTGGCCAAAAGGACCCTGGAAAAAAATGAGAGGTGACACACCAAGTACACTGAGGTGTGGAGGAAGATTCAAGATAGAGGGCAGTCTCAAGGAGCACACAGAACAGAGGGTGTAGCTAGTGGCAATGTGAACGTGCACTGGGCACACTGAAGTGGTGCACACACAGGAACCCCCCCAGCCTTCCTGAGAGTCTACCACGGACCGCCGTGGGCACCTTTCCCTGTCTTCCCAGAACAACAAAGCTCTGACGCAAACGTAGCCTTTGTGAGCAGAGAGGCAATACGCTAAGGGAGGCAGGGAGGTTGCCTCTGAATGTTGGTGGGGCTCAGTAAGCTGCCCAATCGGCCCATAACGACAGGGGCAGCCAACAGAATATATTGAGACCTTCACTGGCTAGGACAATTTGTGGGACTGACCAAGCAAAGAGTCACGGAGGAGAGATTGGGCCAAACGAATGAGAGCAAATCAACATACCCAGCAAGAAGCTGGTAGAGAGACAGCAGATATATATATAGGTACAGGAAATAGCTGGGAGTAAGGAGATCGAAGCAAACACACATCATACAAGCACCTATGCTGGAAAGTACACTACAGCACAGCAAAATAATCAAAGCACACAGAGGGAGAGTCGGTAGAGGGAGGTAGCCTACAGTATAAATGGCAGCCAGAAATAATAAAGCCAAAAATAAACAAACCTCTATGGAGTCTTTCGCAAAGTGCCAAGCCCAGGGAATGATATGACGAAAAACAGAGAAGCAAGGGAAGAAAAGGATCAGGAAGGAGAGGCTAACCAATGGAACCAACAGATCCGTAATGCCATTGCGGCGCTGCAGGCCACGCTGGAAGCCAAAATCGACAGTCAGGATTGACGGTGGTTTGTTGAGACAAGATGTTCAAAGCCTGGCTGAACACACTAAAATTCTGGAGACAAGTGCAGGAGAACACTACAGAAAGAGCAAAAACGACCACCGCAGTAGATGTACAAAAGCAAAAGGTCAAATTACTTGAAGAAAGGGCTGAAGACGCTGAGGGAAGAGCCAGACGAAATAACATAAGAATCGTTGGCTTACCAGAGGGTATGGAGGGAGCGGATCCCACCAATTACATTGAGAAGTTCCTGCTGCAGGAGCTTGGCCTGGGTAACCTGACACAGGGGTTCACCATAGAAAGAGCTCAACGCTCCCTCATAAAAAAAAAACCTAACAGGAGCACCACCAGACCTATCATAGCAAAGGTGCTTAATTACAAGGATAGGGAAAAGATACTTGCCTTCACCAGGAATGGTGGAAATATACAAAGGGCCTCCTCCAGGTTGGTGTTCTTCCCAGACTACACCTTCCAAATACAAACGATGAGCGCAATTTATTGCAGCAAAAGAAAGGTTGAGGAAAGCAGGACTTAAATGCATGTTGATTTATCTGGTTAAACTCAAGATACTATACAATGGGAAGGCCTTATTCTTTGACGAACCTACGGAACACAAGACTGGATGGGCAGTCTCCAAATATCCACAACAGAAACCTAAAGATGTAGAAGAATTTGGGAGACATTATCGCAATACATATGACAGCAGGGAGCGGGACAGAAAGAACAGACAATGGATTTGTGTGAGCAGCACAAAGTTGCGGAATGTTACAGGAGCAACACGGTATAGAACTTACAACAGGAGTGCACTGAGAGCAGACCCTCTGCAACCCCACACGCTTCATTGAGGGTGCAGTGCTGCACCCACCCGTTGGGCACCTGCCAGCCGGCGGGATTTTGAGGAGCGGAAGCAGGAAAATTCTGAGCATGTGAAGTATTGCTGGACAATTTAAGTTTCAAAAAGTTGTTATATATGTTGGGGGGTGGGTTCATTAAGCTTGGGGGGTGGGTTCATTAAGCTTGGGGGGCAGGTTCATTAAGGGGAGGGGGGAAGCCTGGCGGATATAGAAACAGAATGCAACTGAAACAGATGAAGTACCGGATGGGGCAACAGCTCCCAACGAACTAGGGAAGCCATATATACAATGGTTGGGACTTGAGTGGTTACAGGTGCATTGGCTGGGGACCTAAAAGTAATGACCTGGAATGTGAGGGGCCTTAACAACTACACCAACAGGCAGGGGGTTATCACATACCTTAGAAGACACGAGGTTGGTATAGCTGTTACAAGAGACACACTTAACTGACCCTACATTGTCGAAAATGGAGGAAGGGGAGTGATGATAGGCTCCAATTACTCCACGTATGCCCACGATTCTTTTCAAATCCCTGTCCCCAAGACTGGCCCTGTGTAGGGATGGAGTTGTGATATGGGGAGGTGATTTTAATTGTACCTATATCGATCTGACAACAAATTTAAAAGACCGGCCCCTCCAGCCAAAATCCTGAACACATTCCTGTCACAATTTCATTTGGCTGACATATGGAGGACCCTGCACGAAGATTGTATGGACTATTCTCCTTACTCGGCCCCACATGGAGTATACACTAGATTGGATTACCTGTTTGTCTCCACTGAACACATAGCCACATTTGTAGAGACCACATGCTTACCTCGGGTGCTCTCAGATCATGCACCTCTCTGGCTCAAACAGGTGATCGTGGCTCCAAGGCCTCCATTATCAAACTGGAGACTCAGGAGTGAAATCCTGCTAGTCACTGCATTTCGGGAACATGTATGACAGCGCATGACAGAGTTCATGGAGACCAACGAAGGGAGTTTGGAACAAATGGGTATAGTGTGGGAAGCGTATAAGGTGGTGATAAGGGGTGAAATGATAGCCACAGCATGTGGAGTCAGGAAATCCATCATCACTGACTTAGAAAAGACAGAAAAGGAAATAGCTGAACTGGGAAGGAGCAATTGTAAAGGGGGTGAGAAGTTGGAAGATGATATGCCTTCGACATGCGTACCTGGCTCATTGGGACAGGCTAAGGAAGTTCAGTTACGCTAAATATGTAGAAAGTACCCATGCACTGGTGGATAAACCCGGCAGAATGCTTGCCTGGCTATATAAGAGTAATGACAGAAGGGTTCCAATATATGCCATACAAACAGGGGAAGGCAAACCAGAATACACACAATCAGGGGTAATGCATCGTTTCATGAATACTACAAAAAAACTGTACACAGGCACACCCGTGGGTAACAAGGAGGATCTCCTAGACACATTAGATTGAATACACCTCCCAAGCCTAGACGAGGCACAGAATGAAGGGCTTGAGGAGCCCTACACTGCGGAGTCAGTCCTAGCCACAATAAGAGCCTTACCTATGGGCAAATCACCAGGCACGGTTGGCTTGCCGGGTGAATATAACAAAGAATATGCAAGCGGTGTGGCTAGGCAGCCATGACATAGGACATGTCTCAGACGTCTCCTGCCAATCCTTCCTGGGCATAAAGATACCTAAAACTGTAGCACGAGACATCAGGACTGCACCTGAGGCAATGGGAATGTATGCGGCATAGAACGATTGCTTCCTGGATGGAATCGGAGGATTACAAAGTAGCTACGTAGACATTGTAGCAAGGGCGAGAGAGTCGAAACTCTAAGAAAACACGGCCAGACCCGACTGCCGAACAAAGGAGGGAGATGACTAATGCAGCAGCGAACCGGACGAACGTCATGAAAAACTGCACCCCTTGTCACGCCGAAGCATGGAACATATGATGCAACGTAGATGCATGTATAACCTGAAATGCCCAATGAAGGTGGAATCAGCCCGACGGGGGCAGCCAATGCTGGAAGCATAGCCCTTGGCAGCGAAGTCACGGAAGAACGGAAGGCACCCCGCTTCGGGAGACCACTCTGCGAGGGAAGCACACAGAAGCGGCTGCCGAAATCCACACTAGCCCTGCGAGCTGGATGGGATGTGTGAGAGGCCGAAAGTGAGCTGAGGAACAATGCAGAAGGCCAGCGAACAAGGTGATCTGGCGCGGACGCCCTTAGTACGCGGGGCAGAACACCCGAGGCCGTGTCATCTGGGCCACAGGAACAGGCACAGCACACACAGGCCGCGCTTGGAAACGAGCACCCGTGAGGGGACACGATCCTACATCAGGCCCGGGCAGGCACATATGTATACAGGGGCACCGCCGTTCACTAAAGAAGGGGACTGGATTGCGGCCACTCACTGTAGTGGGGCGTGCTAATACCGCAGATGGAGCGGGACTGGCAGTGAGCCCTGGAGAGATTGCCGGTGCTGGACTGCACCGACAGCATAGAAGCGAAAGTGGAGACAAAGACCAGGCAGCACCTGCAGGACGAGTGGCGGTTTTGTCAGCGGGCACACCCGGCCCGAAAACATAGTGGCATCCGGCATTCGGATGCTATGCCTCAAAGGTAGCCCAATAACATGTGAAGTGTGTAAAGAGGGTGTAGGAATAACAGACAACCGCCGGACATGGTGTGGCAGGGAGCCCATGGCAGCAAACTAACTTGATGGATCAGCCATCTGCCAGTGACCAAGGAAGGAAGCAACATGGGCACCCCACGGAAGGGGCTGCAGTGCAGCACACAACCAAGAGGCACAATCAACGGCCACCAAGGTGCAAGGGGGTCGGCTGTAACTAGGCCCAACAGAGACTGGCACAATAAAGGTGGGTGGTGGTAATAGCAGCCGGCGACGCTGGAGATGACAACCCATTTGAAATTGTCGCGGATAACTGGTGGACACACGCAGGACAGCTAAATTGGAGTACTGAGGCAGCGGCAAGATGTCTAATAGAGTGATCAAGCCCAAAGTGAAGCAACCCACGCTGGAGGGCTTTGCTAGGTCCCCACAACTGCAGGAAGGAGCTAGAAGTAAGGAAAAGACCCCCTCTACAGACTCTACCGCAGTGCAAAGTAACCAGCAGATCCTGGAGGCACTCGCTGATCTTAAACTTACGTGGGAAACTAAATTGGAGACCGCCATGGCGGAACTCAAAGCAGCGTTGGAACTTAAAGTTGGAGAAGTCCAAGAAGACATGAATCTCCTTAGACAGGATATTAGAACGCTAGCGGAACGCACAGGCGAACTGGAGAAATAAGTGGCCCCAAATACCACTGCATGTACGTCTCACGCATCAGAGCTACACATCCTGAGACAACTGGTGAGCAATCTGGAAGATAGAGCAGAAGAAGCAGATGGTTGGGCCCGGAGAAACAACATACGTCTCATGGGATTACCAGAAGGGGCATAGGGATCGGACCCGACGGACTACCTCGAGATGATGCTGCTGCAGGAAATAGGGGGAGGTATGCTCTCTCAAGGCTTTGCAGTGGAAAGGGCACACAGAGCCCTAACTAGGAGGCCACGGCCGGGTGCTCCCGCAAGACCGATACTAGCAAAAATCCTAAATTATCGAGAGAAGATCCTTGAACATTTCCGTAAAGGGGGCATGATACAAAGAGCATCAGCGAACATCACAGCATACCCGGATTATACTCTACTGGTGCAGAGACGACGAAGGAACTATGGGTCAGTGAAGAGAAGATTGCGAGAGGCGGGCCACAAATACATGCTGATGTACCCGGCGAAATTGAAGGTGTATTATGACAAGAAAGCCTTGTTCTTTGACACCCCGGAAGAACCGATAGAATGGCTGGACTCCCGGAACTGCCCGTCAGACCCAGATAACCATAAAGAAGATGGAACAGATAAGTAGAACTGTGGTGGCAGGCAGCAAGATGCCGCTTTACCAGACATTGGGACTGGAATATAAATTAGGGCAATGCTAGCTGTGACAGCTTTTAATCGGTAGCATATGCATGAGAGTCCAGGCAGGGCGAACTAGCGCAAATTGCGGGAGACCAGTGGTGCCTGTTCTTATACCCCCACTATTAGTTTAGGTGGGTTGCCGTTAGACCGGTAACAACCTGCTGGGCTCTTGATATCGGTACCACCGGTTAAAGAACCAAATGCAGGGAAGCCTGAGATCCAGGGATGGAGCTGGGCAACAGTTGGGAAAGGGTTGGGAGGAGGGAGGGGAGGGCAGGAGGATGTGTGTAGTGTGTTTGGTTTAGAAGTTTGGGGGGGGAAGGAGGGAAGTTGGGAAGCATTTGGAGAGAGGGTTGAGCAACAGTTGGGGTTGGGATTGGAGGGGGGAGGGGAGGGAATTGGGGAGTTTGAAGGAATAAGGGTTAAGGAATGGGCATGCACCTGCACACCTCTGTGCACAACCCATGTTGGGTACCCTCGAGCCATAGATGGTGGAGGGCGAAATGGGGGGGGGAAGGATCGAAAGGGTGATGGGTGACCTCAAAATAATAACCTGGAACATCAGGGGTCTTTATACCTACTTGAAGAGAAATAAAGTGATTATGTACTTGAAGAGGCAGAAAATAGACATAGCCCTGCTGCACGAAATTCACCTCACTAAGGAGAAACAGAAGATGATTTAAACAAAAGTGGAAAGGCATAACCATAGGCGCAACATATTCAGAATACACTAGGGGGGTGATCATTTGGGTGGCACCATAGGTGCCTTTCCAGGTACTACAGACCATAGTGGAACCAGCCGGGAGTATGGTAGCACTCAGGGGGCTTTTGGAAAACAGGGAACTAAGTATTATCAACACATATGCCCACAACCACGACACAGTGACTTACTTTAAAACCCTGTATGGCAAGATCAGCCCCCTCGCAGGTGGAGCAATCATTTGGAGAGGGGACTTTAATTGTACGCTAGATCCTAAACTAGACAGATCGAATACAAAACTAGACAAACCCACCCCCGCGGCGAGAATGTTACGGGCTCTGCTAAGAGATTTTGGGCTTGAGGACATCTGGAGGTGGCAACATCCAGTAGCGAAGCATTACTCACATTACGCAGCCCCACATGATCTATACACACGAGGTTGGACTATGTGTTCACCACCCCTGAAATAGCCGGGGAAGTCACAGGCTCAGAATACAAGGCCAGGATCTTATTGGATCATTCCCCTCTGGTGCTAGAATGGCAACACCAGCCCCCGAGAGCCAGAATCCCAACGTGGAGACTCAGAGCCGAGGCACTGAGGGACACCACATTCCGAGAGAGCCTCCGGGAAGAGATAGTAAGCTATTTCGAACATAATACAGGAAGTGTGGAGTCAGATGGGACCTTATGGGAGGCCATTAAGGTGGTGATAAGGGGAACGGACATATCTAAATCTAAAGGGCTACAGGGGGGTATAGAGTGAGAACTGCCAGAGGTAGAAAAGAGGCTGGAAACAATGATGGGAAACGAGGAAACTACACGGGAACAGGCGGAAGAGGTGAGTCAGCTGCAAGTGGCTGGTGGGGAACTTTGGGAGAGACTATGCAACCTGAATTACAAGAAATATATCGAACGGCAACACACTGGAGGGGACAAACCTGGGAGGCTGCTAGCATGGCTGTATAAGAATGAGACACCTACGCCCGCAATTAGAGAGATAGTGGGAGAAGCGGGACAAGTCTGGAATACCCAGGAAACCGTGAACGAGAGCTTCTTCAGATTTTATAAGCACCTCTACGCAGACAGTGGGAGGGACATGGAGAGGGAGACACTGGAGATCCTGGAAGATATCGGACTGCCCAAATTAAGCGCAGAGGATAGGGAAAGCTTAGAAGCCCCAATCACACTGGAGGAGCTAGAAGCAGTGGTGACGCAGCTACACACAAAGCCCCAGGTACGGACGGACACCCCAGCGAGTTTTATAAAGCATATAGACAAGAGGTCCTCCCTCCGCTGCTGGAAATGCTGAATGAGGCATATGAGAAGGGGAGGCTGCCGGAATCCCTGAGAGAGGCGGTAATCATTCCCCTCCTTAAACCTGATAAGTCCAGCGTGGATTGTGGCTCGTATAGACCCCTATCCATGCTGTACCAAGACAGCAAAATCCTTACGGCAGCACTCGCGAATAGACTTAAGCCGGTGATAAACAAATACACCACGACCAAACAGGGTATGTCCTGGGTAGGAGTATATCTGATAATCATAGGAGGCTCCATCACATTATAGAGCAGACAGAGGGCGACGCAGATGAAATAGCAGTAGTTTCGCTAGATGCAGTTAAGGCCTTTGATTCGGTTCGGTGGCCTTGGCTGCTGGGTGCCTTAAAGGCATATGGGATGGGACACGGATATCTGCGGTGGTTGAAGATGTTGTATAGCTCCCCCATGGCTAGAGTAAAAACTGGGGCGATCATCTCGGAGAGGTGGCAACTGAGTAGAGGCACGAGACAGGGTTGTCCTTGGTCCCCGATGCTGCTCATCCTTGTGCTCGAGCCACTAGCAATTTACCTGAGGCAGCAGTACAGTGAGGTGGGGTGTGCACCAGAGGGGGACCACATCTGATATCACTGTATGCAGATGATATGCTCCTGTACCTGCGTTACTCGGAGGAGAACCTGCAGTACATCCTAGAAGTGATGGAGCGATATGCGGCTTTATCCGAAATAATGGTGAACCCCAAAAAATCGAGTATGTTCCCCCTGGGTAGATATAAAGGTATACCGCAGATGAACCTACCCACCCTGCAGATAGCCTGGCAGACCAAAACATTTAGATACCTGGGGATCAATATATACCATACAGTGGCAGCGGAGCACAAGTACAACACAGAGAAAGCAGTGGCGGGCGTCAGGAATAGTATGGAGTTTTGGAAAAAACTTCCCCTGGCCATGGTGGGGAGGGCGTCCCTACTGAAAATGGTGGTCCTGCCTAGGCTATTGCATTTCTTCACAAACATCCCACACATGGTGCCCAGGCGCTTTTTTACTAAATTACACAGTCTGTGCAGGGGGTTCCTGTGGCACAACACTAGAAATAGGGTGGCTCTGTGTTAACTACAGAATGCGAATGACAGAGGAGGGATACATTTACCGAACTTTGAGATATACCACCTAGCGGCGAAACTACAATATGTCGCCAGGTGGCTGGCGGAGGAGGAGACAGCAGAATTCAAGCTGCTGCGGGATGAGAGTACCCCATACTTCCTACGAGAATTAGTGTGGCTGCCCAAGGTAGAGATGCAGGGTAGGCCAAAACTGCTGACATTGGGCTGGGAGGTCTGGCACAAAGCATGCCGAATCATGGGAGGCCCGACCCCGTGCTCCCCACAGGCACCACTGGTGGCGCTCTGCAGCACAGATGGCCAACTAAGAAAAGCGATCCGGAAATATTGAGAGCCAGTGGGCCTGGCCACTCTGGGGGGTGTTCGGCAGGAGGGGGAGGCTATGGATTTCCAAACAATAGTGGATGAAACCTGGGTACATGCGGTACAGCACATCACATACAGTAGAATAGTCAAGAGGGTGAAAGAAAGATGGTCCGAAATAACTCTAGCAGAACAACCGGATACTGCGATTGAAACGATGTATGACATTTCGGAGGGAGGGCATGAAATATCGAGGATATACGAATTAACAATGTCAAGAGTGGGGAAGGAGCCGCTTAAATTACGGAGGGATTGGGAGGAGGAGGCGGGAGAGACAATGCAAGATGGGCAATGGGAGAGGGCCCAAAGATATCACAAAACGGTGTCCAGAAATGCCAGGCTACAACAGATCCAACTATATGTAACCCACAGAGCATACATGACGCCGCCAAATGATAGCAAAATTTGGAAATGCAGGGATACACAAATGCCCCAAGTGTGGAGAGGAGGGAGCGCGGATGATTCACATGTTATGGGTGTGCCCGGAGGTTGGGAAATTAAACACAAGCTATCTGAGAAGGGTATGAAACTGGAGGTGGAATCTCTATGGGCGTGTATGCTGCGGGGATTCACCAGGCCGCAAAACCTGAGACATGTATGTAAACTTAAAGACCTGGCATATATTCTGGGCAAAAGAAGAATTGCTATGAGCTGGAAGGCCGCTCATAGACTCAGATTTGAGATATGGTGGAAGGATCTCCTAAAGTGGGCAGATGCGGAGACAGTGGCATGGTATGAGGCGGCAATTGGAGGGGAGAGGGAGGAAGTGGGGCCATGGATGGAGTGGAGACAACAGATAGCCTCGTTACATGGGTATACCCAAAATGACCCCAGTGATGATGACTTGCCTGAGGGCCAGGAAGAGAACTAATCCTGAGTAAGGGGAGCCAGAGGTGCAGAGAGAAAAGCTCGAGTTTAAGGGGAAGGGGGCCGGGGGGAGACATTAAGGAAAAAGCATGGAATCTATAACATGAGAATTGCAACAGGAAATGTCGGGAGTGCAAGTTATTTTTTGTTTGTTGTAAAATCAATAAAATATATATATTTTTAAAATTAAAAAAAAAGAATATACAAGCATCCTGGCACCGGTCCTGGCCAAAGTATTCAATGAAGCCTTTAATGCTGGGCTCCACCCGAATAGCATGGGAGAGGCAGTAATAATCCAATTTCTGAAGCTGCAGAAAAGCACCAGGGACATAATTTAGGGGTCGCAACTGTGACCCCTGGGTGGTCTCCCTTGCTAGCCCAGAATTATTTCTTTTCTTTTTTTACAAACAGAAGCTCCTGTGCTGTGGTCAGCACTGTGTGCCTCTGTTTCTGGAGTGGCTGGTCTTGTTCAGGGCTCTTAAAAAACAAGGGATTCCATCAATATAACAGTGACCCTAAAGAAGAAAGAATAGGAATAGTAAATAATTTGTCTTAGTGGAATTCTACACAATAATTGCTAGACTCATTAAATATTTATTTCAGGCACACTTCAGGGTTTGAATCACTGATTTAGTCTGTTCTTAAACACCTCAAATTCACAAAACTTCCAAAAAGCATTTAGAGTAGAATAAGCATTCATTTTGGACTATGCATTTTGCTTTTTTCACAGGTTGCAGTTATAGCCATTTTATTCTGACGTCTGTTACGATCATCACAAGACAATCCATCTTCGTGTCCTCTCTCACTGGACAAATACATAAACTCTTGTGTACAGTATAGAAATGTTTGACCATAGCACATAAATTGTCCATTGATTTAATTGTGCCACAATACATGCTTTGTTGCAATGTGTCTATCTTTCCTAGCTCTCTGGCATGCTGTTCAGGATGTTTGCATGTACAAGGCAACGAGTGCCCGGAGTACGAGATGCTGTTTGAGGGCGTTGCTTTCCCTGCGCTACTGTAAATTCTTTTATACAAAGTTATGAACCATCCCAACGGTATGTATTTTGCCAGCCTCTGAAGTCTTAAAAGGAGATCCACACAAGCTTGACATGTGGCCAAATGTGCACCAGACCTGCAGATGAACTGGCCTGGTGTTAAATCTCAGTTACCAGTTTAAGTGTATCCACTACAGAATGACATTTCCTTTCTGACATTGAGAACATTCAGGCATGTAATTGCTAATGTTACTATATCTGGCAAGATAGCTCAGTGGATTGCATGCTCAAATGATGCTATGTTTGTGTGATCTGCAAGTTGCAGGTTCGAATCCTAGCAAGGCCAACTCAGCCTTTCATCCTTCTGAGGTCGATACATGAGTTGCAACACAGGTTGGATTATACTGTATGTACATTTGTTCTATATGAAGTGCTTAAGCGTAAGTGCTATACAATAACATCATTATCATTTGACCTTGGACGTCTGCAGTGAATTGACGGTAATTTGGTAATATACACACTGATATTAACAATACATATGGTGATCCATTCTTGTATGAAATGTCTATCACATTACAGTGATATCGTAACCATATTTTTTGTAGTTTACTTAGGAACAATGTTATGTGAAACCACTTCCTGTTTTGTCAAGGGGTGAAAGGTTGTGTGCCATCTTATCCCGTGATGTCACTTCGGGGTGGGTCAAATGACATCACTTCCTGTGATGTCATCAGAGGACAAGGGTCGTGTGATGTCCCATCCGCTACCCCAGGCATTTCAGTGAAATGATTTCCCTGCCATGGACTGCAGGTCCTACAGACCCCTGTCCGTGCTGAACCAGGAGAGTAAGATTCTCACTGCAGTGCTTGCATGCAGACTGCAAAACGTGATACACAAATTAGTACACCCAGACCAGACAGGTTATGTCCCCGCCAGGAACATGTCTTGGAACTTATGCCGGCTATACCCTATACCACATATTATATAGCACCAGGGACAGACGTGAAGATTGTGCAGTAGCGTCATTGGATGCGACCAAGGCCTTCGACTCTGTCCACTGGGACTGGTTGCATGCTATAATGATAAAAATGGGCTTCGGCCCTAATTATATGAGGTGGGTGAAGTTGATATTTACAGAACCAATGGCAATGGTCAGAACAGGAACAACCTATTCAGATAGATGTGTACTCCATGAGGGCACTAGGCAGGGATGCAAACTGTCCCCAATGTTGTATATCATAGCGGTCGAACCAATAGCAGCATACCTGAGACAGGAATATAGAGATCGGTATAAACATAGATGGGGTCACACATATTGTGTCTATATACGCAGACGATATGGTAATATACTTGCGAGATCCAGAGATTAACCTAGAGTATGTGCAGGAGGTCGTGGATACCTTTGGTAAATTTTCAGGGATAAGGATGAACAAGACCAAATCCACCTTGTTTACCCTGGCTCAGGTGGCCAGGTCAAGACAAACAGAATAACCCATACTTCCCCTGCTATGGAGCATGTCCCATTTCAAATATTTAGGTCTTGACATATACCATGATCCCAGGCAGGGGCACGAACGGAATACCATTCATGCTAAAGAGGGCCTGACCAAGTCTATGCAATTGTGGAGCAAATTACCCCTCTCGATAATTGGTAGAGCAGCCCTGCTTAAAATGGTGGCCCTACCAAGACTGATGCATTGCTTCGGGAACGTCATGTTTGACAGAACCAGGAAGTTCTTCCATGAGTTACACAGCGATTGTAGGAGCTTTTTGTGGCAGGGCGGCAGGCACAGGGTGGCTCTACATATGTTACAAAGACTTTACGAGGGAGTTCGGGGGGAGAGGGTACCCAACTTCGAATTATATTACCTAGTGGCCCAATTACAATATGTGGTACATTGAATGGCAGACGAACCTACAGTTGACACTGCTCTCCTACAGCCGGCAATGGGGAAGCTATACTTGAGGGACCGGGTGTGGGTACTGGATATAGATCCCAAGGAATACCCCTTTCTAGTGACCCTGAGCATCAGAGTTTGGTACAAGGCCTGCAAGATAATGGAGGACAGGGACCCGATCTCACCACAGACACCACCGGCGGCAGAAATGGCTCATAAAAGGGGATTGCAGGAGGTGGTTGGGACGCTTTGGGAACCCTGTGGGATAGCTATAATAGGAGATCTATGGGATGGAGATGCTCAAGTGGCTTTCTCGGAGCTACCGACATCCATGGGCATACACAGTGGCCAATTCCTGATGCATTTGACCATCTTAAAAACAATGAAAAAAAGATGGCCGGAGGTGGACGTGGCTCAAATAATTAATGAGGACATGGAAATCATGCTAAACTGTCATGATTTACAAATGTTCCGAACAAGCTAAGACTGCTGTGCCACAGAATACAAAGTACACGGTTACACAAGGGCTAGTGTCAGAAGACAAAGTTAGACATTTACTGTAGACAATATATTGCCATTGATGACTAACGCTCGTGGGTTCAGCAAAGAGCAAGCGCATAGCTTGCTCCGTGGCTTTAGCAAAGGCGATTAACAAGACATGATAGATTCCTCTTCCTAATCACAGAATAGCAGCCTCTTGTCTTCAACGGCTTAATGCCTTGAAAATAAATGTGGTGCTGACACCATCAAAGTAATAAGCTATGGATGTTCGTTGGCAAATAGCATGCATTCACATACAATGCGAGCTTGGCTTCCAAAGGACAAAATTAGACACTAACTGTAGACTCGTGCCATTAGGGTCCGTTAAAGGCAAACAGTTTCCCCTTTTCCAACAGAAGAAAGCCAACCACAAGTGTCGGCTTCCTGTTTTAGATGAGCTTGTAGCAGAGTCAAGAGATGTTTCTGTGCTGATAAGCAGCCAGAGACAGGAAGCAGGGTACCAAAATATACAGGTGCGGTTAAAGCGTCCAAAGTAATCGTCGCGCCTAAACCCCTTCAGAAAATGCATCCAATATAATGGCATTTGAAATAGGCCAGAAAAAAGAACACCGCGCTTTGCTTGGTCATCAAGCGGAAGCCCATGCATTGTAATGGAAATAATCAAGAAACAAAGACAGTGCCTGTCACTTGAGTTTTCACATAGGTAAATCATGTGTGCAATGCAAAGCTAAGCTCAAGAGCAGGTTCAGACTGTAGACGTTCTGTCCAGTCCGAGGAAATGACGCACATAGTATTTGTAGACTAAGTCACGCATGTTAATATAAAAAGCAGAACAGACTAAGGCTAAGGCTAAAAAAAACGCGGCAGCAGGCACCAGAGAGCAAACCAGAACCTGGGGGTGGGAAGAGCCTTCGATCGCAGGTCAGAGCAGCAGGTCCCTGTGGTCACTTTGCATGCAGAACAGCAAGGCCTGGAAATCGTGAGTTTAAGTGTGTTGGTTGAACTTTTTTTGCAGAGGTGAGACTGAAGGCGTGCTTTATTATGTCACTCCACTCCTGATCATATCACAGCATAGCTTAGACAACATAACATGAACCCCATGATTGCGCAAAACTGGTATTTTAAAATGATGAATTGTACTTTACCTCTGTTAAAACGCGAATCATGTTTTTAGCTTATGCAATAACGCTCTTTATATACATGAGTATGTTATGTTATGCTTTTATTGCTCTTATAATAGCAGGTTTAAGGATGAACAAAGCTAGTAGAGAACAGAAGTGATAATAAATGGTGTGCAGTTAAAATGTTTTTGGGGGGGTTTGGCTAGTAAGGAAAGGGTTATTAAAACAAAAACGGGGGTTGGGGTGGAACACCCCCAATTAAAAAAAATTTAAAAAATAAAATAAATTCGACCTTTTTTTTCTCGACATTATTGATTCAAAATTAATGCATTCGAAATTATTGAATTCGAAAATATCACTATAAATCATAACAAATATATTGACTTGCTACCTTCAAGTGTCAGCTTCATATGTTTGAGCAATGCTTCATAAGGTCTCCGAGTCAAATGAACTACACAATATTTTCTGGCTGTATTCTTCTCAAGTATGACAAGGGAGGCAGAACTCGGGGAACTGTCAAAGCGCTAGGCCAAACCCCTGAGGCGCCTCTCATCATAACTCAAGACTTGTGATCCTGTGCCCACTCCACACAGCCCTACCTAGGGTTTGAGGGGGCGGGCGGGGAAATCACACCCTAACGGGCAATCAAGTCAGATGGCACCCCATTAAGATGCGATATGACCAGAGCATTACTAATATTTAAATAACCTCATGTCCCAGTCACGGGAGAAGGACAGGGCAGACATTTTTCTAAAAAGCTTTTTTTTTTAAATAAGAGTTTAGAGTGCGTACAGGAGATGGCTCACACTGAAAGCAATATTCCCATCCACTGCAGAATAGCTGTATTTGATTGGCTGCACAGTGTCATGCAGTAAACACAAATTTCATGGTGACAGTTGCGCAACTTGGGGGCCTTCCAGCAGAATCACTCTTTACTTAAAGACCCCCAGGTAACAGGACAAATAATGTATATGCAACTCTCCTATTGAGAGGAGACTTAGACACCATTCCGTATCGCCCATACCAGTATCCTGAATTGGCTCTTACACATACAAATCATGTGAACTGGTTTGGAGGTAGTCTACTTTACCCACAAACAGTTGCAAGGCATGGCCCATTAGCTACACCAAATCTGTCACTAGAATTCTTAGCTCGGTTTCATCCAAACCATGGAGGTCCGTTTTTGCAGGCTGACTATCAATTGTTAGCCACCCACTTTGACACAGTGCGAAACATTTGCGGTGCAATATGCAGCTCAGCAATGTATAGCACATGCGCAGCAACCTCAAGGACAGATGGATGCAGGTGGGGTATAACTACAGACATTGAAAATAATATTGGGATCCTGTCCATCCAAGAATGAAGACATTCCCAAGTGGTATTCAGAAAAATTAGGACAATTGCAAGCTGCTTATCCACAAGTAACTCCCCAGCAGAGACACAGGGCCCTAGGTATGTTTCTTCCATCTGGCTACACACCGCCTCTAGCGAGCTGTGACAGGTGGATCTCAATCTATAGCTGCACGCCGTCCATCACATCACTAGCACTGATACTAGCTGACATCATGGGAACACAAGGCGCGGCTGCAGCCATGAATCTAGGCCTGTCTATAGCATCTAACAATTATCAAATGGTTGAGAGCATAATCCTACCCTTATTAAAAGGAGAGTCTGCAAGGTTAGTCCATAGAAAATTGTCCCAATTAAATGAGCAAGAAAAAAAGGGAGCAATTTGGAGACATAGTGACATCCACCTATCAATCATTGGGCAGGGATCACTTGGGCAGAAGACCAGCAGACACACATAAAAAGGGTAACAAGGATCTTAAGCCAGAAAAGGACACACACAATGAAGAGAGATCCTCGAAAGGACGGGGCTCATTCCAGGATAAAAAGGGCAATAAGCCACATAGGCAGCAATTGTCACCCGTAAAGGAAGAAAAATATCCAGAGCATGGGCATAAAAATGAGAAATCTGCAGGAGATGGGCAGAGCCTCCAGTGGCAAGGTAACCACGGGGGTAGACGGTCCTGGGGTAAGACCGGGGGCCAGTCCCCTGAGTCAAATGAACTACACAATATTTTCTGGCTGTATTCTTGTCAAGTATGACAAGGGGGGCAGAACTCTGGGAACTGTTGAAACGCTAGGCCGAACCCCTGAGGCGCCTCTCATCATAACTCCAGACTTGTGATTATGTGCCCACTTCACACAGCCCTACATAGGGGTTGAGGGGTGCGGGCAGGGAATCACGCCCTAAGCGGCAATCAAGTCAAAACGTCTCGAAGGGTGGACATGCTGTTTCTAGGTTGTATGAGGTCCTGATTGGGAGCACCTCAAATGTGTACATGAAACGCAGAGCAGGGTGGGAGAAAGAGCTAGGGTGCGTTTTTGAGGAAAAGAGTGGGGTAAAATCATTGCATACCACAAAAAGGTTTTGAGAAATACAATGGGCATACCTCAGACCAGAGACAATAGCCATATTCAAAGGAACAGGTAGTCATAGGTGCCCCAAATGCAACGTGGAACATGCGCTACTATACTGAAATTTTGGAATGACATTGCAAAAAAAGTGTCGAGGGGAGGCATTGTCCTAGACGTACAGTCACCAGGGGTATGTATATTGGGGCAGTTTAAAAGAGGAACGAAACAAAAAGCAATGGGGAAGCTTAAAGACCTCATATATGTATTAGCGAAGCGTAGTATTGTCATGTGAACAGGTGGTGGGAAGACTTGAGGAAATGGTCTATGGCCAAAACAGGCGTATGGGAAAAGACGATGAGGGAGCAAAAACAGGAACCTGGACCGAATTTACTACAATGGATAACCCTAACCGTGACCATGTTTTGTCAGACCACAGGAAATGACTTGGCTTAGATGCGACAATTATTTGTTGTAGGATCTGTGGATTTACTGCACATATGGTACACTGTTGTAGGCTTTTGGGGGGGTGGGAGAGGGTGGGATGTTGGGGAGTGTTTAAATGGGTTAAACGTGTATGTTGAACAATATTGTTATTAGTAGAAGATTGATTGATGTGACTTTGGTGTAATGTGAAAAACCAATAAAAGATATTAAAATTAATTAACCACGCACACCTGACGGCCCTTTACCTTCCCCACAGGGATAAAAGGTGGAGCACGAGAGCACACCTCAAGCAAGGCCGAAAGCTTGAGGAAACAGCTAAACCGAGCCAGCAGTTCAAACGGAGGAGAAAGGCAGCGAGACCAGGAGGGATGATGAAGGGGGAATTGCCCTTGCCCTTTTCAACTAAGTCCCGCAAAGATTTCGAAAAGGGAATTACAAGACAAGGAAACCTAGCCGACGTGTGGAGCAACAGGTGTCAACAGTGCACGGGGGCCTCCCACATTGATAATACAGGCGGGGAGGTATGCTGGCTACAGTCCTAGACTCCAGCAGCAAGCCAAGCCAAGTGCACTCAACACAATCAGCGAGTCGGAGGAACCTGATGGGAAACTGAACTATGTTTGAGCCCAAGGTTGCATGTGGCAACTTTAGATGAACTTGTGTGTTTGAACATTTGAGAAAGCGCAGAGAAGAGACTCTTGCTGGCCCTTTTGTATTGAAACTGCAAGTCCCAGAAGGCCCTAGGAAAGGGCGGCGTGAGGTGTCGTAGTGGTCCTACAAGGGTCACGTCAAATCCCTTGTACACTTGAAAGTTTCTGACCCATTGCCAAGTGAAAAAATAAGACAAGTAAATCCTGTATCGTGGTAAAGCAAAGTGAACTGTGAGATAGGCAGATTTGAACCCGACAGAGGAATGCCTGAGTTGGGGTGAAGAGTAATACACCCGTGAACATTGTGCGACAAGAGTGAACCTGGCCGAGGGTTGTCCATAGTCGGAAGTTGTTTAAAAAGACTGTCTTGAATATTGCAAGCTGCATTTGAAAAGCCATAGTGAACCCGACGGAGGGAAGCCCAAGTTGTAAGGAGGATCTGAACCTGGCAGAGGGAGATCCAAGGGGCCAAGAACAATCCCCCCAAGGTGCAAGATTACCCAAGGAGCTTTTATTTGTTTGTTGTTTTGATCCACCAGGCCTCCTAAGGTAAGATACTTTCTAGAAAAGAGACTTGGCCACTGAAGGTGTTGGTATCGTTGAACTGGAATTGTGAACCTCATGCTGAAGAGGCCCAGGAATGTGTTGTGATCAAGAAGTCCCACCTTTACCCTGTGCTAAAAACGTGTTGAAGGGAGACTAGCCCTACCATCCTGATTTATCATTTTGTGAACACTTCTTTCTTTTCTGGCGAATATTATCCCACACTCTTTTTGTAACTTAGCGGTAAGGATTGGCAATAGTTTTTCTTTAGTAAAGGCCCTTTTTAATTGACAAGACGCCACCAGGACTGGCTTATTATTTGATGTTGTAGCTTGCTCCCATCTTAGATTTAGGTTTAGATTAGACGTTTATCTCACCCATTATAAAGTTCAATAAACACCCTTGAACTGTGATGACTTGAGTTTGTCTTTACTGTTGCCACCATGAATTCTTTAACGTGAATGGTGGGTGAATGAGAAGTAATGTGATGTAAGTTTTTCAATGTTCTAGGTGGGTGGGTGTGTGCCTGTGTAGAAAATGCAATGGGTGGAGATAAGAAAAGGTGTATGAGTGAGTGACTCGTGGGTGAATGAGTATGAATGCCATGGTGTGGTTTTCAATGTTCTGGGTGGGTGCCTGTGTAGAGAATGCAATGGGTGGAGGTAAGAAAAGTTGTATGAGTGAGTGACTGGCTACAATGGCATTTTGGTGCAGTCAGTCTAGCCATTGCTTACCGTGCCACAACATTTACTACTCTGCATCTTTAAAAAAGCAAGCATGATGAGTAGTTTTACCTTGCTAGACTGATGTTTTCGTGTAGCGGCCTGTATATCTTTTACTGTAGCATGACTTTTTATTCACTGAGTATCTATGATGAATCACGCATGATAAGTGTTTTTATGGGTCTAGACTGGTTTACATTGGAATCAGTCTGCCTGATGGCAGCACTTAGGGACTTGGCTGCCGCTTTTGAGGTCTGCAGCTTTTCAAGGCTTTCATAAGCCTTCTTACCAAATAAATGAGAGCTGTCAAAGGGCATGTTGAAGAGTCTAGAATGTACGTCAGGTGCAAACCCAGACTTCCTCAGCTTTGCAAACCTGCGTATAACAGTGTGTACCGCCATGGCTCTGCTGATACTGTCAGCAGTGTCCAGACCTGATTGAAGAGACTCAGCAATGGCCTCTTTTCCATATCTTATCAGGTTCATGAAGCCGTCTCTTTTCTCCCCTTCTGGGATGTGATCAGCCGCCCTAGCAATACAGTCCCATGGGGTGAATGTGAATTTTGCTAGTGCACATGCAGAGTTAGCAGACTTTAAGGCCATGCTTCCAGCCAAAAAGACTTTCTTTGCCCATGAATCAAAACGTTTATCATCTCTGTTTGGAGAGATAGTTGGGTACGCAGCTTGCTTAGAGGCGGATGTAGCTGCTTAGACCACTAAACCTTCTGGTGTCGGATGTTTTGACAGGTACATGGGCCGCTACTAGAGTATCTGTATTTTTTGCTGAGGTTTCTATTAACTACAGGGAGAGATTTTGGAACATCTCAGTTTGACAATACTCTTTTTTGGAGAGCTGGACGAAAGGTTAGTATAGGGTCATTTTGTGGACCTTTGTCCAATATGTCTGTAAAATCGTCCTGCTGAAATGGAGGAGCAGGTCTATTCCATCCCAGGAAATCTATAACCCTAGTCATCAGACTTAGATATGATGCATCTGCATGATCAGCTGGGTCTGGCTTCCCAAATTCTAATTCTGGAGAAGTGTCAACCCCACTAGCTGTTTGTAGGGCAGTGGTCTTCAAACATTTTTGGCCTGGACCCCCCCTGAGCAAAATATGGGCATGCCGGGCCCACCCAAAAATACCAAATGGACAGTATGTACAAATGGCTATGAACGATTGTGCGCCGTCACCGCACCCTACTCCCAGTATAGTCCCTGGGCTCCCCCACCAGTACAGTCGCTGGGCTCCCTCATCCCACTCCTACCCAGTCCCTGAGCTCTCCCCACCCCATCACAGACCCTGGGCTGTCCCCACCCTTCTCCCACCACTATCCAGTGCTCCCACCCATCCTGCTTCCATCGCAGGCCTTGGGCTTCCCCCACCCAGTTCCCAACACAGTCCGAGGGCCAGTGGGAGATGGTGAATTTTTTAAGTGGAGGGGCATAACTATGTCCCACAAAAATGCCATAGCGACCGAGCGCAGTGAGGGATTCTGAACCAATCAAGGGAGGTTTGGGGGGTTTCTGCCCTTGAATTCTTTTTTAAATAATTGGTTAAAATGTTACATTTTAGAGCATAAAGAAAATGGGTAAAAAGCCAAACAGTTTGCAATTGGCACTGGGGGGGCCAAGGAGGAAAGCATGGTATTTTTGACTGGACATCTATGATAGATAAATAAAATACCATCTCTGTCCCCTGAACTCCACAGCGCCTCAGAAGGAGAGCTGATTTTGGCAGGTGTGTAGGGGTATTGGGCAACGAAGGCATTTTTTTTAATTATTTTTTTTACTTTTCATGCTGGGCTCTCGCCCCTCTCCCCCCCCCCCCCGATCCCCCGGGATGCAGTTTGAAGACCTCTGTTGTAGGGTATCATGCAGCTCCCTGACTCTGGTCTACTCTGAGATTAAACTTTCTGCAACATTAGTATCATTATATATATTAGGAGTATCCAATTGAAGGCCAAATGGTGGGTTGTCATCTGACATCTAACCCTCAGATAATAGACCTGAAAAAGTCCTTTTTAGGAAAAGGTTTAAAAACCATTTCCTGAGGTTTTTGTGGCAAAGGTGTCGATGACTGCACTGCCGGCGTCAACGTCTTGCTTTTAGACTGAATCAGTGTTAATGGCATCAACGTTGTCGACGTCTGTGGTGTCGATACCATCAACAACTTTTTTGGGATTTGTGCTTTGAGGGACTTGACCCCCGATCTGATGGTGTCCTCAATGATTTCTCATTGCGTCGAGTACTTGAAGATTCTCGAGAAGTCTTAGGCTTATGACCCGGGCTCGAGGGCACGCAGGGTTTTGTCTTGGCGTTATGCTGGTCATCGACTGGGGCATGGCCACTTCTTTGTGTTTCGAGGAGGAAAGGGCCTCTTTCTCAAAGATTTGTACCATTTGTTTCCTGAAAATGTCCCACTCATCCTTAGTGGAGGATTTAGTCAGGCAGACTACGCTCCTTTGCCAAGAAGTATTTGAGGAAGGAGAGGAAGAAGAGGGTGATATACGCCTTCTCTTTGTCTTTTTTGATGATGAAGAAGAGTGTCTGCTCGTGGACTGTTTGAAATCATTGGACTTCTCGATATACTATGGAAAGTTATCCAGTACTCTGCCTCAAAGAATGGTGTTCTTGGGAGCAGCATTGAATACTACCTCCAAGGGCACCCCCTCAGACAATAGAATCTGGAAAATTCTCACCAAAGTTCAAACTTTGTCTGAACAAAGGTAACTGGTCTCAAATACAATCAAGTCCCTCTTAGGCATGCTGTCATCCTGCATTCCCTTGATCCAAAACTGAAGCCTTACATATGCCCCTTGCATGGGGTTGTGGATGCCCATTAGGACCAAGGTTCCATGCATTGAGATGACAAAATCAAGCTAATCAGTGCTTTTCTGCAAAGCTCTTCTTTAGTCATGAGACAGCAACAATCTCACAAAGGGAGCACCCTTCTCAACCACAAGTCATGACGTAACAGTGATGACAGATACCTTCATGCTCCATTGGGAGGCCTTCAATCTAAGGGTTCCTGATAAGCCTTGAACATCCAGGGGTTATGTAAGTAAACAAAAAACATCAAGGCTATTTATAGCCACACTCCCCTCTATTCGTGATTAGCATGTGGCCAGTATCATACAGACTGTTTCATTTTTCATTAAAGAATCTGTTCCATTGTTTGAGTATTAGCCAATCTTATATACATCTCTCTTTACTTGGAACACATTCTTAGACCATACATTTATACACATTCATTTGGCCTGACACAGAAGGGCCAACAACAGTGGTTTATACATAAAACATATTGTTTAGACACACAATCTGGACACTGTTGAGTGACACTGCATTTTTCTATTACATTTTTTTAATTATATGGGGCCTGCTCCTAGTTCAAGCAGTACTGATGGCTGCTGAAATTGAAAGTCGACACGTTGTGTTTCGGCCATCACGTCACCAACTGTGGTGTAGTAGTAAAGCAGCCCTCATCAGGATGATGACATGATTCTAGATAACACAAACATGTGTATTGTGTTTACATAGGAAGACAAAAGAGGGGTGGTTAGGGAGGTGACCAATTCTTTCAAAGAGGATGTAAAACTACATCAATAAAAATGAAAAAGCAAATAAATGGATAGACTCCATACCTCTTTGAGTGGAGAGCTGTACCGCAAAAGGGATGGGTATGTGACTAGTCCCCTCTCAACATGAACAGAAAGAACATTTCCGAGTATGACCACGGTTTGATGCACAAAAAAAATATATTGGTTAGGCATCCACTATAGATTAAATAAGTGGGCATATCCTTTGATCTAAAACACCACAGCCGTAAAAGAATAGAACAATGCACCAGGTATCGTGTGTACAGCAGAAAGTTAGAAAGGCTAGAACAGCGCCGTGTGTGAAATATACACTACGAGGGTGCACAGAGTGCAGCAAATCCAGCATCTAGCTACTGGACTAGGACAAGATTCCTTGAAACACACTGCATGTGAAAATGACACTACAAAGGTGCGACAAATCCAGCATCAAACTCGGACAAGATTGTGAACTGACGTACCCCCGCTGATGCAGTCGTCACAAGGACAAAGCACCCACAGCAACATAGTGTGATCGGGCGGAAGCTACTGCTAACTTAGACGCTCGGCCTCGAGTGTGTACAAGACATACTCAATTTTATAATAAAAACACACAGTGGGGTAACACGACCACCGTCTGTGATAGAAAGGCACTTACAGTCCATGCTGCGCTGCGGAGACATACAGGAGATACCAAATGCTAAGCAACATGATTCAACATACACGCACCCATTTAAAGGTATGGTCCTGGGGCGGCCATGTTGGAATGGAGCTCGCCAAGCAAAAAGCATGCAAACCGTCATGTTTTCTATCTATTTGGGGTACTACAACTCATTTATAAAGCCATTTTACCACATTTTAAGTATGAAATGGTTGGTTTCATCACAATACCACCTAATATCCACACTAGGCTAATGTTAAGTCACATATGCAAAGCCATTAAATCCAAACACTATACAAGTACACCAATGTGGTGTGACATTGGTTGGGAGGCCTACACAGGGAATACCCATACCAGAGGTCTCTAGTCGACAAGGGAAAAAATACTGCATACAAATTTATTAGAGCATAGGAAGATGTTTTGGGCCCTCCTGTTTTTTCCGCTCAGGCTGCAAGGAAAAACAATGAGGGTATGCTTCGACAACATCCCCACAATGTCCTACATCAGAAAACAGGTAGGCAACAGATTGAAGATCCTCTCCACTGAAGCACAGGCCCTGTTGAAATGGGCACTGGTACAAGCTATGTCCCTTTCAACTGTCCAACGTCAACAGCTCAGTGGCCAACTCCCTCAGTAGGGAGCTCTGTTCCCGCCATAACCCTGACACTAGGCCACTTCTTGGCCCTTTCCCATCCATAAATCCATGCTAACACACCATACCTACGACATGAAACATTCTTCAAAAGTGATGCAATTGGAGGCTTCTTTTTGCTTGTGGCTTAAACGGACACAGGTTTATTACATTAACAAGACATCAAAGTCAATTCATGTCTGTTAAAATGCTTAACATCACTGCAAATCAAAACCATGATTACATAATTTCTCAATACTCAGTACATCACATGCAAAATGATAATCAAAATGATGTGGTGAACTGGCAAGTTTAACTTTCATCCTCCCCCTTGCAAAAACTGGTCCATGCCTTTCTCAGACAAGCGTGCACCATTTTCTAAATAATATTCAGGTACCTCCAGGGTTATCAGGCTATGCTGTATTCGTGAAAAACCCATCCCTTTGCAAAACTTGGCCATGGCTTTTTTCAGGACTTCTCGATTGTGTGGTGAAATTTGGCATCTCTCCTCTTGAATCTGGGTATTATTTCCGATCACATGATCCCAGTTCCCCCAAGCAAGCCGCTAATCTCTGCAGTGACACCATTATCTCCTTTAGTAATAACCCTCTTCCTGTGTCTGTCAAATCATTGCCGCGCAGGTGTACCAAGAACCCTGTTTTTTTGCACTTCTGTAAGAGGGCCTCGACATATTCCTCAAATTGTCCCAATCTCATTCTTGGTTTCCCCACCATTGTACTTTGAAGGCACTTGCTGAGATCGCCTCTATGGCTGCTCCACCTCAATCTGGCCCTTGATACGAACGAGTAACCGACTACCCACACAGATCTTCTCGCCTTGTTTGGGCCACCTGCAGAGGGTATATTAAGTACACTTTGATTCTTTACTATTGATTCTTTTACTCCTCGCGACCAGCAGACCATGTTAAATGTCTGTCCTTCCCCCTCATCTTTCCATCCAATCCATTCTTGGCCAAAACTTTCCAGCAGAATGCCTCATATAGTTCTTTTTCCTTTTTCCTTCTACCCCCTCCCCCTCATATTACAATCAATTCCATTCTTGGCCAAAGCACCCCAGCCTACTGTCCCAGAGGAGTTTGTCTTGATCTTGCGGGTTGTCATGGGCTGGAAAGAGCACCGTTCATGTCAGGAGGGGTGGGCGGAGTCAAGCCAAATCATGTCCGATAGGCATTCTTGACTATTGGCCTCAGGGTGAAAACCCCATCCCCTTTCTCTCAAAGCTTGCCTTTGCTGCATTTTTAGTCACTCTGACCCAAGATTTGCTATGCTAGACCTTGCCCAGTATCAATTACACTGCAGATGTGTTGTGCTGGACCTTCCCATATCATTAGATACACACTGATGCACCTCGCAGCTTGCTGGACTCACTTCCGTATTGTCAGTACTGCTGCCATAAAACTACACCTCCACTCACTTTCGCTCCTGGTTTCCCCAAACCCAGAGCCAGTAATAAACTGGTCTAATACATATTTCTTCGCCAATGGGGGAAGAGATCACACTTCATACGAACTGTACTAGTTGGGGTGCTTTTGGGAAACCGCAAAATCGCTTTCAGAAATGTGTTCTGTGTAATTGTTAGGAGGAGGCATCAATGTAGCCCCAGACTTCAGCGCCATATAATGCTGCCACCTTAGCCTGCACTGCATGTAGCTTGAGGATCGGGCATATTGCACCCCTTTCGTGCCTAGCATGGTAGACTTTCAGGGCCCGCTATTTTTTTGGAGTAGAGTGTTGGCTTTGACAACCTGATCGATCCAACGACCCCCCACTTGAGAACCAAATTCCCAGATAATCATACCAACGAACCTCTTCTAGAATTTTACCCCAACCTCCAATTTCAATGGTTTAATTCCCGATGATTTTTATGTAAAAACCATAGCTTTAGTTTTTGCAGCATTTATCTCCAGCCACAATTTACTGCATTCATCTGCCAGGGTGGACAGGGCAAGCCGCAGTCCCATTTGGGTGGTGGACAATAGGACTGCTTTGTCCGTGAAAAACAAAACTTGGATGCGGTCCCCCCCCCCCCCCCCCCCCAACCTTGGCGGGTCCAGGCTCACTGCCAACAGTCTCTCAATAATAGCATTGATGTACAAACAGAATAATATTGGAGCAAGGACACAAGCCTGTCAGACCCCTCAGTCCACTCTGAAAAATGTGTTGTGTTTCACTCCCTTCCCACAGCAGACAGTTGCTGTATTGTCATTATACAGATATTCTTGGCACGCAAAACTGCCCACAGGGTATCTCTAGGGATGCTGTCCTGAGATCCACAAATACCCCATATAAATTAGTGTTTGCGATTCTCAGTTATTTTTATACCACTAAGTAGAACCGGAAGCACTGATCCATCGTGCTTTTTCCTGCCTTGAACCCAGCCTGAAGATGACTCAATTACTTGGTATCATCCACCCATGCCACTAGGTGCCGCAGCAGGACCTTAGCGAACGTCTTCCCTGCTGCATCCAGTAAAGATATGGGTCTATAATTCCCCGGTTCTGCTCGGTCACCCTTTTTATATATGGGGTGGATGTCCAGGTATTAGGTACCCAGTCACTCTGCATTACAGTGTTAAATACCATGGTTAATACTGGGGCCCAAATTGCAAGCTCACTTTTATAAAGGTCCATCGGGTCCCGGCTCTTTACCTGCCTTCTGTGCTCTTGTAGCTCTCTCCACTTCTGCTAGTGTGAATATTAGGTTCCCAAGTCTATCATGCTCAGGTCCAGTGCCCCCATGCAATATGGGGCTCAAACATGCTCCCTCCCCCTCAGATGGAAATGGTTGCACCTGTCAGCGAAGTACAGTTGGGAAAGTACTGCTTAGCCTGCTGCTCGTTGGAATGCTCTATACACTTGTGGTCTTACGCTGTAGACTTGGTCTCTGAGAGATATTTTCCCCAAGTCCTGTGACACGCCCCTGGAGGGGCTGGACACTTGTGTTTTTTCATATAACGTGCACGCTTGCTCACCTGCACGCACACACCTGGCAGCGAAGTACCGTTGGGAAAGTACCGCTAATCTCGCTGCAACGCTCTATACACTTGTGTTCTTACTCTGTGGACTTGGTGACTGCTGGCGCCCTTCTAGCAACGTGAACACGGTGGGAAAAGACTATCTGAAGTCTCACGACTGTTTGTTTTGTTTTAGAGACATTTTCCCAAGTCCTGTGACACGCCCCTGGAGGGGCTGGACACTTGTGTTTTTTCATATAACGTGCAAGACCGCGCACCTGCCCACGCGCACCTGTCAGCGAAGTACCGTTGGGAATGTACCGCTTTGCCTGGCGTTGGCGCGTGGCTGCAGTCCGCTTTCTATATTATCTTATTTTATTTGTATTGCTGTTTGCTGAATTTTGTTTATGTGTACATCTCTAAAGGTCTAATTATTTAACTCTGTACAGACCTATGTTTAACTATATGTATTCTTTAACGACGTCTATGCCGACAAATTTGTACAATCCTTCTAAGATGGCTGCGGTTAATAATTCTACCGCTGCTTGCACTTCACACAAAACTATAACGCTATACACCGTTTAGGCAATTTAACAAACCATCATCTGATAACATTTCACGCCCACTTCCTAAGGAAGGTCCAAAAAAGCATTACAATGGGGAAGTGTGAACTCTTCATGCAGTCAGACCCAGTTTGGTTCTCCGGCTCTACCCCTATCTCGGGTTTTGGAGGTTAATTACCCTCCTCCTCGTACAAGGGTGCTTTCGAAAAATGTTCCTCCTATGCCACATTTGCTCTCTGATTCCCCACTTCTACTTTCAGGTGGGGCAACAGATGTCAATCCTACTTCTGTTACAGTATCCCGGGTCTGTTCGAATGACTCAATTAACAGCCTTCCATTGATAGTGAACATATGGAGCACCAAGACAGAGTCTGTAGCTTCCACTGCAGTTGGAGACACATCTTTTTATGTGCATCCAATTTGTTGTCAATGCTCTAAACCTCTCTCAGACTCTCATACTTTACATCCAATGATGGAGGTTACCCTTTCTGCTATTAATACAACCATTTTGTGTTTATTCAAACTACTAGAGAGTGTCATGACTCTTACCCCTGGCCCTCACTGGCAAGTCAGCCTTCCAGTTAGGGCCAGGTCAAAGGCCTTAAAACCTCACCCAACACTCTCTTGGAGTCAGTCCTGGCGCCTTTGGCGCCAGGCTCATAACCATCATAAAAACCAACATTAGAATGGGACTATTTACTTGGGACTTTTTAACTTGGGGGGGCCAACATGGAGGCACACACATAGCTCAGTTACAAGGAACTGAACTATGCGGTCTAGTCTTTTGGGTGTGGCAGGCCTTGGACTACTTTACCTGGACTACTTTGGGTGTGGCAGGCTTGGGCCTATTTTACCTGGACTACTTTACTTGGGACTATTTAAACCGCACCCAAACAGCAGAACACGCTTCGCGTTATTCTGTTCTGGGCAGCGTAACGCTCACTGTGTCCAGTTTTGATGCCAGCTTACCTGAAACCAAGGACCTGCAGAGAGAGAAAGAACACTACAAAACTTACCTGGAATAGTATCCTTTCTTCAATCCATCGCCGACTTCAGTTCCACTCACCTGAAGGTACGAACTCCATCATCCGGCACTGCATGCATCCTGGAATATCATAACCTGGAGCGAGGAGAAAGAAAGACAGCATTAGTAAGCGTTTACTCACGTTTCCTCCCGAACGAAGAAAGCAACAATTCTTACCTTGCTAGTCATCTCCTGATCAGTATCATCACTGGAACATCACAGCGCTCGGCAGGGAACATCGCGACCTGCAAGGAGAGAAAAGACACAGGTTAGCAATATAAAAGGCGAAACAGCGCCGTGCATCGCGCATTTCTCACCGGACAGCATCGCGCACACTGCGCTTTCACCTACCGGCCCATGCTCATCTTCAGACTGCATGACAACACCAGAATACCTTTCCATACCTAAAAGGAAAGAAGCAAGACATTATTATTCGAACTAAGAGGAACATAAGAACTGCATATAAAGACTGTTGTAAAGCAGCAAACCTATGGAGTCGCAGCAGGCCTGGATTCCCACAGGGGGCTTGCACCAGTGAAGTCACTTGGTTGCTGCTCGCCCCCCAAATCTACGCGCCCCTGCCACAAGGAGCAGGACGGAGAATCCACCTTTTACAATATTAAGGTGGGGAGAAGGCCCAAGGGGGAGGAAGAAGTTGAGGCCAAGGGAGGTGGGAAAACAAAGAATTTGGTATTGAATCCAGCTCTCCTATATTGCAGACCCATCTTTAACCAGAGGCCTTAACAAGGGACCGGGAGAGGGTTTGAGAGTACAAAATATCCAACCAGGGCTGGGTGGCGTCCCCGTGGATACCAGGTGAGCGTAACAAAGAGCCTAGATGCAAAAGTCGCCAAGCAATCATGGCAAGTAGATTCTATTTTTCCATGGATGCTCTCGACAAAGTCTTCTGCCATATCCTTGGATTCCAGTAAAACTCGGCAATCAATTGCTATTGTAGATAATGATACTGTCACTTCTGTTGGTCACCCAATTCATTCCACGCTACCTTCATTCACTCAAATCATCCGACCAGTTGAGGCTCTCGATAAAACATCTACTCAACTTGTTGGAGATGACTCTTGGGTGAGTTTTCATCAAGATGGTATACAGCCAACATCTCCCTCAACAAACTTAGATGATTTAATTCAAGGTGGAGTGGTGGATTCTTGTCGGCCGTGTAATTTGAAAGAGCAACCAAAGGAGGAAAAAAAAACAAAAAAAAAAATAAGAGTTCCATGACAGTTCTGATTTAAAAAAAAAAAAAAAAATGGTAGCCCCTAAGATTGCGAAAATCACTTTTTTAGCTACCTTTTTTAAATCTGTCATTGCGGCCCATAAATCCATCATGGCACCTTAACAGCAATCTCAAACAAACATTTTACAAGTGAATAAACACATTGTAACTGGCAACTCTACTCAGAGGAACACTAGCTCACAAAGAAGCGCACTAGGTGAACCTCGTGCTGCTGTTGCCCCAAATCATTCACTGCATTATTCCCCGCTATACAAGCTTGTATATGCCATAGAGCACTCTAACTCAAAACCGATCATGAAGGCTCGTAATATTGAGCCCATAACATCAAATGATAAGAGACCTACTTCAGACCAATCTTGTTCCAGTGCTTGGGGTGCGAATCTGCCTCTTGATGAAATGAAAAACATGGTGGATACATATTTGCATACGAAGTTGGCGCCTATCACTTCCAAACATATTGATAGTCAACTAACGTGGATATCGACCTCTATTCTTAACACTCAGCAGTTGACGCTTAGTCCAAATGTGGTCAGTAGGCAATGTATTACGAATTCCAATTCTGACCTTCCTTGTCGAACACCACAAATAAGGAAAACAGTAGATGCCTTTTTTGCAAAACATATGATACTTGGCTCCACGAATGTGATTCCCAACACGACCACCGGCATTTTAAACCCTTGCCTTGCCACGCAAAGCTGGAAAACTTCCAGCAATGATGGCACAAATCAACCTGAACTCAATCCCGGTGATCATAATACATTTGGTTCCTCGTGGCAGATGAAGCCCATAACTACTCCAATACATGCTCCATTCAAACCCTATAATAGAATCCCTAATAGGGTCTCCAATCTTGAGAAGAAGGTGAATTACTCTTGTAAGTCTGATCCTAGATGCCACTCCATTATTATGAAATGTCGAGGGGGCCAGTTTAACATATATGATCTTAACAGTAGTATCCTCAACATCTTTAATGATGTTGTGGATTTGGAGGATATTACGACTGGTGATTTAGAGCTGGTTGAATTTATAGGAGGTCGTGATCACACTGTAGTATGTCTGTGGATTCCTTCTGGAGGGGTTTTAAATACTATACGGAAGGAGATGTCCCTCTTCAATATGGGGTTTTTGATTTCCCAATATCCTGAACGCACACAAAAAGAGATTGAGCCATTAGTCCATTCTTTGGCCAGGTCCATTGTGGCTCCTCCCCAGCCACAAATTTACCAGTCTACGAGGACTCGTTCCACAGCAAAATAATTAACGAATCCACATACCTGCTCCAGCTTCTAATTAGGTTGTTGGAACACCAGAGGCCACTCTCATCTTCAGTCATCAATTCATAACTTCCCGAAATCTTGCGATCTTTTGGTTTTACAAGAAATGTGGTTGTTAACACCTCCGATTTGGGATAATTATGAGATCTCCCTGGTCCAAGCTTTGAGAGGGGCCAAGGGCCGACTTTTTTCGGTCCCCCTGGTGGCAGTCAAGCCGACTTCTGATTTCAATTTGGAACCTTGGTTAACGCATAGAATTTTCCTTCAATTGGAAAGGCGCATGAGTTTAAATGGTAACATTGCTCTATTGAATATATACACCGCAACTCCAGTGGGATCTCTGACAACTTTTTACCAGGAGTTGACAAATATGTTAGATATTATTGCAATGTCTCCCGATATTACAGCTGCCATATTGGCAGGTGACATCAATATTGACTGTCTTCATGGCAGAAAGGCATGTGCCAGTCACGAGGCTCAGAGATGGTCTGATTTCATGACAGAGATAGGCTTCAAGATGGTTAATGGAGCCATAAAGGGTGATTTGCCAGCACGAACAACCGGGCACAGAGGGAGCAGGGCCAGCACAATTGATTATATATATGTGCATCCTACTTTGTTTATGCAAATTTCCTCACTGGTGTTAGTAAACAGTTTAGTGACCATAATTTGCTTGCTTTAGAAGTTCAACGGAACCAGGCCCAGAACTTTGTAGACAGACAATGGTATACACAGTCGTTAATGGTGAATGGTGAGTGGTGCCAAATGACATTTTTCATGGACCCCTTATAAGCTTCAAGAAGCCAATAAAATGGTGGCATGGTATTCCATCTATAACCCGACAATTCAATATACTAACATTCTGGATGAGTTCAAAGATAACATCTTGATTCTAAAATCTCACCCAGTCACCCATATACATGCATTTAATTCAGAGTTGAGGGAAAGAAGGGCTATATATCGAAAGGACCGGAAGATCCTTCTGACTTCCTCTTCCTGCTTCCCCCAGGCTGCTTTGCGCTGTGCCAAATTTAAGTATGCAAATTGGATACGAGCACGACGACCAATTTTATTCAAGCATGATGGTGAAAGAATGATTAGAGCCTTGGCCTCTAAGAACTTGGATGCTGCTTAATAAACTTCAATCTGCCCATCAAATTGAAGCTCAAACAAATGGAGTCCAGGAACTACAGTGGGTTGCCCATTTTACAGAGCTGTATACAGATATACAGTTTGACAGTTTCACATATACAATACAAACAAAGTCAAGCTGGTTACTTGACTGTCCCATAGAAACTATCATACAGTATATTAAAACAGCAAATAGATCTAGAGCAGCAGGGCCTGACGGCCTAAACAATAATATGCTAAAAGATAACCCAGAACAATGGGCCAATATCTTGTCCAATTTATTTGAACAAATCTTACGTACCAAAGTTTTACCATCATCCTGACAAACTTCGCTAATAGTCCCCATCTTTAAAAAAGGGGGACCGGTTACTACCAACAAACTATAGACCCATATCTTTATTGGATACACCGGGTAAAATCTTTGCAAAGTTCATCCTAAGAGATTTCAATGCTTGGACACTTTTGTAAGTGCCGTGATCCACAACAATCAGGCTTTGTGGCAGGTATGGGCACGAGTGTAAATCTGCTATGCTTAAATACACTAAAATGTCAATGTCAAAGCATAAAACAGCAGGTTTTTATTGCATTTGTGGATTTACACTCTGCTTTTGACTCAATTTCAAGGGTTTTACTCATGTCAAAATTAGCCAGAGATCAGTGTCCAACGTTATGTGATATTATTTCCAGCTTTCACTCAAACACGTCAATACGCATTCGGCTTAATCTTAATGGCTTACTATCTGCCTCTATACCTACGTCTCGTGGCCTTAAGCAGGGCTATCTGTTGGCCTCGGCCATATTCAATTATTTCATCTATGACGTTAAGGATGCCTTTGACGTGGTCCAGTCTGACTCTCTGCAAATGAATGGTGTAGCAATCAAGGCACTGATGTACGCCGATGACTTAGTTTTACTATCTAAGGCTCTGATTGGTCTTCAAAAATGTTTGCCGTTTTTTGATGACTATATTGCTCACAATCAACTCAAAGTTGATACAACTAAAACTCAAATAGCAATGTACACGCCTAGCAAACAGGGACGTAGTCTGAGATATTGGTCCATCAATTATGTTAGATTATTAATTGTTCCAAACTACACCTATTTAGATTTTTGAGGGACTATTGAAACCATTAAAACATCTAACTAGCATTGACTAAGTTGAACTCAGCCATGTCGCAAGCTCAAATAATATTGTATCGCTATGGCAAATTTTCTCTTACACCAGCGCTGTTATTTTGGAAAACCAAAGTTATACCCTCAATATTGTATGGGCTAGAAACCTGATTTTCTATTGCTACCCACACTTTAGATAGGTGGGAAGCAAAATTCTGGAGGCGGGTTTTACATCTACCGCAATGTATTCCAGTTGCATGGCTTCGGTATGAGTTGGGACTAACTTCACTTCAAGCCATCTATCATTGGAGATTATGTGCGTTACTTCAGAAATGCCTGATCTCAACTGATATGGAAGTTATGCTCAAAACTTTATCGGATTATCTGTTTACAACTCAACATTATTTTGTCCAAGTTTGGTTAACTAAGATCTACCATATTCTTATACATGTTGATGTTACTATCGACTTGTTGATTACCAATCCAGACAAGGCAAAACAAAAAATCTATTGCATGGACTAGATTGATAACCAAGCCTCTTGTTTACAATACAAATGTTCATCTATACAGCGATTTTCCCCAAAATCACGGGGAGTTATGGAAAGTTACTTGCGCAAAGCTTGCTCTGTGTACTGTAGACATTCTATTTTGCATTTTCATTTTCAATTGTGGCCACAGACTTGCTATGTTCATGCAAAATTCTATCCAAAGCTCAAAATGTTTTTCGCTTTTGTAATAATCTTGATGACCCTGAAACCCTTGAACATCTAATTGCATATTGACCAATTCTTATTGACTTAAGACAGCGACATTTCATTAAATATTGCCGCTATTTGGGACTTATGGATGAACATCAGTGCGGATCATTCATACTTAGCACCGCTTACATTCCCATTCAAATTGCTACTGTGAATTTTTTGAATGATCTAGAACTTGAAGTGGAATAGGACTGGATAAGTGCATGAAATAATACAACTGTGCTATCAATCTGTAGTGTGAAAACATCTGCAGGATATTCATTTTTGATCCTCTCATGTAATGAAATGGAGATCTACTTGAAATGTAAAAATTGTTTATTTGTTTCCCTTATATTTATTCTGCCTATTTTTGAAAGAAGTATCTTAATTGCAATATAATTTTTTAGATAAATCGATTGATGTAAGTTTGTAAATTGAAAAGTTGATTAATTTCAGCTAGATCAATAAAAAAATGTTTTTTTATTACAAACCTGCAAAGTGGGCATACATCTGGTCGGGCTTATACATTCGGGTCGGTTGCATCATCCTTTATATCCATATCCGTAAAAAGACGCCAAAACCCAACTTGGTCCCCACTCTGCGCACATTCGGTCAGGGTAGCCCACCTACCAGGTAGGTATTGAGATTTGTTCATTGGCTATAATCTCCTTACATGCCCTCTGCAATTGCTGTGCATGAGCTCTATCTACCTGGCCAGTGCCTCTCAGGCATGTTATCACGGCCCGCTTTTCTTCTCTGCACACCTTGTCGAACCACAAGTTAGATTTGTTACCCTCCTGTCTTACTCGCCTTACTGGCACGGTCCGGGATTCGCCTAGTGACTCAACTAAAGTGAGATAACTTGCATGTTTACTTTCAAGAGATGTACTTGCCTCACAAATGCAGTCAAGCTCCACTTTAATTTTGCTGTACCAAACCGGAGCAAGATCGGCCAGGTTCATGGTTGCCTATTTCACAGTACGCCTAGCATAACCATGGCCAACCACGGACGCTGCCCTATCCACTGTCAGGTCCAACTCAGGTGAAAGGTCTTTTAATTGGAGAAGTATTGGCCTATCACCACTCTCTAAGTGCCCGAAAACGTAAAAATCCTTCTATTATCTGCCAGTCCGATCCTGACACAAGGGCATAATCTATACTAGATCGACCTCTTGTGCCGCTAAAAGTATACCCTGCTCATTGGTCAGCAGCAAACCAGCCATTGCAAGGTCTCAGTCCCGCATTATACAATCTCCTAATGGTCTCTGAGGAGGCTGGGAATAATCTTGCCGGTGTATCAGCGATTATCTCTGGGATCCCCCAAGCATCATCCTGGGCATCCCAAAGACCTTCCAGCAATTTAGGTGGTTCTAACTGGGTGTTAAAGTCCCCCATTGAAATGACACAATTCTTCCCACCATCGTCTGGCATCGGTATTCTAAAATATCACAGAGTGCCCAGATTGCATTAGTCTTGGCTTTAAGATTAGGTCTATTATAAACATTAGACAAAATGAGTCTACAGCAAGTGGAAATGTTGACCTACAAGGACAGCAGATCTAAGGATCCTGTGTTATCTGTTTGGCTACAGGGGTTTGTGATGTCTTTACCCCTACAAGAAACCCCCCTGCCAGTTTCCCTCTAGGTCCCTGCTTGGTTTTAATCTCAAAAAGTGCATAACCCTGTATCTTTATTTCCTCTGTAGCCCATGTCTCCTGGAACATTATGATGTCATACAGATCACATGACCCCACCCATTTGTTATCAACAAGGTGTTTAGAGAGAACTGCTATGTTCCATGTTCCAGGACAATACCTTTATTGCAGTGGGCCTCGGGTCAATGTGGAGATCTGCGGTCCTTGGTAGTCAATCTACCGCCTCTAGATCGAAGTCTGCCTTTATCACTCTGACCCCAGAGTTCTGAGATGGGGGGCGCATTGAGTGCCGAAGTCCTTGGGCTCCCAATACTCATGCACCAATTGGACCCTGCCATGTGTTTCTCATTTCAGGGGGTATGGCAGCCTTCAGTGAAATGTTGTACCCCACAGCATTTCAATACCAAGCAATCCTTGTACTAGCCGGTTATCCCTCAGGTAAACCTGGATGTAATCCCTTCCCTCCCCCAAATGGCTGCCTCGCTTACAGTGCACTATTGTCATGCCCATCCTCTGACCTATCTCGCACTTGCATACCTCTCCACCACCAAGGGTTAGCCTGCCCCCACAATCTCACTCTAAAGGCACCACTGAATTAAGGAAGACTTGTGGAAGGGCCAGTTGCACCCATTCATGGCGTGCTTGGCGCTATCATGCTCAGGAAACAAGGATGGCAAGGAACTTCCTGCTTCCACCCAAGATGGCCGGCCATCTGGCCAGAGGAAGCACTGAGAAGTGCACATCTACCTGATGGGAGTGGCTGGCTATAAAAGCCACTCCAGGCGTGCAGCCCTTGCTTTCGTGTTAGACTGCACTCGCAGCGTAACGCTTACAAGGAACTCCAATGATCAGAGAACTCCAGCGACCTGTAAGATAAAGGAGATAAGATCAGAGAAAAGCAGACTACGGCATCCGAGGCACTGCATGGATCTCTGCAGACTCTTCTACCCTCCGGTGTACATTCATCCCTCAATCCGGCCCCGCTTTCATCCCTCCACTTCGGCGCGTCTCGTCCTTCAATCCAGCACAAGTCACTGCGCTAACGCTTGCCTCCAGCCAGCACCTGAAAAGAGGGAGACCACATTATCACACAAGACACAGGCAAGCACGGCTGCATTTGTGCAAAACAGCTGTTCATCCATTATTGGAAAAGCACATAGCGCGTCGCTCCAGGGTCAGCTGGAATCCGAAAACATGCGGCTCCTCTCACACCGTGAAGTCACTGAGTTAGCAAACAGTGCAGAAAGGCAGATCTCTCGCATTCTGGCAACCTAGAAAACTCCATCCAACTACAAGGACACTAACCAAGCCTAAGGAGACACCCCAGGGAACCAAAGATCTCCAGACTCTTACAAAACCACCATACACAGCACAAACTGGCCACAGCCGGCCTGGGCCAAGAAGCCAGTGAAGTAACTGGCAGTGCAAACCAAAGACGCGCCCCTGCAACAGATAGCAGGACGGAGAGCCCACCATCACTTACACACAGGAGAAGCCCTAGCAACCACACCCTGCAGCCCACTCAGCAACAACCACCCAGAGGGTCCAGGCGCTCCCGCAGAGTCCAGGCACAAGGTAAGCATTACAGAATGTGAAGCCCACGTTAAAACCTCTGCCTGAGCGTCATGGACACCTCAGAAGTCAACCAGTTGTCACTACTGTTAGTGGAGCGCTGAATGGAGGTACATTTGGCCCGATCTGAGACCAATGCTTTAGGGCGAGAGTTAGTAGTTAACGGGGATCGCACCAAAGAGTTAACTAGGCAGCTACTTCAGACACAGGCAGGACGGGCTCCACTACTAGGCGTCGGCCCTCAAACCGCACCCGTAGCTTCAGTTCAGATGGATGTTCCCGGTGCAGTGCTGTTATCCCCACTAGAAAGTTTCACAGGGGATCCCCATAAATATGCAATATTCATGAATCAGTGTCGCTTACATTTCCTTTGCAGACCAGGTGTTTTTGCTACCGATCAGTCCAAAGTGGCCTTTGTGTTGTCTTACTTGGGGGGGGGGGGGGGAATGCTTCTAATCGGTCCATCCCATTGGTGAATTGGGACGATGCCCTCCTTCGTAACTTTCCAGGGTTCCAGCAAGAGTTAGAGGAACTGTTTGCCCGTCGTACTCAGGGACAAGCTCTGGACAATGAACTCCTATCCTTACGACAGGGTAGCCGGGACCTCTTGGCCTACGTGGCCATCTTCAACCGATTGGTCGCAGAAACCAACTGGCCCAAAGCTAAAAGAACCGCCCTGTTCTGTTGAGGCTTGCGAGGGGCACTAAGGGACGTTTTAGCCCAGTGGTCAACCCACCTGAGGGATGCGCAGAGTATATAGACCTGGCATTGCAACTGGACCATCAATTACAGGATCGCAGAGTGCATTGTGCGTGTTCGGAGAGTAGGTCATTGTACGTCCGCTCTAGGGAAGGCCTGGTGCGTCGACTTGGGCCCCACCCAGAACCTATGCAGTTGGGGGCCTCCAAAGCCCGTTCACCTGAGAGGAAAGAGGAAAGAGAGAAAATGAGGCAACAACAGTTATGTCTGTACCGTTGGAAGGTGGGTCATTTCTTTAGAGATTGCCCTGTAAAACCACCCAAGAAGATGGTAGGAGCCGTGGACAAGGGATGGGGAAGTCAGTCAGAAAACTCCAAAGCCTGGCAAGCTTAGAGGTCAGCTTGCTGAGCAAGGAGAAGGTACCCTTCACCTCACACCTGGTCATTCCCGTGGTTCTTGTTCGCCACCAACAGCCTTCACGTATGCATGCGTTAGAGGCATATGTGGCTAGCTGTGCAGTGGGCAACTATATGGACCACGACATGGCCCACAGAATCGGGTTTCCATTTGGTCAAAATCAGTGGCAGAGAATGTCACTGCAGTGGATGGCACTCAGTTGTTATCCGGACCAGTGATTCAATGCACCAAGGAAATCGAGCTACTATGTCAGGACAGACACAGGGAGAGTATTTCTTTTGACTTGATCAGTGCTCCTCAGTTCTGAATAATCATGGGGATGCCCTCTGGCTTGAGAGCCACAACCTCCGCATTGACTGGTGTGTAAGAACTTTAACCTTCTCTCACAAGTGCAGACACTGATGCTACAGGAAGGACTATACTTCTGGCCTCGACCTGGTCAGGTCTACACATAAGGAAACCAGCTTCACACTAGGTTTGGTTGGAATGTTGCCTACCGAGTATGCAGAGTTCCGGGATTTATTCCAAAAGGAATGTGTGCTCCAGCACTGCCTCTTCTGATGGGCTGTGCCCGAGGCACCATAGTGGCGATCACAGGCTGCCTCTTCTGATGGGCTGAACCTGTATCCCGGTCACGCACGCTCACAGACTGCCTCTCCTGATGGGCTGACCCAGAGTGCCGTCTTGCGTGCTCCCGGACTGCATCTTCTGATGGGCTGAACCTGTATCTCCGTCACGCACACTCACAGACTGCCTCTTTTGATGGGCTGACCCAGGGCCCCGTCTTGCGTGCTTCTGGACTGCATCTTCTGATGGGCTGAGGCAGGAGCCCCGTCATGGCACTCCCAGGCAGCCTCTTCTGATGGCCTGACCACCAGAGCAGTGCATGTTCTAAGCCAACTGGACACATTTTACTGCCGTGGCAAGGGAACTTAAACATGCAGCATTCTATTACATCTTTTATTATTTTTCAATGTTAGCATTTCTTTCAGGTCAACAAAATGGTTTCTGTACTTCATCAAGTGTCCCATTCTGATATCTGTGATTTTACACATGACATGATGCCTGCAATACAATATGCATGCATTTTCTAGTTCACCTTACAGAATAACCTTCAAATGAAAGGTCAGGATGCACCCTTGATGACATTGCAACAGACCTTTATTCTAAAAGTGAATGCGGTAGAAGGCCCTCTGACTTCCAAGGGAATGTCCGGGAGCTCATAATCTAATGGAGAAGAATGGCAACATCCGGCAAGCACACATGTATTTACAAACGGTGGTATATGAATTGTTTGTTTTACAACTGTTCGAATTGACCTTTTCACAATTGACCGAATTGTGAAGGTCAACTGTAACATATATGTGGGGGGAAACCCCCCACAACCCCCCCCACCCAATGCCAAACCCCCCAAAACCCCTATATATTACCAAACCGAAACACATTGTTCTTTTGCTTTTTCCTGTCAGTGACCTTTGAACATTAAAGTGATTTGTTTGACTGGAATCCGTATGGTGTCTCTGCCTTCATTGCAGAAAGCCATTCTGGCATTTTTTGCTGTTTTTTGGGAGTGCATGCCGCCTCTTTTCTTTTTTCTTCATTGGGAACAGATTTTCCTGCAAAATATATATATATATATATATATATATATATATATATATATATGGTCAATTGTGAAAAGATCAATTGTGACCCTTTAAATTCAGTCAATTGTTCATTCGAACAATTGTAAACGAACAATTTGGGTACTAACTTACAAACATCTAATAATAGGAATGATGACAATGCTACTATGCTGCGCACCAAATTGTCGTCTGGAAAAATGCACTACTTCACAAATTGCTACTCTGCCGACATGAAAGGCCCCCCGGGTCTGTGATTCTAACCATCGGCACACCAACCGTAACGCATCTTCATACTGAAATGAAATATTCTCCCACTTGCTACAACTACAACTTTTGTCCCTTTAGAAATGGGAGGTAGTGATCCGAAGTGAGAAGGGTGCCTAATGTTGCATGCTTTATGAAATAATGACTATGGCTTTAAAATCCAAGGGGGATTTGTATGGCTCTCATTAATCTGTCATGCTATTGTGACTTTGCATGCAGGATGGGGAGAATAAAACTAAACCCATACTCTTATTTCTCAACATATTTCCTTATTTCGCAACATATTTCTATGACAATTTATATATAGTTTGTTTACGGTTATTATGTAATGTGGTTTGCTTCCAAGGCATTGCTATAAATAAAGTATTATTTAAGCACATGAAATGCAAAGCAAAACCTTAATATCTACATCAACTAAATCTGTGAAGATGTGGTCAGTTGCTTAAATTGTCCACATCCCGGTTTCACCATTTAACCAAAGTGTGTGATCCTGGGCAAATCATTTAATCACACTGTGTGATCTGCAGTTCTCTAAGTGAGTCTGAATCACTTCATAGTTTATGTTAATATATCATGCTATTATTTTTTTTAAAAAGCCTAATGACTATATTTTCTTTATTTATTGAGCATTTGTTAGGCACTTTATACAACTGAATAGTGTTTCAAAGTGCCAAGAGTTGCTCCATATGTAATAGTGCAATTTAGGTATTTTGCAAAGTTACTTGCCACTTGGCTTACTTATAGCAACTTATTCAAAGAATGATGATGCTCCTTGCAATGTCCTTTTCTGTGAAGTCACTTCTGTTGGTTCAATCCATGTGCAACTTAGTAGGGGGTTGCATGTATTTTGCCCTCGAGCGCCAGGACAGAGCGGTAATAAATGATTTTTCTTCATCTGCAATGGTCATGCAGTTCTATTTGTTTTTGTTATGTGTTAAAATGCCATCTGCCACTAATGTTACCAAAAAAGTAGATTGGGGCAGGGGCAGAGGCGTTGCTAGAGGGAGTCTGGGGGGGCTATAGACAGGGGTATTTTGGTTGTAGCCTGGGATAGAAGCTCAGGGACTACAACCAAAAGGCTATAGCAAGCCCCGAATCCCGCCAGTCCCGACATGAGTTTAGCCCCTGATCTTTTCCAGACTTAGCAACACCCCTGGGCATGGGTGGGAGGTACGGGGCGCGAATGAGACCGTATGACATTTTTCGTGGCTCGCTCCCCCTCTTGCAATGACGGGTACTCCCCTGCTAGTACCTCATACCACTGTCTTCTAAAAACATACCCCCTTAATCTCTCCTGAAGGCCACAAAGCTTGGATGCGCAGTCCGCATCCAACCAGGGGCGGCATCAGTGCCTTTCGACCCTTTCAAATTAATTTGGGGTACAGCAACTGCCTCCATGTTGTCAGTAAGCCTTCTTATAACCCGGCAATACATTTGTTTCTCTATTTTTGTTCTGGGGTAGTAAAATGTGCGCTTTACATTGCTTGCAGTACAAGCTTCTTTTTCCCTTCCCATGGGCTATACAGAAGTTTTATAACCTCATTGCCTTCTAATCCCGAATCCTCCACCTCAGCCACTTGCTGCCAAAGAACGGTTCGCTCCTCAGTCGGCATTCAAAGCCTGATTCATAGAATCTGGTGCAGAAAAGGCCCAAGCGCCGCACGCTGAGTAGGAGCATGCGCCAGCCGTGGCGCAGAGAAATTATTGCGCGGCATGCGTATTTATGGATTTCCCAAGGCATCAGTAGCCGTGACGCAAGGAAGAGCAAACTGTGCAAGTAATGCCCCCAACACGCCCCCACGCACAGTAACAAGCAAATGAAATGCCTAACAAGGTGCAAGCCTCTGCACCATCCCTGGTTCAGCATACAACCCCCTAGCCAAATCGCGTGAAAACTGCGCAATCCCCGGCCGCACCTCAGCGTAATCACGTGAAAACACCTTGCAATTCCCAGCTGCACCCCAGCCAAATCACGTGAAAACACCTCACAATCCCCGGCCGCACACCAGCATAATCGCACATAAACACCTTGCGAATCCTGGCCGCACCCCAGCGTAATCGCACGAAAACACCTGACAATCCCCGGCCGGACCCCAGCTAAATTGTGTGTCTGCACCTTGCAATCCATGGCAAGAAGACCCCTCCTGACAGGACCCCACCACCCCACCACCCGTGACCCCACCCTGCAGGCAGCCCTTTCCACATGGGAAACTCCAGTCCCCATCACCTGTGATGCCACCCTGCAGGCAGCCCTCTCCACATGGGACACCCCGGCTCCCATCACCCATGACGCCACCCTGCAGGCAGCCCTCTCCACATAGGACAGCCCAGCCCCCATCTCCCCACCCTGCAGGAAGCCCCTTCCAAATGGGACACCCCAGCTCCCATCACCCGTGACCCCACCCTGCAGGCAGCCCTCTCCACATGGGACACCCCATCACCCGTGACCCTACCCTGCAGGTGGCCCTCTCCACATGGGACACCCCCACCCCAGATCACCTGTTACCCGACCCTGCAGGCAGCCCCTTCCACATGGAACACCCCAGCCCCATCAACCATGACCCCACCCTGCTGTCAGCCCTCTCTACCTGGTACACCCCACCCCAACCCCCATCACCCGTGATGCCACTCTGCAGGCAGCCCTCGCCACATAGGACACCCCAGCCCCCATCACCCCACCCTGCCGGCAGCCCCTTCCACATGGGACCCCCCCCCAATCACCCGTGATGCCACCCTGCAGGCAGCCCCCTCCAGACAGGACATCACCTGCATTCTGTACGCTGACAGTGACACGTTATCAGTCCATCAATGGTGTGTCATGCACCTTGACTGCCGTGTCGTGATACCACCCCGAATATACACTGGAACATGGATCCTGCAAACCAAATTAAACGCATACACCTGGGCCACATACATGAGTTTGGCAGCTGCTCAAACACAATTGCTGTCTGCAACCATCTCCCAACATACCCATCTAACAAGTCAATGTCAAAGTGAGGCCCTGCTGTCCACGTGACAATGTCATGTGAAGAATCACCATTGACAAATAGTCCTACATGGACAGAATAAAAACTGAGCCTCAATGAGCAGCTATTTCAAGAATGGATTTGCAAATAAACACATCACTGTTTCCCTCATGTGTGAAGGACATGGCAATCAGACATTACGCCACGCACCAAGATAGTTGCATTTGTCAGCCGATGTGTAAATACAAAGGAATTCCAATAGTGTATGCCGGTGCAAGAGGTTGGCCAACATCAGAGATAATGTGAACTGCACAAGCACGTGTTGGTGAAGGGGAAAACACTACACATGTTTGGCACAGCATCAAGCAAATCATGTGCCAATATTGTTAACATGCAACACCCCCACAGTAACCCCACCCACCGCCCTCACTAGCACAGTGAGGGCTAATACACAGTGATGCTGTACATGTGAAATGAAATGCCCTTTGATCCTGCACACCCAAACTCCCACTTCATACCCCATCACCACCGGTCAGCCAGATGTGTATGCTCACCCCGCAACGGAACACCAAACATCACACATGCATGTAAGGAACCACTGTCATGATCCCTGCTTCCAAGGGGTCAGGACTTGCCTCACATCCTTGGAAGCAGGCCCATAACCTTGATCCTGGGTACCAGCCAGTCCCTATCGGGACCTTTTGGACCTTGTCCTGGCGCCAGTGGCACCAGGCTCATAAAGATGACCGGTCCCGGCGCTGGAAGCGCCGGGCTCATAATGCTTAAGAGTGCTTGGGTGGACCTACCTGCAGCAGACCATGCTGCTTACTTACCAGCTCGATGGTCTTCTGATCCTTCTCTGCCTGGAACTACTTTTCCTGTCTGGGTGGGGCAGGAGCCACTCCCTGGAATCAGAACACAGGAACTCTTTTCTTACCTGGGCGAGGCTGTGGAAGAAGACGCCTAAGCACTACAGAAGGCTATTTAAACCACACCCGATTGATGAAACGTGCTTCGCGTTATTCTGCATCTGCAGCAGGACGCTCACCGTGTCAGCTCCAGTCTTCCTGAGATTCTTCAGCTCCAGTTCCTGTGAAAACGAATTCCTTACCTGCTAGAGATCCGATCCTCAGCTGCACCTGCCAAGACAAAACAACAGGTTAGCAGAACTCAATTCGAGAGCAGCGCTCTTACTTACCAAATACGGCGGCATCTTCCAAAGCCTTCCGCCGCTTTCTTCGGCTCCCCATCGACATCTGCAAAGAAAAGGACTTGATTAAGCATTGCATTCTTGAATTGCTTACCTGCGCTCCGCACGTTCTGAACTTCAAGAAGCGCTGCATGCCGGCATCTGCAAAACAAAGGGAGACATTTTAAGGCGCATTCTAAACCAACCATAAACTTTCTACTTACGCGCTCGCACGTTCGCCGGAATCCATCTAGCCACACTCTCTGCATCCACGATCTGCAAGGACAAAAGAGACATTAAGGCGTGCTTTTGAGAGAAACAGCAGTCATTTTACTTACGTGCACCGCGCTTCATCTTCTTCGTACATACGCGCTTGCATGATCCTGGGCACTTATTCATCAGCGTCCATTGCACCTAAACCTGCAGGACAAACAGAGACATTAGAAAGGGTGACAGCAACCAGTCATCTTTCTTACTCACCTGCTCGCCGCATCATTCCTCTACAATTTCAATCTTGACACCCTGAGACTGAGCAAGGGACTAAATTAAGGGTGCTCCAATGACTATCAAACGTGCGGTAAACGGCGGTATCTTCCAGCATCAACCTCTGCAATCAAGAGGATTGTCAGTGAACCAGTGAAGTAACTGGTACTTGCGCCCCTGCAAAGACGCAGGATGGAGAGCCCGGCCTTAATATATCTAAGGTGAGCAAGCCACGCCCTTGGTTCGAATAAGAGGACTGAGGAAGGAGAAGTTCAGTCAATCCAGTTCCTAAATCCTTGTTCTTCCGTCTGCAGACACCCCACTCTACACGTCCGGTACATCGTGAGAAGGGGACCAGCCCTAGGAGAAGGCAGAGATCTACGAGTCACACTAGAAGACACGGCGACAGCTCAGTCCAGCCCAGCGCCTCCGTGGAAATCAGGTGAGCGTTACAACCACACACACAGCTAACAATTGTCAGAATCAGGTCTACTAAATGGACTACCAAACTGTGAGAGATAAAAAAGAAATTATATTGAATAGTCGTACTAACTGCATAAATATTGAAAAAGAAATGTCAAATCATAAACATGTAAAAATATAGAATTGCCTATATGTAAGAAAATATGTACAATAAAACAATTAAAAAATAAAAATGACATGCACACATGTAAAATGGGATCTGTAATACATATAGCGAAAAACTATTTACAAAGGCAGCAAGCTCATTGTTCGTCCCCTGGGCTATCCAGGGGACTCACTTCCCTTCCTCTTGGAGGCGGGCCATTGCCTGGTCATGTATGGCTTGCACGCTGTCCCTCATCCTCCTCTCCAGCACCCCTGCATGCTTCTTCCTCGATCTCGACCCGCCTCTGTGCTCTCCTATTCACTGCCTCTGCCCTGGCAACTTGTACCTCCCAAGCCCACTCTCTCTCCGCAACCAGCAGCATCGACAATTCCTTCTGGACACACACCATGTCCCTTGAGCGGCGGTGCTCCTCCTGCCTGGTCACCGTTGACCTGTGTGCAGCTTGCCTCGTCGATGGACATTGGCCCTGGGAAGAGTGGGCCTGACCGCTGCAATACTGCAGCTGGCTGTAACAGCTTGATATTGGTTGATGGGTTGATGGGGCGGTACAGTTCCAGCACTGTCCTGATGTGCCAGTTGCCCCACTGATGCGTCCTGTGTAGGAGCCTGGTCAGGCACAGTAACCACCTCCACTGTAATCCCTTGGATAATCATTTCAGGCATGGACGTACCAACCACCAGACAGGACTCAGTGGGCATGACAGGAGTAGAGTGGGCTGTGATGGGAACCTGCAAGGAAGGCCCCCCCGGAGGACGACTGGGGCACAGAGGTGGCAGATGAATGTGCCAGTGCACACAGCCCACCCGAGAGCAGTGCACGTGCTAGCTGGGACAGGGAGTTGCTCATTGATCCGTGACGATCTCCGAGTCCCTCACGAATTACCCTCACATCATCACGGACCACGCCCACCCGCCTTGCAATCCTAGCCAGCAGAGTGTGCGAAAGCTCTGGGGGGACCATCATGAGCCCAAAGGGGGGCCCGGCCTGGGTGGAGGCATCCACAAGGTAGATCCATGATGCATCAGCTGGATCAGGGACAGGAGGTTGGTCAGTGCTCTCCACGATGTACTGCACATCCTCCTGTCGCTGTTCCAGGGGTGCAGCCAGAATCCCCTCCTGGATGTCATCATCTTCCTCCTCCTCCACCACCACCACCTCCATCTCCATCTACCTTGATGACTCCAGAGAGCCTTCCTCCCTGGATAGTCCCCTAGTCCCTGCACCTTGGGCCACAACCACTGAGGAGTCCCCTTCCACATCATCCTCCTGGGACGTACCCCAGCATCTGCACCCAATGGACCATGCACACCCCAGCCAACTAACCCTCAGATGAGGTCAAGTCGGCCTTGCCCGGGGAGTGCGCTTATGCCTGGCGGTCTTGTCCCTGCCGTGATGCTCCCCAACAACGCCTCCGTCCCCTCCATGAGCTGCAGCAACTGTACAAATATAGGAGAGACAACATTGGCATCAGTCATGGGTGTCAAAGGATGTCTGGCATACAACAAAGAAACATGGCATGTCAGTCATGTCACATCCATGAACTGAGTCACATACAATGCACACACGCAGGCATTTGAGCAACTATGTCAGATCCATCACATGTGCCTGCATGCATGCACAGCCAGTCCAACCACACAGACTTGCACATCATGCATGTAACTTCACTTGGCCACAACCCATCCAGTCCACAGCTGCCATATCCAAGCAACTACACCACACACACGCACCCTGCATGTGACCAACAACAAGCCATAGCTGCACCAACCAGCAGTCGACACGTTAATGATGGAATACAATGTCACACACAACAAATGGCGACCATTGCCATGAGATGTCAGCTGCAATTCACAACAGGCACAAGACACAATGAGGATGTGGTAACATGCATGCCACACATACACTGTAGGGCATAATCCCACATGGGTACTCACCAGTGTCATCCAGACATCTATTCCAGGCCAAGTATGGGGATTGGAATTCCGGGTAGAACCTCTCTATTACCCACAGCTGTGTCTGGTGAAAGCAGTGGCAGCCTGCACGGTGCACCTCCACAGTGAGTTCCGTCCCAAGAGCTGCCAACACCTTCATATGGCTGCGGGTCTTGAGGTCATCCCAACGTTTCCTCACCCGGTCCCTGGTGCGGACTGCCACCCCCTTTGCGTTGATGGCAGTCGTGATGTCATCCCATCCTCAGCCTTGCATCGCAGCCTACTGTGTCAGTGGGTTCTAGAGGTCATCATAGGCGTCCAGGACCCTATCCACCATGACCTAACCTTCGATGTCGGTGAAGTTGGGTGCCCTCAGCTTCGATGTGGGGGTGCTGCCCTCACCAGATGATGCAGATGGGGCAGACATGGCACCCCAGAGGCAGGTATGGGCTTCCTGGGTCCTGGATGAGTCTCGTGGTGCAACGGTGGTCTTTGCAGAGGTGGGAGTGCCTGGAAGTACAGTGGTTGCAGGTCCAACACAGGATTGCAGGCAAAAGTGTAGCAGCTAGCACAAGAAGACAGTGCAGGTTGCAGGCAGGCACTCAGACCCGAGCATGCAGCAGCACTGTAGTGGTGAATGGGGCAAAGCAGGGCCATAAGAGGCAAGGCAAGCAGCAGTGTGGGCAGGAGGTACTGTGGTGTGCGTCACACAACCGCAGTTGCTGCCAGCACAGTGGAGGCCCTTGTCTCGTGATGGGATTTAACATACTTTACTTCCTGCAAGCGTATACTCTGCGCACCTAGGCCGAACCCATACGCGTTCACGTCATTGACGTATCCATGTGTCACGATTCCTGCCCCTCATGTCCCCAGCCCTCCAAGATGTCAGGCTGGAGCCAGGCCACGATCACCTACATGGCCCTCAAGGGCCTCTCCATCCCTCCAAAGACCCACTTGGAGTCAGACTTGGCGCTTGTGGCACCAGACTCACTCACTCCCATAGGATAACATTGGGGATTGGACTTGTAGTGCATTGATGGGGACAAGATGGATGCCCCCACATATTTCGGTTCCCAGAACTGCATGTGCAGTCTAGTCTTTTGGGTGTGGTTAAGCCCAGACACACCTGGGATACCAAGAGACTATTTAAGCCACGCCCAGGCTGAGAAACATGCTTTGCGTTTTCTGCACCTGCAGCATGACACTCACCGTGTTTGGATCGGTCTCCAGTAGGCCTGCATCTTTCTTCTGCGCTCAGCTCCTGCAAGAACAAGAACACCGTTAGGAACAGCCTTGCCTTGCGGCGCTCTTGCCCATCATTCATCGCTCCTTCTGTTCTGCGGGCATCTTCGGCAGTGTCATTCCCATCCCAGGACGCTGCTTCCTAAGGAAAAGGGAAAAGAACAGAAAAAAGGGATTAGTAAGCATTCTGCAAATCTTCGCTTATTTTTAAATACTGTACGAGCTTCAAACGCTTACCTGAATCCCAGCTGCTCTGTGGGAACTCTGTCTCCGGAACTTCTCATCCATCTGTAAGAGGGAAAAGACACTCCAGGTTAGCGCGGAAACATCTAGAGGCGCCACATACTGCGCTTACTCACCACATTTGTTCTTTATAACCGGCATCCACGCTGAAAATGTCACGACACCTAAAAGACACAGAAAAAGAACTCCGTTCAGTACAAATACGAAAGGGGTGCATCGCGCATCGCACTCTCACTCTCACTCACCATCAGCGCTACTCATCTCAGCAGCACACCGCCATCCCCGGACGCCGGCCATCATCTAAGGAAGGAAAGGAACGAAGTTAGAGAACTGTTAAAAAAAACTAATTATACTTACCTGTCGGACTCTTGCAAGTGAAGTAACTAGGTTGCAACGAGCCCGGATCAATCAACGCGCCCCTGCGCTGAAAGCAGGACGGAGAGCACACTATCCAAGAAAACAAGGTGAGCTGTGGATCAAAGGGAAGGGTTGGACCCCGGGGAAGAAGGGGTTCAAGCACACAGAGACAATAGTGAGTTAAACTCTACCAATCCTGTGTTTCAGGCCCAGTCTCCAGTCGAATAGCCCCCACGGAAGGGTTCGAGGTCGTAAGAGGTCAGAACAGGTTGAATGACGTCCCCGTGGATACCAGGTGAGCGTTACAGAACGCAAAGCCTCACATCAAAATCCACCTGGGCGTCATGCAAACATCGGAAACCAACCAGTTAGCCCACATGTTGGGGCAGCTACGTTCCGAAGTACATGCAGCCAGGCAGGAGACGAACACCCTAAGGAGAGAGCTGATAGTAACCAAAGAACGCACTGATGATTTAAGCCGGCAACTTCTTCAGTCACAAGCAGGGCATGCACCATTGCCAGGAAGCGTGCCTTCAATGCCAGCGCCATCAGACAATCCCGTTCAGATAACCCTTCCTGGGGCAGTTCCCTTGGCCCCACCCAAACCATTTACGGGGGATCCCAAGAGGTTTGCAACGTTCATGAACCAGTGCCGCCTGCACTTCCTTTGTAGGCCAGGGGCCTTTCCAAATGACCAATCACGGGTCGCTTTTGTGCTATCCTACCTGAGTGGTAGCGCCACAGACTGGTCTGTACCCTTTGTGGCCCAAGACGATCCTTTGCTGCATGACTTCAGGGGCTTTCAGCAGGAGATGGAAAAGCTATTTGCCCGTCGTACTCATTGGCAGGCATTAGACAATGAACTTCTGTCCCTACGCCAAGGGAATCAAGACCTATTAACATACATAGCCACGCTCAATAGACTTGTAGTTGAAGCAGAATGGCCAGTGGAGAAGAGAACCACGTTATTTCATCGGGGATTGCGGGGGGAGCTCAAGGATGTTGTTGCACAAGTAGTGAACCCCCCGAAAGACTGCTCAGAATTCATTGACCTTGTTGTTCAACTGGATCATAGGTTGCAGGACTGAAGAGCAGATCGAACCAGACCGGACCCTCGCACTATGTATGTGCGTTCAAAGGACAATAATGCCCGAACAACGGAAGGTTCAGGAGAACCAATGCAAATCGGGGGGGGGGTCAGATCCCCTTTGACTAAAGCAGAAAGGGATAAAAGGAGACAGCAGCAGTTATGTCTGTACTGTGGAAGGTCAGGTCATTTCCTTAAAGAGTGCCCTGTGAAGCCACCGAGGAGGACGTTAGGGGCCACGGACAAGGAAGATACCATAAAGCAATCGGAAAACTCCCCAGCCCGGCAAGTGTAGGGGTCCACTTGTCGAGCGAAGAAAGCTAACTGCAGACCTCCCATTTTGCACTATCTGTGGTCTTGATCAATCACCAACAACCATCTCGGATGCACGCAGTAAGAGCGTACATAGACAGTGGAGCCGTTGGGAATTACATCGACCAGGATCTTGCGGCAAAGATGGGGCTTCCGTTACGCCCTAAATCAACCACTGACACTGTTACCACTGTCAACGGCACGGAAATAGCTTCTGGTCCAGTATCCCAATGCACTGCAGCTTTAACCCTTCTGTGCCAGGATAGACACCAAGAATTTATCGTTTTCGACCTCATTAAGGCACCACAGTTCCGGTTGATTTTGGGAATGCCATGGTTGGTAGCTCACAATCCTCGAATCGATTGGCGAGCAAAAGAATTGGCCTTTCCCGAGACTTGCGCCCACACATGTTATCGCCAAGAGAAACAACCAGTTGACACCAGAACCTCCACGCTTGCAACTGTGGCAATCGGCACCCTACCAAGTGAATACCAGGACTTTCAAGATGTCTTTCAGAAATAACAGGCTAACACCCTGCCACTGCATAAACCATACGATTGCCAAATCGACCTGATAACCGGCGCACAAATCCCTTGTGGGTGAATTTACGCACTCACGGAACCAGAAAACCAGCACCTGAAGGCCTATCTTGACCAATACCTGCCCAATGGGTTCATCCGTCCCTCGAAGTCTCCAGCAGCCTGTCCTCTGTTCTTCGTACCGAAAAAGGAGGGGGACTTGAGAACGTGCATCGACTATTGTGCACTGAACCAGATTACCGTAAAAAAACAGTACCCCCTGTCACTGATCCCTGAATTGCTTGATCAAGTCAAAGATGCCCAAATCTACACAAAACTAGACCTGAGGGGGACATATCACCTTGTTCACGTAAAACAGGGAGACGAATGGAAAAACACTTTTCGCACCAAATACGGCTTGTACGAATGTCAAGTAATGCCCTTCGGCCTTTGCAACGCGCCTGCTGCATTTCAATAATTCACGAACAATGTCCTACAGGAATTGATTGATGTCTGTGCTCTAGTGTACATCAACGATATCCTAGTATATTCCGCATCAAAGCAGGACCACGTTAAACACGTCCGATCCGTATTGGAGAAACGGTCAACACCAGCTCTACGCCAAGCTCAAAAAGTGCTCATTCCACGTCTCCGAAGTGGAATTCCTGGGCTTCATTCTCAGCCCGAATGGAATCCAAATGGATGTACACAAGGAAGAAAGCCACCATAATCCCTATATATAAAAGTGGGAAAACTGAAGAACCGTGCAACTTCCGCCCACTGGCCTTACCGGACCCTTACTGGACCCGTTAGGGAAAGTTTTCGCAATAATCCTACTAAGGAGCTTGAACAACTGGGCTACTAAGGAAAACAAATATGCCAGAAGGCAAACAGGATTAATAAAAAACATAGGAACGAACATCAACCTTTTCATTCTGAACTTGCTCAAACAGCAAGCGATACAATAAAAGACGCAAATCTATGCAGGATTCATAGACCTCAAACTTGCATTCGACTCAGTCAACAGAGACCTCCTTTGGAAGAAACAGACTGGGATTGTCCAAGCAACATCCTGGAACTGATCATGTAATTGTACCAGAACACCACCATAAGAATAAGAATGTCCAAAGAAGGCACACTAACAGACTTGATAAAAACAACCAAAGGATTGAAACAGGGATGCCCCTTGGCTGCCACACTATTTCACCTTTACACAGCCGATTTAGAAGAATGCATATACTGACCCGGGATCAACCCTCGAATACTAAATGGCACAATAATGACATGCATTCTGTATGCAGACGATATCGTTGTACTCACAAAAACACTGCAGGGTTTACAGATAGCACTAGAAAACATACAGACTTACATGGTCAAAAATCAACTCGAAATAAATGTAAAGAAAACCAAAATCATGACACGGACGAAGCAAAGACGCAAGAAGCGGCCCGCCAACAACTTCCGAATTGGAAAAGAAAAAAATGCCAGGAAGTAACCAGAGTCAAGTACCTTGGAATTTGGCTGAATCAATCTGCAGTCGAGACTGGCACGACACAGCTCCTCAAAGAAAAAGCTCTGGCATTAGCACGGCAAGCAAAAGTGCTGCATGCAAAATACGGAAAATCTTCTTTGATAACGGTCATACATTTCTATAAGCAAAAAGTGACACCAATACTCACATATGGCTCAGAAGCTCTACTAAACATAGAAAACAACATATGGCAACAGACTGAAGGACAGTTCTGGAGGAAAGTCTTAAACTTACCAACATTTCCAATGCCACTTTTACGTGCAGAACTAGCGTTACAGTCACTGCAATCTCTCGTCACCTGGAAACAAATGGATCTGTACAGAAAGATCTCGAGTGAAAACTATGCTCCCCCGCTAGATATCTTCTAAAAAACAACAAACGAGATAAAAACACAACCACTCGAAATCTGGAAAAAATGCATCGAGGCCAAATGTGAAGATGAAGGAATATCTGGAGACGAGCTCATAAAAAGACCCCACAGGGCAAAAAAGAGACTGATAGAAAATGATTGGATAAAGACAAATGAGATTAAGTCTACATATGTATTGGATGTTCCGTATATACGAGACATAAGACCAATCAACAAACTACCAGAATACCTTAAATGCTTCCCGTCAGCGAATATCAGAGACACTTTCATGCAAGTGAGATTGAACATCCTTCATACACGAGAAATCATGGCTGCCAGGAAAAAAATACCTGCCCAAGAAAAATTCTGTAGGTTCTGCAGAGATGAAGCAACAACAGAAACCTTGCACCACATAATGATATGCCCCGCTCTAAGCGAGAAAAGAAACTTAGCTGTAGGATGGTTTATACAAAACCACACACCGCTCTCGCAAGACCACCGATGGGCATCAATTCTAGCTGGGAAAGAAATAAAATTGATATATGCGGTTGTTTCATATTGGAATAACATTATGGAGCATGCTCAAATGGGCTAAGAAACACAAAAGAAAAGAAAAAACCCCTCAAAGGCAACAAGATTGGACAATGCTCGAATTACACACAAAAAAAAACAACGAACGGAAGAAAGAGAGCGAACAACGAAAAATAGACAAAATGAAAGGTTTGAAAGACAAACCAAAAACATTTTAAAAAAATTAAAAAAGATTTACACAAGGTAGATACTATCCTGAACTGGCCATCCCCAAATTCATTCAAGGGCGTTCAAAGTATGCTGGGTTTTGCAAACTTCTACCGCCGGTTCATCCCAAGATTTTCGCAAATCGTGCATCCCATCACGTCATTACTAAGGAAAAGCAACAAAAAGTTCCAGTGGACAACAGAAGCCTGGGAGGCTTTCCAGGAACTCGAAGCAAGATTCACATCTGCCCCAATCTTACGCCACCCTCGCCCTGATCTCCCATACCTGGTGGAAACGGATGCCTCAAGCATGGCTATGGGAGCTGTCCTCTCACAAAAGGACCCCGAAACGGGCCAGTTACACCCTGTTGCCTTCTGGTCGCGTAGATTCACACCCCCTGAACTCAATTACGCTATCACAGACAAAGAACTCCTGGCCAGCACTACCTCTTGAGCGCCAGACACACAATCACCGTAATAACTGACCACCGGAACCTCCAGTACCTAAAAACAGCAAAGGTCCAATCCTCACAACAACTACGTTGGGCTCTTTTTTTTGCTGAAAATGACTACGCGATTACATTTCGACCAGGGGTGAAAAATGGGAAGGCTGATGCCCTTTCCCGTATGGGGGTGGAAGAGCAAGGGTATCAGACCCCTGACCCAATAGCAATCATCCCGAGTGACAAGCTCCTAGGAATCACAGCAACCAGAACTCAGAAAGAATTACATGAAGAAATCCAAAACCTGATGAGTCCGGAGCAATTACAAGCGTGGAGTGCACAAGGAGAACATTACATGATAAAATATCAGTTGCCCTACTTCAGGAATCGTTTATTCTTACCACAAACCAAGAACTACGAGAACAAGTCATGTCCGGTTATCATGATTCCTTGATCGAGGGCCAACTCGGAATCGCTAAAACCCTAGCCAAGGTAAAACTAAATTATTGGTGGCCCACGTGGCGTAAAGACATTATCCAATTCATCCTATCTTGTGGAGTGTGTGCTCAAAACAAGTCATCCAAGCAGAAACCGGCTGGGCTATTACAACCATTGGAAATCCCACCAGCACCCTGGCACACATGGTCCCTCCTTTTAATTCCCGATTTACCACCCAGTCAGGGTTTAACAATATTCTTGTGGTCGTGGACCTATTTTCAAAAATGGCACATTTCATTCCTTTAAGGGGCTCCTAAATGCTTCCACTCTGGGAAAGGTATTTCTTGAATGCATCGTACGGCTCCATGGGTTTCCTTCAGTTTTGATCTCAGTCCGAGGTACTCAATTCGTATCTAACTTCTGGAGAAAATGTTGCTCTATGGCCTAGATCGACATCCGGCTATCCACCAGTCACCATCCCCAAACGGATGGTTAAACTGAGAGGACAAATCAGACACTCGAGCAGTATCTGCGTTGCATGTTACACCAAGCTGAAGGAAGCTGGTTCGACCTATTATGGATAGCTGAATATGTTTATAATAATTCCCTACACACCAGCACTGGGCAGACACCCTTTTATACCATGTATGGCAGGCACCCACGTACTTCTGAGTTGGACATTCCTACAACCCTGGAAATGCCAGCAGTCAAAACCTTACACACAACCATTTCTCAAACCTTTAAAAGGGCAGCTGAACACCTATTTCAAGCTAAGAATCGCCAAAGGAAGTTTGCTGATCAACACCGAGCAAAGGCCCCCAACTACCAAGTGGGAGACAAAGTCTGGCTGGCGTCTAAACACATGTCCATTAAAGGAACCCAAACTTTCCGTCCAAGATACCTGGGTCCATTCGCCATCACCTCTGTGATAAATCATGTGGCGGTCAGACTAGCTTTGCCGTCAAACATGCAGATTCATCCTGTGTTCCACGTGTCTCTCCTTAAACCTGTTCGACCTGGGACCCGGGTAGCAACGCCACCGCAGCCAGTAGTAGTCAATGGGAAGCCAGAATTTGAAGTCAGGGACATCCTAGATTCAAAGTACGTCAGATCCAAATTTTACTACTTATTAGACTGGAAGGGGTATGGTCCACAAGACAGGACATGGGAGCCTTGTGAGTACGTCCATGCACCTCGCTTGCTTAGACGATTTCATCAAAACCATCCAACCAAACCAGGACCAGACAGAAGAGCCACCGAGAGGTGCCTTGGGAGGGTGGGGGGGAGTGCTGTCATGATTCCTGCCCCTCATGTCCCCAGCCCTCCAAGATGTCAGGCTGGAGCCAGGCCACGATCACCTACATGGCCCTCAAGGGCCTCTCCATCCCTCCAAAGACCCACTTGGAGTCAGACTTGGCGCTTGTGGCACCAGACTCACTCACTCCCATAGGATAACATTGGGGGTTGGACTTGTAGTGCATTGATGGGGACAAGATGGATGCCCCCACATATTTCGGTTCTCAGAACTGCATGTGCAGGCTAGCCTTTTGGGTGTGGTTCAGCCCAGAGACACCTGGGATACCCAGAGACTATTTAAGCCACACCAAGGCTGAGAAACATGCTTTGTGTTTTCTGCACCTGCAGCGTGACACTCACCGTGTTCGGATCGGTCTCCAGTAGGCCTGCATCGTTCTTCTGCGCTCAGCTCCTGCAAGAACAAGAACACCGTTAGGAACAGCCTTACCTTGCGGCGTTCCTGCCCATCACTCATCGCTCCTTCTATGTACACAATGTAGCACTTCCAAGGACACACCCCACGATCCCCGGTAGCACCACAATCAAATAGTGTGTCTGCATCCTGCAATCCTCTGGAAGCAGACCCCTCCTGACGGGACACCCACACCCCAGCCCCCATCACCTGTGACGCCAACCTGCAGGCAGCCCCCTCCAGACCGGACACCACCTGCATGCATGACGCTGACATGGGGACACATGATCACTCCATCTATGGCGTGTCGTACACCTTGACTGCCGTGTTGTGACACCACCATGAATAACCACGGCAAAATGTATCCTGCAAACACAAATAAATGCATACACCTGGGCCACATCCTTGAGTGTGGCAGTTGCTCAAACACAATTGATGTCTGCAACCATCTCCCAACATACACAGCTGACAAGTTAATGGTAAAGTAATCCCCATGAAGAAATAGTCACACAATGACAGAATAAAAAGCAGCCTCAATGTGTGCCACATTAACATACACTGCCCAGACGTGTCGCGTCCTGAGCCTCAAGGAGCTGCCATTTCCAGAACAGATATCCTAATAAACACATCACTGTTCCTCCCATGTGTGAAGGACATGACATGAAATCATATCAAATGACATAGCATTCATAATGCGCCTGTACACCAGTGTCTGAAGGTGCAACGAGTCCGGGGGGAGGGGAGAAGAGGGACCAGAGTGAAGATAGAAACAACCTTCTTGGTAGGCCAGGTGACATTGAGATGGCGCGAGTGTATGGGAAGCAGTGAAGGAGAAAAGTGTGGGGGGCAGTGCACTTCATGGGAAGGATATCATAAGAAATACAACTAAGAAAATCAAACTGCGGCCAGCTGGTGGCAAGTGCATGACTAAGTGCAGACATTAGGTGTCAAGTGCAGGCAAGGGGCTGTTGGTATACAGAAAACCAGGCCAAGTGCGGGGGATGCCAGGGAGGCAGTGCGGGTGTGCAAGTGGCAGGTGAGGGGACCTTGGGCCGAGGTCAGAGGGTAGCCAGGTGACCAGTGCAGATTCAGACAGGAGTTAAATAGGGTAGAGGAGGACAGAAGGCACAAGCAAAGAGAAATGACTTGAGTTCTGATTGAGTACATGGCAAATATGATTTTTTCAATGACATGTGAAATATGACATTTATCCTTTATTATTGTAATTGTTTTGGCTTTCTGTCCCTTGTGTTACCTAACATGGTGCCTTGGTTGTTACATATGTTATTTTATTCTATATTTCAACCCAATGTGTGGAAATATTGTATACATGATATAACAATGTGACATACCAGCCTCAGATGAAGAGCCAGTAAAGCTCGAAACACGCGTCAGGCTGTTTTATCATCCTAAATAAACACCAGACTGCATTTCAACTTTTGCACTTTTTGGCGCAGTGCGACTGGGGCCTTTCTGTTCATTGTTCATGTCACGTTGTAGTATATTGGCAGTATACCCACACTTCTCAGACACCCGCTGCCTGGTGCTACTCTATTATTAATTGTACAAGCGCTGTGGATAATATTGACTTACCTTGCCAATCGTTGTCTTTGTACATGCTAAAGTGCTCTACAAAGGACGGGCCGTTTTCCTGGAAACGCTGGCGGTGGCCACAATGTGGCTGGAACATAACCTGGACGATGGTCAAGAGTCGAACACATGAAAAACTGTTGTCCCCAGGGAAGAATGGGGTGCGGGTAATGACTCGCCAGCAGCAAGTCTGAGGGTGAGCGACATGGAAGAATGAGGCATTTTGTATCACCAAATGGCAGGAGCAAGAAAGGACTCTCGAACAGAGTGAACAGACACACCCGACGAACTGGTAGGTGTCGGCCAGTTGCTGCCGCACCACAGCCCACACGCTAAGCCCGGATGTGCCAAGCAGATGCGGGGGCGCTCGAGTGCCACAGTTGGAAAGTGGCAGCTGAGTGCAGTTCATTAGTTCTAGTTTGGAAGTTGTGACGGTTGGAACCCTACACGGAGCGAGGTATGTGTCAAGAAACGTGTGAATGTGGTTTTACACAGTGGTGCGGGGGCCGGGGCCCCCCAGGGAACAAAGCAATTGGTGAAGCTGGGGAGAGCAACTAGAGACCAATGGGGTGGGAGGGTGGGGGGGGGGGTGGGGAATCCACATACTGAAATGGCCAATGAAATCAGAGTACTAATATGGAATGTCCGAGGTCTGGGAACATACATGCGCAGGAATCGGGTGAAATCTTTCATTAACAGGAAGAGGGTGGCCATTGCATTATTGCAGGAGACCCACCTGACTTAGAAAACTATGGCCGCAGGAACAGAACACTGGGATGGGCAGTGCTATGGTGCCCCCTACTCCAAATACGCCAGAGGGGTGATCATTTGGATAAGCCCGGCAATTCCATTTAAACTATTGAGTTGGGAGGCAGACTCGGAAGGCAGGTACCTAATAGTAAGGGGATGCATCGAGCTGGTGGAGGTCTGTATAATAAACTCAGACTTCCCCAACCACGTGTTACGCTCACCTGGTCTCTGCGGGGGCGTTGGGGCACAGTTGGAGCCCTCACTGGTCTTGGCTCCCTTGGATCGGCTCCATCCCCCCAGCTGCTGCGAAGCCAACTGCTTTGGATGCTGGTACTGCCCCTGAGAGGAGATGAGAGGCAATGAGACTGGTGTGGTGGTGTCGTGATTCCCCTCTAACCTTTCGTGCCAGAATGAAGTGAGCAAGCGTTTGCCCATGCAAGCTCACCTGTTTTTTCGCAATGATGGGCTCTCTGTCCTGCTTCTTGTAGCAGGGGCGCTTTGGGTGGACTGAGTTGCTTCACTGTCCCATGGAAGTGGCGACCGAGACTGGCTGTGACCGACCACTTAGAAGGTGAGTGTTCTTAGCAATGATTATTGTTCGTATTCTTATTATAATGTCCTATGCCGTGATTATTGTTCGTAATTCTTGCAATGTCTTTTTTCTCCTCTATAGGTGTGGAGATGGCTGCCCGGAGTCGCAGTGTTTGGAGCGAGTCCAGTGATTCCCCAGAGGATGATGAAGCCTTTGAGTTAGATGGTAAGTTGGCTGTCAGAGTAGAACGCTAGGCTCTGGTATGGTGTGGCCAAGCGTTAGTTATTTATGCGACTTCTAACCTGTTGTGTACTTTTCTCTTGCCGGAGAAGTTTGGCGACGTCGAGCGGAGGATGACTGTTGGAGGCCAGTCCGCGGCTGTAGGATGGAGGGTTCCGCAAAGATGAAGAATGGAAGATAAGCTCCCACGTAGCTGGACGTCCGGAACAGGTGAGAAAGTACTCCAACTCCGATGACTATGGGAATCAGGTAAAATGCGATGCGCTGCAGACTGTGGAGTGCAGGAGACAGGTAAGATGCTCCTTCAGTGATGGAGTAGCTACAATCAAGTAAGATGCACCTTCAGCCATGAAGTAGCTGGAGTCTGGAAGATGCACGACGAGATGATGAGCAGGAAAACAGGTAAGGATGGCGGTAAGCGTTACGCTGAAGAAGGCAGACTAACGCGAAGCGCCAGTATGTGGGCGGGTTGGCCTTAAATAGGCTGGCCCCGGCCCCTCCCATTGGACCCGCCTTGTGGCTCTATCTTGCCACTCCCAGAAGTTCTTGCACATCCTCCCCAATGATCTTCTATGGCCACGCCTGGCCCTGAAGCACGTGCCTTAGGCACAAAGTGTGCAAAGCACACTTTGAGCCTGGTGCCAGAGGCGCCAGTACTGAGTCCATTTGGACCCTGTAGGTAATTAAGACATGGGCCCTTGCCCAGTGGCCATGACACCACAGGATTCCAAAACACCTCGACACGCTGGGGGCGAAACTACCCCAATCCCGAGAGAGTTTCATCATATGAGGAGGGGACCTCAATTGTGTCAGGGATTGGGAACTGGACAGGTCTAAACCAATGGCAACTAAAAACAATGCCGCAACAGGGGCGCTAAACACATTAGTAGAAGCCCTAGATTTGATAGATGTGTGGAGGGGGCTGCATCCCACAGACAAAGGTTACTCTTACTTCTCATCACCACACTCCCTGCACATGAGAAAGGACTACTTATTTGGGGCCAAGGGGTACCGAACACAAATAGAATCGGCACAGTATTTAGGTAGGTCAATATCAGACCACTCACCACTGCTGATGAATTGGAAAACACGGGGGCCTAGACCGCCCATACCGCTGTGGCACATGGCACCAGACGCCCTAACAAACCCGGCCTTTACGGAAGAACTGCGAGATAAAATAGAAGAATATATGGAAAAGAACATAGGTAGCGTTGAAAGGTGGGGCACAGTCTGGGAAGCAATGAAGGTAGGGGTGAGGGGCGAGGCCATCGCAGGAGCGGTGGGCATACGGAAAACAATGAGAGCCGAACTGGAGAAACTGTAGGAGGAGATAAAACACAAAGCGTCAAACACAAGGGGGACCAGGGAGGAGGAGGTGGAACTAGCAAAGATATGAGGAGATTGCCAAGACGCACAGGGAAGGCTTGCCAAGTTCAATTACTCGGTGAAAACCACAAAAGCACACGCCGAGGGCGACAAGCCAGGAAGACTGCTGGCGTGGCTGTGTAGGAGAGGATCTCACACCACGGAGATCAAAGACACAACGGGCACAACACGTAAAACGCAGAAGCAAATCAATGACATTTTTCAAGACTTCTACTCCCACCTATACAGTCACGACCACCAGGTGCCGCAAATTGACATACTAAACACACTGGACGAAATAGGCCTTCCCAAAATAGATCCGGCACAACAGGAATCCTTAGAGGCCGAAATAACAGGTGACGATATTGCAGAGGCAATACAATCACTCGCTGCCAGTAAAACACCAGGAAGCAACAGACTTCCCCCAGAGTTCTATAAATAAAACATATGAGGCAACCCTCACACAGGTGCTGCTTGAAGTTTTCCGGGAAGCATACACCAATGGGGAATTGTCAGAATCCATAAGGGAGACCCTAGCTATACCAATACCTAAACCCGGGAAACCAATGGATGAATGTGATTCGTACCGCCCACTGGCGATGCTGAACTAAGACGTGAAAATTGTAACCACCATATTGGCCAAGTGCCTGAATAGGATAATGGAAGGCTTGATACATAGTGATGAAAATGGCTTTATACCAGGCCGCAGCACAGCGCTGAACTTACGCAGATTACAACATTTACTCGAGAAAACAGTGGCATCCCAAGACCCTGGACGCCACAAAGGCGTTCTACTCTATATTTTGGGAATGGCTGGTGGCAGCACTGAGGGAATTTGGATTTGGGGAAGGATTCATCCGATGGGTGCAAACATTATACACAAACTCAAAGGCCAGGGTTAAAACAGGGAGGTTGGTGTCAGCAATCTGGGACATCAAGAGAGGGACGAGACAGGGGTGCACACTATCCCCAATGTTGTAAGTGCTGGGACTTGAGCCCATAGCAATATACCTTAGGAAGCAACACCTGGATGCTGGCATCTGGGTTGGGGGAAGGGGGCACCTGCTGTCGCTTTACGCGGATGACGTGCTGCTGTACGTGAGAGAGCCGCACCTGAACGTACCGGTGATCCTCGACATACTCGATATCTATGCGAAAGTGTCAGGGATCCACTTCAGCAAAACCAAATCCTGCATATTTCTGTTGGCGGGGCTGAAGGGGAAGAAAGTCAATGAACTACCTGCGGCGGGACTCAAATGGGAGGTGGACATGTTTAAGTACCTGGGGGTGAACATCAGACATACACGTGAGCAAATGCACAAACACAATACAGCAAAGGTGGTGCAGGGCTTGAGGAAGTCCATGACGTTCTGGTTGAAGCTGCCACTATCACTGTTGGGTAGGGTGGTGTTAGTGGCATACTCCATCTTCCATGTGTTATTTTTGTACACACTAGATTGAATTAGTTTAGGTTCTAAGGGATGCACACAATGTAGCACTTCTGAGGACACATTCTCAGGGTAAGGTTGGGACAGAGGACTGCTCCTTTGCCATCACTGAAAGGAACCTGGAATGTGCCAGGGCTGTGTGCACTATGCAGGGGTTGGATTTTAGGTGAAAAATGAAGCCACAAGCTGGGTGCGGGGAGCCTTGCCACATGCCCTTTCCCCGACCATGTGGAGCCGCCATGCATGTGGTTGGGGATTTGGGGGCACCACCATGTCCACTGGTACACCACGCCGTGTTGCAACATTGTGCAGGACACATGCTGCCACAATGATCCTGCACACTGCTGGTGGTGCATATAGTAGCTCACCACAAGCATGGTCAAGGTAGCGGAAGTGTGACTTGAGCACTCCGAATGTGTGTTCCACTATGCCCCGAGTTGCAATATGGGCATTGTTGTATCCTACCTGGGGTGGTGTGGCAGTGTTCCGTATTGGCGTCATCATGTAGGTGCTCAGAGGGTAGGCACTGTCCCCTGTTGAGGCGAAGATGTTTGTGATTGTTGTGTATTTGTGCGTGTATGTGACATGCATGCATGTGCACAGGTATTTGTACTCACCAATGAGCCATGTGTGGTCATGCCTCCCAGCTTCCAGGGCCTAGTCTAGGGGTGACATCCTGAATATGAAACTATCATAGATGGATAGTTTGCATATACAGAAGTAATGATACCCTTGGCATCACATACAACCTGCACGTTGATGGAATGCCCATGCCTGCGATTGCGATAGATGTGCTCCGTGGCCCTAGGTGGACGTAGAGCCACATGGGTGCAATCGATGGCACCAAGCACTCTAGGGAAGTGCACCACCCCATAAAAATCCTGGACCACAGCCTGCCTTTCTGTAAGTGATCTGGGCATGTAGATGTGCCTGCAGACTGAGCGGCGTGCAGTCAGGATTGCCAACACCTGGTGTAGGCAGCGTGACTGTGTGGGCTGTGAAATGCCCCCAACTAACTATGGCAGCTGTCTGCTGAAATGACCCAGTGGCTAAAAAATGCAGGACATTGAGCACCGTTTCCAAGGGGCTCAGTGCTTGGGAGCACAGGGTGGGTGATGTAAGGTAACTTTCTCCCACTCCCTGACCAGGTCTAATATGATAATAGGTGGAAACCTACACCTGCCATAGACCTGGTCATCAGGCATCTGAAAAAGGCTTGTCCCAGGTAGAAAAAGGCAGGCCCTGACCATCCTCCTCCTGCGGTATCCCACGATCACTGCTGCAACAAATGGTACATTCATCATAGCTGTATATGCACATTGGTTGTTCGCGCTGCCTTTTTATGCATTGGTTTTCATGCGTGGTGATGCTTACGCCTGCTTTTGCGTGGCTGATGTGTTTCTGGATTTGCGCGTCTTTTTCCACGCGCCGGAGAGCCCTGTTCGATTCCACGAATACGTGTTAGCACACGTATGGGCGTTGCAAGGATTTTACTGTGGTACTTCCAACGTTACACCCACATTTTCACTTGTTCCCCATTCCACGTGTTCCGCCCCCTTTTTAGGTGACTGCGCAAGACGGTACTCTGCTTCGCTGGGAGTCCCGCACCAGGCGTTCATGGTGTCGCAGTGACATGTTGGACCAGTGCCGATTCATCGCAAGACTCGTGTAAGCCCGGCGCATTGTGTTCCATGAATCGACAAACAGGCACTTGCGTGCGTTTTCGCACGCAAGTTCCCCCTTTTCGGCACTAATTAATTCCATGATTCGGGCCCTTAGTGTTTAAGCTCCGTGCTGGCTGCCATCTCCTGAAAACCCCTGCACCACTTTAGCTTTTCCTTTGGAATACATTCTGCCTAGTCCCAAAGTGCTCTACTAAATTTCCGTGCAAGTCGTTAGCTGCATAGAAGCTTGCTACCCCATCCACAGGAAGGCTTGTATAAGTAATTCGCAATCATATTCATACACACATATGTGCGACCCAAGGTACAGCCACATTTGCCATTTATAAACCCACAAAACCTGCTGTGCCTTGCCAAACACAGCATTCAATAGCGCCTGAATGGGAGGTCCTGCTCTCGCGGTAACTGTCCGTGCGTTCTGGGATAGCTCAATTGCTCATACTTTCCCCCACTGAATGTAAAACAGCCGCCTAGCAAGTCTCATTCCTTTCACGCAAGCCTGTGTCCCCACAATATTTTTAAAATGAACGCTGCTGCCCTGCCTCGGACATTGAACTCAGGATGCCAGCACAGCAGGCACTGAACATGCCATTGTGCCACCGTAGCACTGCTCGTTATACAAACCTGCACTGCAGCCTGTTGCCATGCTGCATCACCAGTGACAATAACCAAAATAAAAAAAGGCACCGCCGATGAGGCACTGTTTGCGTTGGCATCTGTGGGTGCCATAACCTAACCCAACTGCTGAGCAGTTGCGTTGCGAAACGGATGCAATCATCCATGCAGTCCACCGCTGGTGTAATGCCATTTAGCACAAAACCCTCACTAAACATACTGAACGTGCAGGGAGCACCACAAAAAATACATATCTTTTGTTCAGTCTAACGGTTTATGTCTTTAAAAACAAGAAAGGTTAGATCCATGCTGTCATAAAATCCTATTCTGTTAATCACTTACTGAGCATGCTCAGAAAGCAGGTATAGGATTCTCTTTTTTTTGTTTAATAATTTTTATTAAGCATGTTAATTTATATTTGAAAGAGGCATACGATAAAGAACATTTTGTATTTAGTAGGTTTACAAGTCAGTTAAATCCATTAACAATGGTATAACAGGTTTAATACAATAATAAGCTAAAACAGGTACATTGCAAATTGATAATAAGACAAAGGGGGTACAGACTGGACAAGATACGATAGGGGACATACATATAGTGGGTTGATGTTTAGGTATAGGATTTTCTGACAGATGGCAAAAACTGACGTTACACCAGACACGCAGCGGACGAGCGCAGCGCGTATGCCTTCCGCGCACCACAGTTAAGCCCATGTATGCTCGGTCTGGCCGCAGATGGGCTAATCGATGGATATATTTGGTCTTTTCTCGGAAGGTATTCCTCGACGATGCACCATCTCACACAAGCTACTACAGCTGGCTCCTGCCCAGACGCGCTTTATATCAGCAATCCTCTTTCCCCCACTACTTCACTGTTTCCACATGTTCTAAAGGGCATCTTGTTTAATGCCCATTCTGTACATTGCAATGAGCTTTTTTGTGACAATTGCCTTGACTTTGCCTGTATTACGAGACTTCGTTCTGTGATTCGTCCGGGCCGGCTAGAGTAAAGCTTCTAATTCCTAAATGTAATATTTTACATCTAGATTGTTTCACATGCCATTCTGGTGGACAGGTTGCCATTATATCTAGTACATGGTTTTCGGGGACTATGTTACCCCTGAACCACAATTTGAAAATGGAGGCGCCGTTTGCTCGTTTTGAAGTAGCTCCTTCATGTTCAATTAAAATTTTGGTTGTGTACCGCCCCCTGGGCCAGAGGTCGAAGTGGGCAGGAGCAGTGCTCTTATACTTTTCATTTTTAAGTTTCACTGTTCCTAAACTTTTATTTTTTTAAATAAACCTTCTGGAATGGGTTTGTTTTAAAATAAAAGTGTAGGAAGAAGTTGAAGATTGCACCTCAGTGCACTGCACTGAACATTCCCTTAAATAGAGGGTGTGTTTGTTTGTGGGTTTGGATTGTGGGTGGGAGGTGGTGCAGGCTTGGGGTTTGTGGAGAGCGGGGCAGGCCAGCAGGGAACATAGTTCCACTACTTTTCGTACACTTCGACCACTGCCCTGGGCATGAATCCACATTTGTTGATGCCTTTTTTGGATTTAGCTGCAGAGCTTCAGTATACACATTTTTGGAAAGTGGGGGATCCCTTAGATGTTTCTACAGCCAAATTCATTTCAGCTATGAATTCTGGCCCATGATCAGCTGGTCTTAGACTACAATTGGGTAATACCTTAGATATTATTTTTGCATCTAAATTGCAAATTACAGTCTATCCTGCTTTTCTTATCTTATGGGCCCATCATTCTGTCATTCTTTTCTGCTGGAAGGGGGGTGGGGGTAGTCAAAATTGCACATCAATCTTGTTGCACTGTCAGAATTGCCATTCGGTTTCGAGTGAACAACTTTCCAAACAGTTGGAAACTTTTTGTTCCAACTATCCTACACCTCATCTAAATGCTATTTTGCAGGTTTTTACTGCAACTGCCGATTTGATTGCCCCCCTCAAGACATATAAATGTAAGGATCGTAGATCCGAACCTTGATTCAATTATCATCTTGGAGCCCTCAATCTTCAACTGAGGCAGACAGAACATAAATGGCCGTTGAGTTACTGTCCTGTAGCCAAGGCTGCGCTATAGCAAATCTCGCCACAGTATCACAAAGCTATAGTTGATAAATCAACCTCATTAACTTTTTAAAGTAGTGCACTCTCTGCTAGTTGTTCCGACTACAGTGGTTTCTCCATCCCAATCTCTATGCGACTGTCCACATATTCTGTGGAAAAAATGTATAAGATTCAGGGAACTGTCTCTAGTCTGAGATCCTCTGAATCTCAGGCTGAGACTACTGCCATCACTCGTGGCCCCGTTTGGTCCTCTTTTCCTATGTTCACTGCTGAGGAAATTGTAGCTATTACAGCTAGGCTAAGCTCTGCTACTCCGACGGATCCAATTCCTTTATTTGTGTTGAAGGACCTTATGCCTCAGATTGCCTCCTGGGTGCTGTATGCAGTTAATGCCTTGTTTAGTTCTGGTTTGATGCCAGCCCCTCTCAAACATGCACTAGTTATCCCACTGTTGAAAAAGCCCACGTCGGACCCTACTATTCTGGCTAACTTCCGGCCCATCTCACTCCTCCCTTTTCTTAAGAAGTTGTTAGAATCTTTAGTCCATTCTCTTCTTAGTTCGTTTCTGTGGACGAACTTGGTCGGCTGCATGATGAAGGCATTGCGGGATATTGCGCGATTTGTCTGCCACCTTTGATACAATCGATCATGCCGTCCTGCTTAATCGCCTCATGGGAGCCGGCTTCTCTGGTGCTGTTTTCTCCTGGTTTACCTCCTTTATTTCAGATTGTTCTCAGTAGCTCTGCTTCCTTTCTGTTCTTACCTGCGGTGTGCCGCAAGGGTCCGCCATCTCACCAATACTGTTAAATGTATACATTCAGCCACTTACCAAGCTCATCTCCCACAGCATTCATGGTTATGCTTATGCAGATGACACTCAGATTTTGGTCCGGTTAGATCTGTTTCTTCCTGAGACTGGGAACAAAGTTAAGGTCGGTCTTGAGGACGTGGGGGAATGGATGTGTAACAACTGGCTTGAATTGAATGGTGAAAAGACACAGGTGCTTGTGGCAGGGCCTCCATCGGCGGCCACTTTATGTACACCTCTTTTCTGGCCTTTATCTTTGGGCCCATTGCCTACTCAGGCCCCATTGTCAAAGACATGGAGATTAAAATAGCAGCATCTCCTTCTGTGGAAGCCCAGATCAGTGCGGTCTTCCAGAAGGGCCATTTCAAACTTAAAATCCTGTGCATGATTTATTCTTTATTTCTTGAACAGCTGGCTTACATCATCCAGCTTATTCAAGTCCTGCAGAATTCTGCAGCCAGAGTGGCCACATCTAAACCTCGTAGTGTCCATATGTCTGCAATATTACGTGACCTGCGCTGGGCTACAAGATGTAAAGTTTATTCAGTTCAAGGCCCTCTTTTTAGTGTATCAGGCTTTTCAAGGCAGAGGAGCCATTTATTTGCAGGCTTAGTTTGTCCATATGTTCCTCGCCAGGCTCTGCGGTCAGCGGAGACCGTTCTGGTTGGATATCCTTGAAAAAAACCAATGTAAAAATTACTGCATTTTTTGGTGTGTAAAAATGCAGGGTGGGGAAAACCCCCTGCCAGCGACTTACCCCACCCCTATTTTCCCTAAAAACATCCCCAAAATTGGAGACATAATCGCAAAAAAGATGCGGTCATTTTTACATTCGTTTTTTTCTCACGATTATTTCTACGGATACCTTCTGGTTTAGGTTCAGTGGTTTACATTTGCTTGCATTGTTAGCAGGTCTTTTTTTCCATGGCCGCTGCCTTACTGTGGAACTCCCTTCCCCGCGCTCTTCGGGCTGTGGATGATTCTCTCTCTCACTTAGGCATTCTCTGAAATATTACTTATTTTAGCTTCCCCTGTTTCTGCCATCCGAAGTTAGCACCATGATGCCCTTTGGTTGAACACTGCACTTTATAAATGCCGGTAAAATAAGAGTATCGCAAAGCACAAGCCTCACAGAGTGCATTCTTGCCTGTTCCAACATAGCTGGCTGATCTTTGCCACAGGTATTTGACCCCGTCGTCTGGGCTGGGGAGGCGGTGCAGGGATCCCTCCTGACCTAGGGTAGACAGTCTATCAGGACATAAACCAGATCAAGTCTTACCCCAGATGCAGGGAGGGACCCAGTTCTTGAACTCCTTATATGTGCAATGCGTTTAGACCTTGGTACCATTTTTAATCCACAATGCCTCCAGATAAATTTGCTGGCCAGAATTCGGTTTGTGTTTTTCTTGAGCTCCAGGGATCAGAATGCCTAGCAGCCATGCAAGCACACAACAGAAATAACAAAAGTAATATCACCCATGAGGGGAAAAGTAGTCAAACAGCATGCTAAACTAACACCATCCGCTGGCAACAGAGATCGATTCAAATTCTGCATGTGGGAAGGGTGTGGGGCTAAACGGGTATTTTGAGGATTCCCCATGTGCTAACCCAACTCTTGAGGGGGAGACAGAGGGGAGTCTAGATGGAGATTGTGCAACCGAGTCAGGTGATGTGCAGAACCAATGAAGGGGGAAGGGAAGGCCAGTTACAAAAAAGGTAGGTATAAAACGCCCAGAGAAGCATGGCAAGGTGAAAGGTGTTCGGGTGAGGTCTGAAGATGTGGGAAGAGACCACGAGAGCAACAGGGAGGACGAAAAGTGGAGCAGAGTGGTGAGGAGGTTTTAGTGTTGCTGGAGGTTATTACAGGTGAGGTGTTGCTTGTGAGAGACTGGTACCAAAGTAGAAAGAGTGAAGAGTGGTTGTGAGTGACTTTAGTAGGGACTGGGAGAGAGAGTGGGGTGTATGAGAGCGAGGAGGAGAGGGATAGGAGAGCTGAAAGGAGGAGAGAGAAGTGGGGAGAGGGGACAGAGAGATGAGGAGAGGGGGAGAAGTGAGTAGAGAGAAAAGAGGAGCAGAGAGGAGAAGGAGAGATGTGGAACAATGGATGGGAGGGAACAGAAGAAGAAAGGGAGTGTATGACTAGAGTAAGAGGAGAATCAGGGGTAGGAAGAGCATGGAAAGGTATAAACAGGAGTGAGCGTGCGATAGATAAGTACAGCGTCTTTGCCGTTCGTACAAATAACATCCTTTTGGAAAATCACCTTGAGGTGATTTCTAGAGTAGGGAGCCCCTAAGAAGTCCCAAAGCTAGTGAGTCGGAGAAGGCCACAGCCCCAAGGGCCTCACCAAACACGCATCGTCTTGGGAGGATAGCTCAGGGGCAACATGCTTGCAGACACGAGCAACACAGGTTCGATCCCCGGGTCCGCGCTTAGACACCTCTGGATATTAATTGCGTTATAAATAACCAATCATATCGTTGGCAAAGCCAGTAGTTTTGCCGTTTACTGGTGTTCTTTGCATTTTGCATTGATAGGCTCCAGGGTGCAAGAAAGAGAATGTAAAGTTTCAAAGGAGGATGCGATATGGGGTGTAGGTGTGAAATAGAATGAGAAGGGGACTACAGCAAGGGTGGAAGCCATTGATAGAGGGTGCCATTAATAATGAGTAAGAGGAAATATTAACGATAAATGGCGAAAGTGAGAGTCGAACAAATAAAGCGAGTGCGAGGATGGATGAGAGTGGAGCGAGAGTAAGGTGGGTGGTGAAATTAAGAGTGCGGGGGTCTGGGGCTAGAGACAAGGGGGGTAGCGTGCATGTTTGCGGGTAAAGACAAAGGGGGTAGAGTTGAGATATAGGGGGAAGGATGGGGGGTTTAGAGTGAATGTAACCACTTATGAGGACTCATGTGTAAAGTCAGAGTGAGATTCAATATTTTGCACAGTATCATACACTACGTCTAAATAGTGAAGCACGAATCACGTACTATGCAATTTCAGCACTTGATCACACACCTTCCAAGCTTTACTTGGCACAATTGTTTACTTTTGGCTTTCAAGGCCTAAAATAACATCGTGTAAAAGGAATTTACTTGCAAAATCTATTGCTGCGACCTGAGATGTAACTCTTTAGAAACAGGTTAAACTAAAAGAATAACCCAAGCTCTATTACTCGTATCCCAAACCAGGCTATAAAGTCCAAGCATGCAACATAATGCAAGCATAAAGCTCTCCTATTTAGCACCACTGTACATTCACTACTTTAAAACACTACAAGTTGTGTAATAAATAAGATATGGAGATTCAGCATCACAAACTTCCTGCTTATTGTTATAGCGCAGGACAACAATATTTGACCATCCACCTAAAGCACTTTTTTTTTGCTTGAATGTCAAAACTAGTATGTCATGGGTACAAATAATGTTTTAATCCTCGAAGGATAAACGACGGAGTCTACCCCCGGTACATTCTGCAGAACGTTAACCCACTGTGCTACCTCAAGTAAAGTACTCCGTTTAATGCCCTGCCTGGCGCTTTATAAATCATAGCACCTCTCATTCAACAGCCAGGCAGCTCGGTGGCTTCCCATGACCTCAGCTCTCAACAAGGCCGCCCCCCACCCTCTCAGCCCAAGACAACATTGGTTTCCGGTCTGTCCGCTCCTGGAGAGTGCTCCAGGGCCTGGAGTGGCGTGCCACCTGTGGTCACCCAAGCTCCTGGAGACATGGGTCATACCCTGAGCAAATCCATTTGCTCAATTGGCTGCATGAACCAGATTTGCCCCACCCATGCAAACGTGCACGAATCGGGGACCAGTTTACTCTAGGGCAATTCCCCAATGGTCGCATTGTAAGTGGGAAAGTCAGCATTAGAAGCAGGCACTTGCAGTCCACAGGTGACGGCTTCAACACCCTTGGATTTCAAAAATCACACACCAATCGCTGTCAATGTACACAGGCCACCAGAACACAGTAAACTCTTCCAGTCCTGGGCTTTGGTTTAAGAAACTGAAACTAGTGCATTGGTGTTCACTTAGTAAACTTCAAATGAATATATTGAAAATAAGCACCCCATATTAGCCATTCAAAAGGGAAATCCCAGTTCTGGAAAACGGGTGCCCCACTCGACATGTAGCTCACCCGGAAAATAAGGTTGCTCCTCTGCCCCGAATATCAAGACAAATATCAGTGACCTTCTGGTAAAATGTGAGCGTTTTGGCTGAAATAGAAAGCTATCCAGCCCAGGATGCTGCACATCTTTCGCGTGCATGCAAAGGGACCTGCAGTATTTAGCAAAAGCATTTGGAAGGCCAGTGCACAACTCTCAACCTTTTGAGTCTGTAGGTTTATGAATGTTAATTCCTCTGAAGTCATTTTGGAGAGTTTATGAGGATATGCCGAAGGGGAGAGGGGGGGGGGGGGCGACGTCCCATTCAGGGAGATTCCAAGTAGAGGAACCCTACAAAAGCAGGTGGCGGACAGAGAAGGTGCCAAATAATTGTCTCCACACTTGATTGTTCTTTCAAAAATCCTTTATATTTTATTTCTTTTTTACATTTTTTTCTTTTTTTCTTCAAATATAATTTTGCCTCTCTACACGTGTTTCACCTTTGTTTAAATCACAAAGGATCTTCAGGAGAGATGTGGTAATAGTTTTATCAAGTATATTTTTGCCTCAATTCTTTTTGTATTTCCTGAATGTTTTACTATTCAATCTTCTTGGGGTGTTTTTTTACCCTTGTATACTGCAGTGATCCGCTTGTCACTCTGGCTCCTATTCTCGCGAGAATCACTGCAGTATACAAGGGTAAAAAAACACCCCAAGAACATCACTGCGGATCACTGCAGTATACAAGGGTAAAAAAACACCCCAAGAAGGTGAAACACGTGTAGAGAGGCAAAATTATATTTGAAGAAAAAAAGAAAAAAATGTAAAAAAGAAATAAAATATAAAGGATTTTTGAAAGAACAATCAAGTGTGGAGACAATTATTTGGCACTCATGCAAAGGGAAGTCGCAAGTGGAAATGCATAGAATTTGATAAATGACTTAACTCTACCAGTGGCAATCATGGTATTGATGCAATACCACAGCTGACAAAACCCTACAAACAATATAAAAAGCAAAAAAGAAGGAATTCGCCGGGAACAAAGTCCATAAAAAGGTTGCCAAGAAAGTGTTTAAGGCGGACAGAGAAGGTGCCTCGAGTAGTTCCATGTCAGGTGAGAGTAGTGCACCAAGACTTGATTCTCCTTGCTTGGTCTTTTTGACCCATTACAAATGTAAGACTACCAGTATCAGAATGCAGAGAGAAAACCTCAGACTGTGCGCTTCCCACACCTGATATGGAGTAGCTTGGTCATGATTCCAGAGATGCTGTCCCCGCCTCTTTTCTCCCCTTCTATGCAATACAACTGTAGTTTTAATGTGGGGAGAAGTTGGCATGCACACTTCGTATCCGTGTTGCGGGAACTCTTTGCCCAATAGGATACACAGCAACCGAACAAAAGTACACAAACATTTTCTAATCTGGGTGTTTCATTCATAGTAACTAGCCAATGATGCCAACTGTGCTTCCCCTCCAACATTCTCAACAAGTGAGGGGTGGCCTGGGTGAAAAAGTAACACACCCAAACGAAAAGAAGACATTGTGGCGAAATGTTTAAAATTACAAACATTCTAAGGTCCACATTACCAGACAGCTGCAACACCCGTATCCTCTCATTTTCCTCGGGCTCAGGGATCGCTGCTGCTTGTTGCTCCTAGAAGATGTCTGCCCTTGGGAGGCCTGGCTCACTCTCGAACAGCGGTAACTCCGCATTGAAAGTCACATACACATGACATCACTCCCGATTGGGGGAAATACATTAAACAAGCCACTACTGGATTACATCCAAGTACTACAACAGAAATGAACACCTAGTGCACCAGTCATTGTATGCCACAGCAGTTTCAGTTGTCATGACAACCAGAAAGACTGCTTTTTGTAAACATTTCTTCTAGTAGCTTTGTTTTGGCAAAATATGGTGGCTTATGCCACCAAAAAGCACCCAAACCAAAAATGTAGACAGTATGGGTGAGCTGTCTTTAGGTTTATAGATCCAATCTGGGGCTATGGAAGCCTGGGCTATGGTGGAGGGAGCCCACAGGAAGTTGAGAGATGGACACATCTTAGATCTACGCTCCCCTTGCCTGTGAACATTTGGAGAAAACCATACTATCTAATGGATTATGTCCTCACACATTCCTCATCTTCGATATCTTTTCCTGCTTCGCTTGCTTAAGCAGATCTCAGTGAATATTTAGACAGTAGGGGCAGCAGTGCGGCTTTGGCGTCGAAGTCCCTCGACGCTTCTGACACCTGCGTCGGGACATCACTTTGGTGTCAATATTAATAGCTCACACCCAGCCCGTTGCCTCAGTTTCGTTTTTTCACATGCTCAGCACGCATCTCTGAACATTGGACTTTGCCTCAGAATTTCTTCAATGCACGTTTGTTATTCCTTTTGACATTATTAGTTAAAATGTCTACTCCGAAGCCTATGGGTTTCAAAAGATGAAATGACTGCGATTCAAAAATGTTGATTACAGATCCTCACAGAATCTGTCTCTGGTGCCTCAGCAAAGGCCACGATTTTGAGAGTGGTTCCTGCCAATCGATGAGGGCCAAAGTATTGAAATAGAGAAGATCGAAGCTCACCGTGGGTCGTCATGCCTTCAAAAAGAAAATCCTCCAAAAGTCACAGTTCCGCAGGTGAAAAATCTCCTGAGAGCCAAAAAACGTTCCAAGAGATTGCTGTCCAAAGGAGACTCCCACCATTTCTATATCCTCTAAGAAGAAGAGATGTCACCACTTTTCCTCGACGGATTCTTCAACTGACAGGTGGCAGGTAGGTTTCCCTTCAAAATCCACCTTGGTGAGAAACATTATGGACTATGAGGGGAAATGAGGGATGGCTTCTTAAACTTAATATCAGATGGTAAAGAGGCATGCTAGTCCCTCTAGCCAGTCAGGACTGGATGCAGCAAGCTGTATGGGAAGGTCCATGGGTTTCAGCAAAGTAGCAAGGAGATTTGCATGGCACATAAAATCAGGCTGTGCTCTTGATGTTCCAGGCCCGATTATTATATAAAAGGTCTGAGGGGTCAAAATTATTTGGACCTAAAGCGGACAACTGCCTTGTGAAGCTACATGCTTCCATAGCGGCAGCTAACTCCGTAGGGTCAGCAACAAAAGCAGGCTTCTTCTCAGGTTTGGAAGAGTAAAGCCGTGTGTTATTTCTCCCATTACCAGAGAGGTAGAGGGCAGGGTACCCAAAGATAGGGTCAGAAGAGACACTCTCAATCATCAAGAGGCGGAGGTGGTAAACCTGCCCAAGCAACTGTTATCTTTAAACTATGTCATATTTAACACAATACTCAACATTTGATCTACGGAGGCGTTGAACAGCAGAGGTTGTTGCGCCTGCGGTCCATGATCAATTAAGTAGTTCTGCATCAACCGCTTTGATGGAGCGCCGAGACTGAACGCCATGACCACCTCCTTGACCACCATGCAGTGCTGGCCTTTGGGACTTGCATACTGGGCTGCCTGCTGAAATTAGAAGTCGGGGTACATGTCCAGTCTGGTGAAATAGTGGAGGGCCCTGGAGGCCCTCTGCCAACTCCATTAGACCCGCTTGGTCCAACATGAAGTCGGGCAACGCGTTCATGGCTAAGCCCACAAGTGGCTCCAATCTGAAAGGGATCGGGTTATCGAAGGTAGACTGCATCGAATCAAAGAACTCTGCTCAACTCCAGCACGCAGCTTTGGTCCTGCAGCATTCCCACTGGGAGAGTGGCTTTGTGACCCGAGGCCGGCACCAATGGTAGCATTGGCGAGGATGCATGTTTCCTACTCAAGGCTGTGCATGAGGGCATTTAACCTTCTCTGACTGCCTTTGTGCTGCAGGAACCATGTGCGCTCCAAGCGTGGTCCACTATGCAGCATCAAGGCTGAAATGCACAAGCCACAGCCTTTTCAAACACTTGGATTATTTGCCTCTTAAACTCATCCCACTCTTCCCTCGATGCCCCCTTCACAGGGTGGGAATAGTGGTGGCACTCGCTATGCGAGTGTAACAGTTTTTGTAACAGTGCCCTCCCGTTGTTTCTCAGGAGTAGGCCCCACTGTGTTATTCTCCAAGCATTCCATAACCGACCCCGCAGGTAGTTTTGCAGGTGGTCTACGGATCACCAGTTTTGCTGAACGTTCTTTACCCACCTTAAGGTTCATGACCAGACAAGAACCACATTGCTCTATATCGTGCCAAACACCGAGACACCACACACAGATGGTGTGCGGATCCATGAGGGAGATCTTGGAGTTACAGTCCTTGCAGCACTTGAAACCAGATGATTTAGGCCACGTCATTCTGGCGTATTAAGAATTTCAAATCGAATCACAATATCAAGCCACGTTTCGAGTATCGTGCAGAGTTCCCATAAAAAAAAAAAAGGATCTGAGGTAAAGGGGCATAGTGCATCCTTTTAGTGCAGCAATTGAAGTTGTGGTCGAACATGATGGAATCTAGAGGCTTTCAAGCCACACTAGGGCCCCAGTCAAAAAACTTGGAGCAGCTGATGCTGGAGAGATATCTATCAAAATGAGGAAACTATGGGAAAAAGCAATTAATTGAAAACTGAATTCGTATTCTTTAACTTCACTACTGGGTGATTCATGGATTCAATGTAAAAATGCAATAAGTACAAGTTAAGAAGCCCTTCTCATATCAACAAACTGAGCACTTACAAGAGTAAGGAATCAGCCAGGATTTCATGAAATAATTACGACACTACACATGAAAAATATCAGTTTTTATACAAATTATTAAAATATATCTACATAATATACAGCAAACATTATGAAAGCAGCTTTTTGTCTTGAAGTGATGGGTATTAATTTGAAATTAACAAAAGGTTGACTTCTTGAAGGATCCTTCATTCTAGTAATCCAGAAGAGGACGCGCTTGCAGATGGAGGGCTGGAGCTTCCCAGCACAATACTGTTCCTGTCATTCAGTGTTTTAACCACTGTTGCAGCTGGAGACTGAAGCACTTTGCGTGAAAGTCTCATTCTACCATCTGTTGGATCACGACCAAAGTATTTCACCTAAAATGAAGAGACAGACATTGGCAACCCATGTAACAAACGAACGTTTGTGATAAAATCATAATCAAATCATGAAAGCATACACACAAGCAGGTTTTAGAATGCTTAAAGTAACTTAAAGGCATATTCAAATGAAGGAGGTAGCTCATTAAGTAACTGCTCATTTGAAATGGAAAAACATGATTACCTATTTAATGAACCTGTCAAAAGAAAAATGCTAAGATCTTTACCTTTTACTCAATGGCGCCTGGTGATTTATTTTTACAGATGGTAATTGTTTTTTACCAATATGCGGGAGTGACCGAGAGTAGTGAGGGAGCCTGAACCAGCCAAGAATCGTGGGGGGCGGGGGGGTTGTGGGGTGTGGAGGGTATAGTGGAACTGGAGCAAGTTCTCCCCCTTGAAGATTTAACAAGAAATGGGTTAAAAGGAGAAATTACTTACCAGTAATGTTCTTTGTATGGATTCTTCTCCCGAAGATTCCTCATCAGACAGATATACCGTCCAGCGTCAGCTGCTCTGCAAGCCTTTCCACAGGGGTCAAATTGCTTGGGCGCTCTATGCCCTTTTAGCAATATACTTGCTAGTAATCACAGTATAATAATTCAAGTTCACAAGGTCACAGAATCTAGTTTACATGGATAAACCTGATAAAGTGTTCAAACTTCTAACTTTACGGTTGCCAATTGATATTCTTGAAGACCACCACGTTTGGTTGAAACATGTGTTGTCCACGGCATGAAACCATTCAAAATGTCTACGGCATGAACTGATAATTAAAGACTAACTTATCAGGAAAAGAATGTGCAATTCAAGATTGTATGACCCGTTTATTATACATGACATACATTACTCACTGTAATTGTATTTCTGATGATTGTATCTGCTTAGATTCACATGCTGTGCATACAGTCCGACTTCTAGTGGTAATTGCAGAGCACTGCATCTTTCTTTCGAAGATGGAAAAGGGACGTTGACCTGGGCATGACTAACGCTATCCCTAACGTGACGTGTACTGGACCCACGTCGAGGTCCCACCGGTTGTTTTTTTTCTGCATGAGTGAGACTTACCGAATACCTGAGTGAGTACAGAAGAAGAAGGTGTAAGATGTCTATGTACCTTCTGCTCCAAGAGGGGAGGAAGGGTGGGCGCATGTGAATCTAAGCAGATACAATCATCAGAAATGAGATTACGGTGAGTAATGTAGGACTTCTGATGCTTGTGAATCTGCTTAGAATTACATGCTGTATATTACCTACTCACGGAGTCCTTGTATACCCATACACTGGAAGGGATATTAAGCAGAAAACCCACACTCAGTAGTGCATGGTAAACTTCTACATGCTGCTACAATCTTTTTTGTCTCAATGCCTCCTGTGAGGTCGGTGTGGCCTACATTGACTCTTTACGTGACCGGTCCACTGCTACATGTGTATCTTTATCTACTGATAAGGAAGTGCAGTATTATGCATGCTCATAGAAAATTATTTATTACAATGACATTGTGTTAAAAAACAATATATATATATATATATTTTAAACAATTGACTCCTTCTTATCATTCACTCACACCTCATTTCACTACAAAATGTGTAAAACTGTACACAAAAAACAGTACACAAATTGTTTAAAAGTTGTAAAGTGCAAATAGAATGGAATAGGGCTAAATTAACATTAATTTCTTGTTATAGTCTCCATTCCACATTGTTCAAAGATCACTATGGGTCTGGATGAAAATGAGCACCGAATATTGGTTTACATAAACATGGATAATTTGCCTTTGAAAGTGCCAACTCATTTACCACTTTATTGACTTGTCTACAGACTCATTTATCACATTGTCCATGTTATGCTAAAGTGCTCCATGCCTCTCTAATATACAGTGCCTATTAGCTAAAACCATATAACAGTATTCCAAGGCTACATCCTGAGTGCAACTATGTCTTCTTCAGGGCGAAATATTCATGGGTACTGCAATTCAAACAAACATCCAAGATGAGTGGATGAAATAGTATGTGACAAATACACATGAGTAGGGGATTACTATTTAGGATAAGGCGTGTCCCTCAAAGTAGTACCTTATGATTTGGGTGTTCTTCGGGGCACGATGTCTGGAAAGCTGCAGGACGTGTCTGTGTGCACTGCCTTTCACTGGGTAAACCACTTGCGTGTGTTTTTCCCTTCCTGGAACCATGCTATGCACTCTGTTGAGAGAGTATAGTTCAGAAAATCTAAATCGCTTATTGTATTATTGCTATTGTGTATGCGGTTGACTAAAGTAGGCATCACCCTATACCATTGTGTTAGGGGGGCTTCTGCTTGCCTCTTAGGTAACCATATGTTTACATACTGTGCATAGACTAGCTAGCAGTGCCAGGAGATGGTGGTGGGTAGTGTGAAGGAGCAGTAGCAAAGGGATATTTTAGCACCGCTTGTCCCAGATGATTATCAGTCTGGAGTGTGTGTCTAAGCAGTAACGTTGAATGAAAGTGTTAACAGAACTACATGTAGCTGCTTTGCAAATCGAATCAAGAGGAACATTTGCTATAAAGGCCATAGTAGCTCATGTGCCCCTGGTAGAGTGAGCAATATGCATAAAGTCTCTTTTTGCAAGAGAGTAGCACAGTGTGATGCATTTAACAATCCATTTGCAAATAGCCGATTTAGAGACCGGGTACCCTTCTCTACCAGCTGCCACAGAGATCAGAATTGGCTTGTCTTTCTTTGTGATTTTGTTTTTTCAAGGTAGTACACTACTGCTCTCCTAACATCTAGTGTATGGAGGCTTCTTTCAGCAGAGTTAGTTGGATTATTAAGAAAATAAGAAGTTCATTTGATTGGTTCACGTGGAACTTTGCGATGAAGTTGGGCACACATTGTGGGCTTGTACGCAGCAACACCTCGTCTTTGTGAATAGACACACATGGGCCTTGAACTGAAAGGGCCTGCAGTTCAGTACCCCTCTTTATGGAAGTAATGGCCACTAAAAAGGCAGTCTTATAGGTGAAGGCTAGCCTTATGCATTGGCTCAAAACGAGGTCCCATTAATATTGTGAGAACAACATTCAAGTCCCATTTGGGGGCTGGGTTAGAAATAGGAGGGTGATGTCTTTTTACCCCTTCCACGATTGCCTTCATGACATATCTTCCACCATGAAACCTTGCTCTGCTGTGTCGTATACACAGAGAGGGCAGCAAAGTGGACCTTGAGAGAGTTGAAAACAAGTAATGAATCTAATAGGTGTGTTAGATAAAGGACTATATATCTTTAGGTGAACAGTCAATAGGATTGATGTTTTTAGAGTTGCACCAAATGACAAAACGTTTCCACTTATTGGAGTAATAATGTCTGGTGTTAGGTTTCCGTGTCTTTAAGTATGTCCATGCATCTTTGAGGTAATTGGAGATGGCCAAACTCTAGGACTTCAGGAGCCCAGCCGCTAAGTTGAGAGTTTGGGGGCTCGGGTGTAGTGTATTTCCCATGTCCGGTAACATGTTGTACATGCAGGTCAGTTTCTTGGGAGGGGAGACCAACATTCTTATTAGATGTGAGAACCATGGCTGTTGAGCCCACATTGGTTCCAAGATAAGTGTGACTTGTTCCTGGTGCATCTTGTGCACTAGTCTGTTCTGAAGGGCAATCAGGTGGGGGGTGGAGAAGCGTAGGCACATCTCTCAGACCATATTATCCAGAGACTGTTCACTTTGGATTATTTCTGGGGGCACCTGGAGGTGTAATCTGGGCATTTGGCGTTCTCCGGAGTTGCGAACAAGTCGATGTCTGGATGACCCCATTCTGCAAAGACATTGAGTAGAATACGTTTGTGCAAGCGCCATTTGTGTTCTATGGGTAGATGCAAGTCTCTGCAGAGCATGTCTGCCAGCAGATTGTGTTCCCCTTGAACATGTTTTGATAGTAGGAACACGTGTCTGAGTGCCCACTTCCAAATGTTCTGTGACAGTTTGGATAGCCTTGGACAGCGAGTGCCCCCCTGCTTGTTCAGGTAGTACCAGTGGTCGAAGTGTACGAAAAAAAGTAGTGGAGCTATGTTCCCTGCTGGCCTGCACCCACTCCCCACAATCCCTATCATCACGTCCCTTCCCACACACAATACACATCACCTAACACTTGCAACTGCTGTTTAAGGGAACGTTCAGTGCAATGCACTGAAAGGGCAAGTTTCAACTTCTTCCTACACTTTTATTTTAAAACAAAACCATTCCGGAACGGTTTCTTTTTAAAATAAAAGTATAGGAGCTGTAAAAGGTAATTTAAAAAAAGTAGAGGAGCACCGCTCCCGATCGCTCCCGCTCACTTCGACCACTGGGTAGTACATGGTTGTGGTGCTGTCTGTGAGCACCAGAACGGTCTTCCCCTGTAGAAGCATTTGGAATGCTTTCAGTGCTTTGAACACCGCCAGTACTTACAACAGATTGATGTGTTTGGAGTCTACTGATGGAGACCACATGCCGTGCGCTGTCTGTTCTAGGAGGTGTGCTTCCCATCCCGACAGATGCGTCCGTGGTGAGAGTGGCTTCTACTGCAGGGGTGGTAAAGGTTTTCCTTTGACCACCACTGTAGAGACAACCACTAGATCGTTCTACTGACCACTTGCCTGACACCATTGGCTCGAGAGCCACTCCTGCTTGGGCACATGCACAGACAGGCGTGTGGGACCAGGAAGATGCAGAATGCCATCATCCCTAATAGCTGCATGGCTTTGCATACGGTTATCTGGCGACTCGCTACATAGTAATTGGTTATATGGAAGGAGGAATTACTCACCGTAATGATCTTTCTATGGATTCTTCTCCCGCAGGTTACTCATTCTGCTGCTCGGAAACCTTTTGCCATGGCGCGTAGTTGACCCTGACTCGACCGTCAATTGGTCTTGCCCGGCTCTCGATCGTCGGCTCTGGAAGTGACATAAGCGTTGTATATATATAGAACATCACTACAACCTAAGCTTCAGTACCCCCCCACTACCTGCAGAAGGAAAAACCACAGGAGGAGGCTAATCGCCGGTAAAGAAACGTAACAAGGATACAACCCAACAGGGTGATCCCACACAACAATGATTGAACAAAATGTTTTTTTTTTTAAATGACGGAGAGATAAGCGGTCATCTAAGAGCCATCACCAGATGTCTTCTCGTTTGGACAGAAGCGACAAGCCACATAACTTTCTGAGCTGGGATGGATGGGAGGGTCGATGAACCTGTGGGAGAAGAATCCATAGAAAGATCATTGGTGTGAGTAATTTCTCCTTTAATGGATTGCCTTTCTCATGTACCACTCCTCAAATCTCCTCCAACTTCACGCATACAGAGATCTAGCAGAAAGTCTGTGTGCAGCCAGCAATATCTCAACCACCTCCTCTGAGAGGTCCCAGTCATCATACCCCATCCTCTCAAGAGCCACGCATGTAGGTTGAGGGAGTCTTGAGGAGCACCTGACCTTCCGACTGGATGAGGAGATCCGGACGCCGAGGCAACCGGTGAGGTGGACAGGTGGTCAGATCTAGGAGATCGGACTACCATGTTCTCCTCGCCCAATCCGGGGCGATCAAGATCATGTATGCTCGAAATCTCTTCAACCTCCTGAGAACCCAAGGAATGACGGGAATCAGAGGGAAGGCGTAGTGGAGAGGGAAGGTCCAATCCACCAGAAACGTGCCCCCTAGTGCACCGTTTGCTGGGAATTCCCTCAAGCAAAACTGTTTGCACTTCCTGTTGGACTCTGTGGTGAACAGGTCTACTGCAGGGGTACCCCAGAGAGTACCCCTGCAGTAGGACTTCTGGGCACACCTCCCACTCGTGTGAGACCGTGCACTGCCTGCTCAGAGGATCCGCCAAGGTGTTCTCTGTACCCACCAGATGAACTGCCGAAATCTGGTTCACTGTCAACCAGAACCACAGCTGAATTGCCTCTGTGCAGAGTGGGGGAGAGTGCACAACACCCCGCTTGTTGAGGTAATGCATGGCCACTATGTTGTCCAATAGGACGAGGACATACTTTCCTCTGAGAGACCCTTAGGGCTAACCTGATGGACCGCAACTCCAGCCTGTTGATATGCCACTTGGCTTCTGATGGAGACCAAAGCCCGCTCACCTGCAATTCCTTGCAGTGAGTGCCCCAACCCTTCAGGGACGTATCCGTGACCACTCGGGCCTGGGGCCAAGGTGGCCAGAAGGTGTCCCCTGCCAACAGATTGCTGCAGATCAGCCGAGTCAGCAGACTACCTGGCTGGACACCGAAAGGCGATCCGTGACTGCTCCCAGGTACTGAGACCACTGGTCCATTGAAGGGAATCGCATACGCAGCCTGCCTCTAGCACTAGAAAAATACAGGTGGCCATGAGACCCAATAGGCGGAGGAAGGAAGCCTCTGAAAGGATGGTGTGGTTCAGAAATAAATGCACCATCTTGGCTATATTTCAGACTCTCTCCTCAGGAAGAAAAGCCTCCCCTACCCGGGTGTCTAGGACTGCTACGATGAACTGGAGCTGCTGAACTGGTGTCAAATGGGACTTCGTCAACTTGAGGGGGAAGCCCAGCCTGTGCAGTAGAAGGCAGGTGTCTTCTAGATGAGACAAAACCTGCCCGTCAACTTACCTCGGATCAGCCAGTCGTCCAGGTACGGAAATACATGGACTCCGGATCTCCTGAGGTAAGCTGCAACTACCGCAATGAGCTTGGTGAAGACCCTTGGCGCCGAGGTCAACCCAAAGGGAAGCACTTTGAACTGATGGTGCTTGTCCCCTATGAGGAACCTTAAGAACTTCCTGTACTTTTGGTGTATCGGCACATGGATATAAGGGTCCTGTAGGTCTATTGACACTAGCTAGTCCTAAAGTTCGAGAGCGTGGAGAATCTCGCTCATCACCGTCCTGAATTTGTCTTTCCTCAGGAACTTGTTCAAGGCCCTGAGATCCAGGATGGGATGGAGACGACCTCCCTTTTTGGGCACCAGAAAATACCGGGAATACTAACCTGACCCACTCTGATCAGGAGATACCTCTTCCACAGCACCAGTCGACAACAGGGCTCCGTTCTTCCCGGAGCTCCTGTCCTGGGTGGATTGGAGAAGGTGGAGGTCCGTCCCGAGGCCTCTTTAGAAAAGGCAAACAATAACCACACCGAATCAACTGCAGGGCCCAGGCATCGGAAGTTCTTTCCTGCCGCTGGGGCGAAAGCCCTGCCAACCATCCACCAACCGATGCATCTTGGGAGGGGAAAATCAAAGAGGCTTAGAGGGCACAGGTGTCCCTGCCGCTATAGCTGCTTGCTGGCCTCTAGAGACCCCTCTGCCCCTTCTGGTATGCGAGAAGTGCCTCTGCAATTGCCTGGCTTGTGTGAGCTGTGCCTTCCTGCCATAGGGTACATAACGTCTATAGCCTCTGCCCCCTGGAGGCGAAGCTGAGGGCAGGTGCCGCTAGACCCAATGATTTAGCAGCCAACTTGGATTCCTTACATTTTTCCAAGGATTCGTCCGCTTTCTGACCGAAAAGCATGTCACCTTCAAAGGGCATCTCCAGCAGCCTGTTCTGAACATTCAGAGAGAAGCCAGAAGCTTTTAGGTAGGCTTGGCGTTTCATTACTACTGCTGAACCCATGGCTCTGCCAACGCATTCCGCTACATCCAGGCACGTTTGCAATGACTGCTTGGCTACCTCCTTCCCATCCTCCACCAGCTGTAAAACTGCGTCCTGCATGGCACCCTCAGGGACCTATTCAGCAGAATGTTCCACAGCCTTCCATGAGCCAAAGGAATACTTGGCGAAACTACAGGCTATGTTTGTGGCTTTGAGCGCCATGCAGCCTGAGTTGAAAACCTTTTTGGCCAATGCGTCCTATTTCTTTCCCTCTCTGTCCGTAGGCAGATTGGAAGTGGATGCTGCAGGCCTGGTGGAAATAGTGGCAGCCTATATAACCAACCCTTGTGGGGAAGGATGTGTGGCAAGGAAAGAAGTGTCTCCTCTTGCAGGCCTATACTGCCCTGTAAAATTGGGATTCACAGCGGGGAATAGAACAAGGGTGCTGCTATAAGGAGGCTAAAGGGTCCACAATGGCTGGGATGAATGGCATATTATGCTCTACTGCGGGGCCCTCGTCCAAAATGTCAGTGAGCTCATACCCCTGAAGAGGTGTGGTGGACGCCTTCAAACCAAGGGTGTCAACAACCCTGTGAACCAGATCCCTGAACTTGATATTAGCATGGGTATAGGGCTGGTTTTGTTGTAACTGAAGGTCTGGGGAAGTATCCAGACCATTGGCATTTTGTAGACCCTGAGCAAGGCCCAATAAATCAGCCTGTTCAAAAGAAATCGACGCTGGCTCCCATGTAAACGGGGTCAACTGGATCATGGGGGTCATCGACACCAAATATGGATTGCATTGAGTCGAAGAAACCTGTTCTCGACAGCGACACAAATTAACCGTCGCCGACTGTCGGCGCCGAGGGCTTGAAAATAGCTTCGAAAAGTCCAAGTTTTCAATGCTGAAGGCTCTTTCGGCGCCAAGGGATGCTTGGATGAACGATGAGCGTCGTGGGCCTTGGCCCTACGGTGACTTATGCCTGGTAGGTGTGATGCCCAAAGGTGTTTTTGACATAGATGGCGTCAACAGAATGGCTTGCTTGGGGTCGGGAGCACAGAGCGCCCCCTTTTGCCACCAACTCTTGCTGGTCGGGGGCCGGAGCCACACCTAAAGCAGCTTGTTGCCTAAACATTTCAAGCATGGATCTTACAAAACTTTCCCACTCTTCCCGAGTGGTCGGCCCTGCGAGGGCTTACCTCGTTCCGACGACGAGCTGGACTCGCGTCAATAGCAGTGGTCCCATTTCTTCTTCCGCGAGGAAGACAACGAGCAATGGCCCCTGGAGTGGGACCGTTTTAGTCTTCTTACAATGTCGTTCTTTCCCTTTTTCAGCATTTTATTTATCCTGCACAAAGTTACAGTATTGCAAATCACGAACAAGCATTAATAGACTACTGACACAGACATTGACTTCCATGAGATATTTCACGGTGTTGGTTCATTGTCATCATCATTCACAATCTGACGTTCCAGATACTAACAGAAGTCGCCCCAGATTTCACGCGGGCGGCTCACTGGTGTCTGCAAACTGGCATTCACTTCTTCCATATCGTTAACCCAAACCATGTCATGAAGCCAATTGTCATACGTGGGAGCCTCCCCTCCATGTCCAGCGCATCAGAATAGCTCTTTTTGCCAAAACAAGACCAAGGTTTACCAATTTACGCTTCAAAGGATTCAGCTTCTTCACATATCCCAATAAACACATCAATGGTTCCCATGACAGAGGCTGGCCCACAATCTCATCTAATGCCTGACATATTGCATCCCACTACACCGGCAGTGCCCGACATGACCACAGCATATGCACCATACCAGCTTCCAAAGCACTGCACCTGGGGCAGCTCCCTTCCGAGGAGGAAAACATTCTCTTGAGGCGGGCCGGGGTAAAGTATACTCGGTTTAGGATCTTGAAGGGGATTAGCCTCTGCCTAGAGTTCAATAATTCCTGCTTCTCTAATTTACATATCTGCAGCCAGTGAGTGTTTGTAAAAATGACATCAAGATCCCGTTCCCATTTACCCCTGATGTCTACCGTTTGCACACTACAAGACATCTGCGCACGTTTGTATAGTGCTGACACCGATTTCCTCCTTGTGCCCAACGACAGTAAATCCCTCAAACATGGATGCGTTGCAGGTTCTTGTGGAAACTCAGGCCACACCGAGACCATGGCTGAGCGGATCTGACTATATTGGAGCCTACGGAGCAGTGTATCTCCAAAGTGCACCTTAATCTGATCCCATGAAATGAATGTGCCCTCATAGAACAAGTCGCCCAGGTCCAGCCTCTTGCCAGTGGATTACCAGAAGCTTATCCCATGTTGGACTAAAAAACGGCATGCCCCAAATCAGTATGGCTTGATTATATAATAGTTACCCACTGTAGTGACTAACATACTCTTAGTCCATAGTCCCCTTTCCTCCATACTGCGATGGGCGTCCCTTGCGAGGGACAAGAGACAGAACCTTTTCCACCAGAAAAATCATCTTCCCCTATAAATTCAGAGGTGCGCAGGGGCGAGGCCCTGGGAGCATGCGCTCGCCTGACTCCACCCACTCCTCAGTCCCCATTGACGCATCAACAATATTTGACATTGCTTAATGACACCAGCATTATTAGGGGGAGGATGGTGGAACGTATGGAGGAAAGGGGACTATGGACTAATAGTACGTTAGTCACTACAGTGAGTAACTATGAATTACTCTTACGTCCCGTCCCCTTTCCTCCATACTGTATGGGCGATTACAACTGAATGCACCCCCAGGGTGGAGAGGAGACCCTCCTTAAGCAAACCGGTTTCTTATAACCGCCTGCCCCAAAGCTGTGTCTGATCTGGAGGCGGCACCCAAACAGTAGTGCTTTCTGAAAGCCAAAGGGGTGGCCCATGTAGCCGCTGTGCTGATGACCTGCCACGGCACATGCCGTTGAAACGCAATGGCCGTGGCTTTGGCTCTGACCGCATTGGCATGCAAATTGGATGGCATTGGTTTGTGCTGCCCCTCATAGGCCTCCTTGATGGCCGCGACCATTCACCTTGCTATGGAGGCCTTGGATGCCTGATAGCCGGGCCTTGAACCACCAAAATTGATAGAGGGAATCTGACTTGCGGAAGTCCTTGGTCCTGTCAATGTAGTATTTTAGCGTGCGTCTGACATCCAGACGGTGCAAAACCCTCTGAGGCTCATCCTTGGGGTCGGCGAAGAAGGTGGGTAAGACTATTTCCTCGTTCAGATGGAAGGAGGAGGTCACCTTGGGTAGGAACGCAGGGTGTGTCCAGAGGACCACCATGTCCTTGTGAAAGGTAGTGTAGGGCTCCAATGCCACAAGAGCCTGTATTTTGCTGACTCTACGAGCGGAGGTGAGGCCTACGAGCATCGCGGTCTTTAGGGTGACCAGCCGGATGTCCGCGGATGCCATTGGCTCAAATGGTTTGTGTGACAAGGCGCCCAGGACTCCATTGAGGTCCCACACAGGGTGTGGCTTCTTTTTGGGCATGTAGAGCCTGTGGCGGCCCAGCAGATGCCGTTTGACCACCGGGTTAGTGTAGGAGAAGAGACCCTCCTCCGAGTTCCTGTTGGCTCCCATGGCTGCCAGATAGGTGCTGCATGTGTCCACCTGAAATCCGTGGGCGGGGAGTTGTCCAACGTGCACTTAAGGGGGTCGATCTCCTTAGAGTCGGCCCAATGACAGAATCTGGACCATTTTCTCTTATATTGGCTCCTGGTACCTTTGCTTCTGGTGCCCTGCATGTCCCCAATAGTATCCCGAAGGATGGCCCCCATCTAGGGGGTTCGCATCAGTGCTAGAAACCTTTTGAATAACCTGTCTTCGGAGGCTGAAGAGGTGGCAGGTGATATTGACGAGGTGGCTGCTGGAGCCGGGGCACGCTCTGTCTGGGGTGCAGGGGAAACCTGCCCTGTGTTGCTGATGGATAAACTGTAGGCCACGTACCTGGTTGACACAAGTCCCACCTTGTGACTCGTTATTCCACCCGCTCTATTAGAGGAGGTATCGGACGCGCGGCCAGCTTGTCTGGTGCGGTTGCCATTTTGTCGAGCTGCGTGCCACGTGCCAAACTCGTGGAGCCTGGCTTATCGGACCCATCCCCGTCCAAGTCACTTGGTGTTGGAACATAAGGCTATCCCGCACCTCAGGCCTAGACCTGGAAGGCGTATTGCCCTCGGCTGAACTGCCGGTAGTGCTGCGTGAAGGCGCCCCCTCGGACATGATGCCGGTAGAAGGCTGTTGCCCCTCAGGAGTAACCCTGGTAAAAGAACCTTGCAGTCCCTCAGCACAGGCACAGGAAGGATCCAGAGACCCCTCAGCCGTGAGGCCGGTAGCTGGATTAGCCTTGGTACGTGTGCTGGTGCTAGAACCCAAAAGGTTCCTCTCGGTCGGGCGCTTCCTTGGGAAGGAGTCACCCTTACGGGGTGCAATGGTGAATAGAGGCCTTTCCTTCGGCCTCAAGCAATGTTTGACGAAGTCCTTTATGTCCTCAGGAAGGGACTTCTGGAAGAGCTCCATCCACCTACCTAGCATGTTCTTCAGTGCCCGTGGAGTCAGTGCGTCGCACGCGGCACAACCTTCCCCACCCAGGTAATACAATTCAAAATCGGGGGCTGTCAGTCCCCTGAGGAGCTCATACTTCAATGTGAGTCGCTGCCAATTGACACAAATTTGTCCCTTCCAAACAAATGAAGGTCATACCCGAGCCACCTTATCAAAGAGAGCTCTTCCAGGCCATACCAATCGAGAGAAGAGAAGGTGGAGCAACTATTTTCAAGTCAACAACAGTCTAATAAAAACAACAGTCAGATAGACAATAAATCATTAAAAAAGTTATTTGAACATTTGGAAACACCAGAGAAAAGAGAACTGGCACGCTGGTGGGAAATTAAAACTATGGAAAAGTATCTAAAGCTAGGAAGGATACAGAGAGGACTGCGCATTTGTATCTTTCCTTCACATCACAGGATTCAAAGAGTGGGAAGAACCCATCACCAACACTTCGAAAGAAATGATGTACCGTCTCATCAAGAATGCAAAAAAAAAGATCACGACAATTACACAGGAAATCACTCAAATAAAACAACAAACTGAAGTACTAAACTTATCCGAGGCCACTTTCAAAAACTACCAAATTCTAGACGACTATTTACTTTGGTTCACTAAGGAACTCCAACTTAAAAAACAAAAGAAATTCTATAGAGATGAGATGGACTATAAATTTAAGAGGATTTATACCTTTCATAAACCAACCACCTCCAGAACATACAAACCAAAAGCAAAAACAGCACTACAAGTGACAAAGCCTACATCTACTACACCACAATCTTCAGACATTGGGCATCATTACAAGTTGGGCGGTAAGGGGTTAACAGTGCCGGCGCCGTTAACCCCTTACCGCCCTATTACGAGTCTGCTTGCGGGACCCGCAAAGGGCGCCTGGTAAACCCAGGCGCCCTTAGCGGGTCCCGCTAGCAGACCAGGGAGCCAACAACGGGCCCATTATTAACAGGCCCGTGGTTAGCTCCCTCCCCATTCCCATTGAGCCCTATGGGGGCTCGAATGGGGATGGGTTTCCTGAATGGGGAAATACAGGGTCCTCCAAGGTTGGAATGGCCCGGTATTTTCCCATTCAGGGAACCCGGACTCGGTATGTGGTATGGGAGTAGCCATGGCGATGATGGCGCTAATAGCGCCATGGCTACTGCCATACTCGTAATGACCCCCCATTGACTCACAAAGTGACACAGATCAAGAAATAGCCTTATCCTCAACCCCAATAGTAGACAACACTGATGGCTGTTCTTTTTTAGAAGAATACATTCAGTACAAGAATACAAAACAATCTGATAAAACAATTTTTTACAAATACCAACATTCCTTTAGGAAGAGGACAAGGAGGGGCAAAAACAGCCGCACCAAAGCTTGCATCAAGCTTCGAAGGGGTACAGACAAGATCAAGAAATGCCACCTGTTAAGCAGAATCATGTGCAGTGCCCTAGGGACCACTAAACACAATTAAGACTACAGGTGGCAATACAAGTTTTACCTTTGATACAAGCCTGTACTACTATGTTAAAGTGGTAACAGTAGCGGAGCAGCCAGGCTCATCTCAAGAGTATATAAGCAGTAGCAGAGATTACACAAAGGGACCACAATTACTGTGACTCAAGCAAACACTGACTCAAGGTTTCACGTAGAAAAATATAAGTACATTTATTTTTAAACCATTTGTTATAAACACAACACTTCTATTAAATTCAAAACCACACGTAAAATACACTAAACTAACCAATTCACTGTGTACGGTATAAATCAAGGTAAGTACCCTGTGTTTGAACGGACCGGTGTTATGAAACAAGACACGTTACCGTGAATACGATTGCAATCACTTTTTGACAGTTCGGTCTACTAAATAAACGTGTATCCGCGGCAAGAAATGCGACCGGGGCAAAAACACTCTTAGCACCTGAGATAAACCACTTACAACCACCTCAGCCAATCATGGAAAAGTGTGACTTGTGTTTCCTAGGATACCTGTGCAGGGGGTGACTACACCCCTCTCTCACATTCAGCCCACCTAGACACCCAGGCGCCTTGAGGAGGGCTTATTGGCAGAAGCCCGCCAAAAGACAGTGAACAAAGAAGGTAAACCTGGTTTGCCGCGCAAAGTAAAACACAAGAAGGAGCTTACCAAAAAGAAATGGCGAATAAACCACACCGGAGCCAAAAGAAAAAGTATTTGGTCAAGCGGGTTTAAGTTCGAGGCTAATACAATAGCCTACAATATTACCACGTTTATATAAAATAACTGCGGTAGGAAAGTTTAGGGTAGATACCACTGCCACAAGCCAATTCTAAATGTTAAAAGGGCGAAACAATGTTCTAGGAGGTACAGATAAAAAGGGCTAAGAGTTAACACTTCCAGTACTCCATGTAAAATGGGGTCTACTGGATTTGTGGTTAAATTGACTAAGTAAAGTTAATGGCAACTTAACCTTTTCTGGGGGACAGTAGTCAGCCTCAGAAATGGAGTCGGTGGGAAGTCTGCACGACAACCCGGTGTGTCTGCACTGAAGGTGCTGTGTAACACCAAAAGAAGGGGGCCACTGAAGTGGAGTACTCCAGAGCCCACAATCATAAAAACAGGTAAAAGACACATAGCAAAACCTGGGTAAGAGTGGGGGAAAAGCTCACACTCTTACCAAGTGGAACGTAATAACTCCAGAGATCCAGCAAAGCTGCTGAGGGACTCACTAGTTAAGGGAAATTAGCCATGAAATGAGAATTATCCCCAACACTCACCCCCCACCCCAGACTAAGGGACAGGTGGATTTAATCCACTCCTGGATGGTTCTCATACCTCTAGTCGGTCACAAACATCCTAGAGAGACCATCAGCATTTTGGTGGTGACTTCCTGCTTTGTGCTCAATGGAAAAATCAAATCCTTGCAGACAGACTGACCATCTGAGTAACTTTGGGTTTTCCCCGTTCATTTTCATCAGCCATCTCAAGAGTTGGTGGTCAGTCTGAATGATGAAAGTAGATCCATACAAGTATGGTCTAAACCTCTTCAGTGACCACACAATAGCAAAACATTCACGTTCTATTGTTGCCCACCTTGTCTCAGGATCCTTTAACTTCCTGCTGATGAAACAAATGGGGTGTTCCCTACCTTTCTCATCCAGTTGACTAAGGACTGCCCCTATACCTACATTCAAAGCATCAGTTTGTACAATGAAGGGTTGGTTATTGTCAAGCTCCAGTCCTAAGAGCTCCTGACTAAGGGCTTTCTTCAGACCTTCAAAGGCTTGATTGTACTCCTCATTCCACCTGACCTTTTTAGGGAATTTGGGAGAGGAGATGACATTCAAGGGAGAAGCTATGGTCCCATAGTTCTCTATGAAGGTCCTGTGATACCCAGTGAGACCTAAGAAGGCTCTCACTTGGGCTTGAGAGGTAGGGGTGGCCCAGTTTTGTACAGCTTGTACTTTGCTAGGCAATGGTCTTATTTCACCTCCTCCTACCTCATGTCCAAGGTAGACAACTGTACTCTGACCAATTTGACATTTTGCTTGCTTTTATGGTCAGATGGGCCTGTTCCAGAGCCTGCAATACATAGCCTAGGTGTTCAATATGTTCTTTCTTTGTAGGGCTGAACACTGCAATGTCATCCAAGTATGCCATGGAGAAGTCCTCCATCCAATTCAGAACTTGATCGACCATCCTCTTAAATGTAGCAGGTGCATTCTTAAGTCCGAAAGGCATTACCTTAAATTGGTAGAGGCCAGCTGGGGTGGAAAATGCAGTTTTCTCCTTGGCATGGTCTGTCAGGGCTATTTGCAAATAGCCTGACGTTAGGTCAAATGTGCTGAGGTACTTGGCTGCACCAGGTCTGTCCACCAGCTTTATCTGTCATAGGCAAAGGATGGGCATCAGTCGAGGTGACTGCATTTAGAGCTCTGTAGTCCACGCAGAATCTCAACTCCTTGGATCCTGCCTTTGATACAAGCACAACTGGGCTAGACCATGGACTAGTAAGGGCTCTATATCCGGGAGATCAAGCATCTTGTTGACCTCATTCCTTATATGGGTTCTTACATTGTCTGACATCCTGTACCTCCTGCTTTTGACAGGCAAACTGTCACCAGTGAGTATATCATGCTGTCCCCAAGGGGTTAAGCCTGGTGAAAGTCAGAACATGGAGGCAAACTGATTTAACAGTAATTTGCACTCATCCTGCTGGTCAGATGTGAGACTGGAAGAGAGATTAACTCCTTCCACTTGCTCATCTAAAGGTAAGCCTCCGAGGAGGCCAGGCAGAGGTTCACTCTCCTCCTCCGCCTGAGCTGAAGCAAGAAGCCAAGCTCCTATGTCAAGTCTAGAGACATAAGCCCTTAAACGGTTGGTGTGAAAGACTCTGGTAGCCTCCTTAGGATTGCCCAAGTCCACCAGATAGTTAACCTCTCTGAGTTTACCCACTACTCGGAAGGGTCCCATCCACTTATCTTGCAAGGCCCTCTGCCTTGTTGGGATCATAACGAGAACGAGCTGGTCTGGAGCGAACTCAACCATGTTAGCCTTCTGATCGTGCCAGTGCTTGACCAATGCTTGTCCAGCTTTCAAGTTATCGCTTGCTTCCGTCATCATGTGCGACATTCTCCTCCGGAGACCTATCACATAGTCAGTCACTCTGACTGGCTTGGGAGAAGGAGCACTCTCCAACCCCTCCTTAATCAGGGCCAATGGACCTCTGACGGGATGACCATAGAGAAGCTCGAAGGGAGAGTAACCTACTCCCTCCTGAGGGACTTCTCTATAAGCAAAGAGAAGGCATGGCAGTAGAAGGTCCCACTTACGCTTAAGGGGTTCCTCTAGAGCACCTATCATGCTCTTCATAGTTCTGTTAAACCTCTCCACCAACCCATTGGTTTGAGAATGGTAGGCAGTTGAGAACTTGTAGGTAACTCCACAGGTTTTCCACATGGCTTGCATGTAGTTGGACATAAAATTTGATCCCCTGTCAGATATCACCTCCTTAGGAAAACCTACTCCGGTAAAAATACCAAGTAGGGCCGTAGCCACATCCAGAGCCGTAACAGTCCTCATAGGTATGGCTTCAGGAAATCTAGTGGCATGATCCACTACAACCAGGATAAACCTGTTGCCTGAAGATGTGGGAGGATCAAGAGGACCAACAATGTCAATCCCAACCCTCTCAAAAGGAACTCCCACCCCTGGGAGAGGCACCAAGGGTGCCACATTCTTGGCTCCACTCTTGCCAGAGGTTTGGCAAGTGTGGCAGCTTCTGCAGAATTAGTCTACTTTTGAACCCATCTTAGGCCAGTAGAAGTAAAGAGAGAGCCTTTTCTTGGTCTTCTTAAAACTTAAGTGACCAGCCAAAGGTATCTCGTGGGCTAACTGCAGAAACTGGAGTCGGTTCGCTAGAGGTACTACACGTCTTTTGCAGTCTCCAGGGGTTGACTCAGTTGGTTCACTGTAGAAGAGGCCATCTTCCTGCAACCTATACTTCCCAGGCTCAGTCCCATTGAGCTGAGAAGCTGCCTGTAGGCGAAGACATTCTAAGGTAGGACATTCTCTCTGTCCCTTGCTGAAATCTTCCCTGTTGGGTCCACCTTCTGCCAGTAAAGACTGCAGCTCAGGATGGTCAACAGGGTCAAGATCTCCTACAAGAGTAAGATGATCTTCTAGATCTGATTCCTCAGTATCTAGTTGAACCATACAGGGTTGAACCTCACACTCAGCCTCAGCCGGTGGAGGAGTCACTGATGTGACTTTGGACAGCCTTGGAGATGTCCTTCTGGGCATAGGAGTGCTTGCTGGTTTCTTGCTGGCAGACTTGGGTTTCCCCTTTGTCTTTTCCTGCCCTGCAATGGCAGTAAGTAAGTCCTGTGGACTTGGGGTGATAGTTTCCTCCATCATGTCCCCAGAAGAGCCTCTCCAGGTTCTCTCCCTTGCAGACCGTTCAAGCTCCTGCTTCCTTCTGCTGAGCGGTCTGGGGTACTAGAGACAACGCCAAGAGTTTTAAGGTCATTACCCGGCAGGTCCCTCCCAGGTACGTTATTTCGCACACTTACAGGTATTCTGACAGTCATGTCATTACACTGGATGAGAGCTGGTAACTGGGGAACTATTGGCACAGGGCCTCCAGCTAACTTGGTTAGGTGGTTGGGTGCCTTAGAAACATCCTCCACCTTGAAAAAACATTCATCAACCACAGTTATGCTGGCTCCAGTGTCTCTGATGGCAGGGGTTTCCTGACCATTCACGAGAACACTATCTTTGTAATACTCTTTAGTATTATCTGGGATTGAGTTATAGACATCCAAGTTCTGTTGTTCCCAAAGACCCAAGGACACTAAAGAAACACTAGCTGAGACTCTCATGGGCTCATCAGCCAGTAACTGAAAGTTTACACTGGTCATAGATACTTCATCCACCTGGGAGAAGGCTAAGGAGACAGTGATGACCCCTGAAGGTTTACCCTTACATCTGGGATCTCCTTTCACATGGTCAGGTAGCCCACAAACTAAGCATTTTCCAAATGCTCTCTGGAATCGGGGTTTGTTCTGACCTCCATCTGGTTTGGCACCAGATGGTACACTAGCTTGATTCGGTTTCCCTTTTGGCTTACCCTGGTTATGTTTGGGGCCCTCTTTTGGATTGGAATTATTGGAATTCTCCTTGTTGTCTTTCTTTGGCTGCTTTCCCTCATCCTTCTTCTGAGTTACTCCAGAATCCTTGTGAGTAGCCCTGTTGGCAACCCACAAGTCAGCAGCCTTAGTAAGTTTCTTAGGATCTAACTCCTTTGAATCAGCCAAGTGCTGTCTAAGCTCAGGGGAGCAGACCTCAAAAATAGACTCCAACATTACAAGAGTCATCAAACCTTCATAAGTGATCACTTTGTAACCCTTAACCCAACCATCTAAGTTTTTCAAACATTCACACAGCCAGGTAGCCTAAGGGGTACCATCATGCTTTTTGAGGGTTCTAAACTGTTAGGGAGAATTCTCTGTTAAGGCTAATTTCCCAAACCTAATGAGTCCCCCAGCAGCTTTGCTGGATTTTTTGGGGTTTTATTTTTTGACCCCAAAACAGACTCTATACATTGGGACGGACTACTGTCTCCCAGGGCATGTAAACCATTGACTTTACTAGTCTTAAATTGGGAACAGAACCAGTACAAACCATCATATTGTGGAAGTACTGGTAGGGGTAATTAGATTGCCCCTGGGGTCTGTTTTTCGAGGGGGCACTGTGCAGTCCCCCCTCGTCGAGTTTCTGGTTGGTGGCAGTGGTTACCACGCGAAATATTCCTTAAGAATATTTACTATGGGATTTTCCCATTCATTTTAAACGCACCACTTTTTGGTGCAATGTTTAAGATACCGCTGGGTTATTTAATATTTATTCCCCGGTTGGGTCTTTTTGCCAGAACTCGGTTTTAAAATGGTGTTTGTGTTCGCCTCTGTGACTCCAACCCAAGTCGAGCCCTTTGTTCCACTTTTTGGCGGGCTTCTACACAGAAGTCTCCAAAAGTGGTGCCACTCTGTCTGGGTCTACAGGATGTGTGGGAGGGGGGTTTAGGCACCCTGGACTGAGTTGCCTCGGCAACTCAAGTCGCACTCTTGTGCGATTGGCCCAGTGGTGAGCCGCCCGACTCACCACTTAGCATGTTTGAGTGACAGCTAGGACTGATGAATCAGGGTTTTCTGCATAAAAGCAGGGCTTTGGGGAGTGGAACTTCAGAAGTCGCCACAGGACCAAAGAATCCGAAGAGGGAGAAGCTGAGCCGACCTGCAACGACGACACCACCGGTGGAGCCCTGCTCAATCGCCTCACCACTTCTTCCAACGACAGAGGAGATCTTCATCCCGAAGAGTCTTCTTCCTTTGACTGGTGGGTATAACAAGTTTGCCTGCCTTTTCGCCTTCCCGGATCATCTTGTGGCCGCCTTGCCTGTGCCAAGCACCCTGGCAACCGGGATACCATGTTTTACCACTACCGCGAATAAAAGGGTAGTACCTTTTAACCGGAGAACTCCGCGGCTGGTTTCTTCCCTGGCAGTGCAACGACCTTCAGCTTTCCTCCACGTCGAGATCTTCTCTTCCTCTGGAAGACGCCGCGACTTGCACCCGCTGCCAGGAACAACTGCCCCCGCTGGAGGATTCTCTTCACTTTCAAGGTACTGTGTCCGCCTGGCCTCCCTCTCAACGGTCTGTGTGGGTTATCTCTTAAATCCTCAATTTACCACTTGGGTTGGCCCTAGGCTGGCTAACTGAACTTTTCTGACCTTAACTAATTCCTTTTTGAACTCTCTGCAAGACGTTTCAAGCCTTTTAAACTGTGTGATCTTGGGCGCATTGGTGTTCTACTATCTCTAAGAGGGAGCCTGGCCTCTAAACTTTTTACTCGTTGTGTGCTTTTCTAATTTCTGCCTTTTCCCTCCCTTTTTTGATAACTTATTGAGTGCCATCTTTAGTTAAGCGCTCACCTCTGTCTGGAAATAAGTGGTGTTAACTAAGACTGGTCTAATAAGGAATAAGGGATGTATATATATATATTAATAGTGACTGTGTTTTGAACTTGCTTACAATAATAGTGCTGGAGTGTTTCTAAGTGTGTCTTTAAATAATTATATACTTTGATACCAAAGCTCTGGTCAGTGTTTGCTTGTGCTACTGTATTTTGGTACCTATCTTGTATACTCTATATACTGTCTAACTCTTCTTGAGAAGTCTGGCTGCTCAGCCACAGCTACCAGGTAAATCTGGGTGGTACGGACTGCTACCAATTGGGTTTACTGCCAACACCTGTAGTCTTAAGCCTTTTGCAGTGGTCCCTAACGGAACTGCACAGGTTTCTGCCTAATATAAACCTCTTAAAATTGCTAGTAACCAATCCCTGGTCTCTTTACCGCATGTTCAAGTGTTGGGAGTCCTCGTGCTGTAGCTCTCGAGCTTTTGCTGCGTTTTCGCACTTTTTTCAGGAGATTTTCTAATTTTTTCGGTTACATAGAGCCTCAAGCTCCACCGTTTCTACATCCGATCAATGGGGATCCGTTTTGGAGTTTATACGCCCCTCAAGGGTGAAGATTTCGTCACGTTACGCTTTTGGAGGATTCCAGAAGTTCCGAGGCCTACCCCGGACATGGCCCAGGAGAAAGGGAGCTCGACGCCCGGGGAGCTGTTCAGGACCTGTGAATCCATGCCAGACCCCATGCTGGAGAAGCACATTTGCTGGAGGGGTAGGCCCTTCTGACCCACTCTCCAGAGTTTGTTTTCCTATTAACTTTGCAATCAATTCAGATTTATTTCCTTTACCAGAGAGACTTCTACACATGGTTCTTAAAACCTCAGCACTGTAGTTTAAGAGACCCCCTTCAGTGTAGCTTTCCATATTTGACATGATTTCTCAGTAAAATAGAATTAGTGGTGTTAGCCTTGTGTATAATATCAAGCAATAGCAGCACTCTAAGTGTAATCACTCTACTTCCAAATCCTCATCGCTGTACACCAGTGTTAGACAGAATCCTGTGCAGTGCCCTTAGGGACCACTACACACAATTAAGACTACAGGTGGCAATACAAGTAAGTTGTACCTTTGGTACAAGCCTGTACTACTATGTTAAAGTGGTAGCAGTAGCAGGGCAGCCAGGCTCATCTCAAGAGTATATGAGCAGTAGCAGAGATTACACAAAGGGACCACAATTACTGTGACTCAAGCAAACAATGACTCAAGGTTTCAGGTAGAAAAATATAAGTACATTTATTTTTAAACCATTTGTTATAAAAACAACACTTCTATTAAATTCAAAACCACACGTAAAATACACTACAACTAACCAATTCACTTTGTACGGTATAAATCAAGGCAAGTACCCTGTATTTGATTGGACTGGTGTTATGAAACTAGACACGTTACTGTGAATACGATTGCGGTCACTTTTTGACAGGTCGGTCTACTAAATAAACGCGTATCCATGGCAAGAAATGCTACCGGGGGGGCGTGGCTTGGAGCGCCATCGATGTGGTCGCTCCCTTGAAGCCGCCCGTGGGTTGTCCGCCGCCGCCAAATTCAAGCGGTTCTGACCGAGTATCCAAGTCGCCAATGCCATCTACGACGATCGGAACCGATGAGGCACAACCTGGCTTACAATGACCTCCGAACGCTGGAGTGTTCTCCTAGAACTTAGCGACCGAACCGCTCCCCCGTCGCCATTCGAAGAAACCAAGATGGCGGCCGCGCTGGAACTTAACTATATACTGCGAACCTGATGGCGACGGGCTTCAGGGGGACCGAAGAGGAGCAGCAGACGGAGGTTGCCCGGTGAACATGTGAGAACTTCATCGGGGGATGCACTCGGCCAGGTCGGCAGGGGAAACACGGAGGCCACGAGATAAGCCCCGAGAGCCATCCAGAGAAGCCCCGACCTCGCGGGCCCTCCCTTCACGCACCACTCAGTGCTTCCTGGGGGGCCCCGGCCCACCCATCCAGCCAGCGACCCAGTCACAGCTTTGGCCTCGCCGCAACCCTTCCAGCCAAGACCGCCAAACACGATCATCATATCTAGGCAAACAAAGGTTGGCAAGGGCGCAGATATCTCCACCATGCTCACTACGCTAGATAAAAGCAGGAAGCAAGAGCCTCCCAAACTCACTCCACAGAAACAACAAGAGGACGGGGGAACCCTTGCTACCAAAGGGGACCTGATAGCCTTCATGGCTTACATCAAGTCGGAGTTCCGCTCATGCCTATCAGAACTCACCACCAAAATCGAACAGACGGACCAAAGGGTTACAGAGGCCGAACAGAGGCTCGGAGAAATTGAAGACCATTCGGGGGACCACGCCACCACTCTAGGGGAACTGCGAAGAGCCATTGACTCCCTGCATCAGAAATGCGAGATCCTGGAGTTTAAACATGAGGACCTTGAAAATAGGGCACGCCGCAATAATCTCTGCATTTGGGGGGTCCCGACCTCCGTCCCCGACAACAAGCTAGTGGACTACGTGGGACGCTTCTTCTAAGCCCTCCTCCCAGACCTGGATAAATCTCAGCTCTTGCTAGATCGCACCCACAGACTTCGCCCGCGTCGTGGGGCTGTCTCTGACCCCCCCCCAGATGTCATTACGAGGGTCCACTTCTTTACAACCAAGGAAGCGATTTTGGCGATCAGCCGCCAAGGGGAGGAAATTACATTTCAGAGCACGCCACTCCAAATATATCAGGACCTCTCACCACTCACCCTCCAGAAAAGAAGAGCACTCCGACCCCTGGCACTGTTCCTTCAGGAGCAGCAAGTCCGCTACAGATGGCTGTTTCCAGCGGCTCTACAATTCACATACAAAGGCACCCTACGCCGGATCAGCCACTTGGAGGATGCAGAGAGGATCATGCATCCATCTTCGCCCCAAGAACTCTCCACACCAACCCCGGAGGGAGCTGAGGTCTCCGGGCCGCTTTCCTCCCCGAAACCTAAATGTACGCCATGGTCATCAACCCAGCGGATCAACAAAAAGAAATGAACAATGGCGCCCCCCGCACCTCCAGGTTTCAACTACATCTCTCCCTGGTCTCCTCTGACCCGGCCTGAATTCGGATCCGCCACATAACGCTTAATCTGAAGAGCTTCGAGGGTGGAGACGGCGGACCATACCCACGCGGTTCATACCCACTCCAAGGACACTTTCCAACTTTCGTTCCTTGGAAACCCACAGTACTTGATACACAATGGGACAACCGGCCCCGTTGGCCAAGGGTAGGCCCGTACCTACAATGTCGGTCTACCCGCCAGTTAAAGTTGCGGCCCCCCGTTGGGGCCCTGCGTTAAAACCTCAAGTGCAGGATGGTACTACAAGATCTCGTGACAAACATGGCAGCTGAACCATCGACCCGGACTCTCTTCCCCCCCCCCCCCCCCCAACTCAAGAGATAGAGAATGGGACACCTCTGGACCACCAGGTTCTGCGAATCCTCTCCCTAAATGTTAACGGACTGAACTCCCCTAACAAACGAAAGGCAATTTTATTAAAGCTCCAGGACGAAAACGCTGCGATAGCTATGCTCCAAGAGACCCACTTGCTGCCGGCGGATGTGACCCGGCTTCGATCTCGATCGTTCCCGCTTCAATTTTTTGCCTCCGGCCCAAGCAAAAAGGGGGCACGGCAATTCTCTTTAGAAAAGACTTGAACCCACAAATCCTGGAAACAAAAACATGCCCGGAAGGCCGATACACAGCAGTCAAATGCCTCCTGTTGGGAGACCTATACACCCTCATCTCGGTATATGCCCCTAACACGGGACAATCACTCTTCTACGACGCCTTGGGCACGAACCTCGCTAGTTTTGTGGAGGGCCAAACAATCGTCGGAGGCGACTTCAATGGGGTTCCCGACCCCACTAAAGACAGGTCACACCCCCCGACTCCAAGCGATTTCGCCCAAGCACTCAGCCTCCTCCGGTTGTTCAGGTCTCTAGAGATAATAGACTCGTGGCGGGTGTTTCACCCCGATGAAAGAGACTACTCCTCCTACTCGTTCGTACACCGCACTTTCTCAAGGATTGACTTATTTCTGATCTCCCCACACACCTTCCCCTCAGTCAAAGAGGTCTCCATCGGCACGAGAGCCATGTCCGACCACGCTCCAGTGTTCTTGGAACTCCGGGTTCAGGACCCCAATCTCAATAACCCACGCAAATGGTCTCTGTATGACCCGATTCTCAATGACATGGCTACGAGAGACAAGATCGCGACAGGAATTAAAAACTTCTTTGACGAAAACCCAGCCTCGGACACCTCACTGGCAAATAACTGGGACGCCATGAAGGCAGTAATCAGGGGCTCTCTCATCGCTCAGGGAGCGGCCTACCACCGGAGCAGACGCCAGACTCGAATTGCTTTAGAGGACGAGCTAAGAGAGGCTGAGGCAATCCACAAAGAAAAAGGCTGGTCCCCTAAGACGCAACGGATCATGCGAACAGCGAGGAAGAAGCTTGAAGCCCACTACGCGGAACAAACCGCCCTAATGATGGCAAAAGCCAAACAATCATATTACGCGAAGGGCAACAAAGCAAACAGGTGCCTGGTGGCCAAACTAGCCAAACGGAGACGCGTCAACACAATTGCAGGCCTACATGATCCTGAGGGGGACACCCGATACTCGGAGCCCGAAAAACAACAGCTCGCGACAGACTACCTGACCCAAATCATGAAGGCAACCCCTCGGAACCGACCGCAACAGGTGGAATATCTACGTAAGGCAGCGGTTCCCCGTCTCGCCAACACGATGAGAGACGAATTGGAGGAGCCCATCACGGGGGAGGAGGTCGAGGAGGCCATCAAGTCGCTTAAAACACAAGCCCCAGGCCCGGACAGCTTTTCGACCAGATTCTATAAACTTTTCAGACCACAACTGACCCCCCATCTGGTGACCCTGTTCAACGCCTTCAGAGACACAGGCGCGGTCACCCCATCGATGCAGGAATCAACCACCATCCTCCTGCCCAAACCGGGAAAGGACCCAAGGAGTCTAGCCTCCTACAGACCGATAGCACTCTTAAACATTGATGCAAATATATATTCAAAAATCCTGGCAAACCGCCTGAATCGCGTTCTCCCGAAGATCATTCATCCCCGACCAAGCAGGCTTCATCCTCCATCGATCAGCGGGAGACAACATACGAAGAACCCTGAACCTGGTGGACCTCGCCTCTCGGAACTCCCAAAAACTGGTCTTAGTGGCTCTGGACGCAGCCAAGGCATTTGATCGAGTAGATTGGCCCTATATGAAACTCACCCTAGAGGGCTTCGGCTTCGGGTCAACTTTTCAGACAATGGTGCTGGCCAACTATAAGAGCCCAAGTACGAGTCTAAGAATTAATGGGCACAGCTCAGCTCCGATCCCCCTATCATGCGGAACCCGGCAGGGCTGCCCGCTATCACCCTTACTCTTCGCTCTCACCATGGAGCCTTTGGCCCAAAGGATTAGGGGAAACGATCGAATTAAAGGGCTGCAGGATGGCCCCAACCAACATAAAATCGCCCTATATGCGGACGATGTCCTACTCACGATCTCAGAAGCCCAATCATCATTGAAACAGGCAATACGAGAATTGACCACCTATGGTGAGGTCTCAGGCTTCACTATAAACTTTGACAAATCCTCGGCCATGGGCATCGGGCTCACTCCAGCAGAACGGGAGCCACTGACGACGATGTGCCCGATGACATGGGTGAAGAAGGCCATCCTCTACCGCGGGGTCCACATCCCGGCTAACCCAAGAGACACATACAAAGCCAACTTCCCCCGGCTACTGAAAGAACTGGAAGGCGACTTGAAACGATGGGAGACCCAAGAGATCTCACTGCTGGGGCGCATCACAGCATGCAAGATGAACCTACTGCCGAGGTTCCTATACGCCTGCGCCTCCATCCCAGTAGCGATCCCCACACCAACCCTTAAGGACATCCAAAGGAAAATGCTGAAATTCATCTGGAAAGGTAAGAGAGCGAGAATCCCTCTGAAAACGATGCTGGGGGGCTCCAAGCTAGGAGGTCTGGGGGTCCCGGACTTGAGGGCCTACAGTGTGGCAGCACAACTAGCACAATTTCAAGCATGGCAGACCATAACAAACCGCCCCAGGTGGGTAGAGCTGGAACAATCACAAACACCTTTACCCTTGCGATTTCTGCCACACATTCTGCCCCCCCCCCATTAGAACAATACTGGGGAGACCACCTCCTATCAACTAAACACACCCTTAGCTCCTGGGACTGGGCTCTAAAGCAGAAGGGAGTGCCCAGAGGACTGAGCCCACGCTCCCCGGTCTTCCATAACCCATCCTTCTCACCCGGAGCAGACCCCCGCAATTTCCGGAACTGGATAAAGGGCAGGCTGGAGACCATAGACCAGCTATATATGGGAGGGACACCCCTCACCTTCGCCCAATGTAAGGAGAAGTTCCAACTCCAGGAAAAGGACAGATTCACCTATATCCAGCTACGCCACTGGTGCTCGCACCCCCAGACTCTGCAGGCAGCAACTCGCCCGCCCACCGCCCTGGAGCTGACACTGGGGGACCTTCCAACCCAGGGCAGGGTATCCACCCTATATAGGCGCTTCTTAAGGGACTTCCTGTCCACAAAGACCCGCTGCATGGCTCAATGGGAGGCGGACCTGGGCCATCCGGTCGAGGACCAAACCTGGGTGGACATCTGGACCAGAACGCATACCTCCTCCACGTGCGTTACCAATAGGGAATGTGCGTACAAGGTGCTCCTCTGGTGGTATTACCCACCCCTTCGACTTCACCACATGAACCCACAGGTGGATCATGCCTGCTGGAGGGGATGTGGTCACCCAGGCTCTTTCTTCCATATGTGTTGGGCTTGCCCAAAGATACGACAGTTCTGGAGGACATGCCTAGAGACCATCGCACAAATTACAGGAACGGCGATTCCTCAGGAACCTGAACCAGTCTTGCTGGGGGCCCCGATCCCCGCGATTTACCCGCGCTCCGGGACCAAGTCTAAACTATTGACACACTGCCTTCTGGCGGGGAAAACTGTGTTGGCTAGGGCCTGGAAATCCCCAGAAGGACCTCACATAGCCCAATGGTGGTCTAAACTCTGGGACATCCTGATCGTGGAGAATGTCACGGCAGCACAGGCGGGAACGCTCCACCGCTTTCAGAATGTTTGGAGCCCAGTGCTGGAATACGACCAGCGCTTCCCCGCCCAGACCTACAAACCGACCAGGGCCCGATGGATCTTGAAACACCAAGAGGACCCGGGAGAAGACACATAGATGCTAAGGGGCGAACTGGACAACCCAGAAAGAAAATCCCGCCTCCGAACATGAGGGGGAGGGGAGAGGCCAGAGGGAGGTGGGAAGGAGGAAGCCTGATGGGGGAAATGAGGACTGGGGCTCGAAGAACTTGAATACGCATTGCTTGTGATATGTCATGATTTGTATATTTGCCATCCTGCCTTGATTTAAAATAAATGAAGTTAAAAAAAAAGAAATGCTACCGGGGAAAAAACACTTTGCACCTGAGATACCCAGAGGGAGTTGGGGGCAAAAATGATGGGCAATATTTTAGTTAGGCAGACAGAATCGAAGATCACTCAGACAGGAATTCAAGAGTCAAAGGGCCGGAGCCAGGGTCAAGTGACACCAGGTGCCTGTTGTCGAAGATCACACAGTCAGACAGTTCACGATTCAACGTAGCCAAGAGTACTTTGAAATTGTCACTGTTCGGAAGCAAAAGTTATAAGAAGGAGGGAAAAGTAAGGACAAGCCTTAAGGAAGAGAAATGGGGATTCACCCAAATTCCACAAGCAGGACACAGTACCTTTCTCAAAGGATGAAGCTGGTGCCACGGCAGTTGTTCCTGGTAGTTTCCTGCAGACCCATGATTCCTGGAGCTTCGGCACGAAGGACGATGAGGGGGTCTGCACCACACAGGAATGAGGCCGGCAGCAGCGACGATGAATAAAAGGTGCGCTCCTTAAAAACAGGAGAGGATCTTCAGGTGGCTATCCGGACCACTACAGCAGTGTGCAGCGATTTCGACCACGAAGGGATTCCTCGGACTGAAGACGACGAGCTGGTTATCCCCACCCGGCTCAAGGGAAGACGACTCCGGACTGGATCTTCTCTTAGTCGTTGAAGGGTAGATAGCTCAAGACTACAGCAGGGCTTCACCGGTACGGGATAGTTGCAGCAGTCAACCTCTCCTCTGCTTCTCTTCGGTTCCTTGTAGTTCCAGTGGCGACTCTCTGACTTCCAGCCCTCCCTCACATTCAGCCCACTTAGACACCCAGGCGCCTAGAGGAGGGCTTCTTGGCAGAAGCCCGCCAAAAGACAGGGAACAAAGAAGGCAAACCTGGTTTGCCGCCCAAAGTAAAACACAAGAAGGAGTTTAAACAAAAGGAAATGGTGAATAAACCGCACCAGAGCCAAAATAAAAAGTATTTGGTCAATTTCGAGGCTAATACAATAGCCTACAATATTACCACGTTTATATAAGATAACCGCGGTAGGAAAGTTTAGGGTAGATACCACTGCCACCAGCCAATTCTAAATGTTAAAAGAGCGAAACAATGCTCTAGGATGTACAGATAAAACGGGCTAAGCGTTAACCCTTTCAGTACTCCATGTAAGATGGGGTGTACTGGATGTGTGGTTAAATTGACTAAGTAAAGTTATTGGCAACTTAACTTTTTCTGGGGGACAGTAGTCAGCCTCAGAAATGGAGTTGGTGGGAAGTCTGCACGACAACCCTGTGTCACTGCGCTGAAGGTGATGTGTAACACAAAAGAAGGGGGCCACTGAAGTGGTGTACTCCAGAGCCCACAATCATAAAAACAGGTAAAAGACATATAGCAAAACCTGGGTAAGAGTGGGGGAAAAGCTCACACTCTTACCAAGTGGAACTCCAGAGATCCAGCAAAGCTGCTGAGGGATTCACTAGGTAAGGGAAATTAGCCATGAAATGAGAATTCTCCCTAACACCACATACAACAAGAAAACTTGATTGTCAATTTAACAGATCTGTCTATTTCAACTCACCTCCAGTCAGCCCTCAACAAAGGGCTCTTTCAGCTCCTCAGGGACATCTGACTATTTCACCACAAATGTTGATCTCTACAAATTCTGCAGAAGACTAAAACTTAATATTTTGCAACAAATCTTTGCATGAAAAAACCAACAATAACATACATTCCGTCGGAATTAACTGTTAAGCACTTAATATATGGCCAGTCTTCAAGCAGCAAATGAACACTTGCAACAACCAGACTTATGAAAAACTACCAGATAATCCTTTGAAAAAGCTAATGACAAATTGGATGTTAATGACAACACACTCGCTGGAAAAAGCACTCCTCACTGAAGATGAATACAACTACCTGTTCAATCCGCATCCGATACTGGGTACCATATATTTCATACCCAAAATACATAAAAATACATAAACATGACAAATTTCCATTGTGTCGACCTATAATAAATAGTATCGGGTCACTAACGGAACCCATATCTCAATACATCGATAAACATTTACAACCTCTAGTCACAGGACTAGCTTGATATATCAAAGACACCAGACATGGTTACCTGGGAAGAAGACTTTAGATTAGTAACGCTAGATGTATCATCTTTATACACTAGCATACTGCACAAAAAGGCCTCGAAAATACCAGCTACTTTAAAAAAAAAACAGGTCTGTTTCTTATCTACAACAAAATGAAATGCTACTTGAAATGCTAAAATTCACACTTCACAACAATATATTCACCTTTGATGGACAACTATACAGGCAAAATCAGGGCACAGCAATGGGTGCCAAATACTCTCCATCATCTGCAAACCTGTATATGGGACATTTTAAAATAGAACACACCTGACAGCACCAAGCCTTTACCACAAACAACAGAATTATATATTGGAGACGCTACATCGACGATGTGCTCATCATTTGGAAATGAGGCAAAACAGAATTGGAAAATTATCACAACTATTTGAATCACAATCAATATAATCTCAAATTCACCCTCACAGAGAGCACATCATCCATCAACTTTCTAGATCTCAATCTACATATCAAAAATGGAAGCATTCTTACTACACTTTATGTCAAACCAATGGCAGCAAACTCTATACTTCATGAAACTAGCAATCATCCTACACATGTAATCCAAAATATCCCTTTTGGGGAACTTCTACGCATTAAGAGGAACTGTACGGAAGAGGAAGAATTTGAAAAACATGCACAAAATTCCATTAGAAAATTCCAGGAAAGAGGATATTCGTGTTCACATCTTCAAAAATCCAATCAAAAGACCAAATTAAGAACCAGAGCGGAATTACTTAACAAACCAACTTTGAACTCCACAATACATTCCAACAAAGTAAGATTACTCACTACTTTCAGCTCTGAAGCCAAGCCCATGAGAAAAATACTGTCTAAAAATTGGCACATCCTCAAGTCGGATGACGATATTTCATAATTTTTAGATGACACAGCATGCCTGACATACCGTAAAGCCTGTAACCTCAATTTCACAAGAGAATATAAAGAAACAGGCCTGCCACAACTCTGGAAAAAACAAAGACTCAAAGGAAACTATAAATGTGGCAAATGCATAGCTTGTCCCCATTCAATCAATGGCAAAAAGGAAATCCAACTGGCAAATGGAAGCAAAAAAACAATCAAACAATTCATCAATAGCAACTCTAAGAATGTAATTTACACTATACAATGCATATGTCAGAAAACCTAGGTGGGAAGCAACACAAGACCTCTAAAAATCAGAATTCAAGAATATCTACCAACCATGAAAATGAAGCCAAATTTCCACTAGGCTTCCATGCACTACAACATCACCATGGAGAGTCGAAAGATTTGATTAAATTCTATTGGATTGAAAAAAATAAAAAAAATAAATAAAAATCAACCCACCCCAAGAGGTGGCAATATGGAAAAAAATACTAACATCAAAAGACGCAAAATGGATCTGCCTAATGGACTGCTGCCATACAGGACTGAATGATGATTCAGAAATGATTAATCTACTTTAAATACAACAAGGACAGGACTATCATCACAGCAATCTATTTAGATTATCCCTCATGAAGTTTGTTCAATCAACATGTGGCTCTAAAATGTAGGTTTGCTATGTCATATTGCTTGCAGGATTTTCCTAAAAATCTTTTCTTGTATAGTCTCTAAATGTAACCATTATACATATCATCCACATCATTTTTCAATTGGAATGTCACTTTAGGCTCCACCCGACGAGATTGTGCATCTGCACAAAACTCTAGTCCAGATTTATAATTGGGTAGCCAATACAAATCGACAGAAAAGGTGATCACTATTAAGGCAAATTGTAGATTAAGATACTAATTCTTAACCAACCTTTTTAGAACCAACTTAGATATAATATTTTGGTAGCAACCAAATCTCTAATCGGAAGGGGAACTGGCAATCGGGACCAGGATTTTGCCAAACGTGACTTATCCCAATCCAAAATGGACATTACGCCATGCGCCAATTACTAGCGCGATCGCATCATCACGTGACTTTATATTGGCGGCCATTTTAAACAAGCGTGGTTATCATGCTCCGAATGCCACATTCAGGAGAGAAACTACTCCGAACGTAAAGGTAAGACGTTTTAATACAAATCTGTTCACCTGTCTTGTAAAATTTAAGAATATAAACATAACTATGCTTAGTAACTTGAGGACTTGATAACAATAACAGTATACAAGAGTACGCAATAGATTACAGATAACTAAAATCCAAATAGAGAGTACAAAAATAATTTTTTGGGCACAATCTGGACTACAAATCATTTTATACTTTATATTTCAAAGCAGCATCTTCTATTTCTAATTGCACTACAGCAATTCTAATAAAGCACATTACTGTGTTACAGATTCATGAAAATGTAATGGTCTTATTCTCCTGATGAACCGCTATAAAGTTATAGCGGGGAAACACGTGTTGAGGAAGAAGAAAAGCAATTAGAACTGCAAATGTACTCTGATATCCAAAGAAATTGATCTAAAGATGAAAAGGCATTATCATTTGTGAATGTACCCCTATGACACCCCAATAGAGGAAATCAATCTTAAGAAACTGCTTTGGAAGAGTGAGCACAAGAGAATGTGCTAAAACTTGGAAATGAACCCCTATGGCAAATAAACAGATGTCATCAAACTACAGGAAAGCTATATTGGGCATGCGGACCAGAGGACAAAAATGCACATAAAAGATTTAAGATACCACAAAGGACATACCGTATATCATTTGGACAATTTGAGCACATTTGTTGAAAGTTAAGATTATGAGAAAATTGAAAATGTCAACAAATCAATGTCCTGAGATTTCGAAATAAATACAAAAGTTGGCGCAACCTATCTGATCTCAATCCTTTCATTACCATAGCAGTATATTGCTAAATAGATCAAAATGACCATGTTGCCTAAGCTTTTCTATTAGTCAAACCCATCCCATCAATGAGATGGGAAGCTGGTTCCACTGCTCCAACTTGGTGCCAATTTTAGTAACCAGGGAATCATAGTGGAGCCATTTGACAAGAGCAGCTGAACGCGGGATCTCAATGCCAAGGTAACTTATATTTGAGGGTGACCACCGCAGCCAAAAAAAATCACGTGGATCCTATGTAGCGTCCGTTAACGGGAAGACCTTGGACTTGTTACTATTAAGACGCAAGCCACAATACTTCCCAAACTCGCAAATATTTCCCTAGGTCTTTTATATACATCATTATATCTTCAGCATATAATGTAATGAGCTCCACCCACCAGGCAATGCTAATCCCGGCACACGTATGACAAGCACGCATGAGATCAGCCAGTGGTTCTATTACTAAGGCAAACAGCAGGGGTGACAATGGGCACCCTGCCTGGTATCGCCTTCCAGCACTAATACCAGCGAGAGTACCCCCATTCACATATACTCTAGCATATGGCCGTGTATATAGTTTTTCCACTCACGTCAAGAAATTCGGCCCAAACCCATAATTGTTCAGTATCCTAAACAAGAAAGGTCAATATACTGTATTGAATGCTTTCTGCATGTCTAGTGATACAGCAATCCACTGAATGACCTGTGGTATCTGCCCAATCACATTATACATTAAACGTATGTTAGATGCCGTCGATCTCCCCAATGTAAATCCTGCCTGGTCCTCATGTACCATATATGGCATTACCGGGTTCAGTCTAGATGACAGAATTTCTGTAAAGACCTTCGGATCAGCATTTATTAAAGATAACGGTCCGTACGACCTGCATTCATCTGAAGTCTTACCGGTTTAAGTACTAAAATAATTATTGCTTCACGCATAGACTCTGTAAGTTTCTCAATTTCTAAAGCCTCAGACCAAACAAAGCAGTCGGGGGCGGGGTGGGGGGGAAGGGCACATAGCACATCCACAAATTCCTTATAAAATTATGCCCCCAGTCCGTCCGACCCTTGGGCTTTCCCATGGCATCCTTTATTTCGGTCAGATTTATTGGCTACTACATCGCATTGCGCGCCTCTGCAGATAAGAGCATTGTGAGCATTCTCGCAAGGTATTCGTCTATCTCAGACACTGTGGCTGCGCTTTTAGGGGAGTAGAAGTCTCTATAGAAGTCGCAAAATACTGCGTTCACCTCGTCCACCATGTTGGCCACCGAGTCGTCCGGCCGGATTATACATGAGATATTAGAACTGCCCCTGTCATTGCGAACTGTTTGAGCCAGCAATTTCCCCAAGTCTATACTGTTCCCCACATCAGCGTGCTGCTGCAGGCCTATCGAAATATCGCAACTCCCTAATGGCTGTGTCACGTTATTTGTCTAGGTATGTCTTTATATCGGTTCTGATCTGGGGCAACAGGTCGTCTAGGCTTTTCTTTTGCAACTGCGCCAGTGTCTCCTCGTATCTCCTCAATTCTCTCCTAATGTCACGGAGTACTCCAAATTCTGTGGACATAGCAATACCCCTAATATACACTGAACGCTTGCCAGAGAGTGGCATGTGTGCTCACCGACCCCTCATTAATGTCAAAATAGCTGTCTATATGGAACAAGTTACTTCCCTGTAACTGTTGTTCTCCAGCATGGGTCTGGCATGGATTCACATGCTCATGAATATTCCCCGTCGTCAGGCCGGGAATCCTCGGTATAGAAAAAATCAGTATCAGTTTCGTTTCTGATCGGTCTTTCTCAGTAGTAACCAATCACTGGTCTCTGGGTCATACTGCCCCCAGCCAATGACTGCCCTCTCCCTAAGCCCCACCCCTGGCAGCCATCCTCAGATTTGGTAGCACGTGAAGTGGCAGTATGACCAAGTGAAGAGCCGCAGAGGGGTAGGCGGGAGGGTTCGCATGTGAATCCATGCCAGACCCATACTGGAGAACAACAGTTACAGGTAAGTAACTTGTTCCTTCTCCAGCATGGGGTCTGGCATGGATTCACATGCTCATGAATATAAGAATACATAGCAGTATACACATGCACAACCACGGGAAGTGGCACAAGGCTCAATATCAAGCAATACAACAACTCAACATTAAGCAACTCTTACCTCCTCACCAGGCTCACCTTAGGCAAACAGGTTGCGCAGCACTGCCTGGCCGACTCTGGACTCCTCCCTGGAATCCCGGTCGACGCAGTAGAATCGCGTGAAGGTGTGCGTCGACCTCCACGTAGCAGCCCTGCAGATGTCGAGCAGGGGCACACCAGACAGGAACGCCGTAGTAGCAGCGATCGCTCTGGTCGAATGGGCTCTTGGACGGCCGGGCAGCGGTCGGTTTGCCAACCGGTGACAGTGCATGATGCAGCCGGAGAGCCATCTGGAAATGGAAGACTTCGAGAGAGCCTTCCCTTGATTCACAGGTCCAAAGTTCACAAACAGCTGTGATGTCTTCCGGAAACTCTTCGTGCGGTCCACGTAGAACTTCAGCGCTCTAGCTACGTCTAGCGAGTGCAGAGTCCTCTCAGACGGCGACGAAGGCGACGGGAAGAAAACTGGCAACACCAAGGGCTCGTTTAGGTGGAAGTCCGAAGGCACCTTGGGCATGAAGGAGGGGTGCGTCCTAAGCACCACCCTCGTGTCGTGAAAAGTCAAGTATGGAGGCTTGCAAGACATGGCCTGGATCTCTCCCACTCGTCGTGCAGAGGTGATGGCCACGAGGAATGCTGTCTTCCACGACAGAAACTTCAAAGGCACTGAGTGCATAGGTTCGAATGGGGCTCCCATGAGCCTAGTTAGTACCACGTTGAGCCCCCACGGCGGGGCAGGGGCCTTCACCGGCGGGAATGATCGCAACAGTCCTTTCATAAATTCCTTCACCAGACGATGAGACCACAAGGACGCCCGTCCTGTAGTTCTGGTGTAACGTGAGACGGCAGCCAGATGTACCTTGATGGAAGTGTGAGATAGGCCCGCCTTGGCCAAGGACAGTAGGTACGGCAATACTTGAGGGGCCGTAATCCACAGAGGGTTAATCTTCTGTGCCCGGCACCAGATAGAGAACCTCTTCCATTTGTGTCCGTAGCACTTGAGAGTTGAGGAAGCCCTGGCCTTTGCAAGAACCTCTCTGCAATCGGCCGGGATGTCGTATCCTCCAAACTCTAGCGCTGCAGGAGCCAGGCCTGCAAGTTCAGCGACTCTGGTTCGTGGTGAAGAATGGTGCCTCCTTCTCTGGAGAGAAGATCCGCGTCCGTCGGTAGCTTGACCGGTGTGGACGCTGACAAGTCCAGAAGGTCCGGGAACCAGATCTGCCTCGGCCACGCCGGTGCCACGAGGATCATCCTGCACCGGGACCTCTTGCGCTGATTGACGAGCCGGAGTAGCAACGGCAACGGCGGGAATGCATAAAGGAACAGGCCGTCCCAGGGGAACGAGAAAGCATCGCCCATGCTTCTCGGTTGGGGAAACCTGCTGGCGAACCTCCGGCACTTGGAGCTCGCTGCTGCCGCCGTCGCGAAGAGATCGATCTCGGGGTTCGCCCCATCGTCGGAAGAGTCGGTCCACCTGATCCTGGCGCATTTCCCACTCGTGGCACGAGCAGGGCTCCCTGCTGAGTGAGTCGGCGATGGTGTTATTTATCCCTGCCAGATGAAAGGGTATCAGAAACATCCCTTGTGCGATGGCCCAATGCCACAGATCCTGGGCTTCCTTGGACAGGGCAGGGGATCTGGTTCTGCCCTGCTTCCGAATGTAAAACATCATGGTGGTGGTGTCGGTGAAGATCCTCACCACCTTGCCCCTGAGGGACGGAAGGACCTGAGGGCCCAGAACACTGCGCGGAGCTCCAAGATGTTGATGTGGAGAGTCTTCTCCTCCGAGCACCAAAGGCCTCTCCCGTGGAGGCTCCCGGTGTGAGCTCCCCAACCTTCCAGGGAGGCATCCGTCGTCACCTGGTGGGCCGGGGCTTGGAAGCCTGTTCCCGCCGTCAAATGAGCGCGGACACCCCACCATCGTATCGCCTGGCGGAAAGTTTCGTCGAGCGAGATCCTGTCCTCGAAGCTGCCCGTCGTCTGGAAATGCAGGAGGACATCATCCCGAGGAGGGACTTGATAGACCTCACTCTGGCCACGTCCGTGGCCAGTAGACGTTGCACCTTTCCTAGGATGGTCCTTATCCTTTCCTCCGACGGTGAGGCCCGCCGTGCCACTGTGTCGAGCTGTGCTCCCAGAAACAGGGCGACCTGCGACGGGACCAGGTGGGATTTTGGAAAGTTGATGGAGAACCCCAGGTCCGTGAGCAGCTGGATGGTCTTCGCAGTGTGTTCCACAGCGAGCTCCCTTGTTCTTGCCCGTATGAGCCAGTCGTCCTGGTAGGGGTAGACGTGGATCCCCTGCAGGCGCAGCCGCACCGCCACCAGTGATAGGCACTTGGTGAACACCCTGGGCGCCGATTTTAATCCGAACGGGAGGGCCTTGAACTGGTAGTGCCGCCCTTGGACCACGAACCTGAGGAACTTTAGGTGTCTCTTTAGAATGGGGATGTGGAAGTACGCATCCTCCAAGTCCAATGACGACAGGAAGTCGCCCTCCTCCAGTTGGCCCAGCACGTGCTGGAGGGTGACCATCCGGAACTTCTGTGCCTTGATGTATTTGTTTAGTCGTCGCAGGTCCAGGATGGGACGCCATCCTCCTGTCTTTTTCCTTACGTGGAAGTATCTTGAGTAAACTCCGGAGCCCCGAAGCCTCTTCGGGACGAGCTCGATGGCACCTTTCCTGAGCATCGCCCGTACTTCCAACAGCAGTTGAGGGACGTGATTTTCCTTCCTGGCCACGGGAGGAATGCGGGGGCACCTCTTCTGGAACTTGAGGGCGTGCCCCAGGGCCAGGACGTCCAGCACCCAACGGTCGGTGGAGATGGACTCCCACACGCCGACGAACTTCGTCAGCCGGCCTCCCACCGGGGTGCTTGGGCGGGGACCCGACCCGACAGACGGTTCAATCCTGCTTGGAGGCCGCTTTGCCTCCCTGACCACCTTGGCGACAACGGCGGGATCCACCTGACTTGCCGCGTCCCCTATAGGCCTCCTGCGACGAAGACCTCGCCGCTTGACGGTAAGTAGAGGCGCTGCTGCTGGCTCCCTTGAAGGCACCCTGTCTGCCTCCGGAACTCCGAAAGGACGGCCGTCGTTGTTGGAGGACACCCAGTGCATGGGCCGTCTCCGTGTCCGTCTTGATCGCCTGAAGGGATTGATCAACCGCCTTGCCAAAAAGGTTGTTACCATCGAAGGGCATGTCCAAAACCTTGGTCTGAACGTCTTGGCGGAAATCCGTCGCCCTGAGCCATCCTCGTCGTCTCAGGCAAATGCCGTTGCCCAACTGACGGAAACCGGTGTCGGCGATGTCCGTGGCCACCGTAATGGTGTGGTCTGAGGCAATCTCACCTTCCTGCAAGATTTCCAGGGCCTCAGCCCTCCTGGCATCCGGAAGGAAGTCCAACAGCGCGGCGATCTTGAACCAAAACTCCCTGTCGTAGCGGGCTACGATGGCCAGGGCGTTGGCCGCCTTGATGTTCGTCGCTGTAGATGAGATGACCCGTCGTCCCATCGCATCCAGTTTTCTACCCTCACCGTCCGGAGGGGAGGTTGAAGTCGAGGCCGATGGCCCCCCCCCCGCTTTCTTCTTGGCCGCTGCCGAAACGACCGAGCCCGGGGTTGGTTGCGCCCTAAGGCACAAGGGGCAGCGTCGGGGACCCGGTACTTCTTCTCGTACCGGTCCCTCTTCGCAGGAGCCGTGGCAGGGTTCTTGAGGAGGGCGAGCCCCTCATCCCAGATATCATCTAGAAGCGGTATGGCGAGGACCGTCTTCCTTTTAGCCTCGCGCCGCTGGTAGAGGAACCCCTCCTTCTTTTCCTCGGGGCAGAGCTGGAAGAGCTCAGATGCCCTGGAGATCATTGCATGGAAGGATCCATTCTCGTCGGACGGGAACGCCAGGGCAAGGGGAGCCGGGGGGGCACGTCCCTTCGTCGCCTCCATCGTCATCCGTATCCGTCGTAGTCGTGTCCATGCCTGTATCATCCCCGTGGGTAGTGGACCGGGGGGAAGGCAGAGAAGGCCGCAGAGGCGGGAGAGGAGGCCTAGGATGCGTCGTCGTCCTCTTAGGCGGTGGGCTCCCCGAAGGTCCTGGCTCCGGATCCTCCGTCGGGTCTGGCTCAGGCTCCGTCGGGGGAAGGGGCAACCTAGTCCTTATCTCCGAGCATAAGGACTGGATGGCTGACAAAATGGCCGCAGAGGTGTCCTGCGGCGCCGGAAACGACGGGCGTGAGGGCTCTTGAGGAGCCTCGTCTGCGTCGCCCTCGCCGGGATCCCTCCCGAAGGGCTGGGTCTCCTCCACGACTTGGATGAGCTCCTCTTCAGAGGTCGTGTCCGTATCCACGACGGCCACCACTCCCTCCCCCCCTTTTTCCAACGAGGACTTCGTGGGGGTCTTCTCGATGGGCCTGAAAGAAGACTCCCTCTGCGGTGGCAGGGAGACTCTGGTACCTGAGGGCGCCTCCACTGGTCTAGCCTCCACAGGCTGAGCCAGGGCCGCGGCGACATCCTCAATCAAGGTCCTAGCAGGGTGAATCACGGCCAACGTCACCTTCTGTACACCTGGGGCCTTCACCTTCGGGGGAGGGTCCGAGCCTCGCTCCCCCTCTGCCGGAGTCTTCGAGATCGACCGGGGCCTCTCCAGAAGCTTTGCCGGGTTCTCAGACTTCCTCTTACCCGAGCCAGAGCGTTGGCTCGTGGTAGATGGCACCGGGGAGGGTGCGCCCTGCCTGGCAGCCGAGGAGCCCGACCGTTCGGTGCTCGCGGTACTTAGCCTTTTGTTGGGCCCCCGTCGCCGGGGCACCCTCACAGGACTTAGAAGACCGCTCGGACTTCTTCTTCTTCTCGCCTGGCGGGCTCTTACCTTCCAGCCAGTTGGCGAGACGGAGGTGCTATCTTTCATGGTCCGCTCCGACATGTTTCCACAAAACGCGCAGTCCTTTTCCTTGTGCGTCTTGTCCTCATGGAGACAGTAGAGGCATAACGAATGCTCGTCCTCCTTGAAAACGTTCTGAAGCTGGCATCCAGGGCAGGTCCTGAAAAGCTTCCCGGGCGTTGAGCGCCCATTCTCCTGGGCCATGTCCGGTGTAGGCCTCGGAACTTCTGGAATCCTCCAAAAGCGTAACTCGACGAAATCTTCACCCTTGAGGGGCGTAGTAAACTCCGAAACGGATCCCTGTTGATCGGAAGTAGAAACGGTGGAGCTTGAGGCTCTTTTAACCGAAAAAATGAGAAAAAAAGCGCGAAAACGCAGCAAAAGCTCGAGAGCTAAGCACAAGGACTCCCAACACTTGGACGTGCGGTAAAAATCTGAGGATGGCTGCCAGGGGCGGGGCTTAGGAAGAGGGCAGTCATTGGCTGGGGGCAGTATGACCCAGAGACCAGTGATTGGTTACTACTGAGAAAGACAGATCAGAAACGAAACTGATACTGATTTTTTCTATACCGAGGATTCCCAGGCCTGACGACGGGGAATATTCATGAGCATGTGAATCCATGCCAGACCCCATGCTGGAGAAGTTGCATTATGTTTGTCCGGAAAGCTGGGTCCTCCAATGAGGTAGGCTTAAAGCGCCACTGTGGTCTCGGTGCCATATTCCCGGGAATGTCCAGCGAGAACAATACCGGGGAGTGATCAGACAAGGTTCGAGGTAGTATCTGGCACTCGGTCACCCAATTCAATAACTTATGTGATACCAGCCATAAACCGATTCGCAAATTCATATCATGCACTAATGAATAAAAGGTGTATGCGCGCTAAGTGTTGCTGAGTGCTCGCCCCTCATCCCCAAATCCTCAATATGCGGGAGTATAGTTCGCGCAGCATTTGTTAACAACCTTGATGTTGATGAGGTGCGGTCTAGATTTATATCCAATATAGTATTGAAGTCTCCACCACAAATAACTGATGTAGTGGGATGCTTAGCACATTTTTTAAAAATAGAGCATCACAAAATTCTGGGTCGTCCACATTAAGTCCATATACATTCATCAGGTGAACCTCCAAATGTCCCACCTTCCCATGAACAACCACAAACCTCCCAATATCATCGCATACTGTTTCAAAATGGAGGAATGGTAAAGATTGGTGCACCAAAATCATGACCCCCCCGTGCCCAGGTAGAATAGGACGTATAATAGCGCATAGCCCCCCACCCCCACCCAGGGGCCATCTAACATGCTTGATGATCCAACGGGTGGGTTTCTTGTAAAAATAAAAGCTTAACCCCTAGCCTATTGACAAGAGACAACCTTACGCACCTTCACTGGGTTCCCCAGCCCCCGCACATTCCAACTTAAGTTTCCCATTATCTAGATCATTCCCAGCTATGATCTCTTGAGTATTCCATAATACACATCCCTGTCAACAACCCGTCCTGACCAACCCATGTTGCACTGCATGCACCTTGTACATTTTTACAACCCAACTCCCCTTCAGAGCCTCCCTCCCCCACCCACATAGCACCCCAAACTTTGACTATGCATACCCAGACCACGATCCCCCCACTAACTAGCATATGTACTCGCATTGGGGTCAGCCGTTACCATTGCAAGTGGAGTTCCACTCAACAACATATTCCTTCCTGACACATGAAAAGAACAAAACAAGCATAGCCATCAACACATCCGTATTGCATTGTCATGGGTGAGAAAATCTACTACGGTACCATATAATTTCAACCCTGGTTCTCCCCCCACAGGGAGTGGAATATTAGCCTCCACGGAAGATGTGGCCTCCTCTGGAAATGTAAAGAAGTAGGTCTTATTGTTAAATTGCAGGCACAGCCGGGCTGGATAGTGCATGGCATAGGGTATTCCACGCTCCCTAAGGAGCTGTTTAACACCAACAAATGTGCGTCTTTCCTGCTGCACCGCTAAAGTATAGTCTGGAAAAATGCGGACCACACTGGATCCCATCCTCAGGTCCTGCTTCTCATGTGTGGACCTCAGCACCAGGTCTCTGTCTCTGTAATTCATTAGGTGGGCAATTATTGGCCTGGGATATCCGCCCCCCGGCCTTGGCTTCAGTAACACCATTAACACTCTGTGCACATGTTCCACTACAAACAGCGGGGACCAGCCAGCTTTTTCAATAGGTCCTTCACTGCAGTCTCCATTGTGCCTTTCAGAGCATCCTCCGGCACACCTATAATGCAGACGTTATTCCGTCTTGACCTTTTCCTCCAAATATTCACACTTGATCTCGATATTGCCCATGTCCTTAGTAAGGGATGTCACATTCCCCTGCAATGCAGTTACAGCATCCTATGCAGTGCTGATCCACGTTTCTGCTTCCGTTATCCACTGTGTTGCCTTCTCTAGTTGAACGCGTATAGTTGTAACATGACGGTAATGCCGTCCAATTTATCATTAATGGAGGCAAATCCCTACTGCATTAAAGTCATGACCACCTGTAGATCACTAGGTGTTGAAACCAGAGCTCCCTCCACTTGCACCCGATTGCTTGCGCCTTCACCCGCCATTTCCACAGACTTCTGGATGGGTTTCGCAAATGTATCCATGGAGCCACATTTCTTAGGTCCAGCCCCTTTAGGCATGGCATGTGACCATGCAGCTGTCATGCACGTTCCGTAATATGTTGGGACACTGGTCCCCAATTGTTGCGCATGATTTATCACTCCCTTATCCTTGCTTAGGCATCCAAAACAGGAGGTAAGCGTCAATCAGCCAATAGGGCAGCTACACAGCAAGTCATCCGCAAACACCACCACATTATACACCAATCGTGACCAGAGCATGCAGCACGGTAGCTATCAGAGTTAATGGTCAACCTACAAGCCCAACTACCCTGGAATGTAGAATGGGGCTATAGGTGTACCTCGCACCTCTCAGCCCAGAGCACATAGCGAGAACACAATGAAGAGAGAGCAAGTTAGGTTGTCAGCCCTATTAACCGGAGCTTCCACCTTAACGCTCACATACCAAAGCCACCCCGGTCAACAAGAAGTGGCGTGCAATGATCCACGTGGCAATGTCAATACAGCAGGCCTTATCTCTGTGCGTTCCAAGCTATGCATGCTGCGGGCACCCCCCGCAGCCTTCAAAACCAGTAATTGAGTCAGCCCGCTGGGAGGACTGTCACGTGACTACATTCACTACAGGACTGCCCCCGAGGCCCTGCACCAAAACTTCAGCATGACCCGGGCAGCGCTCACCTCTATCCCTCCAGGGGGCTTCGGCACTCAGCAGGAGACCACAGGGAAAAGCAGCAGCGAAGGGTCAGCTTCCGGGACGGGCCAGCTGATCACAGTCCCGGCACCGTCTCCAGGCTCTCAGATGAACAGGTTACTTACCAACTGTAACGTTCTTTCGACTGGATGTTCCTCCCACGTATTCCTCATCTTGTGATAATTCGTTATCTCCAGCTTTGCTGCTTCGGAAAAAAAATGTATCGGCAGAGGGCGCTGTGCTCGAGGTCGTGGCGTCGATCGTCGACGTCACCGATGGTATAAATGGCTCGAGCTGCGCCCGTTGCTTCAGTTCTGTTTTTTCGATGATATATATATATATATATATATATATATATAGGAGGAACACCCAGGCGTGTCCCATGACCGATACATTCTTCGTGAGAGGAAAGTGTAAGAAACGTAAAACTGTACTGTGCGGTAGGATGGGAGGGTCGATGAGGAATATGTGGGAGGAACATCCAGTCGAAAGAACGTTACAGTTGGTAAGTAACTTGTTCTTCGAATGGATTGTGTCCTCCCACGTATTCCTCATCTTGTGATAGGCTCCCACAGCAGTATCAATTTTTGGAGGCGGGAGTACTAATTTCAGTTTTCGTGGACAGAATGCAGAACTGCCTTTGCAAATAAACCCTCGTTAGAGGAGGCAGTGTCCAAACAATAATGTTTAACAAAAGTATGCATTGTTTTGCAGGTTGCAGCTGCACAAATATCTGCTGCCGGGACTCTTCTCTTTAGCGCCGCAGAAGTAGCCATTCCCCCTGTAGAATGGGCACGAAGCCCATCTGGTGGTTCTTTTCCCGCTAATCTGTAGCATTCAACTATGGCTAATAAGATCCAGCGGGAAATGGTCTGTTTTGTTACATATAAGCCTAATTTATGACGTAGAACCCACAAACAGTTGGTCATCTTGTCTCAATTTAGCCATCCTTGAGATGTAAAAACTAAGAGCCCTTTTGGGATCTAATCTGTGTAATCTCTCCTCTTCTTTGCCCAGATGAGGAGGAGGATAAAAGGTTGGTAGTAATATTGTTTGTGACAAATGGAAGTCTGAGACTACTTTTGGCAAGAACGAAGGTTTAGCTTTAAGGACTACCTTATCTTTATAAAAAATAGTATATGGTGGTTTGCATGAGAGAGCCTGAAGTTCGCTAACCCTGCGGGCTGATGATAGGGCCACAAGGAGGACAGTTTTTAGAGCCAAAAGCCTCAATGGACATGAGTGCAGAGGCTCAAAAGGTATGCAAGTCAAGAATTTTAATACTGAATTTAATTCCCAAGTTGGTACATGAAAAGGTACTGGAGGGTATACATTAGTAAGCCCCTTTAAGAATGTAATTATTAACGGTAGTTTGAAATATGAAACCTCTTCCGAGGAGCGCTTGAAAATGGATAGCGCAGCAAGGTATCCTTTGATTGTTCCTATCTGGAGCCCCAGATTAGCTAGATGTAGTAGAAAAGAGAGCACCATTGGGGTGCCACACTGAAAAGGGTCCACATCCTTGTCTTTGCACCAGTTACTAAACCTGTTCCAGCGACATCGGTACAAAGACTTTGTTGCTGGTCTTCTGGCCGAAAGCAAGATTTCCATTACGTCATCCGGAAGATCCCAATCCTTGTATCTCAACCTCTCAGAAACCATGCGTGAAGGTTGAGTGTCTTGACCTCTGGATGGAGAACCCGACCTTCCTCTTGCGAGAGAAGATCCTCTCTTTGCGGAAGACGTATTAGAGGGCAGATGGACATGTCTAGAAGGTCCGGGTACCACGTCCTCGGGCCCGATGCGGGGCAATTAGGATCATGGTTTTCCTGAACTTTCTCATCCTCCTGATTACTTGAGGAATCACGGGGACTGAGGGAAAACGCGTACAGCAGTGGAAACTTCCACTCCACTACGAATGCGTCTTTCAGAGCGCCTCTTCGAGGAAATTCCCTTGAGCAGTACTGATCGCACTTCCGGGTGATTGCGGTGGCAAACAGATCCACTTGAGGGGTTCCCCAAAGGGCAAAGATCTCCAGAAGGACTTCCCCACTCGTGAGAGACCGTGCTCTGCCTGCTCAGAGCGTCTGCCGCTGTGTTCTTCTCTCCGGCTAGATGAATTGCCGACAGAGATTCCTTCTCGTATTGCCCAGAACCAGAGCTGCATTGCTTCTCTGCACAGTGGCAGTGACCCTACTCCTCCTCTTTTGTTGAGGTAGTACATGGCCACCGTGTTGTCCGATATTATCAGGACATTCTTTCCCTGTACAGAGGGCAGAGAGGCCTTCAGAGTTAGTCTGATTGCCCTCAGCTCCAAAAGGTTGATGTGTAGTTTGGACTCCGATGGAGACCAACGACCACGGATTGTCAGATCGTTGGTGTGTGCTCCCCACCCCGTGAGTGAGGCGTCCGTCACTACCGTTATCTCCGGCCATGGTTGCCAAAAAGACTCTCCCATGAGAATGTTGTCGTTGCAAGCCCACCATAGAAGATCCTGAGCAACTGTGCTCGGAACTTGCAGAAGATCCGACATATTCCCTGAGAACTGGGACCACTGAGTTCTGAGTGCCCATTGAAGAGATCTCATTCTCAACCTGGCCTCTGGTACTAGGAAAATGCAGGATGCCATGAGGCTGAGCAACCTGAGAAAATCGAAGGCCGGTAGATGTTGGGCATTCTGAAACTTCGTTACCATCTGCTGGATGTGGAGAGCTCTCACTTCGGGAGGCGAGGCTTTTCCCGATGAAGTGTCCAAGACTGCTCCGATAAACTGGAGTTTCTGGGATGGTATCATGTGGGACTTCTTGAAATTGAGGGAGAAGCCCAATTTGTGGAGCAAGTGGCAGGTGATCGAAAGATGTTCCTGAGCTTGTTCTGGAGAACTTGCTCTGATCAACCAGTCGTCCAGGTAGGGATATATGCGAATACCTCCTCTCCTGAGACTTGCTGCCACAACCGCCAACAGTTTGGTGAAAACCCTCGGGACGGAGGTCAACCCGAATGGCAGAACTCGAAACTGATAATGAGAATTGCCAATCGCGAACCTCAGGTACTTTCTGTGCTTTGGATGGATTGGCACATGAAAGTAAGCATCCTGAAGGTCGAATGATACCAACCAATCTTGGAGTTGGAGAGCCTGAAGGATCTGAGAAAGAGTCACCATCCTTGAACTTGTCCTTCCTGAGGAACTTGTTCAAGTTTCTCAAGTCCAAGATGGGTCTCAGTCCTCCGTCCTTTTTTGGGATGAGAAAATATGGGGAGTACCAACCCCTGTTCCTCTCCGCTACAGGTACCGGTTCTATGGCACCTTTCTCTAGCAGGGTTAACATTTCCTGCAACAGGAGTGGATCTGGAAATTTGGCGGAGTTGGCTCCTGGTGGATGATTCTGAGGCCTTTTTAGCAAGGGGAGACAGTAACCTTGGGCTACTCTTTCCAGTGCCCAAGCATCTGAGGTAATGCCCCGCCATTCCTTCAGATGTTGAGAGATCCTGCCTCCCACTGGTGTTTTGTGTAATAAGGTCTCAGAGGGATTTGGAGGCGGCTGCAGGAGTGGCTGAGGGTACAGATGCCGCTCCCGAGGCTGATTTTGCACCTCTTCCTCGTGTTCCATGAGGGAAGTTTCTTTTTCACCTTTGAGAAGCCTGTCCTCTTCCTCTACCAAAAGAGGAGAAGTATTGAAAAGAACGACCCCTCCAGGAAGATGAGCCAGAATAGGGTTTTAGAGGCTGGCGCAGAGAGGCGCTAAGTGATTTAGCTGCCGCTTTCGAGGTCTGAAGTTTTTCTAGGCTTTCATCAGCCTTTCTGCCAAAGAGCCTCGAGCCATCAAAGGGCATGTTGAGAAGTCTGGCTTGCACGTCCGGTGCAAACCCCGACTTCCTCAACCACGCAAATCTGCGTAGCACAACGGTTCCAGCCATGGATCTGCTGATACTATCAGCAGTATCCAGTCCAGACTAGAGACATTCCCCCATTGCCTCCTTCCCGTCTTTGACTATATTCAGGAAGCCTTCCCTTTCCTCGCCTTCCGGAATATGATCAGCCGCCGTCGAAATACAGTCCCACAGGGTATGGGTAAACCTGGCTAGGGTACAGGTGACATTTGCCGACTTAAGTGCCATACTGCCTGATGTGAAAACTTTACGTGCTCAGGCATCAATTTTTTTATCCTCTCTATCTGGAGGGATAGTTGGATAAGTAGTTTGTTTTGAAGTAGATTCTGCCTGAATGACTAAACTCTCTGGACCGGATGTTTATTCAAATATTCAGGATCCATTCCAGCCGGTCTATATTTTCTTGGAAAGGTGCTATCTGCAGCAGCAATAGTTTCTGGCTTCTCCCAGTTTTTCTCCACAGTCCTTTGGAGGGCTCTGTGGAAAGGGAGAACAGGATCTTTCTGAGGTCCCATGACGAATATATCCGTCATGTCATCTTGTTCAACAATGGGTGAAGTATTACCCCAACCCATATTTTCAACTACCCTGGTCATAAGACCCCTGTGCCCAGCATCTGCATGCTTTGCAGGATCAGGTTTGGCGAACTCTAATTCTGGGGATGTGTCAACTCCACTGGCAGAATGTAGAGTATCACTCAGGTCTCTCATTCTAGATTCCTGGTCAATAAGTTCCTCTGTCTTGTACCATAAGTAACTCCCAAAGGCGTAACCTCGTCTTCTTCTGAAGCAGACTCTTCATAGATTGCTGACATAGATTTGAAAAAGTCTGACCTGGGCAAAGGAGTGAATCTCCTTTCTTCCTCTTCCATCTGCTTCGAAGGAATTGGCAAATCCCTCGAAGTTTTCGAAGGTGTCTTCGAAGTTATCGAAGATGACTTCGATAATGGCGTCGATGACGCATTTGGCTTTGGCGTCGAAATTATCAACGTCGAGGGCGTCGACGAAATTGTCGAAGTCTTCGACGACTTGTGTTTTTTGCATGGCACTGGAGAGGTGCTCGACTCGAAGCGTCTTCAACGGTTTTACGTCGACTCGCGGTTTTTTGGATTCCTCACCGCTACCGGTCTTAGCCATGGTAGCCTTGAACTTCCCTTTGTCGTCCAATGGAGCGACTTTAGGGGTATGGCTTTTTCGAGGGTCTTTCGAGGGGGTAGAGGCCACATTCTCGAAAACCTCCATCTTTTTGCGGAATTCTTCCCACTTACTGGGAGAATCCGATTTAGTCGGACAACGAATTTCTTCGGTCGACTCTGAAGAAGAAGATGGAGATCTATGTCTCCTCTTCATTTTTTTCGATGACGACGAAGAGTGTCTCGATCTACTCCTAGATCGCGATCTCTGAGTGCCTATGGCGATCCGATTCCTTAGAATCAGTCGCTTTCTTGTGTCTTTTTGACGAAACCTTTTTTGAGGCCTCCCTCCCCACCGACAGTTTACCTCTCCTCTTACGAAGAGTTTTTTGGTCATAGATTGGCAGGACCCGCAGTCGTCGGTTCGGTGACTGGAACCGAGACACCAGAGACAAATCCGGTGGGGATCGGTGATCGACATCTTAGATCCTCAATCTGAACACTTCTTAAACCCAGTTCTGGGTGTCGAAGATGACGACATTTTCTTCACAGAAAATAGAAGCGCGCCGTTCTCGATAGCGAAGCGATCAGAAAAACGGAACTGAAGCAACGGGCGCGGCTCGGGCTATTTATACCATCGGTGACGTCGACAGAGTACGGAGTACGTCGAGGGACAATCGACGCCACAACCTCGAGCACAGCGCCCTCTGCCGAGAAATGTTTTTTCCGAAGCAGCGAAGCTGGAGATAACTAATTATCACAAGATGAGGAATACGTGGGAGGACACAATCCATTCGAAATATAGTTCTCGTCCCAAGGTCGCTGTCTCCGATAACCGCCTCTACTTTTCAGGACCAGACGGGGCCTCCAGCCACAAATAGGCCTCGCCCGACCAGTTTGTGTTCAGGATTACGATGCTGTTTATTGCCAGTTATCACAACCTAATCACTCCACTGCATATGACATGCGCAGAGTATGCCCTCACCCAAGGACGCTTGATTTCCAGCCCAGTATTTCTTAAGGATTCTCCACTCAGAACAGAGCTCATGCGAAAGCCGCCATCTTGGCAATAGCGCAACAGCGCCCCCTCGTACCTTCCCTTTGGCGGGGGTGGGCTCCTCAGTCTCGGCCTCCGAAGACAGGATGAGGGACCGCGCCAGAGTTTTGGCAACCGGTCGGCCCAAAGCCAGGTTCCCGACCTTCTCACATAGGGACTTGGCTGCATCTTTTCGCATGACGTGCAGGCTTCTGTGTCTTGACCAACACCTAGGCACCACAGATACACATGCGGTGGGGATCGGTTATGGACATTTTGGCCTTGCAATAGCGACATTGCTTGAAGCCCGAAATCCTATGAGACATTGCGTCAAGGTTTTATGAGAAAATATACAGTAAACTCGAGTCGTGTTCCCGATGCAGCGTGCAAGGGCATAGTAAAAAGGAACTTAAGCATGGGGCGTAGTGACGTGCTATATATTCAATGCGTGACGTCACTTACGGAGCTGAAGATCCAGAGCTGAGCAAGACTGATCGACGACTGAGCCGAGGTCCATTACGCTCCGTCGAAATGTTTCCAAACAGCATAGCAGGATAATGGATATCTACCAAGATGAGGAATCTGCGAGAGAAAAGCAATCCATTGAAAGTCTCACTTATTCAAAATCCCAGTGAGACCAGCAGTAGTGCTGAGAGGTCCAGGACAGAGGCAAGGATTTTGAAAAAGAAAATCTACCCAACACAGAGGTTTGACATGACACTGTAATAATTAGCTCATTTAATAGTGGTGCTCCGAAGTGTACAGAGCACGTGGAAAAAAGGAAAATGAGGACATGGGGCGCGGCAGCTCTACATGTACAGACCCCGACATCTTGTCTGCGGTGGGCACATAGAGGTGCCCAGCGGGGCACATGGAAAGTCACGCTGTGCCACCGGTGTGAATACGTTTTCCAAATGCAGTTGGCACTGCACATAGAAAATCATAGATGAGAAATCAATGCGAGGAAGAAATCAATTAGAAACCTATGTTGTTTACAGTCTCAACTATAGGAGCAAGGGGCCCGAGGGTATCTGGCTACTTAAATGGAAGGGTAGTGGGATTATGTGAGCTGAAACACTATTTCAGTTTTGCCTGGGTTAAGGCAAATGCAAGGTGCCTCTGCCCTGCATCAATAATGTATGATGATCCCCTGTGAGAAAGTATGATTGAACAACAACCTGTAGGTAAACTTGAGAATGGGCATATACACCTTACTGCACACATGCACGAGTTAGGACTTCGGGGGTTATGATAGTCCAGGAACATACATCCTGGCCACATTCAAATTGCATCAGAACCTCCCTTAAGGCGAAATGTAAGACTGGCCCCTCATTCCCCTTTATTTTTTTCCTTTATATAAAAGAACATACACACTAACGTAATACAGTTGGGGAGCAGTCTGTGCGATCCCAATGTTCAGAATAAAAGCACATACACAAAAAGATTATCAGGCCTGTGTCAGGGTGGTGTTTATATAATAAATAAATAGAACCACAATTCATTAAAACTTACAGCAGATTGGCCACTAATAAGGATACCATACTTTACAGCTCATATCATCGATTAAGTTGCATCTCATCTGCTTGACATACAGGCAAGAACTGGCATAACTACATATACATCTATCTATGTCATTGGTAGAGTACAGTAAACTTCTGTTACACTTTGGGCTAAATTGCAAAGCACCTATAATTTACTCCAACCCTGTGTGTCAGGGTGTTTATATAATAAATATAGCAGCACTATATGGCAATTTGTTACACAGCGGGAACTAGCTAATACATTATGGTACTCCCATTGACTATAACAGCCTATGTCATACCTGGCTAAATCACCAAATTACATTTTACTTTGCTAGACACAATAAATATAGCGCTTTACCTGCATAGCTGTAAAAGACCCACAGTAAAAATGGACTTATGATAAATAAAATTCTAATTAGTGTTCGAGATACATAACTGAAGGCCCTGGTAACAGATGCATTGGGCAATACATGATTATTAGAGCTTTATATACATAGGCGGACAAGACCAGGGCTCTGCATGTATTAGCTGAATGGCATATTGGATATATGTAACAAAATGTAACCATAAATACCTGGATTTGCTGGCCAACCTCTAGCCCTAGAGCACTGGGATGCTTTATCTGGAAAAGAAGAGATTCATTACTCAAAACTGCTTCTTTTTAATGTGTTAACTTTTTCTTTACTTCTGACTGCAACAAACAAATAGTTAACCAAGTCAACAGATTTGGCACATGCATAGTGAAACTGCTTTCTGTTTTTCTAGATGACGTCATACAGCCAGCTACTCATATGTGAGGTTTTGTGATCTTAAAGCCACATTCTCACAAGTGCTAGGACGTTGCTTATATACCATTAATTACCATAATTTGGGCAGGTACCCCCTTCACATTTAACGTTTAGCATAAAGAGTAATTTCCAGTGTTACAAACATGCACGCTCTAAGATGCACCATACAAATATATTATTTTGTATTCATTATATTTCCCTAGGGTATCGCTATAGCATAGGATAAGATAAGGTCAGGCCCTCTGTTACACAATGGTACACTCCCATTCTCTCCCCGACATGGGATGCTATCAGAGTATGGCTCCACGTGGGGGAGATTTTGTTTGTCATTTCACGCTTCTGTGTCCCCAAACATTTCTTTCAGCACAGAGCCACACCACCGGATCGCTTGGCATAAGGTCTCGTTGAGCGGGATCCTGACTTCGAAGTTGCCCGCCGCCTGCATCCAACGGGCCTCGAGGAACTCTTGCAAAGGACGCATCCGCAACCTGCACAGGCGCACGAGGTAGATGCACGAGGACATCATGCCGAGTAGGCACTTGATGGAACTCACCAACAGCTGTTGCACCTTGCCCAAGATGGCCTTCGTCCTTTCCTCCGACGGAGATGCCCTTTTAGAATGGGGATGTGAAAGTAGGCATCCTCCAAGTCCAGCGACGAAAGGAAGTCGCCTTCCTCGAGCTGTCTCAGCACGTGCTGTTATGTTAATGTTAAAGGATATTTGTACTGCGCACTATCACCACCGGAGTGGTCCCCTGGCGGCTCTGAAAAAGGGAGAAGGGGGGGTGAGTTAGTGGGAATAAGCTGGAAAAGTGCAAGAGAGCAGTGATGTGCTGTTGGCAGCCTCAGCCCGGTGGGTCCGTCGGCTGGGCTTGGGGTGTTTTACGGTCGGTAGTCGTCGTGTGCTGTTGTGCAAGTCCATGTGTGATTTGTTTTGTTGTTGCAGTGTAGTGAAGTTTGTGCGGATTGCTGTGTTTTAGGTTTGTGGTTGTGTTTGGTTAGAGTTTGAGAGGTGTATGAAGAGGGATGAAATTGTTAGTGGATTGGTTAGTTGGTATTGCGGTCCCAATTGTGTCTAGGAGTAATGCTTGCCATCAATTCACTGTTCCATCTGAGGAGGGTGACCATCCGGAACTTCTGGGACTTGATGTACTTATTTAGACGACGAAGGTCCAGGATTGGTCGCCAGCCACCTGTCTTCTTTCTTACGAGGAAGTACGAGTACACTCCGGAGCCTCTTTGGTACGCGCTCGATGGCTCCTTTCTTCAGCATCGCCCTTACTTCCAGCAGCAGTTGAGGGACGTGGTTTTCCTTCCAGGCCACGGGTGGAATGCAGGGGCACTTCTTTAGAAACTCGAGAGTGTGTCCGCGGGCCAGGGCATCCAGCACCCATCGGTCGGTGGAGATGGACTCCTACACGCTGACGAACTTCGCCAGCTGGCCTCCCACCGGGGTGCTCAGGTGGGGGCCCGACGCTACGGTCGGTTCAGTCCTGCTTGGCAGCGGCATTGCCGCCTTGGCGACGATGACGAGATCCTCCTGACTTGCCGTGTCCTCTGTAGGCCTCCTGCGACGAGGAGCGGGCTGCCTGGCGGTACGTCGAAGAGCCACTGCCGAATCCTTTGGAGGCAGCTTGCTTGCCTCTGTAGTTCCGAAAGGGCGGCCGTCATCGTTGCAGAACCCCCAAGGCCCGAGCCGTCTCTGCGTTGGCCTTGATGGCCTGCAGTGACTCGTCCACTGTCTTGCCAAATAGGTTGTTCCCGTCGAAAGGCATGTCCAGAACTCTGGTCTGCACGTCTTGGCGGAAATCAGTTGCCTTGAGCCAACCATGCCGGCGAAGGCAAACGCTGTTGCCCATCTGGCGAAAACCGGTGTCAGCAATGTCCGTGGCCACCGTTATGGTGTGGTCCGATGCCACCTCACCTTCCTGTAGGATCTCCAGGGCCTCACCCCTCTTGTCGTCCGGGAGGAAGTCCAGCAGGGGAGCGATCTGAAACCACAGTACCCTGTTGTAGCGGGCCACAATTGCGAGGGCGTTGGCTGCTTTAATCGTCATCGCCCCCGACGTGATAACCCGCCGTCCTATGGCATCCAGTTTCTTCCCCTCGCCGTCCGGCGGGGAAGTTGAAGCAGTCGCCCACCACTTTCTTCTTGGCCGCCGCAGAGACGACCGAGTCCGGGGTCGGCTGCGCCCTAAGGCACATGGGGGTGGAATCCGGGACCCGGTACTTCTTCTCGTACCGGTCTCTCTTGGCAGGGGTCGTGGATGGGTTCTTCAGGAGCGAGAGTCCCTCATACCAGATATCGTCAAGTAACGGGACCGAGTGGACCATCTTCCTCTTGGCCTCACGCCATTGGTAGAGGAAACCTTCCTTCTGTTCCTCGGGGCAGAGGTGGTAGAGCTCCGATGCCCTGGCAATCATGGCGTGGAAGGAGCCAATTTTGTCGGGCGGGTTGGCCCGAGGAGATGGTGATGAAAGGCCCGTCCCGTCATGACCACCATCGTCATCCGTCCCCGTCGTGACCGTCTCCGTTCCCGTGTCATCCCTTGGATCCGGGGAAAGAGAAGAAGGCTGCAAAGGCCGTGAGGGCTGGAAGGGAGGGGGTGATGCAATTCTCCTCTTCTTGCTTGGAGGGCTTCCCAACGGGCCAGGCTCCACTGGATCGTCTGCTGGTGGTAAGGGCAACCTCGTCGGCACCACAGTTGCTTTCTTCATCCGCCTCGTCGGGATCCCTCCCGTGGGACCGGACCTCTTCGAACTTCTTGTTCAGGATCTTAGCGACTCCAGCCAGCTCCTCTTCAGAGGCTGTATCTGTGTCCGTGATGGCCACCGCCCCCCCTTCTTTTTCCACCCGGGATTTCATGGGGGTCTTGTCGATGGGCTAGAAAGAGGATTCCCTCCGCGGTGGCAGGGAAACTCTAGGCACCGAGGTTGCCTCCACTGGGGTAGCCTCCACAGGCTTCCCCAGGGCCGCCACGACTCCCTCGATGGAGGCCTTAGCTGGGTGAATCAGGGCCTTCACGACTTTAGGCGCGCCTGAGGCCTTCACCTTGGGGGAGGGTCACTGCCTCGCTCCCCCTCGGCTGTCTCCGTCTGGATAAACCGGAGCTTCTCCCGAAGCTTAACCGGGTTCTCCGATTTCCTCTTCCCCGAGCCAGAGCGTTGGCTCTTGGTTGATGGAGTCGGTGAAAGTGCGCCCTGCCTGGCAGCCGAGGAGCCCGAATGATCGGTGCCCGCGGACGCGCAGTGCTTAGCCTTTTGTTAGGCCCCCGTCGCTGGAGCACCCGCAAAGGTCTTAGAAGACAGCTCCGACTTCTCACCTACTGCTGGGCTCTTCCCTTCCAGCCAGTTGGTGAGGCGGATACGCCGATCCTTCATAGTCTGTTCCGACATGTTCTTGCAAAACGCACAGTCATTCTTCACGTGAGTTTTGTCTTCGTGAAGGCAGTAGAGGCATCTGCAATGCTCATCCTCCTTGAAGACATTCTGCAATCCGCATCCAGGGCAGCCCCTGAACAGCTTGGATCTGGGCATCGTGTTTCCTTTGTCCAGGGCCATGTCCACGCGGGATAGGTCTCAAAGATCTTCCGGAATCCTCCAAGAAGTGAAACTCGACGAGAACTTCGCCTTTGAGGGGCGTAGAAAATTCCGGAACGGGTCCCCGTTGATCGGAAGTAGAAACGGTGGAGCTTGAGGCTCGATTGACTGGAAAAATGAGATTAAACTCTTTGAAAAAAATCACAAAACGCAGTAAAAGCTCGAGAGCTATAGCACGAGTACTCCCAACACTTGAACGTGCGGTAAAAATCTGAAGATGGCTGCCAGAGGAGGGGCTTAGGTAGAGGGCAGTCATTGGCTGGGGGCAGTATGACCCAGAGACCAGTGATTGGTTATTAGGAGAAAGACAGTTCAGAAACGAAACTGAAACAGATTTTTTATTTACTGAGGATTCCCAGCCTGACAATGGGGAATATTCATGAGCATGTGAATCCATGCCAGACCCCATGCTGGAAAAACTACAGTACACACATCCCAGCTAATGATACCACACATTCCCCATGCCATCTTTCCCTTCCCTTGTCACCTTTGTCTTCTGTTCACTGTCCGACTTTCTCCCACTGTTCCCAATTCCTGCTGAACTTTATCCTCATTGCCTTTTCACCCCACATCCTACGGTCTGTTTTGCACCCTTGGTGGGGTCCCAGTTCACAGACACAGACAAGGTTTCAGCGCTCTTAGACCACTATGGTGGTGAAATGCACAGTATAAAAGCTAATTAACATAACATATAAGGCATCAAATTCCATGTATACATTTATGCTAGGTATTACCATCAAACTCCCATGCACTTGTAGCCATGCCAAGTACTCACATCCAATGCAAACTATCAACACCGGGCAGAGATGTTTAAGATTCAAATGCCCAGGAACACACAATCTAACAGGTATTGCCAACAAATGCAATTTAAGTGATTTGGCATAGTGCACACCTCTACCATTTAGGCAGGCTTGTTGCGTGTGGCTCTCCAAGAAACGTAGAGCAGTGGGGACGTTAGTAGGGTAGGCAGATGTGAAAACCTAGAGTGCCAAGTGCAGGTTCTAAGAGTTTGTAATACTTTAGCATGTGTTACTTCTGGAAGGGAAACCCCAAGATATCTTGGATGACAACACTGGGACACCAGTTTAGCTGCTGGTATAGGAGTAAGGGGGTGGGGGCGCTGGGGGTGAAAGAGCTAAAGAAACGCTGTGCAAGGAAGACATGGTAGCAAGATTAGACAGACAAGTGATCACAGTTCATGGGTGTTTATTAAACTGTATAGGTAGGTTGGAAAAACTCCTAATCTAAACCGAAATCTAACATGTGGCGTTGTGTCAAGTAAAAGGGCCTATACTAAGAAAAACCTATTGCCAATCTTTACGCTAAAATATAAAAAGTGTGTGGGATAGGGTTCACAAGAAAGAAAGAAGTGTTCATAAATCATAAATCAGGGTGTGTTAGCCGGGGTCTCGCTTCCCCACGTTTTGAGAACGGGACAATGCGGGACTACTGAGCACAGCACACTCTGGAGTGTCCCAGCACAAGACAACAGTTCCGCTTCACATGTCAGGACCTTCAGTGGTTAAGTCTCTTTTCTACAAAAAGTCTCTTGTCCCAAGGATCTGATGGGTTAAAAAAAAAATAGGTTCTGTTCCAAATGTATGTTAGGTGATGGTTTCACCACTGGGTCCTCCTTTTCTGGGCGTAGACCCCTCTTGAATATCTGCCTCCCTCCCGTCGGGTTCAAACTGGCTTATATACTAAAGATTTCTTATTCTTGTCTTCATGTGTTTTTCCACCCCTGAATCCCCCTCTGCTGGGCTCAGACACTTCTTGAATATTGGCCTCCCTCAGTCAGGTTCACTCTGGCTTTCATTCGCAGGCTTTCCTCTTTTGCTTTCACAGTTCTTTGGGTGGCCACTTTTCACTCTTGGATCTCCCTCTTCTGGGCTCAGATCAATCTCAAATCTCAGCCTCCCTCAGTCGGGTTCACTACGGCCTTTCAGAACAACTTCTGGTGTGACACTCACGAATCTTAAGGTCTTTTTAAACAGTTCACCGTGTCTATCCCTTTGCCGGGTTCACTTTTGTCAAAACACTGTTTCTTGGGACTTTAGACTTCGCCCCTCTTTATTGGCATCCCTCCGCCAGGTTCACTCTTGCCATTTCAGCATTCCTTTTACTTTCTTCTGATGCAGGATTTACTTCCCTTGTATTATCAATGGTTTGTCGGTCAAAGACGTTTGACTGTACAGGGATTTTGCTAGACGCCTGTATGACCACTGACCTTTGCGGCTCCCCTATGGCCTTCTGCTATTAGTAGTTTCAGTCATCGCGGGATTAACCAGACTCTCTCGAGTGAGCTCTCACGTGGTGCCGGACCCCTCTGCAGCTGGCCTTCCCTTAACAATTTACAGTTCTTTGAACTTTCCTCAATGTGCCACTTTGCACAGTTCGGTATCTATCGGTTCCCCTTCGCCTCACCGGCTGTGATGAACCGCTTGGCTTTTCACTATCTGGAGTAGCAGTAGCAGGTGTCTCCCTCTGTCCTGCTCATCAGGGTATGAACGCTTCATGTACCATTGACATCTATCTGCAACACATTTGTGTTATTGTTGTTGGTCTTATGTTTCCTTATGCGGAGGCTTCGCGGGTCTGGCTGGGAAAGGGCAAGGTCGCTTCTCTCCTTGTCGCCCCTTCGATACTCGCCGCCTTTCTCCTCCTCTTGAACTGACATGCGTGGATAGCTCTCTCGTTGTGCGGTCTGCCTTGCTCATCTTCTGCTCTCGTACTCCACCTTTTATCCCTGCTGGGGAAGGAAAGGGCTGTCAGGTGTCTGAGGTTCTGGTCAACTGCCTGACTTGGCCTGACCCTTGGGTTGGGACATGTCGGTTAAACAGTTTTATTAGTCTGTTGTCTTTTGTGGGGTAAGACAGTATTCGTGTCGGAAAGGGGAGGGGTTAGTGCGTCCGATTGTGCTACATTCTAGGATGGGGAAAAGGTGTTCTATGGAATTACAACCCTGTGTTGTGTTGTGAATATCTGATTAGTTTACCACTTTCAGGGTGAGTGGCCATGTCCATCTGATTGTTTCTAATGAGGCTTGGGTCTGCATTAGGCAATCCTTTCTGAGTGTAAGCTTTCATACTAACTTCGGTGGAATCCCTACCATATCTTCAATCACTTGTGTAATCCTGGACTGATTTTTGTGAGTGTGGTCATTTTTAACTCCACTCTGTAGCTCATCTCACTTGTTTTATGGGCACTGGTTAGCCATTATGGCTACCAGTGCAAGGGGATTTCTGCCCCCATATTTGTCCTTTTGCGTGTACTATGGGCAGAACTGAAGGGGAGCATTGTTGCGCCCCTTTATTTTCTTTTGAGTGTATTCAGCAACACGTTTCATTGCAACGCGGCTGGTGGAAACAACCATTTTTGGGTGCCCTACCATGCCCACTTGTATTTTTTCAGCTATTTTAAAACAATTGTGGTTGAAGATGGCTAATCCTCGTGTTTTCAAGTCCTGCCTATTGTTCTGTTTTTTGGCTGTCTTCCTCCCTTGTCTAGTATGAAATAGCCATATATAGTCATGAGTTTTTGTGAGCTGCTTGAAGCAGCCAGAGAAGATGACCAGTGTGTGAAACTGTCTAAAACTGGCTACAGGGGCTGTTTGGCCCCAATAACATTCCAGTCGGGTGATGTCATTGGCAATATCTATCCGTAGACAGCGACAGGGCAGACCCTTACCTGGTGCCTCCCTCCCCAAGACTAGTGGGAACTAGCCTCAAGTGCTGCACTACGGTCCATGATTCCTGGAACTTGAAGACTCATTGGGTCTGTAACTGTCCTGCACCCACTGAAAAGACTGCAATCTTGTGGGCTTAGAACCTCATTGCTTTACTGGTGCAGCCTTCTGTCCAAAGTAGGAAGTCTCCTGCAGGCTGAGTCCACCGGTCCCTGCCTCTTCGTGCCTGCTGACCTTTTGCTGGGTCTTTTTGACTGCATTCTTCACATGCTGCATATTCAAGGCCTTATAAGCATTGGCATCATCCTTTGCTCTCCCTGGTACAAATCACAGACCTTATTGTTCATTGCTCCCCCTTTATCAGCTACTCCTTCCGAGGGGTAGGCCTCGAGTCCCTGCATATCCTACTAATCCATCTAATTCATGAAGGATTTAGGAGTTTTGTTCCTGGGCATATGGTAGTTCAAATGGAATGACTGTTATTCTGGGGGCTGCTGGTGTTCTAAATCTTAGCTCGTGTTTTGGCAGCTTAGGACGTCTGCCCTAGCTCCCATAAGTATGGCCTTCGCATTCGGCTGCAGCCCTACTCCCATTTGGCTGCTTCAAATTCCTGCCTTATTGTACAAAGCTCTAGCTAGATACATTTGTATGTGCGTACATGCGTTTTCCCTGCCATGCCTGTGAATTGGAATGTAATAATCAAGCAAAAGAAGAGGCCTCAATGTTCTGTTTCCAACACGGCCTGTAAGGATTCAGGCCTACTCTCAATTACAGTATTTCATGTTCTAGATGATATGCACATGCAATGTATTCTACGTGACACTTCACAAAGCAAATAATTAGTTTCCTTTCAATATGTATGGGCCTCTACAATACGCATGTCTCTCACCAGTCACCTCTACCCATCTTAGTGCATTCCCCATGTGTTAGCACACTTTCCGCAATCTCAATAGTTTGGGAGGCTGGGATCTGAACGTGCATCCCAACAAAGGCTCCGGCGGCTCTGACCCCAACACTTCTAGCATCAGCACTGATGGCTTTGGCCAATCCGACAGAACCCACCACATGCAGAAACGACAAGAACGTATTTAAACAGCAACCCGTTCCATCTCCGGACGTTGGTGCCCTGACCCCGAGTCCACCTTTCACTGCACCATCCACAGTGACCAACGCCAGCGACGCCGGAGTCGCTAGAGAATTCCCCCCACTCCCTAGGAGAGCATACATGTGCCATTTGGAGGGCATTGATGACGAGGACGGGGATCCTGTCCCTTTCAGGCTGTAACCCCTCTATCCTAGGGAAATGAGATTTCCTGGAAGAATTCTACAGGGAACAAGGAGACTTACTGGACTTGGCGGCCGACTTGCAGGAAGTAAGTAGCTTGGACACCTCACCAGGTGGGCATGCTCCCCGCTGTCACTCGGGGCAAGCCACAGGCTGCTTTCCAGGGTCTGATGGCGAAGGTGGTCAACACCTTAGGACTGTCAGCCCCTTTGCGGCGGAAGGTGGAGTAGAACTACAACCTGGATGAGGGTCCTAAAAAGAGACACTGTTGCGTTTTAGGCAGGCAGTAGAGGGGCCAGTGCTGGAACTTTGGGCCAATCCGGCTTCAGTTCTCAAGGTAGACCGCGACCTTGAGAAAGAAGCACAGGCCGGCACCCTCGGAGCCCATGTTCCTTTCCGTCTTCGAGCCTTGGTCTCCAGTGTGTCAACACCTCTTGTGCTCTAGCCAAGTTGTCCTTTGGTTGGTCATGATGGAACTGTCCAGAATGCATCCCTTAGGGGAGATGCAGGAAGGTTTTGAAACCCTTGTCCGAGATGACAGGGAAACCTCCCATCAAATACTGTAGTGTGGTGTGGATACTGCAGTGGCAAATTCCTGGGAGTTTTCACTGAATTTTATAGGTTTTTACCAGGATATCCTTCATTTGTCTACATGTCCCTTACATCATACTGATCCCCTTGCCCCAACATGATAGCCACAGAATCTGCGGACTGCGCGACTGTCTGCGGACCCCAACAGCAGTCACACTGCCCAAAAGCACTGGGGTGGTTACCTTACATTGTTGTAGCGTGCAATGAACAACCAGAAGATGTTTAAAGGGCAACACATATATGTACCACAATCAAAAATGAAATAGGTCTACAAACTCTGTACTTATGAGACCAGAAGTGCAATTACATAATTTGTGCAACATAACGGAATGCACCAAGCCCAAAAGTGACCTGTGCATCTAGCAATATTACCCCAGTGCTACTTTACTTACACAGTCAGAAGCAACTGTCACAAGGAAGTCCAATCAACTAAGAAGAAACCCATACAGAAAGTAGTAAGTACACTATGTTTCTTCCTGTAACATTGGAGTTTGTTGTATGTGCATGACTAATAAGAAGCATTGTTTTCTTTACACAGAAACGGCAAGCACTCTGGAGTGGCTAGAGGAAAATTTCCCCCATGAGGAAATGAGTGACGGAAGTAACTCTAATGGTACACAATACCATTTTTTAAGTCACTGAATTTTTTTTTTTTTTTTTTTTAACATTACATAGTGCAAATGAATCAAGTGGCCTGGAATTACCAGCAAATTTGCAAGAAGATGGGCACAGATAAACCCAAAATGTAAATGTTGTGGATGAACTAAGAACACTCTCCAAAAATGGATCAGCTGAAAACCAATTTTGCACAGTTGAAGACATTTGTAGAAAGGCATATAATGGACAATATTAAATACCACTGCCCCACTTGTACCTGTGTCCCTTCCCCCTGTCCCAGTCAATCATCCCCACCAAACCCTTGTAATCAACGACGCTATGATGAGACCTCAATCCCTTCCTCCCCTGATCAACAGCCTGCACAAAACCCCAATTTCCCCATATCCCCTGGATAGGTTTCCCATTTTGATGCCCCTTCCCTTTCCTAATGTAGTGTATTTCTGTGCGTAAATATCTGTGTATACTGTTGGTCGGTGTGTGTTTTTTTTTTTCCTTTTTAAAAATCCCCAATTGGAGTCCGCAGACAGCGCGACAGTCTGGGCTGTCCGAAAATCAAAATGGGAGGTACCCCCGAACAGCACGCCAGTCCAGACATGTCTGCAAAGTCACGATGCGCCTTTATATGATTCAGGGACCCAGACCCTGTCCAGAGGACACCAGGGCGCATGCACATCTGATACCCTCTGCGCTCCTCACACCGTGCCTGTCTGGAACTGTCCGCTACACGTATCACACTTTTAATTAGTTCGGGGATCCTGCCCCTTTCCTACAGACACCTAGGCGCATGCGCACATTGCATCCTGCTCAATAGGTGTCCTACAGACAGCCGTCCTATAGGCGACATTGTTCGTACCCCCGGACAGTTAAAAAATACATTTTTGGTCAATACAGGGTGTTTTAAACAAACCTCACCCTTGCAGAGGTCCTAGACCATGCCCATATTGATCTGGATACTTTTTGAGCCCTGCTTGGGGTATGAGTTGTCCGCATAGTGCGTGACTGTCCGTGGAGCGCACCCCTATGAAAGGCCAGAACCCACTGCTGCACCTCAGTTTTTGGCTGACCAGGACAGAGCACTTGCTGGGATTGCTTTTATGCTGCGCTGAGCTACTTTTGGTGTTCTGATCCACAATGACAACCATGGCTGCTGCTGCCTCCTCAGCACCACCACCTTTTCGAGGGCCCGGAGAGGGGAACAGGCGTGGTGATGTAGAGAGGGGTCAAGAAGAGGAGGAGGATGAGGTAGAGGAAGTCCCCACTACCAACTACCAGCCTGAGTCTTGGGTGTGGAGGCTATTTATCACCGTTTGGGGGAACCCAAGGCGCGCGCTGCTAAAGTTCGATGCACTGTACTCAGTCGCGGTACGCCTGGACCACCTACATGCAGCGACACCGGAGATCGAATCACAAGGCAGCACTTTGGAGGGTCGTCCCTTTCAAAGGTGGTAGCAGGTGGAGTTCCTCTATCACTTCCTCTACATCTGCTCCCGTCACCACAAGAGACACTCCTGTGGGGCAGCGGATCCCTGAACAGGCCTCACAGGCCATACACAATGCAGTAGACCCTTGCCTTTCAAGGGTCACTGTACTGTGTATGTACTACGACGCAGTATTCTGCGGGGGGAACAGTTTGAGTGCTTTCGAGGCTACAGTCCGGGAGCACGAGAAACAGTGCCCCCTACCTAAGTGAGGCCCACCCAACATCTTCCGCTCTCCACCGGCCCCTTCGTTCCTGTGGTTGGTGCCCCTTCACGTACCCCTTCCTTGTGTGTCCTGTATAAAAATATCCAAAAAAAAAAATCATAAAACAAAAAAAAGGTTCTTTTCAGAGCCACCCTTCACAGTTCAGAAATAGAAGTACCAAAAAAATGGTGCATGCCCATGCGCAGCCTGTGAACTCCGCCGACAGCGCGGTAATCCACCGTGGCTGGGGTGCTGTCATGATCACAGGCCAGTTCGTAGGTTAATAGTAGCCTTAAGGGTTAATTCCAGGCAGATAGTGGTGTTGCCCGGGGATAGACAGGTAATTTCCATTTGAATCAATAGGACTTCCTGCTTTCCTGCAATGGACACCTCATTGCGCCATCCAGAGACTACTCTCACAGGTCTAGTCTATTTCAGTAATTTCCTATATATTGCAGGTTCACCTGGAGACTCGCGCTTCGCGTCGTTGACTGCTTGCAGTACTAACGCTTACCGCGGTCTCTCAGGAAGTTCCTCAGCTGTTTCCAGTCAGAGCCCTAGCCCTTGCCCGTAGTTTCTACTCATTTCTCCTTCCCCGCATTCCTTCCATTTAGTCTAGTTCCAGCCCTTATATTTTATTCTCTTTTCCGTCGTGTTGTGAAACTTCTCCTCAGTCAGTGAATACCGGGAGGGATACTGGAACAATTCGCAAGTATTCTTTTGTGGTGGTGTTGTAATTGCGAAGGTTTGTTCTCTAGTATTCTTATGCTAGTCAGTGTTTTTTTTGTCGCCGTTTACGCGGCGAGTTTCTAGTCACAGTTGATAGTTGTAAATGCCGGCAAGGAGCGCACGCAGCTGTTGCATTATTATCAGAGCTGCTAGTGTTTTCAAGAGGCGCTCCTCTACTCGATGAGTCAAACATATAATTGTCTGCGTGTTGTTAGTTTTTTCGAGTGGAGCTGCCTCTGACATTTAGGCATTGTTTTCAGGCTATTGTGTATTTGCTGTTTATATTAAAATAACTAAATTTCTCCTCAGCCAAGTTGATAAATGTCATTTACCCGCACATTACTCGATAGTCAATCCCTTACATGTATATTTTCTGAGACATTAGGTGGAGGGTTGTTACACTCACTACCGTTGGTTATTATAGGGTTATTCCTTTTCCCTTAAACTTCACTTAGGTATTTAGGATAAGGGGTGACTAGAGTTTGGGTTTTACCTCATGTTCTAGAACTCTCTAGTCATCTTACCCCCTTTAGTGTTGCTGCCTCCATTATACCAACATTCGTCAGGACTTGCGCCCTTGTGGGAAAACGGGATGGAGAGCTCATAAAAAATAATTATCGGGTGAGCCTGGGGGCATACTTGGGGACTAAAATCCTAAACAGTCTGTTGAAAGAGAAATTCCCAAGGGGTGGATATTAAGGAAAGTTATTGTTTGATGTTTCCACAGTAATTCTCTGTTCCTTGAAGAAAGGATTGGTAAAGATCTCTCAGGGCGTTCCCGCAGAGTTCAGGTAAGCGTTACAGGTGCCATCAAAAACATTTCACTCTTTTGCGTGGGGAAGTGATGGGTCCGAAAACAGCCTTTTTTTGGAAGATTTAAAGTGGGCAACGCTTACTGCAAAATGCTTCCTGTAGTTGCAAAAAGGGCTGCAAAGCATTTTGGATATTTTGCAAAAAAAGTTGATTCACAGCATCAGTAAGATGGACTACATCTCTGCGAAAAATATTGGTGCTACGAAATGTAATGTTTTCTTTGTGGAAGGACGACATGCCAACATCTCTCAAAAATTTGCAAACAGCCTTGTTGACATTGCGCATCACTTTCTCCATTTGCGGACCAAATGTACTGGAGCACAGCCACATCTGTCTCTCAGCAATGCGAGAAAATATTACTCAGGAGTTTGGAAACATGTCCATGAGTTTCCTAAATGCCTCATTCATCGCAAACTGGAGTGAGATTCCGGTACATGGCCTAAACTGTTCCCTCCACAATGAACAATAATTATGGCTGGATGATGTGTTTCCGAGATCTAAGAAGTTAAAACATGTGAGCAAGCTGAAAGACTTAGCATATGTGCTGGCAAAGAGAAGAATAGCCGTGGGATGGAAGACATGTCACAGTCCACGGGTGGAGGTGTGGTGGAAGGACCTGCAGAAATGGGCAAAGGCAGAAACTATGGTTTGGCAGGATGCGAGCAGCGTCGGGGGTCTAGAGGGGACAGAGTCCCTGATGGCCTGGAAATCGCTAATAGCGGAACTGTTTGGGTCAATTCTGGACCCAAATGACTCCAGGGGGACGGATCACCTACCACAGGAAGCAGATGCGGAATGAGAAGCCGGTTGGACTCGGACGGGTGGGGCGGGGGGAGCAGTGCATTGATGTGGATTGTACAATGGTTTTGATAACAAATGCTCTGTCTTGTTTGTATTGTTTTTGTTGACTTTAATAAAAAAAATTAAAAAAAATAATAATTATGGCTGGATGATGGCGCGTCACCAAAGTGGCACAAAGTGGAAGCAAGTCCACCCACTTCATGTCACGCACTCCATACCACTGCACATCAACATGATAAAATGTAAGATGTGCTGCCACTCCACAGTGCTCTGCATACACCTGCAACCAATGTATCCACGAGTCCCCCAAAATCCACACACTCTGCCTACTGAAAGACACAGTCATAGCCATCTTCACTCCTCTCAGCAAACATACCTTCTGCCACACTCTCTCCTTGCCTACCACACCCAAGAAACTTTATTGGCCAATCCCCTGGCCTCCAAAGTTACATCTCCATGCCTGCCATCCTCAAAAGCCCTGGATGTGGCATATGCGATCCACGGACTACTGCGGTGTCCGCGGACATATCGTCCAATTCAAGGGGGTGGGTACAGAGATTTAACCCAGGATAGGAGATGTCCTCTTTAGTGGTGGCTCTGAAAATAGCCTTTTTTGTGTGAAAGTGCTTGTAAACTAACACCTTTAGTTTTGTTTTTTGTTGTGCCTTTTCTCTTCTTTTCTTCCTTACAGTCTTACACAAACCTCTTCAAAGCATCCCTTACATTGAAAAAGAAAATGTCATTTCCAATGGAGGACAAAGAAATGCCATCTGCAGTGAACAAGTTCACACTAAGAGAATTAATGTTCTCATTCTGGAAAGAGAACACCCGAGCACTAAATAAAAATGCAGGCATGCCTCTGTCTACAAGAAACCCCCCTGCATCTTGCTGAGGACAGATGACATTGGTGTTGTTCCATACTGCTCTAGTTGGTATGTATGAGAAAACTACCTTTGCACTGGGAAAAACAGCATCAGTGTCTTCACCAAGTCCTTCAGTGCACTGAGCAAACTTGCAGCACTGATGTAACCCAAATGCAGTGCTCCACAATGCACCACTACAACATCAGGAGTTCTGAAAGTGGCCATATCTCTGCAAACTGCAAGCACTCCTTGCAAATTGTGGCCAGGCACAACAAACCACAAGGCCTCCACTCCCTGAAATCCAAGATTGGCAGAAATGCCTCTTCCCTCAGCATACCTCTGCAGATAACTTACAAAGGAATCTCCCACCATCGACACACTGACTCTGTGCATCTCTGTCATCTGCACAACAGACAGCAACGAAAATCAGAATTACCCTCTATTACCCTCTCTTCTTATAAAGCACAACCTCAACACCGGATTGGCTAATCTCCACAGTCCCATTTGCATGCCAGGCATACTGAGGAGACCCGGATGTGGCATGTCCGCGGACCCCGTAACAGGGACATCCCGTCTTACCTTTCCACTTCACTCTTTGGAGCACTCCCTCATTGGTTACTGTTAAGCAGTCACACACCCATCCACCAATCACATCCAAGAACTCTACATCTAACTCGATCATCACAGTTCAACACTTCAGATGTAGTTATTTCAAAGCATCTGCATCAGAAAGTACTGTAAAAGTCTCCAAGATTTCTACTTCCACATTCATCCAGATCTGCATATAGCAACACAAATTACAGGTATGCATACATTTTGTAAAGTGCATTTCCAACCCTTTTACAAATGCATATAAAACAGGGTTCCTGTCAAACTGCATAACCTACTCAATAATCATACTCTCTTTTCTCCCATCTCCTGATATCAAGTGGTAGTTACTTACAATAGTGTTTGCTGAGAAAGTTTTCTTTAATGAGCACTTTCATGACAGTTTGAAAACACATTTCAATTTCACCATGACTCTGCGATTTATTGTAACAGAAAACAAATCCACATGTGAAACATTTCTACAGCATGTTTAAGTGCCAGATCCTATATGAAACTTCAGTATATGACCATGCCATGCATGCTTGCCCATATCACCCATTGTAATGTGGAAAATGTTCCTTAATTTGTTCCTTCTGTCACTTTTAAAACCACTTCTTCCACTAACACACCTGCAGTAAAACCTCCACAATACACTATGTATGTTACCAAAGCATGCCATGTACATGGATTGAAAAATGACAAAATGCACTGCATTTACAACTACTCTCTTTACCACCATGTGAAGGAAACCAAACGAATGCATGTGCACATTTACAGCAGTGCTCGCTTTAAGTTTTAATAAGTAAATGAAAGGAAAGGGAAAGGATTTCTCCAACATACAATAGCACTCATGTGCCAAGCATCCACGTGTGGCAAAGTTAATGAAATTGCACACACTAACATTCTCCTTTCTAACCTATACATCTTTCTTGGCTTCTTCATTTTTCTCAGCCTACTAGGACGTGCAGTACGCTATTTCCAATACAAATAGGGCAACAACAACTCTCGCACTTTGAAAACTGCAGCCCTTTAGTGCATACTTACCACAGGATTACCGGCCCCAATACCAACGATGCTGGTGCTCCCAAGTCCCCATTCCCATAGAGTGCTATACAATTGCACACACATATAGAGTAACATTTTCCAACACCCGACTTTCCAGGCCAACAGGACCTGTAATATCCTAGCGACACTGGGAAGCTACCTGCCAAACAGTATTCGAAATCTGATGGCAACCCGTCTGCACCAACAGCAGTGTTAAAACCATACTCATAATCAAGTGCAATGTTTCTAACTCTTCTTCCCAACAAATCCTCCTATAGTCTAAAATAATGTGTTCTTCTAGTACAATTATTGTGCCATTAACACGCATACCCACTAATTTTCTTTTTCCCAACTGCAGTGAAGAACAGCCTCCTGAAAGACAAACGTCTGTACTAGAAGATAAAACCCGGAAGAAAACTACTCTTTACATCCAACAAAGTAAGTGCAATATTGTAGTAGTATTCTTTACTCATACAGTGCAGTGTAGCCTTATAGTAGCCTACAAGATTCTATCCAATTCAACAGCATTTGCTTCACCCTAACTCATTGCACCTCAGCAGGCACACTCTTTGTATTCTCATCTGAACACCAGTATCGTAAAACACCCACTACCACCATGAAAACATTGTAATGTCCCGACTTATTCATGCACAATACACTATCATACACGCTGCAGCAAGCCCTTCACACATCAACACACACAGCCACTATTAGAACCTTCTCAACCAGAACGAACAGCCCATTGCACAATCACACAGCCCTCTACTTGTGCCTGCCCTGATATTCAGACACTCTTGCACAGTGCACACAAATATATTGCACAACTTTCAAACCCATACCTTCCTTTTTTCTCCAACAGACAGAAGAGAAAGCCTATCAAAAAGCAACTCTGTAGATGACAACAAAAACAGAGCAGATAAAACAAAAAGCATGAAAAATAGTCATCCACCTCTAGCAGAGTTTGTAGCAAATGTTCAAATAAACAGCTAATAGAGTCACTCAACAGAACTGAACCAGCTAGCAGGAAAGAATGTATGGCCCCTCTTCCAAAAAGTAACAATAAAAAGAAATGTATTAAGAAGAATAAACCTACCAATAGCGCTAGCACTGCATCTACCAATGTTAACGTAGCCACAGTGAAGCAGTCGAAATAATTTATTTTTACAAAAAATGTTCCACCTTAGAGTACTTCAAAATCTTATAAAAACAGCAGAGAAATAATGCTGAACTCTTAAAACGTACTGAAGACGACTAATCCTGGAAGCGCTAATTGACAGTACAAGGGTCTTCAAAAGAAAATTGTTTATATCAATTTTAACCAGAATGAGACCACTAACAAAATTAATCAGTAAACTACAAAAAGTACTTTGCAACATGCACAATGTTAACATAGATACCTTTGCAAATTTCTGTGCAGGTGAGTAGATTCACACAACCAGCGCAGAACCATATTTCAAAGAAGAGGCATACAAACAAGAACAGACAAACCAAATTGCGATACATAACAGTGGCCGAGGATATGAAATGGTAGACAAAACCATTATGGCAGAAGAAACCCTCATTCAAAGAATGTCCCCAACAAATTTACAATTAAATCTCCATTCCACCGTACCAATACGTCCTGTCTACAAATGGCCCTGCACCTCAATGTGTAACATACGAAAAAAATTCTTTAAATCTTTACGGCAATTCCTCAATCAGTATGTGAAAGTAAAAGAGACAATAAGAATACAAACTTTGCAAACCATGGACTCCTGTCCAGTGGGCAATTACACAGGACTGCGAGGACATTCGTTAGCCTGCATTTCCGGACCTGCTTGCAAAAGCACCTTCCACCACATCAAAATGTTAGTGACACAGCATTCCACTATATGGAATCTTGTCCAGAGACTGTACTATACAAAAAGTCCTGCTTTAGAACTGGAAAATTTTAATCACACTCTCCTACATGGCACAGCCAAAGAACTCCTTGAAGAAATAGAACACCTCCAAGGCAAATATTTTGGAAGTGAAGATCACTTAGAAAATCCAGTAACTTTAGAGAAGAGTAGTGAAAACCTTATGAATGAAAACCTTCCAATACACACGTACATAAAAGAAACAGCTAAGTTTAAAAGCACATCTGCTGAAGTACCAAACCAAATGTGTGTGTTGTCGCAGAACTTTCTATAAAAAGACCACTAAAACTGTAGATATAACATACAAAATAGAAGACAATGGGGAATCCAAATGGTTCCAATTAGCTCTCTTTCTTATAGCAGAAAACAATTACCAAATTACTAACCCCTCAATATTTTGCACATACTGCACTACTAAGCTTAATAACCAAATGCCTGCATTGGCTATCACTAATAACTTGGAAATATTCCCACTTGTAAAACCTCCCCAACAGCTTAATTTATATGAGAGCATTGTAATCCAAACAGTACACCCACTTCAAGCTATAATACACCTTCAACCTAAAAACAGCCAAGTTGCCTCATTCTGAATTACTGAAAGGCATTCGTGGCAAAGTAGTTTATTTCTCATTAGATCTTAAAGAAAATGTAGACACTGTTGGAGTGCAACGGCCAATAGATCAATCTTTGATTATCCTAGTGAATGGTACCTACGAAAGACAACACAATTTGGCAACAACTAGTAGACTTAAAGTTAGAGAAGCCCTACAATATCTTAAAGAGACCAATGAGTACTACAAAGAAAAACATTGAAGAAACCCCAAGTTAACCCACCGAAATAGCCGTTTCAGCCTTTTCTCTGCTCTTTCCTACTGAAATGATGAAAGATGCACACAAATAACAGCATCAGAATACCGTTCTTAACAAATGAATTCCGAAGACCCCAGATTCAGACAAAATGTTGAATACATATTCCACCTCCTGTTTGAAAGTGAACTAGCAACTCTATGTTATGGATATGCACACACATTGAAAACAGGTTCCAATTTTGTAAACAGGTCTGCTACCCAACTACTTCAAAAGATAAAAGACAAAGATGAAGTTTTACAGTCAAGTATCACAAATCTCTTGGCAGACATGTGTGGTACAAAAGAATACTGGTTCCAACATCACGCTTATGTATGGTGTATGCTACAGAACCTTGGCCCACCCACATGGTTTGTCACTGAGTTGTGCAGAATATGCATGGGAGGATTTGCACGACTTCCATGACTTCCTACGCATAGCAAAACAGAGAAGGGATATACATAAACTCTGCACTCTTGACCCTGTAAATGTATCAAGATACTTTCACCACTTCTTTATTGCCATGCTGCACTTCATCTGTAATAAAACCATTCCTCCCCACGGAAAGTGGAATACTTATTTTGGAGAAAAGACTATCAATCCAGAGGAGCACCACACATCCACATGCTTTTGTGGATAAAAAAATGCTCCTAAATTTGGTCAGGACGGTGATGCCACTGTTTTGCAGTCTATTCACAAATATGTAACCTGCAACATCCCTTCAGAAAGCACACATACTGAGCTACATACACACATTTTACGCTTCCAAAAACATAAGTGTGGCAAATATTTCTGACGCAGATATAAAAACAAAGGTAAACATTATGCCAAATGCTGCTTTGTTTTCCCTAGACCAGTTTCAGTAAAAGGACAAGTAAACAGCTTCATGTCGTCTGTTAGACACAGTGTGAAAGACAAATCACCTAAAACACATACTGCATTGAAAGAAACAAAGCTTCAAAGTACATCAATGATTATAATGCAATCATTGCCCTCTTGTGGAATGCAAACATAGATATACAATATATTGCAGACAATTCCACTGCTGTTGCAAGATATATCACAGCCTACCTAACCAAACCTGAGAAAACAGAGCTAAAAGACCTCTGGGATGACATATCATCTGACAAAACACTGTCACAAAAATTGGACAGCTTTGGCATTAAATTGCTCTGCCATAGAGAATGTGGATGCTACGAAGCTGCAGACTGTTTAACAGGTGCAGCCTTATATGCCAAATCTGAACACATAGTCTGGCTAAGCCTTAGTCCTGCTGCATCCAGAAAAAGCACAGAAATCGTACCATGACATAGAAACAATAGCCAAAAATGATCCCAACAGCCAGGACAATTTGAAAAACAATTAGACACATACTACCCAAACAGAAGTAGTGCTTTGGGAAAACATGTGCCTATATCACATAGCCCAAACTTTCTCCTACAAGAATAATGTTAACTCAGATGAAAAAAATTGAAAATACATTGTCAAAACTTGTGAAGGCAACCTCGTCAAACTTAACAAACCCAGCCTAATTAATCATATGAATTTATCATTTAAAACTCCTCAACACAGAGAACTTTACTACATGTCCCTACTCCAACTTTTTAAACCATGGAGAAAAGAAGATGATTTATTGGGCATCCCTGACTCATTTGAAGCTGCTTTCAATGCAAATGAAAGCAGTATAACAAATGTCAATTTCAAACAACACAAAAACATGTTGGACAATGAACGCCAACAAGAGCAAGAAGTTCAAGCACAACTAAATGACACTCCAGAGGGCAGTCAACCTTCTGTTACAGGAAGCCAAGAACCGCTTAGAGAGCCACTCATAGTAAATGAAGCAGCATTAGCAATGACAAATAGAAAACACCATGTATCAATATGAGCAATCAGAAGACAACTTGGCACTGCTGAAATCACAACTCGATGATTCACTTCGCATTTTCCTAGAAGTTACTAAAGAAATTGAAAATGGCTTGCAGCATGAAAGTAATACTTGTAGCTGTCAAAATTATAAACCTGTACTCCTCTATGCAAGTGGTGAAGCTGGTTCAGGCAAAACTTTCTTAATAAAAATCATCAGCAAATTCCTTCAAAAGTTAACATACAACAAGCTTTCAGCTGCTGTAACAGCCCCTGCAGGTTTAGCTGCCTTCAACATAGGAGGTGTTACTTTACACCGACTACTGCGCCTTCCAGTAGAACACCAAAACAAAATTAGAGTACTACAAACTAACAGAAGGTGCTACTGAACTATGCAGAATTCTGAAACAAATGAAAATGCTCCTAATAGATGAGGTGAGCATGGTCTTCAACCTAATGTTGGCTTTAATTAACCTCAGATTACAAGAAGTCTTTAAAACGGACTATGAAGAACGCTTTAGAGGAAAACACGTTATTGTTTTTGGAGAGCTCCTACAATTGACACCAGTGAAAGGTGAAACTATTTTTAAAACCTTAGGACACAAACAATGCCGCAACACGCTTGGCAGCATAGGAAATGTAAATCTCTGGCAACATTTCCAATACAGAGAATTAACTCAAAACATGAGACATTCTGCAGACCTCACCTATGCTAACATATTAAAAAGTATTAGGACTAGTCTTCTTTCTAAAGATGCACAATCTATCTTAAATAGACTCATCCATGAGCTATATGGGCATGACATATCTGCTCCTGATGTCATGGAACAATTAGCACAATAAAATGTAAAATATATGTCCTTAATGCCAGCCCTAGCAAGCTGTACGCAATTCAATGACAATGTTAACCCCTAAGTGTCAAGGACAAGGTATCTCCTCCTTGGGATTACCTCCAGGCTGCCAAGGATGAGATAGCTTGTCCTTTTAGGCACTGTGTTTTGCGTGATCCCTGCAAAGCAGGGATCACGCAAAGCTGTAATCCAACCCCCGGGTTATGTGAGGGGGAGGTACCTCCTCACTGCCCGGGGGCTGGATTACCTTCAGTATCACGTCAGCGTGCGTAATGCAGACCGACGTGAAAGTAATTTCACTGTGGCAGCCATTTCAGGCCGCGGTGAAAGAGAAGGTGAGTGTCCTTCTCCCTCTCCCCCCGGCTGTATTTCAAGCCGGAGATCGAGGGAGGTGTCGTTGGAAAGGGGAGAATCTCCCCTTTCCAACGACACATTTTGTGAAAGCATTGCTGGGCGTGGATGGGGCGCAGCACAGGGATTTGTTTTTAAAGCAGAGGGAGGTGGGGGCTGCTTACAGTAAGCAGCCCTCTCCCCCTGGCCCCCAAAGCATGGGGGCACATATATGGATAACCCTGGGGGCAGATGGCTGATCATCTGCCCCTAGGGAAGGGGGCAAATTGAAAAATAAATAAATAAAATTAAAAAAAACAAAAGGGAGATTTGGGTGGGGGACCACTAGCCACCAGGGATTTATTTTTACATAAAAGCGGGGTGGCCCTCTCTCCCTCACCCCAAGGGGAAATGGGGGCACCCCTTGTAGCCCTCCCTGGGGGCAGGCAGGAGTACATGAGGTGGCCCCCCATCCAATTGGGGGAGGGGGAAGCCACCAGGAAAGTGTGGGCAGGCCCCCCAAAGGATGGGGCCTGCAGGTTAGGGCCCCCCCTTAAGCAGATGGGTGCCCATCTGCACTAGGGAATGCCCCCCCACTAGACCACAAGGGAATTGTTTTTATGGAAATGGGGTGTCCCTTCCCCCCACCCAAAATTGACTGGGGGTCATGTTATGCAGCCCTCCCTTGGGGCAGTTATGTGCTCCTAGGAAGGGGCATCTGACCCCAGGGAGGGCTGCATGAAATGCCCCCTCTTATCCACCCGCAGGAAGGGTTGATTGAGATGGCCTCCCCTTGCATTTGGTGTGGGGGGAGAGGGCCCTAAAGTATAGTGTACCATTTTCAGTGTTTTTCTTTGTTTACCAAACTTCCCTTGGCGCAGATGGGCACATGGTGTGCCAATCTGCCCCCAGGGTGCCCAGACTTTACTGCCCCACCCACTGGGGGCCTGTTTTGCATTTTTTGGTGCCCCTCTCCCCCCTCCCCAAATGGAGGAGGAGCACCTCACGCAGCCGTTCGACGGAGCCCCAGGGAGGCCTGCATGTGTGGGTGCACCTACATGGGCGCAATGGGGAAAGCCTAAAACAAGGCTAAACCTAACTCTTTTTGCACAGCATGATTTCAGGAATTCTGCGCATGCGCACACCCTACAGATTTGGGCCTAGGGTGTCTCCAAGCCACCAAGGTAAACCGGGAACCCCATGCGTTTCCGAAGAGAGGACACCAGTGGGAATCCACAGAGGTCTGACTTGCGCAAATCAGCCCAGAATTTACTACCCAGAAACCCCGGCAAAGTCCGAAATGTGGCGAAAAAACCCAATTTCCGAGGTAAATTTGTGAGGCTTGGCCTTGATTGTTACCCCATGATGCTCCCTGATTCTGATTGTAGTCTGAACCCCTCTGTGGATTTTGTCCACTTGAGCGACGACAAATGTTTTATTGCCTCTCTGGCCAGTGGGTTTATTGGTTAGCTGGCACAACAACTTTAGTGTATCGTATTCCTCTTTAGCAGTTTTCAAGGTATCTTCAACAGCCTTTTCAAAGAGTACATTGGGCTCAATGGGCATATTAAGAAGTGTGGCTTGCGTCTCTTGCTTGAAGCTGGACTGGCGTAGCCAAGCATGACGCTTAATTGTTCCCTCTGCAATAATCCTGCCCACATGGTCAGCGGTGTCCAGATTACTTTTTAACATGCAGCTTGAAACTGCCCTGCCTTCTGCTGCCACAACGGCCAATTGCGTCTTAAGGGGATCAGGGGCTGATGACAACAAAGCTGACACTTCATCCCATTTATGGCAGTTATAACTTGCCAGAAGAGTGATTAGCTATCCTTGCCTGAAAGGCAGCCGAAGAGGCCACTTTCCTCACCAGCTTCTTACTCTCCTTATCCGGAGGTGCCTCAGAAGAGGCTAGGAGTGTTCCTGCTCTTTTACTTGGTGTTGTAACTACAAGAGAGTCAGGTTTGAGCTGTCCCCCGATATACAGAGGGCTGATGGAGCAGGGCGGAGGAGCTTCTCGATGCAGGGATTAACTGCCTGCGTCTGGTTAGGAGTTTCCACCGAAGGCTGTATTTTCCGCTGAATAGACTGCAGGAGGTGAATGAACTGAGTGACTGCCTTTTTATCCCCAAAATTTCGTCAACTAAGTCCTTGTCTTGTTGAGTCTCCTGCATCAGCTGCTTTGATGAGCATGTCGTTTTGTAGTGGCTGGTTATCTATAGGTGAATCTGCCACAGGAGGGTCCTGGTTGACGGGAGAGTCCATGTTATACATGTCTGGCTCTTCATCGCCATAGTAAGGGTCTGCGGCTACTTGAGTTACATATAGGTCCTCAGTGTCAGTGTCCGGGTCATACAGGTCAATGACTGGGGCGTCTTGCTGTGATGGAATAGATAGGGTATCTGGGCGAGACCTCTTTGAAGGGGGTTGAGAAGCAGTGGCCGATACAGGCATACTGGGTGGGGTGGACTGAAGACTCTGGAAGGAATCAGCTTTTTTTCAAACAGGTCTGCCATGAAGCTCATCCTTCTCATGACCCTATCAATATCCTCACATGGCACATTGTTCCTGTGAGTCCTTACCCTTCTGTGGGGACCTATCCTTATGGGACCTTTCCCTATGAGGGGTCTTAGAAGACTTCTTCTCGGACTCCTTCCCCTTCATTAGGCCCTCTGGGACGTGTTTTATAACCAAATGGGCTAGTCCCGCCTGTATAGGGTTTTTTTGCCGGTTTCGACAAAGAACTTTGAACTTCGGCTACGGAATGCTCCGAAGTCTTGTCTACTGACTTGCGACATTCAGGAATGGATTTAGTCATGACATCTGTTCTGTCTTTCGACAGTCGGGCCTGTCATGTGGCGATCGGGACCTCGAGTGCCCAGAGGACAGGGATTCTACGGTCCTCTCCCTAGACGTTGTGCGTGGGCCTTTGTTCGACAAACGTGTCGAGTCTCGGCCCTGGGATATGTGCTAAGTGGAAGGGGCTGTGAGAGCGCCAATGCCGCAGGGTGTCGTTCCTGTAACAAGGCCGCCGGCCTGTCTGATGGGGTCGGGGGCCTGCGCTTGGGAAACCACAAGTATCCCCATCGCCTTTGCCGTTGGATAACGCAGCATTGCTGCCTTAGCTGAAAGTCCTCTGCACGTCCATGGATACCTCGAACTGCATGGCGTGGTGGGCCCAGCGCTTGCTTAAACGGTCCTTTAACGTCTTGGGTTTAAAGAGTTTACAGGCTAGACAGGTCCCTTCGACGTGATCCTGAGGGAGACAAAGGTTGCACACCAGGTACTTGTCGACCCAAGGGAATTTTTTGTTGCACTTCGGGCACAATTTCAAAGGGGTTCTATCCATAATGGAATGACACGGCAGCTAGGCAAGAATAATGTATGAAAAGGGGTAAACATATTCTGAAATGTCCCCCCCCTCCCTACTGTGTGGGCCGAAGCCTGCAGCGGCCTTCCAAGGCCGGATGGATCCGTCGATGGGAGTCCTCGACGGTCGTTTCTTCACCGCTGTTGGATGGTCTCGATAGTCGGTGATGTAGAATATAAAGGATAGGAAGAGAAACTATCTCAAATTTGTATAAATCGATGGCGATATGCTGAAAGGAGAACTCTGCGAAATAGCATCCGTCTACGATGGCGGAAAAAAACAGTCTGAGGGACCTCGACGCGTGAAAGACCACGGGTACAGTGGACGTCACACTAGGCATCATATTCCTCTTGTAAAGCGTTTTGCATTAAAATGCTATATAAATTCAATAAAATACAAAAATACAAATATTACTGGCACGCCCTGTCCACGTCCCTTTTTGAATTTCGAAAACTACAACTGTAATACACTGCAGCTTCCACTAGATGTTCACCTATGCATAACATGTGATCTAAGCAGATTCCACAAGATCCAGAAATAAATTATATATATATAAATATATATATATATATATATATATATAAAGTTTATAGACAAAACCTCCCTCACACTGTTTAAAAAGATTTCTAGGCAACATGTACTTTGCTTGGAGATGTCTTTGAAGAGGATCTAAATCACCGTCTTTCCCTGCCTCTACTAAATCACTACAAAGACAAAATCATCTGTAGTGTCAGAATTGGACAGTTTAAAGCTTCCAGTGCATTGAAAAGTACATGCTTCTCCATCTGTACCCCTTTGAGTGTGGAAAGAAAGCTTGAGAAAGAAAATGTAGCTATGAAGACATTCCTAAAATCAAAATGGCTGTCATTTGCAGAAGTAAGTGGCAAATACCTGTGGTGCACGCATTAATATTACAGGTTGCTAATTAGGTTTCATTTCTACAAATACAGCACATTTTATTCTTAGCCATTCACTACATGATGGCCCACAACTGCCATATGCTCATCTCCAGCAAGACTGGAAACATTCTCATCCCCTTCTTAACTGTGCCCAGTCCTATCACAACTTCTTCCCCTTTTCTCCCTTCTTCCTTCATTCACTTGTTCCCTTGAGCTCATAATCTTGGTGTCAACTGACATCAAGAGGAGACCTTTTATCCTCATGGTCTGCACCACCATTACCACTTATAGCCTACAAGGTATCCACAAGTTCTACCCCATCTTAACATTCAGATTCAATACTTCCAATTTCAGTAGCAGAGGCAAACTACCAGTGTCCCTTTAAGGGTACTGAAGGAGTAGATGGCTGCCTTGGGTGTCAACAGTAGTAATAGACATTAAAATACACCATGAAGCTTGAAATGATAACTTGCGCAGGGTCATTTCAGGAAAGGGAATTGGGGAGAGGGGTTGGTACAAATGGGATTGAGGAGAGGTTGTACAATTTGAAGTAAATGAAAAATGATTGTCCCTCTTCTAACTATTTGACACAGAACCTATGTAAAGTGAGAGGCAAATGGAACTTTCTCTCACAGAATCGTACATGCACTTCGAGCACTTCAACATCAAAGCGCCAACTGTATTAATGTATCTAGTCTTACCCTCTAAAGGTAGACTCTTATCCAACTTCATGTCCGAATGCCTCTGTGCCTACAACCTTTATGTACACTCCAGAATAACAAATGACTTGCCTCTCAGTAATGTTTTTTCTGATGACCGTTCCTCCCATGGATTCCTCACCTTTGATATCTCCCAGCGCAGCTGCTCTTTGGCAACTTTTCTGCCACCAGGGTGCTCCGGCCGACACCTCCTTGCGCCCGCGCCGGACAGCCGTCGGGGCATGTATATACAGGAGGCGCTACCCCCTATGACCTCAGGTCCACCTAGTACTGGGAGCCGAGGGACAGCAGAACCAAGGTGTACTATCTAACCACCAAAAGGGGCATTGTAGGGAAGGCATAGTATCACAAGTATTGACACTGGTACAATGGACACAATTTGTAAAACCTTTATTGAAAATGTTGGGGTTGGAGAAACTCCTATTTTGCCCTATAACTAAGATGGGAGTAGTCTCGACCATCAAACAATAAACAAACAAGTCCTAGTAGAATCTGTAAAATCAAAATGGCTTACACTAACAAAACCTAATGCCTGCCCTATCTTTTGTACAAAAAGTGTTAAAAGGAGAAATGTATGCAAAAGGAAAAATCAGTGTTCAAATGATAAATGTGACTGAACCAGCTCTCCTCCCCACGTTAGGCCTCACAAAGTAAGGCAATCCTTGTAAGCAGGATGACACACTGGCTCGGTTTCAAACACATTACACCTGGATCGAGGCCCCCCTTGCCTTCCATGTTAAAGTCTCTTTCTCCGTCTTCCAAAATAAGGTTTCAACCAGAGCGTTCACAAAGGTCGCCCTCTGCCGGGATCAGACCCGTCACCACACAGTTCTCATAGGTCGCCCTCTGCCGGGCTCAGACCTCTCAAGATAAAGTTGAACACAAAGGTTGCAAAGGGGCTTCCTTCCCCAAACTTATACTTCGGGTTCCCCTTAGTCGGGCTCGGACCACTTTCCGATGTCGAAGTCTTTCGAATGTGCGTGGCTTTCTTTACAGACCACCGCAGGACCATGTTGAGTCAATGTTCACTATTTTACTTTCACTCTTGCGGTTTGTGTGTCTTTTAGCTTCAAAGAACGTACCTTTTACAGAGACTTTCGAATAGGTTACTTCCTTTCTCCGGACCGCTCCATTACTTAGTATCGCTGACCTCGCAGCTGCATTTTGCTTTAAAGTTCATTCACAGGTCTGCCTTTCTTCGCGCCTCATCCACACACATGCAGCCTTCACTTGTGATATGATGTTGCTACTTTATGCACTTTAACACGCACCGGTCTCTCAGGTTGTTTGCCAACTCACCGCCTGTGAGCGGTTCTTTCTTGCTTTGTGTTTTCCGATTTCTGAGCCAAGGTTAGTACCACAGGCTTGGCCTCGCCTCCCAAACTCTTCCTTTCACACGGGAGGGCTGCTAGTGTCCTTGAAACACAATGCAATCTTGTGGGGTCTGGCCTTCTCCACGTGTCTTTCGTGGTCTGTCGGAGGCAACGACCTCCACTAGGGAAGCCTTGGGGCTTTCAACCCGCTGCTCTCGTCCCTTGGTCCGTTGCTCTGCCTCAGTAGGTGTGCTTTTGTCCCGCAAGTTCTGCTCGTACTCGTGTTCTGCCTTGCTCAGCTTGTCTTTAGGTGTGGCCTTTTATTCGTGTGAGGAGAGCTAACTGGTATCAGGTCTATGCACTTAGGGTAAAGTGCCTGACTTTGCCTGACCCGATTAACGGGACCTGTCCAGTATAATGTGAGAGTGTTAGTCTGGTTACTCACAGTCACCCACTTCCTCAGCCAAGTGTTGGTGTAAAAAGGGGAGGGGGAGGTTGGGACTTTGGAAAAGCCTAAAAAAATAGGATGGAGTAGATGAACAAAAAAGGGGGAATACTGCGTCTCACTATCGGCTATCTGGCCCCACTCCCCGAAGACCCCTCAGCAAGGTGATCCTCAAGCACTGGTCCACCCCCAGGACCTGGATCCAAAAGAAATGGCCATGTTCTGGCCACCTGGATGACAAGTCCCAGAGGATTAGCAGGTGAGACACCATTGGTTTCTCACAGGCATGATGAGGAATCTGTGGGAGGAACGTCCATCAGAAAGAATATTTCTAAGAGGTAAGTCATTTGTTCTTCTAATGGACTCCTTCCTCCCACAGATTCCTCATCTTTGATAGACTCCCAAAGCAGTACAATGACCTAGAGCAGGGAGAGTAGCAAGGACACCAACTAAACCAGAAAACTATGAAGAACAGTTCTACCAAACGAGCATCATGATCAGACATCGAATACAAGCAGAAATGCTTAGCGAGCGCGTGCAAAGAAGCCTGCGTAGCTACTTGCCAAATATCCAGAGCGGGGACTGCCCACTGCAGAGCCAAGTAGGCAGCCAACCCTCTGGTGGAGTGAGCCCCGAAACCCCTCAGGGACCTCCTTGCCAGCCAGATCATAGCATTCCGAGATGCAGAGAATGACCCATGGAGACATGGTCTGTTTGGTTATAGCCCTGCCAGCTCAGGCACCAGAATAACCAATAATAAGCTAATCATCAGCTCTGGTCTCCCTTGTCCAAGATATGTAGAACTTGGAGGCCCATAAGAGATCCAACCAACTGAAATGCTCCTCTGCCTTTGAAGGTTGAGGTAAGGAAAGAAGACTGGCAGATAGATCTTTTGAGAGAGATGGAAGTCCAAGACCAGCTTCGGACGGAAGGCCTCATTCTCAAAGTCGGATTTCCTTGGAGAAAATCAAGGACGAGGTTCAACGGACAATGGTTGGAGCTCAATCACCAGTATAGCGCAAGTGATGGCAACCAGGAAAATCAACTTACGGGTGAGCAGTCTTAGAAAAGAATGAAGGGGCTCAAACTGGGCCCCATTAAAAATGTTAACACTAAATTTAAATCCCACACTGGCACAGCAAATTTGCATGGGGGAGCCTATTAGATAGACCCTTCAGAAAATGCATGACCGCAGGGATCTTGAAAAAGGAGCCTTGCGCTGTAGGCCTCTTGAAAATCAAAATGGCTGCAAGATACCCTTTCACCGTACCAATCTGCAGGCCCATCCGGGCCAAAGACAGAAGAAAATCCCACACACATGATGTGGAGCAAGTAAAGGGGTCCAGATACCTCTCCCGGCACCAAGCCAAAACGTTATACTACCTGCAGGCATTAGTGGATTTGGTGGAGGTTCTCCTAGCAGAGAGGAGCACATCCAGAACATACTCTGACAGATCCCATTCCTTATATCATCGCCTCTTGGCAGCTAGGAATGAATGTTCACGCTGCAGTGGTTTTGGTGCAGGACACCCCCTCCCATCGCCCTCTCCCGAGCAGGGGATGAGGAGAGGAGTTCCGTCCTCTACGGTAGATGCCAGGGAGGGCAGATGGCCATGTCCAGCAGCTCCGGGTACCACAATCTCCGGGCCTAGTCCGAAGCGACCAAGATCACCTTGTACCCCAATACAAGCAGTCTCCTGAGAACCAGTGGTGTGACAGGGATCAGCGGGCATGCATAGAGCATGTCGAAGTCCCACTTGACTGTCAGGGTGTCTCCCAGAGCACCCTGATGAGGGACCTCCCTACAGCAGAACCACCTGCACATCCTGTTCACAATGGCAGTGGAGAGGTCCACCCCAGGAGTACCCCAATTGGAGAAGATTTCCTCCAGAACTTCCTGGCAGAGCTACCACTCATGGGGGGGTTTAAAGACTGTCTGCTCAGTCCATCCGCCAGCACATTCTCGTTGCTGGCCAGGTGGGCCGCAGCCAGAGACAAGCTGTACTCCAGAGTCCAGAACCACAATCAGATTACTTCTCTGCACAGAGGCAAGGAGCCTACCCACCCTGCTTGTTGAGGTAATGCATGGCTACTGTGTTGTCTGTCAGGATAAACATGGTCGTGCCTTTTGCAGAGGGGAACAAAGCGCGCAGGACCAGGCTGATCGCTCGCAGCTCCAGCAGATTGATGTGCTCCTGGCATGGGGACCACAGTCCGCTCACCTTTCCGGGGCTAGTCATTTGTGGCCTGGGTTGACGAAACAATGCACCTTAAAAGGTTGCCCTTCACGGACCACCATTGCAGGTCTCTGGACGCACTCCGACCAGTAAAAAGTCTGATGTTCGTCCCTGAAACTGCATCCACTGCAAGCTCAGAAGCCAATGCAGTGACCCTATGCGCAGGCAGGCCTTTCGCACCAGAAGGATGAAGGAGGCCATCAGACCTACAAAGCGCAGATAAGCCGAGGCTGACCTTTGTCTGTGGCTGGAAAACCTGGACCATCTTGTAAATGTTCACCACTCTGTCCTTGGGCAGCAATCCCAGCCCATGCTAGTGTCCAAACCCGCACAGATAAATTGGAGAGACTGGGATCGCAAAACCTGCAACTTTTTGAAGTTTAGCGACAAGCCCAAACTGTGCACTAGGTTGCATGACTGGTACAGGTATGCTAACACGTTCTGGTGAGCAGGCTCGGATGAGCCCGTCATCCACACAGGGAAAGATATTAATTCCTTCCTTTCTGAGGTGAGCCGCCACTGCTAGCAGCTTGGTGAAAACCGTGAGTGCTGAAGAAATACTGAATGGTAGGACCTTGAACTGGTAGTGACAGTCCCCTACTTTGAATCTCAGATACTTCCTGTGCTTCTTGTGGACAGGCACATGGATGTAAGCATCCTGGAGATATAGGCAGACTAGCCTGTCATTCACATTCAGGGCCTGGAGATTCTGGGATAGAGTGACCATCTTGAACTTGTCCTTGCGCAAGTACAAGTTCAGAAGTTACAGATCCAGGATGTCTCTCAGACCTCTGACCTCCTTCTGCACCAAAGTAGGTTGAGTACCAACCCCTGCCTCGCTCTGAGCAGGGCACCAGTTCCATGGCCCCTTTTTCCAGAATCTGACGGATATCCTCCAGCAGGAGAGGTTCTGGAGGTAAGGGTTGGTGACATGGGGGTGGTCGGGAGGGCGAAGGGCAAAAGGAAGGCTGTATCCCTGCTGTATGACCTGTAAGGCCCAGGCACCCGAGGCGGAAGCCTTCCATTATTTGCCAAACAGGGATATCTTGCCTGCCACGTACTGGACTTCAATGTCCGGGCGCTTCGCTTCGTGAGTATGCGGCGGTCCCAGTCTCCGGTCGGCAGCCTTTCGAGGACTGACTTCCAGCCTTGGTGAAGGTTAGCTGGTGCACGATGATCCCTCGTAGCTCGGCAAGACGTCTCCTAGCCAGGTCCTCTTGGATCAGTTCCTTGACAGTCATGCAGCTTTCAGATTAGCGAAGGACATCAGCAGCAATTCTTCTTCCAGCAGGCTTCAAGGTTAAGCATCAAATATCAACTTCAGCTTCTGAACAAATTCTAGCAGTGAGCGGTCTCCAGATACACCGTTTGGTCTCTTAATCATTCTGCTGCGTCACACTCAGGCAACCAATCATCCAGAAGGGCGGCAGGCCGGCAGCTAATCAGGCTCACACTGCATTCAGGCCATTCTTCTCCATCCAGACACTCACAACACGGAATGTGGATACGGACAAGCACTCTGCCATTCAGCACTCCACACTGCATTCATACCACTTTCGGGCAGGGCTGTCTCGGTCATTGTGTCAACCACCAGATACTAGACACCCATAACATGAAATGCGTTTTCGTCACACACTTCATTCATCCAGGTCCCACCCGACGGGCGTACCCACACATAGTCATTGGGAAGGCTCTGGCCAGTCTGGCCTGGACTTCCCCCACAATACCATATATGGAACTTCCACCCAAAAGCCAGTCAGGAGGAAGGGACAGAGTCAGGGCTTCCCGGGACTTCGGGAAAATAAGGTAACAGGCGATAGAAAGCAAGAGGCCACAGGGGCCATCTTCTTTCCTATCGGGAATCAACTGATTCCAATGGCAGGGCCTGGGTATCCCAAAATGGAGGATACTCAGAGCAACTGTCAATTTCAGCATGGAGCTGCCACCAGCCCATACCCTGCTCTGTGGGCCACCCACAGGGGTCCTAAAACACACTAGGAGTACAGGGTTGTACTCCCACCCATGGGTCCCATAAGGGTATCCCAAGGGTCTGTACACCAAACCAAAAAGAGGAAGAGCCCTCTTGCAAGGAAAACAAGACAGAACATACATGATAAAGCAATAAAGGACAAGGATACGGAGGCCCTGTCCCTCCAATGCATTTCCAGCATCACAGTCTAATAAACTTGGACGTCCCCAGCCAAGAAAACCTGCACAAGACCATGCTTGTCACCATCGTTCTTGCAAAGCAGTCTGCAGTATCCAGACCAGACTGCAGTATTTGAAGGGAGGCTTCCTTGCCGTCTTTGATGAGGGCTTCAGAACCTTCCTGCATCTCCCCTTCAGGGATGTGTTCTGATGTGATGCCTCTGCCATGACCGACCACATGCCAAAGGAGAACTTGGCCACAGCACAAGAAGCAGTGACACCGGAGACCAATGCTCATAGAACCAAAAATGTTTCTTCCTATGCATCCTGAATTGTGCTCTCCCTGTCAGTGGGCAAAGATGGGAAGGAGGTGGTTTTAAGGTTCACCATCAGAGCCTAGACTACCAAGCTCTCCGGGGAAGCATGGTGTAAAGGACCGGTGGGGGGTGTCTGTACTTCTGCTCTCTATATTGTAGAAGAGAGGCACAGAAGACCCCAGCCAAGATTCTCTAGTACGGTAGCAATGGACGAGCAATCAAGGCCTAGCTTCTCAGGAGGTGATGCAGGCTGGTTCTTAAGTACAGTGTAGTCCCCAAGCCCCCACAAAGGAATGTCCACACACTGTATTGGTTAGAACACAGTCTTTATATAATCAATATTCAAGGTTATGTACACTTATCATAATAACTCACTTTGTACTTAGGAAAATCAACAATGGCAAATATATACAACTCTAAAGTGGTATCACCCTTTGTATTAGATCTCATTAAAGTGCATCAACAATACTGTAACAATGTCACACAGATCAATAGAGTGAAACCAGCAATAGAGAGAGGAGAGAAAATAAGATGGTTGAGCAATAGGCAGAATACTGGCCCCTACCACTAGACAGTTCTGTGTGGAGATCCCCCCCCCACCTGGGCAACATGTAAAATAAAGATATAGCACAAGCCCAGTCCATAGATTGTTCTGCAAGTCTTATTCCCTCCTATAATGTTTTTACCCCCCCAATGTACCTGGCGGAGTCGAGTTCTTCGAAGAGGCGTCGACAGATCCTTCTTGAGCGACCCCCTTTCAAGCGGGAGTCACGGATCGTCGAGAGGCGTCGAGAAGCGTCGAGGAACTCGGCGTTCGGCGGTGGGGAATCGACGGCCCTTCTTGCCTTCCCTTTCAAGCGGGAGACACGGGGCGTCGAACGTCCGTCGACAAACAGGGTAGAACGGCGTCGATGAGGCGGCAGCTTCGTCCGAGCGGTGCTCGTCGGCGTAGGAGCGTCGGCGTCCTGCAAGGCAGAGGCGTGCGGGGCACCTCGGTGACAATAGTTCTGGACCGCAAAGATTGTGGAGACGGAGGCCCAGCAAGGGCGTCGAGTCGTTCGAGTCTTTGTGGTCTTCGGGTGGCGGGAAACCCACCGGCAGGTTTCTCCTCGGCGCGTTGGTCGTCCTCGACTTTCTCCGGCAGGATAAAGCGGTCGACGGTGCGGATGAGGGAGTCCTTCGATTCGAATGTTCTTAGACAAAGGAGCGGGCGTCTCCGGTCGTCGGCGGCACGGCGTCAAGTGGTTCCCACGGCTGGGCAACACAACTTCGACGGGCCTCCAGCGGTTACACAAACCTGCGAACCCTGGTCGACGACAATGGACTTCGACGGCGTCGATGTCCGGGTGCTTCCCTTCGATCTCCTCGGCGGTCCCGTCTCGGGTCGGCAGCCTTTCGAGGGTCTGACTTCCAGGGCGCTTCGGCGAAGATGTAGCGGCCCTCGGATCACGGGAAGAGGGCGCCTTACCAGGTCCTCTCTCGGGTCAGTCTTCGACGATTTCGGCAGCCTTCGGATCGGTCGAAGCAAAATGCAGCAGCAAGTCGTCTTCTTCCAGCTGGACGTCGAGGATCAGCAGTTCCAGTTACTCTTAGAGTGGAGACTCAGCTCCAGAACGCTTCTGAACAATTACCAGTGGTGAGAGGTCCCCAGGTATACTATTCTGTCTCTCATTCACACTGCTGGCACACACTCAGCAGCCAATCATACAGAAGGGCATTCATGCAGTCAGTCAGCCAATCAGGCACACAGTGCATTCAGGCCACACTCCTCCCTTTCAGACACTCACAACAAGGAATGTGGATTGGGACAAGTACCCAGCCATTCAACACTACACACTGCATTCAGGCCAGTTTCGGGCAGGGCTGTCTCAGTCTTTGTCTCTCATGCCAGAAACCAGACAACCACAACAAGGAGTGTATATTGGTCACACACTCCATTCACCCAGGTCCCACCCACAGGAGGTACCCACAACATACAGTCACTGGGAAGGCTCCAGTCAGTCTAGCTGGGCCTTCACAACAACACCATATATGGAACTTCCACCCAACAGCCAGTCAGGGGGAAGGGACAGAGTCAGGGCTTCCCAGGACTTTGGGAAAACAAGGTAACAGGCAATAGAAAGCAAGAGGCCACAGGGGCCATCTTGTTTCCTATCAGGAATCAACTGATCCCAATGACAGGGCCTGGGTATCCCAAAATGGAGGACACCCAGAGCACCTGTCAAATTCAGCATGGAGCTGCCACCAGCCCATACCCTGCTCTGTGGGCCACCCACAGGTGCCCAAAAACATACACTAGGGGCACAGGGTTGTACCCCTACCCATGGGTGCCATAAGGGTATCCCATGGGTCTGTTCACCAAACCAAAAGAGAGAGCTGCACTGCCAGGAGTCCCACATGGACTCCTGGGCAGAAAACACGACAGAAGACACGATAAAAAGCAGTAAAGGACAAGGATTCAGAGGCCCTGTCCCTCTGATGCATTTCCAGCATCACACATGGGCAGAAAGGAACATGGGGTCTGAGGGAGCCGGCCAGTGCTGCTTTGGCAGGTTGTGGTCCACCGTGAGAACTGAAGCTGGTTTGGCCCATAGTTCTAGCACTGGCCCCTCTGTTGCCTGATTCAATGGCAATATTGTATTCTTTTTAGGACCCTCGTCCAGGATGTCAGTCATGTGATACTGCACCTACGGACGTGAACAGGCCGACAGTCCTAAAGTGTTGACCACCTTCACCATTAGATGCTGGAAAGCGGCCTGTGGTTCGCCCAGAGTGGCGCAGGGAGCATATCAACCTCTGGCGAGGTGTCCAGGCCACCTGCCTCCTGCAAGTCGGCCGCCAGGTCCACCACTTCTCCTTGTTCTCTGTGTAATTCCTCTGGGAAGTGTCTCAGAGGTCCTGAAAGAGACAGGATGTTCTTCCTCATCACAAACATCCCAAAAACGGGACATGTATCCTCTCCTGGGGAGCTGGAGGAATTATCTTGCGACTCTGGGGCGCTACCAGGCACTAACTGCACTGTAAAAGAGGGCCTTTAGGTCAGGGGACAGACAGCCAGAGATAGAACGTGGTGGCTCTTAGACGCATAATTGTCATGTCTGCTTGCAGAGTCCTTGTCGGCTCATCCAAGCCCAGTGGAATCCGTCAGCTTGGCCGAAGCCATCAGTGGCAGTGCCTTTTTTGCGAAGATGTCGAGCAAGTTCAATCTGAACACCTTCCTTTGGGGTAGAGGAGTTGGTAGGAAAAGGTACCTGCAGGGCCTCTTCTTCCCGGGTGTCCTTGGAATGATGCCTTTAACTTCCAGAGGATCTCGACCTATTGCAGTGTTTTTCCTTCTTTTTGTCTTTCCAGGATGGGTCCATTCCTCTTTGCCACGGTCCGCGCCCAGCAACCTCGAACGGTCCCCACTTATCACCATTCTCCGAGTGGAAGAAGGTCAAAGGTTTTGCTTCGCGTTCTCAAAGTGCCTTCGGGTGCATCGACTGGCAAAACACAGTTCTGCGCGAAAGTAGTTAAGGCAAATGAGGTGCAGAACCGAAACTGACATTTGATGCCTCCAATCCAAGTCGGATTCGGCATGGCAATGAATTCAAAGAGCGTGAGAGAAATATTTGATAAAACTAACAAGATTTTGGAGCGGTGCTCCTTACGCAAGCTGTATATATACTGGCCTGATGTCATGTTGGGCACAGGGCGCCTAGAGGAGTCAGGCGGAGCAGCACTCGCTCCCTGGCGACGAAAATGTTTCTGAAGAGCAGCTGAGCAGGGAGATGGATATCAAAGATGAGGAATCCTTGAGTGGATAAAGTCCATTAGAATTGAAAACTCTTTGCACCCGCTAGCATACAGTGTTGCCTGTCCTCAGCGCTCCAGATAGTCATTTGAAGTGCCAGTATTTTACTCCCTAGTTTTTTAAGGTGGGAGTCAACTCCATTACCAATGGGGGTATTTTTTAGATTCGTAAAAATATATCAACTCTAAAACAGATATTATAAAAGATTTTTCAAGCAATTAAATGTTGCAATTACATTTTAGTTTCTAATTTCAGAAGTTAAAATCTCAGAACCATATTGAATGCCTTTCCAAATTCATATTAGCACGGATAAGCAATTCATTAAAACACTGATATGTCAAGATGTTGCTTTTTACCCTTCTGTGATCAAGCTGGGAATTATGAAGTAGCACAGGGGTCATGTTCGGATACAGTTTCAGCATAACACCAATCTCTCTGCAGAGGAAGAAAAAAAAACATCTTTGGCAACATATGGGGAAGATGTCTAAACTGCAAGATCCATAATCTGTTTTTCAACCAGGAAAATCATTTCAAAACGTGTCCATGGTAACATCAGTCACTTCAATATTTATGATGTCAGGAACACAATTGGTAGCACGTTTTCATCCTTTGCAAAACACATAAAAGTGAGGGAATGGAGCAAAACATACAGTATTACTTTCAATGATGTTTCTCTTATGGACAAATACTTATTTTTGCTTGCTCACTCCTTTTCCTTTATTGCTCTGCACATCAGTCTCTCATACATTCTCTTGCCCTCTTACGCGCTTTCTCAAACTCTTTATTTTTCCTTTAGTCCTGTTCTTTGGCTCTGTTGCTCTCATTCGCATTTACTAAACTTTCTTAATTTGCTCTTCGCTCGTTCTTTAAAACTCACTATTGTGTTCTTTCTTCTACACCTAGGATTATTCATATTGTGGTGTGTGTTATGTAAATTGCCACTATTACATCAACTTGTGGAATGTTATAAACAATTTAGAGAACACACTATGGCCAACGAGGCAACCTAAAGGTGATGGAGAGAAATCCTAACAGAGGAGAGGGAGCAGTAAATCTAGGTTCTTTGTGCAAGAAAAAACAGCAGTTAACTATACAGAACTCAGACTTGGGTGTGTTTTTCTCCGGTATTTAAATTGTGAAAGTATTTAAAATTGCATTGCGAAACAGGTCTTTTTCCCCACTATACAGGACTCCGGCATTAAATTGCATTGTGAAAGTGGTGCCTTTCTGTGGTTTAGCAAACTTTTCAACCATTATCTAAGCTCCTATCGTCGTGTCCAATTGTCTACTTGTCTAGTCTCATTGTCTCGTCTGCTTGCGGCCACCCCTTCCCACTTCCTTCCTCTTCTGCTCGCCTCACTAAATGTGGTAGGAAGAAGTTTAAAAAGAACATCCTGGTCTCCAACCCGGGCCTCCCTATCGCTGATACCTATACCAGTGCTTCCTCCAGGCAAACCCTCACCGACATTCTCTTTGTCGTTCCCTCGCCAGACCTATGGCCTCCTTCCACTCCTCTAAACTCAAATGTTTACTTGAATGGTACCATCTTGGTCCAAAGCCCTCAAGCCAACCTTCTCTTTGATAGACGCTTCCCGCGCCTCATCAATTTCCTTTCTTCTCCTGCTATCCCCTCTCTCCCCTCCACGGCTTCCTCTCCTGTCCCTGCTGTCTCCTCGTTGGCTACCTTGCCGCCTCCCCCCCGGGCTTCTTCTACACCTCAGCAGGGCGTACCTCTGATTTGTACCCCTTCCCGGAAGTCTTTCAAGGACGGCAACCTTCTCCATATTGCCACTCTACTCTTGTTCAGCTGTGAAACACTCCTCTGACATCAGCCGCCTCCTGGAGGAACTTGACCTCGGTCTCACTGAGACATGGTTCAAGGCCAGCTCTGTCATGAGCTTTCACCCACTCCTCCCTGATGGCTACAAGATCCTCTCCGCACCCAAATACAACCGTTCCGGAGGGGGGGTAGCCCTGATCTTCCCCGAGTGGATTCCTGCCTCGGTCATTCATACGCAGTATCTTTCGAATGTCTCTCCCTCTCAGTCTCTCTCTCTCTCCGTCTCTCTCTCCGTCTCCCTCTCCGTCTCCCTCTCCGTCTCCGTCTGTCTGTCACCCTCTCCGTCTCAGTCTCTCTCACCCTCTCCGTCTCTCTCACCCTCTCCGTCTCCCTCACCCTCTCCGTCTCCCTCACCCTCTCCGTCTCCCTCACCCTCTCCGTCTCCCTCACCCTCTCAGTGTCTCTCTCAGTGTCTCTCTCTCATATCTATTGGCCACCTGGTCAGATCTCCTTCCTCTCTGAGTGGGCAGACCTCTCCTCTTCCCTCCTGGTCTCAACAACTCAATTCCTCCTCCTTGGAGACTTTAACATCCACATGGATGCTTCCTGTCCTTCCTATGGACTCTTTCGTGACCTCTGTGACTCTCTATTCTCCCCTTTGGCCTGACTCGCTCTGCAGGGCACACTCTGGATGTTCTGAGCTCTTCAGTCCTTCTCCTTTCGATCCCTCTCACCACCCCTCTCTCCTGGAGTGATCACTTTCTCCTTTCCTCCCAGCTCACCCTCTCTACCCCTCAGGCCAAGCCAACTCCATCACTGCCACCTACCTTCTTGGTTATCTGACCCATGAAAGATGTGTCAGTTGTGGCTTTCGCTGCCACTTTCTCGCCCCCTCATCCCCCCCTTAGCTGACTCACACCCTAACAGAGCCATTTCCATGCTCCACTCTGCTTTATCTGATACTCTCGATGTTCTTGCCCGTCATGAGGATCCGCTTGAAGCCCAAAGCCAAATGCAACTCTTGGTACGACTCTGACCTCATCACCGTTAAACGCAAGTGCAGGGTGGCTGAGAGGCAATGGTGTGCTTCCGGTACATCCTTTGACAAACTGGCATGCCGCCTGTTCCAAAAGCAATACCGGCTCTCTGTCCGCACCAAGAAGAGCCCACATCCAACCCCACGTCTCTGCGGCATCTAACAACTCGGCCGAACGCTTTAAAATCTGCAAGGAGCTGGCCAATCCTGCTGCAGTCTCTACCTCTCCTGTCCCCTCCCAAGCGTCTACTCCCCGTGAGTGTCTGTGTGCCCCATGCCCCCCGTGAGTGTCTGTGTACCCCCTCCGGCCCACCTTACCTGCCTACTACCCCTTTCCCCCTCCAAACTTTCCCTCCTCTTCTACTATCTTCCTACTCCCCATCCTACTTATTTCTCCCTCCTCTCAGCCTTCCCCCTCCTAGCACTTACTCCTATCATCTGTTCCCTTGACTTTTGATAGCAGCTTGTCTGTCTCTCCTCCTTCCCCCCCCTTTTTCTTCTCCCTCCTCCCCCCACCCCTGCTTTTAAAATTTGTCACTGACAAATTTGCTCAGTAGCGTGCCTTGTTCATCCCCTCCCTCCTTGAAGCGCTTTGAAACACATTGTGTATAGGCGCTATATAAATAAACAATCAATCAATCATGCCCTCTGCACGGCCCTGGCTTCTCAATTCATCTCTAAAACTCAGGACATCCTGTCCTCTCTCTCCTCTACGCCTCCTCCCTCTACTCCCTGCTCTTCCTCTGGCCCTTCTTCGGCCACCTCATCTCCCTCCTTCCTTCCTTCCTTCTCTGCCTTGCCCCTGTTCTCCCCAGACGAGGTTTATAGACAAGTCCGATCTACGAAAGTCTCGTCAAAACAGGTTCACCCTTGTTCCTCCAAAATCAACAAGGAACACATTCACACCATGGCTCCTGCTCTGGCTGACTTCTCAACCACTCCTTCGCCACTGGAGTCTTCCCTTCCCCCTTGAAGCACTCCATTGTGCACCCTCTTCTTAAGAAACCCTCTGCCGACCCTTCCTGCCCAGCTAACTATCGCCTAATCTCCATCACTCCTTTCCTGGGCAAACTCCTGGAAAAGCTGGCCATCTCCCAGCTTAATCTTCACACTGAATCTGTTGGTTGTCTCCATGACCATCAGTATGGCTTCATAGCTGCCAGAACCACGGAAACTGCTCTCCTGAACATCCGTGAAGACTTGCTCTCCAACCTTGATTCCAACACCCCCTGTGTCCTCATCTTACTTGATCTCTCTTCGGCCTTCGACACAGTCAACCCTACCATGCTGCGCAACCGTCTCCGTGATAACCTGAGTATCCGATTAGGCCCTGGCTTGGCTGACTTCTTTCCTCTCCGATCGATCCTCCCAGGTCCAACTTGGGTCCTTCCTCTCCTCGTGTTCCCCAGGGGACTAACCTTTCTCCCTGGCTGTTCAACCAATACCTGCCACTTCTTGCCCACCGCATTGCCGGTCTCTACCCCAAATTTCAGTTCTACGCGGATGACACTAAACTCATTTTCAGGCTCCCTTCAGCCACCTCTTCGTCTCTCATCTCTGACAGTCTGCTATCCAGGAGTGGTGTGCCGCCAATGATCTCTGCCTTAATGCCAGTAAAACCAAGATTCTCCTCATCGGCACACCAGCACCCTCCTTTCCTGTCACTCGCTGGCCGGCCTCTCGTGGCCCTCTTCCTGCTCCCACCTGGGAGGCTAAAAACCTCAAGGTCATCTTCGACGCCACACTTTCCTTCTCTCCTCACATCTCTGATGTCTAAGAAGTCACACTACCAGCTTCACCTCTTCAGTGGTATTATTCCTTTCCTCTACTTCCCCAAGAATCTCACTGTCTCGAGAACTCTGGTTCTCTCTAGGCTGGACTACTGTAAAAGCCTCTTTCTAAATCTGCCTGCCTCTAATCTCTGCCCTCTGCAACCCATCAAAAACAGGACTGCAAGACTTGTCCTTGGCCTTAAGCCCAGGGATCGTATCTCTCTGTCAGGCAGAATTATATGCAGTACCCTTTGGGAACACTACACACAAGTAAGACTACAAGTGACAGTACAATTTCACCTTTGGTACAAGCCTGTACTACACAGTTATAGTGGTAGCAGTAGCGGAGCAGCCAGACTTATCTCAAGAGTAAGTGAGCAGTACAAATAGTTACACAAACGACAGCAATTACTATGATTCAGGCAAACACCGACTCAAGGTTTCTAAGTAAAAGAAGATATATTCATTTACTCAACAGTTGTATAACATTTCACTATTCTAAGCAAGTTAAAAATCACACTCATAAATACACTACACCACTTCCCTTAAATTCCAGACAAGTTAAGCTTACAAAATGAAGTGGGAGCAAAATGGCACTCCAGCAATTTAAAAGGGAGGGAAAGAAAGTTATTAGAAATTAGGCAAAACCAACAGGTAGGGCAATTGAACAAGAGAGACTACAGTGAGGAGATCAGCTAGAAAAGGTTTAGAGCCAAAGTCAATGTGTCAAAAGTCTTTTGCTCAAGATCACACAGTTCAGGGTAGTTTGCAGTAAACTTTGTGGCACAGATTGCAGACGAGGTTGGTTGGTAGAAAAGTTAGTTCGAAGAGAAGGACAAGCCCTTGGTTTGGAGAAAGATTTCAAACACTTTCACTGCGGTTGAACGAAACGGACAACCGGATTTGCACAGTACCTTAAAACAGAGAGGGAGCTGTAGCTGAGGCGGACGTTCCTGGTGGTTCATGCAGGCTCACGGTTCCCGAAGCGACTGTCGGACTGACACAAAGTAGGAAGACTGGAGGGTCCTGCGCCACCCAGGGAAGAATCCAGCAGCAGAGCAAAACAACAAATAAAAGGTGCGCTCCTTAAAAACCAAGCAGGGTCCGACCTTCTTCGCTATCCTGCCCATTGTAGCTCCGTACAGCAAATTCGACCAGAGGAGGGGTCCTGGCTTGTAGTTTGGGCGAACTGGTTGGTCCCACCAGCTCAAGGGAAGAAGTTTCCTGGAGGATCTTCTCTGTCGTCTGATTCTGGCGATTCGGACCTGCAGCAGGGCTTCACTGGGCGGTTCAGTCGTGGTAGGGGTCCTCTTCTTCCAGTTCCACGTTGGTTCTTTCGTTCCAGTGGCGACTCTGCTCTTCCAGTCCCACAGACCAGCTTTTTATGCACTTTTCCCCCATTCATACAGCCTGGCTATCAATCACACAGCAGGGTGGCTGGCCTGGTGTTAGGCAGAATCCTGTGCAGTTCCCTTAGGGAACACTGCAAAAAGATTAAGACTACAGGAGTAAGCAGTAAACCCAATTGGTAGCAGTCTGCACCACCCAGATTTACCTGGTAGCTGTGGCTAGCAGTCAGACTTCTCTCAAGAAGAGTAGGGCAGTATATAGAGTATACACAATAGGGCTAAAAACATGGTAGAGCAAACAAACACTGACCAGAGCTTTGTATAAAAAGTATATAATTATTTATTTAACACACACTTTAGGCAATATACTAGCAAATCAAAAGCAAGTTAAAACACAGTCAGAGAAAAAGGCAGAGCATAAAAATAAAACAGGTCCCAAAACTTTTATGAGTTCTCAGCAAGGGAATAAAGGCAGTATATACTGTAGAGCCAAAGTTCATAGGCCAGGCCCACTTTAAACGGAGCAAAGCGAAATATGCCCAGGATCACACGGTTTAAAATGCACTAAAAGTCTTTGCAGAATGTTCAAAAGAGGTTGGGGCGATTCAAGAAGGTAAAATTACAAGGTCTGGGGCCAACCCAGTTGGAAAGCCAAGGATTTAAGGGTCAACTTGGGCAAACCGAAGAAAGGGAGGCCAGGCAGGACACAGTACCTTAAGGAGAGAGGAAGCTCCAGCGGTGGCAGTTGTTCCTGGCAGTGGTTGCAGTTTGTTGTTTCGACCAGGGGAAGAGAGGACCTCGTCGAGGAGGAAACGTGGAGTCGTTGCACTGCACAGGGATGAAACCAGCCGCAGAGTTAGTCTATAAAAGGTGCGTTCCTTTTATTTGCGGTCAAAGTTGTGAAGCTTGGCTATCCGGCCGTCGGGGTGCTTGGCACGGGCGATTCGACCAAGAGACGTCTTTGGAAGGCGAAAAGGGCGAACTGGTTGGGCCCACCAGTTCAGAGGAAGAAGACTCGTCCAGCAGAAGAGCTTCTCTTGTCGTTTGTCGTTGGGAAAGTGGTGAGTTTGTTGCAGCAGGGCTCCACCGGTGGTGTCGTCGTTGCAGATGCAGATGGCTCAGCTTCTTCCCTCTTCGGATTCTTAGGTCCTGTGGCGACTTCTGAAGTTCCAGTCCCAAAGGCCCTGCTTTTATGCAGAAAACCCCCCATTCAACAGCCTAGCTGTCACTCAAACATGCTAAGTGGTGAGCCGGGCGACTGGCCCGGTGGAATATTTCACGTGGTAACCACTGCCACCAGCCAGAAACTCGACAAGGGGGGACTGAACAGTGCCCCCTTGAAAACAGACCCAGGGGCAATATAATTAACCCCTTCCAGTACTTCCACAGTATGATGGTTTGTACTGGTTCTGTTCATAATCTAAGACTAGTAAAGTCAATGGTGACTTTACATGCCCTGGGAGACAGTAGTCAGTCCCAGGGTATGGAGTCTATGTTTGGGGGTCACTATGACACCCCTGTGTTACTGCACTGAGGGTGTTGTGTAACACATACACAAAAAATAGATGATACCCTATGGAGTAAAAGACCCCATAGCCCAAAATCACACAAATAGTCAGAGACATACCTCAAATCATGCCTAAGAGTGGGAGTAAAAAAGTCTCACTCTTAGCAGGAGAAAAAAAACAAAGCCCAAAAATCCAGCAAAGCTGCTGGGGGACTCACTAGGTTTGTCAAATTAGCCTTATAAGAGAATTCTCCCTAACACCTGGCAAGTCTAGTCCCCTTAGCCAATCAGGCAAGAGTGCGACTTGGGTTACCAAGGGAACCCATGGCAGGGGTCCGAAGATCCCTCTATCACATCCTGCCTACCTAGACTATCAGGCGCCTTAAGGAGGGCTTCTGTGCAGACGCCCGCAAAAAGACAGCGAACAAAGGAGTCATCCCCAGTTTGGCGCGCAGAGAGAAACACGAGAAAGACTAACAAAAAGAAATGGAGAATAAGCCCAGCCGGAACCAAAATAAAATGTATTTGGTCAAGCGGGTTTATGTTTGAGGCTAATATAATAGCCTAAAACATGACCATGTTTTTATAAGATAATCGCGGTAGAAACGTTAGGGTAGATACCACTGCCACCAGCCAAGTCTCAATGTTAAGGGAGCGAAACAAGGCTCCAAGAGGCACAGACAAAAAGGGATAAGAGTTAACCCTTTCCAATACTCCATGTAAGATGGGGTGTGCTGGGCCTGTGGTTTAAAGTGACTATATAAAGTTAATGGCAACTTTACCTGTTTCTGGGGGACAGTAGTCAGCCCCAGAAAAATGGAGTCAGTGGGAAGTCTCAAAGACAACCCTGTGTCACTGCACTGAAGGTGCTGTGTAACACACACAGAATGGTGCACATGGAGTACGTGAGGCTCCAGTGCCCAAGATCACACAGAAAGTAGAAATGCACATAGCAAAACACAGGTAAGAGTGGGAAAAAAGGCTCACACTCTTACCAGGTGAAACAAATAAATCCTAGACATCCAGCAAAGCTGCTGAGGGACTCAGTAGGTAAGGCAAATCAACCATTTATGAGAATTCTCCCTAACACTCTCCAGGACTGAAATCTCTGCACTGGCTCTCAGAGGATGAAGTTCAAACCCCTCTGCATTGTCGACAAGGCCTTTGGGGCCTCAATATCTTCAACTCTCTCTTCCTAAATATCTTCCTTTTCAAGCTCTTTGCGCATCCGCCTCCAACTACCTCAGTGTCAGTCGCTTCTCGAAGCAACAAGTTGGTGGTAGATCTCTTTCTTCGGCTGGAGCCACCCTCTGGAACAGTCTCCCTGTCACTCTGAAACTTGAGGAGAACAATCTCGGGTTCCGGAAGCACCTCAAGACCTTCCTCTTTGCTTCTGCTTTCTCTCCTCCTCTACCCTGCTGATCTTCAGGCTAAAACTGAACATGCACTGGTTACCTGGCTACCCTCTAATGCTGGGCCCAGGTCCCTTCCCCGCCAGTTGCACACCTGCACTGCCCCCCTGGCAACACTTGCACTCGGGGACTGTTTCTGTATCCCTACAGCCCCCTACCAGCACTTGACACTTGATGTCTGCACTTACCCTTACACTTGCCACCAGCTGGCCGCACTTTATTTATTGTCTTTATTATTTTACTGTTATCCTATGTACTGCACTGCCCCCTCCCCTATTCCCCGCCATTTTCTCCTTCCACCCATGCCCTGCACTTGCGAGATCTCAATGTCTCCTGGCCTAGTAAGATTGTTGTCTCCATCTGCCCTCTGTTCCCCCTCCCTTGCCTCGTCGCGCCTGGAAACACTTGTGTGTAGGCGCGTTATTAATGCCATATCATCTCTCATCGCCTCGCTTCGCTTCCTGGAAGATCGTCAGCTGCTCAGAAATTGTTCTCCACAGAAGGTGGGAATGTTTAGCTAAAGCACAGACTGCATTAATGACCTTTAGCACCTTTCTCCCCGAAGCAAATACTTTTCACAAGGTTGTTAGTCTTTTTCTACTCCCTGTCCATCGGGCGGTTCGATATCGCCAGCCTACAGTTCACGGTGTCATCCTGGACCACCAGTCCTTTAGGGTAAGAAACTGCAAAATGCTCCTCCCCGGTTGATCCTTTTTTGGAAGATCAGCATCAACCCCCTTCAAACACTGGTGCTGCCATAATGCAGTGATTGGGTCCAATATGGCTGCGCTGAAAGGCAGGGCTCTCTTGGACCGTAGACCCTTGTCCAAGATGTCTGTTAAATCATACTACTGTAAGGGCCTGGCTGAAGCACAGAGGCTCAGAACCGCAACCACCTTTTCAACCATTTTCCTGTATCGAGCATTTGGGTGAGCATAAGGAGACACCTTCTGCATCTCTACATCTTAGGTGTTGAAGTGGGTCAGCCCCATGGACCTGGGCCGTTCCAACCTCACTACGTCTAATC